>NC_086331.1:122169314-123646814 GCF_032445375.1 Bacillus rossius redtenbacheri | reverse complement strand
AGGGCATCTGCATGAGGTCTTGGTACCAGGCATGTAAATGATCTGAAACTCAAACATTCAAAGCCATAGACTCCACCGCAAAAGACGTGGAAATAGTATGTCAGGGGTTTGCCACTTGGAGTTCAGCAATCACAATAGCGGCTTGTGACCTGTCACAAAAGTGAAATGATGGACGGTTACATATTGCTGGAATTTGGTAACCCCAAACATCACGTCCAGTGCCTCCTTATGAAGCCGAGAATAGTTTCTCTCACGACGTTGCAGTGTGCGTGATCCGAAAGCTACAGGCGCTTCTTTTCCATTGTCTGTGACATGTGCTAACACTGCACCTACTCCATAGATTGATGCATCACATGTAAACGTGAGAGGCTTATCCAAGTCATAATGAGTCAGCACTTGCAACAGGTTCTTCACCTTGCACAATGCCTCTGTATGTTCCAGCTTCCAAACCCACTCTGCCCCCGTGTCCAAGAGGCGATGTAAGGACTCCAGGACTGTGGCCTTATTAGGCAGGAATCTTTCATAAAAATTCAAAATACTTACAATTGCCTGGAGTTCTTTCTTGCTTGTGGGTATCTGCATCTCTCTAATGGCTACCACCTACGCATCTGTAGGATGCACTCCCGCGCTATCAATTTGGTACCCCAAGAATATATAGACTCCACAGCGAATCAAAACTTGGCCCTCTTGAGTCGCAACCCTGCTTTATCTATCCCAGCCAAGACCTCCTGTAACCTGTCCCAGTGTTCCTGCATGTCTTTCCCAGTGACCAAAAAGTCATTCAACATGACCACCACACCTTTAATCCCCACGCCGTGTCACCGGCATGCTTCCCACACCTGCCCATCTCCTTCAGGTCTCGCGATCCGCTGTTCACTCCTGCAATCCCCTTCCTCCTCTTTGTAAAACACATCCGTTCCAGGTGCCCTGTTTTAAAACAAAAATGGCACACTGTCCGAGAGTGTCGGCAGTGGTTTGGGCTGTGGTCCCCGTTGCACCTCCAGCAAGCGCGCCTGTCAGATGAAGGTTGTTGGTCCACCTGAACTGGGCTTCACTTCTGGTCGTCCCTAATCTCTTTTTTGTCATACCTGATGCACCCCCTACCTTCAACACTATTCCTGCAGTTGGGTCCAGCTGCGCTCGTAGATCATACAATTGCAGCCAACTGTTGCCAACTCGACTGCCTCCTTAAACGTTAAGTTCTCTTTTGTCATGAGTGTGTGTTGAAACTTTGTGTCACGAGCACCACACACAACACGGTCCCGCAACATGCAATCAAAATCCGCAAAATTGCACTGGATGCTAAGTCGTCGTAAGTCTGCCACAAAATCTGTCACAGATTCTCCTTCGTGCTGATTTCTGTTATGGAATTTGAATGATTCCACAATCTCACTAGGCTTGGGTTCGCAGTTTTTGTGAGTACCAACAAAATGTTGGGAAATGCCACCTCTGATGGTTTCTGGGCCACTAATGAAGTCACGAGGTTATAAAGCTCTGCTACACAAAAGGTAAAAAATATTGCTTTTTTTTCATTATTGTCTGTAATTTTGTTTGCCACAAAATAATATCCCAAACGTACCGAGTACGTGTTCCATGTGTCACCCCTGGAACAAATTCCCCTAATGCGGGAAAATTGGCCATTGCAGTGTTTGTTTACTTTTTCCCCGCACATATGCCCGGGTTGTAAAAGAAAAATCCTAGTCGTCACTATTGTGTCCTTGCTAGACTGTTTTCCACATGCTGTTAGCACTTCTCAAGCTGTTCAATATTATGTCCCTGTGTCCTACCACACCCTAACCTGATCTCAACACAAACAACCGAACGACCACCAAGCGCCATCTTGCTGACACCAACTACAGGCCTACAACCCTCACTATTACATACATCTTACACAACACTTATAATAATATATTGTGCTACTACAATACCCTGCTCAAGCATATATGAAGGCACATAAACCACACAGTGGTCAATGCAGCAGCCCATCCATACAATGCACAGGGCTTAAGGGCCTTAAGGTATGGTACAGTTGATGTCAGACCAAATACCAATTACAATTTTTTTTACTGAACAGAAGCAGAAAATACAGCATACAGGATTAAAAGAAAAAGGATATCTTTAAAAACATTTCGGTAGAATAACAACCTCAATTACTTGACTAAAGTTAATCTTAGGAGCACCAATATCAGGAGTATGAAGTGCCAGTTAATGCATTCATAGACAAATAGGTACATAATAATTGGTAACTACATCACAACCTACCACTACTCACAGTCACAGTTGTCAGATCAGCAAAGTTAAAAAAAAGCCAAATAGAGCACACAATTTACAAACAGTAACTTATCAGTTACATGACTCACAATAAAAAAGGGAAGTTTTATCAAACATCTTCACGCACATTGTGTCTTTTTTTGCCCTGTACCATTATGTTACAGTCTCAGAGTCATATCATTAACTATATGCATTTGTGAAAAGTGATTAACTATTATCTGACTATCTAAATGAAACTTATACAATTTTCTGGCTCCAGAGATTCACATTCTAAGATAATCTAATAATGTCTGGATTTTTCTGGTTTTTAATGGAATATTTTTATAATTTGTAGCCTATAATACCTACAATTTGTTAAAACTATCAGAATTTTCTTTTAATTGTAACCTTTTGTGAAACACAGCACAAAAAGAAGAAAAATGCTTTACTATGTCTCTGTCTCCAAAATATATATTCAACTACTGTCTAGAAGTGTGTTAAAACAATTCTTTACTACATCATGTTATTTCCATCAGCAGTTCAAACATTAATGTTTCAGGGCCTTTGTTGAGGGAGTTGCAAGATAGGATTTGGCAGGCTATTGAAAATGTTATGGAAAATATGATGGATCAAGATATAGAGGACAAAGGGCAGAAGGCCTCTGAAGACCACAGTGGTGATGGTCATGATGGGGTTATTGGAATCTCGGACAACGGTTCAACAGAAGGAAAAGGAGAAACCTCAAGAGGTAAGTCTAAAGCTGAATTTTTTTCACTGGTTCACAAAATGTGTGTGCACATGAATGTGCATTTGTTTAGTGTAAAATATTTTCTGAGATATCCATTGAATATGTTTATTTGTATTGAACTAATGAAAGATGGCTTTTATGAACAGCATTCTCTAAAAATTAATGGAACTATGACGAATGATAGCGCTGAACTAGCCAATGGATACGCTAAATATTTTTCCAGTGTCTACGAACACTCTACATGTATCCAACAACCTGTGACAAACAATATACATATAGTATCTATAACTGTCTCCACAATCTCAGAATGTTTAGTATTATGGGGCATAAAATCGTTGAAATCATCCAAATCTACGGGTCCAGATGGCATACCTAATTTCATTTTAAAAGGTATGCTCTGAATTATTAGTCCCTCTTTTGCTACATATTTTTAATTTTAGTTTACAATCCTGTTTTCCCGGAGAAATGGAAAACTGCTAAGGTTATACCTATCCACAAAAAAGGCTCTAAACTGAATGTTAACAATTATAGGCCTATTTCTCTACTCATTGGTTTTTCTAAAATATTTGAAAAAATAATTTTTATATTTTTAAATTTCCAGCTTATCGAGCAGTCAGCATGGTTTTAGGAAAGGTTTATCGACCACCACTAACTTGCTTACTTTTTTTAATCCTATACACAGAGAGGTTACCAACAGAGGGCAAGTGGATGCCTGTTATTTTGATTTAGCCAAGGTCTTTGACACTGTGAACCATTCTATACTTCTTAAAAAATTATTTAACTTTGGTTTAACTCAAAATTTTACAAACTTGTTTTCTAATTACTTAACTAATAGAAGTTTTTATGTTACAATTAATAACCACAATTCTTCCATGTTTAGTATCTCTTCTGGTGTCCCTCAAGGTGTCCTCTTGGTGCACGTAGAGTATATTTAGATTCTCTGTTTGTTGAAAATTTTTTTAACTCCAAAATTAACTGTACTTATCTCCTGGAAACCACTGGGTTAAAAAAACCACAATTTAATTTTCGCTTATACCAAACATAATTTACTCTACATAACTTTAATGACATCATATAAAGATTAATTAGGAATCACAATAATAATCAATTGTCTAAACTTAAAATTTATCCTCTTAACTTGTCCTTTAATCACATGTTATATATTATACTATCAATCTTTCTGTATATTTTGTGCATAGTAAATGTATTCACTGAGGTTATATATTTATATAATTAATATTTTGCTAAGTAATGTGTCATGTTATCTTGTCCTTTAGGTATTTATGTCTCTTCTGTTTTCATGTTTTGTGAATATCCTGTGCTGTCTCTATTTATTGTGATAGTGCTTGTTTTTACTTGTTTTGTGTCGTGCCTACCTCTAAAGTCTCAAGACTGTCGATGGGCATGTAACAAATTTAAATAAATAAATAAATAAAAAATAATCTGTCATGTGGAAACCCTCCTTAGTTAACCTTATGAATTATATTAAGTAATGCCAACATTGCCAAAACATTGTTAAAACCAAATAATACTTACTATAATGAATGCTATCTCAGAAACAAATAGAAAGCAAACCTTTTTGTCCAAAAAATTTCAATAAACCCTATTTTTTATGGAAATTTTCTTGTTTTGCAGTCACTCATAAAGTACTATAACCATTGCTTAAAAATGGTCCTATTCACTCTTGTGCTTATTTTGTGTCTGGATATATAACCATACCAGCATTTATCACCAGTGTTATAACAGTCTTAAATTACAGTATTACAGTAATAAACTATATATTAGCACAATTTAATTCAATAAAAACACTGCAGAAAACTATGAAAGAATATGGAGACGTGAAACCTGATACAGAACTTCACAGGAGAGTTTCCATTCTATGTGATAGGGCACCACTCCATGGGCATAGAGACATGGCTAGAAGCCTATCCCAGGTCCTGACATCACAGACATGATAGACGAGAGAGTTCCCAGTATCTTGTAAAACTGTGTACCATGACCTCCTAGCACTCCGTTGTAAGGGACGCTACAAATTGTCTACAAATGTTACCATGTACAGCCTACTGGGCTCTCCACCACTCCCAAACGCCTCACTGGATTTTTAAAACTTTGCCGCTCAGATAACAGTCTACTCGATTTAAAGCTCATTGCTGTTATTTATTATGTGTACAACAATCAAATCATTACAATATTAAAATGTCAGCTGGCCCGAAGCACGCCACATGGTCAGGATGCTGAACAAAGCAGCTGAGAGAGCAGCTATAGCACGGCTGCTCTCTGGTGGCCGGAAGATGACGGGAGTGCCTAGGGTGAGGAAGGTATCGGTTGGCACCTAGGACGTGTGTTGGTGCTAGGGTCATACTATTTACTAAAGATAACCCAGACACAGTACTTTCAACAAATAAAATGTTACAGATTAAACAAAAGCCTTTCATTATTAAAACACACAAATACATAAATAAGTTTTTAACAAAACAAATATGTACATTATAAACAACAGGTAATTAAGTTTGTGTCATTTAGAACAAATTTATTAAAATACTAGTCATCATTATTAACACATTAAGGCACACAAACCACACAGTGGTCAATGCACCAGCCCATCCATACAATGCATAGGGCTTAAGGGGCTTAAGGTAGGGTACAGTTGATGTCAGACCAAATGCCAATCACAATATTTGTTACTGAACAGAAGCAGAAAACACAGCATACAGAGTTAAAAGAAAAAAAGGGTATCTTTAAAAACACTTCAGTGGAAAAACAATCACAATTACTTGACTAAAGTTAATCTTAGGAGCACCAATATCAGGAGTATTTAGTTGCCAGTTAATGCATCCATAGACAAATAGGTACATAATAATTGGTAACTACATCACAACCTACCACTACTCACAGTCACAGTTGTCAGATCTGCAAAATTAAAAAAAAGGCAAATAGAGCACACAATTTACAAACAGTAATTCTCCCAGTTATGTGGCTCGTAATAAAAAAGGGAAGTTTTATCAAACATCTTTTAATGTATCATTAGTAAACAAAGGTAAACTTCACATGCAAAAGAAAACCAAAATGGGAAAAGCTATGTTTTTCTGAACTAAGGCCCTAGAACAGAAAATCTCTAGGTTCTAGATGCATGCATTGTATAAATCTTTCAGCATTTGCACCTGCAGATGTGTCTTTGTTTTCCCGATACCACTATGTTACAGTCTCAGAATCATTTAATTAACTATATGTATTAATGAAGAGTGATTTATTATTGTCTATCTAAATGAAACTTATACAATTTTCTGGCTCCAGAGATTCACATTCTTAGATAACTGAATAACATCTGGATGTTTCTGGTTTTTAATGGAATATTTTTAATTTGTAGCCTATAATACCTACATTTCATTAAAACTATAAGAAGTCTTTTAGTTTTAACTTTTTGCGAAACACACCACAAAAAGTAGAAAGATGCTAAACTATGTCACTGCCTCCAAAATATTTAATAGACTACTGTCTAGAAGTATGTTAAAACTATTCCTTACTACGTCATGTTATTTCCACCAGCAGTTCAGACATTGTTTCAGTATTTTTGTAACCTCTTTAACATTATTAGTGTATTAGGCATATCTGTTTCAAATCAGTTTTTATATAATATGTTATTTTCGTGATTACTTATTTTACTTACCATTATGGAACATCAAAATTGCTGTTAGAACATGTTACTAAAATATCTTGAAAATGTCCTGAAATTGGTTCATCAGATATTCGTTGACTCCCTGATTTCCAAGTATTACATACAAATTTGTTCTCCTGGATTCCAAATAAACATTACCCTGGGGTGCAAAACAATTAAAAATATATATATATATATATATATATATATATATATATATATATATATATATATACACACACACACACACACACACACACACACACACACACACACTTATTTAAGGATTATGCTGCACTGACACTTCTGCCAACCCTCGGGATTGCTGGCACCATGTTTGACTGCCAATTTACTCTCACTCACACCACACACACAATTAAGGGTTTGAAAGTAAGGATGGGGTGGAGAACTAGAGCACCACATCGAATTCTAATGAGGGGTGTAGACCCTGGTAGATACATCAATTCATTAACAGGACACTAACATTTGATACCAGCTTTGAAATGTAGTCCTATATGCTATATAACATGACAATTGTGGCCAATTCCCCTTATGCCGGGGTAGTTGTACACGTCCGCACCACCACGCCAGTCCCGTGTACGCGTCACTAATAACATCCTGAGTTTCTAATGGATTTAAGCTTAAAAGATGCGCATAGACTGACATAACTATTGGTAAGTGCGCAAAAAGCTGTACTAGCATACTCAACTAAATTTAACGACAATCCCGGAAACTCTACAGTGATAGGCACGATAATGAGTTAAAAAACTAATGATCCTGAAAATTAAATTCTTTCCAAACAATGTATAGTCATACCAAAAAAGGGAATGGGCCTTATAAGGTAAACTCTAGGTGGCATATTCAATTGCTATAATTGAATTAACAGACAAACGACATTTGGTTACAGTAAAAATTACAGAAAAATAAATTCTAAACCCAAGTCCCAAAAGTCTCTTACGGAGGAGGGGGGGGGGGGGGGGGGGGGATAAAAATTATGACGTTCTTCAGGCCTTATATTCCACAACGCTAAATCCAGTCGCTGCACTATGTTTTTAAAAACACATCTTCTTTAAACCAGGCTTTATACCAGCGGGGAAAATAAAGTACTACAATCCAGTCGTATCACTTACTTGGTGCTAGAGCATTCCTTTGATGCAGTAGACTATCGGAGCCGGGCATAAACCCCACTCCTGTGGCTTGTCACCTGCCCCACACCGTCATGCGCTCGCGTAACACCTGTTTTTTGCTTTGCGAAACTAGCCATGGCATTACCGTCGTGCGAAATTCCACTTTTCATAAAATCCATTTAAATAACATTGACTGCAGCAAACCAAAGCAATTTTCGATGATTACAGACTATTGCTATTAACTCTCGTTCACATAACGAACCAAAAGGCAAGTCCCCCATGGCTTGGATCCGAGTTCGCACGGCCAAACACTGCATACTTCACGAGCAGTGCCGCAAAAAAAAAAGGTCCGTCGCGGCTGGCGGTCAAACACAGTCCCGGCAATCAGCTGGGAGCGGAATCACACTCGTCACGTCACCTGACGTCACGCCCCCCCCCCCCCTTACCCCCACACTCCGCTAGTTCTCGTTAATTCTCGTAAGTACCGCTACACAGTAAGAATAATTAACGTAAAATAAACAAAGTATAATAAAATATTACAATGAATAAATATTACAATACACCACTAAATAATATAAGTACACTCGTAAAAATTCTGATACCAATGAAAAATATTTTTAGGTTTAGAGTTTGCACACTACCGCACTCTATATGATGGTGGCCAAGTTTATTAAAGAAAAGCTAGAAGCGCTTATAAACACGTATTTAAAAATTAATATACACATAATACTGAAACAATGTAATAAAAAAATAATCAACTTGGAATAAACTTTATACAATATAAAAATAATTAAATCCAGGGAGACTGAGACCGCGCAAGTGGCCTCACAATCCTAGCTTCATTTTCTGCTATGGCAAAGAGGGTGGTTGTTTTAGCTACGCATTAACCCTGCCATTAAATCCAACACATGGACATTTTATCTGATATTAGTGCTGACGTCCTTTCTTTTTTTTTAAATTGCTGCCCGATCATGTGGTGAGTTTGATACTCACATGCACATTCTACATTATGAATTCCATATAAGGATTAGACTACAGACAACTAAGCCCACATTTAAAAAGTCTGTCATTGCATCCCTGAGGATAAACACTCATGTGCATTTCTGTAAGGTGGCTTTCCATCAAGATTATCCTACATAATCACTAGCATTTACTGCCTAGATTTTCATAAATGGCCAAGCGTAGCCCATGTCGCTATTGGCCGGTTTATTGCATGCCTGCAAAGACCTGCGTGTCTGAAGTGCTTATATACTCCTGTATAAATATTCATGTCAGTAATTTAATTCAACCCAGTTTCATCTTGTATTTATTTCGTGGCCTTTTTTTTACATAAAAATAAAGCAAAACTTTTAAGTATTAAATAGCTTTGTAATTGACATCTTACCTGCCAATTTCTTCAAAAATGTTATATTTACTTCATATTGGAAGATGTTTCTAAATGAAAACAAATTTTTGTTCCTAAAAATAAAATTCTTATTTCTTAATTTTTAGGCATTGTGATTTATAAGTTGTAGAAAAACTAAGTGATATTTGTGTTCGTTTTTTAGCTTCAAATAAACCAGACGGTACAAATTCTGCCAAGAAAAGAAAACAGCCTTATAGGAAGAAACGGTCTGTGAAAAATATGACAAAGAAACAGAAGAGAATGTAATGGTAGGTAACATATATGTTTGGTTGTTGATGGATGTGTCACCCAAGCCATGTTTGTGGTATTCCAGCTTACACCATTCCAGGAAAACTTATGTCTTGCTTTAGCTTTTAAATAGTGATCACTCTGCTCTTCATTATTTTGCTGTTTTTTTTTTTTTTTTCAGGCCCTAGTATTTAATTTCCCTAGTACCACTTGCATCGGGTAAGAATTCTCCTTTACCAACCTAAAGAAGCATTTTATTGTTCACCAGAGTCAAACCCAGTACCTTGGCCCCACTTCTGAGGCATCCTGAGCTGTCAGAGAATACTCATTTTAATTTTCAGTATTTTATTTTAATTTTTGTTTTTATTTATTTATAATTGTAACATGCCAAATAACAGGACAAAGCCTTTAATGGTAGGCACACAATTAGATACAAATACACTCACAATAATAAACATAAATCAAAAACACAAAACAATACAATATAAAAACAAAACACACAAACAAAATTCAAATCTTACAATTTAGACAGCACAGAACTAAAACACACATGATCATTAAGAACTAAGGAAAAAAATTAAAGTCTTTATAGAATTTATTAAAGTTGGTTACTAGCCTAAAGATAAGATCATTGTTTCTGTTAACTGTACATAAAGTGGAAGTTAAATGATTAATGTTAAATGATAAATGTTGTCAAAAATATATTTACAGTTCAATTTGTTAGTATAACAGTTTTTAATGAAAATAGAGTCAAGTAATTCTCTTCGACTTGAGAGAGATATCAGATTGGGTAAAGGAAGATGTTTTTGATTAATAATATTTATTAATTTATTCTGTATGTTTTCGATTTTAATATTATCGCACATATTGATGTTGTTCCAAATTACTGAGCAGTATTCTAGTTTTGACCTAATTAATGCTAAATAAAGAGAGAGGATAGAATCAGTTTTTGTAGCATAACATGTGACATATTTAATTAAAGCTAATGTTCTTCGGGAACTAGAAATTAAATGTTGAACATGTTGGTGAAAGAACAATTTAGAATCTAGAATGATACCTAAATCTTTGAGAGAAGAGGATTTCTGAATTAAGGTGTTGCCTAATTTATAATCATATTTGATAGGAAGGTATTTTCTAGTAAAGGATATTATTTTTGTTTTGCTTTTATTGAGGGTCACAATATTTGTAATTGCATAAGTTCTAACATTTTGTATGCATCTATTATAAGAATAATTTTCATGTGTGTGTGTGTTACGGAGAGAAATGTGAATTAATTGTACAGTTGTTGCAACTGTAATTTTTAAGAGAGTCTTAGTAAAAGAGTGCACTTTATCTAATATGTATGTACGCTGTCTACATTCCAGTTAAGGTTAGCCACTAACTACGTGTAACTCTGGATGCTTATATGTTACCTTGTGTATAACAATTGTGATTGTAGTAAAACTTTTAACTTTTTATTGTAAAAGAAAGCAGACTGTTCAGGTTTTTTTTTCTTTATAAATTCATGAATATTAAAAACAAAAAAAAAACAGCTGAAAGAATTACCTGAAACAGTCCTATTTTTCAAAATGTTATAGTGATTTGTTGAGTTAGTGTTAGATCAAAAATTTTTAGGTTTTGTTAATGTCAAAAAAAATGTATATTTTGTTTAAAAGTGTTAATGTTATTTAAAGTATTGTATCTTGATATTTTGAGTGTTAATATCTTGTAGACATGTGAATATTTCTCCTGTATTTGTCAAACATTGTTTATAGTTATAATTTGGCCACAGCATGTGGTAGATGGTTAGAAATGAATATGGAATACCATTTTGTGTTGTAAACAAACAAAAATGGCATAGTTTTAAGTAAATTAAAGTACCCTGTTTAGAATACCTAAAATTTTTGTTTTTAAGTTTTTAAAATAAATTTATAGTGAATTGTATAAAAATACATTTCACTAAATTTAAAACTAAACATAATTAAGGTGTATTTAGGTACCAAGTATATGATTAAAGTGTTAATACCAAGTAATACTTTAATTTTAGTGCAATATCAATTTTGAGAGGCATTTTGCAAATATAACTATACCATAGAATAGCATAGACCACTCTCACCAACAAAAAGTTTAATCACCAAGTGCACTTACATTTGAGTGAGTTAGGCATGCTATGTCCATTTTATTATTTTTGAAGCATAATTTTGTAACTTTGTAAAAGTACTAATGCATTCTATTTTTAATTTCTTTTCAATACAAACAATAAATAGTTTAGTATAGGCTAAAACCTAGTAGAGAGGGTAGTCATAGGAGTTAGCTGTGCTAGAACTGGTAAGCAGCTTCCATCAACCCCCCCCCCCCCCCAACCCAAATGGTTTTAGCTGGCTAGATGCAAGCTAGTACTTTCTGGACTGCCATAATGAAGATGTACATAGTTCTATGCAATTTGGGTACTTGGATGGGACCAGTGCTTGCACAACACACACAAACAATTATTACCACTTTGAAAGAAGATATTATTCAAATTCTTGTAGTAGAATCAGTGATTGAGAAGTATTGGTAACTCGCGAGATCCAGCAAAGACCACTTTTTGGATGAACATGTCTGTCTGGTGAAGGTACATGGAGTATGCAATTTCAAGTTGTCCTGAACCAGAAAATGCTGGTTTACTATGTTCAAGATACATATGCATTTTAAACTGCTTTCATATTGTAATGACTAGTACATTTACTTAAGGTATTTCATAAGATTGGGACACTTATGTGAAAATAACATTTGAATGTGCGGTAATTTAATTTTTATATATTATGTGTCCTTTAACTACCCTATATTTGCATAGTCCTGTTAAGTATTTTATAGTTTGGTTATACACATAGTCACTAGTATATCAGAAACATATAAGAATAAAGTGAAAAATAGTGTGTGTAATAACACAACTAGCTAAACAATAGTGCCTTGGGTGTTTATTTAGAAACATTAGCAATTATGTATGTCACTTTACAAGATACTGGGAAAAAAAGATTACTGCACAAATAAGCATATGTTCACCATAATTTGTTACATTAGAAACTTCAATTCACATAAGTGAGACTGCTTTCATCTGTGATGTAAGAATGAGTTTCTTGATAAACATTTAATTGAAATTGCATGTAACAGTATTTTTGTATTAATTATAATTTGTAAATGTCTTAGGTTAAGTTTCTAAGAACATGCTTATGTTATATAGAATAAAATAGATTTAAAAAGAGCAGCTGTTTCAATTAATGTTATTCCAATGCACGTGAATCACATAACACTAGAATAGTTTTCTACAAATACATCTTCCTCATTATAATGCTAGTAAAAAAGAATTTTTTTTAATATTTACATATTTGTACAAAATGAAATAAATTTTTTTGGTTATGTTTTGTACTTAATCCATGATTAAGTTACATTCAGTCATTACATCAATTACTTAGGTAACATTACAACACAAGCATGCTATTGTCCACACAACAACATGTCTGCAAACCTGCTTTGAAATGCTTCTGTGACCAAAGTCACTACCTAGTTCCAAGCTTTGAACTGAAACTAGGAGTTTAAAAATTATGAACCCAATGTCTCCACAGACTGTTATGTTGATACTGTTACAAATTTTTAACAGTAGGTTCTTCAGGAATGGTGAGGTCTTATTTATAATGAAATAATAAATTAAGTTTAATATTGAATAATTTATTACTCTATGAAATAACACCTATCATCATAGCTATTTACAGTTTTACAGAATATTTTTTTAATTAAATTTTACTTTCGTTAACAAAGAGTTTATTAGATATTAAAAAAGACATAACAATTTAGGGGAGTAAAGAAAGGCATCAGTTATGGCTTGCGTTAGTAAGGAACCAGTTCATCATTTACCTAAAGTATTTTTTGGATATTCAATTGCTGGACCAGAATTTAAACCAGAGTCCTCAGATTCAAACCTAGGACCTCCAAAATGTTAGTTCAGCATGTTAAAATCCACAGCCTTGCTTTGTTTAATTTCAAAGACAAATTTGGGAGAAATCACCCAGAAATCAAAGATAGTTCAAAGACACATACATTAATTTACTAAATGGCTTTCGGTGAGATTTTTAAAGATAATTATTTGATTTTACCTAAAAGAATACTTTATCCAAAAAATTAGTCTGTATTTCGATTAAACCAAATTTTAAAATGTTTAATTAAGGTAACATAGTTCTTGGAAAGGATTGTAGTAAGAATAAAGATGCAAAGCCGGAATTTTCAAATATTTATTTCATAAATTAGGTTTCTGTACATAATAGTGCAGCTGAAATTTGTTAATATATATGCACATGCTAAAAATATTAGTTAAAAATAAATTTTAAGAAAAATAGTTACAAGGAAGTAATTTTTTTTAAATGCATACCATCCATTTATGCTTAACTGAACATTTTATGAAATTAATATTTGAAAACATTTCTGCCCGAAACTGACTGAGTATAATGTAATATTTTCTATTAAACATCCAATTAAGTTGGCAATGAAAACACAAAAGTATTGTCCTGTGCATTATCGTCTTATAAAAGGTGTAATGTTTCAGTTGCCAGCTTTATGTGAACTGGAGTAGTAATTAGTATGTTGGCAGCAATTTGAAGTTTGTTATATTTTCACATTTCTCCATGATGTCTGAACAAGTACTGACGTCGACCCAAGTGTCGCCCTAATTTCAGCAGTCCGTTATGTTGTGCCAACGCCTTCTCCTGCCCGTGGCAGAGGCGTGTAGTGTAGTGCGAACAAAGTGCAGTGTCTGTGCAAGGTGCAATGCGACGATTGGCCGCGAGCCGGAAGTGCAATAGCCAACCGCGCGGCTATTCTGTGAGAGTTATGGAATCAGTGTATTTTCCCCTCCTGGGACCAATTAGTTACGTGAAACTATTAATTATATTATATTTAAAATACATTTTATAAACCATCCTTCCTGTAATGTTTGATAAGTCATTTTGTTTAATTCTTGTTCACCGCGCGACAAGGCCGCAGTTCAAGCCCAGACCGTCTGCCGCGCTCCGCACAGTTTTCGCGCGTGAAGTTCCGGCGGGGAGGGGGTAGTTCTCGCGACGAGGCTCTAGGTTGGACGCGCCGCACAACACGAGGCCATCATCCCTCAACCATTGAGGATCCGTCATTAACTTTCGGTCCATTCTGACTCGTTCGCATTGTCGTTGAAATCCGCCCAGAATTTCGGTGATATCAAGTCTGCCGTGTAACGGAGTAGTGAAAGAGTTCACCACGTTCGCGTGATCGGTGTGAGGGAGCCAAACTGTAAATATTCAGTGTCTTAGTGTATCTCTATGCGTAATCCGTGTCGACCACTGATTAGTCAGTAATTGTACTGTGTTATACATGTTGTGTAGGCTAGTCTGTAAACACCTTTTAGTTCGTGCTCATGTAAACCAGGCGTCCCGCACCAGGAATACTATCGTCATGTACCGGATCACCGATTGGTCAGGAAATGTACAGTGTGACTCGTGTTGTGTAGGCCAGATTGTAAACATATGTGCGTTCGGAATCAACCAGAAAACGACCACTAATGTGTTAGAGCCGTGCCCATGCACTCGCAGACGGAAAGGGCTAGGATTGTGACAGCGCCATGTACTAAGGGGAAGGTGTAATTAAATCACAACAAAGTTAACTCATAAACTCTTCATTTTGTCGCCACTGTCTCCCGCCACATGGCCAGGAACCCGTTCAGAGCTAGTCGGACCTAACACACCATACAAGAGATAGTTCAGGTGACAACAGTACAATGTAAGTTTCGCTGTTTAGCAGAATAATACAATACAAGATAAAGGAGATTGTAAGCAGGGCTTTCAAAAGTGTTCAGCAGTAACACACAATTTTAAACTTATTACTAAGTAACCACCACAAAATACACAGAATGACAGAAATAAAAAAAATCTTTTGTGGTCTTGTTACATTGTAATTTTTAACCCAAACCAAGTTATGGATATTCTATGTACATTTGTACATATTTGTAGGAAAGAAACTTGTTACAAAGATTTTTAGTCCTTAAAGTCTTTTCCAGTTTATACAATTACTTTACCAATACTGAGGGCCATAATCTATAGCCAAAACACCCAAAATCAATAGAACAACCAAAAACGATAATGACTCACTACATTAGTAGTTTCTGTAGGAACAAGCAATGCTTATTCTTCGAGGTAACGAAAAAAAGGTACTTTAATTTCATATTTGACTTCCGGCATTAATTTTCTACTAAATAATATAATTTTGGGGTAAAAGGCAGATTTATTGGCATATCAGTCACTATGAGCGCAAACATGGAAAAATAATATACTGAAAAAGATAGCATCTTGCATTTGTTTTAAACTGTTATTTTAATTTCATAAAATAAATTTTTGTGGTGGAATATTGAATAGCCTTCGAGACTTATTCAAATACTTTGCAATTTTATCAAAAGGCCTAGAGTATACAATGCATTTTCACTAACACCAGAAGTAATCTCTACCAACTTTATGTGTGATATCCCAAACATATATTGTTTTAATGTGCTTCATCATCAATTGCATGTTGTGTGTCATTAAAACATCTAAGCTTCGTTGGGTGACCAAAAATGAATTGTAATTGTTCTGCGTACAAATAAGGTCCCTCTGAAAACTGTTTTGTACTATGTATTTTATGTGAAGAATTGTTAGTTTCGTAAAGAATAAACAAAATTCCAGAAATAAAAAAATGTAAGGTTTTCGTAATTGACTTGAAGATTAAAATGGCATAATTTTTTTTTCTTTTTGTTTCCATGCAAGGTTTTAAATCTTTTCGGGAAATAGGGTTTGGAATAATCTTTATCTTGTAGCATTGCAGGACAGTGCCTTCCCCAATTTTTCTTTAAGTTTTTATGAATAATATGTTTTAACAGTAATACAGTATGTAAGTTGTTTAAATAATTTTCAGGCATCATAACCTAACTGTGGTACATGTGGTAAATCATTGAAACTTACAATTGATCTCTTCAAATAACTTTGATGATAAATTTTACAGTTTATAATTGTTTTCCAGGTTAATATTTATGTTTGCTTATGTTTTATGAATGTACTCTCTCAATTAATTACCATTTCTAATATTTGTGTATTGTTTAAGCCTATTTGCTTTATTATGAAACAGCCATTTAACTGTAAATTTACCTAATTCGACCTAAATAATTACGTTTTTTTGTGCTTTTAAATGGTTTTTTAAGCTTTAAATATTTTGTTTATATGCGCAAATGCACTGTAACGTATTTTTCTTTTGTAATTTTGTCCGTGGGATGATGCAATCATGTGAGCCAGTTGTGTGGGATGATGCAATCATGAGAGCCAGTTGCGTGGCAGTTAGAGTGAGAAAGAAAGGCGTTCGTCGACACAGTGACGCCGAGGTGATAAAACGATAATGATGCATCCGGTGTAAGGCAGAGACAGAGCAACTAGCGTGAGAGAATATTTTCGGAGTCCCCGATTTTGATGTGGATTTGAAAAGAGACAGATCAAGGGAAGTCCCGAGTTATGTGTGTACAGGGTTTTTTCATGTACTGTAATTTGTTCTGTGACTGGCTGGTGTTGGAGGGAGTGTTTGATACTATGCTGTGATTGGCCGAAAGTTACGTCATGGTGCAATCCTCTGTCTCTCCTGAGACCAGTGTGTCGTTTTGGTTTTTTAGTCATCTACTGCACAGCGGCTGAGGAGATGGGTAGTTGAGTAGGTGGCTCAAAACATTATGATATTATGAAGATTTAAAGAGTCAATTTCGCGGCTGTGGTCCGGGCGTCACCGGTTTATAATCAACCTTATTTTCGTTTTTTTTGGACATAAATTAGAATTTAGTGATTACAGTCATCGGTAATCGCCCAAAACATGACTTAGTAAAATTCGTCATTGTTTCCGAGGACATTGTCCTTCGGCATTGTACCGAAAGTCTGTAATTTTCTCATATTGTATCTAAACAAAAATAATTTCATATCAAACACTGCTTACAAATTAATTATTTATTTCATATATCTCGAGCATTGAGTTTACAGGTTTTGAAATAATTCTTTATGAATATGAAAATTCAATTCACATTAAACCCACAACAAAACCAGGAATGCACGGGGTCTCATGCACAAACATTTTTTTCCATCTCTACTGTGCTAATGCAGTGGACACGTCTGGCCTGTATTAAAACCACACAAATGTCAAATTAAAATTCTGAAATATTATTTGCTCAAGGCATAAAACCAGCTTTTAAAATCATTATTAGTGTCAAGCATTTTACACGAAAAATTTTGAACGCCGATCAGACAGTTACAAGGTATACCTGCTTTAGCAGCTTCTTCCTCCTGATTGGCAGCCGTCTGCGATGAGAAGTCGTTGGCTTACTTGACCGAGCCACTGAGGACGATTTTGCTTCTGCCATGGATTACTATGATTGGTATTACAACAGACATGTACCATATGCATGCCCTTATTATAAACAAACAATTAACTACAAAACACAGGTCAGCTGTTCTTAATTGTCACCGAATGAGGTTATTTTGTACGAGATTCCATTCGGCAACATTCAGCAACCTAAGGTGCACAATTGACATAAAAATATATCGCCCCAAAAAAAGATTTTTACATAACTGAAGTGTTTATTTAGTGCATTTCACAGTGAAAATAAAGTTGTGCCAACAATAATTATAAGACACATAAAACACATCCTTTCACAGTGTTAGAGAAACAGTTCGAGTAAATTTATTTTGAAGTGACAACGTCTAATAAATCGATGAACGCCAGCTGCACGCACAAAAAATTGTCCTGTAACGCACATTGTCCCATTACGCTGTGTCTCGTTACGTTCATTGTACGCTTGCGCCGCATCTATCTCTCTTCCACTCGATTGGAACAACCATCGATTTGACTTTTTCGAGGCACATTAAACTTGAACATTCCCATTCGTTTCCTACTTTTCCTATCATCGTCCTATCCTTAACAGAATAACACAGATTGGAAGAAGTTAAATAGCAAACATGTATAAAAGTTATAGTTAAAATAATCTCTTCGTTAAAGTAATAAACATATTTGAATTAATGAGTGCAAATAAAAGTAAATTTATCAATTAAATTGTAGATTTAATTTCACTCCTTCTTTGTATCCATACAAAATAGTGATAATTCAATAAAAATGATTCAATTTTATTCATAAAAGTATGCAATCATTTCATCAATGTTTTGTTATGACGTCACATTAAACTAAGGTCTGTAAACCGACTTTACAGACAACCAATTATTTTTTAGGAGATTCAGAAGTAAGCTGACAAATTATTTTGTGGAAGAAAGCATTTATTTTTGTAATAAACACAAAGCATTTTAATAACTTGGTTCCCCCTTTTGTCCAGCCACAATAAAGCAGAAATATCATCAAGTACAGTACCCCAAACCTATCTGCATGGAATTGGTACTGCTTGATTCTATTTTATGATAAATCAATTGCATTCAAAATATCAATACTGGTTAGCAAAGAACAAATTGAAAATTGCTGGTTAACCACAAGAATAACACAACACAAACTAATACGTTACGAACAAATGTTTTTTGCTCTCTGAAATGTTTGTGAGCACTCAATATCCAGCCCATAAGCCATGAAAAACAAACCACACTATTTTGAGCTTACTTCCAGAATAAATAAAGGAAACAAGAACATTTCCTTTCAGTGTATCTATGCAAGTATAAGTCTATGAGCAGAATTTAATTCCATAAAAATGATTTACTAATGTTTTGAAACATATTTTAGTAAAATATTTATTTTATTCACTTCCACTTAAACTAATTTAAGAAAATATTTTACTCACGTGCTTTATGAAAAAGATTAATTTTTGTAAATATAGGTTGGAAAACTAGCATTAAACTAATATCACAAAATAATTAAGTTTTTTGCTCTATTTTTGTTTTGCGAAGAATTTTTTAGTAGAATAAGCTTTACATTAATTTTAAAAAAAACCTCATCTTTTCCATTCAATATTAATACAGCAAAAATATTTTTAACATTTACAGTTACATGTCCATCTATTAAGTAATATTTCTACTGTATCAACTATTTAATTTATTTAGTATTTTTTATAATGGTAAATATTTGTTGTTAACGAGTATCTCTATATACCCGCGGAGAGTAAAATATAAACTGAAATAAACCAATGAACTAACTTTGATTAAATTCAAATACAACGAATCTGAAAATAGAAAATTTCAGTTAATCACTTTATTGTATTAAGTGTCTCAAAGAAGTAAAGCTTAAACTATGTCCATCATTTTTTTCCTTCTTCCTTAGGCGTAAGACGTAATCACGTTTTCTGATACCCATAATCAAATCCAGCAAGGGTGAATCTCTGAAGTAACCCACATTATCAGCTTACTTAATGTTTTTTTATTGTTTCTAGACACATTATTTCTACTCCAAGTATCGAATGCTACATTTTAAAATACTTATAGGTTACTTGCACCTATTAATCAACATCACTCAGTAGCGAACACTTAAAATACTCGTTGCGGTTTGTGCATGTGGTAGTTGTGACAGCAGAGTTATAAGCATGTGCTAGATAAACAGTTTAGCTAAGATTTTCAATGTTTTCTTTAGAAATCATCTACAAAACTACTATATTCCCTTTCCGTGGTGACTGCTGGTTTAGCACGTGGTGGTTGGTTTATTTTGAATGGAATTGTTTGAAAATTAATACATACACTGGCCCCTTAACAAATTTTCAATACTCAGTTAAAATCTATGCATTCTCTTAGAATAACAATCTCACAGTAGCTGAAATAGTAAACAAAAACTTTGACATTGGTTAGCTGAAACCCTTTAATTCACTGTGCGTCACAGCCACACATGCGTGGTTAGTTTCTTGTCTCTCTCATTGTGCCACTACACATTACTGCTAATAAAAGTCTGCATGTTTTCATGTGCATATTTAAAACTTCATCATCATTGCTTCTAACGAATTTAAAAACATTTATGTAAACCAATTTATTATCATCATACACATACTTACATGTTCTAATAACAAAATTATTTTTTGCCGAATTTATTAATTAAAATATTTGCATCTATTTAAAAAAATCATTTTTGATTGGTTGTATGATAGAACACATAAGGTATCTAAATATGGCGGGTAGAACCAGTACCACTTATAAATTTATAATTTTAAGTGTCCTTTGTGTTGGAAGTATGACTTAATTCCTTAAAATTTTTAAAGGTTCGCATTATGTTTGAAGTTTTGTGTTAACGTCACTTAAACTTATTCTTCAGTGTTTGTATCAGACAAGTACATTACGCTACATGCAGAGGAAACAACACCAAGAAGTGTATCCGTCTAACCACCAACATGTCATCGTTCATTAGCACCAAGCAGTAGAAAATTTTTCCTAGGTCCTTTATAATCATGGAGGTCTCGTAATCACAAATATTTCTGCAATAAATCCTGCTAGTTGATAAACTTACTTAATCTCCCCTAGTTGTGTTGCAACCCTTCAATTCAACAACCAAATAAAATATTTGTTTGCTATCATCTATGCATTTACCAAATAACACAGTTCAGCCTAATTAATTACATTCCAAACATATTTGGGAATAATACTTTAAAGAATAATTCATGCCCGAAACTTACACACACATTCATATGTACATGCATACACAAACATACATACTCCTATGTGTACAAAATTGCACCCTTCAACATATTTGAATGAAGGCCTAAATATAACCTATACACTTGTTTATACATATTAACGTATACTCACATCCTATATGAATACAAACATGACTTCATGAGAAAGTTTTACTTTCAGATGACTATTAAATTAATGATTATGATGATGATGATGATGATGATGATATCCTTAGCTAAATTGTTAGCCTGGTAACATCTTTTAAGGATGCAGTTAAAAACCACGAAACACCTAAGGTTTTCTTGACAAGTGGTGGTGGTTTTGCGATTGCCTTAGGTGACACGTGAGTAAAAGGATATAAAACCAAGTCTCAATCAAAAACATTTTCAACTCTGGCAGTAAGCCAGCTACACGGTGTCTACCAGATCTAGTAAATGAAATTCCCTGATTTTTCCAGGTTTTCCAGGTCTAAAACTGAATTTTTCCAGGTTTTCTTTAACACAATTACGACATTCCACAAAACTGAAAAAACTGCATAACAATACATTGATGGGTTTCAAAGTATTTCAACTTACTTAAATTAGTAAAAATATTACATTCTTCTAGACGTGGCCAAAGTGACTCAATTGATGGCAAATAAAACATGCTGCTACAAATATTTCACACACTCACTTTTGCAGAAAACATTAATAAAAGGAAGCTCCCGTCAATTTCGCAGTGACTCAACTTTTGCGTCTATAGTACTTGCTTCAGAACAAGCCAAATCCAACACTCGAGCCTTCTTAAACTGCAATGCCTTGATCTCCTCTTCAACGCTTCTTTTTTCAGCCTTCTTCTTGTCTGTAGCTTCCTTTTCTTTTTGTTTTGTTTGCAGGGCTTCCTTAAGCCTACAACTAGCATTTCTTACATACTGTAACATGGACTTGGTGATATCAACATGCTCTACAGCTCCAAAACGTTGAACAAAGTCATACACTTATCTTTGTGCAATCAGTGTTTCTTCCTGCAAGTTTTCAGCCAGCAGATTAGAATTCACTGAAAATCCTCTTTCCAATGATGCATTTCCATCATCATCCTCACAAACTTTAGAAGGCCTGTTTTGGCAACTACTGTATGTGCCTTAAGAATGAGCATCCACAAGTGATCAAGGCGCCCATCTTCTCGAGAAAAAGACGAGAACAGTGCTTCAGAATCTTGCGAGGAACATACCAACTGATATGATCACTCAATGTTATCAGCTTCTTCTCCTGATAGCCACCTGTTTCGAAGACAACATTCTAAACTGTACTTCACACGCTGTTTCCTCACACCCGAATTTAAAGCCATAGACGGACATAAGCAGGAAATTCCTTTGGTAAGTTTGTACTTTAGGGGACTTTTGTCTTGAAGTTTTTTTTACCATTACCTTTGGACAAGTCCTAACATCATTTTTCAGTAACAGGACAGACTTTTCTGGTACTTTCTCTTTCTTGATGGCATGGCATACTGCATAACCCAACTTGATATTGTTAGCAGTCAATAGATTTTCCTGGTTATCTACATCCAATCGAGATACATTGCGTTTTTCCTTAAAGCTCTTCAGTACCTCTGGTTTCACAAACTTTCCTGACAAAGCTAATAAAATGTCTACTAGTGAATCATACAGAAAAGGTGCCATGGGTGCTTCACTTTGGAACATTGTAAGAAACAATTCCAGCTCTGATGCCAAAGAGTGGAAAATTGTAAATTTTACTTCTAGAAGATTATCTTCAAGAGCACTTTCCACTAACCTACATTGAAAGACAGATGAAATAGAAATTTCACTAACAAATTTCTTTAGGTGGGGTAACGTTTTCATGGCACGCTCAGCAACTGCAGTATTTTCTAACCATCTGATTGCACAAAATTTCTTGGGAAAAAGCTCTGATCTAGTTATTCTAATGTAATCTGCCCTCCTTGCAGGTACATGCTTAAACAAAAAGTAACTGTGCCTCAAAAAACTAACAATGTCCCATTGTGTAGCAGAAATTCCAGTTTTGAAAGCACCATGGACCATATAAAGCCCACAGCTACCAATTTCTAGCAACGATGGCGAATCTTTACCAAAAAAGTCTGTGATATGTATTTTCAAAGCTAACAAAAATGCCCAGTTTACGTTGGGGCATCCATAATTACTTAAAATTAAATGCACCTCTCGGTGTAATCCGAACGCGGGAAGCACATGCCGCAGCACGTCACGTCAGCAAGATAACAGACCAGCTTGAACCAGTTTGTATCACGTGATTTAACGCCACTTCCGAATCCGATGGTAAATAAAAGAAAATGGACGTGGGAACTGTTCTTTATTTGCCATTCAAAAATAAAAATGGGAGGGGTTACACTTGATGCTACGTCAATGCAAGCTGATCAATAAACAAAAAAGTATTGCCAACTACAACCTACCAAACCAAAATTCCCTGATTTTTCCCTGATTTTTCCAGGTTTTCCAGGTTTTCCAGGGTCAGTAGACACCCTGCAGCTAGGATGTTCTAACCACAGACCAAATGACTAAACAAACAAACATACACATATGTACACACACCTACAGTATACATACAATATATGCATAAGAACATATTTTTAAAGAAATATACACATTAAAATATACCTACATATTTATCTGCATTTTTTCATTAAGCTGTTGTAAAATTGTACTAAAATGGAAGCAAAAATTAATTTCATCTATACTGTAAACAAAATACACTTACTGAAATTCTTCCCGAACATGATGGCCAGATTCTGCCGAACTAATTGATTAATCTGGCTGTATTTCTTCCAAACTACCTGCATTTTCACGCAACAATCGCTGAGCAGCTTGGTATTTCTTTCTTGCTTGTGACAACTTTTTTCTTTTCTTTTTTAAATATTGTTTGCCATTCCTTAATTTCTGGGGAGCCATTATAACAAGAAAAACAAGGATTGTAAAACAGTAAAATTTATTTCACAAGACTGACAAAGCCTGCATCTAAAACCAGCACTTGTTTGTATTAAACTAGCGACCCACGTATTTGGACACAACGCGCCGTGACAATCAGGTAGGGGAAGCCAGCCCGGGGCGGAGGGCAGCTGAGGTCTGGCAACCCTGCGGCTAGCAGCCAGGCTGTTTACCTGCTCGCTCGTGGAAGGGACAGGGGGAGCTAATGCTCAGCCAGACTTCACGGCGCCAAGTGAGTAGTGGGTTGCATCTCATATATTTTGGAATTCCAGGCACCAAGAAAACATGTATGCACCTTGTAGTTTGGCTTTGTAGTACTATTAAGAATATCAGACTTTTTATTGTTTTATAAAAATATATGGTTGTGTGTATTTCATGATTATATTGATTTTTAATTTAAGTAAATTTTTGCAGTTTTTATATTAAAGTGACATTAGCTGATTTTATGACCGTGCACAAATAGTAGTAAATATTTAAAAATTTTTAAATGATGTCACTAAGTAGTTCATATATATATATATGTCTTGCACTATACCAAAAATTAAGCAAATTTCATCAAGTATTTTTTGAGATCCAAAATGCAAGATATGCTACAAAACTAAACTTTGAGCTCGTGTATCTCACAAACTATCAATTTTAGAGACAATTCTTCACATACGAAAAATTGTTTATATGTAAACATTATTTAAACATTAAAATCAGGAATAAAAATTTTTGGGTCATATAGCCTTAATAATTTATAAAATGCAGACCATCAATGAAAATAAGCAGAAAAAAATTTAAGTTAAAAAAAAACTATTACAAAAAATCATTCAATTGTTCTCAGTAATCAAGAGTCATATCTATTATTGAAGCAAATATTATAAGTACATATTACATTTAGATCTTAAAACCATGATCAATGTGCATGTTTGAATTGTATGTAATTAAATTTATATATGCTAATTTCATCATAAAAACTTGTTCAGATATCATTAATAATATAATAAAATAGGTTTTAATATTTCACTGCACATACCAAAATTAAATTTTTGCAAAAGTGTATCCAAGCATTGAGGAAATTATAATTACGTATAAATAAAATAGAATATTACCGAACCACTTGCAGTATTTAGCTTTGGCGAGAATGGAAACTGTTAACCATAAATGAGCCAATATTAGTAATTAAAATATATAACAAATAAAAAAGTATTTTAAGTGCATTTACTCTCTGTGTGTAGTAGAATCAAATATATTATTACTTGCATTGCACTGAAATTGAAAACCCCAAATATTTTTTACTCATGTTTGCAGCGAGACAACTTAAACTAAGAATTATCTTAAAACAATGAGTTTTTAAGGACGCAAGAATCAACATCAAACCTTAATAATAACAAATTTAATGTTAATTATCGCTTACTTAAAGTTTCAAAATTTCTATCATGTTGTTTAATTTGTGGTTTCTCATAAAAAAAAAAAGGACCAAATATATATAATTTTCAGGTACCCGTTTATTTATTAAATAATGTCAAAAACCAATGAATAATAATTGAAACATTGATTACAAATTTTATAGTGTTAAACATGTTACAAGAATGATAAACAAAATTCATCATTACCAGATTTTTTCCTTGCAAAAATTTTAATTTTAATTTCTATTTTGAAGGTAAGTTGTTGTTCTGAGGAAACTCTTAATATTAGATATTCTTTGTTAGAACAAACAATTTTGTTGTTTTAAAATGTCTAATATGTATTTGAATGCTGTTTCAAAGCAGTTTCTTTACTCTGCACACATTAACTTAATGGGCTGTAATACTTGCAGTATATTAAAGGGAGGGCTACAAAAATATAATTAAAAAATATATATTCTAATTTGATGTGAATTAGATTAAAGTTTGTTTACGGAACTACAGAAACTTCACCTTTTAGGTATCTACACTGTGTAGGTTCTTTGAAATGCTATCTGAAACTACCATTAAATGAAACACACAGGGTTTCTAAGAATTACTGCAATGAAAACTAACTTCCACAACGCTTACACACCATACAACAAATTGAATTTGAGATATTCCCATATAAAGTTATTATAAAAAATACTTTAAAGTAAATAAGTTATATGTATTTGTACTTCAGTCAATTAAGTTCCTATAAATTAATGTAAAATAAACTTATTTGACAAAACTAATTACAGTAAAACCTCGTACAACGAACTCCTTGTTAAAACGAAGCAGATGGTAGGTCCTGCCAAAATGCTATATAACCTTATGTATTTGAACCTTAAAATAACAAAGTATTTTTTCACAGTTATGACTAAAACACCCGCTACAGCGAAGGAAAAATTAAAAATCTTCAAAACGTTTGTGTATATTTTTCATATTTTTTTCTATTTGCTTCATACACATATATTATGTTTCCGCAAATAAACAAATATTGCCGCCATCTTTTAATTGATTGACCATTGAAATAGTGAAATGCACTTTGAAGCTAGTCAAGTTAAACCATTGTACCCTCATTAACAAAAAAAATGCACTTCAATTAATCGATGTTCCGGACAATGCCTTGACATTTCTCACATATCCCGTTTACACAACTTTACATGTGTCCTGTGAAAATGTGCGATCATTGTAATGAATGCCGATATGGAATCTAGATTCTGTGGAAGTGTTACTTAACTCAAATTCGCAGGAGTTTAAGAGTTGTTTCCAAATTGTGGTAAAATAAATGTTACTTAACGTGTTTTCTTGTTTGGAGGTTAGTTTTTATGGATAATAATTGTTTACTTAAAAATTACGTTATAGTTGGACAAAACATGTGCAAAAGTTAATGACGAGACTTAACTTTCGGTGATGTATTTTTCGTTTTCAAATAATAGATTTTAAAAAAACAGAAAGAAATATATTTTACCACGAAACTGAAAATTCTGTATACTGTTGATCAGGGAGGCAAAAAGGTCAATCTAGCTAAAAGATTTAGGCTGACTTTCACAGTCATGACTTGAGGCAAAGTAAAGTATTTCTCCATTTGATTAAACTGCGAAGTTTTTGCTTGGATTTTACTTACCTGACTCGGATGTCCTTATCCTGGATTCAACTCTATTAACTATACACCTATATTTTTTTGTAGTACATATCAATTGTTAGTATTGAATTCACCTCATTATAAAGAAATCTCAATATAAGAAAAACACCCAAAATCAGTCCCTTCAAGTTTGTTATACTGAGGTTTTACTGTATAATTGTGAGAGGTCCTCGGAAGCACAAATGAAAAAAAAAACCTCCGACAGGGACCAAAGTACATATAGGTGTGTAAGTGTGTATGAGTCATACTTATAAATTCTTGCAGTGGGTTACGCTACATTCTCGAACCAGCATGAGACACAAGCGAGATAAACACGAGTTGTGTGACATCTGAATGTAAACAGACTCATTTGGAATTGAAAGAGACACAGGTCAGACTGTAATAAAAAATGTGTAATCTCGAACGATACTAGTAAAACAACGTGGTTTACACACGCAAACTAGAAATGTAAGTTTCACATTCAATCCAAGATCTCAAAAAATAATACCCTCTTTTATCGCATAATCGTCGCACTCATATTTTTGGTCGTCAAAATTTGGATAAAAAAAACTCTCGCGTAAACGTCGCATGATGTTTTTGGTCCCGCTATTAGATTCCGAGCGCTTTGTGTGGGTATTTTTTCAGTATAGAATGATGTATTTTAAAATAGAAATCTAATATTTATTCGGACATTACCTCTTACTTATTTAATTAACGGAAATACGTACAGTGGAACCTCATTATTACGAGTACGGATACTACGAGACCTTCGTTGTTACGACAGTTTTGTAATGCACTGTCAGTTTGACTACGTAAATCATAGTAAATTAAACCGGTTATTACGAGTGCCTCCTTGTTGGCCCTTTCGTAAGTACGAGTGATTTGAATGGCATCTTCAAAAAAGGAATAACACCGTCAGTTAAAAAAATAATGTTCACGCAGTAAATACAGACAGCTATGTGGCTACGCGGGCGCCAGACGGACTGGGAGGAAGGACTGGTGACAAACAACATGCACTCTCTCTCTCTTTCCCTCTCTCTCTTTCCCTCCCTCTCTTTCTCTTGACGGCGCCAGTTGCTTCCCATACTAAGTCGGCGGAGAGGTAAATCTAAAAATAGACCAGCCAACACCCTTTCTTCCTTCCTTAGCTCACCTTTTTTTTTCACCGCTTCACATACCTTCCCTCCGTGATCTTGAATGGCGCCAGTCTTTGTATCAGGCTATTTCATTTGTGATTAAATCAAAAACTGTTGTAGATACAAAAAATTCTATAGAGACACTTTCTATTCGTAATTTAATTTGCTACAACTTTTATTCAACACGTTTTTTCACTATAGTGCACCGTTTTCAAGTTACGGTGTGAAATTAAGACTGTTTGGACGGTCCAGAATCTAACTTGACTTTAATTTCTTATATTCGGTTATTACTAGTACTCGTTGTTACAAGAATTTTTGCCACCATTGTCAGCTCTTGTAGTAACGAGGTTCCACTTAAGATGTCTGATGTGTAAATTTTCTTTTAAAAACGTTTTTAAACTTTATAACCTTCAACTTTTCGTCTGCGTCGCCGCGGTGTACCGCTTACAAAAATGTAGCCATCGCTCGTTGCAATCATTAAAGATGTTTGGTTAAGTAACCTAGTTATATTTTAAACTGGTAATTCATAATGATCTTAAGTATTTTTAATGTGGCTAACCAAACCTTATCAACCAGCTACACTATTGAAAGTATTTTATATGGTGCTAACCTAACCAACCATCTACGCTATTTTTAAGTCTTCTGAATTTAACTAATCAAACATATTTCCTCATTAAAATGGTAAACCTATTGAAGTATCACAGCAACTTTTTAGAGAATATGTGAAAAAAATGCCAGAAAATTAATAAAAAGCAGTTTTATTATTTTTGTTAAAAAAATAGGCTCTTCTACAGAGTTACAGATTAAAAATACACCTGATCATCTCTATAACTTTCATAAAATTATACCAAAAAACTAAAATTTCTTACTCTTAAATGGTAGGCATTAAAAAAAAGCAATACAAACTCCCAACATTTGGCATAACCTACAAAATGTGTACATTTCTAGATGTTGTACTAACAAATTAAGTACCTGTAAACAAAGGAATGCGGCTAAACATATGTAACACATTATAAAATTCCTAAACGATAAAATCACGAAAACGTAAACGAACAACAGGTTAGGTTATTTCCGTATTACATTTACCGGTAAACTAAGTTTGTCTCCACTTGAAAAAAAAAACTTTCTTTGTGTCGCATCAACTAATTAAAGAAAAGTAACATAAAGCCTGGTATAACAGAAAATGCATAGTTTCTCCTGTAACAAAGCCATCGCTCCCGCTCCTAAACCAAATAACCAAAGATATAATAAATAAAGATGTATAACTCCACGTTGTAGGCACAGAACAAAGAGCATGGACAAAGGCCAAAGTATTGCATATTTGAGGCGGTCATAAATAATATTGATTTATGTTGTATTAGAAAAAATTCTACGAGTGAGATTTCAACAAAAATATATATTGTCTTAGTTTCAGAAGGAACAATCTGAACAAAGTTAAATTCAACTACATTAAATTTGTAAATAAACATTGCAACTAGAATCTCTTTCCTATCTCTAGTGTTAGTGGTTTATTATTAAAAGTTTAAGGGATTTTAAAAGCTATAAATTATCCATGACATCTATATTCTAATCTAGAACAGGCTAGATAGTTGTAACAATGGCATAGGGTAATGATGCAGCTGAGATTATAAACTTATTTGGAGCAATATGTTTTGCTGCTGTTGAAATTAAATTATCATTGTAGTGGGGAAGTACTGTTTAACATCTAGAAGGATACCTAAATCTTTGAAATTAGTTCTCTTAAATTCATTTTTGCTCATTTATTAAATATAGAGTGCATAATTTAAAAACCTAATAAAAGAGAAGCAAACTGTTTTATCATAACTTGTTACCTCCAAATATAGTTTACACCAATTTATGATATTACTGTTAATGTTGTTGATGTTCAAAATCATTCCAGTCATAGATTTCACTTGATTTTTAATTCATCAGCAAATAAAAGTTAACAATAAGTAATAACATGTATTGTCACAGGTATGAATGCAAAAAAAACATACACAAATACTCATAACATAACATTGAAACAGTTCAGAGTCCATAAATATGTTGTAACAGTAGTATAAAGATATATATTTCCTTCATGTATAATGGCAATATAATAAGAAAAGAAAATTAATTATTTTCAACATGTTTTACTTTTATTCTTCCCAGTCGTCATCCTCTTCAACACTAGACATGCCTTGGTTTGGAAGTGGTGGAGGAGGAATCATCGCTGACACACGCTCCATTACTCCACCTACAGTTGTTTCTGGTTTGTTCAGCCCAGAAATACCCTACAATGTTAAAATCACAAATTAATACACGGACACATCAGACTACACACTGTTCATTAACTACAAGTAAGTATGCATTGTTACGGTGTGTACAGCCGTAACGGTTTTAACCCTAACCCTGTACTAAAAGCTTGAAATTACAAAATTCCCTAACTTTTCCAGGTTTTCCAGACCTGAATTGAAAAATTTCCCTGACCTTTCAGACATGAACCACCCTGCAGCGCCACTTGATGTTAACATTATTTCTGCAGAAAAATAAGGTTGTATGTGCAGTTCAAATGTCCCATTTTCATATTTAAACATATGCATACCAACAAAAATTAATATTTACATACTAAAACCTCTTTCTTGGAAGAAAACACCAGCACAGGATTTCAACTGCACTTATAATATGTAATAACTCAGTAGAACTCACCCTATTAAAATTAATTAACGGTCATTCTGAAGGAAAGCCTAATTTCTGTAAAAAAATTTTAAGTTGCATTTTTACTCCTTGAAACAATTTATAATCATTTAAGAATTTTATCAGTTTACCACTCAAGAGTGGTTAGGTTAGCTTCTATATATTACAATTAGTGTGATATCATCATAATCAGTTGGAATAGGTTAGCTACATTTAAAATATTTTCAAATAGTGTAGACTAGGTTAACTATATTAATAATACTTTGAATGTTTTTGAACTATTGGTTATGAATTACCTATTCTAGCTAACTTAACTTAAAATTTGATGTTCAAAAAAAGTACTGAAGTAGGCACCACTTAACAGAATAAAGTATATAACCAAATTTGCAATATAATTGAAATTATATATAATATAAACAACTTAATGTTTACTACCTGGGGTTACAAGTTTCATAACATGATTTTAAAAGCTATTTTCACGAGTCACTCACTTCATACAGACACCCTTGAAGATTTAATGATTGTGGTCATGCCACACACTTTCTAGCATATAGTGTTGTTTTCTCCAATTTTTTTTAGTTTTGAATTTTTAAATGATTCCCGATGCCATCCCCCCCCCCTCACACACATGGCAACACAACATGTGCGGTCTGGTTATTAGTTTAATATATTTTATTCAATATTAACACATAAGCCCTAAATCTTTGCAACTTAATCTCCAGAATTATTGTAAATAAATCCTGTGTTGAATTAATTATTGACAACACAAGCCCATCAAAATAAATGGCTGCAGAAAAAAATTAACACGGTTTGAGATCAAAATACGTGTTTGCAAATGATTACTATGAATTCTCCTGAAACAATTAAGTAAAGGCTATCGAACATGTACAGAAACATGCATAAACACGTCTCTTTCCTTGTTAAACTAAGAGTTTACAGAAAAAAAGCCCAAGAATTCACGAAAAGAAGGAAAATCAACTGAATTATATAGTAAACGTTTTCAAATTTTTTGAGGTGTCAAATCCTCAATGCAAGTGGTATTTTCCATTTCACTTTTGTTAGCACAAGAAGAAATTCCAGATTTAAAAGGATTCAAGACAGAAGAGTAAAATTTCTAAGATTTTTTCCTACCTACAATGAACCAAATAAATGGTTATCAGTATTAATTTAGTTTTGAATCACATTGTTTCTTTACATTAATCTTGGATATTTTTACTAACCATCCTTTACTACATACATGTAACTGTTCACCCTTGGAACAAAAAGTTTGTATTACATAATAAACATATTTTGTATTAACAAATTACTTAGCACTATAACACCTATGTAATTTCCAGGGACTGTGAAAACACTGTGTATTAATTGAGAGTTTTGTATTAATGGGGTTTCACTGTAAATTCCAATTCACTTTGATCACAAGACAAAATACCATAAATATTTTACAACTTCTCTGACTTATTTTTCAGTATTCCCTGATCATTTGCATTTCCCTGACTTTTCCCGGTTTTCTATACCTGCAACAACCCTGTTTAATGTTTATGCAGATCCAGCTTCATTATGTCCGTGTATAATGTGCATGGTAGCATGGTATGTGTATGGTAATTGTATGATGTGTGTATGGTATGTGTATGGTATGTGTAAGGTATGTGTATGGTGTGTGTGTACGTATGTGTGCATGTGTACGTGCGCATGCACGCACGTACGTATGTAAGTACATATGTATGTATGTATGTATGTATGTATGTATATATGTATGAAAACAGTGAAAAATAAAACTGAAAAACTGATGTTGCAACCAATAGTATGGCAATCATCTTGTGTCAATGCATAAAATTGATTAGCACATCAATATTAATCAAAAAATGTTTAATGAGTCAATAAGTTAATCTATTACAATTTTACCCACACTACGAACAACAGAAATAAAATGAGTTATAATTTTCATCAAGAAAAGTGTGTTTCGTAAAAATATAAAATTAATTTAGCTTAAGACTAAATCTGAAGTGACATGTATAAAAATTTAGTAAATAAACTAAGGCAGAAAATATTAGTTAAAAATTTAAGTATTTCCTTATTGTAAACCAGATTTAAAATTTTGCTATGCCATTTTATGACTGCTAAGATCTAATTTACACACTGAATGTGTGTCCCTATTCTACATATATAATATGATTAACTTAGAGAAAGGTTGACAAATTAAATTTTGATATGAAACTACTATTCACAATGTCTTTACCACCAAATTCTTTACAAATTTTAACTTCACCCTATATTATGGCTGTATTTTCTTTTATTTCAAATATTGCTATGAAAATAACATCACCAATTCATATTATATTCTAAATAGATGGTTTTCAAAACATAATGAATCTGTTGGAACTACTCCACTATTATGTAATTTCCTTCCAGATTTTTTGCTTCTATTGCTTTATAAGAGCACAGTATTTTGTGGTTGGAGCTGTATAAACTTCATTAATTTACGTAAGTTTTGATTTATAGGTACACCTTATATTGATAAAATAACAAGCTTACTTTTCTCCTTAAAGCAAGTTTTGCATGCAAATCTGCCATAAGGTCATTACTCGCTGGAATAACTCCACTTCCAAGTTCTTCCTGCAAATAAAGAAAAGTAAAATTCATTACTACAAAATTCTGTTACTAATAACAATATTACAGCTAATATTTCAAAGAAACAAACATACATACTTGTTTCTTTTTCTTTGCTTCAATTTTAATGTCTTTTGCTGACCTAAGGCTGGCTTTGCTTGAGCCTCCAGCTCGACGAATAGCTTCCATTAGTTTGGCTCGAACATCTCCTGTTTGTTCTTTTAGAGGACCCTGTAGACAAAAATGATCAATTATGATAATGTCTCAACTGAGGTCATTAGAGACAATGAGAGGTGATGAAAAGAGAACAGAGCAATGATGGAATGAATGGGTAGGGGAATTGGGAGTACCCAGAGAAAACCCACTGGCTCACTGCAACGTCCGCCACATTCCCTACTTGCAAAAGTTCAAAGGTTCAGCCCCTTGGGAAACCAATCTGAATCATGTTGATATGAGGTGAGTGGCCTGACCACTACATCACAATGGCCTTAGATATAATCTGTATTAATTACTCATTTTGAGCTGATTTAAATTTAAAGCTCTAATTCACATAAATTAATATATTAAATAATTAATTCATACCAAAAGATAGTTCTTAACTATTAGGGCAAAAACTTAGTGTGAAAAAAAAAGTGCTGGATAAGTGATTACCAGCAAGACAAGGAACACAAATAGCCATATGAAGGAATGTCCACAATTGCTTAATTTTTTCACATGGCAACTCTACACATGATTCCAACAGTAGGGTCCATGAGTAAGCTTAGTGTGCACAGGACAAAGCAAGTCACCTACAATGCACACTGCGTGCAAAACAGCTTTGAGATAAAAATAAAAACATAAAACCCACAGACAACAAGCCTAAATCAGCTGATTTCAAATAAACTAATCCAATAATGGACCTAAATTAGTAGTACTATGGACAACACAACAATGACAGCACAGATGAACACATTCAAAACTTAAACATCAGACAGCACAAGAATTCCGTGGAAGGAATTTAGTCATGATAAATTAATAACAACACAGACAAACACAGTGGGCTAATGAGATAGTTTCAACAATAACAGTGAATGCAGACAGACAAAAAACCTGGACAACGCAACAAATTTAAGAACACAATGATGAAGATAAAAAGATATTATGGACAACACAACTAACACAACACCGACGAACACAGTAGGTTTCTTATTACAAAATGGTTGCGACGTTTTGGGAACAGATATCAGTTCTCGTCATAAAGGACAGGCTGATGTCGACCAAGGGAAAACATGGGTTTTATATATGTTGGACCTCCTACCCTAGGCAAGATCAGATCCCCTGTGAATGTGGTGACATGTACACTGGAGAAACAGGCAGCCATAAAATACTCGGGGACAATGCTGCACCACTCATACAGAAAGAACGCCCTATTAAAAGGAAACTTAAGGAATCAGCATTTATTGTCAGCAATTTATTGTCAACAAAGTATTTAATTAAAAAATATATGGATACCTTTGAAACAAAAAATAACTTGGAAACCAACAAGCCTCACTGCAAAACACCAGCCATTAGGTGCGCGGCCAATCAGGGGAGCCCTCGCCTGCCATTGTCTGTGCTAGGGGAAGATGTCATACATATATAAACCCCCTGTTTTCCAGTGTCTGATATCAGCTGTGTCTGATGACAAGAACAGATGCCTGTTCCTGAAATGCACAACTGTTTTGTCATAGAAATCTACTATGTTCATCAGTGTTGTGTTGTCCATAATATGTTTATATTTCTTGTTGTGTTCATTTAGTTGCTGCATTGTCCTGTTTTTGTTGTCTGTCTTCATTTACTGTTATTGTTGAAACTGTCTTGTTGTGTCAGCCCGCTGTGTTCGTCTGTTCTATTTCTTCCACAGAATTCTTGTGCTGTCTGATATTTAAGTTTAAATGTTTTTTTTGTGCTGTCATTATTGTGTTGTCCATAATACCTGTTTAGAAGAATACAGAGGTCTAACTAAGCGTAGAACAAGATATATCCTATCGTACTCTAGATATGAATAGATTGATTTGGCTGATTGCTAAGCAAAAACCTTTGAGGTTACTTCATGCAAGTTCAAAGCAGTCATAGGCTTCACCTTGAAGAAATTTTTGGCCTCTAAATGTATATAACTTAACAAGATAGACTGTTTACCAAATCATAACATGTGGTCAGCATAATATTCAACCATCAGAAGAAATTATGGTGAATTTGCCACGAGAACAAATAACCCCAAGTTGGCCATTTACACACAGTGGTGTGGATTTCTGTGGACTAATAATTATAAAGACAAACCAAAGATGTTACACACAAGTGAAGGCACATGTTGCAATATTTGTGTATTCTGCACAATTTATGTCCACAATGAGCTAGTGGACTATCTTACTAATGAAGCATTTCTGGAAACTATAAAACAGTTCACAGCCATACATGGAAATTGTGCTCATTTGTTTTTTCAAATAATATAACCAATTTTAAGGCTGCAAGTCATGAGCTTGAAGATATTTTAAGTTATTTGTCTCATAATTTAATAAAAAAAAACAGCTGCAAGATTTATAATTAAAGGTAGTCATTCAAGATGGGCAGCTTATGTTGACTTAGTTCATAAAGTAAAAGTCAAATGTCAAAGTCATAAGTCAAAGGTCAAATGTCAAAGTCATAAATCAAAAGTCAAAGTCATAAAGTCAGACACCAGACTTGATCAGGGACAGCCAATTGTGCTTACAAGCTTCTCACTGGATGGCATATGCAGTGCCATTTGTTACAAGACTTTGAAACCAACAGATGCCATTCAAAAAAGGTAGACATGTTGTAACAGTTCAAAAAGTATAAGCTTAATTGAATCACTGATTCTTAGATGTTATTATTATTTTTATCTGAGCGGAAGTTCATATAACATATGGAATAAACATGTTTCTTTCTTGAAATATCAATTAACTTAACACTTACCTGCACTGAAGTTGGTTGATTTAATAAGTTGAGATCACCTCCCATATTTGGCGGCATCTGTGAAGGTGGGGGTGGTGGGGGGTGGCGGGGGTGGCGGGGGTGGCGGGGGCAGTGGGGGTGGGGGTGGGGGTGGTGGGGGAGGTGGTGGAAGAGATGGTTCTATTGGGGGTGGTGGTGGGGGTGGGGGAGGGGGGTGCAGCAGTGGTTGATGCGGTGGGATAGGTTGAGATACTGCAGGAACATGTGACTTTGATGGCTGTGGTGCTGGTTGGAATGTTGTGGGGCCACTTCTTTCAGCAACATAAAGCAGTGGGCTCTCTGGTAAAACACTGGGTAGTTCAGGAATGGCTGGTGTAGTAGACACTGATGGTGCTATCACTGGACCATAGTCAAGACTGTAACGTAGATCATCTGCAATGCCTGAAAATGAGAAACAATAAAATAGATAAAACCAAACACAGTTTTAGTAAAAATGTATCCTCAGTCAGAAGCTTAAAAATAACTAGACTACTTTTTAAAATTATATTTATTTATTTTGTATGATGAACAACAGTCTAGGGACCTTTAAGGTGTGCACAAAAAAAAACATTTGTAACATGAACTTTAATTTTGGTGAAACTGAATAGTTTGAACAAAATATGTCTCTATTCCTGGCATTTCAGTCATTGCAAGATGGTAAATGAATATGAAATCGAGTTTGCAACCTTACAATAAAGTAACACCAACCAGTGATTGAGCTTTCAAGAAAAATTCACACGACACAAAAATAGGAACTTAGTTCTAGCAAAGATGGGATGTAGATGGTGGTAACTAGATTGCCCTGAAAAACCCCAATGAGAAAAGTAAATTGTATTTCCCAAAAAGTAGTACGTAGCCCACCCAGAAAAATAGTAATGCTATGAGGCATATCTCTCATTTTTTGCTCTTTATAGGTCTTGCAAAGGAATGTAAATGTCTATTGGGAAAGGGTACATGATAATTATGAAATTATGAATTCTGAAAATGAATTACCACTATAGGGAAAGATTCAACTTCTCTAAAACCAACTGTACTCTATGAGCCAAAACTCACACAACTGCCTACACCATGAAGAATCTCCATAAGACGAGGTTTCATCAAAATATCCAAGAGCCTTTTACTTTCACTTTAATATATCTATCTGCTCACAATTTTAAATAGTCATGAAATAATTAATAATACTTTGTTATTTCAGTACTTTTAGGTTCTACAGACAATAAACATGACTACTCTATGTTTTGCTCACTGTCTGCATAAATGTGAAATCATATGTTAGAAGTATAAATTGATTGTGTTATATAAACACTTTGACCACTGGAGAAAACAGATACTGTGAGAAATGACTGTAAAACAAAGTTTTCTAACAACATTAACAGTAAATTATGTTGCGAGCACAACAGAAACATTATTACATTTTTCATTACTTATATCTGCACTTTTGGGAATATTTTAACCATAAAAACCTATTCTGTTAAAATACTGCAGTTCCAACAGAAATTTATGATAAACAGAGAAAAAATGGCCGTAATTTGTCAAGCAGCACAGCCTATAGGTGAGACAAGATTTTGTAGTTTTATTTTTATAATTGTTTAAAACAAATATTATAAATAGTAGTCAATGTTTAGCAGATCAAAACTCTCCATAATAATTGTTTGATAATGTTTTAACTGTGATACAAGTTGTATTTTCCAATTAAATAAATTTTAACATACATGCATGGACGTACTTACGCAGAACAATAACATATCAGCAAGCCTGTATTTTAGGTAAATACCAGCATATGTAACATAAAAAACAATTTATTAAGCAATGAATTGCATATACACTATACAATCTTCTCTCAGGCGAGAGTATTTAAGGGCATTTACCTCAGTAGGTAAATGCTACCCTGATGATGGCGACTGCAAGGTCGACTGAAACATCGGTGAAATCTTCACCTTCGACGCGGATACAATCCAGAACCCAAGCAATTCCATCAACTAGAGTTTTTTTTTTGTAAGCCAGTTCCCCTCCACATTCAGGACCAAGCCATGACCAAGCCAAGAAGTCTAGTTCAGTAGTGCCAGCATGACATTTTTTTAGATTGAACATCAGAACATAGGTGGCCGATCTCTCTAACACCAGTGCAATGGGTGTGTGTGCTCTTCCTACCATTAAGTTTTAACGATAACATAGTCCAGAAAGGCAGCTGCGAACTTCTTATAATTGGCCAGCACCATGTCAGTGAGGTATGTAACCTAGGTTCTGTGCCCGGGATGTCTTGTGTCTGTCCTCAGGGTACCTGCCAGTACTCAGATTTCATGTTTCCAAAACATAATATATGTTATGGGGCAGATCTCTCATTATTTGCACTTTATATGGGTTTCAAAGGAACAAAACCAATTGTGTTTGTGGGGTAAATGTAAGTAAACATTATCAAACCTGCCAACATTCAAATTTAAAAAATCATGAGGTCCTCGATAAAAATTTTCAGGCCCATAAATACAAGTTAGAAATAAAAAACAACAAATGAGAATCTTTAAATTTAAGTGACATACCTGTACATATGTTACATGGTCTCTGCTTCAAAATTTATTTAAACAAATTATTGGTTGCAGATTTAATTTAGTTGAACATAATTTAGCGCTGTCGTGTAGTGATCATGCAGGGCCGCAACTAAAAAAGATGTAAAATAACATTCTGCTCGTGTAACACTATTATCACTGTTCACAGCAAAATTAGTTTTTTTATTGGAAGCAATACACTTCACGTGTTAGTTGTTTTTTTTTGTAGCGACATGTTTCACAATGTCTCCTCTTCCACTATGCGAGATAGAAAAATCAGCACAGCACATGCTACAAAATGCAAAATTGCTTCCTTTATGTGACTCGAGTATTGATGGAAACTCGTTACTGTAAGCTTTCGTAAAACTTTTACAAACAAAATCTTGGGGCCCCAAAAAATCGTGAGGAAACACTATTTTGGCGTGAGGGCGTGAGATGGACCTTAAAATCGTGAGCCTCACACCAAAATCGTGAGAGTTGGCAGGTCTGCATTATGTAATGAATGGTGAGAATGAATTACCACTGAAGGAAAGATGCAACTTTTCTTACACCTACAGCACTTCAATGGTACTCTTGTACGAGCAAAAAGTACGAATGCCTGGAGAGATTTCACGAAAACATTAAAAACTGAAATCAGGATGGCTGGACTAGGATTAGAATCTAGGTCCTCCAGAATGTGACTCAAATGTTTAACTATTACGCCACTTCACCCTTCATTCATAATTACCAAAATTTGTTTTCTATTATAAAAAATTTTGTTTTCTTTTCTTTGCAAAAGGCAACATGCTATAGTTTTTAAAATGTATGCAAGATGTCCGGAACTAATTTATGGTTTTGCTACCATTTGTATGTTAAATAAATAACTTTGGCGTGTGCTCCATTTTCACCACATTACTCATCTCTTGACATGCATAACACGTGTTTGGTGTGAAACACACTAACCTGGCAGATCTGGAAGATCCATGGGCACATCTATCCGAGGAACTTCTCCAAGATCTGGTAGATAGAAGTAGTTCTCTCCAGTCTGTTGGTCCAAATGTTCACACTGTGATATAGAAAGAGGTGCTGCACCTATGTCCTGGCTCTCTTCATCTTCTAAACTCTGTCGAGTTTTGGTTTTTGCTCCCAAGGGATCCAGCATTACATAATGCTTGTACCTACAGAAATAAACCACTTTTAAAATGCAAAAAGAACCAAAAACATTCCTAAATATTTCAATATTGGAGTCAGATTAAAAACCCAGTACAGGAACGCACTGACAAGAAACAACTGACGAATAGCTATTACATGAATAATATTTCATTTTGGAGATTCTAATCTCAAAAAAGTTACATTGATTTATTTAATTTTTTTACAGTAGAACCTCAAAGTCAGAGGGAGCCATTGTTGGGCTGAGCTCCAGTGGTAAATGTGAATAGTGGACTTATGAAATAGTGATTGTTTTGTGTACAGATATTTAAATTGCTACAAATTAATAAATAGTGTAAAATATACTAATAAAGAAAGATGGAATTCATTAATTAGGCTATCCTTTCCTAACCTGTTTTCCCCACTCATAATAAAATTAATTTACCTGTTGGAGAGTAAAGTTAGTATTAGGAACTGTAATTAGATTTGAATGTAATAAAATTAGTGTTAGAATATATAGTTAGTTCCAAAAAAAGTTTAGGATAGCACACAGAGAAACTAGTGCCAGCGAATATATAAGTAACAACTTCAATACACCAATTCTTCTTAGAGGCATGCTTTTCACAGACCTAACATAGTAAAGTTTACATAAATCAAAGATGTATGCACCAATACATGTGCATCTTGCAGAACCATGGCTGCAGTGTTTGTTAAGAAATGTTGCAGGTACAAGCGTGGGAAATTAATAGTACGAGGAAGCAATATTGTTGGCATCATGAAAACCTGTCGTGATAAAACACGTGCAGATTGCCTTTACATACATTTCTAGTTCACTGTCATTTACAAAGGCCGAAGAGGGAAAACTTTACTCAACACTGCTCAAGGTAAGATCACGCAAACTGTGCACACCAATTCTGAATACAGTAGAACCCCGATTATCCGCGACTCGATCATCCGATTCGCGGATTAACCGCGATTTATGTCCATCAAGTCCAATTTTTTAGTTACATATAACCAATGATTCAAAATGTATGTAAATGTTAAAATACTTTGCAAAATGTAAATTGGTCAAAGTACTTTGACTCAGTTATGTTTATATACACAGAAAGTTAAAAAATAAATACTAGTACATACATACGTATGTACATAATATTTTTGTGTTCCATGTTACGTGAATAGATTATACACTGGTGCGCGATTCCACGTCCGCATGACCGGACTGTACACTCCCGCGCACAGCACGGCGCCGTGCCACAGAGATTACCCGGCGCATGGAGACAGTCCATTCCATTAGCGTACGTTGTTGAAGCGTTAAGGTGGTGATAATTTTATGTATTGTAACAGTGATCTGCATTCCGACGGATTATACCGTTGTGTTGTGCGGAAGTGTTGAGCGCAACATTTCATAATGTCATCAAATGAACAGAAAAGAAAGCGAGTGGTACTGTCCATCGACAGCAAAACAAAAATTATAGAAAGATTTCAGAGTGGAGAAACGATTGCAAACTTGCGACTGAGTTTAATGTCTGTAACACAACAGTGCGCGACATCATAAAAAATCGCGAAAAAATCCTTCAGTTTGCTTCACAGGCTGACACTTCAAGTGGATTAAATAAACGCAAGACGATGAACGAATCCACATTTAGCAGCTTGGACACTTGTTTGTTTGAATGGTTTCAACAGAAAATGTTGGAGGGTGTAGCATTAAGTGGCATAATTTTATCACAGCAGACGTAATTTTTTAAAAAAAAACTAGGTTTGACAGAAGAACCATTTTCCTGTTCTATTACTTCTCCGTTATTTTATGAGCACCGACTGTACGGAAGTGTGTGTGTGTTGCAACTAGTGCTTGGCACGTAAGATAAATTCAGCCTATCACTTGCTGACGCGGCGCAGTGATCCGACGGTGTTTGTTTATTTCAAAACTCAGCTAAGAGTGAACGGAGAATAGATATAACGACCCCTCACGGTTCCCGAGATTAGGGTCGTTATAAAGAGGTGGTCGATATAAGATTTCCGACCCATCTGCAACACTAAGTCTAGGCCGTTTTTGCACTAATTCCACGTTCAGCAAGCTAAAAATAAAAAATCTAACATTTTAAATTCATATAAATAAAGGGGGATAAAAACACCGTGAATTATACGAGACAGAGACACCGTTTCAAAACCATCAAATCAAGTCTCAATGCACTGGTATGAAAAATCTTATCTCGAAAAGAATTTTGAAGGCAGTCGTTCTGCAAAACAATAACCAGCCCGATGGTGTTACTGACAACAGAGCAATGAGCTAAGTGTGGCAGCGTCGCTTACGCGCGATGAAAAGAATGCGTGACCTGAGCAGCTATCAGCTGTCTTGGGCCCTCGGACTGGCCGGGCGGCTAGCCACACACCTCGGTGCAACAACGACTCGCGTGCCCACGTCTCCGCACACGAAAGACTTAAAAACCACTGCTGCCCAGCACTAAGCAGTCCGCTTCTATGTCAACAACGCACACGCACACAAAGCATGTGTATATATGTAATCTCCGAATGTCCACAGATGGCTGTCTGTGGGCTAATGACCTTTGAGGCAAGCATGACTCTGCTAACCGCGATTTTCGATTATCCGACTCACTCGTCCCCTTCATTAACACAGATAATCGGGGTTCTACTGTAGTTTGTTTTTAGATTTTTCCCGTGTCTCCTTCCCCCAGCCGAATGTCAGGCCGTCACGTCACTGATGCCTGCCGGGCTAATGGCAGGCACAAAGTAGCACGAGCATATGAAACACAAAGTAGCATATGAAACAAACAAGATGGAGACTGGAGACGAAAAGCAGCAGTCAAGGCATCCCCTTGGGTTTAAAGCGTGACAAATGTGACAGCTGACAATGTGGACAACACAAAGGGTTGATTAGACCAAAAGCTTTTTGACACGGTAACAGGGTGGTTAGAAATATAGAACAACCAAGCAAAGTAGTATGCCAGAGCGATGCCAGCTTTTTTTTTACAGTTTTTTATAGCTTAAGAATATAATGAACTAAAAATTAAACTAAATTTAAGCACAGATAACTTGAAAACTGGATAATTCGGGCCCGGATAATTGAAAATTTACTGTAGTGGCTGCCCAAGAAAAAATGATGAAGAAGATTGAAGAAACCAGCATTCACTTTGAAGCTAAACTACAGTGTTTAGAGTAGCATTAAACACAGCATGAACAACATCTTTACCGAAAGAGTAACATCAGTCAGTGTTTACTTACCGTTGACACTGTTTGTAGCATCAGCCTCTAAAATTTGTACAGACATAATTAATACTGAACAACTGAGCAGGACACCACTCCCATACAAACTGAAAACCACAACTGGAGACACATCACCTGTGCACAGACAGCTGGATTTGAAGGTATAGATAGGAACAGATTTTTGAGGACATTTCTTGTTGCTGATATCACTGATGAGATCATCTTGAAAATGGACATCATGAATCAATACAGTTTTTTTTTTTTTACACGGAAGGTCAGGTATTGCGAATCAAAGGGGAAGAGGTAGAAATTCCCATAATACTGGTAGTAACAATGAAAATGTTTCAATTCCAGCCAATTATGGACTAATAATAGTAACCAGAATACAGACTCTAGGGGCAACATGACCCACATCATCGAGCCAGATATGACAATTGGCCAAAGAAAATCCTGTTCACCCGCAGCATTACTAAGGTTGGTGAGATCGTGCCATTAAGGATGTCCAATCTAAATTCAAAAATGAGTGTTTTGAAACAAACAGAACCAATAATAGCTAATTGTGAACCAGTCCTTTGGAATACCCAGTGTGAATTCTCCACCTCAAAACCAAACTCTACCACCACTAAGCCCTGAACTAGAGCAGTTATTAAAGTGATCTCAGAAGAGCCTTAGCTCTAAAACTTTCTGCTTGGGGGATACGGATCTTAGAAGAATGCATCTACTCTACCATCACATTAACACAGGCAATGAAAAACCAAAAGATAGGCCCCACGGCAGCTGCCTAAAGCAAATCAAAACGAGACAAAGAAGATGATTATAGCAATCCCTCACTCAGCACATCTTCAGATTGCGCGAATTCATTTAGAGTGATGTTAATTTTACTGCCCAGTCTTGAATAGCACGTCTGTAAATTTCAGTTAGCGCGAACTCTCCGCAAACAAAAAAAAAGTGTCGGGGATGACGCCACAAAGTTTGTTTCAACATGTAACTAGACACCAATGTTCTCGCAGCTTCTAGTGTTAAGTTGACTGCGATGACACAACACTTCATAGGATTAACAGACCTTTCCTGGGCCGGACTTGGCAGGTGTATAAAAGACGGATGCTGACCTGCAGCATGTGTGTGTGCAAGACTGGTGGCAACGGCGAATCCTTGGGCAGTGAAGTTAAGAGGGCAAGTGACCCCTTGGCGAGCGATAAGCGGATGACAAGCGGGATTATTGTGCGATAATTGGTGCATCTGGGACGGTGCTGTGGTGTAAACGAGTGAGTAGTGCGACGCAGTGTGTTGGGACACCGGTGCGTGGTCAGAGACGAACAGTAGAGGGAGCCACTGTCAAGCAGAGCTCCAGTGAGGAAAGTAAATAGTGGACTTATGAATGTCTGATTAATTTGTGAACAGACAACTGAATTGTATTAATTTGATTAACAGTGTAAAAATTAGCTAAGAAAGAAAATTGCAATTAATTAATTGAGCTATCCTTTCTGGACCAGTTTCCCCCCACACGTAACAGTATGTTTACTTAGTGGTGGCTTGGTGAAAGGGACTATTACTATTACTTCAAGCAATGTTTGTCGGATATGTTACTTTTTTGGTGTAGTTTGATGAGGTAATGCAATAAATGTTTTAGGCTTAGCCAATTAGCTTTGGGGAGTGCCAAAATTAAGCACTTGATAGGGTAGGCAATTTTCCCATAGAATTGGTATTCACACCCATGAGCTGTTACAGGTTGATGAACATGTGAGTGATTTGAGAGGGGGTTTGGTGTTAGTGGTGGTTAGGGGTTGAGGTTTGGGGGTTGTTTTGAGGTTTTGAGGTATGCCTGTAAGATTCAATGTGACCGCAGGGATGAGTTTTGGAAGCTGCAAGTGGGGTGGAAACTGAGGCTGGGTATATGTAAATAAAGGTATGATAGGTTTGACATTTGTTAATGGAGGAATAGGGGTTGTTTTTGGTAGTGGTGAACCTTGGACAAAGGGCAAAGTGTGAAGGGCAGGGGTGGTTTGAACAGAAGTAACACCAGAAGAAAATTGTTTGTTGGGATTGTGAATGGTGATGGTGGAAAAGGTAAAATATATTGGACAGGTGGGAAGGAGTGAAAAATGGTTTGTGGAAAGGGTGGGAATAGGTGATGATGGTGACAGTGTGATTGGTTAATGGTATGGCAGTAACTACTGAGAAGCATTAGGGTGGAAAAATGGCAGTGGAAAACACTGGTTGAGCAGGTGAAAAGGGGATAAAGGTATGAGAGGCAGGTGGAGAGGGTGTAAGTTTAAAGGGTGGAGACAATGATGGCGAAGGGGTGGAAGCTGTGTCAATATCTGGTAAAGTTTCATCAGACTGCAAAACTTCAGGAGGTGTTTTTGTCTGAGACACCGAAACTGTAATCGTCTCTGGCATTTGGCCTTGAAGGATTGAAATCATTGTTTGAGGAACTGAAAGGGTGGTGTCCAACAAAGGCAATTTGTTTTTAGTTTGGAAAACAAGACTGGAGCCTGCTGTAAAGGTTTTTCAATTTCCTCATTTAAGTTTATTGGCCAAAAGCAAATAAAAGGTCTGACAGCCTTCTAGGACATCAAGATTTAGATTATGAGGGAAGTTGTAACTCTGCCTTGGCAAGCTCTCCTCAGATGTTGTCAAACTGATGCCTCTTAGCTTTAATTTATAAAAGAATTATATATATATTTTTTAATGTACTCAGGAACAATAATTCCGAAGAAAAAATTATTTGTTTTAATTAAAACCAAAACTATTATTAAATAAAAAAACTCTTACTCTAAGTTCTCTTAATAATACAAGATACATATACACTATACTAAACTCTATATTGTAAAATAAATATGGAATATGTGGGATGATCCTTGAGAGGTTGTGAAACACAAACTAATGTTTACTGAAACTTAGCATTTGTTATACACAAACTATCACAAAAAACATTTAAACAAAGATCAGTAATAAAGTAATAGTAAAATAGATTGTAGAAAGTCAGGTTGAATGCTAGCTTGGTTGTCATCAAAGGCTGTGTTTGTAAACAGACGGTAGCAATGGAGAACAGCGGCTCGGGGGAAGGGGAGTGAGCGTGTCTGGCCTAGAAGCGCTTCCACGCAAAGACCCAAAGACAGCTGCATAGCCCAGGGGATCACCCGATGGGTGTGACGTCACAACCAATGGGAGTACGTTTTAAGGGGGCACACACATGAGGTTGTGCGAAATGAGACGAGTTCAGGGAACAGAACCTCACATTGGGATGATGTAAAGGGGATGATACAACTTCAAAAAATGTCAAAAGAATGCCAAAAAAAATACACAGAAAATAAATAAATTACTCTTCGGTTCTAGCGGCAAGAGAGTTGTCGCCAAGAACACAGAACACTAACAAAATGCCAGTTAGTTCATGACCTAAGCCACATTACAATGGATGGGATACTTACACTTGCACATAATGAAGTGGAGAACTAATTGAATAGATGCCATTAAAAGATAAAAGTAGTAGTAATTGGTCACCAAAGTATTTATTGATTTATTATCATCTCGTCAATGAGACGTTAAAAAATAATGAGCAGGAATCGGACTTACAAACTATATACAATTAATTATGTAGACTATGCTTCTTTTCAGAGAACAATGCAGTCACTCTTGAGAATAAAAATAACATATGCTCTGCTGCCACTGAAACATTTGCCTTCCCACAAGGTAAATCATATTTAGTTGCTTTCCAAACCTTTCAGAAGGGCTAGGGTGAATCATAACTTAAAATAAAAGCAGAATTAAAATGAAAGTGAATTTATTGAATATTACATTACCACTGTGAAGTTTTGAATATTCTGACTTTGCTTTAGAGTTTGCTTTCGGTTTTAAGAAATTAAGTGAAAAATAATAATTAAGAAATTGTATTCGATGTTTGAAAGGCCAATCTCCTGGACACACATAAGGTGTTCAGAGCTTCAGAAGAAACCATATGATTTGAAAACCACTCAAGATATCTGAGTGGTGTCTGTTTACAAAAAGCATTAAGAACACAAAGATGGCATATGTATTATTCTGTTTCCATATTCCATTTTTAAACTGCACTTTAAGGAGAGTGAAAATTGCTAAAATGTGTTTTTTCGGAGTTATTTTTAGACAAGAAATACACGGTACAGATTTATGAAAGCACCCAAGGGACTTGCATTACACCTTTATCTTCATTTCTCTGCCATCTAATGTTATGTTTACCACTAAAATTTGATAGTTGCCCTATGCACGACGATAAGACAGCGCGCCAATTCATAGCCTTGCGCCTAGAAGCGATACCGTGCTAGAAGCACCAGCAAGCATCACGCTTATGATCCTGCCTCACTACACAGATACAACCCTGACTAGGTGGGCCCCTTAATAACTATGGCTCTTATAGGAGTGTATTGACCAAATGTTACAAGTGATACTACATTAAAAATACCATAAAATAAAATGACGATTAAAAAACTACTTTAAAAAGGCATTAAAAAAATATTAAAAGTTATAAAATATTTAGAAGCTGACCAGTGAAAAAGTAGTATTAATATTTTTAATCAAAACTTTTGTACCCATAATTTGAAGCAGATACAAATCAAGTTACAGGATTATTCCAGTTTCGTCATCTTTGGTATTACTACTTATTATTACTGCTAGTAGATAAGAATAAAAATAAAAATGTTAAGCACAGGAACATTTTATTTAGTTATTTGTTTCAAAACTTGGACCTCTACACCTATAAATAATGAAGACAGTATTAATTAAAAATTAAATTAAAACCCTTTGCCATCAAGTTTTCAGCAAAGAAACAAACAGAACACAGCTACAAACAGTATCACAAATGTAGGTTCTTACGGATTTTCTGAAGTGTTGAATAAAAGCAGAGAGCTAATGGAACTGAGGGCCTGAGGAAAGCTACCAAAACCTTCCTTGGGTGTCGCTTCTGTACCTGACTGATGAGTTCCAGATTTCACATGGTAAAACTGAAGTTTCTCCTGAAACAACAAAAAACCCAACATACCCTAAAGCATCACACTGCAAGCATTAAAAGCAACAGAGCAAGCACACTTGGCAGTTAAAGTGCTGCAGCAGCAAGTCATTCAAATGCCCTACTGCAGCACAGCACTTTTTGCAGCAGTTGCCTTGGGAAAATACAACTGTGTCTCTACTCACTTTCATCAAGGTTGTGTCAGATGGAAACATAAACAGCTGCTGATTAAATAACAAACAATGACCTCTGCCGACCTTAGCGATGAGAAATTTTCGTTGTTCAAACTATAACTGGCCTATAATCTCATTACAAGGTAATAATATTCTTATGTCTTTGCCTTCAAATTAATTTGTTGCAGGTGTCAAATTATCTGTATTGCATCCACAATACGCAATTTTTTAAAATAATTTCAACATTAAAAAAAATTATCTAGTAAGAAATAAATCATTCCATTCGAAGAAAAAATTAACATTGCTAGCAGCAGCTAATTCAGCAGAACCTACAGCACAGCATGCAGTGAAAGATTGCAGTGCTACTGGAGGGCTTTGTCTGCTGAAAGTGACCAATATTGACAAAATTATTTAGCCACATGATTATTTCATGAAATCTGCTATTGATGAAATTCACTCACTCAGGATACAATTCACAAGAATTTCGGCATTGCTTTCTCAAGCAATATAGATTAATCCAAAACACTTCCAAATTATTACGAAAAATATATCATTTACACATTTATAATTTTAAAAAATACAGATTACCTCTAAACCTAACTGCAGATATGCAATTTACTATTCCAGTCTTATTTCAACTACTGCACTGGATTGTGTGTTGTATTTAACAAATTTGAAATGGTTTCATATGCAATTTAAAATGTTTTACAGCAAAAAAAAAATCTTAGTACAGAGAGTGCCATCCTTCCATTATGTATTAATATACATTCCAACATGTGAATAAAACTAGATATAAAATCAACTTACCTTCCTTGCACTTAATGGCCTGCAGTTTCAGATTTATTGGAATACTTAAGTGAAATGTAGTTTAGATAATATAAACACAATTGACTGATGCAACAAAACATGAATTGTAGTTATTTACTGAGAAATAATTTTGTGTTTTTTTTTTTGGCAAGCAAAAAATTCTCAGGTGTAAATTGTTTTGTACTTTACAATTAGTAAAAATTAAAGGCTGCAAATTTTTATTTATTTCTCCATTTAGTTTTTGCTTACCATACAACACTTGGAGCCATCTGTGTATGTGCACTCAAACAGTATTTAAGATCTTGCAAGCGTGATGCTAGACCACTGTTTGCCTTTCTATTAACAATTAATTTTATTTAGATATTTATATGGTATAGGTAGTTTATGCTACTTTATACTCTTCACATAAGTTTTATTTCTTGATTTAGTTTTGTCTCATAAATTCGTAGTTTTTCTAAATTAAGTTTCAGTACTGCCCTCAAAATTTGTTTCTTAATATGTAACTGGTACAGTTCATATTACTACATAATTAGGGTTTTAATATGTTCTCCATCCTGCGATGTGACTGATTGATATTTGTGTTTCCTGCTTGCAACTTTGGCATTTCAAATTGAACCTGACTGGTTGTCCTCATAGGTGTGAATTTCCTTCATTAGAGTTCATAATTTTTTTGTTTAAATGGCTTGATATGTTTTTGGTTGCCCTCATAGGCTGTGACAGCCTACACTACATTTTTGTAGGTCATGTCGGTAACTTTCGTTAAACTGACAGTGCCACAAGATGCATATAAAGTTCACAATAGTTTCACCACATACCAGTTTCAATATTGTTTCACCTTGGCTTCCCCAAGAGTGTAAAACATATTATTATAAAATCAATTATAAACCCCTTGATGTGTAAATGTTTCAGTTATAAGCGCAGAAACAATGCATTCAGTTATCTCTATTTGAAACATCATAAGAATGTACAACATATTATTTTAAGTCTAGACACGTTCACATCATGAAATTCTTGCTTTCTTCCAAATAGCCACTCAACTCCTACAAAATAAATCCACTAAATAAAATGACATAACACTATTTAACTTTTATTAAAAAATTAATTAGATCAATTTATAGATTTTAAACATTTCAGTATTTTTTTTAACACCTATCATAAATTTTGCAATTAAGATAATGCTTAGTAATAGCTAATAGGCAATGCAATATCCAAATTGACCTACCTAACTTTTATCAAATTAAAGTCTGCTTCTCGTGCCTAACAGTTAATATTTAATTTTTCTTTTCCTAATTTAGTAATTTACACTTACTTTATGATTTGGGAACTAATAACTTATTATTTTTAAAAAATTAAATTAAAATTTTGCAATTTCACCAATTTTTAAAAACTAGGTCCTTATTCTCGACCTTATGGATGTTGTAAAAACAGCATACTTCACCCATGTAAGCCACAGAAGTTCTTGGAGCAATGCTCTGAGCGGCAGGGGCCTAACCATTGCCACATTACATAAGGATGAGCTTTTCAAAGTAGTGAAATACAGTAACCATGGTAGAAAAACATTGAGCAAGCAGGCTGCCTCAGGGCTGGACCACGATGCAGCCGGCCAGGAGCTGCTCAAAAAGATGCCACAGCCAACTTCGGACCCAAGAGGGAAACGTGCAATCGTCTATTGATGTATTGTTTCTAAGTTGTCCTGAGATTCAGACTGTGAGTGCATATTCAAAGTTAATCTGACACAGATGCAAGGAACTCATGATTTGTATCTGACATATGAAATTATGTCAATGATGCTCTCCTCACAATGAGACTCCTTAAAATAATTATGTAAAGAGTTAACTGTAAGCCATTAGCCATGTCCATTAATTATCTCACATTTAAATACAAATTTAAAAATAATAGAAACATAAAACCATGGAATTTAATCTCTCATCTTGCTCTAAACTTCCTTACATTTCCTGGTTTTCCAAGTTTTCTCAAAGGGTAAACATCATTTTTTGACTGGATTTTTATGATGTATCAACTTAAACCAATTATTTTCTTATACATTATAAATACCTGCTCATTTTAGTGGTTGGTGTCACCTCCAAAGCCTCCCTAATACGACTACACCTATCCCTCACTTAGCACGACTTCAGATTGCGCGGTTTCATTTAGCGTAGCGTTAGTTTTACTGCCTCAGTCTTGAATAGCACGTCTGTAAATTTCAGTTAACACAAAATCTACGCAGGCAAAAAAAAAGTCGGGCATGATGCCACAAAGTCTGTTTCAACTTCTGTAAACAACATATGTGCGGTGGGATACAGTTAGCCAAACAAGGGGGGAAGAGATGCGCATGCAGGTCTGTCTACGCTATTGGCTGTTGTACAAACATCAGCTATGACAACTTAAATTGTGGCTATGGAGTCTAAAGGCCCAAATGTTTTTACGTCCGCGCGTATGCCGTCGTGCCGTACCATTGTCGCCTGGCCACAGACCGGGCTGTGAACTCAGTCTAGCCAGGGACAGGGAATTCACTCAAACAAAAGCAACGTCACCCATTCCGCAGCCGGTAACTGTACGTGCTTGAGGACTCATAATGCATCGTGTTCCAGTATTTGATACAAAACTAGAAGTATAACGGCGCGCAGATTGTCATGAAGGCCACACTTATGTTGGTCACACTAGTTGTGCGCAAAATCGTACAAAATAAGGACACTTATCAAAAGTTTATATAAGTCTGATGCTGTTGGTTGTACTACCGGGAATATATTTGACATTAGATTCCAGATCAGAAATTAACAGATGATTCACATGTAAAAGGTTGTTAAATGAATGTTGCAATGAAAAAAAAATAATCATTGGCCTGACAGGATTGGTGTGAACCAGGTGGTGATGCACGAATAAGCACTTTAATTTTTGAAAAATAAAATATAATTATCCGGACAGTAATATCGGTGATTGTTGGAAAGGTACGCGACGTGAGTTGAAGATCACGCCCGGGCGGGCAAGTCAGCCAGCCGACTGACGTTAAAGTACATAACCACTTATCTCCCGTTACGTGGTGTCGTATTTGTCATACAAAGTGTGATGGGAGGCATATAAAGATTAATGGTGTGACATATTTATAGTTGAGTGTTATTATATATTAGTCGTGCTAAGCGAGGGATAGGTGTACTCTTAAATGTTAAAAATGTGAAAATTTTGTACCAACATGGGCATAATCCTAAAACAAATTCTATTGATTTTTTTTTACAATAGAAAGAATATATTTAACTTCACTATGCCTTGTTTACAATATGAGACAAAAACCTTTTTAAGAACTCTATACTTTTTTAAGTCTGCAGTCAATCAATAAAAAGTAAAATCATGATTAAAAAAAACTATAAACATATAAACCAACCTTTAACACCATGGCCTCAACTGGTGAATGTTTACTTTTAATTTTCTTATTTCCACATTGGCTATCCAATGCAGAGTCCAGTGAGAATAGTGTGCTGTAGTCACAATACAAATCAGTGACAGGGTGCTTGGCACTTGAAAACACCTGTTAAAAGACAAATTTCAACATTAACAACAAATTACAATTAGATACAAATGTTAAGTTATGAGTCTACAACCTTTATTTTTTTCAACAATCATAAATTTACAATTATGGATTAATAGGTACGTAAGTAATTTGGTCTAATTTTTATTTTTAATGGATTTTATGCATTGCCAACAGCCAGAACACTAGAGACAAAAACACAGATAACCAAATATCAGAAATATCGAGAACTAAATTGGCCATAGCCTAGACAGAAAAAAATCATATACCACCCTTTGCCTGGCATGATTTTGGGAAACCATAACAAACCAAAATCAGAATGGCCGGACCAAAATTTTAACCCGTGTCATCTAAAATATAAGTCCAGTGAGTTATCACTGTCACTTTGCTCTGGTCAGTGGTCAGTTAACATAAACCAACCACATACATACTTCCCAACTTTTTAAATTCCCAATCCAGTACAATTTTTTTTTAGCGTGAATAAAACACTGCAAATTGGTTACTCTACGATTAAACCTGACAAATTACTAAATACTGTACATTTTATACTATCTACCAAAAAAAAATTTTTGCATTGTTAATTTCATAGTTTGCACACAACTTCCTTCTTATAGTACTTTACAACAATATTGCACTCATCATCAGTTAATATCATAAATTTACTACAACTTTTTAACTAGCTATTTTTTCTTAAGGATAACACTTGAGTGATGCTGCAGTTGCTTTTTCTTAGCTTTTTGAAGTAAATTGTCAGAAAATTTCTGATCATAGCAAAAACCCACTTGTCTGGATTTAATTACCAATATGCTTTCTGGACAGTTATTTGACAACTGGGATCTTAAATGGGTTCTGGTGTTCTTGACCAAACTAAACACAGTCTCACATTCTGGATTACTGTGAGGGTTGTGAGTATGAAAAACATTACTCCAGGTAGTCTACCAAATTTTGGTTTCCCAGTTATACTTTTCATATTTGCGACACTGACCCATTTTTTCACAATACTGGAACTCTGTGTTAAACATGGAAGGTCTTCCAGCTGAAGGAAAATGAACTGATTGTGAAGATCATTCATGGACATGCTCTTTGTTTCACTGTCTTGCAATGGTAACATTACAGGAAACAAATTCAGTAAGTACTCAAAATCAGAAAAGCTGACTTTTCAATGCCCTCAATGTTTGCAGCACTAGCTTTCTTCAAAACTTCATTCTTCAGAGAAAAATTATTCACAATATAGTCACATGAAGTGATAAAATACTTTTTCACAGATTCATTAATAGCTTTTTTGTCAGATGCTTTTAGTTATCTTACAATAACTATATCAGAGTCTTGTCTGTGATTTTCAACAGCATGATATCTAACAACAAGAACATCCACATTCTTAATAGCAGCAGTCTTCACAAACATAGATAATAGCTCTATCAAAAGTCGCAGAGCATATGTCACAAAATGTGAATTTGTGGTTCTGATGCCTAGAGCATTATGATACCTTCTCAAATATGGGTATCACATGCAACAAAAACATGCAGAAGGCTCTATTCAGTGGCAATGAGAGGAAGAGAAATTGCTTTTCTTCACAACGTAAATTTAGCATTTGACTGTTAAAATAATTAGAATCATTTACTTACAAGAATGCACAAGACATTTTCCGTCTGAGACCTTAAAATCATTATCAGCTTTTCTTTTACTTGAATTTTTTCTTTCAAAATTAATAGATTCTTGTTGCGTATTGTCCGGAAACTGTTGTGTGTTGTTCCGAACATGTGTTGTTCCGAACAGTGTGGTTGTGTTAGGTTGGCAGTGTGTGTGTTTTGGTATGCTGGTTGTCTGGCGTACCATGCCAGTTGTAAACAGTCTTGTGTGCAGTAAACAGGACATGTAATAATTATTTTGTTCCAGACAGCTTTATTGTCATGCTTGATGGAGGGAAGAACATTAAGGTTTATGAACATCTGACTTACCTACTGACGTGAAGTTCTCTTTTGGCAACAGTGAAGAATTCGATGGTTACTGAACACGATACCACATGAAATATTACTTTGGTATTGTGTTCTATACTAGAATAGGTATGGCTTTAGTATAAAATACCATACCAGAAAGTTAGTTCGACAGAGAAACGTGGTTTGTGTAAAACAAGCATGTGAATGTTCTCCGCCCAAAACACCCCAAATTCCTGTGCTTGTCCTGTAAGAATGTAGGGGTGATAATGACATCAGCACTGCCATGTTGGTGATGTCATCAATATTGTTATGGTGTCTGGATCTAGACTACTCCCACAAACCGTACAGAAAGCATAACATATTACCTTTGTCAGACTTGATAATACACGGAAACTCTTGCGAATACAAGTCTCTGAATGCCTGAATATACTGCTTGGTTTGTCCGCTCATATTGTAAACATTAATATAATCGTACTGATGCCACAAATGTAATTACAATACACACATCTCTAAATAATTATTCATGTAGCAATAAGCATTAATTTTGAGGCAAGGTACATAAAACAATGCATTATATAAGTTCAAAATTGTTATCCAAACCACAACTCTCATTTTGCAACACTAATTCACTCAAAGACAGAAGACAAATAGATGCCCAACCAGGGAAATAACTAGATTTTTTTCTACCCGGAGCAAAAACTCATCTGGGCAGCCACCCCCCCCCCCCCCCCCTTAATTTTTCCCCAAACCAACCACAACAAAACCTTTCCGACAACACGTCATATCACCACCACATACAAAAAAACCATAACAAAACCTTTCCAGACAACACGTCATATCACCACCACATACAAAAAAAACATAACAAAACCTTTCCAGACAACACGTCATATCACCACCACATACAAAAAAAACATAACAAAACCTTTCCAGACAACACGTCATATCACCACCACATACAAAAAAAAACATAACAAAACCTTTCCAGACAACACGTCATATCACCACCAGATACAAAAAAAAACATAACAAAACCTTCCCGACAACACGTCGTATCACCACCAGATACAAAAAAAACATAACAAAACCTTTCCAGACAACACGTCATATCACCACCTGATACAAAAAAAAAACATAACAAAACCTTTCCCGACAACACGTCATATCACCACCAGATACAAAAAAAACATAACAAAACCTTTCCAGACAACACGTTATATCACCACCAGATACAAAAAAAAACCATAACAAAACCTTTCTCGACAACACGTCATATCACCACCACATACAAAAAAACATAACAAAACCTTTCCAAACAACACGTCATATCACCACCAGATACAAAAAAAAACATAAAACCTTTCCCGACAACACGTCATATCACCACCACATACAAAAAAAACATAACAAAACCTTTCCCGACAACACGTCATATCACCACCACATACAAAAAATATCATAACTCTGTTCGCAGGCACACCATCAAATTAGTTCAAAGTATTAGTTAATCTTATAATTTTTATCTAAAACTTTTGTCTGAAATAATTTTTGATAAGACGAACCATTGTTGCAAAGGTTTGAAAAAAAGAGGGGTAGAAATTTTAAAAAATTCATAAAATCAGTACCTTGCACACTATTAAATCCATTCCTTTTCATTGCAAAACCTAAAAATATTATCTACAACTTTCGTCGGGAATTATTTTTTATATGACCAACCATTACTGCAAGGGGTGGAAAATAACAGGGGTTGAAATACAAAAAAATTCATAACTCCCTTAATATGCAACCTAATAAATTAATTCTAATTTATTGTAAAACCTTGAATTATTATCTACAAATTTTGCTAAAGTGATTTTTCTATACGACCTACCATGACTGCAAGGGGTGGAATAAACAGGGGTTGAATGAGGGCGCTTGCACACGCTCCGGCACAACCGGAGCCGGAGTTGGCACCGGCACCGGAGGACTCACAAGACAACAGTTCCTTATGGAGTGCCGCACACGCAGTCCGGGCCGGCAGGGAAACGGGTCCGGCTGCCGGCATGCCGGAGTGCAGCCGGAGAGGACCTCGATAATCCGGACTACCTGCCCGGCGTGGAGCTGGGCAGGGGAGTGGGCTGTCGTCACCAGGGCCGCAACTAGAGTCTCTGGCCCCCGGGGCATGAATGGATTCATGTGCCCCACCCACCCCCCCTCTTTTTTTGCACATACCACACCAATAAAGCGGGGTGTCCGGGGGCCCTCCCACGGAAAAATGGTGCTATTTAAGCATTTTCCATACCTACATGTAACAGTTTCTGTGCTACTGTAACTTCCATGCATGAACCCACAATGTCCATAAAGTAGTCCGTATAATCACTAGACTTGTTCATTAAATATGTTGAGACGTTATATTATAATCAGATTAGACATTCCTGGCATGCAAGTTAAAAAACTTGTTACCAGTTACCAGTTGTAGTAGGAATTGCAATGCAAGCGATTTCGGCGCCCCCACAGCTTTGCGCCCGGGGCGTATGCCCCGCTTCCCCCCCCCCCCCCCCTAGTAAGGCCCTGGCCATCACAGCAGGTACCTCAGTCGCTCGCACAATACAAAACACTGGCACAGTGCAGCAAAGACTTGTGAGATGGCAGGGTTCAGGTACGACTCTGTGACGCTGATTGAATTGGTAGAAACCAGACCGTGTTTGTGGGACAAAACCAGCCATAGTTTTAAAGATCGCACAGAGATGCAGAACGCATGGCTGGAAGTGTGTGCATGTTTGGAACCTAAATTTCATGACATGGACAGAAAACAGCAAACAAAAATAGGTAGCAAGTACAATATGTACAACCTCCTGTTCCAAACGGGGCACATGTTTCTACCGCGGATGCTGAAACCAAACTAGCGGCTTGCTGGTGCGTGTGCATGGACATCACTGCCGGCGCCGGAGCCGCTGCCGGAGAGGGCTCTGGAATAAACCGGAGCGTGTGCAAGGACAGCTCCGGGCGCCGGATCCGTTGCCGGAGCTAGCACCGGGAAAATACCGGTGCGTGTGCAAGCGCCCTGACAATTTATAACTTCCTTAGTATGCACACTCTCAAATCCGTTCAAACTGTTTGTAAATCTTATAATTTTTATCTATAACATTTGTATGACAAATTTTTGATAACACAAACAATTATTGCAAGGGGTTGAAAAACCTGGGGTTGAAATAAGAAAATAAATAAAACTTCCCTTCCATGTACACTATTGAATCCATTCTTATTTGTTTTTATTTCTAAATATTGTCTAAAACTACTGTTAAAATACATTTTTAGCTAACAATATTGCAAAGGGTAGAAATAACATGGTATGAAAGTAAAAAAATACTTTCTTTAAACAGATATACTATCAAAACCATTATAATTTATTATATAAATCCTAAACTTCCTCTAAACCTTTGGATGAAACAATTTTTTATTAAATGAATTACTACCGTAAAACAAGGGATGAAATTTAAAAAAATTGAAAACTTCCTTAGTATTAAATTTCTTCGTATTTATTTTAAACCATCATTATCTTAAAACTTGGTGCAAAGCAAATTTTTATATGACCACATGATGAGTACAAGGGATGAAAAATAGTGTTTGAAGGTCAAAAAAATTAAATAATTTCCTTAGATGGCATATAATATGAAATTTATTCTAAGATATTAAATGCTGGATACATTGAGTTAGAAATATTCATAATATTTTTGCTGCATGAAAAATAAGAAAATATTTACATCATAAATAATTTTGTGACATTAGAGATCATAAATATGTTATGTACGTTATGTAATTAAAACGTTCCAGAAGTTTATAGAAGTTTCCAAAATATTTCCAGAATAAATAGATACTTCAAAATCTACCTATGCCTGTAGGCTGTGCTGAAAGGGATTTTATTTATTTATTTACTGACTTATTGCCAAAGTTAATGCTTTTAGCCTTCTCTTACACTTAAACATAGTAGGTACTACACAGCTAACCTTCACTTTCTCTTCTAAAGTGCCATTTAGTCCCTTCAATCTGCTGATCTCATTCTCTAGCCCCCTCACCATATCAGTATGTTCCCTCAGCCTAGCATTTTCTATCATTTTACTCACCTTCAAATCTGCTCTTAACTGGTTTACTACGTTTTGTAGGTCCCCATCCTTGTCTGCTCATCACACCACCTCCCCATCTATTTCCTTTCCTTGGAAACCTACACTTTGCTCCTCTGTATACCTGCCCTCCATTTCATCTAGGGCCCTATTTAGGTTCTCTGCTTCCTCAAGTTTATTACATCTGTCTATTACTTTTCTATCTGTCCTATACTCTTCCAACCTTTTCAATATCCCATTTTTGTTCTGCTCCACCTGCTGTAAGATTTCCTCCCTCCTTTTATTTCCCTTAGCTTTCTCCTCTTTCCGCATCTCCCCTTCTTTAACGTCTCACAGAACATATTCCACAACCATTTCCTCCCCTGGGTTACACCCGACTGCCCTGACTCCCTTCCCATCACCTGCAATTGATTCCCATCCTTCGCACATTCTGCATTTGACCTACCTACCTTTGTTAAGCCATACTTCTTGCAAATCCACTCTTCATTCTCGAGACCTTCTACCCCCACCATCACACCTCCACAAAAAAAGTAAAAACCAGTCTTCATACATATCACAATGTATGCCACTATCCCTCTTCCTCCACACTTTCCCACAACCCTTTCAATTCACCCACACATCCTTAACCTAGTCACCCACTTGCCTGCCACCGAACTTTGCCTCTCATGCACTTCCACTCCTTATGCCTGCCTGGCCTTTATTTGTGCCACTGCCTATTCTTTAAATGTACACCCACCACGACAATCTCTACCCCACAATGATGTTTATTTCATTAAAAAATATTTTAATTTCAATCCAGACATTGACGCACACCTACATTCGCCACCACTGGCTAAACTAGGTGGGATATAGTTTACAAAACAATCCATGGGGAAAATGTATTCAGTATCATATTATATAGGTACTAGAAAAGTGAGCTGTAGTATATAATACGATATCCAATAGTTTCATACAAAAACATGTTTTGTGCTAAACAAACATGTGAAGGTCCACACCCTAAACCCCTCCTATCAATGTGCTTGATCAGTAAGAATGTAGGGGTGGTAATGACGTTAGTGTGGCCATGTAGGTAATGTCACTGAATCGGGATCTAGACTACTCCCGACGTGACTACTTACTTTTGTGGCTTTATTACTGCCAGCAAGCCTCTTAACTTTAACCTCGGATTCTAACACCCGACGTTGAATGCTTTCCAACTTTATTTTATTCTCGTTAACCTGTCTCTCAATATTACTAAATATGATATCTACAACTTTATGTAAATATTTCAAAGCATTAGCTATTTCTACGATAGTTTCTTCTTGTCTTTGATCACGATTTATGATAGGAACATTAAATAATACAAGCCCCATGTTTATTTTTATTTGCTACTATTAATTATAATTGTTTCCTTCTTCTTTACAATGAATATTGGCCATATCTTCCTTGCAGCCATAAGAATGTAGAGCTGTAGCAAACCGTATGTATTCGTTACTGAGTAACGGGTACGGCATCTAGTAACGAGTAACGAAACGTTACACACGAATGCATTTCGTTACTCGCATCTTTCGTATGTTTCACGCATGCGCGCGCGTATTCGTTACAAAGAACGATGTTTGTTTATTAATAAAAGTATAATTTGGAAATTCGTCGTCCAAGTTTTTTACTGTTTATTAAAGGTATTGTGTGTGTAGACAAAGTTTTAGATTCGAACAGAAACAACGTAAGAAAGTATTTTTTACAAATTATAAATATCTATGTTTTTGTTTTTTATAATCGCGTATTTTCACATTTTATGTTCTTATCTTAAAAGATATATTATAATAAAGCCGCTCTAATGAGAGTTAATTGTTTCTTGGTTAACAAAAGCTGTTAATTATCAAATATTTTTAATTGTTTATATTCGATTTATTTTTATTTACGCGACGTCATACTGTACGCGTACGAAATACGACTCGATTCGATGCTGTTACATAACATAGCATGTGCCATGTCATGCGGTATCAGAAGTAACGAGTAACGATACGAAAGTAACGAGAACTAATTGTTTTAGTAACGAATACATACGGGTACACATTTTTTCGTTACTTTTACACCTCTATAAGAATGTCTACTCGTATTTCCTAGCCATTTAAATATAACCAGTACATTTAGCCAATTCTTTAACTATTTTAACAAGTTTGTTTGTGCAAATTAATATAAATTAATTTTTGAAGGCTGCGGTAGTTGCTGTAGAGCTCGTGAGCGTAATTTAAATGTGTAAATAATAGTTAATACCACATGAAGTAAAGGTTGGAATATGTGCAGTTCTTTTTAGGGCCGTATTTCATGACACAAAAATAAGGGTTTAGGTGTTGAATATGGAAAACCTGTACCCTAGCCATATTCCAAGTGTACGATATGACACGGCCAGTCCCTTATTTTTAGGGCACTGATTTTTGGTGTCCTATCTGTTGTCGATTTGATCCATAACTGCATATATATTTTTTCCTTTTAATAAACTTAACAGAACTTTTACGATTACAATTTCCCCCCCCTAATATCTTAAAAAACAGCAAACATAAATACGGCAAAAAAATTCATCGTTTATTCTTGTACAACCAAAATTTGACGCCGTCCCCGCTGCCTGTCCTGAAATTTGGTTAATGAAATTGATATAAAGTGAATTTGGTCTCAAGGGCGGGATACCTGGCCTCGTGGCTGCAGGCAGGGACACATCGACAAAGGGCCCCCCGGGCTGTTATGGCCTACCAGAACGCCGTATTAGTGAAATACACACGTAACTTTAAGTGTTTTATTCCGGTAGCACACGGTACAAAACGTTACACAAGGCACTGGCACGTGACTGGCCGTATCGTCGTCAACCTTCACTCCGCCTACACGGCCCTCGAATGGCGGCACTGATTACGTCTCACGGTGTTCCGAGGACTACTCCACCGAGGGGTGCAGGCTACCCTGAGCTATAGTGATAACGGTTCGTGGCGTGGCAAGTCTGGCGCGTAACACGTTGACACCGTTCCGGCTGCCTCCCCGTCAAAGCTATCAAGTTTTGCGGGATGGGTCTCGGGGTTTGGGTTCGGCCAAGTGGCGGGAGGCAGGGATGTGTCCGTAGAGGTGATCCTTGGGCTGTTTAGGCCACCCAAGACGCCTTATACTACAAATGATGCACTCCGCTACGTGAAGTGTGGTTTTTATTACACATCAACCCTACATGGTGCTATCCATCCCCTGGCCGCGACTGTTCGGGGTTAGAGAGCTCTGCGCGTGTACGGCTGTTCGGCGATGACCCCGCTTACTATGGAGAGGGGGGAGTTTTGAGCGAACAGTACGTGGCGGACGTTGCTGCTAAGACCTGCGCGGTGATGCGCGGTGATGCACGGCCAGTGGTGTTGTCACTCACGATCTAGATGCGGTTGCGGAATTGGCGCGAAGGTGGCCTCTCAACGTTGCGCGAAGACGACCAGCCTCTTCGAGCTCCCGGTGGGTACTGACTCACTCGTGTAGCACAGCGCTACAGCAGGCCTGCCAATTGCGCGCCAGAAGCGCAGCGCGCGGGAAACAGACGCGGCCAAGTTTAGGACCTATTCGCACGTTGAACAATGGAATTAACAAATAAAAACATTTGATGAAATATACATTACATAGTTTATGTCTGTGAGAGAAAACATGTGCCCTTGATGCTATAGTCCGGCGGAAGCACATTGCCACACCCGGCGGAGTGCTTCCGCCGAGGTGGCCGGTAGTGGTGCTAGCTGCGGGTCGTTCGGTGCACTCACACTCGTTGCACCATGTTGCACGCGCGGGCGTGTTCGTGGCACACGGCTTTGAGAGGCGTCGGAGAGGCATCGCGGCCTGTGCGACTAAGAGGCGCACTATCGGCTGGCGTCAAATGCCCCCCTCTATCTGAGGCCGCTATGTGCACCGACGCCTCACAATGATCGCACGGGAGTGATGCACTCGAAGCGCGGCACTGGGGTGGTGTACTATGCCTGGGGTTAGATTCTAGGCCCTGAGCATCTCTCTTCAAACAAGAATATGACTGTGTGCCTCCCTCACTATGCTCGTTCCCCCTCAGTAGGGGCAGTGATGTTTTGATGTGGATAAGCTCCATTGAGTTGCACTGTGGTGGCACTGTAGGGTCCCTGGCCTGGCCCTGATGATTGGTCCATTCGTACTCAGCAAGGTGAACCGGAGCCCTGCGGGTCCTCTGTGGCCGCAGTGGAGGGGAGGGGGCTGCCGCTTGCTCGGGTGTGATGTTCGGCGGGAGGCACCCCTCCAGGGGCAAGAACTTGTCCGAGGTATTGTCCTCAGTCTCGTCCAGGGGAGTGATATCCTCAATAATGTATCTCCCGGGCTCGGCCAGGGTGTAGGCCTAGCTAGCTTGGTCTCTCTCAGGCTCGTCCAGGGGGGTGACATCCTCAATTATGTATGTCCCAGGTTCGGCCAGGGTGTAGGCATGGCTAACTTGGTCTCTCTCAGGCTCGTCCGGGGGGGTGACATCCTCAATTATGTATGTCCCATGTTCGACCAGGGTGTAGGCATGGCTAGCTTGGTCTCTCTCAGGCTCGTCCGGGGGGGTGACATCCTCAATTATGTATTTCCCGGGCTCGTCCAGGGGCGTGATATCCATGGACTCATGTTCGTCTAGACAGCACGTCCGGGGACTGGAGCCCGCCGCGTGCGTGATGGGTACCTTCCCCCAATGTCAGTTCCTTCCTCCCCCCCTTCTGACTCATCACCTGAATCGTCGACAGACATCTGGGGGTTGGCATCTACCAAGCTCATGTTCAGCATCCATGATGGCTCATCCCATTCCTCTGTCTCCTCCTCGTCATTCTGTTGCCATATCGGGGAGTCCTGATGGGAGCCACCCGCGGTGTCGATCGGAGGGCTCAGTGTACGGGCAGTTGGAGTTTCCAGTTCGGGGGGGGGGGGAATATGTATCGGCTCAAGTCCCATGTTATCATCAGATGGTGGGGCGGTGCCCTTTGGCAGAACCTGCTGGTTCGTTACCTGCTGGCCCTCTGATTGAGGCACCCTCGAGTTGGGCCCTGGTGTCACGCCTTCCATTACCCCGGGTGCTACCAACCGCAGGTCATCCCTGTGGACCTTGGCAGGCCGTCCCCGGGGGGTACGGACCGCGTATGACGTGGGTCCGGATTTCCAGAGCACTTCCCTTGGCTCCGACCACTTGGGGGCCAGCCCCGCACAGAAATTGCGAGCGACCGATGACAGATGGTGCTGCCTCACGTACACCCACTGTCCAGGTTGTAGGGGCGTTGGGGGATGACTGGTCTGTGGTGTGTGCTCCGATAGGAATTGGTTTTACTGTTGCCTGGCCTGTTCCCTCCCTTCCTCAATCTCCGGACGGATTAGAGTGTCCGTGATGGCCGCTGCCACCAGGCACTCCCCTGGTAGGGCGAGGTTCTGTCCATACAGCAGCTCAGCCGGGCTGTGGCCTGTGACAGCATTCGTACGGCACCTAAGACAATACAGTAACTTGGGTATATGTACATCCCACTTAGAATGGTCGTCCCCCAGGCGCAATCTTAACTGTGCTTTTACTTCTTGGTTCCGACGCTCGGTCGGATTGGCCTGGGGGTGATAGACAGGGGTGGTGTGGTGGTCTAGGCCCCACCGACGACAGTCAGCTCGCCAGCGCTTCCCAGTGAATTGACACCCATTGTCTGTCAGTAGTACCCTCGCGAAGCCGTAGCGCGGGAAAATTTCCTGGTCCAGTAGAGCTGCTATGGTCCCAGCTCGCACATTGGACACTGGGAAGGCCTCAACCCACCTTGTGAAGATGTCCGTGATGACCACTAAAAATCTTTTGCCCCGAGTGGTCCGGGGATATGGCCCCATGATGTCGAGTGCCAGTGTGTGGAACAGGTCACGGGGTCGACGGGGGCGCTGTTGCTCCACTCCGTCCATCCGCCGCGCCTTCCGCTGTTGGCAGCGCTGACACTGTCGCACATAACCCCTAACGTCGCGGGTGATGCCTGGCCAATGAAATGTTTTGCGGATGTCCGTCTGCGTCTGGTCTGCCCCGGGGTGGCCAGCCAAGTCATGGTCGTGGTGAAAATGTAGTACGCCAGCTCGTGCGCATCCGGGTACGTAGAGACACCATGCCTCCATGTCGCCAGGCACCCGTGTCTGTAGCACTCCGTCTACTACCCGTTGGTAGGGGTGGACTGTTCCCTCACCCGCCTGCACTTTGGTCTGAGTGGCCTCGTCCGTCTGCTGGGCATGCTGCATGGCCGCCACTAGGGCAGTGAGGGTCTCGAACACCTGGATTGGGGCAATGTCCGGGGGCGTGGTCACGGCGCACAACACCGCTGGTGCCTCCTCCCCGGTGGCGACAGGTAGGGTACCTGGTGGGGGTAGTAGACCCTCCCAGCTGTGGTCGTCCTGGAAAGTGGACCTAGGGTCGGGGTGACGTGACAGCTCGTCAGCGAGCTGGTTGTCCTGCCCCTTCACATGCTCGACCGCGAAGTCGAAGCTCTGGAGCATGAGTGCCCACCGCGTGAACTTCGACTTGCGGCCTTGGGCGGAATCCAGCCAGCTTAGACACTGACTGTCTGTCCTCAACGTGAAACGCCGGCCCTCCAGGTGGTGTCGGTACCGCCGCATCCCCAAACGACGGCCATGCACTCCTGTTCGTTCACATGGTACCGCCGCTCGGGCTGGCCGAACTTGACGCTCGCGTACTCCACTATCCGGCGTTCCTCGTTTTCCCCTACCTGGTATAGGACGGCCCCCATCCCCTCTTGGCTTGCATCTGTCTGCAAGTATAGCGGGGAGTCGGGCCGCAAGCGGGCGAGTCGGTGGCACTCCCGCAACTCGTGCTTGACGGTGGCCAGTGCATGATCTGCCTCCTCTGTCCACCGAAACCGGGTCTTCGGTGACAATAGGTCGGTCATAGGGGCAACTATGCTGGCAAAGTGGGGTACAAAGGATCTTAGCCAGTTCAAGACACCTAGGAGTTTTTGTAGCTGCTTACGGGTGCTGGTTGCAGGTTTGGATTCAATGAGGTTCAGGTGTTTGGGCAGCGGCCGACAGCCTTCGGCATCCACGAGGTGCCCCAGGTACTCAATCTCTCGCGCACCCACGTGGCATTTGTGGGGGGCGCATGTGAGTCCATGTCTGGCCAGCCGCTCAAGGACCAGGCCTAGGTGGCGTGCGTGGTCCTCCCACGACCGCGACCAGATGATCACGTCGTCTAGGTACGCTGCAGCAAACTCGCCGGCGTAGCCATCCAAGATGCGGACCATCATGGCCTGGAAGGTCGCAGGGGCGTCCATCAGCCCGAACGGCATGGCGCAGAACTGGAAACGCCTCCCATCAGGCGCGGTGAAAGCTGTTTTGTGCCGGTCCTCCGGGCGTACCGGCACCTGCCAATATCCTGATTTTAGGTCTAGCGAGGTAAAGATGCATGCATCGCCCAGCCCCGCCAAGGCATCCGTGATGTTGATGAGGGGAGGGGGGCAGGTATGGTGACTGCGTTAATTGGCTTGAAGTTGACACAAAAGCGCATTGAGCCATCCTTCTTACTGGCCATCACAATCAAAGAATTGTAACGGGACTCACTTGGCTCAATGACGCCATCGCGCAACATCTCAGCGATCTGCGTCTGGATGACCTCGTTCTCCTTGGGCCCGAACCCGAACGGTTTGACGAACCGGGGTTCATGTGGCCTGGTCGGAATGGCGTGCTCAGCGACCGTGGTGCGTCGTAGCATTTCAGTAGCAGCAAACACTTGCGGTTGTTGTGCCAATACCCGGTTAATTAGGTCTATCTGCTCGGGTGGTACGCGATTTTGCAATTCATCTAGGGTGATGGGGTTCTCTCGCCGAGGTGGTAGCCGCCGACCCAGGCCGTATACGGTACGCCTCTCCTGCTTGCCGACGTGCACCCTCCCCGCCCGCACTTCTACTGTAGCATCCTCCTGGGCTAACCATGGCAACCCTAAAATCAACTGGTCCCTGAGCCCATCCATCACGAGGGCGGTGGTTTGACTGGTGTGATCTCTAATGGCAAGGGTGATTTGGGTGCGGCCGACCGTAAGTGCCTTCGCCCCCTCGGTGGCTAATTGTACATTCTCACGGGGTTTTCTCGGGGTATCTCCTATTTACCCTGAGGATTGTGCCGCACCTCGAGCTAACCCCACACATTGTATGAGCGGAAGGTAGAGAGCCGCGCTTGCAGAAAGGTCGGACAATACCCCCCCTCAACGTGGGCCGAAGGGTGGCAACGATCCAAGGCCATCAGTCGGTAGACCTTCACGGTTGAAGAGCCATAGAGCTAGCCCGCCATAAGACCTTGGACGGCTAAGAGGGTATAACCCCGCCGGGAGGCGGAGGTTGCAATTAAAGGAGATAAGGCGCAATTCGGTGAAGGGAAAGTGAAGAGACGCAAAAGAGAAAATGCATTGGTACGAGGAGTTGCTTGCTCCTCCCCAGAACCCACTCAAAGGGGACTGGGGACAGCGCCGTAAGGCAATGTCAAAAGCACAAACAGAATTTTCAATGGCACCAAGCAAGATCCCTGTCTGGGTCGACAGGATCTTAGATACTAAAACTAATTGGACTTCAATTCCTGTGCCCACAACACAGGAAAAAAGATGGATACTGGCGGTATATCCCATCATTCATGGCCAAGACCCAAATATTGCAAAGCTAGTCTTTGCAGATTTGGTAAAGAAAGAGGACGGAGACGAAGAAAGTACTAAGGTTGAGGAGGTGGATCCCTCAAGTACTGAACAAGCAATGCTTGCAAAAGCGGAGATACTATTGCAAGAGCTTACAGAATATACAACTACTAATATTTCCAAGGTCAACAAAGTGGCCTCAAATTATATCCTCCCAAGGATTGTTCAGCTTAAGGGTTTACTGGACAGATCCTTGCTCGAAAATTCAAAGCTAAGAGGGAAAATCGAACAACTTGAGGTAAGGAAAACTAATGAAGTCCCTCTAAGACCGACCTTTGCTTCAATCATGAAGCAGGATAAAAAGGGTGAAAAGGTCAATGATGAACAATGGACGACAATCCGTCCCAAAAAGCAGCTAATCATCGCCTACCCTGACGATGACAAACAGACAAGCGAGGAAACTAAGAAAAAACTTATGGCAAACGTTAACCCTGTGCAGGACCAACTGCACGTGAAAGGGGTACGAAAAGTGGCTAGGGGAGGCGTTATGATCGAGGCCGATGAAATGTCTCTAGAAAAGATCAAAAATACAGAGCGACTGCGGGCACTTGGCCTAAGGTTTGAGAAACCAAAAAGCAGGGGTCCCAAAGTCATCATTTATGATGTACCAAGGGAGATGGACAAGGAAGATCTCTTGGAAACAGTTCATTTGCAAAACCTACGGGAATCCGAGATCCCAAAGGACGCATTTGTGAGAGACACGATTGTAAGGATGCGCAAAGGCCCCAAAGAGAACAAAGACAAGGTACACATTGTCTTTGAATGCACCTCTAAGATCAGGAACCTACTCATGATGAAAGGTCACATTTATATTGGCTTTTCCTCTTGCAAAATCAAGGACTATATTGTAGCAACCAGATGCTACAAATGCCAAGGCTATGGCCATACGGCACAAAAATGCAGAGGCCAATTGACCTGTTCAGCATGTGGTGACGTTGGACATAAATTCGAGGAGTGCAAACATAAGAGCAATGGGGACAAATGCGCTAATTGTAATAAGGAAAAAAAAGAGAGTACAATCATAGAGTCGACTCAACAGACTGCCCTGAGTACCAAAGAGCTTTATCCAGAGAGCTAGATAGGATCGAATATGAATAGTCAAACAAGAATAAAATTTGGGCAAATCAACCTCCAAGGCTCGGCAGTCGCATCTGTAGAATTGGCAAAGTATGCCATCAAAGAGAAACTAGATATTGTGCTCATCCAGGAACCTTATGTTGTCAGAGGGGAAATACGTGAGATACCAAAGAAAATCTACAGTGCTGGAGATAATCCTAAAGCGGCGATATGGGTGAGAGATCCGGACAGAACAGTCCTACTGATGTCCTCGATCAGTAACGAACACCATGTTTGTTTGAGCCTGGAACTGGGGCAAAGAAGGGTGTTCTTGGTATCATCCTACTTCCAGTTTTCAGATGAAACTGAAACGCATATACGACACTGGGACAAAATCATGGCTGTTGTACGATCTGAGAGAGTGATAATCTGTGGAGATGTAAATGCAAAATCGGAGATGTGGGGATCTCCAATAACAAACGAAAAAGGAATGCAGGTTGCACAATTTATAACGGCAAAAGATCTTTGGATTGTGAACACCCCAGGATCAATGGCAACCTACGTCTCACCGGCACGAGACACGGAGTCATACATCGATGTCACTCTCTCAGATATAAGAACGCACAAAAACATCAGGGACTGGGATGTACTGGATGAAATCACTAGTGATCATAGACTCATAAGATTTGAGTTGCACGAAACAATAACAGAGTGCATTAAAAACGAAAAAGGGAGAAGATACGGATGCAAAAATGTAGATTGGTATCAGTTTGATAAGACACTAATCAGGGAAATGGATGAGTACGATCTAAGAAAGACAAACGACCCCGATCATGATGCTAACCTGTTGAAGGAGGATATCATTAATACATGCAACAAACATATGACTGTTCTCAGAAATTGTGGCAAAGGAGGCAGTTGGTGGACGTTCGAGCTGGAGACCATGAGGAAAATGGTGAGAGATAAAAGGAAACAACTCAAGAGACAAATGACACCAGCTCTGAGGAATTTGCACCTTGAGGAGTATAGAACTATTAGAAAAAGATATACAAAAATGATCAAGTCTGCCAAAAAGGACTCTTGGAGAAAACTAGTCACAGAAAAGGGGAACCAAGACCCCTGGGGACTAGTGTATAAACTATATGCAAACAAAATGAAAAGTCCTATCGAGTTACCTGGCCTTGTCTTCAACGGCATACAACTAACCACAGTACAAGAGAACCTTGTTCATATAATGGACGGGTTTTTACCCGATGACGATCTTAAAATGGACACTTTTGAGCAGAGAGAAAAGCGAAATTCTACCTCAGTGGTACCAAACACGGAGAATACTCCGCCTTTCACAGTCAATGAGCTCAATTGGATCGTCAAGCACTTAAAACCGAAGAAGGCACCAGGTCACGATAGTATAACATCCGAAATACTATGGAGGGTCTACAGCAGAGCTCGATCTCAGATGCTGGAATTATTTAACAACTGTCTGGAGCAAGGTGCATTTCCAAAAGACTGGAAAATCGGCGTCCTTAAAATATTATACAAGGGCAAAGGCATAGATCCCGGGTCTCTCAGCTCGTATCGCCCGCTAACGATGCTCCCATTAATTGGAAAAATATATGAACGCTTACTATCGCAGAGGCTTGTGGACTTCCTGGAGTTTGAGCATGGCATCTGTGACAAGCAATATGGATTCAGGAAAGGACGAAGTACAGAACTGGCAATCCTGGATGTGGTCAAGGAAATAAATACATGTGGACAGCAGTATGTATTGGCTGTCACTATTGACATCGCGGGGGCCTTCGACAATGCATGGTGGCCACAGATTCTGTGGAGGCTAAGAGAACTTAAGTGCCCACAGAATATTTACAAGAGCATACGAGCCTTCTTTGAACAAAGAGTCTGTCTGTGTTCGGTGGGACAAGCAGAACATCAAAAGCAACTCACAAAGGGGTGCCCCCAGGGCTCTGTCCTGGGTCCACTCTTATGGAATGTTCTATTTGACAAACTTTTGCAGCAAGAACTACCTGAGGGCTGCACAATGTACGGGTACGCCGATGATGGTTTGCTTATTATACCCGGTACTTCTAGAAGAATGCTCGAAGAAAAGGCAGAAGAAGCCCTTGCGATCGTCAGTACGTGGGCAGACAAATGCAAATTGCAAATTGCTCCTCACAAAATGGAAGCAATAATGCTAAAAGGCAAACTTAGCACAGCAAGACCACCAACAGTTCGTTATAAAGGAAGACCAGTCAAGGCTGTTACTGCGCTTAAATATCTTGGCGTCACCATAGATGCACGTGCTCGTTTCGGGAGTCACATTGCCAATGCAAGTAACAAAGCAATGGAGCTGTTTCATGCACTAAGAGCTGTAGCACCTGCCAATTGGGGTCTAGTGTATGATACACTAAAAACGATATATACTGGAGTCTTCCTTGGTGTCATCTGTTATGCGGCAGCAGTCTGGTATGCGGAAGTCAGCAAAGAACATAATAAAAGAACTGCACTAAGCTCGCAAAGAGCAGCTTTGCTAACAATAACAAAGGCTTACAGGACAACTTCAACTGAAGCACTACAGGTAATCGCGGGGGAGATCCCGATTGACCTGAAAATAAAGGAAAGAGGCGAACTAGCACTGCTTGCTGCGCGGGAGGTGATCACCGAGGAGGACAGATGGATCGCCAGACAAATAACACTAGACAAATGGCAAAAAAGATGGGACCAGTCTGGAAAGGGGAGATACTCGTATATTCTCTTCCCTGATATCCGAAAAAGACTTAAGCAAACATGGATAAAACCTGACCACTATGTTACCCAATATCTAACAGGACATGGGAACTTCAAACAAAAACTGTATTCAATGAATCTGGTAGAGGACGAACTGTGTGCTACATGTGAAGTTCCAGATACAGTAACACATGTCCTAAATGAATGCTCCAAAACACAAGATATCAGGGAGAGATATGCGGGACACCCGGATCTGGCTGACCTAAACATGGCAAACATGGATCAAATGCTACAGAAAAATAGCTTAAATACCTGGCGAGAATATGTGCATGAAATCAGCAAAAGATTGGAAGAATTTGATGCATGGATGGCAATTGAAGGACAAGCCACAGAACACCATGGGGAGTGAAACATGTATTAACAAAATATGGCCTTTTACATGGAAACCTGTTTGTTTCGTCAGGGAGGGCAGAAATGCTGAACCTGTACAAAAAATAATTCGTGACCAGCAATGAAGAACTAAGCATGAATATGCTAAACGCCTAGCTGAACTAGACGAATCAGATCCAAAACAAAGAGAACTAATATTGTTCCAGAAAAGACAACAAGAACTACTTGACTATGAGATTAACTCTGTGCCGGCGATTCAACTGGAAGAGCTTCCGGAGATACACCAAGTGGATGGATCAAGCATAAATCCAGCAGAAATGTATGCCAAGTTCGAATATGATCTGCGTATGTCACGTCTCGACGAGCCTAAGATACAGAAGGCTGCCATTGCTGTGATACTTCGTAGCATGGAAGGAGGAGATAAGATCAACTTCCCAAACATGGATGCAGTCGACAGGCATATGCTGGCAAGAAACAACATCCCTCTGGAGATCGGACAGTTGAAAGAGCTGTTACAGGTTAACTTCTCAAGACTAGGAATGAACATCGACTTCCTAGAACTCAAAAGGCAAGCGGAAAGGACCTATGGTCGATTCGTGTTCGATCATACACGGCCTTTTAATGGATACAAGCTCGTTAAAAGGTTGTAGAGAGTCCTCCAGCAAGACAAGCTAAATCACAACACGAACCGGAAGAGACATTCATAGTCAGATTACCACCAATGACTATTTTTATCGCAGAAGACCTATTCAGGGCTTAACTCCCCTGAATAAGGATTTTATAAGACCTGACATCATGGATTTTACAAAAGAAGACGGAACAAGAGTGACAGGAAGGGAATCAGAAAGCAGGAGACGGAAAGAGGCTGCGGACGCAGCAGGATGGCAAGGAAGAGAGATTTTACAAAAGGACAAGTCAAGAAGGAACAGATCGAAAACCCAAAGAAAGGCGGTGGGATCAGTGCCCGCGTTATGGGTCTGCATTGGGTACAGGAAACCGTCCCAATGCAGGAACATGCGTGAGATCCCACGTGGCTTGACATGAAGTGTTTTTAACATCCACCGTCGTGCAACAATTTTTATGCGTGGACGCAAGAGGAAACGGAATTTACAAACTGACAAAGCTTTATTCTGGCTGCTGGCACAGCGGTGAACAGAATGGATAAGTTGTTTAAGGTCGAGGCAAGAGAATGGTGAAAACCATTCCAAAAATCGGTACAAAGAACATCTGAGGCCAACATCCAGATGCCCAGCGAAACACCGGCTGTCATCTGGATGAAAAGAAGAAAAGTTAGTGCTCCTGGCTATACCCTAACGGGTTCAGACCTAGGAGGTGGAGGTGGAGAGGCATGGCCGGGCTTCGGCCCCAAACAACTTGTACATTCTCACGCTCCAGGATCAGGTCCCCCTCGGGTATGAGTTGAGCTGACACGTAGGAATGACTGGCAGCCGTGTCCACTAATGCATGCACAGGTTGCCCATTCATGGCCACCGGTATCCTAAGTAGGTACCCAGCCTCAGGTCCCAACTGTCCCAGGTGGGGCGACTCACCCGACTGCTCCAAGGGCGCTGCCGACGTCGTCAGAGGCACGTGGTGGCTGGTGTAGCTCGCCGACGACATGGTGCGGGCCGCTGACGGGTGGCGCTGGTCATCCCCGTCCGTCGTGACGGGGTACGCCGGTGCATTAAAAGGCACCGCAGGAGCTGCCGTGGTCGCCGGGAGAACCCGGTAGCTGGTGTAGCTCGCCGACGACCTGGTGCGGGCCGCTGACGGGTGGCGCTGGTCATCCCAGTCCGTCGTGACGGGGTACGCCGGTGCATTAGGAGGCACTGCAGGTGCTGCCGTGGTCGCCGGGGGCACCCGGTAGCTGGTGTAGCTCGCCGACGACCTGGTGCGGGCTGCTGACGGGTGGCGCTGGTCATCCCCGTCCGTCGTGACGGGGTACGCCGGTGCATAAGGAGGCACCGCAGGTGCTGTCGGGGTCGCCGGGGGCACCCGGTAGCTGGTGTAGCTCGCCGACGACCTGGTGCGGGCCGCTGACGGGTGGCGCTGGTCATCCCTGTCCGTCCTGATGGGGTACGCCGGTGCATAAGGAGGCACCGCAGGTGCTGTCGGGGTCGCCGGGGGCACCCGGTGGCTGGTGTAGCTCGCCGGCGACCTGGTGTGGGACGCGAGCATCGCGACCAGGTGAGACGGGCCGCCCCCACCCGCGCTAGGTGGATGGGACGGCAGCTGAGTGGCCACCGCAGCAGCGTGCGGGGGCGGCGCCGACGCCAGGTGGACCGCGTCGCTCGCCAGCGACCTGGAGCTGGCCGCGAACGGGTGAGACGGGCCGCCCCCACCCGCGCCAGGTGGATGGGACCGCAGCTGGGTGGCCCCCGCAGCAGCGTGTGGGGGCGGCGCCGACGCCAGGTGGACGGCGTCACTCGCCGGCGACCTGGGGCAGGCCGCGAACATGTGAGGCGGGCCGCCCCCACCCGTGCTAGGTGGATGGGACGGCAGCTGGGTGGCCCCCGCAGCAGCGTGCGGGGGCGGCGCCGACGCCAGGTGGACGGCGTCGCTCGCCGGCGACCTGGGGAAGGCCGCGAACGGGTGAGACGGGCCGCCCCCACCCGCGCTAGGTGGATGGGACGGCAGCTGGGTGGCCCCCGCAGCAGCGTGCGGGGGCGGCGCCGACGCCAGGTGGACGGCGTCGCTCGCCGGCGACCTGGGGCAGGCCTCGAACATGTGAGGCGGGCCGCCCCCACCCGCGCTAGGTGGATGGGACGGCAGCTGGGTGGCCCCCGCAGCAGCGTGCGTGGGCGGCGCTGATGCCAGGTGGACGGCGTCGCTCGCCGGCGACCTGGGGCGGGACGCGGACATTGCGACCATGTGAGGCGGGCCGCCCCCACCCGCGCCAGGTGGATGGGACGGCAGCTGGGTGGCCTCCGCAGCAGCGTGCGTGGGCGGCGCCGACGTCAGGTGGACGGCATCGCTCGCAGGCGACCTGGGGCGGGACGCGAATTTCGCGACCAGGTGAGGCGTGCCGTGCCCACCCGCGCTAGGTGGATGGGACGGCAGCTGGGTGGCCTCCGCAGCAGCGTGCGTGGGCGGCGCCGACGTCAGGTGGACGGCGTCGCTCGCAGGCGACCTGGGGCGGGACGCGGACACCGCGACCAGTTGAGGCGGACCCTCTCCAGCTGTGATAGGTTTGCGGAGTGGCGGCTGGGTGGTTCTGCGGCGCCTGGGTGCGTCTCTCCGCGGAGCTGGGCTGTTTATTAGGGGGTGGTGGCCAGCTGCGTCACCGCCCCCTAGACGGAGTTTCCCGGGAGCTTCACCTCGCCCCGTCGCGTTCGCCAAACTGCCTCACGGGTCGGGCACACCGTGTGCCAGTGGTACTGCTCTGTCGCACAGTAGTGGCAGCGGGGTGGCCGGCTGTCCTGGGCGCCCTGTGTTCCCCCGCGGTGGTCGTCGCGACGCGTCTGTACAGCGCCACGGTGAGGAGGGCCCGGTAGGGGCATCCCCTCCCCCATCGGGGACGGGTCGGTGGGCCGGTAGTTGCCCCTCGGCGGCGGCGGGCCCGTGTACGGCACTATGGCACGTTCGTCCTCTGCGCGCGCCGCCCCCTTAATGGACAGGGCTGACCGGGGCGTCGCGATGCCCTTGGCGCTGCGAGCTGATTGGAGGTCATGCTCTACGGCTCGTGCTTGTGCGAGAAAAACATCCAGCCCGCGAGTCACTGCTTCGCGCAAGAATGGGTGAAGTTCGGGGGACACTAGCTCCACTATGAAGGGCAGTATGTCGCTAGTTTGACCCCCGGGTGTTAGGCGGCGGTATAGTCTGAGCTTGTTATAAACAAACGTCTCCACCGCCTCCCCGTCACCTTGGCAACGGCTGAACATCTCACTCCGACATGTGTTCAGGGCTCGGGTGTCATTGAAGCGCGCCTCCAGATGGCGGGCAAAGTCTTCCCAGTCTGCGTCGTAGCTGCCCGCCTGGGCCCACCACTCGCGCGCCTCCCCCGCAGCTGCGCACTCACGCTTTCTGCCCACTCTTCCCGCGGTATCTGGTGCCGCACGAGCCTCGCCTCGCATGCTCGCAAAAACACGCGCGGATCCTCGTGGTTGAGGCCCGCGAACTCCGGGAGGGTAATAGGCCCGGTGAGGGGGCGGGACGTGGTAGCTAGCTGACCCCCTGGGTGCCCTCGTGCGCGTCGCTCGCACCCCCCACACAGAAAAAGTCCGTCCCGGAAATTTACGAATTCCAGCGCGTCTGCGCATGCGCGGTGTTTAATTGTTCCACACTGCTGGCATCTCGCTATCTCGCCTCGGTAACCAGGACAGTGGACAGTGGCGCACTGGGGACCCGCTTGGGTTTTGGGCTGCCCCTCCGTCTTGACGCGTACCGTTTCGCATGTGCAGTACAGGTGGGGGTACTCACCGGTGCTGTGGCTGGTGGTGTGCGGCTTGCCGCACCCGGCGCAATAGCTCTCCATGGTGATGGCTACGTCCGGCCTCTTGTCCATGCGCGATCCGCGGCTGTCCGACCCGAGCGTCGGGATGAAGCGTCGGTGGCGGGCGCGGGCAGATCCGGGGGTGCGCCCCCTTGCGCTTACGACCGAGCGGTCTTGCCCGCATGCACGCGCCTCGCGGTTGTTTACGCGGCCGCGGCTGGTGACAGCTCGGTGATCTTCGGGCGCGCTCGTTTGTCCTCGGTGCACGATCGGTCGGGGCAGTTCACTCTCACTCGAGGGGTTAGGCGGGAGGGGGTGAGCGAACGATCTGTACGCGTGTAGGGGGGATGGGGTTGAACCGTGGAATGCGGGAGAGAGTGAGCGAACGATCTTAGTGCTGGAGGGGGGTGGTGTGGCCTGATTACCCCGGCGCGTCCCGTTCCGCGGCGCCTGCACGTCTGCGCGCGCTTTCTCTCCCCTTTGTGCTGTCCCTACGCGTAACTCTGCCGGATTTTCAGCGATTCGCATGGCGTTTGCGGCGTTGTTATGTTGCCACACTAGGTGGGCGCCATTTTGACACCGTTCCGGCTGCCTCCCCGTCAAAGCTATCAAGTTTTGCGGGATGGGTCTCGGGGTTTGGGTTCGGCCAAGTGGCGGGAGGCAGGGACGTGTCCGTAGAGGTGATCCTTGGGCTGTTTAGGCCACCCAAGACGCCTTATACTACAAATGATGCACTCCGCTACGTGAAGTGTGGTTTTTATTACACATCAACCTCTACATGGTGCTATCCATCCCCTGGCCGCGACTGTTCGGGGTTAGAGAGCTCTGCGCGTGTACGGCTGTTCGGCGATGACCCCGCTTACTATGGAGAGGGGGGAGTTTTGAGCGAACAGTACGTGGCGGACGTTGCTGCTAAGACCTGCGCGGTGATGCGCGGTGATGCACGGCCAGTGGTGTTGTCACTCACGATCTAGATGCGGTTGCGGAATTGGCGCGAAGGTGGCCTCTCAACGTTGCGCGAAGACGACCAGCCTCTTCGAGCTCCCGGTGGGTACTGACTCACTCGTGTAGCACAGCGCTACAGCAGGCCTGCCAATTGCGCGCCAGAAGCGCAGCGCGCGGGAAACAGACGCGGCCAAGTTTAGGACCTATTCGCACGTTGAACAATGGAATTAACAAATAAAAACATTTGATGAAATATACATTACATAGTTTATGTCTGTGAGAGAAAACATGTGCCCTTGATGCTATAGTCCGGCGGAAGCACATTGCCACACCCGGCGGAGTGCTTCCGCCGAGGTGGCCGGTAGTGGTGCTAGCTGCGGGTCGTTCGGTGCACTCACACTCGTTGCACCATGTTGCACGCGCGGGCGTGTTCGTGGCACACGGCTTTGAGAGGTGTCGGAGAGGCATCGCGGCCTGTGCGACTAAGAGGCGCACTATCGGCTGGCGTCAACGTGGTAGTTCGTACTGCACTTACTACGTGAATCTGATACTGACTATGCGAGTTAACAATTTAATACTAACTTATACATAGACATGATGATGATGACACACACTAATCTGAAACACGGCAATTAACACTGAATAATTACTATTACGTACCGGACTCGAGGCGGGAGCGGTCTCCAGACTTCTAATGATTAGGTGATGCGAGACTGGTTCTTGCAGTGGCGTGAGCAACGTTTAAACTGGGAACGGGCGCGACGGGACCCAATGTGGTCTCTCGTTCACGTCCGTTGCACGTCCTAGGGATTGAGGCGATTGTAAGTTCAGTTACGCGTTTGGCGCAATGCCACCCTGCGTGGGCCAAGTTCTAATTCTCCGTGGGGAGGCTTTATAGCGTGAGGCGCAGGCGCCTCGGCGGGCCGCCTAAAAACACAGAATTACGTTTTACACTGAAAAACCCGTGGTCGGGTTGCACACTTTACCTAAGGACCGCACAATATGTCGTACGGCCGGTTAGGGCCGACCGGGGAGAGTAGATAGTGTTTTCGGAGATAATTACCTATTGATGCTAAACATGGAAACTGGCGCGAAAACTGGATGCTCCCCGTGCGCGGGGCTGCCGGCCCTGGTGAGTGCTGGATGGCGACTCCTACTCTCCCTGGCAACCGAGCCAGGGAGGGGAGGAAAACCCGCAGGAAAAACGATGGAGCGCGGGAAGGCGATGCCCGCCAGTTTTGTGAGCGGAAACATATGACACAACAATTAATTAATTAAAGACATTTTTTATGCTTATTATAATTGTTAGTTTCTGTTTGTTAAATAATTTGCATGTGAACTGAATACCTGTTGCGCATTGCCACACCTGGCCGGGCGCTTCGAGCATTTAGATGGCCGTGAATGACATCACGCCGTTCGGGACGCTGCACTAAGACACACGCGCGGGCGTGTTCGTCGCACTAGCACTGGCTCAGGTGTTGAGGACACATAGCAACCTGTGCTCTCAGAGGGAGCACCGATGGCGGCGTCAAATTAAATATTTTATTTCACATTATTGCCGTCGCCCGGGTTCTTGTGTTCGAGACTCAGCGGTGTTCCTAGTGGGAAAGCTGTTTTCTTGCGGGGAAACATTTCTGGAAGGGTGCCAGGCTAACGCGGTGTTTATCCACGATGGAGGGTCATGAGGTCCGAAGGCCCCTGCGTGGACCACTAGGAACGGCGGCGGTGGTCATGTCCCTAATGCCTGTTGCCCCACTGGCCCTACACAGCATAGGACGCTGATCCCTAACTGGGTTGGTGAGGTTCAGAAATAACGTACACGGTTTTGCACTGTCGTTTACACGTCGCGCATGGAGTGTGCGGAGTGGACGTTTAATTACGCTGGCAAATTACACTGCAATTACAGTCACACGATTTCCCTACATAAAATACACTGTCAATTATACACTAGGCGCTCTGATGCGCCATCACTAAAGTTACATCTTCACGCCAGTCGAGGTTGAGGGAGAGAGTTTGATTAGAGTCGGCCAATGCTGCACTGCCCCGCGCAATGTGTTGTGCGGGGAGTGTGATATTTACGCGGCTGGGATAGGCCCTACACCAGAAAAAGGGACCGGGTGCAAACGGGGAGTAATTAAAAAAGGTTTCGAGGTTGGACTATAATTACCAAAAGGAAGTTCAGTGAAGACAAAGAGATTGACGCCACTCCCGCTGACTGTCTAAGTTTTTAAATTGATTATTAATATTGAAAGTGATCTCAGGGGTTTTAACGGGTGTTCGGCCTCGTGGCTGCAGGCAGGAGCGCATAGCGGTTCGAAACATACCCGGGCTGTTCAGGCCACCCAGGACGCCTTATAAATAACTGGTAAACGATTTGACACGACACTGCACTTTATTCAGACACTATACACTTATTGGTTCAGGAACTGGCCGCTTCTGTTGTCTGACCGCTGCGACACGCGTAACTCTCTACGTAAACGGTACGCGCGACCAGGATAAGTTGCCAAGTGGTGTACACGGACTTATACAGTGGCCGATTATAAATGTGAAAGGTGCGGCGGATAGCCACATATCTCCTGTGCTGTAAGAACTTCTACAGGCAGTTACGTTAACATGGAAAACAGCACACACAAACGGACGTTCCAAAGTTATTAGCAATCTAACCTGTGGCGAAATATTGAGGTCCCGTAAAGTACGTAACCCGGTATGCTGGAATCATACACGTTACAGTCACTTTCTAATTGGAAATTACTCGGTTAGACTGCACATTTCAAGTTACACATTTACAGATGATGAAAGTTAGAAGGCGAAAGTTAACGAGTAAGAACTCGACACACGTTGCTAAAAGTCTTCGATGATAACAATTAAGTGGCTGTGAAGCCGAAACTGCGTAACTCAATTACGCTGTCCTTATTCTCTGGACACGAAATTTCGTAGAAAATGTAAAGTTCCCTTTTGGGATAAACTTAATTAAATACCAGTTGCACGAAATATCATGCGACTGGGTGGGGTCGGCACAGAGCTGGTAAAATGATTTTAAAACTTACACTATTGCTAATATGTGGATGTAGCGCGAAAGTTGATGGCTCTGCGTTCGCGGAGCGTCCGACCCCTGCGAGCTCCCGACGGTAACTGATTTCGAGATTGCCCTGCGGCCTCGCGCCTAAAAGCGTGGAGCGCAGGAAAACAGATCCGGCCAGTTTTGGGCTTAAAAGACATGTTACACAATATATGATTATAAAACAATTAGACATGATTTCCCTTGAATTAATTATTATTTAAATTGTTATTAAATTGGTTGTTTTTGATTTGAACAGAATAATTACATATTTAATTCGGCGCATTGCCACAACCGGCCGGGCGCTGTCGTCGCTTTGGTGTTCGTCGCGGCGCACTTTTACACACTCGGCGGAAATCACGCTTGGGCGTCTTCGATGCACTTAAGAGGTGATGTTGTGACATAACGGCCTGTAGGAACCACTGGGAGCACCGGCGGTCGGCGTCAAGATGATGGCTTCCCGTGGGACGTGCGTCCGTCCCGGTCCGCGAGTCGCGCTGTACTGGCGTCTGGCCCTGGCGCGAGGGGAGGGGTGAGCTCCTGCACCCCCCGTGCCTACAAAATTCCCCACACAATAATAAATTAATCAGAAACAAACAAAAGCCCCTAACTAATAGAGTGCGATGTAGGAGTGCCCGGGTCACTCACGTGTAGCTTTCTACTAAAACAGCTGTGAGTGCCACCCTTGCGGCCTTCAGCCAAAATTCATTTGTGAAATGTCTGATGTAACGCAAACCGCCCCAAATTAGCATTATCATTCGCCACTGGAGTAGTTATCAAGAAACAGACAGTCTCCAGCTTGACTCTAATATTCAAAATTATTTTAGACAAACTTATTAAATGTCAATTCTAAAACATATATAGATATTAAGTTAATCATTAAGTTTTATTGTATGAATTTAGAGCCACTTGCTTTTTATTATTAATGTAATTTTTTACGAAATACGGAACTTGAGAAACTCTGGTGCGACAGGGAGCTAACCCTTTCCCTCGCGCCAGGGCCAGACGCCAGTACAGCGCGACTCGCGGACCGGGACGGACGCACGTCCCACGGGGAGCCATCATTTCTTTGTGTTGATCGAACGTCCATCTGGTAATTATAGTCACAACCGAAAACCCCTTTTTAAATACTCCCTGTGTGCGCCCGGTCCTTTTCCGGTGTAGGGCCTATCCCAGCCGCGTCAATTTAACATGCCCCACACAAAGCATTACGTGGGGCCGTGCAGTATACGGTACGGGCCGTCTCCCGCCACCCCAGAACTTTAATTAATCGCCCAGTGCACAGGCACAGGCTACATCCAATCGTAGACGTGTTTTTAATTTAGTAGCGAGCCGCGGTCCACACAGGTGGGCCCGCGCGTCGCAATTGACCAATTACGGGATTAGCCAACTCTAATCGAACACTCTCCCTCAACTGCGACTGGCGTGAGGGCTTAATAAGTAAACACACGTAGAGGCACGCAGGTGTCCCTCTCAGATAACGTGTGGAGTGTAATCGTGTACGTAAGAGCACCACAGGATGCCGTTTTGTCGAGTGTAATTGTAATAATAGTGTAACCAAAACTTCTACGTGTTCCGACGCCTCACTGGCAGTCATGTACCGCCGAGTAGACCTCGCGCCCAATGTAATGAACCAGTGTAAATCGTGAACAATAAAACGTCCACCCCTCACCTCCCGTGCGCGACGTGCGACCCGTAGAACAACCAGAACAGTGTATGTAAATTAACCTAAAAAAACCCAACTGAATCAGGAAACAAATTCCATCACCGCCCACGTTTCTAGCGGGCCACGCTAGGGCAACGAACCCACGACCATCACACGGTTAGACACCGAGCTAACCTGGCGCTCCCCCGGAACAGATATCTCTAAGAAAGCCAGCCACCCCGCTAGGACTTGCGCCCGACCTCGAACACGAGACCGCGGCGGACGGCAAAAAAAAAAAAAAAATATATATATATATATATATATATATTAGAAATGACATGTAACAAGTTTGTATAAAATAAGTTTGAATTATCAGAGTCATACTGGAGACAGTTCGTCACTTGATGATTGGTCCAGTGGCGAATGATAAATGCTAATTTGGGGCATTTTTAATTAAGTCACATATTACACTATTGAAATCAGGCTGAAGGCTGCAAAGGGAGCACTCACAGCTGTTTTATTAAAAAAACCACACGTGAGTGACCCGGGCTCTCCTACGTCGCACTTGTGTTGCACGGCGTTGTTAATTTAAAGTGACGTATTCTTTAAAGTGTATTGAATTTACCGTGTACGTGACTCGGTTTGTCTTGCCGATTAAGTTAAGGGCGTTGATAATACCTAAATTCTGCGGCGCTCGTCTGACTCGGGTGGGCCATGTCTAGGGGCGTGTTCCGTTAGCGGGGTCAGATACTGGTGGTTGCAGGTTCGGCTTTAGGGTGGCCTTCGGTCGGACGACGTCCTTATAATTCCATAGTTTTAAAAAATAAGCTAAAATTACGATGGATTCCACGAAGTACAACTGTTTATAGCCTCGCACAAGTCCTCGTTTATTAAAACGGCTCCCGATCTGATACCTTAACGGGGTTCAGTTAGGACATGTTTTATAATATGACACAAGAGTTAGGATACGGCAGTTGCCCAACAAGGCAGTGTATATTCGCTACCTTACTCAAACGTCTTGGATTACCGCCCCTAGTAAATCGTTGGTGATTTTGTTTGAATTGTGTAATTATGAATTTATGAAATTATTTTAAAAAATATAATGTGTGATTTGAAAGAAATGTTATTCGTTGGAAATAAATACATAAACTATTTATTTAAGTTGTAATAATTTTGTGCCTATTTTTCATTAAACAATTTTGTATTTGCCGTTAGAAGCGCTAATTTTAGTAGTTTTAAACGACAGTTTGTGTGTTATCAAACTTTATAGTATTTGGTTCTATGTTTAAACAGTTGAAAAGCCACAACAAAAAAGTAATAGTTGACGATTAAAGTGGGTTTTGGAAAATGTGAGAATATTACAAACTAGAAATGTCTCATAACTTTCTGTTGGTAAATACGTAATGGGGAACTTAAAATAAATTCATTTTACAATGGAACGACTTCCGTTAATAGGGAATGAAAATGAGGTGAATATTTTAGTTTCTATCATCATAGGTAGAATTAAAATGTTTTTGGAGACATGTATGACTGTCCGAGGTGGCTCATTTTTAAATCACTAGGATTTTTTTTTAGAATATCTGTTATTAAATCTCCGTTTTAGTTTTTGTTCCAATTTAGGACCACGTAAATGCCCGGATCGTTTATTACTATACATCCTTACCTATTCATTTAATTTTCTCATTTGTATTATTTTGTATACACGTTATTAATCAAAGGCGCATCGGAAAAAAATAATCGAAAAAAAAAAATCTTCCCTGCATATTTTTATTGCGAAATCTAAAGTATTTTACAAGTCGTTTAACATGTTATTGATATAAGGATAACCATCTTTCGATAAATTTCATATTACGAGTTCCAAAATGATTTACTTCCTGACATGTTTTAGAATCATCATCTTAGTGGATGTGTGTATTTTGCATCCGCCGCTATACTAGAGATTTATTTTTACTTTACTAACTATTCTCGCAAGTGTATGACATTTTAAATTTATCTAACCCAACATAACCACTCTTTAAAATTGGTCATTATTATATAAAATAATTCAGATGTGGTGTTTCTCAACACTATGTTACTTCCTATACATACCCTGAAAACATTGCTTCCAAATTCCTTCTGAATTCTGAGAAACTTAAAATTTGTGGTGAAGTGGTGTATTCACATAAGTGTTCCATCCGTACCTTGTAGCCAATATTTTTCTTTCATCCTAATGGCATCCTGTATCAGAGGCAGACCCAACTTGGAATATTGGGAGGAGCTATTTGCTTGGAAAAACGGGCGGAGGTCACAGGGGTGGTATTGACCGGAGTGTTTTGGGTGGTAGATTCTAAATATCACATATTTAAATGGCGAGTCAGAAATAAGACCATTAGAAAAGTAATGACCCCTAATTTTAATGCATTTTTGATGCCTTGGAAAGTATTTTTTTATATACAGTTATTTTTAGTTATTAGGGCAGTTGGGTTGGAAGGGACTGCCACTGTCCTGATACATTGTACATTTGTTAAATGATGCTAGCTGTTTTAATTTAGTAAATTGAATAATACTGGCTGTACTTAAACTTGAATGTCATGATACAAACAAATTATGTTAGGTCTTTTGGAATTTTTTTGTATTAAACTATCTGTCATAATTCATTGTTGTCACAAGTTTTTGTTAATGTCCAGTATCTTTTGACATGCCAAATCAAACCAGCAAGCATCATGTACCACAGGATCAATGTATATGGGATCATTCCATCAGAATCAAGGGATAAACGTGGATACGTGATACGTAACTTTTACCCATATGAATATCAATAGTGCCATGTTAACTGTGTGTGTATGTACGTTTTGGTTTTAATTATGTCACATGTAGTATTTTATTACTGATGAAAGTATTATCAATTGATATCAAGTGACATAACAAAGATACTTGCTGCAATTTTAAAATCCTGTACACCAATCCCTCACTTAGCACAATGTTAATGGGCAGTTCCATGAAAAAGTCAACCATGGTAGCAAATATTAAAATTAACATAACCTAGAAATGTTTTATATCATTGGAAAGCTAACATATTTCTCTACCAGAAACTAGGCCTTAGATTAGTCTTTAACTTTGTGATGTAATTAATAATGATGAACAAACCTAATAAAAATTATTCTCTTAGTAGTTTCAATTGTACGCAAATTGCTTTCTTGGCTGATCTTGATGACATACTAATACTATATTAGATTGGTTTCTAAGCCATTCAATTTGTGTGGCCTAATGCTACACGTAGAAACTATAATTAAGAAGACTAAATCATATAACTGTTCTATAAACCTCCCTCAAAGCAGGTGTTTTTTTAGTTTTACGTCCGACACCAAAATGTGTATTCAGTTTTATACAGCCCACAAGGCTAGTGATATAATTCTAACAACCCACATACAAAGTAGGTTTGTACTGATCTTTACTTTCTATACATAACAAAAGATTGCTATGAATTAACTTTTTATATAACTGGGGGGTCGGACGTAAAAATAATTTTACGTCCGACACTTTACGTCCGACACCAAATTTAATAATATTTACATTTAATACCAAATTATATTTTCAGTGATTTTATGAAGTAATTAACCGCCTATATTGTAAATATCTTTATTTATATTTGTAGAACATAATTTTTGTTTTGTAAGTTGTCACACCTGCACTTGTGCATTTTGGTTATTCACATGTCACCCATGCTGGCCTTCACAGTCCTTTCTATTGTTGAAACTGCAGTATTTTTGTAGTGAAATACATTCTTCAACAGATAAAGAAAGCTACACCAACAGCAGTGTAAGTAATTTATGTTCATTATTGTAGGCAGTTATTTGTTTACTATGATGTATACTGTAAACACATCTGTTTACAATACTCCCATATTATATAGAGTAACTCCTAACCTAAAAATTAATGTTTATAATACTTTCATGGGAAAAGTTAATAAGCCAAAGTTTAATGGAACTTATTTGAGGAATAAATGTTATGTCTGAAATTAACAGTTACAGTCTTTTTGCTTCCTAAGGGCCTACGCCCTTTTATAATATATCTGAAGCACTCTCTTCATTACTTATCTTTCTATAGTTTATTTAATTTTTCTTTTCTTTTTAGGTCATGGCAAAGATCAGCAACAAAGAAAAGATGGCACGTCGCAGAGCAAGAATTAAGGGTGGTGATCCAGTAAAAAGAGCAGAATTATTAGAGAAAGATCGATTAAGGAAAGCTAAATATAGAAAACAACAGAAGGAAAGTATGTCTTAGCCAGAACTGAAGAAGTTACGTGCAAAGAAAAGTGAAAGAGTGAAATGTTGGTATCATAACAAAAAAGGTGAGCCAGCAACAATTGAAAAAAACAGTGACATACCTTTGTGTTCAACTCCATTTAAAACAAAACAGTCTTTAGGAAAGGCTATGAAAAAAATTCAGCGTAATTTGCCACAGTCTCCACGAAAAAGGCAACATGTTGTGCAATGTCTAGCTAACCAATGTGGCTTTAAAGTAACTCCTCCAATAGGAAGAACCAGACAAAATGAAGTTTCAGAAAAGTTAAGAAAATGGGTTCATATATTTTATCAGAATGATGATGTCAGTTGGCAAGCACCAGGAAAGAAAGACAGAGTAATATACAAAGATGTAGACAAGGATGGAAATAAAGTGAAACGTGAAGTCCAGGCTCATTATCTCTTGGTGTCACTAGGTGAGGCGTATAAGGTATTTGTAGAGAAACACCCACAGGTTACAATTTGTCGAGCAAAATTTTGTGCACTTCGTCCTAAACACTGTAAACTTTTTTCTCAAATTCCACATTTTGTGTGTGTATGTTCCTATCATGAGAATGTCAGATTGTTGCTACTGGCACTGAAAGACTTTACAGACTTGCCAACAGATTTTGATTCCTTCATTACTACTCTAGTGTGTGATGCTTCATCCAAAGATTGTATGACCAACCGTTGTGAATCTTGTACTAACAGTATAAGTCAACATACACCTAAAGATGAAGATCTGAGAAAGCCACTTAAATATTCTCAGTGGCAAAACAATGATGGACATTCAGAGAAGATGGAGATACTGAGTAGTGTGCAAGAAACATTTGAAGATTTGAAAAGCAAGTTGAAAGACTTTTTAGTTCATACCTATATCAAACGCATTCAAGCAAAGACATTTGAAACCATTAAATCAAATGTTAATGGCAGTGAAATTGTGATTCAAGTTGATTTTGCAGAAAATGCATCTCTGGTGAACCAAAATGAAATACAATCAGCTCACTGGAGCCATGGACAATCAACTTTATTTACAATTTATGCATGGATTAATAAAAACCTAACTGAAGGGTGTGTAATAGTATCTGATGATCTTGAACACACCAAATTACAAGTTTTTTGTTACATTAATCATATTCTTACGTATTTGAAAACTTCCTACCCAGATATTAGTACAGTAAATATATTCTCAGATGGTGCTTCGTCACAGTTCAAAAATCGTTTTATTTTTTCAGTACTTGCCAAACTGGAAGAAATTCACACCATAAAACTTAAATGGCATTTCTTTGCGACTTCGCATGGAAAAGGTGTTGTTGACGGTATTGGGGGAACAATTAAAAGAAGTGTCTGGAACCATGTCAAGGCAAGTAGAAGCATTGTAAACACACCAGAAAAGTTTGCAAGAATTGCAGCAGAGCGAAATCCCAACATCACTGTGTGTTACATCACAGCAGAAGAGAACAGAAGCAAGAACAACACAGTAGCTGAGATATGGGCCAAAGCATTGCCAGTTGCAAACACACACAGTGTTCACTGCGTTACTCCTGTTGGAAACAAGTACATTTTAGTTGGTGGTACCAGTGACAGTAATGAAGTATTTAGGAAAGTGAAAATAAGCAGAGATGAGGGCAGTAACAGTGAAGGAGACATCATGAGTAATAGCACTAAATGTAACCACGTGAATCTAGACGACTGGGTTATAGTTAAGTATGATGGCAAACTGTTTCCAGGGCTGGTGAAAAAATTAAGGCCAGATTATGTTGATGTATCTGTTATGCATCTCTCAGACACTGGTAGTTACTACAAGTGGCCTTCACAAGAAGACTGCATTTCATATTTATTTAGTGATGTGGTAAAAAAAATTGATGCCCCTATTGTGACTGGGAGTAGAGGCCAGTTTCAGTTCACTAGCAAAATATGTGAAAATTAAGATTCAACCAATTTCAATTCATGTTCATTTCGTGATTGCCAACATTTCCTGCTCCTAGTTTGTTATCCATATAGAGTAGGCCTAATGTTAGCATTTTTGTTAGTGGTAATACAGTGAAAGAAATGTATCTCAAGGAAAGTGAGAATAAGAAGAGAGAAAGACTGTGACAGTGACACTTAAGAAGAAACATCAGTTATAGTGATAAATGTAACCACCGAAGCCATATACTGGATAATAAGTTAAGTTCCTTTAGTATTTTTAGTTAAGCTTTGTGAACCAAGTATTTTTTTGTCATACATTTTACGTCCGACCCCATCATTTTACGTCCGACACCAAAGTTTAAAAATGTATACATTTATGATAACTAAACAGTATGATTCATTTAATATATGCACATTCTTTGTTATTATTCAGGCAAGCTGAAAAAAATTATAACATAATTTAATAATTTCATTTTTCACAGACATTAGTTACTTTAGCCCCTGATGTGCCAAATGTTTTGTTTTCTGTTTTACGTCCGACACCAAAAATAAAAAACAAATTGTTGCCTTGCATGTTAGCAAATTCGAACCATTCCATGTCAGGATGTACCCTATAATCTCTCTTTTTTTACTCAAGCATTAATATTAATGATACATGGAAAAGAATAGTAATACGAAGAAGATTACTCAACAAATTTGTTTCCAAATTTTACGTCCGACACCGTGGAACTGCCCTAATTTTACCGCTCTACTATTGAATAGCACGTCTGTAAATTTTAATTAGCACGATATCGCCACAGGCAAAAAAAAAGTCTGGTATGACACCACAAATTCTGCTTCAACTCAGTAAACTACAGATGTACCGTGGTATACAGTTAGCTATACAAGGGGGCTAGAGATGTGCATGCAGGTCAGACTATGCCATCGGCTGTTGTACAAACATCAGCTATGGCAAGTTCAGTTGCTGCTATGGACTGTAAAGGACCAATTGTTTTTACATCCGCACGTATGCTGCTGGCCCGTACCGTTATCGCCCGGCCACAGACCGGGCCAAAATAAACTTCAGTCTAGTCAGTGGCAGGAAATTTGTATACACAAACACAAAGCAACGTCTGCCCATTTGTCTGCCGATAACTGTACGTGCACAAGCACCTGCAGTGGGAATCATATTGGAATCATGGCTTCCATGTGAGAAGTTACGCATTGTGTTCAAGTATTTGAGACCAAACTAGAAGTATCACGGCATGCAGAATGTCATGAAGGCCACACTTATGTTGGCTGCACTTTAGTTTTAAGCAAGTCAACTGTGCACACAATCGTACGAAATAAGGACTCAATAAGGACTAAGTGTGATGCTGTTGGTTGTACTAGTAGGAATATATTTGGCATTAGACACCGGAATAGGAATGAAAAGATAATTCACATGGAAAAGGTTGTTAAATGAATGGTGCAATGAAAAAAAAAAAATCACGGGCCAGACAGAATTGGTGTGAATCAAATGGTGATATGTGAATAAGCACTTTAATTTTTGAAAAATTTAAATTTAAATTTTTAGACTGTAATATTGGTTTCACTGCCAGTAAAGGATGGTTTGGAAAGTTCGCGGAAAGGTACGTGACGTGAATTGAATGTCACACTCAGGCGGGCAATCCAACCAGTTGACTGACAATAACCACCTATCTCCTGTTACGCAGTATCGTATTTATCATACAAAGTATTCAATGGTAGGCTTATAAAGATAAATTGTGTGACTTTTATAGTTGAGTGTTATTCTACCCATTTATGTTATGTAAAGAATATTTCCCTATACATTTTGGAACACATTAAGTAAATTAGCCTTGCTGTTTATAGAGATTAATGCTTCAGAATACGTGATTTCAAATAACACAAATATTTTTAGGAACACATTAGTTGTGCTAAGTGAGGGATTGGTGTAATTTAAAAATAGTTATGTAATTTATGTTTTGCTTTAACAGTTTAGCCAAGACTATTTTCCAGGAGAGAGTGCCCTGATTGTGTTGTCGCAGCCCTACTGTGTTTTTAATACTAGCCAAGACTTGATCCTGTGGTTGTCCAAAGATCCTTAGTAATATAGCATAGCTGAGACATTTTTCAAAAAGGCAGGGAATTTAATGACAATACATCGTGGCCAAGATTGTTTTCTACCTAAATTTGTTTGTCATTTGAAGTATTATTCTTTATTGTTCAATTTCTTCAATATTCACTGAAGCCAGAACATAATGACATTTAAGTCTTTTAGAAAAAAGTCTCTGCTACATAATGTTCCTAAAGATCTCTGGAGAACCACAGGATCAAGTTGGAGTTATTATCAAGCAAACAATAGGGTGGCGACAATAATCAGGACAATCCATCATAGAAAACAATCTTGGCTACACTATTGAAGTACAAAACAAATTTACATCACTTATCTTTGAAAGCATATTTTTTAATTATGAATATATTCTAAGAAAGTGACAGTGCAATTGGCTCTGAGGACTAGGATAATGTTGGGGTATAACTAATTAAAAAGCGTAAAATAATAATAAAAAAGTGCTTAAAACAAAATTGGAAAAACCTGTGAAACAATGAAATAACTTGAACAGAAAAAAATTTGTCAATAAGGTACGCTCATCGCAGTGTTAAATAAAGCTGCTGCAGGTAGATGTTAATGGCCGCAGCTATTGCTCCGCTCACAATCCAGGAAGCAAAATGTTGCAGCTATGTAATAACACTTCTATTGATATACCTTTTTTGCCTTAATATTTTTTTTTTAAATTCCTATTTAAGTGTTTTTAGTTATGTTTATTTGAGCAGTTTTAAACTATTTTCTCATGAACGTTTACGCCAACATTTATTCAGTTAAATAAGCAAAGGCATGATAAACCTAGGCCTATGTTCATTAGGCTTCATGGAATAATCACAAAACTGATGGCAATGTAAAGTAAAATAAAAATAACACATGCAAAAGGAAAAAATTTATAAAAAAACACTTGCTAGTCACAGAGACTGTACGTATTTCTGTCAACATGCATGCATAATACCTAGTGTTGGTCTCATAATGTACAGTGCACCACAAGTAAGTGAAATATTTAAATAATGAGCAATATCACAAAAATTCAATATATATAAAATACAAACAAACCACAGTAAAATGCACCATTAAAAATTTTGCATTCGAAAACAGAATCAAAATCATATATATAAGTAATAAAGGGCAATCCTTTTGCACTTAATTATAACTGAAACAAATCTTGTGCATACTAAGCAAGATAAATTGGATAGAATTTGGCAGAAATAAAACATAAGTATGTGAAAATGCTGAAAATAACAACAATAAAGTTAGTAAAATTTGTTAGAAACAGTAGAAAATATTATTTTATTAATCTCAAAATATATGAATATACTAGCAGATAGCAGATGGTAAAAATTGTTTGGCGTTCACTTGTTCACCATAAGGCATGAATAACAATCACGTGACATCCATATATTGTATGTAAATGCTGAAAATATCCACTTTATAAACAATTTTGTGTCAAAAATGTAAAAATTAACTGAAGAATCTGCTTCAAAGAATCACGCTGTGGTGTAGAGAAACTTTATAATCCAGATGCTTAAAACAATATGTTGGTTAGTTTGCTTTCTTTTGAAAGAGGAGCTCAACTACACAATTAACAGTTTATAATAGTGATTTGGTGAGGATTTCCAAAAAAATGAGATGGTTTACCAAGTGGCCTGGGTAGAGAAAATTTCAAGATAAGTCAAAGAAGGAAACATTTGGTTTCTAATCCAGACTGGTAATATACATGTGGGGCTAAAAACAAATTAGTTGTAGCAGATGGCTCAGAGCAGTTCAGTCTGAGATCACAGCAGGAACTAATGTTGTTTGGGAGGGTTGGGTATTATGGGAGGAGGGCGAAGGTCCTGCTACTTCGATAAGTTCCAATTACAGTGACAGATGTTTAATCCAGCTCTTTTGGTACAGCGGCAAAGCCAGATTGATGCTTTTGCCTTATTATCAAACATCAATATGGTTTTAACGGGAATACCGAAACATTAATATACAGTACAATGGTATTTAAAACACGTTGTAATATGCTGCTCTACATGAAGAAAAAATACCAATGAGCATTTGATCTGCTTCTAAATATTATTGTTTGAATGTACAAGTGAAGTGTAACCTGCTATAAAACAGGAAACACTGTACTGAAATCAAAACAGACAGTAACAATTAACTCTGATGCAAACTAAAAACACTGGAAGTGCAGTAATATGACCTAGTAGTTAATGTAAACAGTGGGAATTCACCTGAATAAAAATCTGAACAAGAGTGCCTGGATTGGATAACGATCTTTCACTGTACAAATAAAGTTTTCTACTGTGGAAGTTCAAGTTTTGGCTAACGTGTTAACTTTTTTGGTTCTAGTGGAAGCAGCTGCTGTCACTTCCAGTGTCACTTTTACTGGTATCAGTACTTGGATCGTTAGGAATGGCAGCTGGCTCATTGATACTTCTGGGACCTGAAGATAGGATTTCTGTTGCTCGTGGATCATGGCTTGCACTGCTTGGTCTTGTGTTCTTTGTGTCTCTCTATGATCTTCTGAATTATGTTGCTCTAAGGACACGAGCTGGAAACATTTTTCGGAAGAAGTATGAATTAACACTTTTTGAAGTCCTCGACATTTCCAACAAGTGAGTACCACAGTGTTGTTGTCTTAGTGAAGAAATTGTTCTTAAGCCTTAAAATAATCTGTTTTTTTTTTTTGTAATAATGTGGATGTTTAAATGTTGTGTGTAGTTTTGTTAATTCAGGCAGGAATATAAACCTATGATGGTGAGTTGGGGTTTGGTACCTTTTTTTCTTTCAAAAATACTACAGAGCTTTACTTCTTTGAGATATTTAATTATAGCTTTATGATTATAGGCCAATTCATCCTTTGTTATCTTGGATTGTTCAAGGTCATGTATAGAGATTGTAGAAAAAATTATTGACTGTAGTGGGATTGATAAACAGGAAAGTGGGCATCAGTGCAGTGCTGCAAAGTATTACAGATTTTCTGTAATTATTACTGATTTATATGTCCAATAACGGAAACACGGGGTGTAATTTGTTTATTACGGATACAAAGAAAATTAACGAAGAGCTAAAAGTAGTGGTTGTTTATATGTTCTGGCACATTTTCGGGATGCTTTGATACATTTTGTACCATAAAATTTTGGACATGTAGCCAATTAGCAGTGTCTATGGAACAATTTTTTTTGGATTTTATAAGTTTGCAGAACATTTATTTTGGTAAATGGGGTAGGTAGTTAAGGTTTTGGCCACATTGGAAAGGTGAACGAGATGGCAACAGCTGATACTTATCAAGTTCCTGCAATTGTGTTATCTTTTGCATTACCATTGTTTGACATGCCATGGTACTGCTGTTACTTCTACATCTAGCTGCAAAAAGATTGTTCAAAGTTACAGGAAAGAGTGGTCGTGTCTAGTTCCTTTGAAAGTATTTGCAAGACATGTATTTTGTGAGGTATGCAGGTATGATTTTGTTATTGCACATGGGGGGACGTGATGACTGCCGATGCCATATTGAGTCGAAGAAGCGTCAAGACTACGGTAAAGTGATATCTGTACACAAACATATTTTGTATTGTTTTGTAAAAAGTGGTGCTAGTGAGAGTACGAACACCAAACTGTTATTTATGTTACTTTGTTTCTGGTGGAACATGATATTCCATGGGCTGTTTCCGATCATGTGATGATCATGCGAGTAATTTGTTTTGGGCCACCTTTCTTGATTATAAAATAGCCCAAAAGTATGGTTGTGCATGGACCAAAATGTCTGTTTAGTACAGTGCATGGCAAAACAAACTAAAGAAGAAATTGCATCAGTTTGGCAAGTTTCAACATTTTCATTATCAATTATGGCAGCACTGACAAAAATGCAGTTTCTTTTCATGTTCATACCAACAGCTGATATGTAGCTAACTTGTTAAGTCTAAAATTATTTAAAAATTATGTAATTTAGTATAAAAATATACTATGTGTACATAATTGAGCCCACCCCACCACCTTCCTCCAAAACATCTTTGGCTTTGTCCTTGTGAGCCAATTAACATGTTTGTGACTACCATGATTTGACAAATTGAAGTGAAATTCATTTTTAAAGATGTTGTGTATTCAATGTCTAGAATCTCTATTTGAATCCCCATTCATTATAGAGATGGCAATGTCTTAACACTTCTAGTAGACAATCTATGACTATTTTAAGTCCACCACTGCGGTGCTGACTCAGTTGATAACACAGTACAGTCTTTAATGGCCATTATTTAGAAGCATCTCACCACCCTCACATTAGTTTGGGTTAATTTATATCTTGTAGCTTTTTTCAGTATGTTTTATCTTTAATTGGTTACTGAAGCAGTGTGCATATTATTGTATTGTCAGCTTGTACCATGTGTGTGTCAATTTGATGGTAGAATAACCAAGTTTCTCAGATCCCAATAATTTCATCCATTCTTCATAATGCATCCTGTTGGAGACAGGTCATAGTGTGACAAGAAACACTTTTTAACTCAACTAGTTATCTTCAAATGCTAATTACCTTTGTATGCATCATTATTTATACGCTAACATGATTGTTCAGTAGGTGTCACTATGGAACTACGTTGTATACATCCGGTGTATTTCTTACTCACAGCCCCTTTGCTACTAGGTGTCCCAGTTTTTACAAATAGTTCTGTTCCATCTATATATGCTGTTCCATCTATATATGTTTATATATATATATATATACAGTAGAGCACCCTGTATCCGGAATGGTCGGGACTTAGACTATTCCGGATAGTAGAAAATTCCGGAAAGTATAAATTCACTATAAGGCCCCCTAATTGAAAAAAAAAATTGCTCCCGAAGTTTGTGAACATTCTGTAGCTGTAGATGAGGATGGCAAGGGGGGTGGGGGTAGGGTGATGACAGCTACATCCGGTGGTGTGACCTTGCCACGGGCACGCTTATCAGACCTTGCCTAGAAGCACACTACAGCTACGTGACTGTACCATGATGTCCGTGCGAAGCAAGCAGACGTAGGCGAGACGTTTGACATTCAATGAATTGTGTTACAATTACGTAATTTACATACAGTTTGTATCCACATGTTGCATAAATAAAATATAAAATAATAACACATGGTACAGTTAGGTACGGTACATTACAAATAAAAAAACACTTACCATGACTCACTGTAGGCTACACATGTCCCGCGAATAAAAAATAATGTCCTAGAACTTAGATAAACTGCATTGAAATAATCACTGTATACGGCCCCTATTGTCTGTGTGTAAGAAACATTGTTTAACAGTCGCATTAATTTAAATTTAAAAAGCTAAACAACAAATTACCTAAATCGTCACACATTGTGAAAGACAGGAGAAGTTAAAGTTAATCACTGTCACTGTCACTCTGAACGTAACTGTTTACGTTTGTGCCACTGGTGCCAGGTGTTGGATCGTCAATGTTCTCACTCGTAGTTGAAGCAGGTGTGGAAACAGGAGCTTTTTTGAACATGTCACTAATGCGTTGTTGCCGCACACATTTGTGCTTCTCTTCAGTCAGCTGTTTTTGAAGCATATACAAATGCATAATTTGCTGGTCGTTGATATAACTTCGTTGCTCTAGGCCAGCTATTAATCGTTCAATGTGGTGAAGGCACTCATCTTGCGAGATTTTCTCCTGTGGTTCATCTTCATCGCTACTGCTTTCATTGTTTCCGTCGTCTTTGTTACACTTAACAGAGTCTAATATCTCCTTATCTGAAAAGTGATGCACAACGGGAACATTATCATCAACACAAAACCATTCCACAATGTTTTGTTCTTGCAATTGTAAGTCTTCTAGTTCTGGATTTGTTATGTTCTTGGCATACTCCAGCAGTTCGTTCACGTTTTTTTGTTCAAAACCTTTGAAGTCGGCTTCATTTCCCTTGTCATGAACCTCGTCACGATAAACCAAAGTCGGCCACAATTTAAACCATGCCTTGTGAAATGTTGACGCAGGCATACCTTCCCATGCACGAGCTAGTGACCATATGACATCCTTTATGGTGTATTCCTTTTTAATTTCTGAGATTGTTTTGCCGCCATTCAGATCAGATAAAAAGTGCTTCATGAACTCCGTGCGATAACGACATTTTAGGGAGCGTAATATTCCCTGATCTTGCGGTTGGATTAGTGCAGTGCAGTTAGGGGGCAGATACATGACAGAAACACTATCCCTGTCTAGTGTTTCAGCTGCAGGATGCGCGGAGCAGTTGTCTAGCACAAGGACAATCTTGCAGTGCGGGTCTAAGCCTATCTTGTTACAGTGTTGCCGGCTCTGGCGCACAAAACTGTCAAACCATTCTGTGGTTATTGCAGATGTTATCCACGCGGTTTTTGTAGCTTGGTATTCAACGGGTAACACTTTAACACCTTTTAGCGCCCTTGGGCGCAAGCTTTTGCCAATTACGAGTAGCTTCAGCTTGTGGGTACCGGCAGAATTTGAACAACCAAGCACGGTCAATCTGTCTTTAGAATCTTTCATCCCGCTGTGAGGATTATCTGCAGTGCACAGCGTGCTTCGAGGCATACAACGCCAGTATAAAGCAGTCTCGTCCGCATTGTAAACTTGGTCTGCTGTTAAGTTGTTGTCCAACACATATTCTGCGAACTCAACAACAAACTTTTCCGCCGCCGCTGTATCTGCAGAAAGCTTTTCACCGCTAACTTTGAAAAAAGAAATTCCATGGCGTTTTTTGAATTTATGAAGTCACCCTAACGAATCGTCACAATCGTATGTTAGATTCAGTTCGGCATGAAACATTTTTGCCTGTTCTATCAGCATCTGTCCAGAAATGCTAACACCTTCACTTCGCCGCAAACAAAACCATTGATAAAGAGCATTATCAAGGTCGCTACATTTACTACCCTGCATTGTTTTTCTGTTTTAAATTTCTCTCTTCGTATCACTGTCCGAATAAAATTTACACAGTTCATTCTTTTGTTTCTTTATGTCGTAAATCATCGAAATGCCGACATCATACGATTGGCTGAGATTTTTAACATAAGTCCCAGCATCTAGTTTCTTGAGAATCTCAACCTTTTCTTTAATGGTAAGAACTTTTTCCCTTCGTTTACTACTCTTTTCCTCATCACCAGGAAGTTTATGTTTTGAAAACATCACGTGTCTGCAGGAACGTACATACTAGCGATCGCGCACCACAAGCAAGACTGACATTGAACGCACACAATACACCACTCCCCCTCCCCTACAACGCGTTATCACGGCGCGCTCACGTGTAGGCGGGGCCGCTGCCGCCAATTCCTGATATGCGCTCGACGCCCGTGCACTGCAGTCGCGAGACCGGAAGCCTTGGCTTCCATCATAACTCGCTGAGTGTTTATAAAATCAAGTGCACCCTGACTGACTAGACGGGGCGTGAACTGCGCAAACAATCGGTATTTACTTCTGCGGGAATAACATATATTAATATATATTATAATTCATTTAAAAATATATATATTTTTTTAAATTTTGTAAATTTTTTTTTAACTCTCGGAAAACATCCGGATAGTAGAAATTTCGGTAAGTAGAATTACGGATACAGGATGCTCTACTGTATATATATACACACACACACACACATACCCTTAAGTGTGTTTTATAAAATTTTCTTGCAATATGAAACATGACTTGTCTAATTTTTTTAATTTGTGTTGTTTCACAAAGTGCTTTATGCTGGTAAGCTTTAAAAGAAACTTAACTTTTTTAATGTAAATAATTGTGAAAAGTAATTGATTTTGTCTGTCTCGATTCTTATTTTCTCTAGGACTGTTTCTGCAGTGCAGGCTGTGTTGTCCTGCCTTACAGGCTCTGTGGTGTGCATATGGTCATGCACACGTAATTTTCTTCGCTCATCTCACTTTATGTCAGAAGCATATGCATGGTTTGGTGCTGCATATTTCTTCTATGACATATGGTCCATGTACCAGGTACATACAAGCAGTTTCAGTTCTTCCCACAGTATCCAAACTCGAAGAATGTCGAAGGTGAAGGACTACATAGTTAAGCAGCCAATGATTCTTCTTCACCATATATTTATTGGTTCATTTGGATTTCTAGTTATTGTGGTAAGAAATTAATGTTTAAAATTAATTCTATTTGTAATGATTTTAAAGTTGATAAAGTTTTAAGTGGATTTTGTGCTCATGTACTATTTCTATGTATGATGGGGTTATGTGAGTTTATTTTTTCTTGGCTTCTTAGTGGAGGCTAAGTATGTTTTTAATTGGTTATACGAGGTGTGTAAATTAAGTAATGAGACTCATTTTTTAAAATTTTTAATTTGAATACTGTATAATTATTATTGGGTATTGTCTCCCTCAAAATAACTTCTTGGGAAGCCATACAGCACTGGAGATGGTTCTTCCAATCCTCATAGCAGCGCTGGAATTCGGATACTGGAATAGTCTTCAGCTATTCGGTTACAACCGTTTGAAGGTTTTCGAGTGTTCCAATATGACGTTTCTTGAGGTGAATTTTCAATCTCGGAAGAGGAAAAAGTCACAAGGACTCAAGTCAGGCAAATAGGGAAGCTGAGGAGCTACAGGAATGTTTTTTACTGGCCTTAAACTTGTTTACTGAAATTGCTGCGTGACAAGGCTCATTGTCGTGGTGCAGCAGCTAGTTGTTCTTGATGTTTGATCTCGCACATATGACCCTTTTTCTAAGGTTCTCAAGAACCTCTTGGTAAAATTGTTGATTAACTGTTTAGCCTTGAGGCACAAACTGTTTGGGGATGATTCCCTGGCTATCAAAAAAGAAAATCAGCGTGCATTTGATTTTCGACTCGCTCATTCTTGCTTTTTTGGGCCTGTAGAGGTTGAAGTGTCAAATTCCATGCTCTGGCGCTTGGATTCCGGGTTGTCTTAAACACCCAAGACTGTTCACTGTTAATGAATGGCACATTTTATGAAATGGGGATCATTTTCAATTGACTCCAAAACGTCAAGGCACCTTTCCCTCCTGATGTCCTTTTGGTCCTGCGATAGGAATGGTGGTGTGAGTCAAATTCAACTCTTCCCCTATCATTCTGACAGTTAGCTGATGATCTGAATGCACAAGAACCCGGATTATGTCGACGTTTTCATCGGTTCTTGAAGATGAAGGCATTCCGTTTTGTGGTTCATCATCAATTGAAAATACCTTAAACCAGTGGAAAACCTGGGCCCTTGAAAAAGCACTGTCTGTGTAGCCCTGCTTAAGTTCAGCAAAAGTTTTTGTTGTACTGTGCCCAAGTCTGAAGTAAAACCTGATAGCACACTGTTGCTCGAAATTAATGGCACTCATTTTTAGAATACACTAGAAAATAACTGTTTCACGAAAAAAATTGCTATGGACAGCAAAATGTCTCTAGCAAGTTCAAACTCGTACTGAAAGCTTATCACATGTTCACCAGCCGCTCCTCCAAGTCTCACATCCCCAGTGTTGTCAGATTGAATTCTACATTGCCAGTCTCATTACGTAATTTACATACCTCATATTTGTCTCGTAGAGTAGATAATTCTAATCTGGATGTAGGGCGTGACAGGATATGCTGTCATTACATGACAACTGGAATATTCTACCTTGCCATAAAACCAAGCAACATAAATTTATTAATGTTTAAATACTATTTGGAATTACACTTTTCCACTTCTGGAAAGCATTTCATAGCTTTGAAAATTAAAGAAAACATTTTAAATCTCAAAATTACAAGTATTAATTTAGTCAGTTGCACCTTTATTTTGAAGAAAAAATGTTGTTGGTAACTTTTTTGTGCAAGTGACATTTAGTAAGTTCTTTGAAAGAAGCATTGAACAGTGACAAGGTTGTCCATAACCAATGCAGAGAATTAAATTAATTGAACTAAGTAAGGAGAGTAATTATTTTAGTTTTATTTTAGAGTATTAACACGTCAGCTTGCAAATCATAGGTATTGAACTCTCCTGAGTATCAGACTTAATAAATACGTGTCACTAGTTATATGTATACATATTATATATCACATTGAGATGTTACATACAAGTAGTAAAAATTTTAACAGTAACAGTTAAAAATCTCAAAAAAATGTATAATATTTTGCAAACATATTACAGTGTAACCCCTCAAATCTGAACCCCGGACATCCGAAATCTCGGGAAATCCAAACAAGTTATTTTTGACAAATTTAAGTTTGAAAAAAACATGCAAAAAATTATTTATTTAGTCATAAAACAATTATGTATTCTACATTTTAATCTTATTTTGCATAATTAATTTAAAATTAACAAAGAAGTACAGTTAGCATACCTAACAAAGTGTACAAAGTGTAAATGTGTCTACATACATATGTCATCCAGGATCGAAAAACTGTAAAATTTGGTTATGAAATTCTTTAGGTTAATCACTTTGCAAAAATAATGAAATAACAATAGAAATCACAAAATATTGCTTAATCTCACTGGAAATCAGTTCTCTTCAATGGTCGAAGTGACGAAAACCTTCCCGCGGACACAATTGCACGCCAGCATCGCATGAACATGACATCGTTTGGCGTGGCTGCTGCGTGTTGTTCTACGAAGCACAAGGTGCTGTAAAGAGCAGAGGCAGCGTCAGTATAAGTCACATTGACTGTCGAAGTTGTTTCTTCCTCACTGTCACCAGCTACATTGCCGCCATGTTGACTCTGGACCATACTCACTATTTTTTTATTTATCCTTTCTTTACTCTTACTACCGCCCGCCGGTCTGTGACCTATAAACACTTCCCCCCCCCTCCTCCCCGCCATCTTCATTTCTTTTCCCTGGTTTGCTAAGCATGCACGCATGGTGTACTGTCTTGAAAATCTTGCGCAGCTCAGGCCCGGGCGAGCATGTCCCGTTTGCTGTGCTGTCTCCGCTGCCATTGGTTATCATGGCTGAAAGTGGCACCTGCCTGCACTGGCAAGTGATACCGTAGCCCACCTCTCTCGGAGCCTGCAGTCTAAGCATCCTCCTCCCATGCTCGCCATGCGTCTCTTGTGCGCGATCTAGTTGGAATCATTTGTAGTTGGTCTTTGCCACCGGTGCCACCTCCCAGGGGCCGGTTACTCTACAAGAGTAGGCCCTTCCTTTGGACTTAACATGCAGTCTAACAGCTTAACTGAGACCGTATTGCTCTACCACTGTATCTCTGTGAGAGACCTTAGCATTATTGTTTTCTTTCCCCACTAAATAGTAGTTCATAATCCAGTAGGAATTTTGAAATGCCATTTTGGGGGAAATCAAAGTACTCAAATGTTTTTTTTTTTTAATATTTATTTTTCATGTAAAGGCTATTACTCACCTAAATTACCTTATCAAATTACGTGAATGCAGAACGGACAGTGTGCAGAAATACTTGTATTTTGTAGTAACATGTGTTTTTAGTAAATAATATATGGCAGGCAAAATTTTTGAGTTATAAGAAGTTAACTATAGAAGTGAGAAGGAAATACCTATATCCAAGATATGGGAGTTAAAATTACATTCAAATACCTATGTTGGGCGGGAGTTCTTCAAGCCATTATAAATCAGTCTTGGCTTTTATAGTTTGTAATTTAGATAAAATACAAAATATTTTAGATTTAAGAATAACTTCATTGTAAAGGTTTATGGACTTTATGATTCATTAACTGTCATTTTTTTGCAGTAAACTATTTTGTTAGTAATCAGCCAACAGTTTCCATACAATCAACACATACACAACACTACAATACAGGTTGAGCACAAATGATGACTACACTTTCAAAATATTATAAAAACTGAATGGTGTGGACAATTTACCTGCAACTTCTTTCAGCCAATAGAGAATACCTTAAAGTATTTTTTTTAATGTTTTGGATTCGTTTGTTGCAGATGCCTCCACTATATGCAGCTAGTTTTTATAATGGTGCTTACCACACAGCAGAAGAGTTGATGCTGCTTCAGTTAGCAAAAAGGGTGTCAGTAACTGTTGTGCAACGTGAATTTCACACACATTTTAATGCGAAACGACCAAACTGGTCATCCATTTATACATGGTACAAGATGTTATAAGAGAAAGGGTGCATTTGCAAAGGCAAGAATCATGGTCAGCCTCCTGTGCCGGAGGAAGATGTGGACCGAGTTGAAGCATAATTTTGTGTAGCCCACGGAAATCAACTAGGCGAGCAAGTAGCGAACTGCAAAGGCCCAAACAATGGTATCGAAAATCTTGCTCAAACATTTGCTCATAAAACCGTACAGATTCCAGTTGGTCCAGGCACTCAAACAAAATGATTATGGTGCACATGACATATTTTGCTCCAAGGTGTTAGCGAGGATCGACAACAACAACCTACCCTGAGGTTAATTTTCTTTGTCGAGGTCACATTCCACCTGAATGGCAAAGTGAATAACCACAATGTGCATTTTTGGGGAATGGAAAATCCTCATGTGACCATCGAGCATGAGAGTCCCCAAAAGTGAACGTGTTCATGGGTCAACATGTTTACGTTGTGGCTTCTGCCTCAATTGGAAGAAGATTCAAACAACTTCATCTTCCAACAAGATGGTGCACCACCTCACTTCCACTTGTTCGTGCAAGTGTCGATAATGCATTGTGGTTTAAATGGCGACCGCGATCACCAGACTTAACCCTATGCGATTTCTTTTTGTGTGGTTATATCAAAGACAATGTGTTCGTCCCACCTCTGCCGCTATCTTTGCGGGATCTGAGACAGCGAATCACAGTGGCAATTTAGTCAATCACCGCCAAAACATTGCACAAAGTGTGGGACGAGATTGAATACCGCCTCAGTGTTTGCAGCATAACTCCAGGAGCGCATATTGAGTCACTGTAACTTGTAAAAAAACTTTCAGATATTCTCTATTGACTGAAAAAAAATTCAGGTAAATTTGCCACCTTGTTGAGTTTTTTATGATTTTTTGAAAGGGCACTTACATTTTTGCTCAGCCTATATTGGCACACAAGAAAAATCAAAACAAACTGCACTGCTTTAATGCATAGTAGGCACGAGGGATTTCAAAACCATTAGGTTTTTCCTCTCCATGAAAATAAATTAAATGGCTTTGTCATTTTCTTTGTCGTGGATAACAATAGGCTTTCACAAGCACGTCTGTACCACGTGTCGCTATCCTCAGATTGTGATTAAAAAATGAAGAAACATTAAAACATTACTATTTTTATTAAGCCTCTTGCTCCCCAAGTTTTAGACAAAGCTAAATCCATAACCAACTTCGTACGAATTCCAATTCGTAACGATTTTGTTCACAAAAACATTTTTACATAGCTTATTTCATAAAAGTCACTGTTTGTTTACATTCTGTGTCCCACAGTTGACAGTGGCGTTTCAACCGGTCGTAACTTGAACTGTTTGGCTTCACCCATTTCAAGTCATCCATTGGCACACTCTAACCTGAATCCTTATTCTTCGTCTTCTACCTGATGCTGCAGTCCTATCCACTCCTAGCTCATGCCTAGAATCCAGTTCATGACCTCATGGCCCGAAAGTGTGTTCAAATCTTCACCGACAGCTTTTTGGGTGCTGCTTTACAAAGTCCACCTGCCCCACAAATGTTACACTACCACAGCAAACACTCAGCACACACCATTGCTTGCCACTCCTTTCTTATTAAACTATATATGTATTACAGTTAAATACTTATTTATGACATATTTATATAACAAATACTAAGCCAGATACACTTAATAGTGAACATAATGCCTTTTATAAGTTCAACCCTCTATATTGATGCTGTTTCCAATTTAGAAGCCCATTTCAAAGTGTAATCACTATAACATATGTTTATAGGTCTGTGTTTTATCGAAAGTCCTTACGCTGATGGCAGATGTGAATAAATGTGAGATGGCAGACCTAAAATAAATATTTGTTTATATTTTTATGACTTGGGAATGTAGTATTCAAAGGATAGCCCAATTGTTTTAGTAATGTCTATTTAATCACTAATATTCACACAAGTCTCTTATTTTACTACCTAGCTATAATTCACAGAAAATTGAAGTCCAATGTCTGTCCCTAAAATAATATTACTCTAATTACCCTACTATTTACACGTGTCGTGTTGATATGTGTCTGCAAACCACTCTACAGTTGATTCAAAGTTACAGCTTTATTCTGAATGCAGCGCCATTGGTACCCCAAGCCTCTGCCACTTACTGAAATAATCCATTGCAACTAGAATGTACTGGAATGTCCACGAATGTAGATTTCCATCTTCTCAACTACAGCTTCCACAATGTTTGACCACATTTTTCTATTACTTCAATGCTGTGGCTTTTTTATAGTTTTTTATAGGCTTTTTTATAGTTCCTGTACCTAGCCTCTACATCCTTGTGGTATTTCAACCAGTAGTAACCCTGATGGATCTTGGCAATTGTCTTGTTTAATCCAAAGTGGCAGCCAGAAGTCCCATTGCTTGTTTCCTTCAACACCACTGGCACTAGGCTTTTTGGGTGTTGTAGTGTGTAGTAGCAAATTTTCATTTTGGGCTCTACCATGCCCTGTTCAACATCCCATGAACCATTCTAAAGAAACCCCCATTGTTTCCTCAGCCTTTCTGTGAGTGGATATCTCATGCAGTGATGGGCATACTTTTCTTTTCTCTAACCAGCGTATAATGGATCATAGGTCAGGGTCTTGACATAGCCACGTGGCATGTGAAGACATAGGAGGAACTGAATGTGTTCACAAATTCAAAATCACAAAGATTTAGTAGGTGATGCACTGTACATGGCCTAACTTGAGCAGTATTCACATGGAGTTGGTCACTTCATGACTTAATATTGCACAAAGTTAAAGTGTGGGCACATTATGTACCAATAAGCACATTTTACAAATCTGCACTAAGGCACTAATGCTGCCAAAAAGCTCTTAACAATGAATAATACAAGTTACCCTAAAAGTAAATTAGCACTGAAACACTTTGATTTTGACGATTGTCGACCATTGAAAACAACTACAGTAGAGCACCCCTCAACCGTAATTCCCACAAACGGAACTCCTGATATCCGGAACTAATTTTCCAAAAAAAAAAAAAAAAAAAAAAAAAAAAAAAATCCACACTGGAATGAGGCATTTCTGCTTGTGCCTGACTGTACATGCCTTCTAGGCGCGCGCGCGCACGTCTGTCAGAGAGCTAATTACACGTCTGTCAGAGAGCTAATTATAGCCAGTCTTTCCCGCGCATTGCGTCGACAAGATGCATGAAGTGTTATTCTTGTGTATGTGAAATGTAAACTGTGCGTGGCAGTGACTATACACTCTCCCGGAAGTGTGAATCACTAGCATGTCAACACCAAAGTAACACAACACCGCAGCTGTAGTCCTAAAGCTGGGTTTACGATTGATTTCCTTAAGAATTATAACTTAACATCGAGCACACGATTAAGTCAAAACTACATTTTCCAGTTTATGATTGACATGGAAGTCGTTAATTCTAACCAATCACAGCACAAAACACATGGTCGGCCATTGTTCGAAATGGAGAAGCAGGTTTGAAATAGGTTATTGACAAATGGGATATCTATTTTTCGAAATGGATGATGATTACAAATTACAAATATACGAATTCTAACCCAAAATACTGCCTCGCTCGGTTCAATAATAAGACATAAACTTCCGGTTGAAAGGTTCCGGTTTGTTGTGATTGGTCGCTTCCCTTAAGTCTTAAAGAAAAATATAAAATATAACCATTTCTGTTAAGTCTTAAGTCATCATATGGTTCGCACACGACCCGTCAAAATTCACACACGACAATCATAAACCATTCCACTAGTTTACATAGAGTCATATGGTAAGTACACGACTAAGTCTTAATTCTTAATTTTCAATTGTAAACCCACCTTAATACCTCCCCTGACCCCTCTGTTTCTTCCTCTTTTCTCATGCACGCAACCACCTACAGTGATAAGAAACACGTGCCTGCCAGCTTGCTTGAATGAAGGTCATTCAACCGGCCCGGAGGCCGGCCCTACCGCAACTCCCCTTACCCGGAATTTTCCCATAACCGGAATAGACCTCCCCCCGATGATTCCGTTTGAGGGGTCCTCTACTGTAATTACCCTATGAAACGCAATAAGTATGACACTTTTATGGTACTAAAAACTGTCTGCAGACCATGTAAAATCCATTACTAACATTAATTATAAAGGACTGACGTTAAACAATGAGAAAGTTTGATTAACTGAAAACTGATGGGTATGCTAAGGGCTAGGCTAGTGAAGTGCAGTATGGCATCTTACCTCCACAAGCTTCTGCACGAGACTACCCTTTTCTCACAACCAATGATGGCAGCACGGCATAGCTTAAAGGCTGCGTGCAACATTACCATATCCCAAAGCAATTACATTAGGGTTTAAAGCAGCACAGAAACAATGATGCATACAGTTACATAAATGCTAATTAACTATTGATAGGATTTAAAAGTCAGCATTGAAAAGAATACATGAATTAATCTTACTAAATCTTGTATATACCTAAGGTCTAAGTGTTTTTATACTTGAGGCTGCCTGTAGGCCATCGCACACACATTAACATTGGCGAGTGGGGTAGAGGTAGGAGAGCCTCGTTATAGCTTAGCTTGGGTCAGAGAACTATTAGTGCCTGTTGTCTACTTGAAGCTGGTGTATTTTTATTTGTTTGGAACAGAAATATGCATAGGTAACTGTGATTGAAGTGTTTTGTTTTGCTTCCCTTTTTATCTTTTGTATGGTTATTTCAAAGAGACAACAACAATTTTGCTTGAAACTTATGGGAAATTTTTAATTACAGCTATGCTAGACATCCTGGTAGATTATTTTTCTATAATTTTTTTTAAAAATTGAGCTAGAATGATTTGAGTGTTTATACTTTAGTTTTCTTTGGCATTGTTGTTATGTAACAGTGATATAAAATATTTTTATTATTACCATGATTGGTGTATTGTAATTTGGTTATTTTTTTTTTTTTTTTTTTTTTTTTCAGTATCTACGTGGTGGTTTGGGTGATTGTGTCTTTGGGTTTGTATACCTTATGGAACTCAGCACACCATTTGTTTCATTCCGTGGTATACTAAGTAGGCTAAAGGTAAGAATACTTCAATCATAATGCAGTTGAATATGCAACCAAGGAATTTAATGGTAATGATTGTAATATCATTTAGTTTCATTTATCATCTAATAAACACTTTTTGGTTTTGCATTTTTTTTTTTTTTTCATAAAATTTAAATGAGTTTTATGACTAAACACCTATATTTAATGCAGTATTACTTCCATTTGTTGATTTCGATAAAATTTGTCACACATGTACATCTTAAAGTTTAAACTTATCACTTATGTGTTACTTCTCATCATAACTATTTCTTCATAACTAGTAATCATGTCTTATAATAACAATTTTCGAGACTAGTGTGTAGTAAATATTTATGTTACACTAATAATTCAGTAGTTTTGATTTTTTTCTTCACAGATGAAGGCTTCTACCCTATACTTTGTGAATGGATTAGTGATGCTAGTCACATTCTTTTTTTGCCGTGTGATGATGTTTCCTTACGTGTGTTACCTGTACAGTCAGGTAGTGGGGCTTCCTTTCTTTGAGGTAATTTTTCACCATATATTTTATATATCCATGGTTAAGTACCAGTTCATTAGAACTTGTATGTTGTAGTGGTGTCAGTGAATAGCAGTCACTCATTCTCAGGAACTAGACTAAAGTTGAAACATCATTTCAAAATGAGTATATTTAAAATTAACTCTTGTTTTGTAACCACAATGACTCAAAAATGGATCACAGAACTGCAAAAAATTTACGTTTCGCTAGTCTGCTGCTTCCTCAGTGTGCGGAAACAGAACAAATGGCTACCAATGAGATTGAATTATATTGTGTGAAATAATGTTTTCATTGTTAAGTATTTGTATATAATAAATTACAAATTGCAATTTTTTTTAAATGTATGTACACCACATAGTTTATAGAAACTTGGGTAGTAAGTTTTGCTTATCTTAAATCATTCATTGTGTGATAATGTATGCTTGCTTCAAAGACTTTATGTTAGTCTTATGTTCATAAAAAAACTGTTACTGAAATAGTATGTACTGTTAAAAACATTTTTATTAGAAAATGTTTTCACATGTTTGGCTAAATCTTCAGAGAATGCTTATTTCCACACAAAATATACTTTTTTTTGCCTCCTTATTTTTGTAAAGTTATGCTGTCTTGTAACTATGTATGTCCCCTTAATAACATTTTAATGATAAACAAAATCTATAATGAAAATTTTTAGGACCATCATGCAATAATGTCATAAACTACCATAAAATGCAATGAGAATGTGTAATTTTCGTATTCCATAATTTTTGTGTCAATCCAGCGCTATTTCGTGATGTTAGTTGATGTAAAACACTAATGTGCAACTATCATACATCTCTCTTTTTTGCATCTGATAATTGTTTACTTCAGTTTACTTACTATACATAAGAATGCAGCTTCTCCCCTAAAAGATTCCCAAAGCTGTAAAAGGCTACGGAACCCACGTATGATGCGTCTACTAATCATCTAGTTTATTGTTTCTCACTTTCTTTTTACTCTGTCTTACACAGGTTACTATTTACATAGCCTCTAACACAAAGAAAATAAAAATTATACAAAGAATAAAACTGCAAGAATTAAAATTTTTAATCGTTTAATATCTCAGATTTATTTTTTTATAAAACATAAATATCTGAGTTTTTTCTGTGAATGAACATTTTCAGTTCAGTTTTGTTTTACATATTAAAAAATTATGCTAAGGGTAAACCTTTTTAAATATTCTCAGAACATATTTTTAATTTATTAAGACAGGCAGATGCAATAAAAATGTGTTCTTTTTTACTATACTGATCCCTATTTCAATATAACTTGAATGGCAATAATATGGCAATACACCAATCCCTCACTTAGCACGACTAATTCGTTCCTAAAAATGTTTGTGTTAATCGAAATCGCGTATTCTGAAGCATTAGTCCCCATAAATATAAGGCTAAATTATTTAATGTGTTCCAATATGTGTAGGGAAGTAATCTTTACATAATATAAATGCGTAGAATAATACTTGAAAATGCATATGTCATATCATTTATCTTTTTAAGCCTACCACCGAATACGTTAGATAAAGAAAACATGGCACAGTGTAACGGGAGATAAGTGGTAACATATTTACCATCAGTCAGCAGGTTGGCTTGCCCGCCCAGGCGTGACCTTCAACACGCGCGTGCGTCTGTCTGCCTGCTGTTGCAAGCAGCTGGATCCTTTGTTATTACGTTTAAAACTTAACAAAATTAAAACACTTTTATGAAATTAAGAACCGGTTTTATATAACTTTAAAACACACAGCCATATGTAAACATTTAATTTGTTATGCACACCTCTTATAAAAGCGGCTATGTAAACAAATCAGTTAACAGATAAACAGATTTAGATTTTCCCTAGAGCACAAACATAACATTAAAATACGGGTACACTCCCTATTTAACGCGGTTGTCGGGGGACATAACTTTTACCCGCGTTGTTGCATAACCGCGATGTTTCGATGTGACCAAGGTCAAAAGGCATAAAACACCGCCTGTGTTCTAATAGGTTGGCAAGCACGCACAGTATAGACGGCCCGCCTTTGTGCGGACTTTGCATCCGCAGTTTCCACTAAACACGGGTGAAAAAATAAAAATAATAAATTTTAAAGATAAATATTAAATGTTGAATTGTTTTTATTTTTCCGCGTGCCGCGCACAGTTTGTCGCACGGCCTACGAGCGCGCCACACGCCGCCATACACACGTGCGGCACACAAGCACAAAGTAAGTGCAGTGTGTGCGGTTACACACGATTCTGTGGTCAAAGTCTTCTAAAAAGAAAGGCCGTAGTGATACTTCAAACCGAATATGAATCGCAAAGTACCGAGTTTGATTGACAAAATAAAAATTCTAGATTTACTTACAGATAGCTTGTCTTTTGTAGAAGCAGGCCGCAGATACAGGAAAAAAACGATTCTAGCATTCGTACAATAAAAAATAAAAAATCGTCTATCGTGTCAAGTGGTTAAACTTTATTATCCATGCTTACAGTAAATTATAAATGGTCACATGTGGGAAACAAAAATTGTGCCAATTTAATTTTAGCGCAATCAGTGACGCCGTATTAAAAACCGTGTTAAACTTTGTCTTTACTTATTTCACCAAACGCTGTGTCGAGTTGCTGAGTGTGTGTGGCTCGGATAGGCAAGTGTTATATTCCCCAGCCTCTGTTTAAAGGTCGGGAGACCGCTACACATAAACATTTCCGGGACTTGTTTACTACCTCACGGCAAAAGTGGTACAGTATGGTTCACGTAAATATTGGACCACTGGGAATTCCTGGGCAAAGATTAAAAATACGCTAGCCGATTTACTTTACTATTTAATGTTAAAACATTATACCAAAGTAAAAAGATGAACTTGTATAATACAATGAATTACCCAATAATATTACGTCTGTAGGTTTAAGTTTTAACAAAACATTTATATACAGATGTCCAGTAAAGTACCAATTAAGATTCTGGAGTGGAATTTTAAACACCGGACTACCTGATTTTGCCTTGTACGCAGCGACGCTGCTCAGTCAAGTGACTCATGCTCTGCCTGTGTGCTGCGTGAACACATTCCCTCCCCCACTCCCCCTCGTGTTTCTGCCCGCTCTAATCTCTACCTCTCTCCATGTTCTCGGCTAGCCTCTCCCTACCCAGCGCTTGCCGACAACCAAGCCTATCCAACATCAATCCCCAGCCGAGTCACGCTGGATAATGTCGCTGGACGGTGGGCTTTATCAGGTCCCCTGTCCGATGCTTCATTTGTGAGATAAAGCGACGTTAAGAACTAGTGTTTCAGAAAATATCACTGGGCTGGATTGGACCATAATTTGAAAACCCTACAAGATAGAGGAATAATGTACGGAGATATCTTGTTTATAATTTTACTGCGGACATTTTCTACGCCTAGGCTTTTTTCTGCCCGATGCTTAGTTTGTTAGTTACAACGCAAAATTATCCTAATCGGCTGTCAACCATTTATTCCATTATTATTATTCATTTCTGACTGGGGGACATGGTTTGACCCGCGATATACCCGATTCCGCGATCAATCGGGGCGCGATATACCGGGAGTTTACTGTATGTACAATATGTACATATACAAAACATAAAAGTTAGTTAAATATTTTCTGGGGTGAAATTAACACTATCATCTTGCTTTTTTTAAAAAAACGTGTCCTATTTCATCTGCTTTGGTTTCTGTACGGTACGGCCTGGTCTGCAGCCGGGCATCAACGGTACGGCCTGGTCTGTGGCCGGGCATCAACAGTACCGCCCGGTGTTTGTTTATCTGCGTGCGCATCTCTTTCCCCTCGCATTCCAAACCACTCTTCCCCCCTCGAATTCCATACCTGACGTCGCGTCGTTTCCGAGATTTTTTTTAGCCTGTGGCGATTTCGTGCTAACTGAAATTTACAGACGTGCTATTCGAGACTAGGGCAGTAAAATTTACATCGTGCTAACTGAATTCGCATTAATTGAAGACGTGCTATGCGAGGGATTGGTGTACTCTGATTTAAAAGGGTTGCAAAGGTTCATTCATGTACTTATAAGGGTTTCATAGAGAGTTTTTGTGTTGGGTTTTTTAAAAATTTAAAATGCCACACTAATTTAATTTTATAAATATAGAGACCTGGCTGAAAGTTGTCTCAGGGTGTGAAGTTGCCAACGTGGCTGACATAAGAGTTCCGTGTAGTCAATCGCATAGATCATGCCAAACCCTCTTTCCCTCTGTTTTTATTAAAGGGGCTGTTATTGAAATTACTGTAAGATGTTGCACAATATAGTATCTTGGGTTCTGGGTGTCCCATACGCCCAATATGCCATGCTAACTTTCCTGTGAAAAGAACCAACTGTCGACACAGTGAATTTACATTTCAGCTACGTACTACTACTTGCTGGGATTACTCCATTTCCCCTCTTGTGCATTCCATTGTTACATTCCATGTTGGTCCGGCTAAGCAACCCAGAATAGTAACATGACACTAATCACTGGAAAGTTTATATATGATGACTTTGAAATTGTGTTTTTATGTTCATCTTTTTGCCAACATTGAGGATGAATTATTATTTCAAGAGAGAATTTTTTTTCTACTAGAGTTTTAAATAAAAATTTTTTTTAGACAGTCTTTTGTTTTATTGTGATTTTTTTACAATAAAACATGTGGATCAAACTTAAATATGTCCAGGTAATTTTCTGCACACTTTCACGGTAGCACGTCGCTCAATTAAAAAAATCTCTTAATTAAGTTTTTAACTAAAGTACCACATCCCGCAGATATATCCTGGGAGGATGACGACGGACACCCTAGGCCGATGCCAATTCCTGGGGTTGAATTTCTACTTTTAAAGAAAGTCAGAAAAAAATAAAAAAATAATCTTTCGGCCTACCCACAGGCGTGAAATCATCTATTTGTAAAATGTAAATTCATTTTTGTGAGCTGCCGATGATGTGACCAAACGCGGTGAAAATCGAGCGACAACTTGTTGAACAACAAAGTTGCCTTCCCTTACAAAGGTGAAAACAAAGGCGAGGCAACCCCTTGTTAACTGACTAATCACAAAGCAGAAATAAAAACATGACCATATAAGGAAAGTGGATTTCTAACATTTGTTCCCTCAAAAATTTTGGAAAGTAACATCACACCACAGTAGGGCTCATCCTGATTGGCTGGTGAGACTGCACCACAGCGGAGCAGTCGTGCACCTACACACTGGGTTTTCCCAAGAACACACTAACTTGGGGCATGAAAAATAACAAACTAATGACAAAGTTTTGCACCGGTGTCTAACACCAGTGTCTTTCTTTTTTTTTAAAACCTCTAGAATGTTACAGCCTCACTAACCAGAAGATGCTTCAATATTTAACCACTTAACATGTTAACCCGATTTAACTCGGGTTATATTAAGTGGTAATTTTATGCTAACCCGAGTATACTCATGACACAATTCACTTTGCTGTCCTTCGTTATGTATCCCGAATATTTCTGTCGTGTTTCTTCGCTCTTGTAGTTTACTTTTTTGTGTGTAGATTGCGGCACATATCGACTATCTGTGTACACTTCAAGCTTTGTAACGAGATGGCAGCTCTTGTGCGCTTGCCGACACGCAAGATGATAAGCGTGTTCATGAAACGTTCGTAACTTACACCTGTTTGTTTACCAATATTTAGTTTATTATTTCCTTGACAGGGTGCAGTATCTATTTAGATTTCATGACCTTACCATTCACAGTGCAGTGATCAGAGACAATAGCAATGGTACTGTTTTTTCGCGAGTTTTGCGACACTCAAGTAGACAATTTCTTTAGTTTTCGTATGCGTATTTCATAAATAATTGTATGAATATATAAACGGAATATTTTATTTTCATTTTAAATGAGTTTTGTAATTGATATGGCCATACGTTTTACGATGTTTTCTTTTGTATTCGCGTACGAATGTATTCATGTACTTTATTTTCATATTATAGATAGTATTATACATTTGGGACATTTTTATGGGTTTTTTCCAGACTGTGTGACAAATAATGTGTACTTTTGTCAACTTTGTTTCATGTATATTATTAATTGTATTGTTCTTACTTAATATTTTGGCCATTTATTACGGGCATATGTAATTTTGAAACACATATAATTTTTTTTTTTACTCTTCATTAGTGTATATTGTATAAACTTTTTGCATCAACATTTTGTAAGGATTTTTTCCTACAAATAATATGTTATTACTTAATGCAAACTTAATTAATTACTTGAAATAAAATGGATTGACAAAATATTACAAAATATTACACAATTTGCATTTACGCTGCAAGAATAACATATTTACGCAGGCATAATCACTGGCCGAGTTAACTCGGGATAAATCTGTGGTAAAATTATCATCCTTAATATTTCATAAACAAACAAATTTTAAAAAAAGTCCAAATGTTGTTCGTTACATTTCTAAAGTACTTTTGTATTTAGTAATAAAAAAAGTGATTTTTTTTCGGAACAGCTTTTGAAAATGTAATTGGAATGTTAAGTGGTTAAAACAAACATAATTAATACATATGTTAATTTTAACTGATAAAGCAAAATAGAAAAAAAATTATGATAATAAAATAAAAAGAACTACATTCAACTTAATAAAACCTAACCAAAAATAATAATAATTAATATCTAAGCACAATCAAAAGACCTTAAATGCCTATGCATAATAGAAGAAACATGAGTATAAATTAATTATGAAACATAAAGAAGACATCAACAACATAACACATTCTCAGTTACAGAGTTATATAGCAGGGGGCAGGAATTATGCTTCATTAGCATCTCAAAATCCCTTACCATCTCTAATGAGAACAATGTTGATGAGATGTTAAGCCCTAATTCATTTATTTATCACCATACTTACCCTATACAGTTTAGTACATGATGCTTACAAACAATTATTATTGTAAAACTATAAACAAATGCTGTGTGCAAAGCATTAACAAACAATGTTCTGGAAATAAATACTCCTATTTTGTTTAAAAAATTTTTGTCACAGCTAGAAAAAATTATTAGGGACTAAAGCAAATTGGGGTGTTGTATTTTAGGACTATACACAGTAACATACGGTGATGGGGCTGCCAAGATTATAGTGGGCTGCAAACCACTTGTGCACCAACTTGATCATCATTAATTTGAGTCCTCACCTCATTAGCCTGTCACAGTCACTGAAGAGCTGTTATCAGAAACAGCTCACTATAAAAATGTAAAATAGTAAATAGGCAAAAAAAAATTAATCCAGCAGATGTTTACTCATAGACATAAGTACACAAAATACTGTTAAAGTTAGGCTTGAATTTGTAAAAATTATCGTATGTTTTTTTTCTCTTACTACTAAAAAATTGTTTCTTTTTTTTTCTTAGGCTGTGTGGTTGTTACCTTCATCATGCAAGATTGGTATTGGAGTTCTGATGCTACCTCAAATCTATTGGTTTTTGCTGATGCTAAATGGTGCTTTCAAAGTATTTGCACACTTCAGCTCAAAGCAGGAGCACTTCTGACTTCAGGGTCTGAATGTGTAGGCTGGAAAAGACACTTGAGCCTTTTATTTGGAAGGCATTTTACAAGCACAATGTCACATCAGATGTGCACTTTCGTGTTATTCCTGTTTGGCAGCATGCCTACCTTAACAGTTTTATTTAGTTGTAAAAAACTCATTTATTTATTATGCAATCTGATGAACATTTTCAGTGTTCTGTAAGGTAAATTATTTTGTTTATATTGTACACTGAATAACATGATTAAAAACTTATACAAGCAGTTACAAGTTTAGGCAAAAAAATTATACTTCAAAAGCAATCAAGATGTTGCACAAGAAACTGCTTTTATTTTTAGTGTTGATATTACATAAAAGTAATAGATGTAAGATGAAATAAATTTGTAAATAATTTGTAAACAATGTTAGGATCAGGATCTGGTAGTATTGTTATATTTAAAGAAAGGTTTCTGACTTGCTTAGATTTGCAGCTTTATTACTTCTTACACTTTGTTATGTGATGTATGGAATTGCATTTTTAGGGAATAGAATTTTATAAATCTTGTAAAATGTTCATAAACATTGTGTGACAAAGGTAAATCAGTATAAATTGCTTATGTTAAACCACTTAGATTTTCTTGTTGTGGAAAGTCCCCTTTGATTCAAGCGCTGCTCTTACATTGATACAAAATAATGGCTACAGCATATTGTAATTTAAAACAAACTTCACACCATTTTCAATTTTTTTTTAAAACTTGTGTTTATTTTCTTATACATTTGAACTGTAAAAATGCTAAAGAAATTTTTGGTGCAGGTGAGATGTTTTGCAAGTTTATTTAAAAACCTGTGTGATATTGTTTATATCAGTTGGTTAATGTTGAACGTAGAAAATAAGACTGAAAAACAGCTCAAGAAAGGGAATTATTCCTTCAATATTCTATTTTAAACTTTCCCCTTGTTTGTCTACTACAAAATTTATTTAAAAAAAGTCACACATAAGTTCAGTACTAAGGTATCATAGAAATAAGAAAACTTTGTTACTTTAAAACTATAAAAATTATAAATTTTAAATTTTTCTTGAGTTCATGTATGGTGGGACCTTGTTTTTCTGAGATGCAGTGATTTGATTTGCAGTTGATGTATTTGTCACCCTCACAGATTTTGCTGATGCATAGTAGTGTTGAGGAAAAGTGAACTTAAGACTGTTTTGAAGTGAGATGCTACCAGACATAATGGAAGACAGGTATACAGGATAAGTCAGAATTTTACAGAAAAACTTTATCCTTGGGCTTATCGTGAAAAAATCATTTGAAAACAACTTAGTCTAAAAAGCTTCCCAAGGCTGGTATATGTCTTTGAAGTTGAAGCTGAACAACATTATAGCTCAAATTACCACAAGCATTTAAGATAGAACACTAAATATCTGGATACGTTAAATTGAACAAATTTCTACTACCATTGCAAAACGTATCGCTGTCATAAAATTATTTCTTTAAAATAATTGGGTTTGAGACAATTGTTTTCCATAAATTTTTCTGACGTGTTGAAGTTGTAAGAGCTCTTATTTTAAAACTTCAGATCATCACTCCATGCCATTGTTTTATTGGCTTCCCTTCTAATGCTTCTGTTTAGGCTCTGAAGCATCTGGCATATCCTGGTTAGATGGGATTTTTTTTCCAGGTTCAATGTTATGAGCTTCTGCTCCTTCTATTATAAAAGTGTACCTTCTGGTCTTTTGCTGAATGTAATTGCAATGGATACTTTAGTGACACTCTGAATGTTCACAGAACCTACTCCACCAGGTACCTTTTCAGAACTGCATTAACATCAAGAGGTTTGATGTTACAACTCTTTAAACACAAGGCTAGGGTTCTTTTTTTTCTCTTGAAGAAGTATCCACTTCTATAAGCTTATTGAGCTATTTTAGAAAGTCATATTCTTTCTGTGTATTAATTATTTTCCACAATGAATTTCATGTCCATCTTGCAAGATTACCTTCCTAGCTATGGATGCAAATTGCCATACCATATGTAGTGGTTGCAAAGTGTATAGTGTGTGTGTGTTTGGTGACTGACAAAACAAATAGAATGGTGTTTGGAATGGAAAAATGATATTCCTGATATGAAATTAGATGCTTACGTATCAGTAACTTTTTTATTTCTTGTGTTTTCAGCCGTGGGAGTATGAGGTCTAAACATAAGCCCTTTAGACAATCCTTTTTCAAAAATGTGAACCTTTTAGAGAATGTGCCTCAGAGCTTAAAAGTTCATCCTGTGTTCCAAAGCTTTGCTGTCATTGCTATGGTTGATGGTTTTTTGAATTTATTGCCTTTTTAACTTTTTCCATCCCATCCCTTGACCAAACTTTTTGCTTCTTAAGTCATCAGTAAGGCTAGTTTTGTCATTGTTCCACTTTACTCCAGTTTCCAAATTTGGAAAAAAATATAATATTTCCAGCACAATTATATTATATGTTTGAGTATACGTGACTAAATATATAGTATGTTCGAAAAAAATAATGTAATAATGTACCCAGTTATAACTTGGTGTATTATCACAGAAATATTTGCTAACTATATTCATTTGCTCTAAATAATATTTCAAAAATGTGTTCATTTTAAGCAAACTCTGTGGTGTAAAACCCAAAATTTCATCAAATTTATTCATGTTCTTCCTCAGTAAGCAATTGTATGTTGCATGCACACTTTTTAATTGATATTTTTTTTTGTGTTACAGATATTTTCTGAAAATTCACTGCTACCATCTAAAAAAGCCTGCTTTCATTTATACTATCCAAACAGTAATAAACTCTTCTGTGTAGACCTAACAGTTCCAGCTTCCTATCTTTGTCTGCCAGGAACATACAAATTACACTGTAAATTCAGCATACAAGTATAATAATTTTAGAACATCAAGCAAAATGATTATTTAAACGGCAGGTCAGGCCGTACACTGTTAGCTAAGGAAAAAGTTGTCCTAATTAGCTTATACAATAGTGCATGATTTTAGTTAACAAAATACTAACTTTATTAAGCTTAGTTAAAGATTTTATTGTTTACAAAAATATATAAATAAAGATCAGAATTTGGTATCCAACCATTTTGCCTAAAATTTTAGATAAACTCACTAAAAAATTTTCCACATTATTTACAAAATTATATTACTTAAGTGCTAAATTTTTACCACCATAATAATTATGGTAGGTAAATTCCCTACCCTTTCAGAAATAGCAACAAAAAATTTGTAACATTGTTTCTTCCATCTTAAATGAAATATCTGGACCAAAATTATGAATTCTTATTCTTGGTTACAAATAAGTTTTCTTCCAAGGCCCACAGTTGGCTCAGTTTACGATTCTATTATTTCCACTTTGTTTTATTTAAGTCATCAGAGCAATGCCAAAACTAGCACTATATTAATTTTGTCATATTTCCATAAAACAATGTGTTTTACGTCATGTTTGTGCATGTCATTGTTATTATATAATTTATGAGTATTTTTAATTGTAATTGTGTTATTTTATCCCCTAATCGGACTTAGACTTGTAAAGTGAAAATCTTTCTTAACCATGTATCTGATGAATTTCATAATAGCAGTAGCAACCATGGCAACTGTTAGTTTTCTTATAATGAAGAAGTGCTAGCTTTGAGGTTTCTAAAAAGGAGTAAAAAGAAATAGAAGTAAACATGCCATTTAATGTTCATTCTCTATAGTTTTTATTTCTTACCTGTATAATCCAGATTACTAGTGGTCTCCCTAAGAAAACTTTTTTTTTAAATTTTTTAAATTCACTTTTACAGGCTGGTTGCACTCACAATGCGATAAAACTTTTTAAGATGGATACTTATATCCCAAACAAAACAAAGAAACCATCACAGATAGTCTCATGCTCTCTGTATTTTGACTGTGCCTTTGACGTGAAGTTTCTGTTAAAAAGACAGATTATGAATGTGTGCTAGAAGTATTTACATATTATTATTTGTGGTGTTATAAAAACACACTATTGCATACTGTGTGCGAACAGCTTGTGTTTGTTGTGTACACTTGGTCAGATCGTGCATCCTCAGAGAGTGGTTTGGTTTCGTGCTGTTTCACTGTGTGTTTGTTAATACCGTACTTGTGATGGTCAGCAGCAAATTTGTCTCCAACTGTTTTGTCGCATCCTTTGTGTGACCAGCTGCAAATATGTAGCATTTCTAGTGGTAGTGGTGGAGGAAGGGAAAGAAGCAAGTCAGTTTCTCTAATAATGAGGCCCTCTTTCTCTCACTTAATTTATATGCCTGCTCCTAGTTGGCCGTTTCTAACTGCTCCTTATTTAAAACTAGTTAATTATTTTGTAATTGTTTGTTGAAATACTTAATTGGTGAGCAAAAATGTATATCATCTCTTATAAATTTTAATATACTTATAGGAAGAAGACTTTACAATTATTTTCTTCTTAATAGTTTCATATAAGTTTTTTAGTATTGTGCCTAACCTTGTTCAAACAAATTTTTTTCACACAGTACCAGTGTTTGATAGAAACACTGAAAAATTATAATCAGGCTCAATTATAACTACTACTGTAGTCATGTAATTCAACACAAGTACTAAATACTAATATTCAAGTGTAATTCATTACAAGTAGATTTAAGTTAGTTATAATTATAATGTTTCAAAAACTTAAATAGGTATTATGTTTTCATATTTTATATGCTGCTTCATTTGCCTTATTGTATATTTTAAAACATAAAGTAATCTATAAACAAAAACTTTCAAAATACATAAAAAAATCTCATTCAGGGTTAAAACATTTAATTTACATGCATGTAAAGAGAAACTTTATAAAAAAAAATTTTATATACCTGCAAAAATGTTGAAAGAAAGCATTAATGTTCGGGCAACTTTTTAAAATAAAAATATGTTCTTTCCTACACTAAATAGTATTTTAACTGGTGCACTAAATGGAAATCCAGAGCTAAATTCATGAATACTTTTTGAGAGTTGAGATATTACTTCACTTGAGATAGCTACACTAGTCAATGTCTAGATTAGATGCAGTTGAATGGTCAATGAAGTTATGGTGCAACTCAAAGCGTTAATTAGGTATTAAAATTGAACAAATAATTTGATAACCTAGCAAAATTTCGTAATTCCTTCTATTTCTAATAATTAGTCTTCAAAAATATTTTGTTCCCAATTTTATGCACACACATGACAGTAAAATATGTCCAAGCAGAAATGCTTCTCTCTTGAAATAAAACTTGTACAGTTATAGAGCTCACACAAAACTGTATTAAATGTAGGTGAAGTAGACATAATGTTATGAAAACACGTGAAGAGAAGCTGTTGCACATCAGGCATACCGTGTTTTCTCGCATAATCGTCGCACATTTTATTCTAAAATCAAGTTTGAAAAGTAGCGGTGCGACGATTAAGCGGAAAAAAAATTTTTGCTAGGTAAAGTTATTCATAAAAAAAACCTGTTCATAGAAAGTACGTTTATTTTTAAAAAAAAATTTAAAAAAAGGTGGAGTATACAAGAGCATGCCAAACAATTGATATTAATAATTCATTAAACAAAAATCTTTCTTCAACTTTAAATAGAAAACCCAAACTGTAACGCGAACGCAGGCCACTTGAATCTGTGACATGAACTAACGTGTAACTATTGCCGTAGTACACATTTACCACGAAAATGTAGTTAACTCGGCACTCAACAAAGAGCGCGTGCTGCATGCAATTGGCGAGATATCGATATTCGACTACGTGCGCGCGCTCTATACAGGAAACAACATAACCAAACATGAATGATGCCAACTAGCGCTGGCTACATGTTCATAAGCGGTACACCGCGGCGACACATACGATCAGATAAAGATGATAAAGTTTAAAAACGTCTTTAAAAGAAAATTTACACATCAGAAAACTTCGTATTTCCATTAATTAAATAAGTAAGTGGTAATTTCCTAATAAATATTAGATTTCTACTTTAAAATACATTGTTTTATACGGAAAAGATACCTACACAAAGCGCTCGGCATCTAATAGCGGGATCAAAAACATCATTTGACGTTTAAGCGAGAAGTTTTTTTATCCCAATTTTGACACCCAAAAATATAGGTGCGTGATTACGCGCGTGTGACGATTATGCGATAAAAGAGGGTATTATAAAATGACTTAATGTAAGAAAAATATATTAGTTACCAAAATGTAATACTTATTTTGTAACTTTATAGATAAAATACATTTACAATTACATGTTTGAAGATGTTACTATTCTTTCCTTATTTACAAGAAAAGAAATTGGTATCAGATTGAATTTCTTTTATTAACTATTTCATATTATTGGTTAGTACATAGTCAGTTTTGTTAAGAATTGCATTTTTGTATAAATGAGATTTTTGACATTTTCTTAATTAAGTAATTTTGTTCCTTGATGCTTTAGTGTTTGATAAAGTTGCTGGGGTAAGCAAAGTATGAAAGTCAGAAATTTGGTTAAGATAGATTTTTTCTTCATGGTATTAGTTTATTTCTTCGACTGTAATGTGTTTTTATGTATGCTGAATGCCATGTACTGGTTCATCATGGTGCTTATTTATAAAGTTATAAGTTATTAGCTGGAGCATAGTGAAATCTAGTAAATGGAAAAAATTAATTACAGAAGGGTAAATATTTTGTTTCTAGTCATATTTATTTGTTAATTGTAATTCTGTATCATGAACATGTGCATTATAATTGGCAGGTCTGCATGTACATGAGAAACCCTAATTATAGGGCTAACTAGAGCCTGTGACAAGTGTAAACACTGCTGACAGGTGATACGTTACTATAGTAAATTTGACCATTAACACTAGCACCTGAGAATTCTTTTTACAAAGCCAATTAAAAAGCTTTTAAGAAATTATTGGTAAGGTGATGCACAACAAAGTCATTTTATTCATAACAGTTTTGAACTGTTCAACTACCATAATAAAATACAAATATAACATACATATAACAAATGTCAAGAATATAATCAATTGTAAATTACATTTATTTTGTTTATTTACAAACTAACCTCAAATATATTTTCAAGCTATTTAATTTTAAAAATTGACTAGCTCTCTACAAAAAACACAAATTAAAAAAATCCAAAGTAGTATTTAACTTTATTAGTCCTTCAATTATAACTACTATTTTAATATTTTCCTTAAAAGTCTATAAATCTCTTTACATTTTAAGAAATTGTGGGCCAAATTATTATTTTTTTTTTTTTGAAAACTATCAAAAATCTTGTTACTAGAATGGCTAATAATATTCTAGTTAACTTGTATAGCCCAGAGTTAATGACTTATTACATTATACAAACACAATGTTTGTTTTTTACAAGTTGTAATTTTATGAAACACATTAATAACTTGTAAACCAGTAAAAAAAATTTTTTTTCAAGCTGACTAGCATGACTTGTTTTTTTTTTTTTAACAAAGATTTGTAAAACCAGAGAAAATTACTTTTGTTTTAATTTCAAGACTGGTCATTGTATGAAACAGGCTCCTGTACATTCTGGCTAGGAACCTTCTGGACCCACAATATTAAGTCAGGTGTGTATGTAGTGTTAGTGAGGCGGGATGATAAGCGCGACGCTCGCTGGTATTTCTAGCGCGGTGTCGCCTCTAAGCACAAGGCTCTGAAATGGCGCACAGTCTTCTCGTAGTCACAGGATAACTGTGAAATTTGAGCAGTGACCGTAACATTATATTGCGGAGAAATGAATATAAAGGGGTAATGCAAGTCCCTTAAGTGCTTTCAAGGTTCTGTGTGTGTTGTTTCATGCCTAAAAATTACTCTGAAAACATGGGTTTTAACAATTTTAACTCTCCTAAAAATACAGTTTAAAAGTTTAATCTGAAATCAAAAGTACTTTTAGGTCCTCGGCGAACTCTTAAATGCTTTTCGTAAACAGACCCCACTCGGATATCTTGAGTGGTTTTGAAATCGCGTTGCTTTTCCTGAAGCTCTGCGCACCGTGTGTGTGCCCGGGTAGGCGGGGCCCTTAATTGAAACTGTTAGGCTATTTACTTGCATGCATTTATAAACCTGCAGTTGAGCTTATATGTATAATCTGTTTGGTTTTTTTTTATTGTCTGATAACTTCTGACTTGTAAATTTTTGACACACAAAAAAATTGTACATTCACATTATTTTAATAATGAGGAAATACCATCCATGATGTGTATTAGTGGCAAGGCAAACTGGCAAACAAGGCTAATAATCAACATTACACTGTTTTCATGCAGTGAAAACTGATGGCACTAATTAACATACCATATTTGGCTGTATACGGCAACACTAAATGTATTTATTTTTAAATAGGTAGTAAAATTTCTTTGTATTAGTAAAAAAAGAAGCATGACATGATAGAGTTTTCTTATTGAATTTGCTTGACGTAAAAATGACTCAATGACAGTTTGTTTTTTACATATTTATGCAAATAAAAATTAGTTATAATGTACATTGTAATGAAATTATTAACTTTTTCAATGCATTTTAAAATTTATTCTTCAAAGTTATATTAAAATTAATAGATCATATGCAAATAAATATTTTAACACAGTTTTCAGGCTCAGATTTATATTTTAAAAATGACTTCACATAATAAGTACACAATCATCTCTAGTCAATGTTACATGACTGCATGTTCCCTAACTGTAGTTTACAGGTGGAAGTATGTTTTTGTTGCTATTGTATCCATATACATCCAATTAAAAATATTGTTATGAATGTCTAATTCCAGAATAATGGTACATTGTATCTTATATGGTTATATGATGACCCTGTAGACCCTGTGTTAATAAGAATTCGGAGAATAAATGTCCCTATGGTCAATATAATACCTAGTTTAAAAATGTTTTGTTCATTTTGTTAGATTAAAAAAAATGCAAATATGAACCAACTGAATGTGGTTATCAAATTCGGTCACCTTCCTCACTTCTGCCTTGCCCAGTTCGTACGTCTCCCTGGAAATGGCAGTTTGCAACTCATTGTAGCTTACCTTAAACTGCCTTCCACTTAGAGGATCTATGTTTGAATTTTAGTTTATATTACCTTCTTTGTTTCTACTTTGGCACTTAGTTACATAATTGTTGGAACATGATTTCAACACATATTCAGAAGCAAACAGTTTATAAAATTGTGCTCAATAACAGGCAAGGTGTTATAATACTGATATAATCTTTGGAGAGAAAACAAGTTACCATCTTTTGCTGGATTCAGCTAACGCCCTGTACAAAGGGTCTTGTATGGTAAGCTTGGTGAAAGGGCACTCGTAGCCAATATTTTAAATAACGTATGTCATTCTATTGGACTGCCATAAGAATATGTTACATACCGTTTTTGGTGACTGACCTTGAACTGTCTTTGAGAAAATCAAAAAAATTAATGTAGTGTAGGTTATTTATTAAACTCAGTTTTCCCAAAAACATTCAACTCAAAACTCAAAACAAGTAACAAGTCCAATAAAAAAAATATCTTAATGCTTCCAATGTTCATGATAGTTCATACCATTTTGCATAAGCCGGATTTTGACATTAGTTGCTCTAGACCAACGTTTTATTAATCGCAAGAGACTTGAATTTAGTCATTGTCCTGGCTTCATTAAAAAAACTATATTATTAGGTTAATCACAGTTTTAACTTGATGAGTGTTAGCAATTCATAGTTTTAAAAAAAGGTAAATATTTAGTTCAATAAGTATGGTTAGGGACATGACATTTTTGCGAATCATGGTTTAACGATGTATTATATGATAACTGCAATTTAATCACAGTGTTTAGTAGACCCAGCCTGTGTACCCTATCGTGGTGTGTAAAATTGTATTGAAAAATCCTCTCTTAACATGTGGAAAGTCTCTACTAAACAGAACAGGAGGCTGAATTCAAACAACTTTGATTTCAACTCATACTTATATTTAATTCCACAATATGGTGTTAAGTTTAAATCACACAAATTACAAAAGCTATTAGGCAAAGTGCATTTATAAACAAATTAATTCCAGATCAAGCAATACATATAAACAACATATGAAGGCATGTTGTGTGATCACGTTTACAACTATTTTACAAACTAGTTTTGTGGAAAGCATGAAACATGAAAACATGTTCAAGACTAATGCATTGATTCTCAAAAAAAGAAGTGACACTAACATACCTACTGAATGCCAAAGCTACATTGACATACACTTAATCAAAACTAACAGCCCTATAAAATTTACATCCTTGGCCTCTACAAAAGACGACCTATCGACAAGATGAAAGTAATTGCAAATGATACATAAGTAGCCTTAAGTTACACTAACTTACACATCTAACATAGCTATGTCCCAAAGTCATGCAAAACGCAATGTAGAAAATATAATGCTGTTTGCAGTTAACATTTACAAATACATAATGACGTGACAGTCTCTCTCTTGTGTAACATGTCGTTCTGAGATTCGACCTTACTTCGCATAACCGCTCTTACAATTCCAATGCAAAGTGTGTTGCAGTAACCATTTCCGTCAAATAGATTAAAATTTACGCAGAAGCTCAAGCCATCTGCTCTACAAAAAGTACTTTTATAACAAAACCATTCAAACATAAGGGGAGTATATGATTATATGTGAGCATGCTCTAAAAATACAAGATGAAGGAGCAACAGCCTGAGAAGCGCACATAATGATGTACAAGTTATTTAAAGGAAAAAACTGGCAGGGCAGACAAACGAAAAACTGAAAAAAACTCTGACAGGCAGGGCATCCTAACTGGGTGCCTTGGGGGGGGGGGGGGGGGGAGGCAGGGCATCTTGTTGCTGGGCTGGAAGGGGGGCAGGTAATGCATCCTATCTGGGTGCCTTTCTAGAGCGGGGGGGGGGGGGGGGGGGCAGAGCAATCTTGACTATTATCAATGCTCTTATATTTACTGCCAAAGCACCTTCTAAATCTCAGATTAGTTTAGTGCTGCAATGCTGAACGAAATGTCAGTACAATCTACCACTTCAATCCTTGAAAGCCGAGACAGTTTATTAACATAATTATAGCTAAATGTAGTGAATCAATATATAGAATGAGTCAAAATTTAACAGGTAAGTTTTGGCTACAGGTTCAACATGAAAAAAAAAGAAAGTTGTAAACATAACTAAACTACAACTTATGGTATAAAGTGTTTTCCCAGCTGGAGCTTAAAATTATTTATGAAAATGTATGGGAACCTATTTCAAATTGAACACTAAGCATCAGGATAATGTTTAGTTGAAAAAGGTTCAATTACCACCAAACATTTCAGTCATAAAACTATTTCATTAAAATTATTTGGGTTGGTACCTTTATTTTCTATACATTTTTCTGATTTAGCCATAAACTTCTAAGATAGGTTATTCAGCTCTGCTTATATAAAATATTTAAGTATTAGTTAATAGATGTTGTACACAGTAAGCAATGAGATGCAGAGGTAAGACACTGGACTTGCATTCCAAAGGACCTGGATTCAAATCCTGGACCGGTTTTATATGGTTTCCTAAAATCACCCCATTTAAATGCTGGGGTGGTCCTTGCCACAGTATCCCTGTTCTGTGATGATGTGTTTTCCGTCTATAATCACCATGTTGTCTTAGTGATGTTAAGCCCAAAGACAAAAAAAATTGTACATTTTAAAAATAATTTTTTTGTATTTTAAATGTTTTAGTGTTGTGAAAATTTCTACTGTTTTGAAAATATGTATAACTTTAAGTTTGGCAACATTTAAAAATTAATAGGATGGAGTTATTTGAGTACTCACCTTGACAAATTATATTTTTCCAACTGTGAAAAAGCAGTAGATAACATGTATGTCTGCAGTCTGTGACTTTCCTTTACTGAAATTAAAGCATACAATATTTTGTTATGGAACCCTCTCACTACTACAGAAAAGAAAAATTGCTATATACACACTTTTAAGAAGACACTAATTTTTTAGTTAAAATTTGTAGTGGTGGTATATTTTAATTGCTTTATAACATAAAAAAAAAATGAAATAAAGAACTTAGCAAAGTTGGTTATGTGTACGCTTCAAATATGATATAAAGTTGTGAATTAATTTTTAAAAAATTATTACTTTTTTGCACCATGTTGAACTAGTACTGTCATTCTGAAAGAATTATTAAAACAGTATGCATCAAATAAAAAAAATTTAATAGTTTGTTTTTAGTCTGAATTTGTACGCTTAGTAACTCAGATTTTGTGCATTGTGTGTGCTTTTGTATGGAGTGGAATGTTTAATTCTAAGGTTTAGATAATGTTTTTACTAGTCATGAGCTGTTAATAAGTTCTGTACAAGTTTGTAACAAAAAATACTAATTTTATGTAAAAATAGATTTTATTTACTATGTGGTCCATGGTTATCCATGAAATATGTGGGCTTAGTTTTATCTTGCACTTAACTGGATTTCCATTTCCTTTACTCAGATGTTAAATCATGTTCTCATATATATATATATATATATATACATATATATATATGTTATATATATATGTGTGTTATATATATATATATACACACATATATATACACATATATATACATATATATATATACATATATATATGTATATAAATATAAATATATGTATATATGTATATATATATGTATGTATATATATAAATATAAATGAAAATATAATAAGTTTAAAACTAACAAAGATTTAAAGGATAGATGTTAGTTTTAACCTTATTATATTTTTATTTATTTCACTTCATTGAAAAGCCCAGTGGATTAAAGTACCTAGCTAATAAAGTAAGTCATTGTTGTTTAATTTAATTAATAACTTCATTGAAATCTTTATTAAATGAATATAATGTATGTTTAATGTATCATGTTCCTTCTGTCCTGATAAAAAAAAAATGGCTGGTGGTTTTGTACTGATGCTGTTTTGAAAAGAATAATTGTGATGGAAATTATTTACCTGTCTTTAGAAAGTTACCTTTTACATGTGATGATTTAATGTTCAATTTGTATTATATATTTAATATGTTAGTTAACTAGCTATGGTTTTTGTGTTCAAATATAGAATTGAAATCTATTGCATCGACAAATGTCTTAAGTTCCCTCCAAAAAAAGCTGTACCAGTACGATTTAAAAAAATTTTTACTTCAATACAATATACCTTCAGTTTGTTTATTGTAAGCTAATGTGAGAGCTGTTTACACCACCATTAAAATATTGTGAGAATGATTATACTTCACAATAGTTATTTTCACCCATTCGTGTTAGTAGGGGTTAGGTCAAGTCCATCCTTTCCTTCCCCAATCCCCTCTTCCTACCATCCGACTTTAGGTGTCGTCTTCTGTTGATGGCCATTTTGCATGCCCGCCATCTCTTGATTCCAGTGTTTCCCAATATTTTCATCAATAACATCACTGAAGTTTGTTGCAAGATACTGCCAGTGTTGCTGCATGTTGTTACTTTTTTTTTAAATTCAAAATCCTGAGTGCAGTGTGTTGGTTTCAAATCATGATTGCATTTAGCTGTTAATGTCTAAAAGCAAGGACCTTGGCATTGAGCTAAATTATCACCGCCAATATAGGTAATATAATTATGTATAATAAATTGATCGTATCTGTGGTAATTTCTAAAAGTATGCTATGCCTTTGGGAAGCCATGTTGAATACTAGGAATCCTTCAGCTGCCATGGAGCTACCGAATGAGCATGTGGATGGTGGGATGGAAATGTTTGATTGAGTGCAAAACACATCAAGCGGGTATTCAAAGGAATGAGAACCAGGAGAGGAGGTTGAAGGTTGTGATGGGGAAGATGGGAAAAGGAAGTTTGGGGGAAGAAAAGTTGGTGGAGGTTTCTTCTGCTGAAAATTTATGTAATATTCAAATTTATTTTTAAATATTCTTTGAAAACTATCTTTAAATAATAATGTGTAGCTGTGTGTATGCAGTGTAAAATACAATACCTGAAAATGAAAGCTTTATTATGAAATAAAATTAACAACAATATGCCTTTTGGTAGAAAAAATTCCAAAACACCATATAGGTATACAGAAAACTCATAAAGGTTGCAGCTATAGAATCAGTTTGGTTATTCTTTCACTGTGTTCATAGCATCCACCACATAAATACAGGTACTCAACTGAGGTATGATGTTGAGGGAGGCAGTGGAGTACACCAATCCCTCACTTGCACGACTAATGCGTGTACCATTGGTGGTTTATGAACTATAATTATAAACGTCTTAGAAATTAAAGAAATTGAGGAAGACATGCCTGGTTGTAATAAACCCGTAGATCAGTAATCACCAGAGGTCAACCACCCAGAACACACATAATTTAAATTCAATATAGGCTTAACAATAATTCTTATATAGAGTAGATAGTTGTCACTCCCAGGTTCGTGAAAATTTTTTGGCTCAATATGTAGATTTGCAGGTGGTGGAAAATAAGGCTACTAGGAGTTGAAATGAATTGTTGGTTATTTGGTTGAGTTAGGTTAGTTGCATAATTAAAAAAATATTCCATAATTGAAATATTTTAATAAACATTTTCCATTTAATTATTGTAGCAGACTTAACCAACTTTTCACTTTAGTATTATTTGTCTAATTTTCCAGAAATTGTTTTATTATGTGTAAAAAAAAATTTTTTTTTACTGGATTTTAATTCTCTTTCTTACTATTCAAATTCAATATTCATATTTGCAAATAATTTTATATTCGTATTAATATTCGATTTGAACTAAATAAACTGATATTTGCTCAGGCCTCGCCTTTACACACTCATTCACAAAAACTTACAGCAGGTGTTTACTTCACAAGCACAAAGTCCATAAGTAGGGAGAGCTGACATCACCCCCCCCCCCCCCCCCCCCCCCCCCCCCGATGGTGGAAGTTTAACTCACCGAGCGTAAAGGTACAGACAAAAAAATTTCAAAATAAAACACTGGAAATTATAACTGAAAACCTAGGTCAAAATTGAGAATATGCTAAGGGGAATGAGGTTTGGGAATCAGGACAAAGTGGAAATGACTTCATGGTAATGTAGCAATGCACCATCAAAGATGCACCGCTTCTCATCCCCTGAAGATAATGCACCTTGGTTGTGCAATTGGTGCTCACTTAGTGACCCCTGGAATGAAAATATTTTAGTTCCCCTAACCCAAAAATATGTTTTAGGCAATTCAGATATTGATCGAAAAGGAGTGGTAAGAGAACACTAGCTTTCTCTCCTTAGCCTTACGCATATCCATCCCATACAAAGTGTGAATCCATAAATCTTTGGGTGAAGACCTACATTCTCTGTGATGATCTGCCTACTGGATTTGTTTTTTTTTTCCATCTCTGTTTACACCGATTAACCTGAGGGAACTTTTGATCATTATCTGGAGCATAGCTCAATGCATCAAATTGCGAAACTAAATTGGGGAGAATTGAAGCTATTTGATTAGAAAAAGGTGTAGGTATGGAAAAAGGGAATTGAACTGGCATGTAATTAATTGTTGCAGTACTCATGTAAAGGTGCTTATTGAAGGTCATTACACCTTTTTCTAGCTCATTAACGACAAGTTGTCACCGACAATCTCCTCAGCCCTTAACATTGGATGACCTACCAATTCTGTCACGTTGTTGATACTTGTTCGGTGAAACGACACAAATGTTATGTTCTAGCAAGGATTTTGTATTGACTTCCCAAAAATTTATTTTGTCATTAACATGGAAAATTATTTGTAGAATTTTGCAGCTTTAACACTGTGTTGCAGATTAAATCTTACATAAGGTGATATCGATGATCTTTGGTCAAAACATAAGCTGCGATGAACATGTCCAAGATAGCTCCATGTTCTCAATATTCAGCAGTTTTTTATAATGATGTACGAAATTCTTCTACATTGCAAGAGTCGACATGAATTTTCATACCGCCATTTGGCAGAAAAGCATTTTCATAGAGTTATTCGGCAAAACAGCATTCACAGGCATAAGAGGCAACCCTAACAGGTAATCGTGACATTCAGTGGAGAAAAACATTGAATTCCACAAAATGTGAGCAATCACAATTTATGTCCATGGTGGCAAAGTCCCAATTCACATGTTCTTTCTATACCACTTGAAATTACCCAGCAAATGTTTTCCCAACATTGTGTGATCGTACAGATAGTCGACATCAACTTAGAAAATGTAGGAAGTGGAGAGGCTAGAGTTGAAGTTAGGCAAGTAATAGTGTTGGCCTTACCAAAGTAAATTCTCGAATATGTCCACCTCCCGGTAATGTAAGGTGAAACACCTTGTATTGACGTCGACCCAAGTGTCGCCTCGGTTCCTTCAGGCCGTTATGCCTCGTCAACGTCCTCTCTTGCAATACCAGTGCAACCTAAGTGCAGTGCTACGAGCAGGGATGCACCCGCGTGCGCCCTGGTACATCAGCAGACGTCACAGTGTATAAATATGTTTTATGCCTTTTCTTTAAGTGACCACGAGCCTCCACGAGTGTGTAAATGTTGTGTAAATACTTCTTTTGTATTAATTCTTTAACTCATCCAAGTGCTGTGTCATATCATGTAGATCGGCAAGCCTGGCCCGCCGCGCGAGTCGCGTCTTCCCCGCCGGCCCGTTTCCCCTTCCTCCCCTCCGCAGCCCGCGCGGGCGGGCGGCGGAGCGTCAGTTAGTTGCCAACTGGGAATCGCACGGAGCGGACCGCCTTCGCTCCGCTCCGCGAGAGGTAGTACGGGGTCCGGGTCGCAGCGTGGATGAAACGTTCGTCTACCAACGTGGTCGTCCAGGCTGTGACAGGATTCCTCGCGATAAGCCTCGTTAACAAGATCGCGTCTTCGTAACTCCGCAACTCATTCCGCTCGAGACGCAGGCAGTGCACGTTTGGACTTTCCTACTCTCTTAATCTGTATATATCGTCATAGAGTCGTCTACGCATACGTCACGAGTCGCGTACGTGCTACGAAGCACCGCTGAACTTTTCGTAACCGGTACGATTCGCTACGGGACCGCATTCGCTTTTACGCCGGTTCTCATTTTGTCTCCAAGTGTTTGTTTCCGGGAGTCCGGGTCGCGGCAGAGGAGGACGCTCGTTTCGCGACGTGCCGGCCAGGCTGCGACAGGATTCTTCACGGAATAAAAGGAGCTCGTGAAAACGGACATCATCGCTTTATCCTTGTTACCATCTACCATTCCTTCCACATACGCATAGTTCCCTCCTGGTCCCTTACTTTCCGGACCCGGCCACGTGGGCCTGAACTCACTTCCTCACCGACGAGAGCTACATGGGCAAAACAGGACATTTTCGCAGACAGGAAATTAGGGACCATAGGCCGAGGGACGTCAGTATATTGCAGTGGAAAATATTCTTCCATGCATATCTGGCATGGTCACCATCATTTGTATGTCATATTAGGGGCATTGTGAAATGCCCTAAGTAGTACGTTAGTTAGACTGCAGTTCATCCATCCACTTGACAAAGTCAAGTAAAAACCCCTTCTTAGAAGCCAAATCAAACTTCATCATCTGTAAACTGCATATGAGTGATGCTCAGCTATGCCAGTTTCCTGTGAATACTCAAGGAAATACACATCAATAAAATGTTTGCACAACTTAGTGCAAACTGCATCATGAAGAGCAACTATAGGTCTCACATAAAGGTGGCTTTATAGGTCATTAAAAATAGCCACAACCAGTTTCTTTTGCACATTAAAAGCTAAATTATATTGGAAATGTGTATAGCCACAAATCTTGCTGGTCAGTTGATAGTGTTCTAGCATTGACATTGCAGAGCAATTTCTTACAAACATGGCACTGTGTTTGAATAACAAGCTTTGCAGCCAGGGCTGGTGTCTGTGCTTTTAAAGGATTAGCTTAAGCATAAATCATGCACACCCACTTGGTCACATGAAGGCGGAGACCAGATTGGTGAAGCCGGTCCCATCTGGTCCCAAACACTCACTGCAAGCAGCAAATCGCAAGGTAAACACTTGCTTGCCCAGATGGGCCTAATCTGCATATTAAATGAAAATCAGAGAAAATAACCTAAATGCTGAAGGTGGTAGAACATGACCAAGACAAAAAAAAGTAAATTTTATTTATTTCCATTTTAAATTTATAGTATAGATAAAAAAACATTCTGTAAACAATACCAAAAATAGAATCAGATCTCACTACCTTTATTTCAGGTACAATGAAATTTTCTTTTTAATCATACAAATTTATCTCAAAAACATAATTTTTAAATATATATCAAGTTACTTTATAATAAATGTTTTGAGCAATAAGTTCTTAAATATCTGAAAAATAACAATACACAATTACAGATAATTTCAAGGCTTTAGAGAGTAAAATTACTTTTTCTACTCTGAAACAAATATGGCCACCAAATAAATAGCACAGAAATTGCAGAGAGTGGAAACAAGTGCAGAGTATTATGTGAACCCAAAAAAAAAAGTAACATTTACTTTACTTGGTTCGCGCATCAAAGAGCAGATAGGTGCAATTGGCCATGAGCGACTTTTCGAAATTATTATAAGTTTGTTTAATAATATATTTTTCTAATATATTATTGTAAAAAATTCCTAAAATCATTAATATTTTCAATCTACGAATCCTATTGTTTATACTGTATTAAAACATTTAAGTCTAGCCCCAATGATTTCTCAATTATTAAAAACAATAGAAAATGTAATAAACACCATACCAACAGGCTGATTTATCTGCTCGCCCTCTAAGCTTTGTTGATTAAACAATATCAATTATCATTTTACATCTATAATAATACATAAATAGTAAATTTTAAAAATATTAATATAGTTATCAAGTCTCCGAAATAATCTACATAATCGAGGTCTTTGAATACAATTTCATATCATTGGGAGCAAACCAAGTGCGTTCATTTGGGTGTTTTTATGTTATAACATATTTTCTGGACATTTGAATTTGGGTTGGGGGGAGGGGGAACTGGGTGCTTTTTTCATTTTCTTCAAGTGATTCAGTAAATTTAGATATAAAAATGCCTGGGTGCGAAGTGTTTATTCAATTATTTTGCAAATGACTTCAATAAAACTGGACATTGCACTTGATCAAGTATCACAGATTCCCAAACGATGATAATTTATGAAGATATGGGTGCAGTGTTGCAAGCGAAATGTCAATTTGGATTCATTGTCATATTGTATGGGTTCTGTTTGTTTTAAAGAAATTTAACACAAAATTAAAAAAAAAAACTAACTTTTTGAATGAGATAAAAATAAGTTAAGTTAGTATTTATACAAATTACCACACTTTCATTGCAATTAATTTAGTTCCAGAAGTGTGTTTATCGATATAGAGGATATAGAGGGTAGGAATATATAACTTGTGACAAAATGAAGAATAAATTAGCAACTACCAAGTATTAAATTGTTAACAATTATAATTTGTGTTTCTTTGATGTTTTCTCTTTTTTGTTTAAAACATGCAATTAGGTAGCTTCTGTTATCCATTGCATTAATTACTGTGGTTTATATACTGGAGTAGGAATTAGTTAAAATAATTAAAATTACAAAAATGGTATTTTTGATTTCCTCTCATCACCTATACTTGATTACGTAAAATATTATTTCAAGAAGTTTATACAGTTTGAACAGTTGGTTTGGTTATGTAAGATTTGTTACATTTAAAAACCTGGAAAATCTTTTGAAATAAATAATAAATTTGCAAAACGAAATTTATTGGGACAATTAATGAGCCATGGAAATGTAATATCTTGTTGCCACTCTACTATTCTTGTTTACAAAAAAATAATTGTTTTGCATTTATAAATAATTCCTACAGTTCAAATAACTTACTAATGAATGTTTTAATGCTCATGTATTATTACAGAGAAATATTGGAATAAAAATTTTCATGTGTAGAATATGAAATCCAGTCCGGCACCAGGTTCCAGATGTAGCTTAAAGATTGTCATCAAAGTCTTGGGTAGTGATGTCACAGCGGCCATCTTGGTGTCACATTTCCTTAAAACATTACAAAGTAGCAAATTACTAAAAATTTCTCTATTTCCAGGGAAAAATTCACTTTCCGAAGGAATATTTTCCAATTTAATCCTCAAAAATGCCAGTGGCTTGAAATGCCTTAAACATGGCTTAACATTCTTATATTCTGCCATCTCAGATGCCAACATTTTATTTTCTACACATTTCTTCTATCTTTGACTCTACAATTTTGAATTATGATATAATGTCCACCATATTGGAAATTCATAATTATTAACCAAAAAATTGGAAAAAAATTAAATAATTAAAAAAATTATTTCATAAAATTTTAATAAAACATTATGGTTATGCCATGGAGCTTGGACTACGCAGTTTGAACCTGATGAGGGCAAATGGTCCATTAAGCCACGGCATTAGTAACTGCGGTGGTAATGATACGTGTGGCGGTTTGTTGAGGCGTCATCCCGGAAACCACTGCATGTGTGGCATCTATGTATTCGCAGGCACACAAAACACTTGTTGATATGCGATAGACTGGCCATGATAGAGTAGGAGGACACGTAAACCCTAACTGCAGATACACGATAGCTCTATACGCGAAACATCTGGCACTCTGCAGCCTAGACCTCTCCCCTTGTGTTCAGGCGAAATAAAGAAAATTAACGCACTAGATGAAAATGCTTCCCAGCGGGAACTGAAAAAAATAGTTACGTGGCCAACGGGTTAGAGCTAGACTGGTTGGGGCAAGATGATAGCTCAGCAGTGCACGGATGCAAACGACCCCGGCACAGAGAGGAATCCAATTGCCCGAGACGTTGAATGGCGCCGGCCACTAGAGGTAGCTTTTGCATGCAAAAGTGCACCGGGAACAGATGTTGGTCTAGGCTATGTTTGGAAACGTAGGCGCATGGTGGATAATTCTTAATAATTTAATGACAAATAAAAATGAATAGTAAACAGTTTATAGTTGGTCCATCGTTATTTTAGTGGTTGACAAGAACTGACCTAATCTGCATCCATGCAGGGATCTATTGATTTGCCGGTGGCGGCACACATTCACCGTAATGCACTTTCCCACACCACAACACCGTTAGGTTCACTCACTTCCGGACTCGGCCCCCAAAAGTCTGGCAATGGGACATAATGGCCTGTGCAAACTGAAGGGACACCAACGGGTGTTATCAAAAGTTCTTCAGATAGTAGTACACCAATCCCTCACTTAGCACGACTAATTCGTTCCTAAAAATGTTTGTGTTAATCGAAATCGCGTATTCTGAAGCATTAGTCCCCATAAATATAAGGCTAAATTATTTAATGTGTTCCAAGATGTGTAGGGAAGTAATCTTTACATAATATAAATGCGTAGAATAATACTTGAAAATGCATATGTCATATCATTTATCTTTTTAAGCCTACCACCGAATACGTTAGATAAAGAAAACATGGCACAGTGTAACGGGAGATAAGTGGTAACATATTTACCGTCAGTCAGCAGGTTGGCTTGCCCGCCCAGGCGTGACCTTCAACACGCGCGTGAGTCTGTCTGCCTGCTGTTGCAAGCAGCTGGATCCTTTGTTATTACGTTTAAAACTTAACAAAATTAAAACACTTTTATGAAATTAAGAACCGGTTTTATATAACTTTAAAACACACAGCCATATGTAAACATTTAATTTGTTATGCACACCTCTTATAAAAGCAGCTATGTAAACAAATCAGTTAACAGATAAACAGATTTAGATTTTCCCTAGAGCACAAACATAACATTAAAATACAGTAAACTCCCGGTATATCGCGGAATCGGGTATATCGCCGGTCAAACCATGTCCCCCAGTCAGAAATGAATAATAATAATGGAATAAATGGTTGACAGCCGATTAGGATAATTTTGCGTTGTAACTAACAAACTAAGCATCGGGCAGAAAAAAGCCTAGGCGTAGAAAATGTCCGCAGTAAAATTCTGAACAAGATATCTCCGTACATTATTCCTCTATCTTGTAGGGTTTTCAAATTATGGTCCAATCCAGCCCCGTGATATTTTCTGAAACACTAGTTCTTAACGTCGCTTTATCTCACAAATGAAGCATCGGACAGGGGACCTGATAAAGCCCACCGTCCAGCAACATTATCCAGCGTGACTCGGCTGGGGATTGATGTTGGATAGGCTTGGTTGTCGGCAAGCGCTGGGTAGGGAGAGGCGAGCCGAGAACATGGAGAGAGGTAGAGATTAGAGCGGGCAGAAACACGAGGGGGAGTGGGGGAGGGAATGTGTTCACGCAGCACACAGGCAGAGCATGAGTCACTTGACTGAGCAGCGTCGCTGCGTACAAGGCAAAATCAGGTAGTCCGGTGTTTAAAATTCCACTCCAGAATCTTAATTGGTACTTTACTGGACATCTGTATATAAATGTTTTGTTAAAACTTAAACCTACAGACGTAATATTATTGGGTAATTCATTGTATTATACAAGTTCATCTTTTTACTTTGGTATAATGTTTTAACATTAAATAGTAAAGTAAATCGGCTAGCGTATTTTTAATCTTTGCCCAGGAATTCCCAGTGGTCCAATATTTACGTGAACCATACTGTACCACTTTTGCCGTGAGGTAGTAAACAAGTCCTGGAAATGTTTATGTGTAGCGGTCTCCCGACCTTTAAACAGAGTCTGGGGAATATAACACTTGCCGATCCGAGCCACACACACTCAGCAACTCGACACAGCGTTTGGTGAAAAAAGTAAAGACAAAGTTTAACACGGTTTTTAATACGGCGTCACTGATTATGCTAAAATTAAATTGGCACAATTTTTGTTTCCCACATGTGACCATTTATAATTTACTGTAAGCATGGATAATAAAGTTTAACCACTTGACACGATAGACGATTCTTTATTTTTTATTGTACGAATGCTAGAATCGTTTTTTTCCTGTATCTGCGGCCTGCTTCTACAAAAGACAAGCTATCTGTAAGTAAATCTAGAATTTTTATTTTGTCAATCAAACTCGGTACTTTGCGATTCATATTCGGTTTGAAGTATCACTACGGCCTTTCTTTTTAGAAGACTTTGACCACAGAATCGCGTGTAACCGCACACACTGCACTTAATTTGTTACGGACACTGACGAAGCAGATACTGTGGCTAACACCACGAGACTGGCAGCAGCAGCTTGTGTGCCGCACGTGTATGGCGGCGTGTGGCGCGCTCGTAGGCCGTGCGACAAACTGTGCGCGGCACGCGGAAAATAAAAACAATTCAACATTTAATATTTATCTTTAAAATTTATTATTTTTATTTTTTCACCCGTGTTTAGTGGAAACTGCGGATGCAAAGTCCGCACAAAGGCGGGCCGTCTATACTGTGCGTGCTTGCCGACCTATTAGAACACAGGCGGTGTTTTATGCCTTTTGACCTTGGTCACATCGAAACATCGCGGTTATGCAACAACGCGGGTAAAAGTTATGTCCCCCGACAACCGCGTTAAATAGGGAGTGTACTGTGTGTACAATATGTATATATACAAAACATAAAAGTTAGTTAAATATTTTCTGGGGTGAAATTAACACTATCATCTTGCTTTTTTTTAAAAAACGTGTGCAATTTCATCTGCTTTGGTTTCTGTACGGTACGGCCTGGTCTGCAGCCGGGCATCAACGGTACGGCCTGGTCTGCGGCCGGGCATCAACAGTACCGCCCGGTGTTTGTTTATCTGCGTGCGCATCTCTTTCCCCTCGCATTCCAAACCACTCTTCCCCCCTCGAATTCCATACCTGACGTCGCGTCGTTTCCGAGATTTTTTTTAGCCTGTGGCGATTTCGTGCTAACTGAAATTTACAGACGTGCTATTCGAGACTAGGGCAGTAAAATTTACATCGTGCTAACTGAATTCGCATAAATTGAAGACGTGCTATGCGAGGGATTGGTGTATTTAAACATTCCAAGAAATGTGGATTTAGCTAGGCAGTCCTTTATAATTTACCTGTAATGCACCAAACACATTCTTAGGTTTTGATTCATGTCCAGGCATCATCACAATCGGTTGTTGAACATCTATCTGTGTGTGTGTGTGTGTACGCAGACACGTACCAACCTAAACCTAGGAGTCGAAATGTTCGTAGGTAGTTTCACAGTAGGCTCACTGACTTTACCTTTCAGTTTTTCGCATGTTGTCTCAAACTGCCAATGTAAACCTGTGAAATTTGCCCCTAAACGAATTATCATCGCATGCATATTTTGATGTTATACTACTTTAGGCGCGTTGAGGGTGAAGTTTTAGTATACACCAGAATTGCAATGCAATAAGCGTGCATTACACAACATAAATTTAACAAGTTGAAAGTCCTGCAGGCATGCATGCATACAGAATCTGCTATAACACAAGCTGAAGTCATTAAGATGGTGGACACACATATGGCAACATGCACCCGTCTATATTAACTTTCGCGAACACCAGGGATGTACTAAGCATGATGTTTATGCCATCACTTGGAAGATTTTGTAACCATCAGCGAGAACAGCAGAAAATGCTGCTAGCTTGTTTGCATCTACGAACTCTAGTATAACATTTTAATCTTTATAGTAGTAAAACTATCCTGGAATATATTTTTTTTTTTGCAAACTTGAAGACATAAAAGGATATAATTGCAGCTTAAAAAATACCTATAATTTATTATTGAGGAAATATTTTGTTGGTTTCCTTAAGCATTACAAACTTGGCGTTATATTTTAAGTATTTTTTAAACTAAAAGTTGCATTCCAATAGATACATTAAAAAAATTAACATGAAACATTTTAAAACACATATTATGAAATTAAGTGTATGTATTTCCATCACCCACTGTCTGGTGGACGATACTCAGGATGAACCTAGTAAATGCTGGTATAAGTTTATAAATATCAATGGTCTAGTAGCGTGCCAGGCTAGTCTGCAAACTAACCAGTGATGTGTGGTCAGCAGCCCCAGCGTGGTTCACTAGGCTCGTAGACGGTAATTTTCACTGCAAGAAATTAACAAACTATATGGTTGTGGACTCTTTAGTCAGCATAGTGCACCAATTCCTAGTTAAAAAGATTTAACAAAAACTGAAAATAATTACAACCTTTGGCAGCATCTATTTTCAATGATACTTAATTATGGTTTACAAAGATCTCACTACGTAACACAATAAAACCAACACGTTGGTTCAAAGTTTCATTTAAGATAATGATAGTTTTTGGGTTTTTGCTCGACTAGCAATTTCCTCCAGTGGTAGAACACAAACTCGCTCTTAGACAACTGAACATAGAAGGTGAAATTTGCCTAATATCAGTTGAATTTACAGTCTGTTTGTCAAACAATACAAATCAACAGTGTTCTTTAAAAGTACAGACAGTTTTAACTATCAAATTAAACAATTCAATACGTACTACACAACTAATCTGTCTATAGTGTATACGAATAAACAACCAGTTCATTACTCGCAGGTTTTTGCACTCTCAAATTGCTTTACTCTTATGAGTAAGCCCTGAATCATATTTAAACAGTTAAATAGAGTTTAAATGCATCCATATGGAGTAGGATACTGCACAAAATCTAGCTATCACACTATTAATATAGAGTTCAGCATCTTTAAGTCCCTTGCATCTGGAACAAAATTACACACACACTAAAAATCTTCTTTTCGCTCGAATACTCTCTCACTCAGAAAGCTGGCCCCTGATTGGCCGAGAGAATCATATTCTTGTATTTTATTTAAGATAATTTCGTAACCAAAAAGTTAACAAAACAAAGGTGGAAAATGTTTGAAAAAATATAACAATGATAAGCCAAACGTAAAAGTTATTATAAACAATTTAATTTTAATGTTACATTATAGAGTTCAAATACTGCCTATAGAGTTCCTGCTATTGAAAGACAATCAGGTCCAGTTGGTATCATATAGTAGATAAATGGTAGAAGCATAGCCAGTTTATAAAAATTACTGTCCAGATACCCAATGTTTCACATCAATAAGAATAAAAATAACGTTCTGTACTCAACTGCATGTTAAATGTATCAGTACAGATTATCTACCCTTGCTAAATATAGGGACCTGGCATCGTTCAATTCCATGCTAAAGGTTCATATGTTTGGCAGTTATACAACCTGAGGTGGATGTCTGCACGTTTTCCAGCACAAACTCTCGTCCTTAAGAGTCTGGAAGAAATCCTCTCCACTTGAGACGCTCCCTCCGACGAGGGACGTGGGAGGAATACTTACTTACGGAAAGTTTTAATACCAATGGTTAGATCAGGGAGGAGTGCACTGCATGCAGCAATTACACCTTCTGCAGCAGGCTGGCGATCCCACAGAAGACACCACTGCAGCTGGGTTAGCAGCTGCGTCTGTAGATGTCGGACGGCGCCTCTCTTGGGCAATGTCTGGTGGCAGCGGTCCTACCTGACCTGGTCCGAGACTCGGCATCTGCCCCTCCTGGTGCCCATGTCCGTGCGGTGGGAGGTCATCCCGGCAGACACGTGCACAGCCACGCGCGTCACACTACTGCCGGGCCGTCATTCACGTCCATGGTAGGTACACTCCCGTTAACCTTCGCACCTTAGACAGTGGGTTTGCCGGTGTTGAGGCAATGTTCACTTCAAACTTTGGTGTGTGTTTTCTCGTGCCCTTGCAGGCACAAGTGTCACATGCTTACTTCTGTTCTTGACGTAGGTGGCCCAGATATATGATTCAGTACCCTAATGTTTAGTACTCATCAATAAAGTAACCAAATTTAAAAATTTTCATTTGCTAAGCAACAGCCTATAATGATGGGTCACAGTATAATTAAATCAGTAGAGTATCAATTCTCTTGCCATTAACAACATATTTACTGTGCTTGTTACAACATAAAAATTTAAAATTTGCATTTACATTTGCAAAATATAGCTTAGTTATATCATTACACATAACATTACACAATTGTTTATGTTCCTCAACATTTACACTTTATCATGACAACAGATCATAGTGTTTATTCTTGTTCATTTAATCTCTCATTCATTAGGTGCAAATATATGTAACATGACAATTATACATTTCATTTTATCTCATTGGTGTCTTGGAACAAAATTATACACACACTAAAACCTTCTTTTCGCTTAAATAATCTCTCACTAGGAAAGCTGCTCCCTGATTGGCCGAGAGAATCATATTCTTGTATTTTATTTAAGATAATTTCGTAACCAAAAAGTTAACGAAAAAAAGGTGGAAAATGTTTGAAAAAATATAACAATGGTAAACCAAATGTAAAAGTTACTATAAATAATTTCATTTTAATGTTCTATTATAGGGGTGCTATTGAAAGACAATCCGGTCCAGTTGGTATCATATAGTAGGTAAATGGTAGAAGCGTAGCCAGTTTATAAAAATTACTGTCCAGACACCCAATGTTTCTTTTAAATCAACAAACACATCAATAAGAATAAAAATAACATTCTGTACTTAACTGCATGTTAAATGTATCAGTACATTACGTAGTTATGTGAATACATGGCTGTACTCTGTTTGATGATACATAACATACACTATCCTAATTGACACAAAGCTTAACCGATGTAAACAGACTAGCATCCTTACATAGTTATGTGAATACATGGCTGTACTCTGTTTGATGATACATAACATACACTATCCTGATTGACATGAAACTGAAATGATACTAACCGCGGTCACGTGGAGAGTTCTTATGTATAACACGGAATCATCGCAAGATGGTGGAACGCAACCTGTGTCCAGTATATAGTTCAAGTATTACGTATTACACTGAAAAACCCTCAGTGAGGGTACACATAGTTAACATGGTGGCGAGTTCGGGTCGACCGAAGGGTGCAGCAGAGGCGTAGCACACATGCTCCAGTGAGGCCATGAGGCGACATAACAACTCGTGTGAACGAAGGGATCACCTGGGATGATGTCAGTATTGTGTACTCAGTTCACATTTTGCACTGCGACGCATTACGTTTTTGATTTAGTCATGGTGCATTGTTTGTAGCATTGTATGCTATGTTTGTTAATTCGGTGCCTGCCTCTCGTCAGTTTATATTTTATTTTAGGCGAGAGCTTTGGTAGGTACCAATGCATACCATTTTGTATCGTTATGTTCTTTCAAGTAACATGTAAATTATGGTTTTATGTGTGGGCCATTTAACATGTCCCTTAGCGTAGGTTTCCGTGTTGCTAATATTGTTATAACCAATGCTGAATGTTGGAAGAGATGTTTCACGAGAGTTGTTGCTGAGACCCTTTTCTGAGCTTATACTTGTTAATGTAAATTTTTATTTACTTACTGTAACTCTTAGATACATTGTTTACATTTGAATAACTTTAACTTACGTGTATCTCCCTTGGATACTCCTATGCTCTTAAATGTTGTTTTCAATACTTATTGGAATGAGGAGAGTGCCTCAGTTGCTCCGTCCTGCTTCAGTTCGCCCAGTAAGTTGCCCGCTCTACTCCATCCCTCTCAGGATTGGGCAACTCAACACTCGCCTAGTTCTTGCCATATGGTCAACACCATGTGTGAACAAACAAACTCGTTATAAATTCTACGTGAACAAAGTTGAAGAGACAACTTGTTAATTCATAGGTTTTTGCTTTTAGTATAGTATCTTAAAATAAGCTATTATTTCTGTCAGTGTGTTTATGAAATGTTATGTTTAATGAGTTTAATATTGTACAGCTGTACCAATACTATTTAAATAAAGGTTATACTGTGAACTGTATTAGGTTAAAGTTGAAAATTGATTTGAGGTTAATGTTAATGAAAGAATTTGCATTAATATATTTAAAATTTAATAAGTATGAAATCATTGTAAGACTTAATGATGTTATTAGTTTGTGAAAATATGATTACTTAATCACACAGAAGTTATTTTGGATAAGTTGGTGTCAACAGTAGCATCAGTTATATTCAGAATTTATCTAAAATATGTTTATTTTGTAGTAAGTGGTTTGTACTGATTTAAAAATGATTTTTTTTTGGACATTGGCTAATGATGAACATAATTGGTCATCACAAAACTTGTAAAGTTAATATTAAGGATGATAATTTTTATTTGAAATTGTAATGTAGTAATGACAGGTTTAAGCAAGTGTGTAAAATAAGAAAACCTGGCATGTAAATAAATCCAATACCTTTGTGAACCTTGTGCCTTCTATATTGTCCTAGCGGATAATCTCATTACCCATCCTTGGTTTTCATAGTGCAGCAATACATTTTCCTTCCACATTTCTGGCAAAGTCTGAAAATAATGTTAACATGTGTTTCCAAGAAATACCATTGTCATCAATGTCGTACTGACTAAATGTATAAATGGCAAAAGTACGGAAAATTGAAAATAAATACTTTACAAAAAAATTTATTCCTGGCTCCACGATCTTATATAGTGCAGAACACAGAATAAATTGTATTTTAAGGCGTAGTAGTCTACAAATATGTACCTCAGCTTGTTTTTTAATTATTTGTCTTTCACTGTAAGTCTGATTTTCCTGGCATCACTAAGCTGATAGGCTGGAACACACAGAAGAACTTATACTTTAAAGTGTAGGTAGTAGTCCACAGTAAGTTACCTTGGTTTGTTTTTTCATTTGCCCTGAAACATGGCACTTTGAATATCTCTGATTTTTCGTGCCATGTTTGGGGCCCTATAAAAAAAATAAGCCTGGAAATTTAGACTAGAATCCTAGGTTTTCCACATTTGTTAAAATATATAATAATTAAAAAATGAAATCATATAACCCCGAAGCAGATGTGTTGGTGCATTCATAAAGATGTGCACGTTAGGTGTAGTATGCCTACATAAGGTTGTCTCTCAAGATTTTTAATATTCGCCCTAAAACTAGTAACTTTGACTAGAAATCAGAATTTTTCGCTTAAACGATAACAAAATTAAATAATTAAAACCTTACATCATATCACCCCGAAGCTGATGTGATGAAGCATTCACAAGGATGTGTAATTTAAGTTATAGCATGTCTTTATAAGGTAGTTTTTTTATTATTCTCCATTTAATTAAGCATTTGACTAGTTTCCGAATGTTTTTCACTTAAGCTGTTTTAGCACTTTGCTTAATAGCACTCAAACACTACATAAACATAGCTTTGAAATTTTCAAAGTTATATTTCAGTATTTACTGCTTGTGATTGCTTTTATTTAATTAATCTACATGTTGACACTTGGATTCTTGCATATAACTTAATGATTTCAAAGTGCATAGTACATTTATATTAAACATAGGCCTATATGAGATTTTCTGTCATTGGCTATTTTCCTGCCTAATATACGCAACAGTAAATTACTAATAATTTGAACATATTCACAAGTTGTAATTTTATTACTTAAAAGTTTGGAATTTTTATTTGCAGCTGAAAATAACAAATATTAGGTCCTTTCCCTTGAAACACTACATTCCTTTTAATATAACTGTTTTTACAGAAATGTCAACAAAAAGCATGTATTACTTTTCCACATCAGATGAATTCTTAAACTGAATTAGAGTATGTATGGAGCATGAATAAGGAGTTCACATCAGTATGCAATTCAAATAAACATTTTCCCAAATATTCTGTATGTCACATTACAATGTCTTAGATTAAATTTACAGAGAAGCAGCTTCTATACGGAAATAAGGCAAATAATTAAAGTAAAAAGTTTGTTTGGTTATCTAAATTAATAGTGTATAAGGTATTAATGTTATGTATTAAATACATATTATTAATGTCTCCGAATTACAACAAACTGACACGGGGGGGGGGGGGGGGTCGATCTGTCGGCTTTACGGTGGATTGTTAGTGGGCGCCACCACGTGGTACGGCACGTGGACCCGGTGAGACTCCTAACTCAGGGCGTGACGTCGCCCATGTGAGACGTGATATCCCCCCTTGAAAACATCTAGCACTAATTCCTGCCCGCTCTCAGCGTCGGGCACGCTTTTCCCTACGAAGTGGGCTCTCAGGCGTCCCACATGCCGTCACTCTCCACGTGGTCACACATATAGAAAATAAAAGAATAATACGTTAAATTCATACACCTGATTTATTCCACTACTTCAGCTCATATACGTACACGGTTGAAGCTATGCAAAACGCCCGCGGCACGAATCGGTTTAAAGGTGATAAGCCACCACGTGGTCACATATTGAATTACGTAGTACAAAGGAAAAAGACCGAGACTGGCCGTAAATTAATTAATAAAGCAGTCCCCTGACCGAGAGCCGCTCCGAGGACTAAAAGAAAGCGATTGAAATGAAATTAAAGTTAACAGAATTACTTGGCAGAGAATACAAGCGGTGAGGTCCCCGGAGTGCTGATGCGTCTGCTCTCGGTCGTTGATGGCGGAAGACTGGGGGTGAGGTCATGGCTCGCTCGACTAACATGGCGTCCTCCCGCCGAAACAATTTCCGTTAAAAGATATTAGCGAATTCGTGCCACAGGAAACTAAATCAACATGACAAGAATGCATTGAAAATTATGTAACAATTTTTGAATGAAGAGAAAAGATTATACAAATAATAATTATTAAGATTGAAACGTAATTATTGTCTGGCTTCGGGTTTCCTCGGGAATGTCCGGAAACGCTATGATATTTTAATACATTGTTTAAAAATAAAAGTACATAAAACCCTTCCGGCCGATCTGCCGTCACGTTGCACTTAGGGAATATAAAAACAAACAACACAATTATATATACTTATGTTTTTAGGGGTGCGGCGCACTGGCTCGACAGCGCCCTCTTGCCGGGCGAACACACACGCACGCAGACGTACGCACGGGTAGGCGGGAGGTTTGAATGGAGGGTGGATGGTGTTTGGGCAGTGGCATATCGGACTCAAAAGGGGCCGCAGGCCCGGACGATGTCAAAACCTTTCACTTAAGTTATTATAGTAGCCTTATTTTCCAAAAGCTGCTACTCTACAAAATTATCATACTGTGAACCTATTCTTATTTTGTGTGGTCCAAATTATCTTTATACTCCTTGTGAACCATAAATGAATCCTAATTAAATGCTTAGTCCCCATAAGTTTACCTAAGAATACTTTGTTCTTCAGTATGGATGGATTTATTTTGGTTTCTTGTGATATCTTCTGAATATTTAGTTACTTAGTCTTGGAAGTAGAGTCTGTCTAACTATATAGTCTAGTATTTGCAAATAACTGGTTGTTTTACAAGAAGCCCAGCTGTTTTATTGTAGCTAAATTTCTTAAGATGATTTTGTATTGAACGGATGACATTTTTCATTTGATTTGTAGTAAGGATGATTTCGACTTCACAAAAAAATCTATATAATTGTTGTAAGGAATCTAAGGATATTTAATCAAAAACAAATTTATATCATTTAGTTACTGTTATATGATATACTTTGTGGATCTACAGTGACAAAATGACTAAGATGTGAAGCGCAATACAAGGTAGGTCACGAGATGCAAACATATAAATACTTGATTTTTCACTGTCTACATGTACTTACTTCAATTTTATATATTGAGGGCTGATCGCGCATTGCCGGTGATTTCGAGATGTTAACTATGGGCGCCACCACGTGGAAGGGCACGTGGACCCGGCGGAGTCTCTCACTCAGGGCGTGACGTAGCCCAAGTGGGGACGAGTTACCAGCCCTTTCTATCCTAGCTACCCAGACCTGGCCCGCTCTAGGCGTCGGGCACGCCACACTCCTAGACTCACTCACCACGTGATTAAATAAGTACTCACTTTATATTTATTCTCCAGATTTAATTTCACTAACACGTCTCTCTACACGCCCGTTACACGTTACACATTACACGGTTAAAAAGCCTGAGGCACGAATCGGTTTAGGTGAGGGCATGGTCCACACACGTGGCCATGCTGCAAAGTATACTTATTACACGGTGATGAAAAAACTCGACTGAGACAATTAATTAATTAAACAGCCCGCTGGCCGAGAGCTGCCCCGAGGATGACGAGCGAAAGAGATTCAGAAATACTTAACGAGACAGAATTACTTGGTCAGTGCAGAACAAAGGTTGAAGTCCCCGGGGTGCTGGCGCGTCTGCTCTCGGTCAGTGATGAAGATCGACTGGGCTGAGCTCATCGCTCGCAGGTGGCAACATGGCGCCCTTCGCGCCAACACAATTACCGTTACTATATTCTACGACTCCGTGCCCCGGCGAAAGTTGAGTAAATTACAGATAAACATTAAAAATATATAAAAATTACTGACAATGGAAAGTTTGTTACTATTTACTTATTTAATGATAATTCATATAAAAGCATTCCTATCCTCGTCCAAGTCCGTGCCTGTTCGGGTCCGCCCGGGCAACGTCTATAGTTATTTAAGGTAACTTATTTAAATTAAAGAAACACAAGTAAACTACACAGCACTGGGGCGAAGATGGATGAAAACAAAAAGGGTTTACAAATAATATTAAAACGTAGCAAATTAGGGGTGCGGCGCACTGCAGCTAAGCACCCTCTTGCCGGGCTAGACACACACGCACACACGCACGCACGAGCGGGAGGTTTGAATATAGATGGTGGTTGGGCGGTGTCGTATCGGGCTCAAAGGGGCCGCAGGCCCGGACGACGTCAATTGCCCCCTCCGAAAGTAGGCCGATATGACAGCGCCGTTTGACAGATGGTTGGGGGGCGTTGCCTGTACTGTTTACGTCGCGCACTCCCACGTGGCAATGTTGATGTTTACATTTGTGCGGACAGGTGGCAATGTTGACATGGCGGACGGACAAGCAATGTTTACACGATGGAAGGGCGAGCAATGTTTACATGACGGCGGCGAGCAATGTTTACAAAATGACAGTTGAGCAATGTTTACACTATGGGGGACGATACACACGGACAGAATGGGCGCTGGCTAACTAACCTTGTGGGTGGTGACCCACCAGTTGTCCCGAGCCCCAAATCTGCGTCAGCTGCGGCTGCTGCGTGTGACAGCGCGGCGGTGGCCAGGGCGCCGGCCGGCAGGGGCGGCGGCGGCCAAGGTCAGGCGGCTCGTGGCAGGCGGGCAGCAAGCGCGGGCGGCGCTCGGCACGGCCCGGCTCAGCCTCGCCGACAGGCGGGCGCTTCGCGGCCCGTCGTGACAGACGGGTGACAGGTGTCGAAGTCCGGGTGGTGGTCACGTTCGGTGGTGGGACGGTCGGGCGTCCCGGCGTCGTGGCGTCGACCTGCATCGCGACAGGCGGATGTAGGGAGCTCAGGCGACTCTTCACGGTGCGGCGTCCCAATGTTGCCAACTTGCGACATTTGGGTGGCGTCTCGTGCGGTAGGGCACTTGACCGGTGTTCCGGTACTGCGGCGATCGGCGTCGGAATCGGGCGTCGTGGCGCCTCGGTCGATTCTGGCGTCGTGTCAGGTGGGCATGTAGGCGGCGTCAGCGTCGGCGTCGCGCGCGTCCGTCTCTTTCGGTCCGGTTCATCCGTCTGTGCCTCGAAGCCAGGCGGGCACAGAGGAGCAAATCCAGGCGGCGGGGCGGCGCTCAGGCGTCTCGGCGTCATGGCCCTGGACATCGTGTCGCAAAGCGTCCTGTTTGCGACTGCGCACTCTGGTAGCGGTGACGACGGCCGGATGACGTCGAAGCCAGGTGGTGGCGACAAGGTGACACGAAGCGTCGGCGTCGAGTCTGGTGGCGTCCGTGGCGAGTCGTGTGGCGGAGACGATGCGGGTTTCGCCGGAAATGACCTTGGTGGCGTCGGGACGGCGGTTCGGTGCGGTGGCGAGGTCATTCCGGCGTCGGGAGGTGTCTCCGACACGAGGCGGGTGCTGGACGGCGTGGCAGACTGCGGTGGGACGGTCGTTGTCGGGCGTCGCTCGGTTGGCTTCGGCGAGTCAAGCGTCATCATAGTCGGGATGAGTGGCGTCAGGTCGGCGAAACGAGGTCTTGCTGGCGATGATGCGTTTGGACCAGCGTCGGGAGACGTCAGGTCGACGAGAGGTGCCGAGGTTGGCGGCTCCAGGACAGGAGGTGGCGGAAGCGGAATTGTCGGCGTCGGCACGGCGGGCGTCGGGACGGCGGCCGTCGGCGTCGGGACGACGGGCGTGGGCGTCAGGACGACGGGCGTCTTTGTCAGAGCGGTAGGCGTCGGTAACGTAACACGTGGCGGTGCGGGTGACGTCAGGACGTACCTTCGTGGTGCTGGGGTCGGCGTCGTGCGTGAGGAGTCGGCTTGGTGCGGCGGTGACGTTCCGGCAACGGGCGGCGTCCTTGGCACGGGCTGCGTCGGCGAGTCGAGCAGCGTCTTTTCCGGCGTGGTTGGCGTCGGCGTGAGCGGAGTCGTTTTCGGCGTGGTTGGCGTCGGCGTGAGCGGCGTCTTTTTCGGCGTGAGTGGTGTCGGCGTGATCGGAGTCGGTGTCGGCGTGAGCGGCGTCGGCGTTTCGGGAAGCGTCGAGGCGTGTCGTGGAGGATTTTCCAGCGTCTCTGCCTCGTACTGCGCCTGGGTGGCTAGGTAGGCAGTGCACCGTGCGCACGTGAAGGTAAAAAACTTGCGCAGTACGGTCCATTCACGTTCGCCGATACAGCCACGATGCCACAGGCCGGCACATTCCTGGCAGCGGTATCCCTCGCTACTACCTCCGGGACACGACCTAGCTCCACATTTCGTCACGCCGTGTATGCGGTACTCCGTACAGTAGCCACACTCGTATCCGGCGGCGGTCCTGCCATGCAAGTCCCAACTCGGGCGGGGAAAGTAACACCCGATACACTCGTCCGGATACGGATACATGTCTACGCACGTGGTACTCTGCACACGAACAGTCCTCACGAACACATCAGCACTGTGTTACTTACTGCGCTCGGAGTCCGTTGTTTGTGCGCGGATTCCTGGAAGCGTGCGCTTGGCTGATCACGTGGCTGGCGCGCCAGAGTCCCGCTATGCGCTCCGCGCGAACAATAGTTCCAGCGCGAACTTTAGTTCCGCGCGCTCCGCGTAACAACCGCCTATCTCACACGCTCGTACAGGTCTGGTTTTCGCGGAAGATGTAACTCGCCCCACGCTCTTGGGCGCCATTTGAGGGCTGATCGCGCATTGCCGGTGATTTCGAGATGTTAACTATGGGCGCCACCACGTGGAAGGGCACGTGGACCCGGCGGAGTCTCTCACTCAGGGCGTGACGTAGCCCAAGTGGGGACGAGTTACCAGCCCTTTCTATCCTAGCTACCCAGACCTGGCCCGCTCTAGGCGTCGGGCACGCCACACTCCTAGACTCACTCACCACGTGATTAAATAAGTACTCACTTTATATTTATTCTCCAGATTTAATTTCACTAACACGTCTCTCTACACGCCCGTTACACGTTACACATTACACGGTTAAAAAGCCTGAGGCACGAATCGGTTTAGGTGAGGGCATGGTCCACACACGTGGCCATGCTGCAAAGTATACTTATTACACGGTGATGAAAAAACTCGACTGAGACAATTAATTAATTAAACAGCCCGCTGGCCGAGAGCTGCCCCGAGGATGACGAGCGAAAGAGATTCAGAAATACTTAACGAGACAGAATTACTTGGTCAGTGCAGAACAAAGGTTGAAGTCCCCGGGGTGCTGGCGCGTCTGCTCTCGGTCAGTGATGAAGATCGACTGGGCTGAGCTCATCGCTCGCAGGTGGCAACATGGCGCCCTTCGCGCCAACACAATTACCGTTACTATATTCTACGACTCCGTGCCCCGGCGAAAGTTGAGTAAATTACAGATAAACATTAAAAATATATAAAAATTACTGACAATGGAAAGTTTGTTACTATTTACTTATTTAATGATAATTCATATAAAAGCATTCCTATCCTCGTCCAAGTCCGTGCCTGTTCGGGTCCGCCCGGGCAACGTCTATAGTTATTTAAGGTAACTTATTTAAATTAAAGAAACACAAGTAAACTACACAGCACTGGGGCGAAGATGGATGAAAACAAAAAGGGTTTACAAATAATATTAAAACGTAGCAAATTAGGGGTGCGGCGCACTGCAGCTAAGCGCCCTCTTGCCGGGCTAGACACACACGCACACACGCACGCACGAGCGGGAGGTTTGAATATAGATGGTGGTTGGGCGGTGTCGTATCGGGCTCAAAGGGGCCGCAGGCCCGGACGACGTCAATATATATATATATATATATATATATATATATATATATATATATATATATATATATATAAATTTCAAGTGTAAATATCTAAATTAAATGTATTTAAACATTTATAAAATAACCTGTGAAAACACGTACAGAAAAATACATTAATCCAGAGCACAGACATCTCGTGATGATTGTGGATGAAATTGGAATATCTAATAATTGTATTTCTAAAACATTTTATTAATAAAAACTCTCTCATAAAAATCTCATTTATGTCTTATGACGTAACATGTTGACTAATGACGCCAAATTTGGGGATCATGATATTAAGGCTTCGTAAGAGATTGGTAAACATATTTTGCTGTTTGATGTCTTATCATGACAAGAAAAAATGGTAGTTGTAATCGACCTACAGGACAGGGAGAAGAAGTGGAGTCACAACTGGCTCTATGGGGCACAGACCCTGAACAACGTCAATTCAACGCAATAATTGTTAAATGATTTCAAAATAAACTGTCAGAATCAGCTCATTATTTGCCAGAGATAAAAATTTAAAATAATTACAGTTTTGTTGTCATGCATTGATTAAGTTAAATAATGTTAACTTTTTTCTGTGTTAAATTTAAATAGTTACAGTCTGGTTAACTGTGCATAATACAGTTTAAGGTCAGAACTAAATGATGCTTAAAGTACTGGTTCATCTAAAGCTACAACACTATAAGATGGTGGTGGTAATAGATGCTACCTGCTTGTCCACTTGTCAGCAAACTGAGCGACCATCAGTATGACAAACCTTTGGTACAAATATATGTATTTCTCCTGCTTATTTTTATTTATAAATAATGCATCTATTATTAATTAATTAATTTAATATAGTACAAATTGCTTCATTCTGTACAGCATTGTACTTTTTTTACTACTGCCTTTATGCAAATACACTAAGGAACACGTGACTGTTTTTCAACCAACTAATGAGTAGAATTAAAAATGAATCCTCTGTAAAAATAATTACGAATTTTAAGCACTTAAATAAGTCCTATACAAAATGTATACACATTCTTGGAATTTTATTCAAGAGAATAAATAATACAAACAAGTAGCTGGATAAACAATATGACAGTAAAATGTTACAGATAATGGCATTACACTAATACAATTAGTTAGAACCTTCTTCCCAAACAGTCTCTGTAAGGATTGCAACATTATCCAGATTGCGACCTGGGTAGTACTCAAAAGTCCACATGAAATTTGTGAACACCACTGAAAAAAAAAAAAGAAGACAATAAATAAAAAGTTTGGCCAACATTTTTCTAATACCAATTTAAATAGAGGCATAACTCAAAGAGCATTAAAATTGTGTTCAGTTCAAAGGTTTATCTAATGCTTCGGGAAGCAGTACTACTCCCACTCCTTCCTGGGAATAGATTGCAAAGTGAAAATCAGTCACCTGAACATGATGGGGTCATATGGTAATAAAAATTGGGGTACAGGACTGGCACACACAAGTCGTTAGAACATTGTTAGCATTGCGCACAACGCCACTGGGAGACTCATATAAGACACCGGTAGAACTCCTAATGAAGCGACCACTAAGAACGGCTCTGGACCAGATATGTCCCAGCCCCAATTTTAAATAAGAGGAGACCTTCAATGAAGTCACAAACTGCCACATGCGCAGGTAATTTCCAGTGGGGCAGCAGGTGCTTCTTCGAGACTACACAGGGACCCATTAGTGGATACCAGGAACCATTGTAGCTAAACACGGGCCGGTGACATGCATAACCCAAGATGAGAACGGCTATACGGATAGACGTTATATGGACCAATTGCTGAGCTGCAAAGTTGCACAACTGGCATGCTTGGACGAGCCATGGCGTTACCACCCCATGCCAGCTCATGCCAACCAATGGGACTGTTCCTGTGGAGCCAGCAAAGGTACCAGTGACTGTACATAGGCAACCGGCACAGAACCCAGAGGAACAGAAGGGTAAGCACCTGAAGCTGGTGGGGCTATCACCAGCAGAAGCCACAGCTGCTGCCGCCATCTCTTCATATGCTCGGCCGGGAGCGTGTGACTGCAATACCAGGAACCAATTATGTTCCTATAACTCGTTATTGGAATTGCAATAAAAGATTGCGACCCCGTCACTTATTTTAATCATTAGAAATGACGGGCGCGAAGTGTATGATTTTAAGATTAAAGTGGCTCACGGTCCAGTTAGGTAGTAAAAAAAGCTGTCGCTTGTTGCTTAACTCTAATTCATTTAGTGTAGATGTCAGACAGAGGGAGGTCACCCTTACCCCCTCAGTTAGTTGGCTAGCTGATGTATGTAAGTGTTGTGATGTCTGTATTTAGAGGCTTGTAAAGTATGGTGTCAAAAGTGGCCTAATTAAACTCCTATTGGCATAGTGTTAAGCTCAGTGACCCTCCAGCAGGTATGAGCCCGGCCAGTCGCTCCCGGAGGCATATAATCATGTTCAAGTGACGAATTCCGCTGTGGGAAAGAGGCTTCTTAAAAGAACAACAGGCCATGCGGGGTTCTGATAGCCCGCAGTGCTGTCAGTGGCTCATCGATTCTCTTGTTCTGGTTTCGCTATCCATCATCTGATGTAATAGAAATCTTTCATGAACAGCGTGGGGTTCCAAGGGTCACTACTACTCTTCTCCCCCTAGCCGGCAATGTGCAGCTTTAGTGGATAGTAGTAACGCCGCGCCTCGTCGAAATACTGCTGCATCATAGGTAGTTCAAACACTCCAGGCCCAGCACATCTTCCTGCTTGAAGGTGTTCCATCACTTGATCCTCGAAGAGCCACGAAGACAACAGCCACTCCCGCCAGATGGTCCACGAGTTGGTATTTATATATTCCCAACAAATCCAGCTGCTCATCACAACAGCTGGACCCCTGTATTCGCCACCGACAGGAAGCGTTTGATTGCAGTTGGTTGCTGCCTCTCTGCACTCACTATGTACACAAAATGGTTCCAGTACCTTCCGCACTGTCAGCGGCAATGAACCCCCAGGCAGAGCAGTCAGCTTGTACCCCAGTAATGTGCACACCACGAGAGACACAGAGCAAACCAGAGGGAGCACCAATGTCAGACCAAAGCAGCCATCCTTTCAGAGGGTTCAAGCACCATTACGACCATGGGCACACAGCCAACCCGGAGTTCGGGCAGGACGAGGAAGATACCCAGCAGGCTGCAAGACTATGTGTAATAATCATAAGGGGGAAGTGGTAGGCCTGTAGTTGAAGCTAAGTGAAGATGGTGGCTTGTGAGGCTGTTGGGTCGTGTGTGTTGTGATCACGTTCGGGAGTTGCAGGTCAGGATGTTGGGGAGCTGGGGAAGTAGTACCAGCAGGCTCGGAGTTGTGTAGGGAGGATATAACTACCCGTATTTCAATTACAGCTTCAGTCCCTACAACAAATCAATGTCTAGTTATATTTATGTAACAGATATTTAACACAAAAAAGTAGCATGGGAAGATACACTATTAGCAGCCAGTGTAAAGGTAATATCAACACTCATGACAATTGACTTGAACAATAAATCTGAGGAAACATGCTGTAATTAACCCTTTTTTTCATCCCACTGCTCACTTCCTAAGCTGTATTTACTTAATGAAAGAACGGAATGCAGACCAGTAACAACATCCCCTGCAGGTTAAGTTTTTATTTTATGTGATATTACAACACACAAAAGTAGCATCATATTAAAGTAACAAACTAGAATGAATGACAAATCTAATACTTCCAGCATCAGTAGGCCTACACATAAACCAAGTATACCTGATTTTATTTACCAAACCTAATGACAGCACTTGAATAAGGAGGGAAGGGAGGCAAGATACTGGTGTTCAAAACATTTTCACTGAATGCTTACCCCCATTCCCTATATTTCACCAGTTAACATTTGGCAGTCACTTCTGCATTCTCAATATTTCCATGTGATTTCTTACCAACACATGCTCTGACTTCACAGTTCCACACTAAAAATACATAGGTACTGATTTGTATCTACAAAAAAAAATCACAGTCTTAGCTTTTTTAAAATTGTTTTAGTAACATATACATTTTCCCCTGGCTATTTCTGGACAGTAAAATACTCTGTTGCTATTCTGCAGATATTAAAAAATATTTTAAATACATTGTTGATCTGTAAAAATGTTTTACAATGGTGAATTAAAATTTTATCTAGTAACTATATATGTGGCATGCTTATCACCAACACAGATAAACATAACCTATTGAAACTCTCACAACTATATAAAAAAAAATTACATGTTTGACATGTACTAGTTTTCATTATTTGTAATCATTAATAAAAATCTGAGTGATTAAAAGGTAATGAACTCTAAGCTAAAGATTAAATTTTAAAAAGCCAGTAGCCTCTTCAGGGAAAAGCGTGATGTTCTGAATGAGGTTTCAGGGGTAGTGATGGGCAGAATAATTCAATTGATCAAATTTATTCATTTAAATCAGTTTCATGTAATGATTCGTCCAAAAAATTTGTTCATTTCTTTCTTTTAGTTCTGACCACCAACAAAGGGATCTGACATCTCAAGAGTAGTAACTCATTCACCCATTATTTGAATATTCCTTACATCTAGGCGGCAGGCCTTGTCGCCTGGCTGGTTATCTTAATCTGATCTGCTGGGATGGCTGAAATCTAGATGTCAAGCTTTTACAAAAAAAGTTCACGGACACATTTTAAAAGCACTCACACATAAATTTAGTATATAAAACCTAGACAATACATGAATAAGGGAATAATCAATGTCACGTGATACTTGTTGGGTAGTCAATCCCCCTCCTACCCCTTTTCATGTTACCTTTTTTCTTTGACCAGTTATTGTTTGCTCTTGTGAACACACGCAAACTGCAATTTCGGAATACTCTGACTCGCAACATCATGAACGAATGAATCTGACTGGCCAGTTCACTTCTCTCGTTCTCTCTGTGTTAAATTTTTCCCGAATCGTGTTCAGATTTAGACTAATTGCCTCTTAAAGAACCAATTCTTTACACAGCGAATTAATCATATACAGTAAGTCCTCGGTTTACGTCGGGGTTACGTTCCTGAAAACCGCGACGTAAATAGAAACGACGCAAAATGAGCCATGTTTCATGCCACCGGCCGGCCACGGCCCAAGGTCGGCCGCGCTGGCATACAGACGTGACAACGGGCAATTTTATCAGCAAATGACAACGGACAGCGTGGGAAACAAGTACAACTAGTACTTCTCAGCTTTATAGAATGGTTATTTAACCAGCTGCTTTATTACCTTTATTGATTGAAATATAAAAACAGATATATAGTACATACTGTACGTAATATAAACGCATAATGCATTCAAAGTGTAAGGATACAAAGTGGTTTAGCGCTACACAGATTTTACTTTGAGTCATTCGCAGGAGAAAACAACTGTTTTCTTTTGGAGGCTGGTAAGAACAAAGTCAAAAGAAATGCATACATACAATAAAAGTACTATAAGTATGACAAACATTGAGAGCCCTTGATTTAAAATAATCACATGAAGTAATAAACACCTAAAAGAGGTTATACAATAGCGCGGCGCAATTCTTACAATTTACGTACGGGAATAATTCTAATAAAAATCATAAATTGCAGTGAGCTGATACTGTAGGCCTACTACAAACGCATTTAATCACGATAAAGTTAACAACGGCACGTTTAAAACTCCGGCCAACTCAATGATATCATATCGACTGAAGTGCCAAGGAGTTGGACGAAAAGGGGTAGGAGAAAATGCTGTGTCGTTGCGGGAAGTAGATAACACTTCTACGAGCGAGATACGTGGGTGGCCGAGCGGGCGGGCTGGTAGTATTGCATCACCGCGCGGAGAGCAGCGGAGAGCAGGAAGCATCCCTCATGATGCATGATAAGATAAGGCGGTGAACGTGTAGCTTACGCTACATAGCATAAATTAACTACCGAAGGAAACAAAGAATTATAAACGAATTATATACGGTGTTTTGGTTAAAATAAAGATTTACGGTCATTGTAAACGACGTTGTGAATCGGCGACAACTTAAATTGAAACATGAGTACTCAAACATTAGCGACGTTAATCCGAAGTGACGTAAATCGGTACGACGTAAATAGAGGACTTACTGTACTTTTGTTCACACAAAGATTAGTTCATTTTGAACGAATCATTCATGAATGACACATCACTATTCAGGGGATCATCTTATTCTTTGGATGAGAGATCATCCTTAAAGGTTCATAAGCCAATAACATGGTTAACAGCAAAGTATGAATAAAGCAATGGCAATTTACTGCATTTAAAATTCTCTGTACATCCCAATGATAGTGGCTTACGGAATGAAACCTATAACAGTTAAACAGAAGTGATCATCATGATGATCATGATTCATAATGATCTTGATGATCATGAAAATGATAATGATAATAATCCACAAGCTTTAAAATTAAATAGAAGTAGGTACTTACACACTTCTCCTTCTTGCAGGTCACCCAGTAGTTCAGGGCATGAGGAATTGCAAGGGTTGTGAGGAGTCAACCTGAATGATGTAGTACCACGTAGTTGTGCCAGCATTATGAGGCCAGAGTCAAGTTCTACCTGAAATGTTCAACACATGGATACATTACACCTAATTAATGAATCTGCCTTTTTAAAATGAGATAGAAATGTCATAAGTCGGCAAAGTATAGAGTTAAAGTGAATAATAGTTGCCAAAACATACAACACACAACAAGCCACCTCACATTTATGGCCTTTCAAAAATGCACAATCAAGGAATGCCTTTGGAACCCATTGTCAGCTTTAGCAACTCTCAGAGCCTAAACCTATTCAATTCTTGTTAAAAATTGTTGAACCACTCACAGGTCGGCTATTTACCTTTGTCCAAGAAACATATTAGTTTGGGAGTGCAATGTATAAAAAGGGCACCCCGTGGAAAAATTTATGAAGGGAAGGTACCAGTCGTACCATTTAATTACTTCATTAACTTTGCCATGGAAAACCTGACTATGTTTACATAATTTGCAAGTCTTGGTTTTCTGTCACAGACAAATGCTTTTCAATAGTATATGTACTCATCCTCATCGTAAAAACCTTCAAAGAATATAAGCAACTAAGTCTACAGAACACATGCAGACTTATTCTTGCTGGAATCATGTTACTGTTTCTGTGAAATGTATTTTCTGAGGCACAGATGTGCTACAGTCAAACATGTTACTACTCAAGTGGCAACAATATATTTAACTGACTCTTACCAATTGCTTACATTATCAAGGAAGGTGGCTTGCACGTAATTAATTATTTTTGGTGCAAAGTCAATGATACATCAGTTCTGGACAGAGGTTAACATTACAAAGTAAAATATTATTTTTTATTATTTTTCACTGCTGTTTAATCTGTTTAATTTTTTTATTGGTAAACTGAAACTAACCAGCAAAAATATTATATTTTCAGCAGAAAAAAATTATACATTTATTCAAGACATAATTCCTCACAAAAACAATTTTTTTTAAAGATGGCATGAACATATATACAAAAAAGTACTTGAGCATCAATTTTCATGCTGTCCCAATATCATACAGATATTCTTTAGTAGTATTTCTTGCTCATTTGCCATTTCCACTGGCCAAACACAAAGAAGTCACCTCACCGCAACCTTGATGCTGACAAATTCCACAACAGCCTTATTACTACTACTCACAATGATTAACCCAATCCTAGCATCACAACAAACTCTCTCTCTCTCTTCTACCAGGCTTTTCAAATCCTGCATTTAATAATTATTTGTAATTTTATTTCTAATGTAGTGAACTGAAGTTACCCCTAGAATTTCTATCTTTTACAGTCTGCTACCAGAATAGGAAATAGTGAACAGATTTAAGTATCATCTGGGACATAATTTATTTGTGCATGTTTCCAGTTGAAAGTTTAGTTTCACATAGGACTCAACCCATTTTTTAAACTATTCCAGGTATGCTACCTAGTCTCTGTGCTTATCTGAAGTTTCCATACGTCTATGCACTATGGCTAGTTCTGCATCCAATTACTTGTTTGCTGTGAGAACATGAGTGTGAGTACAGATGCTTGTTTTCTTAAACTATAACCTGTTGCAACAAACAATAACAGCATTCAACAAAAAATTCAATTAGTTAAAAAGTTATGAAAAGCAGTTATGATGGTTAAAAACTCACTTGCAGTGATCATTTATGTCAGCTATGCTTACAATTACGTACAGTTGTTAGTGTTATAATCACCATTTGTATACACCAGAGTCTGTCTGTGTCCGTCATCAAGAGTCACAAATAATCTACTTACGTTAGAACTAAGAAGCTGGCACTAAGAGAGGTCCCCCTGATTTGACATAGTCCGCATGTTGGTTGGGCTGTTTCGTCATTACTTTGTCCATGGTAAATCCTAATCATTGGTTATCTGACGATGTCCTGCAGAACAAATTTTTATTGTTCGAAAAAAACACCTAGAGCCAAGGCTTATGTAGGAAGCTATACATAAAATAAACATTAAAAAATATGTTATAAGTCAACAAAATTAAAATAAATTAATAAAATACCAACAAATTACAAAACACAAGAAAAATATGAAATAATCTAAACAAAACAACAAATCTTAAATAATTAAAAATTATGGGGAGTATTGCTATCATCAGACTTAAAGTGAAATTCACTCCGGATAGCAGGACTGTAGAGTAAATTACACACGTGTGGCGAAACTGATACTGTGTGGCCACTGGCAAGAAGTGTGCTTTTTCATTGCTTTATTAAGTACAGCTTTGAAGTTACAGCTGGATGTGTTGGTGGCCATACTTTTCTATTAAGAACCACTTTCTGGATGACATACAATGTCTAGGGGGTCTCAAGGTCGTCAGTTGGTCACCTAGGGCACCACCGCGTGGAAGGGCATGCGGACCTGGCGGAGAGTCTTGGTTAGAGGGCTGTGACGTGACCAGTGTGAGAAGCAAGACTCGTTTACCTCCTCGGCTTCAACCAACCACAAGATCTGACCCTCTTAATCATTGGACATGCTAATTACTGATTAAAAAATAGAGATGTGACGAAGCATGGGCTATTCAGTCATCCCACGACTCAGTCCTAAAGTAGTCGGGCATGGCTCCATCCTTTGTTTACTGGCTGAAAAAGAGACATCTACTTGAGGGGTTCAAAAGAAGAGTCGACAATTACTACTATGATTAATTAACGTGCCACGGCACTGATTCTACATGATTAATTGCAAAACACGCACACATGTTGGTGGGAGATTTAAGCAATGCGAGGGCGGGGTGGCAGTGAAATGGTGACAGGTCATATTGGAAACTTAAGAAGAGCGTAGCCCCTGGTCCACGTCAAACTTAAATAAAAAATATAACTGTAAGCTGTAGTTTTAAAGCTCACACTTGTGTGTGCTTCGGGCTATACAGAGTGTCTTGTTTTTAATTAACAAACTCAGGGAATCGATTCTACGTAAAATGCTTTTGAAAAATCTTTCGACCAAAAGATATTTAGCTAATTTACCATATAAAACTGCTAATAATTACATATATACTATGGATAGGCTACTAAAAATCCTGTCACACTAATAGTAAGAGCATTAGATTGCTTTCAGACAACGTTGCTTTTAATCTTCAGAGTCAGTTATTTTGGTAAATATAAATTTAACTATTTCATAAAATTTCAAAAAATTTCAATTGTGAAAAATGTTGTACAATCACTGGATTAAAAAAACCTACAACTTATATAATTAAAAAAAAATACTTGATCTAATGGACTTTCCACTGGTGTACCCAAATATGAAAAAAAAAAAATAAATAAAATAAAAAAAAGGGTTCACACGCGTTAGAAGTTATACTTATTTGGCATTACAAAAAATTATCTTTAATTTTGCATGCAAATTATTTATTGAAATATAATAATAAAAGGACCTGAGTGATATTATAAATACGGTTAGTAACGTATAAATTCAATCGTATTAAAAAATTAAAATAAATACTCCGTACTCTATATTAATATAGACATGTGTATAGAAGTAATTATTTAATTTAGTAAAACAATTGAGATGATTTTAATAAAAATTAAATTCAATAAATTTGCTGGATGGTTATTAATTTTATAGTTTATTAAATAATAATGTAATAATTTATAATGAAAATAAATAATGCATACGGGAACATAACCTCAATTGCATAAATACACTTGAATATAGAATTGAAAAAGTTAAAAAAAAAATATTTCTATCACTAATATCCACAATAAATAATTGTTTTTAACTATATGTACCAGTATTCATGAATTACTAAGTATATGAATTAAAAGCAAATATGTAATTTTTATTTGTATGTAGCCTTTTTTCATCCAGTCAAGTTTTATTGCATGTTGCGTGATCATCATAAAAATCCATTCTCATATTTTTTTTCATTATATGCCTAAAGAAACATAACCTAACCTCACTTATATAAATATATTTGGAAAATTCATAAACACAATTTTTATCCCTAATATTCAAAATATATAAATGTTTTTAATGATATGGATCAGTATTCAATATCAATCACTAAATTATAAGATTTAAAAGCACATATATAATTTTTATTTGTATGTAGCTTTTTTCAGCAAAAATTTGTTGCATGGTACACGTACATCATAAAAATTCACTTTCATTATTTTTTCATAATTTGCAATAAGAATAATAGCTACAAAAAAGTTGCAGGGATAGAAAATAATACCTGAATGTTAGAAAACATGGTTGAAATTAAAATTTTAGTGAGGGAAAGGAAGTTTTTATGAAATTGGACGATTCTAGGTAATTTTTTTAATCCAATAAATGTACAATATAATATTAATAATGTCAATTTTTGGAGTTTTTGAATGTGTTGAACTGTTATTGACTAGTTATTTTAACTGAATCTAGAGAGTAAAAACAAGATTATCTGACAGGAAATATGACACTCTTTTGAAAGGTGCTTTAAGCTCCATTGTAGCCTCAGTGTATCTGTAATTATTAAACAGTAAGACAGTCACATGTCTCATTAAATGATTTTCAAAAACATTTTACAAGTAAATTTTTTTCTTTTGAACTGAACAATTAATTCCCAGAGTTTGGAAACTAAGAACTGAGACAAACCGTAAAAGAATGTAAGTGATTTGTACATTTAAATACACCACATAGGTACTTAATTACATTAAACCAATAAACACAAATATTGAAATAATTAAAAATAATATTAAATTATACATATGACTAAATAAAAAATAAATGATAAAAATTATTGGTCAAAGATATAAATAAAGCAAATAATTTTAATGGTTATCACGGTTTTACTTTCAAATTTTTTTAAGTATTGTATTGTATTGTTTTTGATACCTTATAATACAAGACAATTAGTTGGTAAAAGTTATTTTTGTTTTTGATATTATAGGTCACTGTAACACTGTACACATGTTAGAAGTTATACTTATTTGGCGTAGTAAAGAACTAACTTTAGTTTTGAATGCAAATAATAAATGGGAATAAAATAATAAAAGTACTGGAGTGATATATTACAAATAGGTACCGGTAGTAAAGTATAAATTCTATCAAACTAACAAATATAATAAAAACTCAGTACCCAATACCTATTAATATAAACACAAGTATTAAATTAATTATTTAATTTAGTAAAATAAATGAAATAATTTTTAATTAATAATGCAAATAAATAAAAATGCTTAGTGTTTATTATAATTGATTAATTTTAGTATTTATTAAATAATAATTTAATAATTCATAACAAAAATAGATTATACATATGGAAACATAACCCCAATTATATAAATACACTTGAAAATAGAGTTGAAAATGTTTATAAACAATTTATATCTGCAATATTCACAATAAATAAATGTTTTTAATGATATTGACCAGTCTTCAATATCAATCACTTAATCATAAGATTTAAAAGTTTGTGTGTGTGTGTGTGTGTGTAATGAAAGATGTGATGTCATTATCCAAGATTGCGGAGAACAAAATGGCGGTAAGTTCTAGAAAAATAAATGACAGAAGGTTCTAGAGACTAAATTGTTACCAGGGTCAAAGGCCACCATGACATCACAATCGAATATGGCGGCAAGTCATTGACCTGCACCTCGCTCCTCACCCTGGACTCTATGCTCGACTCGGCTATTACACACTACTCCGTGACCATTTTAGTAAGGCCATTAAAATTTAGCACAGCTTCCTTTCCATCTGTCAGCATTCTGTCATAGTTCAAACCAAACCTAAGAGGGTCGAGATGGAATAATTTGGTGATTCAACATGGAATCACCCATAAATAAAAGAAAGCTCCATAATTTTGTTTTTCATTAGGTACTAACCACTTGTTTACATTTACAAACTTTATTCTAGTAATCAATACGTACTGTGAACATATTAATTTAAACTGCACATTATCATATGCAGTTCAAGTAATTCTGAAACAGTCAAGTTTGCAATTCATTATGTAACTCAATAAATACACTAAAGATATAAATCCACTTACTTTCTTGTAGATTCTGGTGTTGTAATCAGATGACATCAGTACCCAGTTAAAATGGGCAGGCGATACTGAACTAGACAGGAAGTATGGACGTTGGTAGAACTTTCGTAAGGCTTTCACAGCATTGATGTCACAATTCTGCCTGAAAAATAATCATACAGAAAAATATTGTTTGATTATTTATCCTGCAAAAATGTAAAATGTGCACAAGAACAAACCCTTTAATGAATTCTTGATAACTCAAAATAGATAGCCAAATATTTGGAGAACTTTGCTATTTTGCAAATATTTACGATGTAGTATTTGTATAGCATGAGAAAAATGTAATTACTTTTGATTTGTATGTTGTAATTTATTTTTACAGGGGCTGGTAATATAATGTGAGAATAGTTTATAAAATTCATAATTATTTTTTAAAAGTTAATTATTTTAAAAAATAACAGTTAGGTAAAAAAAACACATAAATTTAAAGCCATATTATTCTAATTAATTATTTGTATTAAAGCTAGTTTTATTGGAAACAAACAAGAAAACAATATGTAAATTTTTATCCAAATATATGTTTTTGTTTTGACTTTTTTTTTAGCTGTGATTTGAAATTTTGAAAGTTATTTGAACCAATTGTTTTTTTTATATGACGTGATGGGTAACCTACTAGGATGTTCTGAAAGGATGTGTCCTGCGGCGCAGTTCTATTGTGTTTCCTCAGTTGTTGCTCTGCTAGTGAACTGATAGGTCGCACGTCACTCTGCAGCTCATGAATCTTTCTTTAGCACATGTCGCCCGGATATTTTCCCATATGTTGGTCTGGGCCACGCTGAATTCATAACCTATTGTTTCAGCATTTTAAATTACAAATTGTTTTCACCACAGGCAATAATAGGAGACTGGGAGTACGTAGTTATAAGTTAACTATGTGACTTCTTGTCCATGATTTTTTTTTGCTATAGTTTATTAAATTCTGTGGCGTGGGACAATCATTTCTTGGTTTGGGTGATGAAAAATAATTTTGGTGTGTGAAGAATTTTCTGGAACAATGTATTTGAAGTTTATTCAGAAACTGTTTTGAAAAAGAATAAATTTCAAAAAGCTTCAGAACTCTTTTCTTCAATTAATAATATTAACCAATTCAGCTAAAAAAAAAAACTTACCTTACAATTCTAAATATATTTCTCTTGCTGCAGTGACAACATATATGAGAATTTTTACGGTAGTCCAGTTAGGTCGCCTTAAGCCAGGTCAATCTAACTCAGTATCAACGTCAACAAAATTTCACACATAAAAAATATATTATTATTTTTTTATATAAACAAACTTGAAATTTAACCAATGGATCATTTGTCTGCAGACGGCTTAGAGTGACACTCCAGAGCCAGCAATTTGTTCAATAGATAAGTGAAACAATGATATTAATCCAATTATTTTGTTTGCACTAATACATGTGTAGAATCAGAGGAAGAATGTCTCAGTTTGCACTGTATGCATTTTCTCTAAAGGGCTGTGTATGGTAAATTTTTACTGGCCATGGGTCAACTTTCATACTTTCAGTTGCATTTAAAGTACATCTCTCACCAATTAGCATGTTTGAGTTCACCTCTCACAAAGATGTAAGTTAATGTTAACCAGTTCCATGTATTTGCATTTAAGAAACTAACTGCAAACAGCAGTTCACTAACAGCTAGCTTCTCAACATTCTTGAAAATTTAAAAGACCCAGAATAATGGGTAAACATTAATTGATTGCAAACAAAATCTCATCAAAGAATTGGTTCTGTTAGTATCATATCAACAGTAATGCATTGACAATATTAGAAAATGAAACTTATTTTATGTATAAGCCTTGTAAATAGTTACAAATAGTTCATACCTACCCTCACTGCCTCTTGGATCTGTTGTGGGTCGTTATGCTATCTCGTCCTAAATCCACACGACTATCATGAATCAGTTTTGTGTGTAGTGCAACAATTACAGAATGCACCCCATACTTAGGGTGTGCAAGGGGAAAGTAAAGGTAACTTTTTTATTGCAGCATACAATAAACACATTTTTTCCTCTAGAACTTTTATTATTTTTGAAATAACCATTATTGTACTTAATTCAATTGTAATGCATTCACCAAGAGCAATAACAATGCAAAATGGTGTAACTGCACTGGCAGCACAAATAACTACATTACCACTGAAATAAACTTGATGTAAGTTTTTGGACATACGCCATTGCTAAGAACTTTTTCTGTTGAAGAAAAACTAATAAATAAAATAAATAAATAAAAATAAAAATAAAAATACTCAAAAAAAAAGATACAAAAAACACACAAAATTAAGCAAACAATTGCTGTTGTCAACAAGGATATGAACACCACAAAATATTCCGAAACAGGAATATGGTCAGCAAACAAAGAAAAAACAAAGAAAAATGTACTAAGAGAACGAAAAAATCCCCACAAATGATGACAACACAAAAATATTGAAACCCAAAATAATTCAGCACAACAGTTGAAGCGAGACAAAAAACATGACAAAACGAAAAAACAAACAAATACAATAGTTTTACCTAAACAGAAACAAGCGACGTTTCGGGAACTGCTATCTGCTCCCGTCCTCAGGCAGAGACGCACATGGTACGGAAACACAGGTGCGACTGAGAAGGGGCTGGAAAATGAGGGTATTTATCAGAGAAAGGGCTACATCTTGCTCAGCCAATGACAGACGAGCTGTCTCCCCATTGGCTGTGCACCATGTAGTTAAAGCGGATTGGGAATGGTGGGTTGAGTATTGGCTATTGTTTTGTGCTGCAGGGATGTTTCTCTCTTTATCAAAGGGATCCACGTATTTTTTAATTCAATGCTCTGCTGGCTGAAAATATTTTTATTGCTAATAATGAAGGCCGATTCTTTGATTTTCCTTTTTATTTTATCGGATTCCTGTATGAGTGGTGTGGAGTCTTCCCAGAGAATTTTGTGGCTATTTTCCCATGTATGTTCAGCAAGTCTGGATTTTAGGGTTTCACCCTTCTTGCAGTTGTTTTTGTGTTCTTTGATTCGGGTGGATAGAGCTCTGCCAGTTTCACCTATGTACATGTGGCCACATTCACAGGGGATTTGATACACACAGATGTGAGTTTGTAATTTTTCTGTGGCTGGTTTCACCTTGGTAACAATACTTTTAATAGTAGATTTAGAACGGAATGCTGTTTGAAGTCCATATTTATTTCCTAGGCGTCTTATTTTTTCTGAAAGCCCTTGAACATATGGAATAACTAGGGTTCCTGCAGGTTTCTCAGTTTCTGTGGATTTGAGTGTTTTGTTGGATTTCAAATGCTGTTTGATGGTGTTGACAGGGTAACCATTGGCTATGAGTTCTTTTTTTATATGATTGTGTTCAACCGCAATAGATTTCTCATCAGAACAAATAATCTCAGCTCGGTTGGTTAGTGTGTGAATTATGCCAGTTTTTGTTGTTTTGGGATGGTTGGATGCAAAATTAAGGTATTGGCCTGTGTGCGTAGGTTTCCTGTATACTTTTGTTTCCAGGCTGTTGTTTTTTCTGCTGACTAGTACATCCAGGAAAGGAATGCTACCTTTGGTTTCTTTTTCATATGTGAATTTTATTGATGGCCTCAGAGAGTTGAGGTGGTTCACAAATTCCTCCAAAGTTTCAGGTCCATGTTGCCAGACAGTGAAGGTATCATCCACATAACGGAGCCAGATTTTTGGAGGGCTATTACTTTTGCTAAGTGCTTCTTGCTCAAAGTTTTCCATTAATATATTGGCCATACATGGTGAAAGAGAAGAGCCCATTGCCATGCCATCGGTCTGTTTGTAGAAAATATCCTTGAACTGGAAATATGTTGTGGTGACACAGAGGGTAATCATTTCCATGATGGATGGGATTGGTATTATAGTTCTGTCCTTTAGGGTTGGATCAGCTTCCAATTTCGCCTTGACAATGCTGAGTGTTTCGGCTACTGGCACATTAGTGAAGAGGCTTTGGACATCAAAACTCACCAGGGTATCATTGTCAGGGTATCATTGCCAGAAACTATCAAAATATCTCCTGAAAATTGTTGAGCCACTAGCAGGACAGACAGATACATTTGTCAAAGATTCTAATCATTTTATTTCTATAGTCAAAACACTGAAAATAGAATACAATGATACCCTGGTGAGTTTTGATGTCCAAAGCCTCTTCACTAATGTGCCAGTAGCCGAAACACTCAGCATTGTCAAGGCGAAATTGGAAGCTGATCCAACCCTAAAGGACAGAACTATAATACCAATCCCATCCATCATGGAAATGATTACCCTCTGTGTCACCACAACATATTTCCAGTTCAAGGATATTTTCTACAAACAGACCGATGGCATGGCAATGGACTCTTCTCTTTCACCATTTATGGCCAATATATTAATGGAAAACTTTGAGCAAGAAGCACTTAGCAAAAGTAATAGCCCTCCAAAAATCTGGCTCCGTTATGTGGATGATACCTTCACTGTCTGGCAACATGGACCTGAAACTTTGGAGGAATTTGTGAACCACCTCAACTCTCTGAGGCCATCAATAAAATTCACATATGAAAAAGAAACCAAAGGTAGCATTCCTTTCCTGGATGTACTAGTCAGCAGAAAAAACAACAGCCTGGAAACAAAAGTATACAGGAAACCTACGCACACAGGCCAATACCTTAATTTTGCATCCAACCATCCCAAAACAACAAAAACTGGCATAATTCACACACTAACCAACCGAGCTGAGATTATTTGTTCTGATGAGAAATCTATTGCGGTTGAACACAACCATATAAAAAAAGAACTCATAGCCAATGGTTACCCTGTCAACACCATCAAACAGCATTTGAAATCCAACAAAACACTCAAATCCACAGAAACTGAGAAACCTGCAGGAACCCTAGTTATTCCATATGTTCAAGGGCTTTCAGAAAAAATAAAACGCCTAGGAAATAAATATGGACTTCAAACAGCATTCCGTTCTAAATCTACTATTAAAAGTATTGTTACCAAGGTGAAACCAGCCACAGAAAAATTACAAACTCACAACTGTGTGTATCAAATCCCCTGTGAATGTGGCCACATGTACATAGGTGAAACTGGCAGAGCTCTATCCACCCGAATCAAAGAACACAAAAACAACTGCAAGAAGGGTGAAACCCTAAAATCCAGACTTGCTGAACATACATGGGAAAATAGCCACAAAATTCTCTGGGAAGACTCCACACCACTCATACAGGAATCCGATAAAATAAAAAGGAAAATCAAAGAATCGGCCTTCATTATTAGCAATAAAAATATTTTCAGCCAGCAGAGCATTGAATTAAAAAATACGTGGATCCCTTTGATAAAGAGAGAAACATCCCTGCAGCACAAAACAATAGCCAATACTCAACCCACCATAACCAATCCGCTTTAACTACATGGTGCACAGCCAATGGGGAGACAGCTCGTCTGTCATTGGCTGAGCAAGATGTAGCCCTTTCTCTGATAAATACCCTCATTTTCCAGCCCCTTCTCAGTCGCACCTGTGTTTCCGTACCATGTGCGTCTCTGCCTGAGGACGGGAGCAGATAGAAGTTCCCGAAACGTCGCTTGTTTCTGTTTAGGTAAAACTATTGTATTTGTTTGTTTTTTAGTTTTGTCATGTTTTTTGTCTCGCTTCAACTGTTGTGCTGAATTATTTTGGGTTTCAATATTTTTGTGTTGTCATCATTTGTGGGGATTTTTTCGTTCTCTTAGTACATTTTTTTTTGTTTTTTCTTTGTTTGCTGACCATATTCCTGTTTCGGAATATTTTGTGGTGTTCATATCCTTGTTGACAACAGCAATTGTTTGCTTAATTTTGTGTGTTTTTTGTATCTTTTTTTTGAGTATTTTTATTTTTATTTATTTATTTTATTTATTAGTTTTTCTTCAACAGAAAAAGTTCTTAGCAATGGCGTATGTCCAAAAACTTACATCAAGTCAAGCACTCCCATTGCACAAATCTTTTAAAGATAACATCAATGCCCGGTATGGACCCGGTATGCATATTTCTCTGAGGAAGTTGGAAAAGAAATTAATTGATTTATCACAATGTTCGAATAACTTGACTTTTCTCTGTAAATGTCGCAGTAAGGGAGTCATTCCTAGAGGACTCACAATCAAATCCCCGGTCAACAGCAAACAGGCTCAACAAATAACCCGGAAAGCCAGCCAAAAGCTTCTGAGTGAAAGAATTGCCGCATATCACTGCCAAAAATCACATTTGAACAATGAAATTTCGGCACTACAGCTTGAAATTCAGTCTACCCTCAATACTAAAGATTTCAATCGCATCTATCAGTCCATCACGAATCTGGTCCAAAAGAGGTCTCTACAGTGCAAAGAGAAGCAAAAAGATAAATTAGCCAAACTGACGAGTAAGATGAATACAAAAACACATCCCACAACACAGAGCATCAACACTGTCGTTAATTCATCTTCAAGAAAGCTGTCCAATAGCGAGGAAAATGTTTTACAAAAAGGCCTCAATTTCAGCATTGCTCCACGACACATTCCTGCACTTGACATAGTTTCATCTGTTGAGAGTGCAATATACAAACTTCCTGCCGCCAAATAAGAAGAATTTCGTTGGAATGTGCGTACAGCAATCACTTCAGCTGGTCCACCTCAACCGAATCTGCCGCCTGATGAACTAAAGGCCATCAAAACTCTGAAATCCGACCATACCATTGTAATCCTCCCAGCCGATAAGGGTCGTGCTACAGTCATACTTGACAAACCAGACTATGAGCAAAAAATTACTGATTTGATCACCACAGATCAATATACAAAACTGGTAAAAGACCCCACAGCCAGCATTGAAAGAAAAGTGTACCAAACTCTAAAAAAACATCAGAATCACATCCCAGAAAAAACTAGATCAGAACTGACACCACACAGCAGTAAAGCACCCCACATTTACGGTCTTCCAAAGATTCATAAACCCGACATGCCTCTGCGCCCGATCATCAGTTGTTGTAATTCCCCATGCCAGAAACTATCAAAATATCTCCTGAAAATTGTTGAGCCACTAGCAGGACAGACAGATACATTTGTCAAAGATTCTAATCATTTTATTTCTATAGTCAAAACACTGAAAATAGAAAACAATGATACCCTGGTGAGTTTTGATGTCCAAAGCCTCTTCACTAATGTGCCAGTAGCCGAAACACTCAGCATTGTCAAGGCGAAATTGGAAGCTGATCCAACCCTAAAGGACAGAACTATAATACCAATCCCATCCATCATGGAAATGATTACCCTCTGTGTCACCACAACATATTTCCAGTTCAAGGATATTTTCTACAAACAGACCGATGGCATGGCAATGGGCTCTTCTCTTTCACCATTTATGGCCAATATATTAATGGAAAACTTTGAGCAAGAAGCACTTAGCAAAAGTAATAGCCCTCCAAAAATCTGGCTCCGTTATGTGGATGATACCTTCACTGTCTGGCAACATGGACCTGAAACTTTGGAGGAATTTGTGAACCACCTCAACTCTCTGAGGCCATCAATAAAATTCACATATGAAAAAGAAACCAAAGGTAGCATTCCTTTCCTGGATGTACTAGTCAGCAGAAAAAACAACAGCCTGGAAACAAAAGTATACAGGAAACCTACGCACACAGGCCAATACCTTAATTTTGCATCCAACCATCCCAAAACAACAAAAACTGGCATAATTCACACACTAACCAACCGAGCTGAGATTATTTGTTCTGATGAGAAATCTATTGTGGTTGAACACAATCATATAAAAAAAGAACTCATAGCCAATGGTTACCCTGTCAACACCATCAAACAGCATTTGAAATCCAACAAAACACTCAAATCCACAGAAACTGAGAAACCTGCAGGAACCCTAGTTATTCCATATGTTCAAGGGCTTTCAGAAAAAATAAGACGCCTAGGAAATAAATATGGACTTCAAACAGCATTCCGTTCTAAATCTACTATTAAAAGTATTGTTACCAAGGTGAAACCAGCCACAGAAAAATTACAAACTCACAACTGTGTGTATCAAATCCCCTGTGAATGTGGCCACATGTACATAGGTGAAACTGGCAGAGCTCTATCCACCCGAATCAAAGAACACAAAAACAACTGCAAGAAGGGTGAAACCCTAAAATCCAGACTTGCTGAACATACATGGGAAAATAGCCACAAAATTCTCTGGGAAGACTCCACACCACTCATACAGGAATCCGATAAAATAAAAAGGAAAATCAAAGAATCGGCCTTCATTATTAGCAATAAAAATATTTTCAGCCAGCAGAGCATTGAATTAAAAAATACGTGGATCCCTTTGATAAAGAGAGAAACATCCCTGCAGCACAAAACAATAGCCAATACTCAACCCACCATAACCAATCCGCTTTAACTACATGGTGCACAGCCAATGGGGAGACAGCTCGTCTGTCATTGGCTGAGCAAGATGTAGCCCTTTCTCTGATAAATACCCTCATTTTCCAGCCCCTTCTCAGTCGCACCTGTGTTTCCGTACCATGTGCGTCTCTGCCTGAGGACGGGAGCAGATAGCAGTTCCCGAAACGTCGCTTGTTTCTGTTTAGGTAAAACTATTGTATTTGTTTGTTTTTTCGTTTTGTCATGTTTTTTGTCTCGCTTCAACTGTTGTGCTGAATTATTTTGGGTTTCAATATTTTTGTGTTGTCATCATTTGTGGGGATTTTTTCGTTCTCTTAGTACATTTTTCTTTGTTTTTTCTTTGTTTGCTGACCATATTCCTGTTTCGGAATATTTTGTGGTGTTCATATCCTTGTTGACAACAGCAATTGTTTGCTTAATTTTGTGTGTTTTTTGTATCTTTTTTTTGAGTATTTTTATTTTTATTTATTTATTTTATTTATTAGTTTTTCTTCAACAGAAAAAGTTCTTAGCAATGGCGTATGTCCAAAAACTTACATCAAGTCAAGCACTCCCATTGCACAAATCTTTTAAAGATAACACTGAAATAAACCTGTGTTTTGTAGGGAAAGTGACTGTTTAAGCAGTCCACCTTGAGTGGTATTATTTCTCATACTAGATTCAAAAAGAGCAGAGTATTTCTTCTAAAGACTCGCGCTCGGTCTAATTTACTATAGCATTTAACACACATTATATTTTACTTTTAAGTTACCCTTCATACAACAGGTGGTACATAACTGAAGTGAGCAGGTTATCAAGGCAAACCAATGACTGAATAATTAGGTTTCAGTCCTCTACATAATAAAAACAGCAAACATTAACAGACCTAAACGATGCCCTAAACTTAACAAACAGAGGATAAATGTTTCTATTCATAATTAGTTCTTCACAAAGAAAATGTAAATACCAATGCTGGATTTGCTAAGAGCAATAGCCATTGAATTTAATATGCCATATATGTTATGTGTTGTTCATTATGAAATGTAACCACAACTCACAAGTAGCGACATGAAGGGCAAGTGCGATTCACTTAATTCTTTGTGCACGCATAGTGTCCTAGAATCGTGCACAGTTCTGTCCTTGCAGTTAATTCTTAATACGACGAATATATTGAGGGTTCTCTGAGTGCACAAATATATTACCAACGGTTTATCCCATTAAGTCCACTGCTGAATGATTTATCGCCAATCAACAACGTATGAGCTACCCTTGAATTGTTTACCTTCTTTAGGCTGTTTACTGGAGTCAAGTTACAAACTGTGTTCCCTCAAAATGCTCCCGAGAGAGAGAGAGAGAGAGAGAGAGAGAGAGAAGGGCTGGCGAATTCATTGCCGATAGTTCGAAAATTACTTGTTTCAGACAATCCCACAAAATACGACGTTCTGAACTACATTACCCACATTATGGCTGATGCACATCACACCCTCGTGTGCCTGCCGCTAATCCAGATGGCACTATCATGTTTCAATCAATAAATAAGATTTTTCAAACTGCATCCTGCATAATACTGTGGGCCAGATCACTTTCTGGGCAAGCGTGCGAAACTCTCCATTCGCAGCCCAGTAGCGACTGACTGTCGTGCACACCTTCGCCTCAATCCCGGCTTGGCACTGCCGTTGTGCTTCTTATGACAGACTCCCTTAAACATGTCAATATCCAAGCTAACCATTGCACTTACAGAGTTCATGAATTAAAAGCACGAAAAGTTAAGTAAATTGAACTTTCAATTACAATGAACAAAAATCCACAAATATAATCACACTGGCCAAAACAAACTAGTAAATTCTTAAGTTAAAAAATCGTGTAAGGTGATGAGGGGCGTAAGGCCCCTCACAATGACATTGGCTGGCTTACGTTAAGTCAGTCTTTTCCCAGGTGCTCTAGTAGCCAAAGGGGCACTCATTGCAGAGCCATTCATCACTTTCTTTTAACAAACCTCTTTCATCTGCCATTTTCAAGTATGTGATAGAAAATACTTTTTTTTTCATTTCGGTCCTATTGCTGACTCCACCCGGCCTACATGGTCAATTAACAAAATATATTTACCCGCAAGAAGTTTTGTAATTTGCCTAGCCCAGCCACGGGTTGCAAGCTGGGCCGTACTTAAACCGATTCTGCCTCCGACGTTTTCTTAGTTTAGTTCACCAGCTTAAATTTTATTTGTGTAAACTGTGTCGCATGCTCGAGAACTTACCCACGTGGTCACCAGAAGTCAGTTGCCATCAGCTTGTGTGTTTACTCTATGATTTTATTTGTACTGTATTTACATGTAACTGTATTTTCTGTAGCTACCTTTCAAACTACAGATGGCTGAATTTGTAATTAGTTAAGCACCAATGCAGTTAATGTGAGACTGTATCACTATGCCACTGCTAGAACTATCTCTGTACTTTAGGTCTGGTATGTTATACTAGCCAATGTAGTAACACGCTGCCAAAACAATCTGCACTTGTGAACATGCCATTCATCATTGCGATAAAGCTGAGTGAATAAATAGCTATATGTATAATATTGCCTTTAATCCATAACATTCTTTATTAATCGTTTTCAGCAACCATAATTTGTCCCTGCAGCCAGGGTAAAATGCTATGTACACCGATATAGACCACTGCTCAGATTCCCACCAAGTCCCTGTTTCCTTCAACCTGAATAAGGCCTGAACTACCTTCCCACATCCCATCTGATGCTCTACTGTAAGTATTCTTATGGTCCATCCCATTTTCCCACTGTGGTCTGGTTCCTCAAGCACTCCTGTGGTAAAGAGCAGCCAGCATTTAACCACCCATCCATCTTGATTCTCCCCTTTCCTTCAAACGCTCCCTCCATCAGCGGCCAATCATAAGATGATAAAGTAGTTATCGACAATTTATATCCTTAGTAAACATTTACACTCAAAACATATTGAAACACCATGATAAAATGATAAATGTAATTAACTAATTTTATTTGAAAAGCTTTAACATCTGAGCATAATCCATCAGTTTAAATATTAGTTGGAAATTTAAGTGAAAACAAACATGGCTCTAGTGTTTTCTTTACTAAACAAAAAAGTTAGAAAAATTAATACTAATAAGTTTCAACACATGTGCAATACATAACAGTAATGAAATTGCTTAATAGTGCTCATACAAAAATATAACTCACCAGTGTACAAACCACTTGTCTGCTTGAGGACTAGAAATCCTTTTCAAAAATGCATGAAGGTCAGAAGATCCAAGTCGCAGGTTAGTGGTCAAAATACACGGTACAGTGTCAACTAATTTGTCATCCTGTAAGTATAACTATATAACAAACATTTTAATTAAGTTATGTTATTTCTTTGGGGTACCCTATAATTTTTAACACATCAAAACCAAGTAAACAAGACATTATCCTATTACACATTAAAAGCCAATTTTTTAATTATTTGACATTCAGAATAAAGTACACATTTTTGTGTCTTTAAATGATCCAGTTTGTGGTAACAGGGTTGATACTGAGCATTACTGAATATTTACATAAAACACTAGAACTTTGAATATTTTAAAATACTAGTTAAAAAAATTAAAAAGGAATTTAAATAGATTTTAAAATTAACAGACTTCTGGCATAAAGATATTAAAAATAAAAACTAAAACCACTAGTAAGAGTGAGCTGAAAAACAGTGTTCTAATGGATAGAAAAGATGTAAATCTGAATATTTTTGAACTAATGTGCTGCATTCACTACAAGCAAATTAACAATACAGACATTAAAGAAGACTGCAGAAGGCCAGTCAGATAGCAAAACTGTAACAGCAGTGTTAAAAAAAAATGATTGCTGTGCTGATGCATCCGACTGGGTTGACAAATTTACACCTAGGTAGGCAGAAGCAAAAACAATCTTATTTAACTGATCTGGCCCTACACTTTCATTCTCTGAGATTGAATGTATGTGTCTATTTCACTGATGAAATTTTGATAGAGTAGAGTCTCAATTAAAATCGAGTTAATGTGGATCGCGGAAATCTCGAATTAGAAAACTCTTGGATAGCACAAATAGAATAAGAAAACCATCTTGGTTTTCAGTTGGCCTAGGGGTGTAATTTTTTGTGGCAAGGATTTTTCCAGTTTTTCTTCGGTGTAGATTATTTCACGTTACTTCATAATTCGCCAACCAGAAAATTAAATCTTTTAGGTTAATTTTTTTTAGCCTTTAGACAATGGTTAGATAATTTTTTATGCCCTCAAGCAAATGTTTTAACAGTCTTTACCGGTAATGGCACTTTAATTTAGCTAGAATAATATGGAACCTCGTTTAGTCAAAGCTTAGTTAAACGAGACACTGCTGTACTTTATTGCAAGTAGATTGTAAAGTATTGTGGCAAAAACTTTGTAAAGTTGGCCTCTTTGACTATGATATTTAGATAATCTGGACTAATTTACATGAACAAAAAACATAACGAAGCCTTGCACAGTAATAAAAAAAGTAAAAAGGAACCAATAAACATTTTAAAACATAAAAACAGAACTTTTTTTGTTCAATACAGAGGACATTTTCTGTAAGTACGTTCTCTTGTATTTATTTCCCCCTAATTCTCTGGTTAACCCAGATTTCATTATCTTAGATTGGTTCTCATTCTAAATGAGTCAATTGGGTTTATCGTGGTCTTAAATAAAAGAGGACACTATTACCTTGGTTTACAGTGTTTGAAATTATCTCCTTTATTCTTAAAAGAAAACTGTGATCAAACTTGTAAATAATAGTTGTATATAAAATGTTCAACAAAAATAAAAATGTGTATAACATATTGGTGCAAAAAGTATGATAAAATTTTTAGTCAATCAATATCTAAATATTCAATAGTGTCCACAACTGTACTAAATAAACAATAGTTCAACTCTGTGTACGAAGAAACTCTAAGGTTAAGTAATACAAAATAATCTTCATTCAAAATTACCTGGGTGATGTTGTCAAACCAAAAGTCATCAGTATTCATCACTGGCCAGGACTCCATTGCATCAATAACAATAAGTGGAGCATCTCGACTCAAGTAACCATCAAGAAGCTGCTCATAAGCCACATTGCCCAGTCGATCAACATATTCTAGAGCTTCACATGACTGAAAACCAAACATTTATACAAGGATATAAATAAGTATACAACAAATTTGATAGTACAACAAGTTTTCTAACATATTTGAGGTCATTTGTTCTACTGTGTTCAATGTAAGTTTGAAAGTAATATTTCATTGAACATTACTATTCAAACTATTTCACATAAAGGAAGATGCAAAATGTAACAGGGTTACAAGACCTTACAGTAACTAATAAACAGACCTCACTGGTGATACATATAATGAGGTTCTTGTATAAAGGTTAAAAAACTTTGAAAATTATATTGTAGCATAGCATAATTTCTACCCCTGCTACTGTTAACAATTAACTGAGAATGTTTAATGTTGCAGATGTTTTCTTAATGTTTCATAATTAATTCATACTCATGTTTCTTCTATTATGTATAGGCATTTAAGGTATTTTGTTTGTGCTTAAATATTAATTACTAATTTTGTTAGGTTTTACAAAAATATGGAATTTTTTACCTTATTTATTTGGTTAGTTAAAATTAATACATCTATTAATTACATTTTTACAATTATAAAGCATCTTCTGGTTTGTGAGGCTGCAACATTCCAGAAGGTTTAAAAAGAAAGGAAGACACGGGTGCGACACTCTGTCGCGAGCAAGTTACCTTTTACGCCTCAAGTAAGTGTGTTGTTGGGAAAACCCAACATGTAGGCGCATAACTGCGCAGCAATGATCCAGAACTTTTGCTGGTCGCTGTCTCGCCAGCCAATCAGAACAAACCTTGAGGTGGTGTCATGTGCCTTTCCACACTTTCAGAGAAAAATTCTATATGGTCATGTAACTGGTTCTGTTTTGTGATTGGTTGGTTGAACCACGGAGTTGCTTCCCTTTGTTTTCACCTTTGTGAGGGAAGACAACTTCATTGTTCAAATAAGTTGTAGCTCAATTGTCGCCACGTGCTGTCGCGTCGTCTGCAGCTCACAAAATTACTATGTGAAGAGATAATTTCACACCTGCTGGTCGGGACCAGGCCAAAGTTCAATCTTTTGGATTTTTTTTAACTAGAAATTTGACCCAGGCGTCGGCATCGGCCCGTGGCGACGATAATCGCAGGCGAGACCACACTGCTGATTGGTGCCACGCCCAAGTTGAAACTTTTTTTGGGGTTTTCAGACTTTAAAATTATAAATTTGACCCCAGGCATCTGCATCGACCCAGGATGACCATGGTTATTCCCCCGGGACATGGTCGCAGAATCGTGTACCTTAGTTAAAAATTAAACTAAGAGACTTAATTTTTTTTCTAATTAAGCAACGTGCTACATTGAATATGTATGGAAAATCATCTGGATGTATGTAAGTTGTGATCAAAGTTTTGTTTCGAAAAAATAATAAAACAAAAGACTGTTAAAAAATGCTTTTACATACTTTAAAGTAATATAAGAAAAAACTACTCCATTAAATGAATGATTTATCCTATCTTTCCTGAAAGACTAACTTTAAAATCATAACCTACATAATCATGAGGATTAACATTATAAACTTTTGCTTTTAGACTTATTGCTATTTTGGGTTGCTTTGCCGAGCCAATCTATAATGTAACACGGAACAAATCGGTTTGTTTGCGGTACAGCAGCCCACATGGCTGGATGATATCTTAACGTTAGATTTAAAGTCTCCGAGAGGTTTTACATTTAATTAAGTTAAACAGTTGCCCTTTTGAAATGGCCCCGAGGATAAAAGAAAGAATAAAGTCCAAACAAAATTAAAGTATCAGTAATACACAACGATGATGTTCCCGAGGTGCTGGCATGTCCAGCCTCAAGCTGTAATGATGGTTGACTGAGGAGAACAATGGCTGCCGTGGGTACTGGATGGCATCCCCACGCCAAGACACAAAAACATTAGGTTATTTAAAAACTATGTCGCAGATATTACAAGTATAAGACATAAACCCTTCATAAAAATTAGGGCATAAAGTGATACAAACATTTACATTGGTTGTATTTAATGTTATAAAAAGTATGAGAATACTTATTTCTTTGGGGTGTGCTCAGAATGTCAGATTCCTTCCTGAGACAAATGAATAAAAGCTATGTCTTTAGATACTGATAATAAAGAATAACACAGCCCTTTAAGAATACAAAATTAAAACCGTAAAAAAAAAATTAATAATGTTTAATGGGGTTACCAGGCACTAGCTTTAACATGCTCAAGTGAAGGGGTGCTATTCAAAACATCACACGCTGATGTACAGTGATGGTACAATTATGTCAGAACAATGAGAGACATGGATGGTAAGAGATTTGCATCTGGCTTCATGGAGCGTAGCCCCTAGACGAAGTCAATTCAAGACATACAATGTAAGGCTAATGTATTACGGCATATTTTATAAGCCAGTACTTTTTTTCTGGAAAAAGACTCCCATAAATTATATTAAGGCTTGTTGTATCTTTAATTTATATTAATAAGTGTGCATGGAGCTCAATGTAACTTATATGTTATCTTGATGCTGCATCTTTACTTTCAATGACATTTAGGCTTGGCTTTTTTTGCTAACTATGCATCTTGCACAGAATTTTATTTTAAGATAAATAATAATTACAATGACACTGCACTTTAAAGGCAATATTTAAAATATTTAAAGCAAACAAATAATTACTTATGCCAATATGATCATTACAACAATAATGGTAAAAATGCAGGAGCACAACAAATATACACTTGTTTATGTGTAAATAAACACTATTTATTAGCAGGTCTATCTGTGGAAAGTAAAAAATAACTTTTTGAAAGTTTAATCTTAGTATTCAATTCTATTTTAATTTTAAGTGCCACATGCGCAATTAAATGTTAGTAGGTATAATTTAGTAAGATGTACTGTAAAATTTATTTATTTTAACTTATTGCCATTGCTTGTATTTGCCCCATTTGTTTACATTTTATTATTGCTATTAAATCTTTAGCAAATTTTTCAGTGACTTTGAAGTCTTTTCACTACTATCACGCATCCTAAATGTTACGTCCTTTTTTGACTTATTTATCAGTCATTTATTTGCATATCTTTTTTTTGGGCCCATACCCTGTTGCGGTCAGAGCTGCGGTAAATGGTCAGGCGGTGTTCAGTAAATTTTAAAGTTAAATGTTATGTTTTGAAGGCACTGACAGATGCAGCCTCTCTCCGGGAATGGGAACATAAGTAAGTCACTGGAAGTTACCCATCTGCACTTCTATGTCGAGCCAGGTTCACCATCTTTAATTTCCCATTACAATCCTTTGTCAAGCCTGGCTCTCCAGACAGCTTGAACCACGTTTCAGTGTTCTATGGATGGTTGGGAACACAACCATGTTTCTCTATGTAGTTAGTACAGGTCTCAGACAGAGATTACTCTATGTATTTTAGTTCACATCTATGAAATTTGTTTCCAAGGATATTTCATTACATAGGTGCACTACTGTATAGCTTTGTCTATGGAAACACACTAATATTTCCAACAATTTCGACAAGTGGTGAAAGTGATTTTCAAGGTTTTATTACTGATTTGGAAGAAGATAATGATGAAGATACGTATTCCATTTTATCTGATGATGGTAATGCCATTTCCAGTGATGAAAACAGCGACAGTAAGAGTGAGATGCAAGATACTGTTTGTGATGATTGGAAGGAGTGCACAGAAAATGCTCCAAATTTTGTTTGCCTTCCTTTTATCTCAAACAATACAGGTTATTGGCCACCTTTACATGATAAACTGACTAATGCTATACAGTTTTTTCTACTATTTTTAGTGTTAATCTTTTCCAGCAAACTGCAGCAGAAACAAATGCCTACGCAAAACAAAAAAAATTCTAAGAACACGCCACTGAAACAACCACCCACTTGGTGAGGGTGGACAGATGTACCTCTGGAAGAAATCATGGCTTTCCACTGTGTTTTAATGAATATGAGAAGAAAATCAAAAACATCTCTGCAAGACTTTTTTCCTTCAGAGGATTGGTTGGATTCATCTGGTTTTTTCAAAGACATTTTTATACGGAAACATGTTTTGCATTTTTTGACGTGACGTCTAATAAATCGATGAACGCCGGCTGCACGCACGAAAAAGTGTCCCACTACGGATGTGTTCTGTTTGCTCATTGTACGCATGCGTGGCATCTCGCTTCCACTCGATTGGAACAACCATCGATTTGACTTTTCAATCACATTTTCGTCGTTTGAATTATTAATAGTATGTAATTTAACGATCGTCCACCGATTTTCAGCACAATCGGTACGGTTATTTAAAAGTAATGTTGAAAATTCAAAAACGTTTTGAACCAACAATGGTGTTTTACAGTTACACATAATAATTCAAATTACACCCGGGATCTTTTGCACAATGTTTTAAAAAATATTGTAACACATTATAAATAAGTTTGGTGTATTTAGGATGCGTATTTGTTATAAAATCGTGTTAATATTATACCCCTACCGTGAACAAAGATTTTATAAATATATATATATAACATTTGAAACTACATTACCTTAGTATGGCCTCGTGGGCGTGTGGTTAGCGTACCTAACTCTTAAATTAAAGGTTGTCAGTTCGAAACCCAGCAGTTGCGGAATTTTTTTTTGTACTTGTAAAAATAAATATGGCGCACGCAACATTTCAAAAGTAATAAATATAATTGAATTAATGAATGCAAATAAAAGTAAATTTATTAATTAAATTGCACATATCATTTCACTCCTTTGTATCCATACAAAATAGTGATAATTCAATAAAAATGATTCAATTTTATTCATAAAAGTATGGCAGAGGTAGATTTTATCATGCAAAAGATTGAAAAATTAAACAAAAATTCTTCCTCAAAGAATATAATATATTTAATGCCTAAATGGTTTGGTTGCAAAAACCTATTACGGCTCAGTCTCAGGCCGAATATGATAACATAACAACTTTCCAGGGATTACGCCCCACAGAGCATGATGCAACTCCCATCCTTCCTTCACACAACTTTGTTACACATATATTGAGTAATGTAGTCAACTGGGAAGATCACAATAAATAAAAATTGTTGTCAGACTTTTTACACAGAAATCACTAAATTATTAGCTTAACTTTCATTTTTACTTAAATAAATATATATTAACATACTTACTATGCAATCCTCTTCAGTAAGTGTATATTCTCCATAGAATGGATTGGAAACCAAGCATGACTCATAAAACATAGAAGTCCAGTCCCAAAACGGCAACAACTAGTTTCCAAAACAAAAGTCTGTGTTAATGATATTCATTAAATTTTTATTTTAATGTTTTGATAAAACTGTCATGCCACAGTACTACTTGTAATGTATGCATAAACATCCATACACAAGTGGCATAGCATGATATTTTGAAATGGGAGGGCATTAACAATAATGTGGTTACATGAACAACTAGAAGGGGGTTCTGAGTTGCTCCCCTGAAAAAAGATTTTTGTACGAACATGGCATAAATATCATGCAAACAAAGCATTTTTCCACACATATTTTTCATGATTACTGCTAACACAATTATTGCCCTTTTTCAGGATTTACAAGAAATGCATTGGAAGTTTTTTTTGAGTAGGTACACATCACTTGTCCTAAAACTGTTTGTCTTAAAATTAGGACGAACAACATTAGGACAAACAACTGTAAGGGTGAAGTAATTTTGACAATAAAATTAAGGACAAACAATTCCAGGGCAGATTACTTTAGGACAAATGATTTTGGTGCAAATGACTTACAGACAAACCAACATAGGACACATATAATTAGGGAAAATGACTTCAGGATAAACTACATTGAGATAAACTATTTTTTGTTTAATTCATTGGACAAGCAAAAATCATAGTGAAAGGTAACATAGCAACAAAAATGTTACATACTGGGCAAATTCTTAATATTCTATATTAAAATATTTTTCTTTACTCTAGCATGGAAGGTCTACTTCTCTTAATTATATAAATCACTCTTCCGGGTGAGGGACTACTATGGTTTCAGCGGCCTTCATCTGTGTCTTTAAAGTTTGTCCTTCACTACAAGGTGAAAGACCTTACATAGTTTGATTCAAATTACAGCTTAACACAAAATTTAATGTGAATTACACAAACCACATTAGTAGAATAATATTAATTACCTTTCTAAATTATATTCTTAACAATATCATAGTTATTTTCAGATGAATGATCTTCAAAATATTTGTAAACCTATGTTCGAGTGACCATTCAACTTTAAAATGTTTGACTATGTCGCGTGTGCTGTTAACTTGATGGTTGTGAAGGCCTATTACAATTTTCGCAAAAAATTCAAGAACACCAAAAAAATTCTTAATATTCTGTTTTGTTGTCAGCGTAAAAAATAATACATTGTAAATGTCATACGTAAAACCTCATAAACATAAGTGTAAGAGTATCACATTTTAATGTTGAATCAAGTACTTAATGCAAAAACTTAAATATTTGAAGTCAAGTAGTCAGCAATTTTATTATTTTCTTTGGCAAGTACGTAGTATCTCATGATGGTTTTTTACTCACTATCGTAGTGCTAACTGCATAATAGCCCATGGTTCCTACCTTCAGTATTTATATTAACCAAAACATTTGTAAGAAACAAGAACTTATAATTTAAAAAATAAACTCTTTCAAATTACATAAATTATATAAATTATAAAGCACAAACACTAAAATATGTTTATCCAGTGGCATTGAAGTTAAAAACTTTATATTTAGGATATTAATTTGTAACATTAAAATGAAAACAATTTTTTCACACTAACACTATAATTTTATTATTTTAAATATTCTAGTTCGTTATTGCCCTGTACACTATAGGCCCAGTACAAGAATATTAGGGTGTGTGTACGATAATATTGTGCTTGAGCTCGGTGGGTGACGTAGCAGTCTGTAACATTTAATTTGCCCAATCTATATCTCAGAATATTTATGTTAACAATTGTGCATCTGTGGTACGGTAGTTATTGTTCTTCCGCAGTAACTATGGTACTTATACTGTAACTGTAGTTCTTTTTATGGTAATTCTTTAATGCTAACCATTGTGTTTTTGGGCTAACTATGATGCTTCATCTGTGTTCATTCGTCACTCGTTCATTTGTCTTAACTTCACATGCGCCATTATTATGTTCAGCCATGCAGACGTAAATATAGAACAGTTTTGTACATTAATTTCTTTTCAATGATGCATGGCATAAATAATATTTATGTGCAAAAGGATATTTAAAGCCTATTTTAAGAAAAAGTTGTTACTACAGTGAATTTTACAACGTTTTGAGTAAAGCACTTGCATAGTAGTAATATTTATTGTGTTTATAGTATAGGTTAACATAAAGAAAATTGCGATGAAGATGCGCTAAATGACTGCAAATACGGCCCAAAAAAAATTAAAATCATAAATAAATTATGAGTTTAGATAAAATCGGCCACCGTCGCTAGTAAATTCAATACTTAATTATCTACATTGTTAATAATAATGAAATGGCGGGGGAATATATCCATCACATGCTAAAGTACCTACTTCACTTGTAATGAATACCTTTTTTAAAATTATGCATTAACTAATAAAGTTTCCTACAGAAGTGTGTTGTACAAGCTTCACAATTACTAGGTAAATATTCCTAGATTACTCCAGGTTTGGGTAAATATTTACTTGGGCGGTATTTCCGAAAAAAAATGTTAAAAATCCGAAAATACCTTTATCATATGCTCTTCAACTTCCTCTTTTCATTAAAAGTGGCGGAGGTAAGAAATTCCAAATACTTTAGGAGATATCGAATTTTTAAATTTCATCATATGTAGTTGAGCGGTATTTCCGAAAATAAATGTTAAAAATCCGAAAATACCTTTATCATATGCTCTTCAACTTCCTCTTTTCATTAAAAGCGGCGGAGATAAGAAATTCCAAATACTTTAGGAGATATCGAATTTTTTTAATTTTGCAATACAAGACCTGTGGAACCATTCGAGCGGCGCCATTTTTGTTATTTTGCCGTGTGTTCATGAATACGTGAATCGTGAATGCGTAATTAATAAAATGGTTGATTAGGTCAGGTCAGTTACGTTATTAATACTTTCAAACTAAGCCGACATTAAAAATTATTTTGTGAATTAATTTTAATGGCTGTTTAGTTTTAAAATATTTATAATGTAACTGACCTGACCAAACAAACCCGGACAGAGGGTGAACAGTAAACTAAAATGGTCGATTAGGTCAGGTCAGTTACATTATAAATACTTTCAAACTAAGGTGATATTAAAAATAATGTGAATTAATTTTAATTATTCTTTAGTTTTAAATTATTTATAATGTAACTGACCTTACCTAACAAACCCGTAACAAAGGATGTACAGTAACAACTCACGTAAATTTTTTTGTTACTTATTACTTGCGCAACAATATCAAAATAACAAATAAGACTTTAAAATTAGAAACGTTAAAAACTCACCTAAGTTGGAGGCGGTAATTAAACACCGTTTTAAACAATAATTGAACTAAATAATCACGTATTAGTTCATTTGAATTCTGGCCTATCACGAACAATCACGTGACATCATTATCCAATAAAAAAAATAGATACTTGTACGTAAACAAGTAACTATGGTGCGCGCACGCCACAGGAATGCGCTGGTTTTGTGCTGAAATTTAAAAATTCGATATCTCCTAAAGTATTTGGAATTTCTAATCTCCGCCACTTTTAATGAAAAGAGGAATTTGAAGAGCATATAATAAAGGTATTTTCGGATTTTTAACATTTTTTTTTCGCAAATACCGCTCAACTACATATGAAGAAATTTAAAAATTCGATATCTCCTAAAGTATTTGGAATTTCTAATCTCCGCCGATTTTAATGAAAAGAGGAAGTTGAAGAGCATAAAATAAAGGTATTTTCGGATTTTTAACATTTTTTTTCGGAAATACCGCCCAAGTAAATATTTACCCAGGTTTGTATTAATGATGTTTCAAGAATGTTTTATTATGTCCCTAGACCACTTAACTACTCCAATTTTTGGAGCTTTAAAATTAGGCTTGAGCGTCTTACTTAAAACTCAACTAGACTCCAAATTTACAGTACTCATGAACCCTTAATCATAAATAAAGATAAAGAATTTAAAAAATGAATTTTTTTTTCTTCCTGGCTTATTTTAAAATCATTGTATAAAATAGCATTGCAATATTCAAATAGTTTGCCAACTGTTTGCAATTTTAATAATACATTAGCTATATTCAAAACCTTTTAAATAATAATCAATTGTTGGATAGGTAAGGTTAAGTACATACCTATATACATGTCCTATGTACAGAAGTAAGGTCAAATCACTTGCAACAAAATCTAAGCATTCATGCACGTTTTTTAATAACTGGATGGGCTACAAGATTTAACTTAAGAAATTAAAATTATATTTTACCAATACCAACCTTAATCATAAAAAGCCTTGTAATTGCATAAAAATGCAAACTAACAGCACCCAAATGTGAAATTCCATATACAATACCGAGTACTAAAGCAACAATTGCCATACATTTAACGATTTTTTTGATGGCAGACTTTCTCAAGGATGATACAAGAGGGGCACAAATAACATCCATCTCTGACTCTGTAAATCCTACTTGTTGACAGTATTGATAAAAAGACATTAGTTCTTCATCTAAAACCTTCAGTTTTTCTTCGTACTCCATTTCCTTTTGTTTTTTATTTATACGTGCACTACGTCCTGTATTCGACATTTCAGAAATAACTACACGCACTAATCTGATGTCAATCAAGTAGAATTAACCTCTCCTAAACCTTAAACTAAACTGCACTGACAGCAACTTAAACAATTGAATTAAAATATAAACATTTCAGTATTGACAAAAAACAAAAGACGGACGTTTAACGTCGATTTTACAATCGATTATCGATAGATATTATTAATACAAAGAGATTATTTCTATTCCTAACTTTACGTACAGGGGCTACTACTCAGCTTTAAATTTATTATTACTTAATATAATATATTACTTAATATAAACCATATGTTACCACTTAAAACATATGGAAAATAGTGCATCACAGCATCTGATACTGATAAGAAAATATGAATTAAATTTCCATCATTAAATACAGTCACTTTTATTAAAAAAAAATAAGTAATTCAAATATAAATTCACAATACAAACTCTACACTTACGACAATGTTTTGGTTATATAACAAACATAGAACGAGAAATTGAGAGAAGGGAAAGCTTAACTATGACGTCGTACCTCCTCTTTATTAAATAAAAAACCCGGGTCACAGTCCTGTCCGCGGCGCAACACTCCAGCCATGGCCCTGGTAGTGCCACCACTCGCCACCAGATGGCAGTTGTAAATATAAAGAGACAATGTATTATAGTTATGTTATATATGTTATTATTGTAAATATTTATGTAGATTATTAAGTGTATTATGTAAGTATGTTCTGTAGACGTGTAAATAACATTGTTAAATGCAAAAGATCAAAAGAGATAGAAATATGTAAAACTTTAATACAAATGATTGTAGACGAAACGTGTATAAATTGTGCGGGCTAACAAGTCTAGACAGCTCTACTCTCCCAGTCAATCTAGGAGCAGAAATACCATCATGAGCTCTCCTCTTTCCCAGCCAATCTGGGAGAATAAATGCTGACGCAAGTAAAAATGGTACTATTGGCTTGACTTACTCGTTTTCCTTTCCTCAGCTAGTAATTCTTTTCCTGAATGTTTAGTTTAATTATTACGAAAATTCCAAGATGATGGTCTTGATGTCGGATAGGATGATGGTAGTAGAGGATTTAAAGTCTCTTAAGAATTTTGAACATGGTTTATTGAAATTATTATTATTTTTTTTCATAAAATTAAACATTATTGCATCATTCAGGGATCGAACCAAGGACTGGAGCGGATAAAATCGATATGTAAGTTAATGAGTGATTTTTTTGATGAATTTTGGATTTTTTTCCGCTTTTCTAGCTACATTATTACATGATTTCAAGATGGGTGCCGAATTTCAAGATGGCGGGGGCACCTCGGTAATAAATGATTACTGCACTGTTGCGGGTTAGAATAAAATCATCCAGATGGAAATGTACTTTATAATACAAGTACACACACAAGATGGTGTACTCCGACAGGTGGTAGCTCCTGGTAGCATGTACTGAACATAAAATGACGGATCCGTGATGGACGACAAGGACAAAGTCAAATTTAAAGGACAAAGTCAAATTTCAAGGTCAAGGTCAAATTTCAAGGTCAAGGGCAAATTTCAAGGTAAAGTTCAAGGTCAAGGACAAAGTTCAAGGTCAAGGACAAATGTGTGGTGACTAGATACTTATACTAACATGGTATCAGCACACTCTAGCGGTCGAAAACAAGATGATGATCTCCAGCGGGTGATTTCAAGATGGCGGTCGTCACGAAAAGTGCAACGGTGGTTTTAAGGATTTTTTTATTATTTAATTAGGTTGATTAATTTTTTTAATGATTTTTGAAATTTTTCCCGATTTTCTAACATAAGAATTACGGATTTTCAAGATGGCGACCATAACGTTAATTGCAACAGTTACGTCTTAATACAAGATGGTGGTTCTGTCTCGAACAGGTGGTGCTATTATTACTTTAAATTAAAAAAATTACAAGTCCAAATATGCATGTTATTTTTTTTATATACCTTATTTAATTTTCAGTCTGGTAAATGTCTCGATAGCCGAGCGGTTAAAGGCGTATGTTTTCCAACCTAGAGATCAGAGCTGTGATGGTTCGAATCACAGCGCTTCCAATATATTTTTCATAAAAAAATAAATTTAATATGTCGATAAGGATCATAATAGCTCTGGTAGGTAATGGAACATCGACCTTATGTGATGAGACAGAGCGACGCTGTCGCTCTCTAGGAACAAACGACGGAAACAAAGTTGTCGGTATCCAAGATGGCGACCTCCAGTGGAACAGAAAAAAAATCAAGAGCGACGATGGTGCTATCTAGGAACAAACAACTGAAACAAAGTCGACTGTATCCAAGATGGCGGCCTCCAGTGGAACAGAAAAAAAATCAAGAGCGACGCTGGCGCTATCTAGGAACAAACAGCTGAAACAGAGTCGTTGGTATCCAAGATGGCGGCCTCCAGTGGAACATAAAAAAAATCAAAAGCGACGCCGGCGCTATCTAGGAACAAACAGCTGAAACAGAGTCGTCGGTATCCAAGATGGCGGCCTCCAGTGGAACATAAAAAAATCAATATGGCGACAGAGATGAAAATTTCATCATAATGAGTGGGGCGCTCGATTTAAATATGTCGGATCCAAGATGGCCTCCGTGATCTACTTGTCCCGTTACGTTGTGTCCCGTTACGTTGTGTCCCGTTACGTTGTGTCCTGTTACGATGCATCCAAGATGGCGGATCCAAGATGGCGGATCCAAAATGGCCGCCGGGGTCAAGGTCAAGGTCAAAGGTCAAGGTCAAGGTCATCCAAGATGGCCGCCGTGACGTCACTATCCAAGATGGCGGACCGACAATCACAATCCACGCGCCAGCGCCATGTTTTCGGACCGGCTATCCTATACTACTATCACTTCTTCCCACTCTTTCTCGTTTTACCTCTCTCCCATTCTCCTCAACTAGCGACTCCCAGTGAGACCGCGGGCCGCTTTCTCTCTCCTTCATTCTACCTCTCTCTCTGCCCACCCTTCCGCTAGCGACTCTTCATGAGACCACGGGCGATCCTTTGCTAGCGACTCTTCGCGAGACAGCGAGCATCCCTCTCTCCAACTTCCATCCTTTCCGCTAGCGACTCTTTGTGAGACCGTGGGCATCCCTCTCTTCTACACCCAATCTTCCTGCTAGCTTCTCCTTGTCAGCACGTCCTCGGTCAGCTGCACTGGGCCGAACGGTCCACTCCCGCCTCAGAGTGTGAGGCTGCTCTACCAAAGAGCTGGCGCTGGGCAAACAACACAACAACTGAACGACCGAGCGACGTCCACCCCGTCTCCACAGCTTCACCAGAGACGAGGCCGCGACAACTAAGTTATCGATAATTCTGCTATGGCTAGGAATAAAATTAAATATAAATAAAATATGCACATAATGTTAGATTCTGTGCCAAAGGGGAGTGAAGCCAAACGAGAAGGGGGATTTCAGTGTATTACATGTACCAATAAGGTAGTCATTTTATTAAAATGTATCTGCTATACCTTGACTTGTCCCAGGCAGAGAGGAGGAGTGGGAGCGGTCCCCAAGTTGGGGTCGCTGCCCAAGAGCAGGAAGAGAACAGATAATGGGGGGGGGGAGAGAGAGCGGGAGCGGTCCCCGAGTAGTCGCTGCCCAAAAGCAGGGAGAGGTAGGGGTAGGAGCAGTCCTCCAGAGAGGTCGCTGCCGAATCAATACTGCTCAAGTATTCTGTCACTGGGTATTTACATAATTGGCCTGAATTAGGATGGGCAGGTAGACAAAGTTTCCTTAATTTACATTCCCCTTTGTCTGCCATCTAGGGGCGGGTGGCAAACTAACTTTCCTCCCCATAGATTGTGTAGGAGGGGTGGCGCACTTGGGGCTTGTGCTATCATACCAGCCGAGGCCAAACTGGTGGACATGACAACCTGTATTGGAGGTTAAATTGGGGATAAAAATCTAATCATTACCTTTGTATTATTAAGATTCGTTTTTGGTTTTTAATATATTGAAGACATTTGTTATGCTCTCCCCAGTCGCTAGGGTCATTATTGCCCATCGCCGTTCCTTTTTGCGTGTGTGCACTGGGAGTAAGTAAGTAGGGCTAGTGCAGCGAATTCACCCGAGTGCAACTGCGGGTGCAAAAGACAGCCCGAGGGAATGCGGTGGTGGCTACATGAGTTGCATCAAACAGAAATATATTCTTCCCCCACAGCAGGTACTATTTTTGTATATACTTATATATTTTGTAATCAATCATTGTGTATCAATAAATGCTTGTTATTAATGTAGAGTTTGCATAAGCATCTTTTCTTGGAAAAGGTCAAGGTGCTCAGTCCCATTCGCTTACAGTACTGACAGATTTTGCGCATGTGCGAGAAAGAGGTTTGCGAAAGCCTGGATTTGGCCGAGCAGTCAGTTCTCCTCCAATCTTCTCCCTGTACACCCGTGCCGCATGGGAGCTCTGGCCATGGTGCTGTTAGCCTTGCATGCAGCCATGGTATAGGAATGAGTTAGTGTAAAATTATTGAATATTGACTCTAGTGAACCAGCCATTTGTGAGTATTGTTTTCCGTGAACATAGGCAGTCCATGCATGCATACAACCATTGGAGTATCAGCTATGAAGTCGTGCCTAACCTACAACCTGTCATGTGCTTCGCTTAGCTGTTTGTTAAATGACTGAACATATGTGTGTGTGTGTGACATCCGTTCACTATTCCTTTTTAGATCGTCAGCGACCGACGCCCTCCACAAGGGGTTGTTAGAAATCCCATCTGCAACTATAGTGCCCAGAAACATGCTGCTTCATCACCTGGACCATCAGAAGTTCCTGACTGAAAACTGCAGGTTTCATCAGCCAGACAAATACCTCCTATTCTCACCCATTCCAGTGGCAGGTGCTCTATTAAAGGTGCTACCAAAGCATCGGCCAAACACAGGTCACAGTCCAGGAAATCAGAATAAAAATTTTTTTTAATGAAATCATTATTACTATCATTAATGGTAATTTAAACTGTCACTTGGTGACATATTTATAATGCTTTAAATAGTGTTTTAATAACAAAAAGGTTTAGTAAAAATTAGTTTTTTACCTGTAAGCGAAGCACATATTTACATCAAGTATCATTTCAATGACAGCCAAAATGAAATCAAAAGATAAAATGTACAGTTTCAGCTCTTGTACTACTTTTATAGTACAACAGACAGTTGACGTCGACCCAAGTGTCTCCCCGGCTTCTTCAAGCCGTTATGCCTCGTCAGCGCCCTCGCTTGCTTTGATGGTGCAGCTCAGTGTCGTTTTTAGACGAGGGATGCACCCACGTGCACCCTGGACCACTCACGGACGGCCACGTATTTGTATTATATTTTGTATTTTATTGTGTAATTAATTTGTATTTGTATTTATATTTTATGTATGTGATATGATTGCAGTGCCTGTGTTAGTATGTAGATCCGCAGCCTGGCCCGCCGCGAGTTCGCGTTTTCCCACGCCGGCCTGTTTCCCTTTCCCTTCCTCCACGGCCCGCGCGTAGCGGTGCGCACGGGCCGGCGGAGTGTCAGTAGCTGATTAGCTGCCGCGCGGGGCAGATGTGCTCTCGCTCCGCTCCGCTCGAAGTACACGTCACGTACAGTCGAGTTCCACGACTAGCTTAATATGTCCGGGGGCTGCCTTCAGCAGCCTTACCTGATCGCGTGCTCACTATTTTTGTAATTCGGGAGTCTGGATAGCGGCGAGGGAGAACCGTTGGTCTCGATACATGTCGGTTTAGGCTGTGATAGTGCTTCCGCAAATAAAACTCGCTCGCGAAAATAGACAAGACGTACTTTTCCCTACTACCTTCACTAGTACCTCCAATCTCCACGAAAACCCTTCCCTGACCTACTTATTTCGGTCCCGGCCACGTAGGTCTTAACTCATCACTCTCCAACTTGAGCTACGCGGGCAACTGAACGAGTTCTCAGGGCAATCTTCGACAGGGACCAAGGGACATAGGGCTAAGGGACGTCACAATTAAGTGCAGTTTTTGATCAAGTTCTGTGCAAGAGTGATTTCTCACGAGGAGGGGATAGTCCCTGGATTTAAGCATGGTTAGAGAGCTCCCACAAGCTCATTTATCATACAAACAATAAGTGGCCCATCTCAGATCCCCAAGTAGAGTTTGCTTGTTGGAAAATGTTTATACATTTGGTCTGGAAATGGCCCAGTACGAGTGAAGTACGCAAAGTTCACGAGTAGTTCATCCTACCTGAGAATGAGCACGCAAGCACAGTACATTACATACAAAAGTAAAACAAATTATGAGACTTGTAAATGCATTACATGGAATTAAATTTTTTAAAGTAAGCTGTAGGTTAATTAAAACCACACCGGAAAAAGGGCCTACTACTGCCCCAATGCAAAAGGTTCGAAGAAAATGTATGTTATTGATTCTACATTTGACGCCATCCCTGCTGCCTGTTTAGAATTAATGAATTTATATTGGAGAAATTTAATGTTACTCGAGGGCGGGGTTCTTTGCCTCGTGGCTGCAGGCAGGGGCGCGTCGACGAAGGACTCCCAGGGCTGTTTAGGCCATCCAGGACGCTGTAACGATTAAATGAACACGTAAATATAACTGGATTTATAAGAACGGCACACGGTACATTACGTCATCTGGTACAGTACGCTGTCACGTAACTGGCCGTCATTTGATACCTTCTCATCTCCGCACACATAGCCCTCGAATGGCAGCACTGTTTCACGGATTGCGGAATTCCCTGGAAATACCCCACCGAGGGTTGCAGGCTATCCTGGGACTAGCAGTAGTGGCGATAAAGGAGTGTAGCGCGTCTGGAGGCTGCGAGTAAAGATACGCAGGACGGCGAAACAAAGGAATTATTCAACAAATTAATTACAAATTGACCTAGGTGAAACACTGGAATGACAAAACTATATGTGGCTGATCGCTGAAACTAAGACTAGCATTAATACCATGGGATAAAGTCTAACATGGAGAAGTCCCGTAGGTCGGGATGAATCTGATGCAAAATTACCATTCAGGTTAGATTACATAATTATCAAGAGTCCGTCCTCGTAGTGGAATGCATTACACAAATTCTGGGCGTGGGCGAGGTGGTACCGAGGCACGGAAAACTCGCACGTGACCACGACACATCCCAGAAACTGATGCATTATTAAGTCTCACGTACACATTTTGCTCTATGCCGCCCCGCGTGGGCAACGCTCAAAACTCCTGGTGGAAATCTTACAGCGTGAAGAGCAGGCACATCGGCATGCTGCCCGTAACAACATCAATTACGTATATCATAAGGAAACTGTTCATGACTGAGCCACCAAAATTATTAATGGACCACGTGACACTTCCCACGGTCGATTTAGGGCTGGCCGTGGAGCGGATGAAAACGGATTTAGATTTTTACCTATGGAAGCTACATGCTGGTTTTGGCACGAGAAGTGAAAACTCCACATGCGCGGAGCTCCCGGCCCTGGTGAGTGCTGGATGGCGACTAACTTCTCTCCCTGGCAACCCGGCCAGGGAGGGGTCGACTTACCATGGAAAGTTACAGAGCGTGGAAAGATGATGACGGCCAGTTTTGTGATACCAAAGCATTTAAATCAACATGTATTAATTAATTAGGAATATTAAAGACATAAATGTGACGCCAGTCGATAGTGTGCCTCTTAGTCGCGCAGGCAGTGATGCCTCCCCGACGCCTCTCAAAGCCGTGTGCCAAAAACACGCCCGCGTGTGCAACATGGTGCAACGAGTGTTGCCGTCACCCGACCTATGTGAAAGGCTCGGGGGGTACCTGACGGGCGCTACGGGCGTCGCGGTGCTCTTGTTGTCCGGAGGGGCGCCAGGCTAGCGGGCTGCTAGGCCGTTGGTGTTGGGTCGTGGGTACTCTGCCCCCGCGTGCCCCGCCAGGTACACGGCTTGAATATACCCTGAATGGTTCTCCCTTGATTGTGAAGGCCGCTCGGCCGTGTGGAGGACGGGAGACTCCGGAAAATTAGTATACACGAGTTGGTGAGTTTTACCTTTAATCTAGTCCCGCTGCAAAACACTCTCACCAACACTTGGCGACGTCTAGCCGTTACACAATTGACACAGAAAAAACATAACACTACGCACCACTAATGGTTACCGCGGCAGTCTCGCGGGACGCGGGTCGATGCTCGCTGGAGACGGCCAGCGCCGAACATTAACGGGTGCAGGGGGGGGCTCTATGAGCAGGCTCCTAAATTCGGCGAAACACTTTCGTGAGTGATACGATTATCAGCGCGGTATCACGATGAAGACGGTCGGGATAGGCCCGGTTCCGTAAAATACGCGCCGAGTCGACGTGGGCAGCTTACGAATTAATAAGAGGTTTAAATTTAAATATTTAGTGCAGAATAAAATGATCACAGAAAGAAAGCTTGGATGCTGCCCACGGACACACGTCTGTTCCCGGCGCGGAGTGGTTCGAGACTGCCGGACATGGCCGCCTCGCAAGGAAGTGAAACTTTCTCTTCTTTGTGAGACCGCGTCAAAAAACTTATATTAACTTAATTTGCTCTATTATAAGCTAAAAACACGTTCCAGGTGCTCAATTAAAAGGTAGCACCTGGTAATTGTGTGCTTAAGGCTTAACAACTGTTTTATAGTAGTATTTAATTATTTGAACTGTGGCATCAAGTTGGCGACTGTGAATTTATCAACATATTGTCTCACTGTGAGCTGTTTTAGTTGGATTTCTTCTTAATCTGACACGATCATAGTCACGGGCATTTTCATTAAGGCCAGTGGCCGCGGTGAGTTTTAATGAGGTTTGTTGTCTATTGGGGTCACGCCCGGGACGCTCGCCTGACTCAATCCGGCTGGGCAAGGTGCGCGCTCCGAAAACGGGATACGGTACTGGCGGTGCGGAGCACGGGCTTAAAGGCCATTGTCGGTACGACGTCAGTGTGAGTGCACCGAACGACCCGCAGCTAGCACCACTATCGGCCACATTGGCGGAAGATCTCCGCTGGGTGTGGCAATGTGCTTCCGCCGGACTATAGCATTCAAGGGCACATGTTTTCTCTCACAGACGTAAACTATGTAATCTATAATTCGTCAAACATTTTTACTTCTTAATGCAAATGTTCAACGTGCGAATATGTCCAAAACTTGGCCATGTCTGTTACCCGCGAGCTGCGCTTTTGGCGCAAAATTAGCAGGCCCGCTGTAGCGCCGTGCTGCACGAGATCGTCAGTATCCACCGGGCGCTCAGAGAGGCTGGTCGTCTTCGCGCATCATTGAGAGGCCAACTTCGCGCCAATTCCGCAACCTCATCTAGAGCGTGAGTTACAACACCACTGGCCGTGCATCACCACGCAGGTCTTAGCAGCCGTCGCGCACCTAGCGCCATAACAGCAGCAACGTCCGCCACGTACTGTTCCCTTCAAACTCCCCCTCTCACCATTATAAGTGGGGTCATCACTGAACAGCCATACAAACGCAGAGCTCACTAGCCCCAAACAGTCGCGGCCAGGGGATGAATCGCACCATGTAAAGTTTGATAAGGAATAAAAACACACTTCACGTAGCGGATTGTATTATTTGTCGTGTAAGGCGTCTTGGGTGGCCTAAACAGCCCAAGGATCACATCTACGGACACGTCCCTGCCTCCTGCCACTTGGCCGAACCCAAACCCCTAGACCCATTCCTCAAAATACTTGATAGTTTTGACGGGGAGGTAGCCAGATCGGTTTCAAAAGTTTTAGATATTTCTCTTAATTATAATTGCATGTGCACTAAGTTCCGATTGCGCATCGCCACACCGGGCCGGGCGCGTCGCACAACACAGCCGGCCGTGACTAGCGTCATGCTGTTCGTTGCACTGACCTAACTTGCTCTACCTGGCATGCGCGGGCGTGTTTGTTACACTTGTCCTAATTCAGGTGTTGAGGACACATAACGGCCTGTGCTCTCAGAAGGAGCACCGACGGCGGCGTCACAGTTGAAGGCGGTTAGATTTCTATTCCCTGCAGTGCATGGATGTGTCTGACCCGGGTACCATTTGAGCAGCGACTCTCGGAGCCTCAGCAATTCTGGTCCACCGAAGCCGCAATTTCTGCGTGAGCCTGCCTAGAGAAGGAACAACTCAGGTTAAGATTCGCGACATAGGGACCCAGTGAACATTAGTGATTTTGATGTTTAAAAAAGTTTTAATTCAGGACATTACATTATATTAATACATTTTTAACAAATAAATAAAAATAAGATTTTATGCATTATAGTTTCTGAAAGCTGTGATGGCAGAAGGATTCATATAAACTTCCCTGTATACACATACACTTCCCCTGTGGAGGGGTAGAAGTTTACACTCGCTGTGCTGGCGACTATCGATATCATGGCCTCGGGTCCGTATACATCACTACATTGCAATGCACTTTCGTGCATGTGTGTATTCGATGCATCCACACTGGCTGAGGCATCGATGAGGTGTAGAGGCCTGCGCGATCGGAGGGAGAACCGACGGCCAGCCTCAAAATGTTGTTCATAACAATATTATTAATTTGTCGTCGTCTAGGCTGGGCCCCTGTGGCGTACTAGGTGCTTTGGCTGCTCTGGGGTAGAGGGGTTCTAGCCATGTGGCCGTGTCCTCCCAACTCCTCTTTGCACACTCACACAACCACTAGCTCCGCTCGCTCGCGGCCGACTGCTGCGCCGCGTGCCCGCTCGTTGCCTGCCCCCTTCCATGCCTACACTGCCCTACACAAACGCGTAACTGGCAGGAGGGGCGTCAGCACGTCATAATGGCCTGTAGGAAGCCAGGGTGGCACTTGGGTCGATGTCAAATGGTATATAAAAAAACTCAATCTTGTTGAACAATTTACAATACTTTCAAAGGTTAAGTGGTTGAAATTCGAAGAATTGCGATGACATTTTTTTTGTGTATTTGGTAATGCACCTTTCAAGGAAACTATGCCACTGTACTACGAAACTATTTGTCAAATTGTACGATCATTTTTTTTTATACTTTAGTAGGAAAAATGCAGGAAATATCACCTTCAGATTGGTAGATGGTTATAATTTTAATAATATAATTATATAAACTTCAAATTTTTAGAAATTTGATAACACATTTTACTGCCAAACCTTAAAAATATATTTTCGGTAATCTGAACAGAATATTTACCGTTTTGAATATAGTAATTTATTTAGAAATTCAACAGTTATTGATTATTCTACTTTGTTTACAGATCTAAAATATTTAACATTTTTCTTTTTAAATAAAAATATATTTTGTACTGTTGGCATACCTTTGTGTTATTACAACAACATAACATAACTTATTTGCAAACAATGATGATGGTTGCTGGTTACTTCGCGTTGTTTTGTTCCAGTAAAAGGAAACTAAGTCAATTTATGTAAATTAATTTGATCGTGGAATTTTGCCTATTTCTGTAGTGTGTTGTGTATTACGGCTTGTAATGGAAGAATTAGTGTTTTGTGAAATTTGTAGTGAGAGGGTTGAAGGAACTGAAGGGATTGTGAATTGTGCTATTTGTGATAGTATTCAACATTGCAGGTAATTGTTCTGCACTAAGTCTAGAACATATCTTTAGTACTAATGTAAATTTATACGGAATAGACCGCAGTTATTGCTTCTTTTTGCGTGTCCAGTATACATCAAAGCTTTATAATGCATATTTTCAAAATCAAAAATATTTTATTAACTGCACAGTTTAGGTCACAAATACATTCAATTGCTTACTTGATTTGATCATTTTAATTTAAAATACAATTGGTTATGTTACACGGAACAATTTCTTCTGGGAGCAATGTTCCTAAAAGTTTTGAACACTTTTAAAATAAAATTATTTTTGGTAGGTAATTGTGCAGCTTTTCATCACATACACAAACAAATACTTTCTTTATTTTTATATTTTATTGTGAAATAGAACTGGGAATCTAATGAGTAATACCTACCTTTTTTTAATTTCGGACATTTATTTTAATTATTTTTTAAAGTACATGTACACTGGAATTTTATATGAATAAATATTTATCTGACACTTTCACATTTCCAGTATAGGCATGCCTGACATTAAATGTCATATACATATGTGAGTATTGTGATAAATTTGCACTACTTTCGTGTTTCAAGTTTAAAATCTCACCAACCTGAGACCTAGTGTCCGAGAGAAAACTTGATCCTCTCCAATAAGTGGCAAGACATTTTTACTCTTGTCAACACTTCTTGATATTGAGTGTCTGACATTTATTCCACAATATATCATATACTTACTTATTGCATGAAATTAGGGTTAAGTGTAAACACATAATGAAGGAAATACTTGTATTTCAGATATTTATAGCTTGAGCAAAGGGGCTTTCAACTTCTGAGAAAAGTGTTAGGCAATTTGTGAGTGTTTGTAACTGCAATGGCAAGGAAAGAATGGCCAATGAGTGATGTGAAGTATTATGAAGTGATACAAATGTTGTGGGATGTTCATGATTTAGAATATAATAACAGTTGCAAGAAGTATGATGCTTTGAAAGAAATAAGATATAAAAATGCAAAAAAATCTATAAAATCAGATCAAAAGCAAGTATAAAATAAGTTGGGACAATAAAATAGTAATGTTTCCTAATATTTCCAAATGGTGCAACTGTGCTTAACTACTTGAAACATTTTTTCCAACATCAATAAATTTCACCAAGTAAAATTATAAATAAATACCAACATGATTTTACACTCAAATGATATTTTTTTTAATGAAGCTATTTTGAACATTATATTACACCCTTGAAGGTTGTTTTAGTATCGTTTGCTTATCATTCTGTACTTAGTGTCTTATTTAACCCCATTTTCTTACATTTCATCAGTCTGCCATTTTATTTCGTAGCTTAATTTTTGTAGCTGACACTTGTTTCAGTATCCAATATAAACAAGTCAACAACATCCTGCAAAATGTTAATTCTCATACACTTATTGCAGATTTATATACATCATCTGAGTGTGCGTCAGCTCTAAATACTGCCCATTACTTTTCTTTGACACGTAATATTAATGTCATACCATAACTGTCCTGTATAACTGTATCTTAAGAGGCCTTTACTATAGTTTAAGTAGTTTACAGTTCTAACAAGTGATTTTTATTAGGTTGGATTCATTAAACTACATTAGAAATAATATAAAAATATCACTGACAGTGTGTTAGGGTTAGTAGGCTACATTTTCATTTGGTAGTTCTTAGCTAACTGTTCAAACAATTTTACAGTTGTATAAATATACCTAACCTAACCACACTAACCATTCATACAGTTTTTACATATTTTAAATTTTACTATCCTTACCTAACATAGTAAAATTCTATTTTAGGTTTTGTGTGAACAATTATAACTTCCAAATATAAATATAATTTTTTTTAGTTCTATTTCCTTTTATGGTGGGTATTTTGAAACAGAAAACCAAGTTTGTTACAATGCAATGATATGCAAAAAATTTATCAGTAAAGCGGTGTATTCATGTCAGTATATCATAAGCACCATTTTAACTATGTATGTCTTATAGTACTTGTGTCTTATGGAATATTTACACGGTATATGTGTGGTATATTATATTGATAATGAGAATAATTTTGTACCAAAACTAACAGGGTTTTCGTGATTGTAGCTATAATTATAAAGACAGGTTAATTAAGGTAGGTAGCTTGTGCAGTACATAACATGACCGCAGCCATGTGCAAATCCCTAATATGCTTACTATAGTAACATAAATTTATGTTGTGCTTAAATAGCTTAGCCGAGACAGTTTTTCATGATAGAGTGCCCTGATTGTCTTCACTGCCCAACTGTATGATTGATACTAGCTGTAACTTGATCCTGTGGTTCTCGAGAGATCCTTAGGAATATAGCGTAGCCGAGAATGTTTTCAAAAAGCCATAATGTGAGTATGTTATGGCCACGGCAAGACTGTTTTCCACCCTAATTTGTTTTCCATTTCAAGTTAATATTGGAGAACTTGAAAGATAAAGAAAAATATTCACTTTAAATGGAAAATAAAATAGATTAGAAAACAGTCTTGGCTGTGGCAGTAACATACTTAAATTGAAGTCTTTTTGAAAACACTCTTGGCTATGCTGTTAATTCACAACACAAATTTAAATCACTTTAGCAAACACAGATGGTGGCTACTCTACTGCACAGTCTACCTTTATTAACTTGTGCTTATAGTTGCAATCATGAAAATATGTACCTAGTACATTATGTATGGACTATTTTCCTTATTAATACAAAATAAGTAACACTTGACACAAGTAGTACCAAAACAGACACACACACACGCAGATGTAAATATACATGGTGGTAATGTTATTTTGACATTAGTTTATGAATTTTAAAACACTGTTTGTTGGATAAATAGAGGAAGGACTATAGTTTTGATAAACACCCTTCTGTAACTTTATTTCCTTTTTAATAGAAAATCTGCGACCCTTGAAATTTTACCCAGGGACCTTGAAATCAGAACCTGGCTCGAGGCGACAGGTATCAAGTGATGAAACAAAGATACATACTGCAATTATGGGGTGAAATCCATTAAAAAAAATAAAAAAGGTTGATTTGAAATTTACAGTTAGTGTATCTGTTACGTCACTTGATACCTGTCACTATGCGACAGGTCCTGATTTTAAGGTCCCTGTTATTTTTAAGACACGCTGTTTGTAAGCACATGAGGAAGTCATGCATGGCTTTGCCCGTGTTACTGCACAGGCAAATGTTAAAATGTTTTATTTGGAAATTAACCTTTATTTATAGTTGTAGTCATAAAAACACCCATAATATTATGTACAAAACTATTTTCATTGTTAATAAAATACCACACTTCAAAAGTAGTATCAAAACAGAAACACACAAATGGTTAACATGGTGCTAATAGTATACTGTTGTGAATGAACCACTTCACCTATTAACACTTGCAAATAAAATTTTACCAAACTTGCTCTCATGTCTCAAAACAACCATCAGTAAGATCAATACAACTAAAATAAAAATTATTTATGTATATTTTTTATTTTTGAAGAAGCCTCTAAACTATAAATTTATCCCAAACTAATGGTCCATACTATTTTAAAGTAAGTATATAAAATGTAGTAAACCTAACCCAACCAACCATTATCAAAATATTAGGTACTTTTTTTTTAAGTATATTAACTTAACCAAACCACTCATTTAAGTGGTGAATTCCTGGTACACTACTTGAAGTTTCACAATGCCCTTTTACAGAATGATTGGAAAAAAATTTCCAGTGGTAAAAAAAGCCAGCCTGTTGAAGTTGAAATTGTGGGGTAAAATCCATTTGAAACAAAAAAAAAAATTGAGTGGCAATTTACAAAAATTGCTTTACCAAATAAACTACAGGGAATGTATTAATTTAACATAAATATTTACCCATTTCCAACTAGTTGAAACACAATTTTTTTAGACTTAAAGGCTATTTTTTGCTATCAAGTTTCCTAAAACAATAATGTTATTAGGATCAAGTTCACAGGCTTTTCGATGTAAAAAATTTAAACAGTCATCATTTACAACATGCTTAATGTATATAGGATCATGTCATCAAAATCAAGTGCACAGGATCAAGTTCACTGGATTTTGGACTTACTAAATTAATTCAGCAATCATCATGTACAACAGGATTAATGTATACAGGTTCATGCCATCAGATCAAATGCACAGGTTCAGGGTATTACATTCAACAAAAAACATAAAACTGAATAATCACCTATGTCAGAGGTGCATACATCTTCTTCGTTGCAAGCAGAAAATGGAGATATTTGCATTGGTCTAGAACCTTTGATTGAACATGAATTTGGCAAGGTACCTGACATAATTAGGAATTGCCCACCACACCAATGTAGGTACATCACTTGACACTTGCTGAAACACCAGCCATGCTAAAATTGTGTCTACGTGTACATGTGCATGTAGCCTATGTATGTGAATACCCCACTTTAGCCGTACCTAAATCTTTTGCAGGTAATTATAATTTCTCAATCTTGCACTCCTGTCACAACCCAACCACCACACTGGTTAGTAGAACTGAAATATAATATATTTAAAAAAGTTTTTTAAATTAGATGGTATCATTTTTTCATATCATCCAATATAGGTAGTTGGTTTTATTTTCCAGTGTTTTTGGTCAGGCTAAGCAAAAAAAAGTCAAATTTGTAGTCTCGCTGCTTTTCGTGAAAATAAATTAAGAAAATTGTATTTTTGAGAACTGTTTGTATTTTACTTTATTTTCCCCATAATTACTTTTTTCGAATTCAAGATGGGTCTTTACTTCATTACCACCACTACATTCTTACGGGAAAATGGCGGAAATGTGGGGGTTTAGGGTGGGGTAAATTCACATAGGCCTATGTCTATTTTTCAATAAATTAGTTTGTTAATTCTGAAGGAAAGCCTCATTTTTGAAACAAATAAATTTAAAATTCCAAAATACTCTTTTTAATTCCTTACATGTTTAACATTCATTCATTAAAAATGTTGTGATACGTCAAGTAGTTTAAAGTAAATGTACCAGTAGATGTCATTCTAAGAACAGTTTTGGGGAAAAACATTTGCGTACCTACCTACCTAACCTATTAGGTGAATTACTGCTTCCTGCATGTGTATGTTTAACCTCAAATTTTACTTTACAATACATTTTTCATTAAAGACAAATTATTTTAATAGGATTATAATTTAAAAAAAAAGGTTTATTTTGAGTCAGTATTCATGCCAATTTTTGTATTGCCCAGTGCTCTTTCAGTGTTTGTGCCAGTAGTTGTCACGGCGTGATTTCGGGTGCTTTAGTTTGCATTTTGGATACACAATGATCGTATTGTACTATTTAAGTTTGAAACCCGCCTTCCGGTCAAATTGGAAGGGAGGTCCCGTCCCCGACTCACCCTGGGTAACTATCAATACCAAAAACGAAAAAAGGTAATTCACACAAAGTTGCACCCGGGCGGTCGAGCTAAGGAAAAAAGCGTAAATACTACAAAAATATATAGCAAGACTTTGGCTCATTTCAACAACCAACATTTTATTATTATTTCCATCTTCAAAACATCCAAAAAACCTATATAATCTGAAAATACAAATACTATAAAAATACTATAAAAATAAATAAAATTAATTATAAAAGTTCCAAAAAGAGTCCTACTGGGAGCCGGGTTTATTTACGTGCACAATCATTAATATCTGCAGGTCTTGCTTCCAAGAATCAAACAGCTGATGCGCGTGACCTTCAGAAAATACGTAGAATTAGTTCAGTCAAGTGCGCCAAGCAAAAAAGTCACTCAATCGCAAAGAGGCGGTTGCAGTAAAAATGTTTTTTACTTCAGAGGGCATATCTCGCAGGTAGACGTAATTTAAATAAAATAAATCTCTTCAGGGCATAACATCAAATTCTACACTCCACCTTATCATAGTCCAGCCAAGGAGCATTGATCCATTTTATACAACGGCAAAGTCTAATCCATATGCTTGCACCGTTATACGCAGTTCATATAAAAGTTCGCCTCACAAAACTATGCTTCTTTTGAATAATATATCTTGATCCACAACCCGCTACTGCCAAAGCTAAGTGTCGCCTCTTTACCTTAGCGTAGCTTGCGAATATCTTGCCGCTGAAGACGCCTCTCGGTAAGGCAAGGCACCATCTCAGCAGGCCCCGGTGAGGACTGGCCGGTGCAGAGTCGAAAAGCCGTATCTCCTGCCTCGCAACACACGTCCAGTCGCGGCGACTCCCAAAAACCAACAGACCGCGGCGCACAGTTCCGTCCGCCTCCGCCGGCACACGACCGCTCATGACGTCATCGATGCATCGCATCCGCGCTCCCAGTAGCCGGCCATGAAAACACAATCAATATGTATATATATAGAATAACAATAACACTAGAAAGACACCAAATCAGAATAAAACTATAAAAGAAAAAATCACAATAATTAAATAATTAACCAGAATAACACTAAATAAAATTTAAGAAACAGAAATCATTTAAAAAAAGAAATAATTCATAAAATCAATAATGAGTAAAATAAATAAATTACATAAATGTGGCCTGGGGGCCACAAGTTTTACACATCTAAATGGTTTTTGTAAAGATCTTTTAGTATTATAAAAAATAATCTACATTCAAAATTGATGTTACCTTTTGCTGTCACAAACAACTAACGTGAAAATAAGTACAGCTACAGTAAATAAGCCTGAAACAAGTTTACTGTATACCAGCTCTTGCATACCCTCATTGGAAATCTAACCACAGCATTATTAAGGCAATTTATACATAACAAAGGTTTAACTACACCATCAGTAGTAAAAAGTCAATGCCTATTGTATCTATTCAACATATTTTTTAGGAAAGTAATTATGTGCTATTGTACATTACAAAACATCAATATTACTTAAATTATGACAATTTATGATCATAAATTATTGAAAACAGCACTGTAGTAAAAAATTTACATATAAATGTATAGCTGAAGTTCCTAAAAATATATATTTGGGGATGCCTACAGTTCTCAGGAATGAGAGCCAAACACTCATAAATGGTCTTAAGTTCTCCAGATTGCTCATGAAAAAGTGAAAAATACCATAGTGCAAGGATTTTATATATTTTACTATCATAGAGAATTTTATATAATGCTAACGTAACCTAACCAATTTTTCATTTTAGTTATGACAACCTAACCTACCCTCCCAGAAAAAAAAAGAACAATTATATATTACACTGACCTGACCTAACCTAACCTTTTACTTCTGTAAATTTTGGAACTGTTCGGGTTGTGATTGTGGCTTTCACACCTGTGAACTGTAGGCAATCCATATATTTGTAACATTACAATGACTTCAGGAAACACTAGATATCAATCACATATTCAAACAAAATGAATAGTTGTTTGTTCAACACTAATAAAATTATTGTAGGATCATATTTGCATCTTTTTTTTTATCCAAACACATTATATATAGGTTGTTTAGAAATTGCAGGGCATAAATTAAATGGGGGTCAGGAAATGCCAAAACAAGCCACTTTTGTTTAGGAATGTATGTCTGAACATGCTACCCTGAAAAGTTACAAGTGCGCAAAGTAGCGCACAAATGAGAAATTTCCGCGCAGTGAGCATCACTTCACTGGATGAGAGGACACGCAATTGCAACGCCACGACGTTCAAACGCTGTGCAGGCAGGTGAAAGGCAGGCGCAGATGTTTAAAGTTAGTCAAACGCACTAGCAACCAGCAGTCTGGTATACAGCGTAGTGGATGGTTGGTTGTGGTATGTTTAGGTGCTTGGCTTTGGATGGTTAGTGCAGTATTGACAGTTTAGTTAGCATGGTGTTGCGAGTACAGATTTGATGAACAGTAACGGTATAACAGACTTGACATTCACAGAGATGGCTGATATGTACGTGGTGTATGGGGAGGCAAGAGGAATTTCCAACAGACATGTATTGAGAAAGACCCTCATACAGCTCAACCAGCAAATGTTTCATACAGTGATGGGTAAAGTACACCAGACTGCTGGGTTCTAGTGCACTTGGCTAACTTTAAAACATCTGCGCCCAGCTCTCGCCTGTTTCCCGTGAAGCACTTGGACGTTATGGCTCTGCGATTGCACATCCTCTCAGCCAGTGGAGGGATGCCTACTGTGTGGGAATTTAAATTTTGCATGCTTCTGTTTGCACTTGTACCTTTGCAGAGTTGCATTTTTTTGGACATACATATGTTCCTTGACAAAAATTGTTTGTTTTGGTATTCTATGCCACCCATTAAATTTATGCCCTGCAATTTCCGAACAACATGTATATAGACACAACATACATTTTAATAAATATGACAGTAGTTTTACTTTGCTGTGTACTCAGATAAGCATTTAAAAATAATTTTAGTGTACTTTGGCTGTGTCAGTAATTATCATATGTTCTTGTAAACATGTTTTTTGTTTAGTAATATTGTTGTCCAGTAGTTAGTGTTTTAGTAGTCATGTCCTTTTGTCTGCCTTTTTTCAGGTTTGTATAACTGTCCTTGTTTATTTTTATGCTAATTTTCTGTAATATTGTTTTTTTTTATGGTCCCCACGATTTATGGATCTCAGCTGTTTGTAGGCATGTCACAAATATAAATAATTTAACAGATTTTTGCCAGTAGATTGTGTTTTTATGTGATAGGCATTTTAACTTTTTAAACTTTAAATAGTTTTTTCAACTTGCGACCAGCTGCAAAGAATACAACAAAATAGAATAAAAAGGAATCATGTTATCATTCGCATCAACATGATGAACCAGTTTTGTACTAAAAATGATGGATCTACTATCAACATACCAAAATAATAGCAATGCTTCTGTAGGCATTGCCCAATAAATTTCAGATAGCTATTTTGAGGTGATAATATACAATAGCAGCAGATATCTAGTTCAAGCCCATCAGGTACCAGATTAAACCTATCAGCAACTTTATTTGTAGGTGCTAATACAGGTTCTTAGATTATTTAAAAACTTAAAAAGATATGATCAAAAATTTAACAACTTTTACTTTGGAATGTTATATTTTATAAAATTACTACTGTATAAGTTTTCTCCAGCTAGTAAAATAAAAGGTTTTAATAAGTCATTTTACATTAAAAACAGATGGTTTTCTTTCTTTTGCTTGTATATGTTTTACACATGTACACATAGTATGCTAGATATATGTCTAGCAGGTGAGTTGTTAATTATGTTTAGCAGGTGACAGTAGATTGGTTGTATCTTAAATTACATTTGACATGCAAAGAATATCATAAAATCATCAATTTTATTTTAGAAATGACTTCAACCATAGACATAATTTTTTACTGGTGACCCAACAATTTTTATATTAACTAAGATAATATTTTCCTAATTATCTGCTAATTTGTCTTTTACAGTTGTGCAGGCTTGCTTCCTAAACATCTACCAGATATTTCTGCTTTTCATTGTCCCAGATGCGAGAAAATCCACGGAGAGATTGAATGTAAGTGGAAAATCTTTCTTAATTTGATCAGTAATATAAAATTTTCTCACAGAATAGTATTTTTCATTATTATGTCAATTCTTTAATATCTCACCTTGATTGTCATGGGAGTGCCTGTATTACAGTACCTTAGCTAAGAGAAGCTTTGAATTACTCTTAAAATGGTTTTTGTGTTATTGTTATTTCATTTTCCCATGTGCCTTACACTAATTGAGCTGAAGTTTAGTATAGACATTCAGTTTGGATGTTTGGTTTAGGTGAATTAATTGAATTGTTTTTAATCTCATTGACTTTGTCATTAGAGACGGATTAGGGGAATCTCATTGACTTCGTCATTAGAGTCAGATAAGGAGTGAGTGGTGAGGTGGAGCTTTGGCAGAATTCATTAGTGCGGAAAACAAGTTTACCCCAAGAAAACTCACTGGCTCACTTCGATGCATGCCATATGTCCCACTTGCGAAAAATCTGGGTTTACAGTGAAAAGAAATGAACTCAAACCACCTTGGTGGGGGTCAACCACAATGGTCTTATTATTTTGACTTGGGCCCTTTCCATGATACATAGTTTATCGCATGGGCTTCTGCCAAAGTATGAGTTTGAATTGTATGTGTTATCTTCAAATAATTAAATTGGTTGCAGCTATGCATAGAGTCCTTTATATTATAGTGATATCCAAACTTCTTGGGTACGGACTAGGTGGGGGTTTCAACAGTGTTATTAAATTGGAATAGTCAAGTTACTTTAATCGCTAGAAATAGTTAGGGGCAATGTAGATGATCCTAAAAAAGGTGAACCTACCTTTGATTGGTTGGAGAACTGCCTTAAGTTTTTTGTATAAAATTGTTAAGTAAGAGCATTTATAAGTAAAAGAGGTCAGATAGAACTTGAGAATGCAGACATGACTTTTCAGTGTAAATTGGAGGACAGTGGAATGCAGGATGGGTTATGTGTGAAGGAGGAATAAAGTTACTAAAAAATTGGCTTGGCCTGTGCATTTTTGCTTTACAAAGTTGGAAGAAATGTTCTGATACTTCGGTCGACATTGCAGTCACCATCATTAGGGTAGCGGTTGTCTAATGAGCCTATATATATACTGACTAGGGAAGGGCATACTTCCTAATTGGCAACCATATCATCCAGCCAATCAGGAGCTAGCTTGAGAGGTTGCCTGGAGCTGTGGGATAATTACTGGGTATTATGCTGCTGATGCTCATCTTGGATTTTGGCTGCTTTTGGACAGATGAGCCCAAATTATGCTCAATTTGTTTTCATCTTCTCTTTTCATGTTTGAAGGATGTTTTAATAATGATATTCCTTCTTCAAAGTATATTTTATTGAAGTTGGATACATTGGCTACAGTGAGTGACAAGAGGGTACTAAATTATCAGTACAGTTGATCACAAGTGCAAAACAGACATTGCCTAAACAGAAGTTTGAATTCAACAAGTCACAGGCTAGAAGAGAGAAAGAGAGCCTATCTTTAATCTCTACCAGGGAGAAATGGGTTCTCTGTTTAATTAAATATTCAGCATCATGAATGAAGTACATGTGTACTCCAGCTTCAAACGCAGCATGAATTTGGTTAAAAGGCAAGCACAAGGAGATCAACAAAACCCAGAATCCATGGAGAATGTTGTTTTGTTTGAAGATGACAGAAAATGTTAAGGAAAGAGAAAGTTAGGCTGCTGACCACCACTTACAGCTTGATGGAGAAGGGGTGACTCGTGGTTATGTCATTGAATAGATGCTAAAAATTCTAAAGAGTAGGCAAAGGCAAACAGAAACAAAAGAAAAATACCACACTACATTGTATATATTGTAATACAAAAAAAAAAAAAGGAACAAGAAATACCCCAATGTCGAGACTACATCTCATACTATTGGATTTGGTCACACTCACAGTTCCCTTGAAGTTGGTGCCAAGAAGGTAGATGTGCTGGTAGCGGTTGTTACAACACAATTGCTCTCGAGGTGACAGGTGACGAGCGTAGTTAAAGACAGGTCAGAAGGAAGTTGGGGGGGGGGGGGGGGGCAGCAATTGTTTGCTATAAATTCTGTAGATGGCAGGTGTAGACGAGACGGGCAGTCTCAAAACAGCAACTGCCCTTCCAGGCCATATGTGACTCTAAGTGAAGGGCACAGCCATGCTACGTGACTGGATGCATGAGATATGGTGCGATTGATGCACCCAGAGTTTGATAAGGGGTAAGTTATCGGTCCCCGCTGCTAACGCAAGCATCTGGTCAGGAAGTGTTAGATGCTAATGAAAACAGTGGACCAACTGTGCCACTTAAGCCTATAGAAGAAATTAAAATTATAAGCTGTAAGGAAAATTATAATAAAGGGAGAATTAGTAAAGAGGGCTGTAGAAAACTCAATTTGAAAAACTTTGATTAAAAAAAAATTGTGCCCAAAAGTTTACAAATTAACAGTACAAAATCTATTGGCCCCACTTGCCTACTACAAAATTTTATGAAGATCCAATCAATGGTTCAAAAGTTATCATCGGGCAAAGTCATATAAACACATACATAATGTTACGAGGATAGTAGATGCAGGGCAACAAGGCAGGCCAGCTCGCCAGCCAGCCTGCGTGCTCACATACGGGGGAGGGGTGGTTCATTTCCGTTACAACACCTAATCGGATTAGCTCCCTCCGTTCCTTTCTCTTCCCCATTCCTCAGCTGGAGGGTTCAGCACATTCCCAGAGACCTGCTAGTGTGAAGTGGCGTAGCTAGGGCACCATTGTTCTGGGAGCTTCAGGTGTCAAGTCGGCCCTGATGGCACGACACTTCAAAAGGTTGTGAGACCATTCCAGAAGGGGGCTGAGGGGTATAAAAACTGTGATGCCAGCATCTGAGGCAGTGACGTGAGGAGGGCGAGTGACCCCTTGGTGAGCGGACGCGGACGACTAGCAACGGGCTTCGTGTGCATGACAGACGAGTGAGTAATGTAAGGGACAGAGGTGAGAGATAAGAGACAAGCAGTAGGGTGAGCCACTGTCAAGTCAAGCTCCAGTGGGGAGTATAAAATGTGAACTAAATGATAGAGTGATTAATTTGTCGGCAGAAATTTTAAGTGTTGTAATATAATTAATAGTTTAAATAGTAGCTAGTTAAACAACTGTATTTAATTAATTGGGCTATCCTTTTGGAACCTGTTTTCCCACTTGTAACAATACCTCAAGTTGTTTTGGAGACCAGACTTATCTCGATCTATTATTAAGATTTGGCTTTAAAAGTGCAAGTTGATAGACTTGACCTAACCCAAATTAATAATTAATTAATATTCAAGCACAAACAAATTACCTTAAATGCCTATGCATAGTAGAAGAAACATGAGTATTATTTAATTATGAAACCTTAAGAAAAAATCAACAACATAACATATTCTCAGTTAAAGTTATATGGTATTAGTAGCAGGGAGCAAGAATTATGCTATGCTACAGTGTATCACAGATGGTTTTATTATACTTTTATTTTTAATATGTGTCACTTAATAACATTTGCCCTGCTAAGCAGTATTGTGTCAATGAACTTACACTAGGCGCAATATAACTCCGAGCTTGAGCTACGTCACACATGAGGAGTGTTGACTGCAACACGTGTGGGGGGTCGGGTGGATGAGGAGGGGGTATAAGCAGATATGGCGACCTTGCACAGCAGGTAGAGAAAAGCAGAAAACATTGACCACTTACCACTGACGTTCCAAGCACTACCTCAGTTCTTCAACGCCACTGACTGTTCCATCCGAAGAGTCTGATGTGTAAACGTCACTGCTGTCACTGTTTGCATCACCTAACTGAACAATCGCTTTATCAATTTCAATGTCAAAACGCACATCCTTATCCCAGTATTCGTTCTCGAGTGTCTTGACGTGATTGCAAATCGGTATCCAATCTTCTGGACCCATTCGGTTAAATATTTCCTCGCAAAGTTTTTTTTTTACATTTGCCAAATTGCAAGTAACCTTTCTTGAAGCGACTTCTCCTTTAACTTTAGCCCATATGCTTTCTATCGGATTCAAATCCGGATGATAAGGGGGCAGACGAAGTAATGTGTGGCCACTATTTACCAATAGTCTGTCTGCCGAGTACTGCACTTGCGAAGGTTTGTGCTTCTTTATGAGGTTATACAAGTTTGGTTTGAGCATGTCGCTAGTAAAGGAAATATTCTCCTTACTTAACCACTGCTGCATTTCCAATTTTGTCGAGCTGGAGGTGGGTGTTTTATTTATTTTTACATTGTGATAGGGAGCATTATCTATCACAACAACAATGTTTGGTGGAAGATTTTGTATTAATTGTTCGGTGAGCCATTTTTCATATTGTTTGTACAGTCGTGCGAGACACACCCGTCGCATTAGCTGTTCTCAGCTGTGCTTTCTCTAGTGAAATGGAGGGTTCCTGCAATCGCGCTTCATTTTCCATAAACTGCAGAACGTTATAGACAATTTCCCGCGCCTGTGAGTGCAGTTTTTTATTCTTAACTTTTGACAACACTGGAGGCATTTTATGTATAAAGTTGTACTTTACTGAAGTACTGCACTACATATGTAACACCGGCTCTGAACAAAAGTGATACACTACATGCATACAAACCTCAGATCCAAACTGTAAACGAAAACGTTTAGTAAGTACCAACGTATTCGTCGGATTTCACCGAAGGACTAAGTTTTCACTCTGTGCAGTAGCGTGTAGCCCCTGTTATCAAGTTACGCATTATCTCTCACTGCCGTGCTACGTCTGCCTTCTCCAGTGTCGGGACTCACATACACACAACGATTTTCTAACCGTCACCCAGGCTCGGAGTTATGTTGCGTCTAGTATAACTCATATCTGTGATGCCTCAAATCTATGCATCATCCTGGTCCAGTACAGATAAAATGAACTCCCCCCTCTATGGATCAATTGATTCTGTCAATGGACTTTTAAATATCATATTATAAGCACCGTTATATTTCCATTTGATTTTATGATAAAAACAATGATTTTCCACACATTGACCGTAGTTGTGTGATCATTACTAATAGAGACATTGATCCGTGCTGTTTGCCAACCAATCAGCAGCCGGATAAATAATTTTTGAACTAACAATCAAAGGTTATTCTCTGCCATTGTGGTCCATGACTGATTGACGTTTATATGAATCTCAGATAATATCCGATAGTGCTAGCTGGTTACAGCAGCATCTTTTCATTTCCAGATGCTAGTTTGAATGATATGAGTGTGTTAAAGCCCAGTGTTAGGGCGATACTTTCAAAGGTATCAAAATTAGGAGTGAAATTTGTAAGTACAGTTCGACACTGCAATCCTCCTACACACATTATTACAGCATCTTTGGACCATTATAATACACACCAAGTGATATTATGGAAACCATAGACCATAAACAATTGGACGGATTTAAACTTCACCTTTAACATAACTCATACTGGGTCGATTACGCAGTAACATTTTTACTATAAGTGAATGGTTTAACAGAAAAATACTAAATACAGATTTTGAACTGACTCTCAAACCTAGTGGTCTTGTTTTTAATTGTCTCATTTGCTCGCCACTATTCAAGTTAGTTCTAATGAACCCTGAATTTATGAATGTGATTATTAAAAAAAAGTGTTTTGATAGTTTTTATTACCAATCGGAACATACACAGTTATGAACTTTTGCTACATTGCAGGTGCCCTTCATACTTTCCGGGGCAGTACCAAGAAAAGTTGTATCACAGCTATAAAAATGCAGTTTTAATAAATAAAACTAAATTGTTGAATGACTTGCTGTCTTTATTAGTGTAATCGTGGTGCTGTGCTCAGGATAAAACCATAATAAATAATAATAAATGTCCGGTGGAAGCGTCAGGCTAATTATCTAAAAGAACTTGCCAGAGGGGCACAGCCCACTTACAAAACACAATTTAAAATTAACCTCCCTGACAGTAGGAAAGGTTACGTGGATTGTGGTTTCAAGTAGCAGCAAATGAAAACAATCGTATGGTTTGGTTTCATTAGAGGCTTTTAATGTAGATTAGTAGTTTAGTATCTTTTTTATTGCCGGTTTCTTACATTTGAAAATATCTTACGGCATTACAGCCATTACAAACAAAATTGGTAACCATCTTAGATTCTTATTTTTGATACATTACATTGAGTACACTAACGAATAAAATAAAAAAGGGGGGCCGGGGGGGGGGGGACACCATTTCATGCTACACTAAGTTCCACTGTTTAGGAACATTGAGCTCGCAGGCTCATAAAACAAATATATGTGTTTAAAATACAATATTTTATAATAATAAGGAAAACGTCCTAAAACTGGCGGAGTTATCAAGCTGTTCTTCACTTCTTTTTGAGGGGTGCCGAAAGATGGAGGGAGACTCCGTTATAGAGGCTCATGAGTTACATTTTGAGGTGCAAAATGTGGCGCCGGAACTGGGCCGCCATCTTGAACTGGTCTGGGGTCCTTGAAGCACTCTGGAATTCTTGAGTACTCTGGGATTCTGGAACCCTCTGGGATTCTGGAACCCTGCCTATAACCAATAATCCAAATGGATTAGCTTGGTTAGCAGGCAGTTTATGCCGGGCGAAGTTAAGCCCAAAAAAGGCAACCTAACAGGTTTGTGTGGGACGAAGTGCAGCTTACCTTAGCTGGCAGGGTGAAGTAGATAGTGGCTGTCCCTGGGGGTGATCCGGGGAGGCGCAGCGCGAGAGCTCGCGGTAGCCATAGAAGAAATAATTATGCCGAAAACCAAAAAAAACTAAAGTTAAACTTAACTATTTGGGCAGCTACGAAGAAACTAAAAAAATCTAGGCGACATGGCCTGGCTCAGAATGCAACTACATTATTGCCGAAAGCGGATCACGATAGCTGCTGGTCGTTACTCCGACCTGTTGCGAAGATGCGCGCTGGACGAGAGTTGCCCTCAAAATCCCTGAAATGGCGCCGGGACGCTAACTTAAAATTAAGCCCGGTCGTCTGTTCCTCTGGAGGAGGGGATCGGGAAACCCGAAGTGCTCCGAAGGGCTCCGAAAGAAAAAAAAGGGCTCCGGCGACCTATCGACGGAGAGTGAGGTCGACTGTTTCTCCTGGTGGGGATAGGATGGTCAGTAGTGCGCTCTCGCTCTCAGCTGGTTCGTCCTTTCGCCGATAGATGGTGTGGGCATGCAGATCGGAGTCTCGCAGAGACCATCGCGGCACTAGGTGGCCGCCATTTTGCAAGGGGGGGGATTTTGGCCTTCAAGTTGGTCATTGCCGTGGCTGGCCGATGACCGCTGTGGACCAGGATGGGGTGGGGGGTATGTCCGGTGAATGACCTGCCCTGGGAGAGCTCGCCGGCCAGACGTTGGGACGTGCGGCAGAGCTTAAAAAAAAGGACACCAAAACGTGTTAGAGACCGCAAACTTCAGCACACCTCCGAGAAGGGGTGGAGGCGACCATGGGAAGCTTAGGGCGGCTACTTTCGTCATGCGTAGCGCTAAACTCGTGACGAAACGCGACGGCCAGTGGATACCGTTGCTGATGATAGTCCTGTAGTTGGCTAGACCCAGCAAATTTGGTGGGAAACGGCGGTGAGAGCACTATACTGCTCAACAAGCTAACCTGCCGGTACACTCGACCGAACAAGTTTGGATGGGGCGAAGGCAGCGGGCGAAGGAGGAAAATTAAAGTTATAAAAAAATTTAAAATTTTGTAAAACTAAGAAAATAAAAAAAATTCGTGCCTAAAGTAGCACTGATTTGGCACATTAGAATGTAAAATTTTGAACTGAGAGAGATAAAACAGTAAACATTGTGTGCAATATGTATGTGTGTTCCTACCTACACCAAGAGTGTAGAGAGTTGTGATTTGGCAATTGTATTCACATATAAGGTTTATTTATATATTTTATCTACAGCTTTCTTTATCAAATGTTCTGTTTCTTTGGTTATACTACATTGATATCTGTGCACTACCTACAACTATCATAAGTACTTTTGAATCTGTCTGCCTTCAATCAATAATCTTTTTCTGTGTACTACAAGGTGTAGTACCTAACTGCAAGATTATAAAGTTAGCATAAAAGAGCAGCATAGAGAGATTGGTGCACCGGAAAACATAACCTTAGCTTTAATTAAATACATGACCTTTTATGCCACTAATATTGATTCCATTCTTGAACTTTATATAGCCTTAGTATGGCTCAGTGAATTGATACTACATTAGTAAATCAGACAGTGACAGAATTGAAAATATTCAAAATAAACTACTAGAAATTATAATTTATAAAACTATCCTTATCCTAACCTAGTTTTGTTGTCTGAATGCATTTTGTTAGTAACTTTTATAATTCAAAACTAAACAGTAAATACCTTCTTGACAATACTGGATTTGGAGTGCTATAGTTTAATAGTTGATTACAGTCTCCATTATGTATAATACAAGAAAAATACATATTATATAGCTAAATAAACTTTAGTAAATTGGCCACACATTTATATAATAAATAACTCCCAACAACTGCTTATTCTCTGGCACTTCTATAGTTGTTAAATTGTTCATATTAATACTTTAGATCATATCTCATTATTTCTATCAACGTTATATAGCTATTGTTGTTCATTATTTTCATTAATTTAATGTTAAATATTACCAGATTTTTTTTGTCTTAATGTGTTCATGTGTTATTTTGTATTTGACTTAGTTGTGACATATTTTGTCTGTTTTATATTGTTAGTAGGTGGTATCTGTCTTTTGGGTGGTGCCTACATGCAGGTGGTAACCTGTTTTGTAGGTAGTGCCTGCCTTGTGGGTAGTGTCTGCCTATATTTAGTGCCTACTTCATATAGAGTCTGGTGAATTTTTGTTAGTCTTCTCAGTTTTATGTTTTGTTTATCTATATTTGTGTTGTGCCTATCTCAAAAGTTAACTAGCCATAACTGTTGATAGGCCTGTTACAAATTATGAGGGTGTATTAATAAGTAATGCACATAATGTAAAAAAAAAAAAAAAAAAAAAAAAAACAGAATTTTTTGTCAATATGAAACAGAAATGAAAGTATTATCCATTTATTACTTTTTCATATAACTTCCATGCATCTTGAGCTCTTTGTCTTAATGATTGATTAGTTTGAAAATCCCAGTCTCACAGAACTCCATCGGCTGCGAGAAGAACCACATTCGCACTGCCTGTTTGAGTTAGTCATCAGAGTCAAACTTCGTACAGCCGAGGAACTTCTTCACGGGTCCAAACAGATGGAAACAATTTGCTGCCAGGTCCAAGCTGTAGGGTGGGTGCTCCAGAACTTCCCAACTGTAGCCCTGCAATTTTTCACGAACTGGGAGAGACATATTGGTACGGTTAGTTCAGTCGTTTCTGTAAAATTCCATCATTTTTGAATGGCTCTCTCCAATTTTCTTTCTTTTTGCACAAAGAAATCTTATCACAGCTCGTTGCATCCCCACAATCAATGATGTAATCATTAATGCCATTTTACCGGTGACTGATGAACGCTATCAATAAATGGAATCACGAGATTGTGTATTGCGCCCAGTCAGTAGCGTCCTCTAGTTCCCTATTTAGTAAATAATTTTATTTTTACTATAAGTTGGCCTATAAACTGATCTCTGCTTGAAAACTACTTCTTATGACAAATTTTTTCATTCATACCATCATAAGTTGGCTTACAAACTGTTCTCTGCTTGACATGGAGTTCTAGAACAACCTGTTATCAACCTCAAATGAAATAAGAGTTTTTTTATTTAACTTGGTGTACGTTTTCGTGTATATCTTATTATTGCACTATAGTTTAAGAAAATTATTCAATATTTGTTATTTGTTAACCTAATTCTTGTAATAACTTACATAGCTAAGTCTGGTGAAGTGGATATTTTACACTGGGTAGGCATACACTCTTTTCACAGTAACATCAGACTTTTTTGACCGGTCTTTCAGCAAACATTCATATTTTGACAGCTCAGTATTTTTACCAGACTTACTAATTGTGCATAAATATTTATTTTTTAAAGTTTCTAAGAATATTCATCTACCAAAGTCTGAATATTCAATGAGGACCTGCCAAAAATATCTCACCTCATGAACAAAATGTAGTAAAAGTTTGTTGAGATTTACCTCCAATGCATGTGTTTTTTTGTGAAAGGCCTCAGTGGGAGATGAGTTGATCCTTTTTTTTTGTTAGCTAGGTGAAAGACCTAATTGCCTGAGCTGTCAAAAAATAAATATTGCTGTGGTAGTCGTGACATTAGCGTGAGGTGTGGGGTAGGTTGGGTCTTTGCTGTGTATTATCTATCCGGAAAAAATGCTGGCATTTTGGCTAAAATATTTCTTTTCCTGGTAAAAACCGCAGTTAGCAGACACCATGGATGTTAAATCCAGATTTTAATTTATTATTCTCTAAATATAGTATAAAAATATTTTTTATGTTATAAATTTGATTTAAGTTTTACATTTCTGCGACTCAGCAGTAGGAAAATATGATAATAACAGACAGCTGTTCTTCTTAACTAGGTATACGGTATTTTTCCATTCGTATGCCTCTTTTGAGGGGGATGGAGCACTATTAACAAAGGAAATCCTGACACTAAACATTTAGGTTATATTACTAAGAGTTAAGCTGTAGTTGCATGATATACTTTATGCATAGCAGAGTGAGATCCTACTAAGTGCATGTAACTGTTAAAATTAGTTGGTTCATTTAAGCTGAACATATATCAGGCAGGAGTCAGAGTGAGCAAGATTCTTCGTGCCAAATTTTAAGACTATTTGTGTTTATTGGGTGTTGTATTCTAATAGATTTAACAGTAAAAAAGCTCACAATTCCTGACATAGTGTTTCAGAATGTGTACAACAGCCTGTTTTCAAAATATTGGAAAATATGCTTAGTTGTGTGCCAAAACCATAATGTTTTTGTATTTCAAATGTAATTCATAAGTTAATTTTGCTCTTACATAATTAATTTTTGGTTTAACAATTTTAGCTTTTTATTTACAAGCAGTGGCAGTTAAATAGTTTGATAAGTGTTTCCTTGTTCTAATTCAGTGTGCAGTATTCAGGATGTTCTGATTAAACACCTTACTCAAACACTCAAAGTTATATCTATTGCTTTTTCTTAAAGTAGTAAAATATTTAAATGATTGTACACTTCAACTTCATCTTTGGTTAAGAGTTATATCTTTGTCTTCGACTTATATTCAAATTAAAAAAAATAATTTTCACACACCCATTATTTGAAATAAGTTTATTTTTATTTTCTTAGTAATATTTTAATGAGTGCTTGAAGTGACATTTTAATTTGGAAATAATTTGTTTAGTGTGGTTTTTGTGGCATTTATTTTGCCACTGTGTGATATTACAATACTTTTTTTAAAGTAAGTTTAAATCAGTGTTTTTCTTTCCTATTAAATGTCTGATGTATAATTTTTTTTGTAGATCGTGACAAAACTAACAAACACAGAAGGAATTTTTTGGAAGATGCAGCAGATGATAAGCCAGTTCAGACTTGCACTCCAAAGTTTATTGAGGAATTAAAACGTTTTAAATTTCCAAGGTATGTACTACTTTTTACCAAAAATAACTTTACATTATTTATGCCATGACTAGGGACCCGGGAATTTCTTGAATAGCACCTGCCAAATTTCTTGAGTGAGGAAAGCAAAAATTCTTGAGTAAAATTACCAATATTCTTGAGTAAAATGCAAATTTCTTGAGTAGCAAATGTATACAAGATCAAAATAAATCGAAAAGGCTGTTTAAATTTGCCGCATAAAAGCTTACATATATCCAATTTTAAATTAATTTAAAAAAATTAAAACCAATTTTTAAACCAGTGTTCATGCGCCTTAAGGTAATTCACATTTTTAACAAGCAATAAAATAAAATAATGTAGCTTAGGCAGACACTTAAAATGAATACACACGTGTAATCAGTAAATAATGTGTTTTCGAAGTAAAATGTCTAGTAGCTACTAGTGTTTTTAAGATTAATTTCTTGTAAATACGTAACTTAAATGAAAAATTCCAGAACCTCATGCAAAGGCTTCATATGCATAGGAAGACAGAAGTTCAAGGTTGGTTAGACTTAGATTTGTTCTCCTATTTGTGAGAACACCAGAAAATTGTGAGAAGAAGCGCTCACAATTCACATTTGACACAGGCATCCATATAGCTCTTAAAGCACCTACCACAAAGGATCTGTGGTCATCTTGCATTGAATTTAGTGCTTCAAATACACTAAGATTGGTGTGTGTTTTCAATAGCTCTGCGAGTTCAGAATATGCATGTACACCCTGATCAAGTTCTATGTCTTTAAGTGATGGAACTTTTGAAAAAAGAACTTTAAGTTTGTTGCTAGTAACATCCTGAGTGAGTATATTTTGCTTGTGAAACAACTCTGCAACTGGTTGCAAGTACTTGCGAGCAGGATCATCTGCCATTAACTCGTCCAGCTTCAGCGACATGTGTTGTGCTGTTTTTGTTTTTAACAATTCGCTGGTTTTTCCTTTGTGGAGACTCTTGAGCTTGTTGGCACTTTCCTTCACTTCATCACTGAAGACACCTTCACCCAAAATTTGCAGTCTCCTCCTCACAAACTGGAGTTTTGTATAGACTTCTGAAGCCATAGGCTTAGAATTAGTTTCCAAGCTTACCAAGAATGGTTTAATGAGGGAACTGACTGATTTCACAAAGAGTGATTGTACATGCAGCATGCCGAGTTCCTCTTCGCCAAGGGTCTGTAGATGAGATGAACCACCATTGAAATTGTTCTCCCTTGCTGTCTTTGACCGCAGAAAAGCAAACAAGATCTCCCAGTTATCAGAAAGCCATTCAACTGCTGTCAACCAGGAGTTCCATCTGGTTACAACAGGAATAGGGAAAAATCCAGCACTAGAGCCTTCCTGTTGCAAAAACTGCTGGAAAGCATAACGTTTCTTCCTGGCATTTAAAAATATCTGCTTCACAGATATTACAACTTGGTTCAATTCTGAAAACTGTTTTTCATGAGGACTCCAAGAAGATTCACTTTATGGGCCCAGCACTGCACTTGCACAACTGAATCAGGCAACAATATGGAAAGACCATCAAAACAAGATTTCATGTAAGAAGCTGCATCACTTACAAATGCCACCACCTGATCGTAGCCAACCTCCATATCTTGCAAGGCATCAGAAATAGCTCTAGCACATGTCTTGCCATTTACAGCTTCTAATGAAGTCACAGCTGCAACATACAGTTGTTGAGAGTCACAAGGCTCAACTGTAGAGAGCAAAACAACATAAATTGCTCTCCCTAACTTGTCTGTAGTTTCATCTGACATTATGGCAACACTCTTTTCTTTCAGTGCTGTAACCACATCGTCCTTTATAAATTTTGCTAAATGTGGCAGGTAATCTCGGCGTAAGGTATCACTGCTAGGCAGGTCTCCACCACCAACTATTTGTTTTTTCACCCACTGCCTGAATGCTGGATGATCTGCTTTCTCAAGTGGTATGTTTGCAGATACCATCATTTCCACTGTCGATGTGATGAAGTCCATTTTAGCAACCTAAAAGTAAAACATGGACTTCGTATTTTTATATATATATTTTTTAACAGAAATATACAACTCTAAGCTTTAACAAAAGGACATGCAGGTTTATTTAAACTGTGCTTTAGCACTGAGTAGCAAAATTATGTAGCTGGCAGCTTTATCATAAACTCCCAATTATCCATTTTAATTGTGACCCGTCGATGCCCGGATAGTTGAAATCCTGTAAAAAATTTAAAAAATTAAAAACAGGATAATTCGTTTCACGGTAAGAGCCGCCCTCGAATTAGTGTCTCGGCTTAAAAAAATAGGGCACTGCCTCGCCATGTGGTCTTTCTCCGTCTGCTGGTGACGCGGCAGTCACCCACTCTCACTGTTTGTTGTATTTATTTTTCCTACAACTCGGCGGCAAGTTAATCTTTACAGAATAACTATTAATTAATCTAAAATCATGCACGGATAACCCAAAAACCGGATATTCCGGGGCCCGGATAACCGAGAGTTTACTGTAGCTACTTGTGTTCCTGAAGTGACGTACTTTTTTTTTTATAAAACAATAAAAAATAAAAAAGATTTGTTAATGGTTCTGTAATATACATTTCCGATATTGGTGAAAGATAATGAATGCATGCCAGCATTATATCGTTTAACACTACCGTACCTTCGCTTCCTTGGCGCCTTCGACAGCTTCAAACATCGTTTTCTGCCGTTTTCCTTTCTTGACGGCTTCAGCGTGACCATTACTTCGTATGTGTTTCTTCACACCGTCGGAAGTTTCCCACGCCACTGTTTTATTGCAAAAACGGCATATCATAATATTTTGAGATTTAACCATTCCATCTTGGGAAAACTGTTTCACTCTTTCGTCAATGTTTATTTTGGGCGGCATATCCGCATATATAAACGAAAGTTTCGAATATGTGTCCACCCTACGACTATTCAAACCTGACTGGACCGAGCTGGCAATACGCCTGCTCCCCTTTTACACTGTCACACACTCACTGATCATCTTCTGCCGCTGCCTTCCCCCCTTCCACCCTTCCAACCTTCTCAACTTCCGCCAACCCGGCTATTGCAACCTGATATTGTTGACGGATAAGTAGTAAACAACCGTCTCGCGCTCGCACAAACTTTTTTTTTTCTGTCATGGATCCGAAAAATTCGCGAATAATCTTGAATACATACAGAAATTCGTGGGTACTGCCGAATTTTAACAAATTCGCGAGTATTTCTTGATTCAAAAAACATACTAAATCATTTTTATAATGTATTTAATATTTTAACAACATTTTAAATGGTTTTAACAATTTTCGCGAATTCGCGAGTCGCGAATTTCCCGGGTCCCTAGCCATGACTATAGGGTTGTAAGGTTGTAAGTTTGGTTTGTAATAAGTTATTTTTTAAAATTTTCTTTCTGTTCATTAAATTAATAGGTTCACAGAATAATAGGAAGCATTTGGTATTTTTGCTAGTTTTTGGCTCATTATATTCAGTAGATGCCCAAAATAACACAGTTCATCATACTGTGAATTTGGGTATACCATGGGTTGAATTGTCCCCTACACAAGAAACATATAAACACTAAAAAGTTTCTAGTATTAGCAGCAGCCATCATGGGTGTATGCCTACCTCTTTCTGGATGGTAGAGACAGAGAGGGACAGTCTTTGTCATTTTATATTAATAAAAAAAACTTATCCAGCAACTTAAACCAAAAATGTCATGGAATTGTAAAAATTTAAGGGTGAATCGAAGAAATAAATCTTAAATTATGACTGGGGGAAACATAAGTCTACAGCACTTGTGCAATATTATCTACCAAATACGTAAACTTAAAATAAGGACTGCCAGGATTAACTAGTAACCCAGCTTCTATGGTATGTTTCTGGTGAGAGTTAAAAGTGACTTTAATTAACTAAAAAAACTTAATACAAAATCAGAAAAATAAACATTTATTCAGAATAAACCAAATATTTAAACTTAAAAATCAGTCTTTTAAGTTACCAGAATAATCTATAATAAGCAAGTAATAATCTTCCACTGACCTTTACAGTTCTAATCAAAAACACAGCAGGTGTGTTACAACGTCTTATTTAATTAGCCTCACTAGAGGTAACTACAACTTACGGATTACAACAAGAAGGGACTCCACAACTAGAACTCAACTAGAATGCCAGGCTTATTGTCACGGACCACTCCTGCCAGAGTGAGCTTTACAAAAACGACTTACCTTGACTTGTTCTCTTGAAATGTGAACTCTGCCTCGGGGGCCTCCATAGAGTGGGCTTAACAGAAACGACTTAAGCAATATCTCCAACTTGTTACCATGTGGGCCTTGCCCACCGAATGAGCCCAACATACACCACTTAAAAAGCACTTAGAACTAGCATCACTTACATTTGGCAGTCACTCCTCAGGCTAGCGGAGTAGGCCTCCCATCAACTACGTGTGCGTGGCCCCAGCACGCCCCAATAACGCTGGCAGGGGACAGCACAGGCACGCTGCTGACACAGAGACAGGACACTGCATGCCGCCGTGCCCCCGATTCTAGGTCACGCCATGGACCGAAACACCCACACCAAACCCCGCACAGTAAATCACCTAAACCTGCATTCGGTGACAAAGTGCCTGGAGGAGCACTCTAATTTACAAGCCAGTGAATGTTTAACCTAAGTGGGTGGGAAATAGCCTATCGAAATGTTAGAGGACTTAACCATATTTACAGAATTTTTTGAAAATCCATTAACACCTAGTATGACATAATTTTTCCTTCTGAAACTTGGTTCAATTACTGTAGTATCAACTCACACTATTTCATGGATAATTATTTAATTTTTAGAACTGACAGAAATTATACAATTACCAAGCTGGAAAGAGGTGGTAGTGTGGTGATTTTAGTCAATAAGCAAAAATTTTCATCAGTTCAGTCTATCCAGAACTATGATTTCTTTGGAATAGAAGTCGTTTGGAATAATATTAAAACTACTCCAAACAATTTCTTAACATTATGCAATATCTATTTTCCCCCGAAAACAACTCCTATTACCAATGCTGTGTATCTTGAAGCCCTAGAAGATAAACTTGCCAAACTATCCAACTATCAAGATAATCTGATAATACTTGGTGCTTCAATGTGCCTGGTATCGATTGTGCATGCTCAAATCAAAGCCAAGGAGCATTATTTTCTCGATTTTACCAGAAATATGGGTTTATTACAGTATAATAAAACACAATCTTCCAAAAACTTATTGGACCTTTGTTTTTCAAATTTTCCGCAAAAAGCAGTAGAGAAAGCAGCTGAAATACTTGTCAAAGAAGACTTATTACATCCTGCCTTAACTATTAAAATCTTCAACAATGGTATGTTAACGAATAACAATACAGACTCCATCTTTAGGAACTATAAAATTGATGAATATCTTGGTCTATATAACTATAAAAGATAATAACTGGTCTGATTTGTACATTATTACAGATGTGAATGCTCTAGTTGAACAGCTAACTACTAATTAATTCTTTTATCCTGATAACTACAAAAAAAGGCCTTCAAAAGGTTTTCAAGAGAATCAATTCAAGACTTAAAAAAAAATTTGATAAACTTTACTTAAGAAATAAAAACATACAATATTATAAGGATTTTTCCCATTACAGAAAACTAGTAAAAAATCTAATCAAGAGAAATAATGTATGTTGGACACAAATGATAAACAATAATATCAAGAATAATCCAAAGAATGTTGGCAAAATGTTAAAATTATGAAAAAAATTGTTTTGTATACCTTAGCCTTGAAATGTAAATGATGATGTCTCAAGTGTTCCATATTTACTATGAAATGCTTTTGCTTATTATTTTTGAAATGTCTAAGTACAATCCACCAATAACCCTCATTATACAGAATCAAATGTAAGTCTCAATATTATTCCTGTTTCTTACATTTCCGAGAGTCTTGTCCTTTGGGGCATAAAATCTTTAAAATCTACTATGTCAACAGGTCCTTATGGCATACCAAATGTCATTTTGAAAAGGATGTTCTTATCTCCTAATACCTCCTCTATGGCAACATATTTTTAATCAAGTTTAAAAAAAACAAATTTTTCCTTCTTCTAAATGGAAAATAGCTAAGGTTATTCCACTCAAGAAACAGGAAAGTAAATTGAATGTTTTAAATTATAGACCTTTCTCATTACTTAATACTTTTGCAAAAATGTTTGAAAAATTATTTTCAAACAAATTAATTTCCCAATAAAAATCAGATTATCTTGCAATCAACATGGCTTCAGAAATGGTATGACTGCTACCACAAATTCACTCACTTTCCTCAGTCCAGTCTACAGCAAATTATCAACAGGGGGCAGGTGGATGGCTGTTATTTTGATCTGGCAAAAGCCTTTGACATTGTTATTCATTCTGTTTTACTCATTAAATTATCAAACTTTGGCTTGAGTGATAATTACATATATTGGTTTACTATCTATTGTGAAGAAATATTTTTTGTATCAATAAACAACCATAATTCTTCTTTATATGTTGCTAGTTTTGGTGTTCCTTAAGGAGCTAAGCTATCTACTCTATTATTTAATATATATATGTTACAATATAATTCTGGTTCTTAATCATACTACTGGTCTATTGTTTGCTGATAACCTTAAAATCTACAGAGAGACTAATTTCTTAAACAATTGTTATCTGCTTCTAAGTGACATAAATGAAATTGCCAAATGGTGAAAACGTAATCTTGTTTCTCTTAACAAAGCTAAATCAAAAATTATTTCCTTCACTGTGAAAATTCACCCATTTAGGCATGTTTATATACTTGATAACACTCAAATCTCAGTATCCCCTAGCATTAAAGATCTTAGTGTCATCTTGGACTTCAAATTGTTCTTTCATCTACATGTCAACTCTCTAGTATCCATTTCCCACAGAACCCTAGCTTTAATTAATTACATAATGTCTGACACTTTAAATAGTAAGTTGAATCTTACTCTTTAGCTAGCTGTAGTCAGATCTAAACCAGAATACTGTTCAGTAATTTGGAATAATATTAACAATTCTGATAGTGGAAAAAATAGAATCCATATAAAACAAATTTTTCAAAATTGTTAGTCTAAGACATTATCAACTACCTAAACTAGTTTCCCTTTTTGATTATATAACTTATTTTGATTATCTTTTTGTATACAATTGTTATAGTTCAAAACTTAATTGTAAATATTTTACTTGACAATACTTGTATTAGAGTTCCCCAATTGAAGTCACCTATAATCTAAGTTATGTAGGCTACTCCACGTAACAAAAATGATTTAGTTTATAGATTAATTTCTTACTTTAATAAATCAGATAAACATTTTTTATTTGAATGCATTTCTAACCTTTAATCATTTAATTGTTCTGTAATTGTTTTGTACTTGTCCTAGTGATGTTATATATCATATTACTGTTATTGTTTTGTATGTCGTGCCTTGTCTATGTTTATGTACCTGAGTCTTCATTATCTGTTGTCATGTGGTCACTGCTCGTTGTTGCGACGGCTTGCGTGAGGTGCATATCTGCGTGGTTAGTTCCCTCCTAACCTGCCTGCGGTGCTTGGCCTCTTACTTGCAGTGCCTGAATTAGTTTTGTATATGTTGTGTATTTGTTTTCTCTATGCAAATATATTGTTTGTATGTGTGTATGTCGTGCCCACCAATAAAGTTCTCTAACTGTCTTGTGTGCATGTCACAAATATAAATATACAAAAAATAATTTCATTCCAGTCTGCTCTTGTATTTAGTTGATTAGTTTTGTGCATTATCACATAAAATAAAAACTGTTGCTGATAATTGACTCTGCAAAGAAAGGAGACACTAAAGTGAATTCAAGTCATCTATCAGTGGTGATATCCTACAGTAACAGTTGGAGGTCTGTAGAAGAGGGACAGTAATTTTTTGACACAGTCGCACCAATGTGGGTTTATGTAAATGTTTACAGTTTCCTGCAAAAAAGGGATATGCCTTTTTTAAAAAAAAAATGCTGCTGTTGTTTATTTGTTTGTTGTTTTATTTAGAGCCCTCTCTTCTAAAAGAAAGGGTCTAATCACAGGCAGTTAAATAAGGTGGATAAATAAATCATTAAGTATTTTTTATTGGAAGATTTTGCTTTTCCGAGGGAAAAGGAATGATTTTTAGAACATTTATTTTGTTCTAACAGAATTATAATGCATAATACAACCACGCAAATTTTTATTTCCATGTGTACTTTAGTATTATGATCATAATTAGTGTTTTAAAAATGTAATAGTTTTGAATGCTGTTCTAAACATTGAAAACAATTTACTGTAAGGTGGGTCGAGGTGATTGTGTGACTTGAGTGCATGAGTGCGTGAGTGCATGAGTTAAGCCAAAAATAGTAGTAGCTTGGGCACAGGAAGTTGCTTGCTTATTACCCTTAGCTCTGTAAAGTTATTATAAGCTGTAAAAGGGAAAGCTGTTTAATTAAAAGTGTACGCTGGTTACATTCTTGTTGTAAATTGACATTAGGGAATGAGATATATTGTGAACAACTATACATACACCCTATTTTTGAATTGAAAGGTAAGGTAAGTCATATATCATACAGTACTTTTATAATAGATAAACAAACATGTGTTTCTGTACCATAAATGTAGTGTGTAGACACATAATACTGTTAAAAAGCCATTAGTATAATTTTTATTGCGTAATGACCCTTAATTTCCTTATATTTTATGATAGGGTTCCGTAAAACTCCTATGCTAATTTTTATTTCGGTCACTTAAAAACACATTTGGTTGCATGGATCTATAATCTTTTCTTTTGGTCTCTGGCAGCAAGCAATGTCTCCCATATGCACGTTGTGTTTCACAGTGCTGTTTAGCTTCTAAAATACTCTTTGTGCCTGCAATTCATTTGTCAGTGTTGAAGCAGAGTATTCTCAAAATTTTAATTTTTTGATTATGATGATAATGTTTCTTATCGTGAACTGTGGGTTAAAAAGAAATTGATTGATATTCATGTGTATTGGTAGTCATTAAAATACTTAATGGCTCCTTAAAAACTCCTTAATTTTTATTATTTTATAAAGGTGATGGTTATTTATAAACTGTGAAATTTGGGAACTAATGTGTGTTTGTTGTAGGTGTTGTAAAGAATCTGTAGTAATTCCTGCTGTAGTTAATGCTTGAAAAGTTTACCTACATAATTTTTGCTACCAATTTTTAATATTTTACAAATTTAATTTTATAGTAAATAGAATGTTTAAAAAAGGAACATGTAAATTGTTTGCAACAGAAGCCTAAATTTGAAAACAATAAATGAAACAACATCGTCAATATTTTTTATTTCCATCGCTGTGTGTATTGTATTGCAATTCATCAGATATAGTATTTAGTAATGCTACACGCAATGTTGTTTTGTTGCTATACCTTTTTGAAAGGAATTTTCATTTAAACACTTTTGCAAAGTATGAGTCTACAATGTTTTAACCATTAGCCTCTGAAATTGCAGAACCGAATGAGTTCACAGGGCAAACAGCTAGCTACGTCATTTAGACCTACATGTAAGCCAACAACTGAAACAAGTTCACTGATGTCACATATTAAAATCATATAAGTGTCAATTTATATTGCGTCAAACTTTCATTTCTCTTTAGATGTGTTTTTCTCTGATTTTTTTTTCATGTAAACAAAAAGGATTTTGACAAAATCATTACAAATAATAAAACTTTTAAGTAAAAATATAAAACAAATAACAATAATTTATTTTGGTTTGTGTCAAGTACATAAGTTGTTAATAGGTATTTAATGCAGTTTGTTAGGCTTTAGCTGAAAGGGCTTTAAATTTGGGGTTGTGGAGAGAATGTAGATTCAGCTCTGCTGAAAGGAAAAGGAGATGGCATGCCTGCATCTTGATCCTGAGCGGTCTCCTTCAGGCATGAACTCTGTTGTTGGTGTTCACAGAATTAATTTATCAATCCACATTGCTGGATGAAAATAATATATATATATATAAATTAATGTCATAAAAACTATATTAAAATTAAAAAAATGTTAATTAGCTTTAAATAACAATAATCAGTCTGGTACATTTTTCAATTGAGTTCACCAATGAAACAAGATAAAAGATATACTCAAAACCTGTCCACACTGGGTTGCATATTGCTTTGTGCAAGTGCACTCTTAGTGTAACACTGTCATAGAGACCGTATGAGAAATTGAAGTGAACATGCAAGTTGGGGGTAGTGTTATGAACACAAATGGATCCAGTAAGACACCTCCGCCACTCCTCCGAGGTAACCCCTCCCTTCTCCTGGGCATGCGGGTGTCGTCTGCAGTACGTGGCCATTGAATTGTCTGCTATCGTTGGCCATCTTGGAGGATGACATTGTTGTTTCTGAAGCTTGCAGGTTGGTGTCGCCAGCAGTATTTATTTATGTTGTACAGAAATCCTGCTGTGGCTCAGGACCGAACTGAGGGACGCAGACCTTGCTGAGGAAAGAAACAGTGACCTTAGCCACAAGGTTAAGAGGTCAGTTGGAAAAAAAAAAAAGAAATAAATGAGGAGTATATGCTTTCAAATTCCAAAGTATGTTTGGTCTCAGGAGGATATAGTGGTGTTGTCGTCTCCTAGGGGTCACCATATTTAAATAAAAAAATAGTTGCCTGAAGGTGCAATTTAAAAATTTTAAAAAGTTAGAGAGCGCCATCTCTAATTTTGGGGATGGCTTGCAGAGTGTGCCACAGTCTTTAGTATCAGCTGCAGCTGTTGCCACTGGTGTGTGCCAGGCTATAGTACTAGTGACGTCTGCTGGGGGGGGGGGGGATTTTTAATTTCAAAGTATTTTCTAGAGGGCACCATTGCTAAAGAGTGCTATTTTAATGGTTATGTTGTCTGCTAGGAGGCGTTCCCTTTTACCCTTGCACAATATCCATAAGGACTGGTTCTTTTTTATGCCATAGGTGGTAAAAAAGAAATCTTTTAATGTGCTCCAGCCACCATATTGAATTCATGAAAGACGCTATCTTAGGTTGAAAGGTGAAGGCATGATGCACCTAAGAAATTCTTCCTATATGTACATTATATGCGCATGCACAGGGCATTCAGAGATATTTTAATGCACCACACCTGCCATATTGGATTCGGGAAATCATGCCATGTTTAAAAATCTGTAGTCATAGTGCACACAATACAAGCATTCCACATAGTGCATCAGATGCGTGCACTAAATGCATAAGGGTATTATATACTAACACAAATAGTTAAAAGTAACTTAAATAAGTGATTGTAGTAGTATACATATATATTTTTCTGTTAATTAAATAAAATGGCTTCAAAGCAATAAATAATAATTAAAAACATGTAGTAGTAGTTCCCTTTTTAAAGAAAACTTTTTATACTATAAATAACTTCTAGTGATATATGTATTTTTCTAAGGGGAATGTATAGTGCTAGCTAAAATGAAGTTTTTGTAGTGGTAATTTAATTAAAGTTATGTATAGTAGTATTTATTCTTATAAGATAAACAAAGCTCTATCTTTAGTATATTATTACGATTTACCGGGTTCGTAAAGGATAGCCCAATTAAAGATTTTATCACACACAGTTTTATTGATGATGGCCACTACTTATGTCACTTACAAATAATCTTCTAAAATGGCAAATAATTTATTGCACTTAAAAATAATGTTGCTTCCTCAGTCACTCGTTTCTTACAATCCGCACACCTCGCTGGGCCGCACCTCTGGCGCAACTCTCGCCGCAGCACCCCTCGTGGTCCTTCGCCGCGGGACTCCGTCGCCGCATTCCGCTGCCGCCGACACACTTGCCTTCGCCGAGATCCCACTCGACGCCTCGCTCGGAACTTTGCTCGGGACTCCGCCGCGCCTGCGACACTATCGCCTGGAACTGAATTCTCCGCCCTGGAACTTTCATCCAGGGACTTCGTCACTCTATCGCCCGGAAACTCCGCTGCGGGAAAACTCCTGGCTCCACTGAACTCACTCACTCCCTGCCCTGGAATCTTCGTCCAAGGACTTTGCCACTCTGCCGCACCCGTGGCACTATCGCCCCGGAAACTCAGCCGCGGGAGAACTCCCGCCTGAACTCTCTCTCTGAACTCCACTGAACTCTCAGCCCAACTCTCTCGAGGCCGGCGTCCCAGGCATATATATAGCCCAGGCGCCTTCTCGAATTCGCGAGTGCGGCTGGGGGCCAGTCGCGTCATTCCGTGCCGACCCGACGGCAGAAATCTCTCGAAACACGTGTCGGCGGCTGGCGTAACTCCACAGCTGTCTGGTGTCAGTTACGTGTCAAAGGCAGGGCGCCGCGCGGGGAGTGGAGGGAAGGAGGGGGGAAAGCGATAATCCTTGTAATCTTCCAGGCGCGCACGGCGCATATAATGTTGCGGCAGTCGCCAGCCAGCTCTGCACCTCACGTGTCGCGGCCTTGCTCGCGTTCGTAACAATATAATAAAAATTAAGGAATTTATTATATTTTACATAATTTATAGTGATTTGCTCAGGAGATAGAGAATTTAGATATTGGTATTCCTTTCATTTCAGCAAGCATAAGTATTTAAATTATTATCTCTCATTCTTTTACAGTGTTAGCCTTAGTATTTAATAATAAAAATTATAATTTCAAAACACGTTATAGTGATTATTTTTATTCTTATAGTGCTACCTCTCTTATTAATCTCATACTTTTATATATATTATTATAAGGAGAAAGTTTTTAAGCTTTGTTATTCCTCTTGTATCAACAAGCATAAGTATTTCTCCTGCTCTATCATTTCACTTTTGCTATAGTCATGTAGGGGGTGGCAAGTGAGGTATTGTAATGACTGGTGAGTAGAGGGAAGTGATCATGAGGTTATAACCACCATCTTGAATGATGCCAGTAGGTTTCAAAACACTCTGTCACCCACTTGTCTATTCTGTCGGACAGCAGAGAACTTGCTTCCCCAGCCAGAGATGTTTTTATTAAAAAATATCATTCCATACATTTATGATTGTAGAAAATAAAAAAAATGAATAAAAGTTACAAGAACTACAACTTATAATTTAAATCTTCTTCTTCATCGTCGTCTTCTGACCGCTGTAGTATTTCAAAGTCCTCTTCTTTATCGTCTTCAACGACATTTGTCTCCAGTTCTTCCATGATTTCGGGGTCAAAGGTTCTGTCTTCATTGGCATTGCTCTGATATGGTAAAGCATTGAGACAAGCTTGCCCATTACACTGGCCACAAGCTAAAGAGCACTGCAACCCCTATTTCCTGCATCCACATTGCGAACCACAACCACTCTTGCAGTTGCAGAATATTGAAAAAGAAGATGGTAATTAAAGTTTGTCCTTTAATTATTTTTTAATTTTAGGAATATATATTTAATTAATAGAAAAAATATTAAATATAATGTAATAGTTAATAAGAAATGAAAATTATTAATAATTATGTATTTAACAATAATTAATAAACTTTATATGGCATGTTTTTGACCGGGACTACCGGTTTACCTTAAATGATGCTCTAACCGCGCGCTCTCAGCCCTCTATCAAAAAAACAATTCAACGTATAAAATTTTTTTCAAACAAAGGTTGTAGAGAATTTACTCCTCTACAATATTGATAATAAATACAAATAGCGAAAAACCTATAGGAAACGAGACATTTGCAAACTAAGTGCAAAAAATCGATTTTTGTGACCTTTGAGCTTAGATTTTAATAGTCGCGTACACCCTACCATAGCGTACACCCTACCATAGCGTACACCCTACCATATTGACGTCGTCCGGGCCTGCGGCCTCTTTGAGCCCGATATGCCACCGCCCAACCACCGTCTCAGTTCAAACCTCCCGCTCGTGCGTGCGTGTATGCGTGTGTTTCTAGCCCGGCAAGAGGGCGCTTAGCTGCAGTGTGCCGCACCCCTAATATATATTAATTAATATTGTAATCCTTTTTCGTTCCGCCCCAAAACAGTGTAACGATGGCTATGCATATGAGTGTCTTTTAATTAATAACTTCATGATCTTTTGTTATTTAATAAGTCCAAGCACGAACAAGGACGCTCCCTAGCGGGCAACGGAGGAACTAGCATGCAACTCATTTGAACCCTGTTTTATGCTTATAAGTAATTATTACAGACGGTCTGGACATGGAAGTAATTTAATAATTATTGTAAAAGGATTTATGTATTTTCTAATAGTAACCCGGGGCACGCTACAGCAAAGTTGTAACGGTAATTGTGTTCGGCGCGAAGGGCGCCATGTTGCCACCTGCAAGCGATGAGCTCAGCCCAGTCTCTCTCTCCCGCCGGCCGAGGGCGGACGTGTCGGTACCTTGAGGCGACTACGTGCGTGGTTCGCCTCCTCTCCTAATCTAATTCGTGCCTCGGGCGTTTAAAGCTGTATCAACGGAGGATCGTGTAAGGACGTGTACCGTGAGTAAAATAAAAACCAATAACTGAGTTACGTGTTTTGTGTTCGGGGGGCCACGTGGGTCCTTAACCTGGTCAGCGGCATGTGGGACGCCCTGAGAGCCCACTGCGATAATTAGGAGCGAGCCCGACGCTGAGAGCGGGCCTAGTTAGGGACAGGTGATACGTAAAAAGTCAGGAGGGCTAATATCTTGCCGCACACGGGCCACGTAACGCCCTGAGTTAAGAGTTTTCCAGCCGGGTCCACGTGCCCACTCACGTGGTGGCGCCCATTAATCTCGACCGATATTCCCATCACAACACCGGTACGCCCTCAATATGTAGGTTTTGAGACAACTTTTAGGATGTCAAAATACAAATTTATTCGAGTTTATAGCTTGGTATCTCAAATTCTGAGATACTTACCTAATTTTGGCTAAGATGACTGGACTAGTAGGTTAACTGTGGACAATCCCGGTTTAGCACCAAGCTGTTCAATTTATAATAGCTCATTGTACAAGTCTTGCAGAGCCCATGGTAAAAACCTAATACTATTTATAAGACCTTTATAACAAAAAATTACATGGGTTTAGTATGAAATAAACACACACGCACACACACACACACACACACATATATGTACTCTTCATGGGCTATATTTTTTATCATGTAAAGGTGTTGTCGACCATCTCTCTATCCTGACTTTCTGGATTCTTGGATCAAGATGCTCTATAAGACACTGTAAAAAAAAGACAAAGAAATTATTTCTCAACTTGAATAAGCCAATAATCTATATAATAAAGAAGAGAGTTAGTATGACTGTCCCTCAGTTTGGTCCTGAACTACCGCAGGATTTTTGTACAAAATAAATACCATTCATGACACTAACCTCCAAGCTTCGGAAACAGCAGTGTCACCAGCCAAGATGGCCGCCAACAGCAGACGATTAAATGCCAGCCTACTGCAGACCCCAACATTCCCAGGAGAAGAGATGAGTTTTTAACTGGATCAATTTGTGTGGGATGCCAAGGAGGAGTGGGAAGGTGTGTGGAAGGTTTCTATGGTGACTGGATCCATTTGTGTTAATTTTAAAATGGCCTAGATCATACCATGCTCCCTCAACATATCCACACTGGAGCATGCATCTGAGTAGCCAAGCATATCCAAACTGCTGTAATCCTCCCCATGACCTTGTACACATGCATATCTGGGTGTGGCATAGTAATTACATCTCAGTAATAAGAAAATATACTTACTAACATACTTTATATCTTAAAATAAATGATTTGACAAAAATACCAGTTGTAATGAAAACAATTAGGAAACTTTTGTGAATATTTGCCTGATAGTCACAGATGGCATTTTGTTACAGTTTTAGCTTCTAGTCTTACTTTAAAGTAATTACTTATAATCTGTGTTAATGTTTTTGGACTACACAACCTTGATTGATGTAATGAATTCACAATTAATTCCGAACACATTTATGACTCTTGTGTTTTTTAAATAATCATATAGTTTTTTTTTTTTTTTAGAATGGATGGAGTTTTGAAAGTAATGGCTGCCCAAAAATTAACACTTTCATATCTTCAATCCAATGGTTTTACAGTACCAATACTGATAAAAGACATGCATGGCCTCGGTATGAAGGTCCCACCAGATAATTATGATGTCACCAGCATTTGTGAGTTGCTTGGTAAGTTTTGTGTTCTATAGACCCTATTGTTTGATCACAAATAGGCATCTGAAATTAAAGTATCATTATATTAGTGTATTTATTTGCTGTTCTTAAAATTAACTGTTATTAATCTTGGTAGCTTGCAAAATCTATATCAACTGGGATGTAAATATGTACCTGTTATTGTGTTTTATTTACATTTTTTGTATTTGTTGATATTATAGTTGATAATCTACTTTAGTAAGTAGATTTAATGAAAATTATTTCTTTGGCATTTCACTAATACTGATTCCTTGAATAATAACATATGTGCGGTAGTCTGTGGCATAGTTATTGGAGGGATGTTACAGGTATGCTACACCACCAACCTGGCCTCCGAGACCATACTTCTTACATTTAAACAAACCATTTAACTCCACAGGAGGAACTAGGTGTTTCGTTTGAGAAACTAGAACTACAAATTATAACCTCTTTAATTTCTTTCACTTATTCGGAATAATTTGACCTACAGGTTCACCGTGACAAAATAAGTTGAAAACTTATAATTTAAAGTGCTATCCAAGGCTGGTACTCACCTTTGAAGTTGTAGCTGAACAACTTTTATTATTTCAAATAATATAGAAAGTTTTTAGATGGAACACTGAGTGTCTGAATAGTGTTTAATTAAAAAAGTATGTGTGTGGAGTCACGCACGACAGAAGTGAAACATCTTGCTTATTAGGCATAGATAGCGATAAATTATTTAATTTTAAATCACACTATTCACATAAAATGAATAATACTTGTTAAGTTAATTGCAAAATTAAATAAATCTTTTCCACACTATTAAATAAATTGTTGATACTGCTATGCTACGTACCTATCCCCCCCTCCTTGCCATCTTCCCATTCAACTGCTAGTGCATGCGTAGGATTGGTGTCGCCTCTGACGTGCACTCCTCTACCGGTTCCCCCACCACGTACCTAACTATTCCCCTCCTGCGATTGGAATTTTCGTAACGCTCGAACATTGTAGCCTTCTCAGCAAAGAAGTTTCACTTTAACAAAGTTCTACAACCACTGCAAATATTGTGGCTCTTGTAAAGATTTCTTTGAAATAATTGGGAGTATCAAGAGATCAAAAACTGTATGGAAAATCATGGTTTTACTCCCACACACTATTTTTTTTCTTAAGGATTCGTTAATTAAATAAGAATATTTCATTTAAATTCACATTTAAACTTTTTAATGATTTTGTTTCTCCAGAACATACAGCTTCATTATTTTCCCAGCCTCTATTGGCCACCCCATTCCATTTCCTATGTCATGCTCAGCCTGCCCCTCCAATAACAAGGGCAAACTATCGTTGCTGTGCAAACTATCTTATGCTGTGCCAATTTTCTGGTTGTGCCATGCAACTTTAAGCTCAAAGCCTTCCCTGACGTATCGGTGGCGATCGCTGGGGACCACTACACATGTCCTGTTCTCATGGAGTTCAGTACATTTCTTCGACTTCCTGCCCACCTACTGCTATTGTGCTATGGCTGCAACATTTTCCATACCCTAAATTAGTCCTCATCCACCTCCAGAAAGTAGCTCCCAGCAATAATATCACTCCGCATGCCTGGATTTCCCCCCTACCTGACTTCTTTCTTAGCTTGAAACACCAGTGCTACTATCTATTTGCGAGTTTAGTAACTACATTTGCCCTCCTCATTTCTGCTTCTTCCGGGCCAACTGTCTTGGGTTTAGCCATCTATTCATGTTGCAAGTGCACTTGGTGGTGTAAAATGTTGTGAATTTGTATGATGTAAGTTAGTTAACACTAAAATTTGAGTTATTCCGTTTATTTAAGATCTGGGTATCATATTAGATTTGAATTTATACTTCTATCAACATGTCAACTCTTTAGTTTCTAGTTCCTGAATAACCTTAGCTTTCATTAAATACATTTCATTTTATGCCAGTAATTTCAATTCCATTGTCATACTATATATAGCCTTATTTTGAACCAAATTCGAATATGGTTCTGTGATTTGGAATTAAACTAATAAAACTCACAGTGATGTGACATATATTTTGACTGAAAGGCATCCATCTGTTAAAGCATCCTACATAACCTCAATGTGTGTCATGGGAAGTTACCCAAGGACACTATAACATATGAAAGTTTCAGATATGTCAGATCGTTTACATTTACTATACTATGTTATTATGTATTAACTAAAGAATTAGTATAAATTAATATAGAGGAATTAGAACATATTGCCATTTATAACCAAACATAATATGTTAAAAAGAATTAAGACATACCTATTGAAATAAACAACTGGGAAACAAAATAACACGCAAATATCAGATTGGTCCTGGTTGTAATTTATGCCTTTGTAAAAACAACAATGTAAAACAAACATCAATAAAACAATTAACATATTAACAAAATATTACTGAGTATTATATATTAAGTAACGAGCTCGTGAAAAAATAGGTACGTACCAAGTATTTATATTACATATAAGTAAAAAAAAACAGGTTAAGTTACTCAACAAATATTATTAAAAAAAATTAACTCATCAAACAAATATTAAATTATTGAAGTCTTCTTATAATTCTTTCTTCAGAATGAAAATTAATTGCCGCAAATGTTCCAAAGTGTAGAAATCAATATTTCGTTGATTCAAGTTCAATAGTAGAAACTTGCATGATGATCACATAGAAGTTGAAAACTGTTATATAACCTTAAAATAATAGTAATGAAATTTCTGGCCTTTGTTTTGAAGAGGTCAACTCCCAAAAATGAATTTAGATTCCTGGAACACCAAAGCCAGGATGAGGCCCATGACTCGAACCGCTATGGAATGAAACCACAAAAATATTAACCTTAAAAAATAAAAAATAATTATCATGGGATACACTTTTCCCATAGACGAAACATTTACTCACCCAAAACGGCGGTAACAGATAGGTTGTTACATTTTATGATGGTTTTTACATCCACACCAAAAAATTACCTGCCAAATGGCCGAAAAGAAATTGAAAAAGGGCAAGGTAAGTCTTTTTCGTTTGGCACGACAGAAATCATCGAATTTACAATAAGAAGAGGGTATACAAACAAAACAAAATATTCATAGAACCAGTATTGTAGTAGTGTTTCCCTTACACATTTGATTATAATAGAAACAAACACATTTAAGACATTATTAATTAAATAGCTACACAAAACTTTAACATTAAGATAATGAAATATGTAAAGATAAATAAATATTAAATACAATCTTTGCATAAAAATTTTAAAATTTATTTAACATGAAAGATTAAAAAAAAAGAAATGTGAATAAGTTAATTACTCATAAAATCACGAGTGTCATACCTAGAAACGGCACAGTGACAAAATTGAAAATATTCAATACAAAATACTCAAAATAACTCTCCTTGTCCAAAATTAGTTTTGTTGTGTGAGCATAGAATTAATTTAGATTATTTTTTTGTTAGGAACTGTTACAATTGGAAACTAAACTTTAAGTACCTTCTCGACAATATTTGTTTAAGTACCACAGTTTAATAGTCGACTATGTATATTACATAAAAAAATATCTTGTATAGATTAATTACCAACTTTAATAGATTAGCCAAAATTCCAATAATTACATATTCTCTGGGACTTTAATAGCTAGGTAATTTGTATATATTTTTACCTTACATCTTATTTAGTTCTTATTGTGTTAACATTGTATTGTTTTTGTTGTTCTTTAATATCATTATTTGTAATATTAGACATTGCATGAGAATGTATTGATTTATTTTCATTTTTCCATGTGTTATTTTGTCATTTATTTTAGTTGTTGTGTCCGGATGTCATTATGTATTCACCTTATATTTTATTGTAATATTACACTTAACATTAGTTGGTTTTGTTTTCATGTGTCATGTGTTTACTTGTGGCATCTTGTGTCTTTTGTTGTGTTTTGTTTATTATGTTTTTGTTTTTGTGTTGTGCCAATCATTAAAGTTAAACTTTCTTAACTGTTGATAGGCATATAAAAATGTAATAATAAATAAATATTCAATCTAATATAACAATTATTCACCAAGTTGATAGAAAAGCATTTGTATTATTGGAACATGTTTGTTAAATTTTTCTTCCTACTTCTTTATATTTTTATTGCATAATTGAGTGAAGATGCATTTAACATGTTCTATGTAAATATATATATATATATATTTTTTTTTTCAGGGAAAGATTTTCTAGTAGATGTTGTTGATGCTACACAGCAAAGTGAATTCCAAATAAAAATTCAAGATTTTTCATCTTATTTCTGCAGTAAACATCGTAAATGCTCAGTATGCATTCCAAGTTTGGACTTTTCAAACACAAGGTAAATTATATTTATTCATATTCATGCTTTGCACAAAACATGCAATTTTTTTTAGTTGTGTATCTGCATTTTATTTTTAATGATTTTAGGCTAGAAGACTTTGTTGAGTCCCCATCTATTGCAAGAGATTTAGATTGGGTTGAAAGATACTGGCCAAAAGAGTTATCTTCCATCAAGCCTTGTTTGCAGAAGTACTGTTCAGTTAGCACAAAAGATTCCTATGTAGACTTCTGTATAACCTCTGGAGGCTCATCGTTGTGGCACCACATTTTTGAGGTAATATTTTATTAATATTATCATTGTGTGTGTGTGTGTGTGTGTCTATATATTTATATATCTGTAGTATAATTGTGTTCAGTAACTTGCAAAAATGTCAATACAATGATGTGGGTTCATATTGATGTTCAGTGGAATTTGCAACCTCCATCTAGAGTGAATTTGTATGTACATACATAGTCTTCCTGAGAGCCTTCACATAAACATTTTAAGTAGCTAAACCATTTTTAGGGGTGAATTTTTTTTTAGTTTTAATTTAAAGGTAGTTGGTTCTAGTGTTATTTAATGTGTCATTGTAGTATAGTTACAATTATTGATTAATATAACTTATTATTTCGTAATAATGATGTAATAACCCTGTAGAAAGGGAAGCTGATGACTGTAATCCTATGTCTGGGGCAGTTTGTAATATTGCATAATGTCTACCCCCATGAAAACAACACTTTATCTGGATGTTTATGCAAGTATAAAGTGTTTATTTATTGTTTATTGGTAAAACAGTAAAATTAATAGTAATTTTTTTTGTTGGATAGTTTTAACATAAGGTTTAATGTATGTTTATTTATTTTTATTGTTAAGTAACATTAGGAGGTAAGTAAACATTGCAGAGTGTGAGATAATTGGTAGGCGAGATTTTGATTCTTAGCCAAACAACTTCAATTCCTGGGAAATCATAATTATCAATTAGTTGAACAGATATAAATTTATATTTTTTAACAGCAGTTAAAGCACCTGCACCTTTTCAAAGTAAGATGAGAATTCCTGTCGTTTCTAAAATTAAGGTATTGGTCGGTGAAATCATATGAGTTAATACTGTTTTTATTGAACCAAGTTTCTGTGAGACATATTGTCATTGCAGGAGTTAACAAGGTTTTTTGAAACATTTGTGAGATTTTATTCAAAGTCCCCATATGTTTTAGTAAGCAATTACCACTCTTTGGTAAATTACTGCAATGAAGGACACTAAAATGCTCCTCCTGCATCAGGGATGAAGTAGAGGCAGATACACTGCTAATGAAAGGTTTGAAGGTTGCACTGTTATCATTATTCAGCTCCTGAACTGTCAAGACATTGTTGGCGATTTGATTGGGATGTAGTTTCCTGTAAAAGGGGCTTATAAGACATCCACTCTGTAAACTTTTGATACTGTTTATTCTGTCAAAGTCTTCTTCCAAGACGGAGACATGGAAAGATGTATATGTGTTGAATTTTGTACCATGTTGATTTCATATAAAATGTAGTCTATATTTCTTTACTGTTCATTTGGTTAAAATTGTGACACAGAGGGCTTTTGTCTTTTTGTGAATTATTTAAGATATTATTTTTAAGGTAGAAATATTTCTAATTCCCACTTTGATTTGGTAACTAGAAAACTAATTTAAGTATTAACTTGTCAGTCTGAGTTTTTTGAAAGTAATCTATTGCAGGCCTGCCGATTTCACGGATTTTATCAGTTTTCGCGGATTTTTAAACCTCTAAACGGATTGCCGGATTTTGAACGAATATCACGGATTTTAAATAACGCTAATCACAAAACTGCACGAACGTACGTTTGTAAACAAATACAAAATGCATAGACACATTCAACATGGAGCACAATCTTTACACGTTTTAGTGCTGCCCCAAGGGGCAATATCTTTAAACAAACAGCCATTAGACGCACTGATATCGACTATCGATATTTCTCATGAAAGAATTTTAACCGCTCGCGGCAGAATCGAGAACCAACATTCTCGACACAGCAATGAATCATTGAAGTTCTACGCCTACCCATACCGTTTTATTCTATGGCCGTGTTGAATGTAAACAGGAATCTTAAAGATGAATACCACTTGTTTATGTTTGTTAACTTTGTCTCGAGAGAAACACGTCGTCGCTTCAGCTATTTATTGAAACGGAAAATTTCTTAAGCAAAGTTTTTTTTGATCGTAGCCTCTTGTGCGCGTTACGATGAATAAAAAACAAAAGACATCACCAGAAAGCGTTCCATTCAAACAACATTATAAACGGGAATGGGAGAATGAACTGAAATGGGTGAAGCCTGGGAGTAGTGTTTTCCAGGTGAAGTGCACAGTTTGTAATTCTATCCTTTGCGTTTCCAATAGAGGGTTGAAGGATTTGCGCCGTCATGGCAATACTGAGAGCCACAAAAAAAATCTCAGGTGTGTTGAACAAAACTCTTCGCTCACAAACTTTGTGATTAAAGATGATAATGGGAGTGTTGATGCGGACTTACTGTGGGCTAACTTTGTTTGCGAAAACAATTTGCCCATTAACCTGAGTGATAGTTTCACTAAATTAGTACCAAAAATGTTCCCAGACAGTGACATTGCTAGAAATTTTCGTTCTGGTCGCACAAAAACTGGCATGATCATCCAACAGGCATTGGCTTTTTCCGAAGAGGAAGAAATCGTCAATGTCATGACAACAACTTTTTTTACACTCTTAATTGATGAGTCTACTGACATAACAGTGCACAAGCAGATGATTATTTTGGCCAGATATTTTGTTAGTCAGCAAGTAGAAACACACTTGTACAAGGTTGTCGCTATTGAGGGCAAAGCAACTGGTGAGAACTTATTTAATCTTGTAAATAAGTCATTTCAGAAATATGATATTCCTTGGAAAAACTGCCTTAGCATGTCATCAGATGGTGCAAAGGCTATGGTTGGAGAGTTTAACTCAGTACTTTCGCGAGTTAAAGGGGAACAAGAAAATGTATGGTTTCTGCATTGTACTTGCCATGTTTCCCATCTGGCTGCATCACATGCCTGTGGTGCACTACCAGGTGTGTGAACAGTTTTCTAGAGATGTGTATACTTATTTCAAGACATCTGGAAAATGCCAAGATGAGTACAGACATGTTCAGCAGTTGTTGGAGGTGGAAGAACATAATATTTTGCGTCCTTCTTTCACCAGATGGCTGGCACTACTTCAGTGTGTAAATCGTATGTTGGAGCAATGGCCAGCTTTAACTGAATATTTTGATTCAGTTGATGCAAAAGAGAGCTCTTTGGAATCTGTACAAAGAATCAGATCTACACTACACTCATGTTCAGTCAAACTGTATTTTCTTTTTCTTCAAGCAGTGTTGCCACGGTTTGAAAAATTCAATTTGCTGTTCCAACAAGAACGTCCGTATTTACACAAGTTGTACAGCGAGATGAGTACACTGCTGCGACAAACAATTGCAAGTTTCGTCCAGTTTGGTGTGATTCAGAAAAGTGATCTAATCTCCATTGATTTTCAGCGTTCAAACCAGCTTTCAGATTCATCCTTATTTGTTGGCATGCAACCCATACGTTTCTGGCAGAAAATGAAATTCCTACGTCTGAAAAAATTGAATTTTTTAACAATGTAAGGGAATTTTATGAGACTGGAACAAAAGAATTGTACAGACTTCTTCCTGTGAATGATGTAGTTCTTCAGAACATAGATGTTTTTGACCCAACCAAAAAACATTGTGGGGAGTGGAAAAAGATGGAAAAACTAGCCGAAGTTTTCCCAAATGTAATTTCTGATGGAGAAAATGATTCTCTGAATGCAGAATTTTTTGATTACATGCTTTGGGACTTACCTGAATCCATTTGTCCACACTCAGACGCAGTTGATGTATTTTGGTACAAAGTTTTCTAGTACGAGGAGAACGGCAAACCAAGTTTCTCAACCTTGGGCAAATTAGCAAGAGCAATGATGATACTCCCTCACAGCAACGCGAGTGTAGAGAGAGCATTCAGTCAGCTCAAACTAATCAAGACAGAACATCGGTCATCTTTACAGGCACCAATGCTGAATGCCTTGATGCAGGTTTCTGTTAGGAAGCGTGTAACTGAGTTTAAACCTACTGCTGAGTTGATGAAAAAAGCAAGAAATTTAATAAAATAAGTGTGTTGTGATAAACAGTTATGTGAACACTGACTGAACAAAATATAAACCAAATATTTTGCATTATTCTGCCTACATACTTTTTCATTGTTACGTAAAGGCATTTTGTTGAAATGACTATTTCAGTTGTACTATTTTCCATAATAATAAGAACTTTGTTTGAACCAAAATTTTATAGTAAGAACAACTGATTTGGTTGCGTGTATTTATTTCTTAATTAGTATTTTAAGCCTACTGGTTAAAGAAACAAAAATAACTTATTAAGTATATTATTTTCTCAAACATTACTTCATTTGGATGGATATTAGTTTTTAAGAAATTTAAGTAATAAAAATTTTTCAGGGTCAAAATACTTATTTTGTCGTCACAAGGATTTTCAAGGATATGCTTGTCATATTTTCAAGGATTTTCAAGGATTTTTGGATGTTTTGTCAAGGATTCATGTTCATGACCTGGTGGCAGCCCTGATCTATTGTTTAATTGTGTGAAAAGTTTTCTAAATCAAAATAACAGACCTCTCATTACTACTTCAGCATGATTAGTGTTAGGAAAAGTTAAAGGGTTGGTAATTGTTTTTTTCCAGTTCTGAAATCATTCTGATAATCTGAGAGCTTATTTTTTAAGTTGAAACTAAAATTTTTAAAGATGAGTTTATCAAATATTTCGGCAAACCCATTTATAAGTGATATAGGCGTATAATTTAAAACATCAAGTTTGCTGCCCTTCTTATGTATCAGTATATCACTTTTGCATTTTTCCATTTACTAGGGTATGCGCCACCTTTATGCTTGAGTTAAAATTATACTGTAGGAAAGGAAAAATAAGGTTCGAACACACCTTGTAACAATTCACAATTATGCCCGGCTAAGATGATGACTGTTCCTTGCATAAACATGCACACACAAAGAAATCTCTCGACAAATGTTGTAGGTAGTTGGGTTTAAAACTCTGTTGATGATGATAGGTATTACTCGTAACTTTTGGTTTTTGAACTTCAATAAAAGCGTTTGAAGTATAGTTGGAAAAATATTCTTTTAATTATGATAATACTACTTGCCGAGCCGCTGAGATGGTGCGACTTCTTGGCCCAACCTACACACGACTGAACGAAACAGAGCACATTACACAGCTTACAGAAAAATTCTTTTTGTTGGGTATTTCCCCGAAATACTGCTTTCCTATTGGCTACACATACTGTTCTTACAGCTATTATTCAGTGATTGCCTGCACAGCTGGCCTTCCCCCAGTTTTGTCACAAGTCTCTTGTCTTTCTCTCACACATCTGTCTCTTTACAATCTAATACACAATTCTGGAATTCCCAGTCCTGGCAAACGTCTGTCTCACTTTTCCACAGGATGCGATAAATTATTGTCTATCAATCGGCACTGCTGTGTTGTTGCACTTCTTTCTTTATTTTTTTTACCCACCACACTGTCTAGACACGTCACAACCACACCATGAATCATACACATAATTATCATTATAAAAATAATATTTAAATGAAACCAAACATTGAAATTCACACTTTCATTAATAATAACCTAGCCAACCAAATGAAAATTTATTACAAATATAGTTAAAATTCACAACGTACAGATATGGGGATCCAAAAATCCACATTCTGTCCGAGAATACATTCATAACAGTCTGAAAGTTAAATTGTGGTGTGGGGATATGTATGATCGAGTGATTCGCTCTTTCCACTTCCTCGAAAACACAACCAATGGAAATGTGTACCTATACATGTTGAAAACTCAAATACATAAACTGATGAAATTTCGAACCGCATATAAATGACTTAATAAATTTCAACGTGTGCACCTCTGGTTGCATGCCATACAGCACACCCGTATTCAATCTTATTGTTACGTGGAATTCACAAATAGCGAAATGCATTGGAGTAAGAGCTGCCGTTTGACGCCGACAGAGGACGGCCAGTAACTTTAATGTGTCAGGTGATGTTTGGCCGGGCTGACTTTTTATGCTAAAAGTTTTGCATATTCTTTAATTAAAATTGTTCCCATAATGGTCAGTATTATAATGAAATGGTCCTGCTTTCAGTCTAAGATACCAAACCATTGTCGAAACTGTCTCGGCAATTCGTGTAAATTCCAATTTGTATATATCACTTAATGATGCATCTACATATTAGATTTAGTTTTTATTCTGTGTAACATGTACAACAACAATAATTGTTACTAGAAGGAAATAATTTCTTTCAGATTAGAAATGTACTATTTGCATTAAATCACTGGCAAACCTAAAAAAAAATTTTGTCAATAAAAATTATTAGAAACAAATACGTATTTCAAATGGTTGAAAAATTTTGATTTTAATGCTAAGTTTTGTATTTACCTTAAACTAATACTTGTCATGAACTTGGTTGGTTTTGTAGCCATATTGCGTGGTATTTTTCTCTCTCAATGATTAGCAATTATGCAAATCATTACAGCCTAAATCAACCATGTTGAAAATATCTGAAAGGAAGCATTTGATTTAAATTGCTTGACTTTCGGATTCCAACTGATTGTTAACTATACATTTTGCCATACCAAGGTAGCATTTAACCCATAAACCAAACAAATTCAGAAATGGGTGTAAGGATGTGAACCCCAAGTATTGTAGTTATCTGCAGTAATCATAAATAATTTAATTATGCCTTGTGATGGAAACTGTATTGTGAAAAAGTTCAGTTTAAAAAAAATGTTAATCAACATGTTATCATTGTTTATAATTTGAATTAAATGATCTCACAGGTTCACATATTGTATTTTGTTTTTGAAACAACCATTTATTTTCATTTTGTCCTGAAAATGCAGTATGTATTAATCAACAGGTCTCTGTTCAAATAACATGCTTACTAACATAATTTAACATTTTACAGGGTGAAAAAATATTTTATTTGATAGAACCCACTGAAATAAATCTCCGGGCATTCCAAACATGGATCAGTTTTCTGAATAAAAAGGAAACATTCTTTGCTGATCAGGTAAGTTTACATTATTTGTTTATTTGTTTAAATTTGTTTAAAAAATTATAAAGTAAACAGTGTTTAATTTTCGACTTGCTTAATGTTTCACAAGTGACTGATAGTTTACTGTGATTATTTTATTATCTACATACCTGGATTTTATATTTAAACCTCTGCACAGCTGCATGCTACTACAATGCTCTTGAAGCCTATAGGAGCACCTGAGAAGTAATGGAATAAACATTGGGAAAGGTAAGATGTGTTGAGTTAGCAAATTAGGTGTTGGCAATAGAAATGAAGATGAAAAACTGAGAACAGGGGCCTGCACTGATTTTATTTATAAATGTATTGTTGGAATAGATATTTTTCTATGTATATTTTTCCATTAGTATTTGAAACTATATAATATACACCATGATTTTATTAAAAAGTTATTTGTCTAAAAGTAGTGTATTTCTAATGGCTTCAAGGTATCATGCAAGGAATATGATTTTAGAAGCCAACATGAGATCTGTCATAACTGTCGTAATGGGTACTGATCAAATTTTAATGGATTTTTTCACACAACTGTATCTGGTAAATGTAGTGAGGACCAAACATGTGTACACTTCCAGTGAGGACCATTTAATCTTTATACAACTACATTTTCTATTGCACAGTAAGGAACTAGCATGGACAAGGTAATTTGAAACGGTAACACACACGATACAGACCAGGAATATTGGAAAAGAAATTACACATGGCTTATAGTAAAATAACCTTCCCAACTTTTGCTTAGAGTGATTTCTGGAGACCATAAAAAACCAAAATAAAGATTGCCAGGCCAGGATTTTACAAGGAAGCTCTGGAATGTGAATCAAGTTTCTTACTTCTGTGCCACCTCACTCCTTTAGGGGTTTTGTTTTCTTGTTGCAATAAATAGTTGACAGTTGTAAATATTCTTTTAGTGAGCCTTGTTTTTATTTTTGGATCATCTACATTGGGAATGAAAAAAAGATAAATCTTAAGGTTTTTAACCTTCAGACATATAATGTTAAACATAATGATGGATTTTATTACCACTTACACACAGGATCCATTTTGGAAGATCTTATATACAGTAAGATTTAAGGTTATCGCAAATAAAAAGACAGCCACAAAACTGATGGACACAATTTTATTCAGCCATAAATAACTTTTTTGACCATGTAGTAAAACAATATTGTATTTAATTCTATTAGTTTTTATTTTCAGTCCTCCTGAGATCAATGACTTAGCAGAACCATTACATCAGTAAGAGTTTTCTTTTTTGTATTTATAAGTTTTATGAATGCCCTATGAAATTCCCACCAACATACTACCATTGTTACTAAACTTAACCAGTCAGGAGAGTACTAAGAAAATGTCCTGCTCCAGAGGGGATTCTAGCCCAAGTTTTTCTTGCCACTACAGTGATTAGTGTAGCTTTTTTGGAGGAGTATTTCTACAGACGTGGCTATTGAACAGAAAATTTGGAATTTAATCAAAGATATATGTATGAATCTTTCTTGTTTCTAATATAATTTTCTCTATTCTCAACTTAAAATACTTTTAAAATGACTTCTATTTTTTGGTTAGAAAAGCTAAACTCTTTTGTTTGTTATCATACTATGTAACAATTTCATAAAACAACTCAAACTTAAATAATGAAAAATAATATTCAAAACAAGCCTTTAGCTATTAAATATTCTAGATATAGGTACAGTTAAAAACCACATCGGCACGTTGATAATAAAAACCTATCGAATTTATATATAATATAAAAATTAAGATCAGAAGACCTTCTTAATTTTGAGTTATTGACTCGCAGCAAAGATAACACAGCAGGAAAGTATGTTAAACCTTCCCTCCTCCTCCGAAACCACCCTTTTCCACGACCTACACTTTTGTGACAGCTTAAGTTGTTTCTCTCATTTGAACCTGGGAGCTGATCGACAGGACTTAGCGTTTGTGCATGGAAATGTAATGGATTTTAAACTGGTCCATCAAAGTTTCCGCGTTTAAAACAGTGCAGTGCATCAAAAACCCACCATTAATCATTAAAGTGTGTTCAGTTCATTAATTTATTTTCTAGGTACATATATTTATTTTTATTTTTATGAAAGTATAAATATGAAAAAGTTATCAGCCTAACTCACTAGTCAGAAAGTAACCTCTGAGCCACCAGGTCAGATGAATAAGTTATCAAATTAATATTATTAATGTACTTAGTTAACTAACATGTATTTTTTACATTTTCTTTTGTAATATAATTTAATTTATTTAAATCCTTGTAATTAAGTTTTTTTTTTGTAATTTGTTTTCTTTTTAATAAGGATGTTGTGGTAATCTGATTTTCCTTCAGGCAAAGAGAAATTTGGCTTTTCAAGAAATAACATTTGAAGTTCAAGGAAATTTCACCGAGAACAATATAGTCCCACATTGGCATAGTTAGCAGTAGTGTTTTTAGTTTCCATTACACTGGAAATTTTTGGCACAGGTTCGAGCCACAGTCTTTAATATGTCTTATTTGAAAGAAAAATAATAAACTTAAAGCTACAAATGTAAAAAACATTATTTAAAACTTTTTTATTAAACAAAAGAAACATGAAAGTAAGATGATATATTTTGATTTTGTCTACTGGATAGGTACAAATTTTTTCAAAATCTCATTTTGTCTCCTATTTTGCTACACATAAATTATTTTGTTTTAAATTTTAAAAAAATATTACCGTATAATCAATATGAAAGACATTAGAATTAAATACTTAAAATTCTTGGAAAATATTGCTAAATTATTTAGTCAGTTCTTCGTGTGAGCCTAACTAAAACATATTGTGATTTTAAATATATAAAAATATATCAGAGAGGAGTTTAATAAAAGCAATTTCCCGAAAACATTTTTGCTTCCAAAAAAAATAATAACAATTATAAAGTTGCTATGGTGCTCTAAGTTTCAAATGAAAAATGCTTTTAGTTAGATATATAATGTTAGCAACTGATCTACCAATACAACATTCAAAAATATTTTAATTTAAGAGTATAATTCTATCAACACATTATCAGGCAACATTTTTCGTCTCACTAAAAAGATATTTTGCTATAATAATCTTCTTTAAAGAACATGCATTGTTATAAAATTACTCCAAAATACAAACAGCATTGTTGCTGTTCTTTATTACTTTATTTAATGTTTCAAAATATTATTTCACTTACATTTCTTTGCAAGCTATCCTGGCTATCTCACTTCCTGAAGTGATGACATCGAAGAAAAATGCTCTAATTATCTGAGAGTAGAATTAAGTACGGTAAAATGTGAAGATGTTATTACCATTACATTGGTCGGAAATCCACAGTTCTTCTCGTAAGGAGACACGAGTGATTGAACACAAACAGCTACAAACAAGACTCCTTGTATACAATTGTATAAAAAATGTTCATTTTATGGTTGTCTTTATTCTGTAGGTCTTTATTCTTTACAGCCATACTTCTGAGAACATTGCAAAAAATTAAATCAGGAAATATATGCTTTGTGAGCCTTTGATCATAATAAATTCAGGTAGTTAATTCTCACAAACAACTTTGTTGCTTTACAAATGTTGGTTATTTATTGTTTCCAATAATTGTTCACATTTAACATTTTGCATATCATTTTTAATATAATTTTTTTTATTTCTTGACATCTTTTTGGTATCATACCTCAATGGCACGTACTTAATGGCACTTGCTCAATGACACTCAATGACACTTGCTCGATGTCTCTCACTTAATGATGCTTGATGTCATTCACTTAAGGACACTTGCTCGATGGTACTCACTTAATGACACTTGCTCGATGGCACTCACTTAATGACACTTGCTCGATGGTACTCACTTAATGACACTTGCTTGATGGCACTCACTTAATGACACTTGCTTGATGCCACTCACTTAATGACCCTTGCTCGATGGTACTCACTTAATGATGCTTGATGTTACTCACTTAAGGACACTTGCTTGATTTCACTCACTTAATGACACTTGCTTGATGTCACTCGCTCAACGGCACTTGCTCACGGCACTCACTTGAATACACTAGAGGAAACCCACTTTGAGACATTTATTTGAAGAGCATCGCTTGATTTCACACATTCAAAGATTTTCAGTTCAAGGCACTCACTTGGATACTCTTTCACACTTATCTCATGAAGTACTTAACTTAATTTCAAACACTCAGTTAGTAACCTTTCTTGATCAAAATTATTTGAAGGGGATAAAACTGGTGTAATTAATGTTATTAATTTTCAGGTTGACGTCTGTTACCAGCTGGTGTTGAAGAAAGGGGAAACAATTTTCATTCCTACTGGTTGGATTTATGCCTGCCTGACATTGTCAGACTGTATTGCATTTGGAGGGAATTTTCTTCACGAGTTAAATCTTTATTTTCAGTTAAGGTAAGAGTTGATGTTTTTACAGTAATACTGTCTTGTCTGGTTATGCATACTAGAATGACTTACTATCATGTTATCACACATATTTACATTAGTTAGTTTTTACTTCTGCTCTTCTAAGATGCTTTATTCAATGGAACAATACATGTTAAATTAGAACAGTTTTATTATTTAAAAACCTAGCATTATTTATAAACAGTAATTAAAATTACCTTTTTGTTCATAAATAGCTAGCAATTAGCATTATTCCTATCCCAATTTTATGTTCATTTTAACATCAATATTATTTATTTCTACATGTCTTGCATATAATTATAACAGCAACACTCATGATTGTAAAAAGATTAACTTTTCATCAAACAAGGCCACATTTTCTTGTAAGCCTTGCACTTTGTCTGTTAATGTATGTTTTGCCTAATCACATTCCTTTGCTTTAATCATTACATGCATGTACATATCGCAAGTGTTTTGTTAACCATGACAACCATAACTGTTAAAATATTACAGTTTTGGTAACAAAAAGTTTCTATTTTCTTGTAATTGAACATATTGTGCTTGCCCAATGTGCAGGCTAGGCACGCTGATTTTGACATTACTATATACTCTTAACTGCACGTCTTAAGTTTCAGTTTAGCCAGTACTTGACTTGAGTATGAATTTTTCATAGCTGAAAATTGAAATTTTATTGTAAACAATACATTTTCTTGTTAGGCATGATATGATTTCCTGAATTATTGATATCATGTTTTGATTTATTTTTGACGTGACGTCTAATAAATTGATGAATGCCGGCTGCACGCACAAAAAAGTGTCCCGTTATGCACATTGTTCCGTTACACTGTGTCCCGTTACGCTCATTGTTCCGTTACGCGGTGTTCCGTTACGCTGTCTGCGAGTGCAGTAATAATAGGTTATGTTACAATTGACTAAAAAATTATGGTGATTCATATAATTGATGATAGATATTTGATTACAGTTTATTTATATGAAAACTTGTTCATAATTATATTTAAACTTTATAGCTAAACGCCAGTTTTTGAAATTAATTACAAGTCATATACACGTGAACTGTTTCGTCGACTGTTTATAAAGTGAAGTGTAAAGTTAATGTGGTTTTCATTGCTTATTACAACAATAATTTCGGCAATAAAGGTTAATTATTCTTGCATTTTAAAAATCTGATTACTAGTATAATTCCAAGTATTTTATTCTTTTAGTATTAAAATAAAAATGATTCAATTTTATTCATAAAAGTATGCAATCATTTCATGAATGTTTTGTTATGACGTCACGTTAAACTATCGTCCGTAAACCAACTTTACAGACAACAATTTTTTTTTTTAATGTATTAAAGAGCCAGCCAACAATTTTTTTACAATCTTACCAGGCAGACACTACATACAAAAAAAGACAAGACACAAGTGAAAACTAAGACAAACTCAGACAATTACATAAGAAATACAAGTAATTATAAAGATCTAACATGCGATTAAATATATTATTCAGCCAAGTGTTAAAAAAAAAAAAATCAAACAATTGTTTGTAAAAAATTATTACTAACAGAACCTGCAAATAAATTTTGTTTGATCAAAATCCACACACAAACTATTTGTTTTAACTATACACTACTCTTAACCGAGGATTTGATTGGTTTGGTATCTTTACATCTATGGTTCGACTATACACTACTCTTAACAGAGTACTTGATTGGTTTAGTTTATAGAAAATATCTTTACATCTATGGTTGTGAAATAGAACCTTCAGGCAGGTGTGATTAATCTATGATTACTTTGCAGTTGAAAATCAAGAAGTAGCTTTGTAAAAAAAATTTATACTAACTAGGCCTTATTGTCTGCTTTTTAAGGAATGAGTATTACATATTGATTATTGTACATTGATAATAATTCATTCTAATTGAATTTTGTTTATCAACATTATATTTTTTCAAAATTAATTCTAAAATTTTGAAGACCTTTTTAATTTGTCTTCATGATAGAGTTCCATATGCCATAGAGCCATATTCTATCTTGGACTGTATAATATCATAGCTTAGTTTTAATATAGTAGGGAATTACAATTGGTGAAAAAATTGTTTATATAATCAATCAAACTTAACATACGAGATTATGTATGAGAGTATAATTTAGCATCCAAAATCACTCCAAGATCCTTCAATTAGTGATTACTAATCACTGATTAGTATGGAGTATGTAAAAAAATGCATTGAGTTTGTGTTACACCAGTTAATGACAGTCTATATCTTTTTGCAACTTGACGTTTATTCTTATCACATGTTCTATGTAGTTTCAAGTCGTGTGCATTCTGAGCTTAAAAAATATTTTCTTGCAAATAATTGGCTAACAAATTCACATATTTATTATTTAGACAAAAGTTAGAGAGAGTTTCTTAATTATTAATGAATGTTAGCATGTGTGAAATGCTTTGCTAAAATCTATATATATTACATTTTTTCTGCCTGTTTGTTGCATTACTATGCAACTCATTAACAAGATTAAAGAGATTTGTTGTAGTTCTTGTATTAACAAAACTTTGTTAAGAAGTAGAAATGATATTTTTCAAATAAAATTTTGTTGTATAATATTTTCAATTATCTTGGAAAGGAGCAGAATTGGCCTATATTAATAAATTATTGGTTTGTTCTTTCTTTTTGTAAATTGAAATGCCATTAGCTAATTTCCAACTTTTGGGGAAAATGCCATTAGACAAACTAGCATTGAAAAGATCTGTATGTACTGAAACCAAAGTGTTATCATATCCTTTAAAACCAAACTTGGACAATTAATTATCTTGCCCACCTGTGGTGCTGGATTTTAACCTGTTAATAGGCCGTAGAACTAAACTAGCTGTTACATTAGGCACAGTCAAGCAAATAGAAGACTTATTTTGAGGGGCTTTATTGTAACTATACCATGATTTCTTAAAGCCAGAAGAAAATTATTGCAAAAGCTGTCGAAAGTTGCCTAAGGGTCAGTTATACTATAGTGGGGGTAGTAAAAAATGAAAAATAACTAAATCAAAATTACTAAATTATTCTGTGACTCCAACCATTTATCTAGAGGGTGTATTGTTAATAAACGAAAGCTGTTGAAATGAAAACAATCATTAAAGTTTCCACTTCTTAGGACTGGTGGAACTCGTTTTACAGAACTCCATAATTCCATCGTTACTTGTGTGACATGCCAGGGGTTCTGTCCTTTAATTTTTTTTTAACTTAAATGAATACAGCTTTACCAGGATCTAGTTTCCCAATGGAGACTTATACTTATCGTACACATGCTGACCCAATATTTCTCTAGAAGAATATTTTCCTAGAACTCCCAGCCATGCCACCGAATGAACACTTGTAATTTACTCTTGCAACTTTAAATTTTACTTTAACTCTGCAACTAAAATGTGAAATCTTTTAACTCGTAGGACCTTGTCCACCTGAGTGAGCTTAACTCTAACCTCATCTCTGAAGTACTTTACACCTTTAACGCAAACTCATTGTTTTGGGTACCGAACCTTCTTGAGTGAACTTTAACGTTTACCTAAACTTTATTACATCTTCAAACCTGAGGAGCACCTACTCGTGACTTGTTACCACGGGTGACCCTTCCTGAGTGAGCCTAACTGACACGTTAAACTTTACATAACTCTTCAACTCTTTGACTCCCATCGCAAACTCGTTCCCTCGGGTATTTACCCTTCTTGTGTGAGCCTTAACAACTTAAGTTTACTTCTCAATCTCGATATAGCAATCACTGACTAACAACTCGTTACCAAGTGGTAGGGCCACCTAAGTGAGCCTTGAACAAACACAAACACCCACTTCAAAAACCCTCAGCTTTTCCTTTTCAGAACGTTTGTCCTGCTTTACCAAACTTTCGCAAACAGAGCCCATGCTAGCTGAGTGACTCAAAGGAACAGTGCCCCTGGTTTCACCATGGCACGACCCAAAATCATTAGATGGTTGCACCAGTTTGCACAGCTGTACTAACACCATTTTGGAATGTGTTGTGTTTGCAAAACATGAGCCCATGCACGCAGAATGCTCAAGTTAATGAGTGTCCCTACTGCATGGCTGTGGTAACCACACACAGCATGAACTATGGAACACCTGAAATATAAATTAGGCAGCACTGAAAAATTTGGAAAGGCAACAAGAATTTAATGGGTTAAATAATCAATATGGACATAGAAATGTCTTAACACAATCTTCAATCTACTTTCTTATTCATTATTGTCACTTTTGGGATCTGAGTGTCTGCAAAGTCGAAGTAACCTATGAAATTATAATCAATTAAAAATAACTTTATACTAAAACCTAAAAAATAATATTTTATTACAGTAAGTCCTCGGTTTACGTCGGGGTTACGTTCCTGAAAACCGCGACGTAAATAGAAACGACGCAAAATGAGCCATGTTTCATGCCACCGGCCGGCCACGGCCCAAGGTCGACCGGAAGCGCTGGCATACAGACGTGACAACGGAAAATTTTATCAGCAAATGACAACCGACAGCGTGGGAAACAAGTCCAACTAGTACTTCTCAGCTTTATAGAATGGTTATTTAACCAGCTGCTTTATTACCCTTATTGATTGAAATATAAAAACAGATATATAGTACATACTGTACGTAAGAGCAGGAAGCATCCCTCATGATGTATGATAAGATAAGGCGGTGAACGTGTAGCTTACGCTACATAGCATAAATTAACTACCGAAGGAAACAAAGAATTATAAACGAATTATATATGGTGTTTTGGTTAAAATAAAGATTTACGGTCATTGTAAACGACGTTATTGTGAATCGGCGACAACTTAAATTGAAACATGAGTACTCAAACATTAGCGACGTTAATCCGAAACGACGTAAATCGGTACGACGTAAATAGAGGACTTACTGTACTATAATAACAGAATAATAAAAAATACAACACTGCAGTTATTCTGATTGTTAAAGATTAGTAATTAGCCACTCTGAATAACTAAATTCTCACAAATTAAAACTACTTAAAAACAATTTAAATAAAGTGTCTCACCAAGTTTTATGTTTGCAACTTAGGAGTTAAGCTTAAAATGATTTAAATCAATTAAAGTTACAAAACTTATCAGTTATTCCTCCTCACTGGAACTAGTCTCTTGAGAAGGATGTACAGCTTAAGACTTACATGACTGCAACTCTGAAGACCAACGATGGGCAGCATAGCCTTTGAAATGTCTGAGCTTCTACCACAGTTTGAACTTATCAAACTCGTTACAAGTGATCCTAGAGGGTCGAGACTGAGCCTGTAACAAACTCTTTTGAGGGGCACTCTTCAAGCCCGACTAAGCTGTATGACCCTTTACATACAGTGTTTTATCTCATAATCATTGTATCATTATTTTAAGGCCTCAAAATTTGGAGAAAAAATTCTTGCATAAAGATCACATGATGTTTTTGATCCCGCTGTTAGATTCAGAGTGCTTTTGTAGATAATTTTCCCATATAAAACAATGTATTTTAAAGTTGAAATCTAATATTCATTTGCATATTACCACATACTTATTTAATTAACAGAAATACAAAGTTTTCTGATGTGTAAATTTTCTTTAAAAGACTTTTCAAACGTTATAACCTTTATCTGTTCGTCTTCATCGCCGCTGTGTACCACTTATAAAAATGTAGCCAGCGCTAGTTAGCATAATTCATGTTTGGTTATGTTGTTTCCCTTATATAGCGCGCACACTTAGTCAAATATTGATATAGATAGTGCACCTTTTGTGGTAAGTGTGTACTACAATGATATTATGCTTTAGTTCCGGCTCACATTTGGGCCACGGACATTGTTTTTCTATTTAAATTTGAACAAAATGTTTTTGTTGCATGACTTATTAATTTAAATTTTTTGGCATTCCGTTGTATACTCTGATTTTGAAATAAACGTACTTTCCATTAATAGGTTTTGTTTTTATGAATAATTTTACCTAACAAAAAATGCTTTTTTCGCAACAAAATCGCACTCTTACTTTTCAAACTTGATTGTAGTATAAAATGTGCGACGATTATGCGATAAAACAGAGTAATTACTGACTTGTTATATCCTACTGCTTCCCGGCCAGACAGCTGAATACACGACTACTAAATGTTAAATTACTCCTTATTACAACTGTCTGTCCTCCTGGCCAGCCTGAGTTCAGCCTAATGGCTCGTACCCCTTTAAGAACACGACACCCCTCCTTCCAGAACACTCCAGTGCCACAGCACTGAAATTTCGCAAACACTGCCGAGGCCAGCTGAGTAGCTCTTCCTCCCCACTCGGCCGTGTGCAGCATGGCACGTCCAAAGTCATCGCAGCGCTACCCAGAAATGCGGCTGGCACCAGCATGGCGCATTGCTGAGCTAGAACCAGACATCAGAGTGTCAGCACTCAGCACAAAAGGGAACCATTTATGCTGCCGTGCCCTTGATTCGGGGTCACGCCGCTCACCAGGCGAACAAACTGATGGACCCACACAGAGCTCGCACAGTGGAGCACCTAAAATCTAAAATCTGCGACACTGGAAAATTTACTAATGTGACTACATTATTATCATCAATTTTAATGCATAACTTGTACCATCATCCCCTCCATTTAACACCCTAGAGACGTGGCACAAAACCATTGTAGCATTGCAGGACAGTGCCTTCCCCAATTTTTCTTTAAGTTTTTATGAATAATATGTTTTAACAGTAATACAGTATAAGTTGTTTAAATAATTTTCAGGCATAACCTAACTGTGGTACATGTAGTAAATCATTGAAACTTACAATGAATCTTTTCAAATAACTTTCATGATAATATTTTACCGTTTATAATTGTTTTCCAGGTTAATATTTATGTTTGCTTATGCTTTATTAATGTACTCTCTGAATTAATTACCGTTTCTAATATTTGTGTATTATTTAAGCCTATTTGCTTTATTATGAAACAGCCATGTAATTGTAAATTTACTGAATTCTACCTAAATAATTACGTTTTTATGTGTTTTAAAATGGTTTTGTAAGCTTTAAATATTTTGTTTATATGCGCAAATGCACTGTAAAGTATTTTTCTTTTATAATTTTGTCTGTGGGATGATGCAATCATGTGAGCCAGTTGTGTGGGATGATGCAATTATGAGAGCCAGTTGCGTGGCAGTTAGAGTGAGAAAGAAAGGCGTGCGTCGACACAGTGACGCCGAGGCGATAAAACGATAATGATGCATCCGGTGTAAGAGAGAGACAGAGCAACTAGCATGAGAAAATATTCTGGGAGTCCCCGATTTTGATGTGAAGTTGAAAAGAGACAGATCAAGGGAAGCCCCGAGTTATGTGTGTACAGGGTTTTTTTGGGTATTGTAATTTGTTCTGTGATTGGCTGATATTGGAGGGAGTGTTTGATACTGTGCTGTGATTGGCCGAAAGTTACGTCATGGTGCAATCCTTGGTCTTTCCTGAGACCAGTGTATCGTTTTGGTTCTTTAGTCATCTACTGAACAGCGACTGAGGTGGTTAGTTGAGTAGGTGGCTCACAACTTAATTATGAAGATGTAACGAGTAAATTTCGCGGCTGTGGTCCGGGCGTCACCGGTTTTATAATCAACCTTATTTTAATTTTTTTTTTTGGACACAATTATAATTTATTGACTAAAGTCGTCGGTAATCGCCCAAAACAGGACTTACTAAAATTTGTCACTGTTTCCGGGGACATTGTCCTTCGGCATTGTACCGAAAGTTGAGTGCAACTGCGGGACTTAACTTCGAACTGTTTTAATATTCAATTTTCGGCCAGTCAGATTGTGAACCTAATTAATGAAGCTTGTTTGTTGTGAGAAAGGAAAATACTGTTTTCAACTTGTAAATGGTGTGGTCGCAAGATGGCGGCAAATGTCTCGTGGATTCGTGAGGTATAAATAAATAATCAGTGAAAAACATTTTGTGTACGAGAGACATCATTGAAATTCAACATCGCCCATAACTAATATTCTGAGGGAAACATAACCCTTACTTTTTCAGCATGCGAATATGCAAGTGTACCTTGTGAGTTACCCTTCGAAGACCAAAACATAAAATATCTGAGCTAGTCCGGTGGTCTATGGAGTGTAACACCATGTGATAGAGGAAAAGATAGTTAAGGTTCCCTGTCATGTTCAGTATTTATTTAAAGTATAAATGTACTGAGATAGATAAAATCACAATTCAAAATAGGAGTGATACAAAAGGCTAAATAAAATTTCCGTAAATACTGGGAACAACATTTGCGGCTATCAAAGTGTGATGTGCACATGAGTGTAGTTCTTATATCACAAATTCATTATACCAACCATTGAATACATTGACCTATGTGCACACAATCTCTTAAACAATTATTGACTAAGTTAAAAGAGTTGGCCAAACTTGTCCAAATGGGGACAATAAAACATGCTATAACATAATTTAAAACACTCTTAAAAGTCCAAATAAATAAACAATAGGTAAGCACAAACAGTGCCAGACTTGTCAAAATGGGAACAACAAAACGTACAACAACACGGTGACCTTCAAAGCCACAACACGGAGCATGAGAAACACAAGCTGAAAAGCAAGGCGAAGGCTGAAAGCAATTACTGAATTAAAGGCATAAAACTACAGCCCCAAGCTGCAATTCCATAAGTGACAATCGCACATCCTTGCCACGTTAAACAGCAAAGGAAAAACAAACCCTTCCAATCAAGACATACTTTAGAAAGGGCAGGCCTAAATGTAATTTAAGGAAATGACAAGGCAGCCAACAGACTTGCTGCCCCAAGGGATTTAGGATACGAGAGACAAGGCACACATAATACACTTTAGCCACACAATACTCTAGCTTGCTGCCTACAATGTGCTTTTGACTGTCTTCCACAGCAACCCGTTGGCTAGCAAATGTCGCGCCAAGCAACCAGTCGTCACCAGGGGGCTGGGTGTTGACAGACCAGGAAAGAAAAAGGAGGGTAGGAGAGGGAGTGTAAGGAAGGCACACACGACACAGATGCGGAGAATGGAGGCGCATGTTGGTGGTCTAAATGAAGACCCAGAGCAGTGACACTGCTCAAACTGTTCAGGAAAACTATTGTTAATGATTTAAACAAAAGTTCACAGTTATTGTGTATAGTTTTAAATTTATTACTGTGTTAAGTCAATTCTTTTATCTTATTGAAATTTTTGTTTTGTTACTTTTTCCTTTGGTTGAAGAATTTAGTATGATTTGCAGTAAAATTATTAGTTTCATATAATTATCAATATATTTTTAAAATTAATTCTATAAGTTCTGATGAACAACTAAACTAGGATTTTTTTTTTTAATATGAATATTTCTTATCCATACAATTTTAATTTAAAGTGTTGAGAAATCAACCTTTTCATCAAAATCATTCATAAGAAGTATTGGCTACCAGTCAAGAGATAACCACCATTGGCATAACTCATAACCCCTAAATAAATATTTTTGTTATAGCCACTGAGATGTTTTTGTCTAAGAGGAATGTCACAAGTTAAAACAGGATGAAAACTATTATCAACTATGGGTTCATCACATTTAATGATTTGTATATTTGTAAAATTTTAAATCAAGCTGCTTAGATTGGTGAGATGTAAATCTATACTGGTTTAAATTTGATGTATTGGTTGTTTCTTATGCATTTGACCTTTTAATTTATTGTATTAATGTAACTCGCCCTTTACATCTTTATAGCTCCAAATCATTCCTAGAATGTTAAGCTCACCCAGTGATCAGTAGTGATGTGATTTAAGTCAATAATTTTGAACATAGCAACTTTGATGTTTAGAGGAAAATACAAATTACTAAATAAAATTTTATAATTGGGTATTATCTAATAATTTTGTGTGCCAAGTTAAGTAGGAAATTGAACTGAAATATATATACATATATATATTTTTTTTTTAATTAACTTTACCTATTATGAGCAAGGTTATGTCCAAACCATGCATCAAAAACTGCACAAAGAATGTTTGTTGGTTGGTGTTAGTGCTTTAATCATCATACACAACTTACAGAATTAACAATTGTGTTATTATATAGTATATTTTACTTTTTTATTTGCATATTCTTAAGCTTGTAATGTTTAAAAAAAAAATTCTGTTGTTGAATATTGTTTGTCTTGTTACTGTGCTTACAGTAAATATCTTTGTTTATTTTTAGAATTCACGATGTAGAACGTACAATTACAAAAGGAAAATCTTCTTTTCCAATGTTTGAATTGGTCAACATCTATGCAGGATTTCATTTTGTAGAAGAACTTCAAAAATATAATCATACAAAAAGTGAGATCCCAGAAAACAAACTGTATGCGATAAAAGCACTTGCTGAGCGAATAAAATTTTGGATCCATGCCAAAGAAGTAAGTATCAAGTATTTAAGAAAATATCAAGTTTATTTCAAACTGCATTGTGTGTATGTATGGATAAGTGTGTGTTTATATGTGTGTGTGTATATACACACAGAAATATATATTTAAACACATGCGCACACAATTTTGGGGAATTGCTGGGCATAAATTTAATGGGTGGCAGGGACACAGGTACAGGCATGACATCAGTAACATGCAAATATGAATTTTGAATGCATTAAGTACCACTCCATTGAATGAAAGAACACTATATTGCAGCACAATGACATTCAAATGCTCTGTGTGAGGCAGGTGATGAGCGGGATGCAGATGTTTGGAGTTAGTCAAGTGCACTAGCAAACAGCAATCTGTTTTACAGCACATTGGGTGGTTGGTTGTGGTGTGTTTACATGTTTGACTTTGGGTGATTGGGGCAGTGTTGATGCTGCGATGACACAATTTATGAACAACGGCATGACAGACTTTCATTCTCAGAGAGGGCCGATTTGCTCACATGGTGTACAGAGAGGCAATGGGAAATGCAGAATAAGCAAAGTGCATTTACCAAGGGCACTATCTCAACATATGTGTACCGAATAGAAAGATCTTCTTATGTCTTATTCTGCAACCGCCAGAAAGTGGGAGTTTCGTACCATGAAGGGTGCTGTACACCGTACAGGTGGTTGCTAGTATGTATGGCTAACTAAATGCCTGCGCATGGCTCCTAGCCTGCTTCCTGTGGAGCATTTAAACATGACAGCACTGTGATTTCACATCCTCTCAACCAATGGAGTGGTGCATGATGCGGGTAGAATTAAAATTTGCACGCCACTGTTCGCACCTGTAACTTTGCAGGAGTTCCATAGCAAAAAATTGCTTATTTTGCATTTCCTACCACAATTAAATTTATGCCCAGCAACTACCGAACAACCTGTATGTGTGTGCCTGCAGGCAGGAAGTACCTTTAACAGTAGTGTGGGGTTGCTAAATGTAATTAGAAAAATTCCATATATATATATATATATATATATATATATATATATATATATATATATATATATAAATTCGCTACCTTCTTGCAGAAGTAAATAAAGTCATTTGTATGATGGCAATGGGTATCATGGTCTCATGGTAAACTAACAGTTTTTTTAAGTCTGAGTAGTATGTTGTTTAGCTTAAAAGGTTTCTTGTGTAGAAAATGATTAGATGGAAAATGATGTATGTCTTGCTTCTGCTTTATGTGTTATGCTAGTCCATTCATTAAACATATTTTTCTATTATGGTTTCAATAATTCATAATGCCACCTGATGTATAGTAATGTGTAGATTTTTACAGTTAAAGCCCTAAAACAATTCTAATAAACAGTTTTTGTTGCTGACCAACAATATTCCTTACGGTTATGTTCTTTCTCCATTTTGATACTAGAAATTGGTTATGAGCGCTAAAAACATCATATTCCTGGAAGTTTTTTCAGATTTATTTAAAGTTCCCATTTTGTTTTAAATGTCAGGGATGCTGATATGATAGTGTTAATTCAATGGGTGCTTGACAAAAATGTCAATAAACATGAGTAATATAATTCGCAAAGGGGTTAAAATAGCTAGGGACATAAGTGTAGTACAGGTGTAGTGGAATTGTTCTATTTCCTGTCTGTTCAGTAAAGTGCAGTGAATTTCAATTATTTGTTTTTTTCTTTTTTCTTTGCAATGCCAGACACCATCACTGGAGAGTTGTTACTGAAATCGCTCTTGTTTCTACTTCCACAACAATCTGTGTGTTTTTCAATCATTCTATTCCAGCTCCTTGGCTACTGAACTTCAGGGTGTTCACATTGTGGAAAGTCAGGGCAAACCAGGGAAAAGTCAGGGAAGTTGAATTGGTCAGGTAAAGTCATTGAAATTTTCCAATGATAGTTATCTCAGGGGAAAATAACTTGTTCTAGTCTGCCATCACCTTGACTGAAAGCATTTTTTTTTAGATGGTGTTTTATTGCATAGCTATACTATAAAATGGCATATGCAAAGTTCTGTTTGAATTGTCATTTTTGTTATATTATTCTTGGCCAGCTTTGGGGATGATGGTGGCTGGATTGTCTTTATTTCTTTCATAAAATTGTAAAATAGGTAAATTATTTAAAAAAATTAGTGAAGTAAATTTTATTGGTTTGTCAGGGAAAAGTCAAGGAAATTTTATTATAGATTGGTGCGGAGACCCTGAATTTCTTTCTGGTTATTTTATTTCTATACTTAATGACTATTTTTATTATTACTTAATATTTTGATTTTGATTCTGCACACTGGGATGTGTATCTGGATACCTAGAGATCCTGAAATCATGTGATTATTGCATTAGCTAGTCAGAAGTGGCATGTAAGAATAGATTAAGTTCACAGGTTTAATATATTATTATTTCAAATTATCAGTAAACCTTTGTGAGAGAGAAATTAAATTACGAATTGTTTGAACATTTATTTAAAAGGTGTATATAAGTATTTCTGCCAATTTTTTATTTGATATTATAATTAAGTTTTTTTTAATCTGGTTGTAATTTATTGGGTTTTTGTATTAATAAATCTGAGTAATATTATTTTACATGCCTTGGTTTGATTTTCTTTCTATGTTTTATGTTGTGTAGTTTTGTGTGTGATTATAATTGTAGTGCTTTTTACCTTGTAAGTATATTTTTTAACAGAGTTGGTTGATTTAAACCACAATGGTTTAAACCAAGTGGTTTTTATTTAAAAAAATGATTTTGAAATAGAATATCTTAATTTTTTTAATGAAAAATCTAATTCCACTCTAACAACAAAAGTTTTCTCATTAATGTTTCTTGTGATTTAAAGGAACAAAGAAGTATATACTAATCAAGATAATATCATTTAAACTATCTGAATAAGTTATAAATAATATCCAACTAAATACTTCTCTAAAATTTAATTAATTAGTGAATTTTAGTCAAAGTGTAAAAAAAGAGAAAATAAATACATTTATTATTAAAAAAAATTCCTATTCTGTGAGAAATCACTGACTGTACAGTAAATCCCTATTCTGTGGGAAATACCTATTCTATGGAGAATCCTCTTCCTAGTGGGAAATAGCCTTTATGTGGTCAAGTCCTAGTCAGATGTGCAGATTTTTTGGACTTCAGTTCTTTGATGTTATAACTTTTCTGGTTTAACATGAGTGGAAGAAAGTGGGATGTTGTATGGCTTTCATTTGAATTGCTGAGAACCAAAATAACTAATGTAAAAAAAAACTTTGTTTAAACCCAAAAAACCTAGTTGAAACCAAAAATAAACAGGTTTTTGGGTTTTTTTCCAATCGTTTTTTAAAATAAGTTTTGTAAATTACTGTTTATATTTCCAGTGTGTTTTTGTGGTAATTGTAAACTTAAAGCCTGCACATAATTACATAACTGTACTTGCACTGTGATGCTTTACACAGAAACTAACATATCAGTCCAGACAATTTACTACAACTATTCACTTCACACTGTGTTTTGACCACCTTTCGCAAATAAGCAAACAAATGATCTCCATATCAACAAAAATACAATTGTTAAACATCTTAAATACAGCACGTTTTGTACACTTAGAAGTTAATCTGTGTTTCTTAGAGCAAGGTGGTGCAGTGGTAAGACACTGGACTCACATTCCAAAGGACCTGGGTTCTAATCCCCATCCGGCCATCCTGATTTCAGTTTGCCGTGGTTTTCCCAAATAAATTCAGGCAAATGCTGGGATGTTCCTTACTGTAGGGCTTGGCTGATTCCTTCCTCAACATTCCGGTCATGTATAGTTGAGTGTTACCGTCTTTAATGACCTTGCTGTTGACGAGATGTCAACTCACATAAATAAAATAGAAACTGTTTTCATTGTACTACATACCCTTTGCTTTTATTACCCACGATTACTGTCTTATGATTTAGCACAAGATTTTCAAGCAAATAAGCAAACAAGATTGCCAGAAGTTGGTGAAAGACTTGTCCAAACAAGTAAAGCAAGCAGAACGGCTTCATAAAACACTAAAAATGGCTAAACCAGACATTGAGAAAGTAACAAATTCATCACTTGTGAAAGATGTCACAGGGTCTCTTCTTAAAGAGGTATGTGAAAACATAGCAAGTGTCTTACTATGAATATTTTATTATAGTTTGTACCTCTATCAGGTGACCATAAAATACTCTACCCAAGAATATTTATATTTTAAATTAGTTAATTTTATGTTTCACGATAACAAACAACTCAGGGTGTCTACCAACCGTAAAAACCAGGGAAACCGGGAATATGGTGGGGAATTATTCAGACCATGGAACTTAACGGGGAAAAAGCCATGAATTTGTAGATTATTCCGGGAATGTTAAGTGGTGTTAGTTGTGCTTTCCTCTTTACAGTGGGCAAGACAGTCTCTTAATTTTTTTTTATCCATTCCATGCATTCAGGCCAATAGTGAATGTCTTTGTGAGTGAATGCATGTTGCTGGAATCACAGTAGCGTAACGATGTGATGCTTAGGTAGGGAATGCAATCTCGATCATCCGAGATGTCGCCTCATTTATCGAGATTAATCTCGAAGCATAAAATGATGAGATCTCGGCCGAGATTGACAAGATCAAGCGGCAGTAGTCAGCGACGCATGACGTGTGTTCTCCGCGCGCGAGCGAGTCGCTGACTGGCGAAGGAAAGTGTCGGACTGCAAACGCAAACTATCCCGATTATTCCCAAGTATTCACGATGTTGGGCGAGCGGAATAGAAAAGAATAAGTGATATAGTTCTGACTAGAGTAAGTGAGCGGAAGATATTCGAGTGCGTGCAGGCACTTGTTTGTTTAAAGTTGTTTTGGTTGTGCAGTTACTGTCATGTTGTGCTTAAATTACGTGTTTTTATGGGTTAATTGAATAAAAATTTGTATTATTTTGTTACGCAAGTTCTAGATTGTTAAGTTAATACTTTTAAAATGTCGACAAACAAGCAAAATAAACCTTACATGGAGTTTAATAGTTAGTTGCCGGTATGGAGATATTTTAAGAAAGCGGTGAATAATTTCACAGCCCAATGCAAAATATGTAAAGCTATTCTGAAAACTACAGCCAGTTCCACAAAAGAATTATATGTCCATATGAAGTCAATCCACAAAATTGACACATAAACATTGAATGGCGGAGTTGGAAGGACATCAACCACTCTGCAACTAGATGCTGCGTCGTCGTCAGCATCAGCGTCTACTACAATGTCGTCAGTGCCACCATCACCTATAGACAAAGAGGCTCAAGAAAATAGCGAATGCCAAACGCCCCCTAAAAAGAAGAAAATCAGTGATTTCTTTCAATCCGACTGTGATGTGACTAAAGAAAAAATGATTTCTCGAATGGTAGCGAAAATGGACTGCCTTTTCGAGGTAACAATTATAAATTACCTTCTTCACCAAACACTATTAAATTAATTGTGATGAATTATGGTATGACACTCAAAATGAAAGTGAAAGAAGATCTTCGAAAGCTAAAGAACGAAGACTATAGATTTACACTCTCTTTTGATGAATGGACGTCTGGAATGAGTAGGCGCTTTCTGAATATTAATGTTCATACAACTATCAACAACCAGCCTACTTTCTGGAATCTTGGACTGGCGCGCATATTTGGAAGTATGTCCTCAGAGTCTTGTGTTCTGCTTTTAAAAGAAAAACTATCAGATTATGATTTATCCCTAGACAATGACATAGGTGGTATAACCACAGACGGAGTCAGTGTCATGAAGAAAATTGGACGTCTGATTGAACCGCTTCAACAGCTTTGCTACCCGCACGGGATACAGTTGGGTATAACAGACATCATTTATAAAAAAAATAATCTAGAACCTAATCCTGAACAAAACACGAATCACAGCACAGAAGAGGAGGAAGAATTGGAGGATAACCCAGATAGGTACGATGGTTTATACTTTTCTTTACCTGTAAGACAAGCTGATTTGGCTTCGGAATACCATTCGGTTGTAGCAAAACTAAGAACATGTGTCAAGCTTTTTAAGAACTCTCCCACCAAGAATGATATCCTTCAGAATTACATTCAGCAGGAGTTTGGTGGCAAGACAATTCAACTGGTTCTTGATTGTTAAACTTGTTGGTCTAGCCTTTGCAATATGATAAGCACATACAATAAAGTAAAGCAGTGTGTGGCCAAGGCTTTAATCGATCTCTCTCTCAGTTCTAATTTCGATTACTCTTTCATGGATGAAGAACATGCAGTCCTTAGCGACTTCGAAAATACATTCCAGCCAATAAAACTGGCTGTCGAGGTATTGTGCCGCCGCGATACAGATTTAGTAAGTGCCTAATATACGTTGCGGTTCATGCTTCCCTAGTTAGAGGACCAGAAGACTCCACTGTCAGAAAAACTAACCAAGTCGATGAAAAAGCGGATCCCGAGCGTCATATAAATGCAACTGCTGCATTGTTGTATATAAAAAATCCGTCTAGTTATCAGGATGATTTAGAACTATTGAAGGGCGACGAAACTTTTCAATTACCTAGCAAGTATATTATAAGAAAGTAAATTAAGAATATAATCAGACAATTACATCGCAGCACTACACAACCAGATACTCTTTCTCAAGCCTCAACTTCAACTTCTGGTAATGAAATAAATACCGGTACTGCAGCAAACTTGGCAAACGAGGATGACTTGCTTCTTTCAATGATTGCAGAGGATATGAATTTACGTGCTGCTGTAAGATCAAATAGAAAGAAGTCTTCAAGAGGAACTAGACGATACGTTGAAAGCGTGTAAAAGTCCTTTCTCGCGGGTTGCTACTATTACAGACAGGCTAGAGTCCGTGATTAAAAAAGAGATGGATCTCTATGAGTGTGGAGGATCGAGGGGTATGTTTTTGCAATTTGCATACAACAGCTTGCTCACGCTGATACCAACTAGCGTTGAATCTGAGAGGGCCTTTTCAGCCGCTGGCTACATAGCGACTGGCATAAGATGCCATTTATCCGACAGCACTCTAAGCACTATTGGTTTTTTAAGAAGCTATTTCCAAAATCACTCTTAATTAATTAGGAGTGATCACTCGTAATCACTCCTAGTTTAGGAGTGATTTTGGAAATAGCAATTTTTGTAAATTTTTGTTTTCACTATCATTATCTTTGTTAAAATAAGTACTTTCCTTATAAGAGATTTGACGGGTCTTAATTTTTGTGTTCATTAACATAACATACAGTAGATCCTCTTTTTTACATATTTCAAGGGACCCGAAAAAATATATGTAAAATGCAGGAATATGTAAAAAGTGGGAAATGCTAACAATTTTTCAAATTAATATTTAACCGTTATAAATACCTACCTTTATAAGCAGATAGTATGCACTAAACAAAGTCAAATGTTACATATTCTCAAGTTTTACACAATAATAAGTACTTCATTATCTCAGACAGTAAAACAAAAACAACCTTAACAGCACTTTAAACAAAATTGTTAATAAAAATTGTTACTATACAATAATTACCTTCAATATCACACTTAGTCAAATACAATCAATATTACTTAAAGCTTTTTGAAGAAGTCTGAAATGTGTGATTGTTTTGAACGGAGTCTGCACAAGTGCTCAATGTCCACCTCAAGTTTGTGCAGGGTCGGAATAAGGTCTTCAGCATTATTGAAACTAGACACAAATTTTTTTATGGTACACACCGCCTGAATTGCTTCTGCCTGCGTTGGAATAGGTTCTTCACTATCTTCGTCTTCTTCGCTGTCTTGACAGTCAACAGAAGCATTTTCTGTCAGATGGTTGTCGACGATGTCATTTAAGTCTTCAATTTCTGTTGTTACAACATCACTGTCTACTTCTACAAAGTCACTTAATGACACACCAGCTTGCAGTTTTGCCACTTCTTCATCAAGTTGATCATTACTGGATAACTCTTCAACAGCAGTCACTCCAGAAGAAAAGAATCCAGCTTTCTTGAAACAGTTAGCTATAGTTTCTGGCTGTACCTTGTTCCACGAATATGCAATGTTATGAAGTGCATCAAGAACATTGAACTTCAAGGTGGTGGGGTCTTTTCCAGATTCTAGCATGCACAGAGCTTTCTGCACCAATCTTTTCCTGTAGTTTACCTTGAACACATGAATAATGCCCAAGTCTAAAGGCTGCAGGTGGCTGGTGCAGTTAGCAGGAAAAAAGACAACTTTACATTCCTCAGCTCTATGTGTTGTGGATGTGCTGGACACTGGTCAATAAAAAGGACAATTTTACGGTTTTGGCTTCCCATTTTCGCATCCAGTGCATGTAGCTGAGACTCAAAAATGCTACTAGTCATCCAAGCCTTCAAGTTAGATGAATACTTTGTGGGCAGTGTTTTTATGTTCCTAAAACATCTGGGATTCTTACTTTTACCAATTACAAATGGTGGCAGCTTTTCACTGCCATCTGCATTTGTCGCAAGAATAACGGTAAGTCGTAATTTACTGTTTTTTCCTCCATGGCAGCGTTCTCCTTTAAAACTGAGTGTTTTGCTTGGCATCACACCATAGAACAGTCCAGTTTCGTCTGCATTAAATACATCCTTTGATGCGTAGTCCAAGAGATGATAACGTAACTGCTCAGTTTTCCAGGTTTCAACAGTTTGAGTGTTCACACTTTTACTTTTGCCACAGATTGTACTGAACACAACATTATTTCTTTCTTTGAATCTGCAAATCCAGCCGTTAGATGCAGTGAAATCTTTGATTCCTAACCTATCAGCTATTTGCCGTGCTTTCTCACGAAGTAAAACACCACTGACGGGAATGTTTGCAGATCGTGCTTCAGTAAACCACTTTTTAAAAATCTCTTCCAGCTTCTCATAAGTTGATGTCCGTACATACTTTCGCTTATTCGCAGTCGCTGCCCCATTTTTAACAGAATTTTCTTCCACTGTCTTGCGGTTTTTCAAAATCGTGTTCAGTGTTGAACACGAAATCTTAAGTTCGTTAGCAAGAGAAACTTGGGTACCCACGTGCGCATCATAGCGTCTCAAAATGTCCAGTTTTTCTTTTATTGTGAAAGTTTTTCTTACACTTTTTTCGGACATCATGAATACTCCCGCACTAGTAAATTATTTATTTCAGATTTTGGGCTAATATTTAAATAAAACTAACCCAACACTTGTTATGAATTGGAAAAAAAAACGTAGCACTATCGTCATGTTCGGAATTCACTACTGCCAACTGCTTCCATAAACTTTTTTTTTGGGGGGGCATTTGTTAACACAAAATCATTTATTAAAATATAAAATACCATTTATATTTTTATAAATGATTTATGAATTTTATTTATATTGCTAGCACAAACGGCCATTTTATAATTGTAAATCACTAATATTAAGTCGCCAAGAAAAACTTACCTTCAACTAACCATTGAAGTGAAACGAGCTTGACCACACACACACGAAGACGCCATTTTTGCTGGAATTAATTTTCTTTAAATAATTTCAGTACACGCTCAGTAATCGCGTCTACAACTTTTAATTTAAAGTGCATATATAAATTTATGTATAAATATCTAAACGTATGGCACATTTTGTTTTAACTTTATCTATCGTTTCCGCATATCACAGAATATTTAGACGTATGGCCGTATAGTTTACCGTGGCACAGAATAAAATTTCGAAGTGAAGGTTGTTTACAATAACAAATGAAGGTGTCGCAAGTACGTGCATGGACGTATTAGAAATATGTTCTAATCATAATAATATTCACTTTATTTTATAGTGTTCTTTCTGAAGGTATTCTCACAGATGCTGCGCTGTTGCAACGTAAAATACTGGAAATGCTTCCACATATAGCGGGAAAATAATGCATTAATACTATAGGGGAAATGATGGTGCAAATAAAAAAATACGTTAACTACGGGAAAACGCAAATCCCGGGTACGTGAAAAAGAGGTTCTACTGTAAGTAAAAAATTATAAAAATAAAGACTTTTTTTCAATAATTCATGTTGTATCTTACTCGCATCATAATCACAACTACTAGGCAGTTTCAATCATGTTTCAGTTATATAATTAAAACAATACTTTTCGAAATCCATTCGAGATCTCGAAAATGCTGAGATCTTGCCGAGATCGAATTTCTGATCCCTCGAGATTTCGACTTAGTGATCTCGTCTCGAGATTGCATTCCTTATGCGTAGGATGTGGTGCAACAGAAAAATATCCAGATGCATGCCCGTGGTCCACCATTCCTGTAACATAGCATAATTCCTGCAACATAGCATAATTCCTGCCTCCTGCTACTAATAACACTTTGACTGAGAATGTCTTAGGTTGATGTTTTCCTAATGTTCCATAATTATTTTGTACTCATGTTTGTTCTGTTATGCATAGGAATTTTAATCATATTGTTTGTGCTTAAATATTAATTATTAATTTGGGTTAGGTTTTACATAAAGCTGAATATAGTGTGTTTATTATTAAATTTTTCACTATGATTTGTTTGGTCAGTTAAAATTAATGTGTCTAATAACTAGGGTTTTTCAATTATAAAGCATATTAACGGTTGTTGAGGTGATAACATTAGAGAAGGTTTAAAAAGAAAAGAAGACACTGGTGCGACACTCCGTTGGCAGTAAGTTATTTTTCACGCCTAAAATTAGTGGGAAAACCCAGCGTGTGGGCGCACGGCTACGCAGCAATGGACCAGAACTTTCACTGTGAGCTGCCTTGTCAGCCAATCAGGGCAAGCCATGCGATGGTGTGATGTGTCTTTCCAGACTTTCAGAGAAAAATGTTTTTCCAGTAGTATTCCTTATATGGTCATGTACCTGGTTCTGAATTGCTATTGGTCAGTTTACACGGGGTTGCCTCTCTTTTTTTTTTCACCTTTGTGGGGTGACCATTGTCATTACGTAAACTGAGCCATTCAATACAATATATAATAGGAGCCAAATTTAAAATACAGATCACAACTTGCACAACCATTTGAGTAAACTATATGTATATCTCAATAATTTTTTTTTTTAAATATTGAGATATACATATAGTTTATTCAAAATTGTTTATTAAAATTGTATTTATGTTAATTCAAAGACCTAGAACCTTAGGAATTCCATAATCTCTTTTCAAGCAACAAAGGAATGAAAATTTTTTATAACAGAAAATTAGTTTGTAATAAGCTCAAAAAAAACTATTGAGTTCAATGCTTTTTTATATATAAAAAACATGGCAGATTTCTGATTACATTTAATTACTGGGTCTTAAATTTATTATATGAAGTTAACAGTTCATCTTTATTAAATATTTAGTTTCCAAGTGGTTTGGGGCCCACCTTGATGTTGGATGTTTTGATAACCTGGGTCTTACCTAGCTTAACAAAGCAATGCCAGATATCTGTTAAATCTTTATGCATTTAAAATGCTTTTTCCAAGTGTATGTAGGTACAGGTTTGTTAGTAGTTTTGTAACTTTTGTCATTTAGAAGTAAATTGCATGCATTTTTCTTTTAATTGTCCTTCAAATGTTATTTATTGTTAAAGGATGACAAAACCAAGAGACTTACAATGACTCTGAAGAAAATGCCACCACCAGTGAAACTTACTTTACCAAAACCTTCTACATATCCATATAGGAATAACAAACTTGCACAGGATGGGTATGGAGAAACTAACAAATCACCAGAAGACAATGTTAGGTTGATTGATCATCCGTGGTCTATTGCTGATGCTTCACATTCAAATGGAGACTTAAAAATCAAACTCAGGATTGGTAGACAATCACCTGATGTCCTGAAAATTAGCAACACCTCACATAGCACGGGTGATCCCAGTTTCCATGAAAGGTTAGTAACTTTCTGTAATTTATGTTTTCTGCCTGTGAATTTAAATCAAAATTCTGTATTTTAAAATTAAGAACAAGAGGGACTACAGTGGTGTCGCTAGAAGTTTGTGAGTTGATGTTACATAACATGTATTTAGATAACAGTGCAAATTGTAATAGGTAAGCAAAACTTTGAGTTGTGTTTAAATAAGCAATGAAATGTGATAGGGTTTCTAGTTTATCATCGCAATACTGCTAATCAAATCTACTTTATAGGTTTATTTTTAAAATCTATTTTTTTTCCTTAGGTAAATGTTTTTATGTTAAAAATATTATTTGCAACAGTCATGGAAAAAATGCACCACAAGATACATATCTTTGTTACACAGAGTAGGTTCCATTTAATTATGCATTTATAATACTGTGGAAACTTAAAACCATTTTATTTTACCTGTTAACATCAACAGCTGGACCCATCTAGTGACACGATTGGGATTGTGAGAAAGTGAATACAATAAATAATTTGAATTTTCCAAGTGTTAAGGCTGTTGAATTGATCCAGAAAGTTTTTAAAAATAAAAATGTTTATTTTATAAATTTTATAAAATAATAAATAAATTCATAAATTAATAAATTTCATAAATTAATGAAAGAAATCATAATTTATGTTTTTTCAGTGCACAAGTTCTTTAAATTTACTTGCGCCAAAATTCTAGGGGTTAGATGAATAATTAAAGTAGCAAGTGTGCAAGCATCTGAAGAGCGTTATGTAGCTAGCGTGACCTTGAGGCGTGCTCTCCAAGCCATGTGCGCCAGCCGTCTGAGAGGCGTGGCGTACGGTCAGGGGCGCGGCTTATCGCAGTGACGTACCTAGCGGACGTTGCTGTGGTGGGAGAGCGAGCTCTTGACTAGTCCCTTCCCCTCCCTCGGGCGGCAGTGTCTCTGTCGCCTTGCTGCTGCATGATAAGCGCGGCAGGCAGCCATGTCGCTCCACGTAACTTGAGTAGCGAACGTATGTATGGTGGCTCGGTTTCTCATTGCCTAGCAGCGCGTGGTACGCATCAGTTATTTCTGCCAGACCTTAGAATAGCAGTGCTTAATTGTACACAAAACATAAAATATTCACAGCACGTACACAAGATAAGTTTAATTTCAAAGTTGGCAAGAATGTATTAATTATGTATATTATAATTATAGACACTGAAAAGTGGCGAGAATCTTTCGCGCCAGCGTTTTCTGCAAATACAATGTAACCGTCTAGCACCAAGTACGACTGGACGACTGACGGTCAGTGGCGTACAAGAATTAGCAATGACCCAGTCAAATGTTGACACACCAATAAAGAAAGAATACCATTGAACATGGACATGATATATTGAAGCCTAGCAAACGTTCAACTTTTACCGCAGTAATCAACATAACTAATTAGAAACATAATGTTTTCACAAAAATTCATGACAGTGGTAAATACGTTTTGCTGATATGTATACAAGCAACAGCCTTACAAAATACCAGACATTATCTCTTTCATTTTATCAAAAATATTGCAGGCAATACGTAGCGCACAGCTGCAAACCATTAAATGTTTCATAATAATGTTTTAATTGCTACATAAATTTTACAACAAGTTATTCCAAACTTATGCAGTATCAACACTGTTCAACAGTTTTTAAATTAAATTTTTTGATCTTGTTTGATATTGAAAAGATCAGAACTTAATTTTATTTGCAAGATTTTGTTCCCAGTTATATAATTGTTCCAGGTGTGTTTGATATACAGATTGTGTCAGAGTGCCTGATTCTGTTATTTGGTTTTTTAAGATATAATAATTAATGTATTTCCTTATAACCACTGACTGAAAATAATTTTTTTAAACAAAGTATATCACCTAAGACAATCACTGTTTCTATAAAGTTACGATCGCAGGAGCTATAGAAATAGATGTTCTCGGCCTCAGGTAACAAACATGAGTACGGCGAAAGGATGAGAGTACCAATAAATGGAACGATGTCTTGTATCTGAGAAAAAAAAACATTAGTATAGCGCTGTCCGAAGTTGCCGTTTGAGATAGCCAACGCAAGCCCGATCGAGCCCTTTAGAGTGCTCGCGTTTGGGCCTGGTAGATATAGTCTATCCCACGTATGAGTGCACTTTCTTGACAGTTCTTGCGGTATTTTATTTTGTTCTCCTTTTGTAGAAGCAAAAATTCTACAAGTTTTTCTATGCTGTCAACTAATTTTATTTTCAATTGTCCCTCTAGTAATTTGCAATATGCAGTTTCACGACGATAAAGTATTGGGTTTATGTTCTGAAACAAGATTTACAACCTGTCAAAAAAGTGCACTCGTTCGTGGGATAGGCTGTAGTTACGTATCCGACCGCTTGGCTCAGTGGTTAGCGCGCCTGGCTGCTGAACCCAGGGTCCTGGGTTCGATTCCCGGCCGGGAAGGTGTAATTTACACATCCGTCCCGGGTTAGGACTGGGTGTTGTGATGTCCTTCCCATAGCTGCGGCACCGCCCAGGTTTCACCCATGCCTAAATACCACAGGTCACCTCCTTGAGGGAAACGTAACGAGCGAATGCTCAAGTAAGTGAGAAAAAAAATGTATAGTTTCAGAACTTTGTTCCAGTAATGTCGGTCGATGCTCAAAGTTCCATCATGGTTCGATTGGGCTCCATCGGTGTACCCACATGGTGTCTTCTGAAATTGTTTGTGTGTTTATCCACCTCGCTGAAAAATTTGCTTGCAAAAAAAAGGTTAGCGTAAGGAAAAAAAAGTGGTAAGGCATATCACGACAATCGCATTCTATGACAGATATAAAGATATTATTACAGAAAAATGTCATTTTTTCTTATCACAATCATAGCTGGCATAGATGTTTAATGTAATTAAAACATTTTAAAAAAACACATGTTTATAACAACCTGCATAACAAAATTCTACTATTTACATTATACAAATATGAATAAGCACTTCTATAAACACACATTCAAAAATTATAATTCTAGTCAATAATTCTCAGCATTATTACCCAGTTTTTTTAACAGTTACAAATTCTATGGAATTTATATGCAAAGACCGTAGCGTGCTCCATAGCCTCAACATAGAGAATATGTTTCTTTTATATAAAAATACTAATACATAAAAAGCAACAAACAAGCATTTGTTTGCAATGAGAACCAAACAGGCAAAATTATATTTTGGTCTCTCGGCTTTGTGAAAATCGCTCTGTACAGTATCTGTGCTCTCTCCATGCTTTTCGTGTAATGGAGAACTGTCTTGAGGATGAAATGTATATAGATCAGCACAGCCTACAAGAGCATACCATATAAATAATAACACATATGGGAGACAATTTCAAAGAAATAACATTGTGAATCACAGCACTTATTCACTGGTAAGTACAAATCCATAAGCAGATGTTTAGCAATTTTTTCCAACAAACAAAGTTAGATTATTGCTAATTAATTATAGTAACAAGAATGCATAATAAATAAATGGCGTATGGGGAGGGTACCCGAGGGCAGGGTATTAGACCCAGGAGCAGAGAATTTCTTAGTGTGCTCCCGTAGATATCCGCGAGCCCTGAAGGATGACATGAAGTGATGCTCTACAATTGAGAAGTGACAGAATGCGAAAATGCGGGGGAAACGGGAGTACACCGAGAAAACCCGTCGGCCAACGGCAACGTATACCACGTTTCCCGCATGTGAAAATCCCGGACCGGATCCGCCGAGGATCTAACCCAGATCGCATAGGTGTTAGGCAAGATGTCTGACCCCTACACCACCGCGGCCCCCCTAGTAACAAGAACAAGAAGACTATTAAATGTATGCAAGAAATGTTATAAAAAGACTACTGGCTATTACATATGAATTACAAAATACGGTAATAATTAAAATACATGACAAATTTTTCATAGCATGACCATATGTTCTTATACACACAAATAACAAATGATTTATCCATCAGCTCACTCATGATCGTTTCAGATAAATCTGAGCATGAAAGGGAAGTACAGGAAACAGGAAACTATAAAATTCATTGCATTATTATGTCTTTTGAGTTCTTCGAGGCAGACACTTTTCCTTTCTTTTTGCATGGAATATGCCTAATATACTCTGGATCTCTGATTTCCATGTTTCTGGTATAACGAGGGTCTACCAGTTCTGGAACCATGCAGTCAAAATAGAACCTGGTCAACTGTTTCTCCATTTTTTCTTTCCAAAATTGATCATCTTTTTGTACAGTAACAACTTTAATGGGAATATCTTTTGATGTCCAAATGGCGAAAAGAGCAAATTTTCTGTTTGTGATGTGTAGCTGTCCCTGTACTTGATAATAATAGTCATGATTTGTTTTCAAGCGTGTAACTTTGTTTTGGTCGTTGCACATCAGATAACCTAATTTACCATCTGAAACTGCTTTATCTACATCGATACCTGCTGCAGACGACGGGCATTTGATTTCTACAAGGCCATGCTCCCCAATCAAGCCATCTGGAGTTGCTCCAAGGAATGGAAGTTGTTCATCTATGAAAAGGCCACATTGTTGGATTACTAAATTCTCTTGCCTTTCAAGCTGCTCAAGAGCAATCGATTCGTTCTTTTTTCCATATGCAATAGCTGGAACACTTGAAATACTCGATGAGTATATGATGTTTTTAACCAAGGCTTTGCAACTTGTAGTAGCACGTCGGTGACAAATTCGTCCAAATTTGGAAGCTGTCAGCATTTTGCGCCTCCGTTCCAGCCATTCACCACTACCTGCTTGAAGAAGTGTTCCCCTCTCAATTTCTCTGCGTTCTTCAACAGTTTTTTCCAGTGACTTCAGTAGATTTTCTTTTTCTACTTGAAAAAGATCGGGGGCCATATCTGGCCGTTCACAGTTCGGACCATAGTTAACATCTCCTAAACCTGAGGGGTTTTCAGATTTGCTTCTTTTCATAATGATAGCGCGATTCACACGCTTTCCTTTGGAACCTGTTTCTTCTCTTTTCCTTGACCGAGACAGCTCCAATTTCTTGACAAACTTGTTTGGGCTGAAACCGTCACACAATGTTTTGTGTAGTACGTAATGTGGCTTTTTGGTGTTGTGAGAAACAACTGCAGCGGAGCATCTTCCCTGATAAGATCTCTTTAGCGCATAGTTGATTCTCTTGCCTCCAACAATTTTGGCTATTATCGAGTTGAACTGTTCGACAACATTGCTATCGACATCATGAATTAAGCTCCTTGAATTATATGCTAAATACTTAACAGCTTTCATAATGTGTTCGTACAACTCACTCATTTTCAGTTCAGGCACAATATTTTTCTCACCTTCTTTAGGACCCGAACAAAAATACTGACAACACTTACTATGATCACCAAAGACATGGCTTGGTCCATTCAAAATGTCGGCTTGAAGGAGAGCTATTTTTTCACGGAGTGACATTTCTTCCGACTTACGATGTTTCACAGCTTCGGTCACTGCCCTTCGTAGTTTCAAAATTTTTTGAAGTAATAATTTCCTTTGCGATGAAGAACAAATCCTGTGCTGTTCTGACAAGTTCCTCAGTTTGGTACAATAATTTCGTAGAAGATGATTTCGGCACTCTATTTTTTCAACAGTTAGATTTGCATATGGTCGTGCCTCCAATATCTTCTTATAACAGCTACTGTCACCATCAGCAATCATTTTACTGTACTTCACGTTGTAGAGCGCCTCACTCTGTTGAAATCCTTCTAGTATAATATTTGCTTCCATACTAGTGGAGCTTCCCGACCAATTTTTGTAGCAGTCATGCTTGGGAATGTCCTCTCCACTTGTACTTCGTGCACATACGTAACAAAACTTGTTCCGTACTGACATGAACAAAACCTTTTTCGTGTAGAATCCCACTATTGCTGCTACTCCAGAGGGTGCATTATAATGGGTTCTGTAGGATCTCTTCGACCAACAACCATCAACTGCAACAGTTAAAAGGGGAGTACCATTTTCATCCACATCGCCTCTTTCTACTGCTAGCTCTGCTTCTTCCTTTGCTGCATCCTGCATTTCTTTTATGGCTGCCTTTTCCCAGCCATCGCAACTCTTATCGTGTATTACTGAGTATGTTTTCGAAGACATGCTCGGCATTCCTATGCTAGCACATATTTCTTGCAGATGCGAAAAGCCACCTCCCACACTCATAATTCCAGCAACAGCTCTAGAATTTATGTCCATATGTGATGATGAAGTATCAGGATCTTGAGTCTGAATAGAAAATTTTCCGTTACACATGTTGCATTCTAAAACGATAACAGACCAAAGACCATGACGAATTTCATTTACGCATTTTAAGTTATTCAACGAACACCCAAAAGCAGGATTGTGGTTTCCAAGTTAGGTCATCTTCCTTAAGATAAATGAAATGTCCACTATACGATTTCCTTCGAGTGATTTTTCATTATCATTGTTAACATGTGCTTTGTTGGTAATGATCACTGTGGATACAGGCGTCTCCTTTTCAAGATCTTCTGAACTGCTATGCAAACCCCCGCACTGCTCTACATGGCACGCCGACATACCAGAGCACTGCAAATAACAGAACAAAAAAATATTTAAGAAAGGTCCGCACCCCCATTCAAATTACATTTCTCTAAAACATATACATGAATACTCTTGACAAATGCAAGGTAGAAAAGTAGCAAAATTTTTCATATGGAACTAAAAAATGTTAATTGACAGCACTGTATGGGAAAAACCTTAAAATGGATGTCAGTGAAATATCATGAACATATAAGTAGATGTAGTAATTACCAAAAAAGTGTATATTCACGGATTTGTAATTTAACTGTTCTAAACTTTGATGGGAAATTAATTTTTTTCATACATTCAATTTAGAATTAGGGGTAAGTTCGGGAAAATTTACGTATACGAGAGCAAAATTTAACAAACATGTATAAAATTTTGTTGCTGCATGCTAATACAAATTACCCTTAAAATGTTATTTTTGTTACATAAGGTTTACTTAATTGTTTCATTATTTTAAACCGTACATATCTAAAAAACTATTTATGATTGTATCACGCTAATATAATGTAATATAACATATAAGAAAAAAACTGAACGAAATTAAATCTATTGTATTTCATTTTTCTCACTAATGGTACATAAATATGGAATTTACTTCAGACAAAATACTACTGTTGGCAGTAATAATGGTCAAGTGCATTGTGTGTCGGACTGCTCATACGAGGTGTTGTGGTTAGTGCACAACTCCCGCCATGATTATCATTACATTAACAAGGTAAAAAAATCAATATTTTTAATCTTATGAAAACTAGTAAACCAACATTAAACTTCTTCATTTTTAATGAAAATAACTGTACATAATTATATCTCTCTCAGAAAAATTTCTAAGGCCACTTTTTTTCAGAGTAGATATTTTATTACTGAACGTTCATGTATGTAGACCAAGTCAGTAAGGTGCTTTGTTTTCAACTAAAACATTTATAACGCTTTTCATATAAATAAAGGCTTAAAACTACAAAATCTGTTAGAAAGGAAAATTTATAGTTTTATACTCATCAGTTCAGCATTACCCATGACTGCATGCTATTAAAATTTTGAAACGACATAAATCAGAATTTTATAATAAATAAACGTTCTTAAATCTCTGCACGAGACGTTTTCGGAGCTATAAATATTATTTATAATTAAGATATTAGTCTTTTTAAAATTTGAGAAATTTTCAATCTTAGGTATCGTTATAATGAAACTACTGAAATGTATTACGGATCAACATTAAATTGAAAGTACTTATTTCTTCCTGTTTCATCTTGCAAATACGTGTATTTAAAGGATGCTGAGCCCTGCATGCTACATGTTGTTAGAGTTGTTTAAGTTTTGGCACATTTTAACACCGTCTTCATTATTCTAGTAGTGGAAATTTTAATTTGACATGGTTCCGTGGCTTGTTAGCGACTGTGTAAAACATTTACTTTTTATGTCAACCATGACAGAACTTCATATAAATTATTGCTGTCACATTTCAGCTCATTTTACTTTTGCATAAGGGTACAAGATAAATGTATTTTCTTTGTACTGTCTGAAAGCTGCAGATACTTAGTTTTTTGACATGAACAATTAAATATGTTATACATATATAATATATTTTTAATATATATAATATTATATATTAAGTATGTTATATAAATATGTATATATAAAATACCCATTCTGTGATGCCATGTCACACTGCAGGATACGCCTGGCAGTCACTTGGTCCTATGCTCTAAGCGGCCGATTCGCGAAAACAACAGAAGCAACTTACACACACACATATACATAAATACATAAAGGCCCTTTAGAATAATCGTAACATTTTGAAAGGCCTCCTTAAATTCTATTTTTACCCAGCTTGTATCTTTCCGCCACATGTTAACATGAACAATGGCTGGCGATGTAAAATGCATCTATCGGTAGCGCTCAGCGGACGTGTTACTTTATTACGACATGAACTGACTAAAAGTGAACACTGAGAAATAACTGAAATTCTTTCATAAAGATACGTTTTAAAGTACCTGGAATACAGCTACAGTATAACTATTTCATTTGGCTTTATTTCAAGATTACAGTATTTAAATGATACAATAAATAGAATTATTTTGCGTTATTACTTGCCAACCTCACTAGCAGTTTTGCAAACCATTGTTATTGTCGAGACTCGTGCTCAAGTGACTAGTAATTTTTTTCAAAGGTTCTTCCAAAATGTTACGTTTATTCTGAATTTGCCTGTACATACATATACACTCACACACACACACTAATTGCAACTCAACTCATGGGGGAAAATTTTCACATTCAACTTGCACTTTTAAGTCTGGCACAAGGCTGGAAATTTTTCAAATCCTCAGTCCAATATCGTATTCCATTGCCTCTACTTCACTCGTGAATTCTGTACTAGATCATAATGCAGAATATGTACATTCTTTTCTGTATTAATTAAATGGAGAAAACGTACCTCTTGTGTATTCTGAGGTGCTTCGGAGACACCACATGTTGGGACACTAGCTGGGCATTGTAATTCCGCAACATCTTCATGTCTTTCCCAGGATGTGCATCCAGACTCGTGTAGTATCGAAACTGGCTGTAGACAAGTATATGATTTGGAATTCAGGCTGTAAATAAAAATAAAAAATTAAACTAACTGTCCAAAATAAAACATTAGAATATTTGAAAAAGCATACGCTGTTCTGTTAAAAAAGTAATGCATATGAATCATATCGGGAAAATGGAAATATGAAAGTAACTTCTTTCAGTTACGTAATATTAGGTGACTTTACATATATTTAAATTATGTAACGTATCATGCTTGCGTGTTTCACTACAATTTATAAACTAGTTAAAAAATTTAAAGCAATACGTGTAGTTTAATTCAACTGGTGAAAACGTAATGTATGTGTCACATATGTAATCCGCACTATAGCAGTTCTTAAAAGTATATAGGCCTACAGTTTCAATTTATTTTTTCGTATTTAAATTAGGTCTAACCTATCTGCTTTACAACTGTCTGGTTATGGGGGCGACTACAAATTTTATTAATAAAGTTTAACAACAATTATTCTTCATGTTCATAACAAAAGAAAGCCTAAACAAACTAAGTTGGGTATTTGCTACTTGAGTTTCAGTTATATTCACGTAAAAGAAAACATCTTTAATATAAACATTCAGCAATATAATAAGAGTACGTCGAAAAATAAAGGTCTTCTGGAAGACATAGCAAAAGGGAAACCAATAGCTAACTTAACAGTCATAGTAAACATACTTTTGTACCACCCTGACGTCTGGTTTCTTTTAGATCTTCGTTTGTTGCAGAAATAGTTACAATTAGTTACTACCGACAAATAATGAAGGTTAAATTTCCTCAATTTTCAGGATGCTCTCAACCATTTTTGACTCAATATTTGTCAGTTATTTTTCTTTAAGCATGACAAGTCCCCTGCATATTAGTTCAGAAAACGTTCATGTCAGAATGTTATCCCAGTTTAAATGCATCCTATGTTCCGATTACCGTTGTTAATTCATGTAGATAAAGAAATAAACTTAATCATTTATATTAGCTTGACCTGTATCTATGTAACGGAATCTTTGGACATGATTTTCTCCTACTTCAAAACATCAGATCGCCTCGAACTTTACATATGCCTACTTATTACGGACTGATAACAAGACAATCAGTTAGTAAATTTGTCCCAGTATAATTGCCAGGATCACAAGGATATCAATAAATAAAATAACGGGATACTGGTTAATGACTATCAATTGAACAAAAAAATTAAAAGTAAATTATAGTTAAAAAAAATCTCAAACACGCTTTATTAGAATACTGAACTAAAAAAATGAAAAATAATTTTCAACACATATATAATAAAACTAGAGTGCTGAACCAAAAAATAAATATTTTACCATTTCATGTGTGGGGTGCTCTATATTAATAAATTTCATAATAAACAGATATTGGTTAAAGTAAAGTCTCCAAGAAGAAACCATACAAAGCACCCCTCGCTTTTGATGCTAATTTTTTTATCACTAGTTTTATTCTAAATGTATTGTATATTTTTGTTTCATTTTTTAGTTCGTTTTTCTAATAAAGTGTGTTGTTGTAGTTTCTTAAACTATTATTTATTAATGTTAAACTTCATTACATTTCGGAAAACGGAATTTACCTTTACGCGGAAATAAAACTACTATATCTCTTCTAAAGCATTGTGCCGTGTCGATATTAATTTAACGACTAGCAAAATTTTCCTAGGTATTAGGCCTATACATACTTGTCTCGAACTATTGTTTGTGTCACGGGCTTTTCAGAAAGTACTTCCTGCAGATCTACATCTTGACTGTTATGATGATTCTCTTCGTACTGCAAGATTCTGAAAAAAAAAAAAAAATTAATAAAACAGTAGAAAGTAGGAAATTACATAATTGTTATGGTTGTAAGCCAGGCTTAGCAAAGCAATTTATAAACCAACAAAGATACAACAATATTAAGTTCCTTTTATTGCTGCTTAGCTACACATGTTCACACAGTTGTGCTTTCCTGTATTACTCATATCAGTCTTCGTCACTGAATTTGTTATTCACAATTTACACAACGCAGAATCCTCATTGTAAAAATTAAAGCTTTTGAGACGTAGGCCTATGTCAAATATTGAAGTTTTCAATAACCCAGAAAACTCAAATAGGCGACATTGCAATTCAGAAAAAAATTGTTACTTTCCCAAATATTTTAATGCTAATGCCTACATTCTATCCAATTGGCTTATTTTTTCTTTCAGCCAAGCAGCACTCAAAGGAATAAACAGCATTAAACATGACATGAAATAAAGCCCTACAATGAAGAGCGACGGAATAATAAGGGTGGGGGGAATGGGAAATCCCCTAGAAAATACGCCGTCAATCGGCAACGTCCGCCATGTTTACCGCATGCAAAACATAAGGACTATGAACGCACTGGGAATCGAACCCGGATCACCTTGGTAGGAGCCGAGTGATCTGACTACTCTGACATCATGTTGTTAAATACCATTCATATTTTTTTTAAACGCGTAAGAATAAACATAGAAAACCTAAGTTCAGTTCGATTGCTACGAGATCTAAACGGCGCTCAATCACGTTATGTCTAGGAACGATATTTCTGGAAACTGAAATCATTTTCGTTCTGTCAGTAATGTTCTGCGTAAACAGTTAAATATAAAAACTATTTCGGTTTAGCCGTGGCGCGAAACTGTAGATACGTATCGTCAAGCGAACGCTCTACCATCTACGCTACTGAAACACATATCAATAGAGTTCAAAAATGTTGTACTAAAGCCAGCGTATTGTAAAATTTTAATGAAATCTTTGTTGTTAAATGCAGTTTTCGGCAGGCAAGCGATTTATAACCTGCACTGTTTAAAACAAGGATAAATCACCAACATCGGAGCTCTAAAAACAAAGATCTGGCTACAACTTATCTGAGATTTTCGCTAGCAGTATAAGGTTTAGGAATACAGATAAGGTCTAGGTACGAGCTGAGCCTAAACCTTTATAAACACGTTTAGTAACACCGGCCAAGTGGTGTCGATAAAGTTAGGCGTTCAGTAAAGGTAAATGCTGGTGAAAATGCTATGCAAATTAAATAAACACGGAAGACAGGTAACGTAGTGCATAATTAGTTTAAGAGAATTTTAACTTACTTTGTTCCAGTTATCAAATTGAGAATTCCGCTTTCACTACGACTTGTAGAAGGTGCCGACCATTCCTCGTTTCCCTTATTGATTACTGTCGAAGTATTCTCCTCTGGAATTTTCGAGTGTTCTTGAAGTCTTTTCTTTTTCCTAAGAAATATGTCACAATATTATATATGCGTTCAAGACACTTCTTGAAATTACAACTGTATGCATGTGTGACATTTTTGTGTCCAGTAAAAATGTCAGATAAAGATTTGCTTACCTTTCTTGCTGGTATGCGATCGCCGCCGTTGCTTTCCTTTTCTTTCGTCGAGCACTTAACCATAAATGTCCCGACTTGCCAATTCTCTTGTCTCGTTTCTCTTCCATTTTTGTGACGTTTTACCACAACACGTTTTACCGCACGCTAAAGGCAAATAAATTTACAAATCCCGGGAAGGAAATATTAACAGAATAAATCGACCCAACAGCTTCTACTGGCGCTCTGAATGACAACGGCTATATTAAATTACCAGGACGTCAGTTTGGAACCTCGCGCAGATAAGCGCGCGTTATCGTCCAACAACTTCCCCTCCTGCGCCTTCAGGAAGGGCCATCCCCTCTCCGCACGGACTCCTGCGTGGGCTCGGCGTGTTTCAACCGTCGCTCGAGGCAGGCAGCAGGAGCCAGGCTCTGGTCGCGCGAAAATATCCACTTTTCACAAACAATTACACGGAATTCCAATGCTGTGACCATCAACTTTTATGGTATCATTTTAGTCAGAAAAATTAGTACTTTAGTCCTAGGGATGTAATAATCAAATATTTATGTTAAGGAAACAAGAAAAGAGGCACCAAATACCTTCTTTTGAACAATTTTTTAAAGTTATTTGACATAGTGGCACATAAAATTCTAATAGGTAGATACAGCGAACCAACTTATTTCTCGTGAGGAAAAAATAAGCAATGCTGTATCTTTAGTAGTATAATTTAAAAATGATTGAGAAAAGGTAGGTGTATTCCAAGTTTTGACAAGCAGTACATAAGCCTCTTAATTTGCTTTGAAGTTTTCATTGCCATAACGACAAGGAAGTTGGATGTTAATAATTATTTTGAATACACGTCATTTGCCTAAAATTGATTTGTTGCATAAAATCAGGGCTACCTAATTTAGGACAAACTGCAATAGGACAATCAACTTTACAGCAAACAAAAGTGTGACAAATTACTTTAGGACAAACAAATTCCGAACTATTTTCTTTTTTTAAATCACTGGGCAAGTGTAAAATCATAGTGTGAGAGACAACATAGTGACAATAATGTTACATACCGGGAAAATGTTTTTCATTCTGTACTAAAAAATTTATTACTAACAGTAATCTAATTTTTTTATTCTTTAGCATAGTATCTAAGAGCCTCGCACTCTTAGATTGCACTTTCTAAGTTATGCCAACTGCTGTAAGCACTGTCCTTGTTTTGGCTTGTGTTGTTGCCATTTAAAATACAAATTTAAATTGAACTTTCTTGATTAAGAGTTTTTGCATATTGTACAGCATCAAAATATGCATCAGGTGATACATATTTTGTATACTTAATGCCATTTTAAGGTATCAAAAAATTAAATAAATAGACAATCATGGCGACTGTCAACAGAAGTGAAAACTTAAAACTTTGTTTTTAAATGTGTAATATGACATCATTTTTTGTCACAACATATGTCATTACCTAGCTATGCCACTTCATGCATGCGGAGCTCTGAGAATGTGCTGTTAGCGAGGCACCGTTGTTAATGAGATAAGGCGTGTGGTGGTAATTGACCGTGCTCGATCCTGCATGCAAGCATGTGGGCTGGCTGGCAAGCATCTTGCTAGAGTCTTGTAACAATAATATTATTGTTAACTTGAATTGGCTTACAGATGTGGGCTGTAGCCTTGTCAGAATTGAAGAAATAATCTTGATATTTTCATTGACATTACAGTTGCCATTTTTAAGACAGCTGTTGCCTATTGACATTGTGTAGGGGAGTTACCAAATTACAATAGGTAACTTTCGCGTGGCTAGAACCTACAAACTTAGCAAATTCTGAAAATGGCTGCAAAGCCTGGGAAATTTTACTGTGGTAAATATTTTATACTGTTATAAAATGTGTACATTTTTCTCTTATATAGAACTTAAATTAAATTTTATTTGTTATTTTTTTTTTTTTTTTTCTTTAAATAAATTCTGCTGCATGTTTTCTTTTTCTGATTTCAAACACGTAAAGAAATTCACTGTAGTTCAACATTAAAAAACATTGCATAGCTACCATTTACAGCTTTAGTCCTACGTCCTAACTCTGCTAGAAATTACTGTATTGTATGTACTGCACTCATGAAATACCGTATATACTCGTGTATAGCGCGCCCTTTTTTCCCCTCAAGTAAAGGAAAAAAATAAGGATGCGCGCTATACACGGAAAAAAAAAAAGTGATGGGGAGGGCGGGGAGGAGTGGAAGTCGTTAACTGCCGGGTGACGGGTGACGTTTCTGGCCAGCCCCCACACATACGCACAAGCAACAAGGCCTCACTTTCACACACACACACACACACGCACGCACGCACACAACCTGGTCTCTTGCACACACACGCTCACAGCACACACACACACGTGCGCGCGCAAGCTCGCACGTCTCTTGTTTATATTTAGACCTTCCCCTCTACAGAAAGCCAGCGCAGCTAGTAAAATAAAAGAGAGAGAGAGAGAGAGAGAGAATGTTGTCGCCATTCCCCCTCCCACTTCCTTCGCTTCCTCGTCGCAGCTGCTACCGGTGAGTCATCTAGTCCTCCGCGTCCCGTTCCTGCCTGTCTCCCTCCCTCCCACCCACGTACCAGTTGTGACGATACAGCGCTTCATTATCTTCCGTCTACACAGCAGAGTTTAAGTATTTTCCTGACGCATCACCACAGATCAATTAAAATTATCATTTGTTTCATACGTAATTACTTAACAGGTACCACAAAATGTTAGTAAAATTTATTTACGGGAAAAAAAAATTTTTTCTTTGGAATGTGTTGCAAAAATCGTGGTGCGCGCTATACACGAGTAAATACGGTATGTAGTAAATTTGTAGTTCAGTGGAAGATAATGTAGGTTTTGTCATAATTTCACCATATGTAAAAGAAAAACTAAATAAGTTCATAATTTAATGCTGGCGAATAGTTTTATGTCAGAGTTTTCTTTGTTTCAGGTTGCAGCCAATTGATAACAGTAATGGTGAGAAAAACAAAACTGTAGAAAATGTACAAGATTGCTCATCACAATTATGTGATCAAAATCAGGCATCCAAACTAATATCTGCACTCAGTGGAACTAGGACTATCCCTTGTATGTATACAGAGATTTTCATGTTACATTCACAGCCGTCACATATTTTTTACTTTACCAGAATGTTTTATTACAATTTTTAATTACTTTTTAAATATGAGTAAATTAAATTAGTAAAAATTAATTTTTTTAATTTTTAGATTTGCTTGTATAGGGGGTGTAAGTGAAAAAGATACAAGTATAGTACCAGTTTCAGAAGTGTGAAATATGTTCTCCATTAACACTTACCTCCACCACCTATTTCATGGACCTTTTCAAACATATATTACGTTTCTATTGTCAAACCAACCAAAAAAGTTGTATTCAACCTGACCATTTTAGATTCTTATGAAACTTACATGAATGTACAGAAGAAAATATTGGCAAAACATTTTTATCTCATTGCATTTTTTAATAATTAATTTTCAAAATTTTTAAAAAATTAATAATTTTGTGGCTTGCCTATACATTTTCAGATGTTAGACCCCTCATTTTAAAGAGCATCTTACAAGGTTTAATTTGATATGCTACTTGTCTATGTTGGTGGTTAGAGGGATCCCTCTTAAAATTTTCAGGATTTTACGCCCAACATAGTAGCACATTAAATTAAACCTTGTAAGATGCTCTTTAAAATTAGGGGTCAAACAGCTCTCTAAGTCTTAAACAACTTGAGATATTTTAGATTTAAAATGTATAGGCAAGCCACAAAATTATGATTTTTCAAAATTTTGAAAATTATTTATACAAAAATGCAATGAGATAACAAAGTTTTGAAAATATTTTCTTTTTTGTTTAATTATAGAGAATGATTCTCGTAAGTTTAATATAAATAAAAAATGGTCTGGTTGAGTGATTGTTTGGTTTGGCATAGAATATTATGTTAAAAACATGTACTACTTTTTTCTCTTATTGACAACTAAACTAGGTCTGTACTGGGAAATGTACATGATTGTTCTTCGCTTGCAGCTGCAGTAATTGTTATTTCTTTTAGAAATGAACTTTTTTAAGTGAACTAATAATAAAATAATATTAATTACATACATAATTATAATTGTTTCTGAAATACATGCATAAACAGTGTCAGAGTTGCATTTACGTAGAGACTTTAATCCTCAATTTCAGCCGCAAGGTGCTACCGTAGCTAAATCAGTGTACTCAATTTTAACTAAAAATTGTTAAAATGTTTAAAAAAGCCTAATGTGTTATTTATGAGCAATAATTTATTTTTAAACACACAAGAAGTCAAGCATAAGTATTGTTAATAAGTGTGAAATACAATTTTGTGTTTTCAAAAAGCACCTTTACATTATTGCAATGGTACTAAAATTATTGTTTGTCCATCTTTTTCATCTTTTTAAAATCCTGCATCATTTACATTATTGTTGAAATTTTGAGTAGGTTTGAGTCAATTATACTTACAGCCATACTTAACGGTCATACTTACAGCCAGTTTATATGTGATGCCTGTGGAAGCAAATGTAAAATGTACACTAAGTTCAAGGTTGCTCAAAAATTTAAGACTTTGTCTATTATTCTGCACAATAGTGGCATGATGCATTGCATCATGTCGAGCATTAGCCAGACTAAGCATAAGGTGTTGGTTGTGCTGGATAAAATGCTGGCCATGGTTTGAAAAGCATCGGTCGGCAATGTATCTTAATAATAAGAATGTTGTGTTAAAATATTGCAAATCTAAGAAAAATAAATTTCTTGGAGAAAATGAATTTGGTGAATTCTGTGCAGAGGCACTGAACCTAATGTTGAGAAGATTTCAGATGATTGGGATCTCAACATGCAGAATTCTATTAAACTTGTTTGGTAACATTCCAAATTATAAAGTGGAAAAGGAATGGAAAAAAAATGAAATTGTTAAGGATTTCATGAAACCTTTTGCTTTCTTGTCCAAAGAGAAAAAAAATACTGTCTATAACACTATGAATTTAAATGGGAAAAGTAGGAATAAACAAGAGGACTGTGTATCCAGATGTGAAAAAATATGTGAAATTGTTTGAGCAGGTGGTGAAAAACATTTCTAAGAATGAATTAGAATTGTTGTTTATTATGAACAAAAACTTTCCTTTATTTTAGTTAAAGTACATGATGCAGAGGTGGTTTATAAAAATTGCAATATAGTTTTAAGAAAGTATGTTAATGTGGTATCCAGCACTTATTTATCGTGACTAATTAGTTAAGTTGCTGCTCACAGCAACTGTTAGGCGGGCTCGGGACACAGTCATGCTGGGCAAGCCACACCCTGATCTGACGGTGACTGAGTAGGCCTGCAATAGCTTTTCTGCCTGTTCACAGCTAGCGTAGATCAAGTATTACAATATAAACATGGGGGCAATATTTATTTTGTATGTTACCACTGTTAACAAAATATTTCTTGAAGGCCTTTGACTGATAGATATCTTTATTCAATTGTAGACAGAGGCCTACTTTACTACTTCAAGTTTCCTTACACTTGGTTTTCACCATATATATATATATATATAAATATATATGTTCATTAATAAAAGCCATATTTATATAAATACAATAAACATTTACAGCTGTAATGTCCTGATCATCATGTCCAAGCCCTGCCTTTATATGATTCCTTTCTAGTCAAGAACAATATACTTTAAATGGTTTTAATATGTTTTTTATACAGAATATTAAACTAAATATCAAAGATTTTATTTCTATTTAAGTGCCATGCAGTGATTGTTTTGAGCCATTCTTGCCTCCATGTAACTATTTAGTCTGTTAGGAAATAGAATACCATTTCACCAAGTGACAATAACACCACCTTGATGAAGTCAGATGCAATATTATGTTAAAATTTGATATTGAAATTTTTTTTACCAAAAAATCCATATTTGTTAGCTTAAAAATGTAAAGTAAATGCTGATTACTGTCTAAAATTTTTAGTAAAATTTATTTACACTATTCAAAAATATTCTGTGTGGTCTCCATTTGTAAGTTCCTTTCTATCATATTGGTTATGGACAACTTGATGGGAAATCAGAGGTCTCTAGTGCTCCTAATATTGGGCAAATTTTAGAGTCTCTAAAGTAAAAAAAAAAAAACCAATTTGAACTGCCATTACTATGATTTTGTTCATTTACATCAGTTTTATTATATTTAATGTGATGAATAATTAATAATTTTGTGTGTATTAAAGAACCGTTGAATTTGTCACAATGTCATTTTCAGTTCCATTGTGCTTATCATATGGTACAGTTTATTATTGGTTTAAAATTATTGCCCATATTTTCTCAAACCATCAAAAAATGTTCATCAAATAAAATATGAGAAAATAGATGCAATATTTAGGCTAACAGGAATGACAATTGTAGACATCAGGTTAAAACAGTAACCTTTGTATCAGCAGTAAACTTGATTGTGAATTATTGAGAAAATAATAGATTGAGACAACTGATGTACAGTGTAATATTTATATTATAGTTGTTAGTATAATCAGTAGGTTCGGAAATATTGGATTTTAAGTCTTTACATAAATGATGTGTATTCTACATTGCTCTGATCAATACATGTTTGAAATTTAACATTTAAACAATATCATATCTTTGATTATTGTTGTTTTGTTAATGCTTAATTGGTGTATATTTTTATAATATACTTTTATATTTGTACATGTTCAGGTGATAATGCAAGCAGCTGCTCTGATGGCAGTTCGTCTGACTTAGAAGTTGTGTTTGTTGGCAAAAATATTCATCACAAACCCAAGAAAAAAAATCTTGGTATAACTTTATCTGACACTTTGGGAAACTATTACAATGAAGGAGACTTTACGTAAGTTGTACTGAAGTTGTAATCTATGTAGTCAATAAATACATTTAGCAAAGTTTTTTATTTCACAAAATAATTTCCAATTAACATTCAGTTCTACATCATGAGTGTCTAATCTTAAGCAAACATTAAATGTTTTTACAATTTCTGGTAGGAAATATGTTATTATAAATATTAAACTCTTTAGCTAACATTACAATACAACAATATTCTAAAAATGCAGTAACATAACAACCATTGGCAGGCTTTGTCCTATTTGGGTCCAAATATTCTCTTAACAGACTTACTTAGGACAGTTTACTTTGGCATGGCTGCTTAATGCTGCCGTATAATACTAGCAAAAAGGCAACATGGCCTCAGGTTGTGGTAGCTGTGTTTAGTTGAGATAGTGCTAATATTTACACCGGAAGTTAGAAAAATATCAAAGGCATAATAGACTAGGCTGAAAGGGTTGTGAAAATATTAGTTTTTTTTTTCTTTTCATTAATCCATTGGTGGTTGCAGGAGGAAAAATTACATGGTTAATCTTGAGCTATTTCCTTTCACTTTGTTTTCTCAATTTTCTTTTAAAACATACAGTACTCTCTTATCAATCAAAGTTTTATTTTTCTTTTTTATTTCTTTTTCCATATTCTGAAGAATGTTTGTTATTATTTTCATACATAAAATTTTTTCACAAATATTTTTTAAAATTTGTGAAGTTGTCATGATGTGGCAATGCTGCATGGCATGTCTGCATTCCACGAACTTGGCAACAGTGTTGCTTATACACACAATGTAGACTTTTTATCTTTACTCAATCTAGACGCACCGCCGGAGTGTGTAAAACAAGACAGTTTTCCTGACTGTCATACATCAAGTGACCAAAATGTCCACAACCGTGGTACTGCACACTCTATCTTTGGAGGATCTCACATGTTCAACTTAAGTGTCTTGTGGCATAGCAGTTGAAGCAGCAATCTTAAAAACTCATGGTCAGCAGGTAAAGGCGCATCAATGCTCTCCATTTCACGTTGTGCGAGCAGGGAAATGAAGCATGAAAATCATGTGAGGTGTCCAAGCGACTTTCAGTCTCACACGCTAAATCTCATAACTGACTGAGGGAAGATGATATGGTTGAAAAAATAAATTTCTGCCTGGCCAGGGGATTTAAATTTGCAACGACCAACTCAGTCAAAAACACTTTGCTCATTTTCAAATTGAGGGTGCAATCATGATCGATTATAAATTCCATGAACACATAAGTGACCTTTTCGGGACACTAAAGACATTTTACAAAGTTTTGCAGACTCTTTTCTATGACATGAGTCAGATACGCAAACTGTAACAGCTATTTTCTAAGCAGTGCTTAAAACCCTTTTTCCGCTACCAAAACCTGCAACATACACAAATGATGGGTATTGCATTTAGTCAGAAGGGCCTTCCATAATCATAGATTCATCTGACACAAGGTTTGTTTACGTTTACAAGTCAATTAGCATGAATAACAAAATACACAACCTCATGCAGATTGTTGAAATGCAAAATAGAAAGGGACTTGATGTAAGTTTTTGGACATACGACATTGCTAAGAACTTTTTCTGTTGAAGAAAAACTAATACATAAAAAAATATATAAAATATATATAAAAAGGGAATGCAAGGAATCAAAGAAATGTTTGTGATAAATGATGTGGACCAATGCGCCGGTTTCCCATTTAAAATGTGTGACGTTGTGACCTTAAGATGTGTCAGCTGGGACATGACTCACAACATGCTTCTGCAGCTGCCAGGACTTTGCAGATTTGTTAGACTCAATTTTGTTGGCTTCTAAGTAAGCCTGAAGTTTCTCCTTTTGGAGTTGGTACCCCCAGCTGGTGTCTGCTATGATTCTTGATATGCAGGAACAACACAGGTGAACACACTGGAAGAAAAAATGTGCAGCCTTTTCTTCTGCTCTCCCCTCCCACAAACACCTGAATACACTAGGGACATGGCATAAAACTAGCACATTTAAGGCTCCCTGTCTGAATCCTGGTATAATACAAACTGCAAAGAACTCACAGTGCGAAAAGCCGGACAATACAATTGAGACATTTAAAGTTACTATTGCTTTACTGTAAAAAATATTTTTACAAATGGTTTGTTTACATTGATTTTTAACTTGAACCAAGCCAGAGCCAAGTGACGTAGTTAGATGAGTGATGAGACAAGTCTACAAGAGAACAGTGAATCAGATGAAAACAATGCAGCCTTCAAAGCCACGAATGGTAAATACATTGCTTATGAGAGAAACAACCACAAACCAAAGTGAAGGCCAAAGGCCAAAAGAGATTAAGCACTACGACAAGCCTGAAGCTGGGCTGCCGCAAATGGTGGTCAAACAAATCCTTATAAGTAATAATGCAAAATAAATTACAAACCAAAAACACTCAAAATAATTTTGAAAAGGGAAGTCAAAAGGGAACTTAGAGATTAATAAAAGGGCACTTGTCATTCATTCTGACCAACAGACCTGCTGTTTCAAACAAGTAAGGCTACGTGAGATAATGAATACTAAATTACAAGTTATACTTTAAGAACACTAGCTCTATGCTACCACTTTAGCTTGCAGATGTCCTCAGTGACCCGCTGGCGAGTGAATGCAAAAATTCAGCACAGTTAACTCTTTAAAATTATTTTTAAATGTTAAAGAGGGTTTTGTGTGGGGAAAATGTAAGTAATGAATCTCCAAATTGATACCTACCAAATCACAAATCAGAAATTACAAAATTGACCAATTCGAACACAGTCTGAATATAGATATGGTGTCAAAAATTGACATTACCTGTATACTAAAATTCTCAAATAATGAATCAATAAATAAATATGTACTATTAATTACAGTTAAATACAGTAATAAAATGTTAACAACTAACAAGGGCAGGGCGCGAACTTTCAAGACACCGATTTTGACGTCCCTTTGGGAGAGTAAAGTTCTTCCCAATAGCAATCTACCCTGTACAGGAGAAAACCCAACCATCAATTTTTCTTCAGAAATAGCCAATCAAAAAATGAGGCACAACTTAATACCAAAGCATTGCACTCAGAATAGCTAGGACAGCATGGCACAGCAGTTAGAGTATCTGGCTGCCACTCTGGCTACTGTTTTATAAAACCATTAGATGCATTTATTAACACTGAGATGGTAACTATGTGCTGTGTGATACGGAAAAAAGGAGAAGCATTGTTTCTGTTAGAATCCCTCATTGATTTGACTTAAAAATATAGGCACCTTCATAAAAAATGAACAATTTATAGTCTAGTTTAAAGGCACTTAAGACCATAGGACACACAAACAGCTAAATATGTTTTACGCACCATGGTCCACTCCAAACAGCCAGCCATTGTATCAAGAGCAGAAATAAATATCCAGACCTCAACAGTGACATATCATACTCCTCAACCACTTCTGATACTGGAAGTTGACTCCAGCCAGCCATGTAAAGAGAATAGAGTATTTATAGTCCTGCTGATGGATAAAAAAAACTGTATCCCTGAATACTACATCCTGCCAGTTACATTTTATTTCTGTCCATAAGCATGTCAGATATTGCTTTGAAATTATTTTTTGTACTGATAGCTTTTGCTAAATTAGTTTATTATCATAGACATATTTTCCTTTTTTAAATAGATTCTTACAGTTTATATAATGCATTTAACGTGTTTGTTTAACTGTTACAGAAACAGCAATGTTCCTTTTGTAAATGCTCAGGTTTGTGCTGACAGTTATTTTTCTGTTAGTTATCATGCTTCACAAAACTCACAACACACTGCCACAAACAATAAACTTTCAAGAAAAAACTAACATTGTAAAATTACAGCTCTATATTCTAAGCAGTAAATAACCAAAAGGACATCCATAGCCGTGAACAGCAGAAGTAGAGATAAGTAAATGATGAAATGACGCGACCAGTAACAAAGACTCCCTCTTCTGCAGCCCTGCGCCGAGAACAGTGGCCAATACAGATTGTGAGATTACTGGCTGACAGTGCCGGCAGTTTGAATTTATGTTCATTAGCAATAGCCAGATTTATGCAGTACAGACAAGCCTAGCAGCATTACCACATAACACCAACTTCAAAAAATAAAAAATAAAACATTGAAATATATTATTTCTGTAAATAAATAAATAAATCCTTCAGAAGGTGACACAGCTAATCCAAAAAAAAAGTTGAAAGAAGCCCGATTGATTCATAGTGCGTGGTGTGAAAAAGGAATCTGTGGCCAAAATTGCATAATTTTCTGGGATTGTAGCAAAATATGACATATTTCAGGAGAGAGAGGTAAGCTAATTTCAGGATGTAGTATAAATAAACTCCACTAAACTATCTACATTTGTTGGAACTTAGGGTTTTTTAATTGTTTTAATAGTGGTATGAGCGTTCTCACAATTGTCACTCTTTTTTGTAATTTGGTATGTTTCTCTTTTTTTTTTTCCAATGCTTTATAATGGTAAAAAATATTAAAATATTTTTTTTTTACCTATTTTAGTTAAAATCTTAGCTTATTATAATTTGTCATTTTTTTGATAACTATATAAAAATCTCTTCACCATTATGTCATAATTTTAAACATGGATGTTTTCCTGCATTTCAGGTCCTCTGATGTAAACCCATTGGTTCCACATACTTCAGGTGATGCTGCTGTAGAGATAACATGTTTGTCAACAGGAATTATATCTTCACTAAGTGATACACCATCAAACACTGGCGTATCATCAACATTTGAGCCAAGTACAACCCTTTCGGAAATACTCTCTTCAGGCACCTCAGAAGAAATAGGAATACATTCATCTTTAAAAACTGCTGCAGTCTCTCATTCATGGAAAACTGCATTTCAGGATAGACGAATTACAGGGTTAGCTCAGATAGATTACTCACTTACAGATGAACCAAAGCCAACTACTTCACGAACAACTGGCAGTCTTAAGTCAACAATTTCATTGTCGAGTGAATCTGAAGGAAAATTGTCAGTTTGTAGTAGAACCAGGCCAAATCGTAAGAAGAAAGTAGCATTGCATCGTCAGAATAAAAAAAATGTCACTTTAGTGGAGGATGGACACTCAGAAATGGGTCGAGTACATGAAGATGATTCTTTTGGTAAGTGCAGATTTTGCCACAGCATGTCACAGATTATTTGATTGTAACACTTGTAGCACGGGCTGTCCCAGATTTTAAGTAGAGGCGATAACGTCATCAGAGCGTAAAGAAAGTGTAATGCTCAGAGGGCAATGAAAAGTTAAACAGTCAGGACTGGAGTGCTAGATAGCATAGAGAAAGAGGGGTATCAGGAGTGAGGTGTTAATGGCATATAATTTTTAGGGTTGTGTTTGATTTTATTATAACATTTTGAAGCCAAAATTTTTTACCATGCAAAATAAGATACTTGGCCTCTTTGCGATAGTGAGAAAATACTCCATAATAATATGGGCTTATGGTACGCTTGTATAATTTATGATAATGTTTTGTGCATTTCAAAGTCCTTATAAGTAATTTAGAATACCAATGAGGATATTTTGATGTTTCCTTTTTGATAACTGGGATGTAACAATTAATATAATCACATATAATTGAGGTAACATAATCCACCATACTATTTACATCACTAAAATTATAAATATCTGACCAAGCATGTTCTTTAAGGGCTTTATATAAACTTAAAAAGTCACCATTCCTATAGTTTCTGAGTGTTGAGAAATTTGTCTCCGTCTTATAAAGTACCTGATGTTTGATGTTCATGCTAAGTGTAGGATGCAGCAGGTCTTCTTTGACTAATGCGTACAGAGCAGTAAAATTATTTATTGAATTAATTGGGTGTAGTAACACATCACAAAAGTATGTGTAAAATAAAGGTGTTACTACCAATTATTTCAATGAAATAATTTGGCGACTGTGACAAAATTGGCGGTGGTTGTTGAATTTCATAGAATTAAGCATAATCGAGATGCTCAGTTTTCCATCTTAAATAATTTCTCTTTTGTTGACAGTTAAAATATTATTAATCTCCAACTTCAAAGACATATTCCAGCCTTAGGAAGCACTTCAGATAATAAGCTGTATAATTGTTTTCAATATGTTTTGTCGTGATGAACCTGCAGTCTAAGTTTGTCGGTGGAATTCAGACTCACCCTATATATTATATGGCATAGTAATTCAGGTGCAAAAACTTAATCCTCAACAGTAAACACACGTTTTTGTTCTTTGTGTCTGTCATTGCTTTTTGAGAAAGGAGAAGCGCTATTTCTTAATTTATCTAAAAAAAAAATTGCCGTGGGTTTATTTATAAATACAGACTTATGATGTGTAGTGTCTTCTGTATATTTTTTTTTACTTGGAATTTTATTGGCCAATTATATGTATATTTTTTTCAGTTTATTTATCTTTGGAAACATCAGATGAAGAAGAAGAGCCAACTCGTAAATTTCGTGGTAAACAACATATTGACGAAACGTGGTGTCCTGGAGCACGGCTTGGTCCTCTACTACCGAGGGTGGAGAAGCCTGTCAGGGAAGTCAAAAGAAACCAAGCCATTGAAAAAGGTTTAGAAGCAGCTGCTGCTAAAAAAGCTGGTTTACCAGTAAGTATTTATACTATAATTTTTAAGGACGTAAGTGTTACCGTATTACTTTCAATTTTTTCTTTGCAAATTAATAATATTTGTAGCATTTTTATGTAAATAAAATTGTTGAATCTGTCTCTGTATGGTTTTTAATGATAACATTTCCAAGTTTTCATAACTAATTTGAAGAAATAATAATAATAATAATAACTAATGTTATGCCCCTCTTTTTTTTACATTATTGACATTGGAAACAAAAATTTTAGGTTGCGGTGAGTATCAATGTATTTAAACCATAATTTGAGTGGTTTAAAAAAATCAACACCACCACATACAAACAACTACAACTATTAATACCTACTACATCTTGAAAGAACAAAAAGCGAAAAAAGGGATGGCACCCCTAATGATGTGACTACATTCCGTAGTCGAAAGTTTTGCGGCTGAACACTAGAACACTAGACACCAGAGAAAGGCTCCGAGAGAACCGATGAGGTCCGCCCCTGTGAAGAGAGAGCCCAGAGGGGAAGTAGTCTAGCCTAGATGAGAGGCTGCTTAGGGATTGCGAGGTAAAAAAAGGGGTGGGGTTTCACCTCAAACATAGTGTTGTCAGAAGAGGCTAGTAAGTGGTGCACGGAGCACAGGGGTGGGCCTAAAGACTTGAAAGGGAGTATGTGAGGCGGTGGTGCCTGGTGGGGAAAACGGGAACAACTGGGAGGATCTTGGGTTAGTTCCTAAGGTTGCCCACAGCTGTGCGGCGGGCGCTGGCATAAGTTTAGGTCTGCACCAAGGGAAAGGGAAGAGGGTCGGGTATGCTCCAGGAGCTCACCTAAAGGTGTGGGTGAGAGGAGGAGAGAGGTGGCATTTGCTTAGCCCCACATAAGGTTCTTAGAAATGACCGGATGACCGGGTGTGGGAATTCAGGTGTTGTGTGAAGCTGGCTGCACTTAGCAGGCGGAGCCATGCTGTATCGCCATGTGCGTGCTCGTAACTCATTTACATGAGACATTAATGGGACAAAAGGTGCACAGCGCAGAGGTGAAACGCAATCGTGGTCACGCTACAGTAGCCGGGGCATCCGAGATGGTGTTGTATTTAGTAATATTAAATTTGTGGATTTATTGACACAGTGGCGTTTAATTAGTACAGGCCAAAGTACATTCCGTACATAATTTTTATACACCTTATGCAGAATTTTTACAGTAGAAAGGTTTCATTGTTTAAAGGTTTTCAAAAATTTACCATATTTACCTTAATATAATGCGATGGTTTTTACCAAACTGCTAAACCTAAAATTAAGGGTCGTATTAAAATCGCAAACTTGTTTCTTGTGGCTGGAAGATGTGAATTTACAGCGATGGGAACAGCTTAGTTGAAAAACCACATGCTCTGCCTCGTAACTGCTGCACTTAAGTCATTTTAGAGTGCTTGTAATTAACACCTGAACCTCCGCTTAGTTGGAAAACTACATGATCTGCCTGTGGACTGGTTCACTTATGCCACTTTAGTCTGCTCTTGTTTACAGCTTTCTGAAAATACTAGAAACAATATGGTGGCCTTCAGCAAATAATAACAAGGTGACTGATATGATGTCATCAAAAATGGTGGAATGTTCTAGAATCCAAGGTGCAAAATTTTCTAGAATTCAAAATGGCTGATTTGTCTAGAATCCAAGATGTCAGCTTGTGTCGAGGTCAATTTTCAAAGTCATCCACGATGGCAGTCGCGACATCATAATTCAATATAATGGACTCCGACACCAACCCCACGTACCAGCAGCAGTTTCAGGAGGAACTATTTATTATATACTACTGTTGCTGCTTTTACCTTTAGATGTTTTAGTTGACTATTTTAAATTCACTGTATGATAAAGTTTTTTTTATTGTATATTGATGTGTTTGATATCCAATAATGCATTTTTTTAATACCTCCATTCTAAACTTACAATCATTGTAAATAATTCTATAAAATGGTAGTAGGCCTATACAATTTTTTTTTTCCATTGTAATGACTGATAACCAATATTTTTTAACCTAGGCCTATAAGCTGTTAAAAGATTTTACAAAATGACGACTTCCCGACAACTTGTACTACTAGGGAAGAAAAAAAAAGTAGAAAAATGTGCAAAGACAAAAGAACTTATATAGACAAAACAACAAATAAAAAACACTCAGTGGATAGCAGTGTCACAATTAAAATAAACATTACAACAGAAAGAGAGACAAATTGAAATATATTTTTATAACTTATAATAATAAATAGGTATGTACCCAACATTTTCTAAGTTATGTTATTCTATTCTAAGTTTCAACAGCACACAACTTCCCCCCTCCCCCTCTCACCCAACCCAACTTCACCATGATGGTTAGCTACATGTGTATAAAGTTTGTCAAATGAGTAGAAAGCATGAATGGCAAATGTTCCAACTAAAACTTTGATATTTTACTCTTTTTTTAATGTTTTTCTAAGATAGTTTTAAATGTATTTGTGTGTTACAGCCTCCCAAAAGGCCATACCACATAAGGAAGAAGAGAGTGTCAAGGCCTGTTCCTGCACCATGCCCTTTAGACACATTGGATGCTGGAGCCACTCTAACTGTCACAACTACTTCGCCAGTAATACCAAGTAAAAGAAAAGCAAAGAAAAGTAAGTATAAAATTTAATTTTCTACATATATATGGTTGTTTTAAAACTAAGGTAACATTTATAATGTCTGTAATTTTTTGTGTTTGTTTGGTTTCATGAGCAATTTAATGAAAAAATTAGAATTCACAATTGAGTTTCAATAACACACAGAAAATATTTTATTTATTTTGATGGTTGGATTAAGTACAATGCAAAAACACAACATTTTGTGTGTGTCTTTTAGAATCAAACTGATCTTCCTCTAAGTAAAACTAGGAAAAATGAGATAATTGTATGATTGAAAAGAGAATGTTCCAATGTATACTATACTATTTGGTTTGTATAAAACTGCACTGTATTCAGCTTTACTGGTAATTATACTACTTGGACACGACCTGCTCTTTCTCCACTGGTAAGTGCAGTTTGACTCCAAGATTCTGCCAAAAAATAACAGCATGCCATTTGCCATAGTATTTTTCATTTTACCAATAGTCTGCTGTATGAACATAGTAATGTGCAGAGAAGGGCAATGATAGTAACTTGTTCTGAGCAGAATGCAGTAGCAAATTATTTTGTGAAGAACACAGCACATCTATTACGTGTTTGCATGGAGACTTTCATCACTATCCTTGCTATATCAACCACACATATTAGTACCACAATGAAGAAATGCTATCATACTGGGAATGCAGATGAAAGGAAGGATGGTTTTCGAAAGAAGGCTATATAGGGATGTGCGAAAGTGTCTTTATCCACACGAAATGAAAGTGAAAGAAAATTTATCAAGTTTCGCGAAAGTGAAACGAAAATGAATTTTTCTATGAGATAAATATATTCTTAACGAAAGTTAAGCGAAATTTTTTAATTAACAAAGAAAAAAAGTGCCCCAAAATTTGCTCTTCAGTAATAAATTCTATTACATAAATCATTTTGGTACCTTTTGATGTATATATAAATATTACTATTTAATAAAATCAACATCCGCCCTAGACCACACAACATAGCCCCATGTCACTCGTAAATTTCAAGAATCAATCCAGATCTTTCAGCGCACAGACTATTTCCTTTACAGTCGTAATGTCGCAGTCTATGATAATATATTTATCACGTGCATGGTACTGATGAAAAAATACGTGAATACTGCGGAACGGCCGCCATCTTGCACCACTGTCACACATGGCTAGCTCAGGAAGCTGTAAACTAGGCAATGGACATGGTCAAAACAAAACATAACAAATGGTTGCTGCCAAGTGGTCATTACATGCAGTGACTTGTTGACCTTTTTGTCTAATTGGTTGTATATTATGAGGATTTTATATGCCAGTCAGAGTATGTAAAATTTAAATAAAGTAGACGACAATGTTTTTGTTTGGCTGTGCGCGAATAAAAGTAGGTACGTTCTTTGTTTATGTGTATACGGTAAATACTAAATAGTGTACTAACAGTTCTGGAATGTATGTTTTACGAATATAGTACCTACACTACTGTTTGAAAGCAAATGAATCAGGTAATTTTTCAAATATTGCATGATTTTGTTTTGATACCTAGGCCTACTGTAATCACGGTTGAATTTTGTTTACTTTATCTGCCATGTTTGTTCAAATTATGATTTTACCGTATTTTCATTAACGTGAGTTTTTTTCATCACCACGTAAATTAATCTTAATGGAAATCTTTTTTCTAATTAATGTCTTTATATGATTTGCATATGTTATTACATTATTAGTAATAACAAGCAAATCATATTAAGACATTACAGTAGAATCTCAGTGCTAAGTACTTACAGGTACCTCAAGTTTTTGTACTTAGCACTGAAACATGCATACATATCTTTACAAAGAGAAAAAAATATATAAAAAAATAGCTACAGGAGAGCCGCAATGCCATATGTATTCGCAACTGCGACTTGCTTTTTTCCCCGTGTCTAGTTCTCTGAGTATATCCACTTTTTCCTTAAGCGTGAATTGCTTTCGTTTCTTTTTATCTCCAGGATCATTCATATTGTAGCACAAATACAATGCGGTGTTTAAATAACGTAACCTGAAAATAAACTCAACAATAACAATAAACAATCCCGGCACAGACATCAAACAGTATTTTTAGCGTAGCGTAACACTTTTGTCTAAATAATTAATACTTCTCTCAAACCTCCGTCTTTCGATGTATCGAATGGTGTTGTGTTGCTCACGTCGCATACTACGTACGGTATAATCTATGGTTGTGCGCGCAACTGTTTGTTAACTTTGTTTTGAGAATTTAGAGGTTAGAAAATACGTTGCGTTGGTATTTGTGTATCTTTGTTCTACTACATGAATCATTTATCTGGAAATTTATTTACCAGTTTAAGTAAATTTTGGTGTAGTAATGCCACGCTACAAGTAGAATTTATACGTTATAGTGAAAATGATACTTTAAACTGAAACCGTTTTGCATGGCGAAGATACGATTTTTGGCGGGGACTTAAAAAAAATTCGTTAAGTGAAATATACTTTATAATAAGGAACGTTATTGTACCGGTATTATACTGTACATTTTTATTAAATTACGATTTCTTTTTCAACTAGAACAAACGAACTTCGGTAAGCTATTGAACTTTCGTTTGGCTCGAAATATTTCGCTAAAAACGAACTTCGACAGATGAAATTCTTACCGAAATCGAAAATGAAAGTAGCAAAATTTCGATTTCGGTATCGGTATACCGAACATTCGCACAACTTTAAAGGCTAAGTATCATGACAAGAAAAATTGCATTATCCAGTTTATCAATTATTTGAAGTGTGTAGAATTCTGTATTTTTAAATTTTGACGTGACGTCTAATAAATCGATGAACGCCGGCTGCACGCACAAAAAAGTGTCCTGTAACGCACATTGTCCCGTTTCGCTGTGTCCCGTTGCGCTCATTGTACGTTTGCGCCGCATCTATCTCTCTTCCACTCGATTGGAACAACCATCGATTTGACTTTTTCGAGGCACATTAAACTTGAAACACTCCCATTCGTTTCCTACTTTTCCTATCATCGTCCTATCCTTAACAGAATAACACAGATTGGAAGAAGTTAAATAGCAAACATGTATAAAAGTTATAGTTAAAATAATCTCTTCGTTAAAGTAATAAACATATTTGAATTAATGAGTGCAAATAAAAGTAAATTTATCAATTAAATTGTAGATTTAATTTCACTCCTTCTTTGTATCCATACAAAATAGTGATAATTCAATAAAAATGATTCAATTTTATTCATAAAAGTATGCAATCATTTCATCAATGTTTTTTATGACGTCATGTTAAACTATCGTCCGTAAACCAACTTTACAGACAACCAATTTTTTTTAGTGAAAAATTATATAAGGTCTTCAAGGTCCATCAAGCGAACAGCCACTGTGGCTTAGCCAAATATTATAAAGTTTTATGGTCACACGAACACAGGTTTACAAGTTTTTTCAAGTCATTAATTTTCAAAAACATATTATTAGGAATGTAATTCAATACTATAATTAATAAAATTTTACATATCATGTGTTTTTGAAATTCATATTGTAACTTGTTATTCAGATGTAATTCAGTGCTAAAATGATATTCTACTTTAATTAATATTTTTTTGATTATTAGCAAATATTTATAAATATTCTTACATATATTTAGTCTTGTTAAAGTGATCATAATTATATCACAATAGTTTCATGATAGTGTCGTTTGTCTTAAAACTGTGTGTCAGACTTTCTTCTCTTGTGCAGTAGTTTGCCTTAATGTAATTTGTCCTTAAGTCGTTTGTCCAAATTTTATGTAAAATGATTTTAGAACAAAAGATGCAAATTAACTTTTAGGACAAACTGTGTGTACTCAAATGAGGTGATGCACAATCAGGCTGAAAGTACATGCGTTGTCATGTTGCCAATGATACATCTAATGATGGTGACAATTTCTCCTGTAAAACCCACAAATAAACATGCCCTGCCAGATGCCCTGTAGACACAAACAGCTCAGGAGATAACGTGCAAGCCCACGCCACTAGTTCACACTAAAGCAGTGTTGAAAATTACTATCCACACTACCATGTGTATTTTCATGCAACCAAACATCATCATTACCGTCAAGTGGGGTGACTTTGTCTTTTGAGGGTGACTTTGTCTCACGATTCGGAAAAAGAAATAAATGTACATATTCCTTGAGTTTCTTGAGAAACATGGTTAGTACCTCTAGAATTTGCTAGATAACAGCACTGGTTATTAAGTGGTTAGATGTTCGTAAGAAAATTTTGATGTTTTAGGTTGGTACCATTACTGTAAACGAAACATTGTTTTGACAGTGAGTTTTGTCCTTGGATAACTTTTGAATGATGCAGTATGAAAAATTAGTTTATCTATGCTGGTAAGTATATATTTTATTACCTTGAGTGCTGTAGTTACTGTATACATCCAAAAAATGACAAATATTAATGCTGTTAAATATTTTGTTCAGAAATGAACTAAAGTAGTCACAGTTATGTTTAATTTGGGGTGACTTTGTCCTGTGCCTGTTTTTAAGTTACGTGTTGGTTTTTTTGTCCAGATAACCTTTTACATGAGCTGATACATGATAAAAATGTTTTAAATGTGTTAGGTTATGTAATTTCAATTTTCATATTATTGTACATGAAAATTTGTAAAACTAATAAATCTGGATTTATTTGTTACAGATTTTGAGTTGAGATGGCACGAAAATACAAGGCTCGCTTGGGCCACAGAAGCTATGGAAATTATTCAACAGAAACACTGGAAAAGTGCCTGGATGATGTCAAGTCTGGTAGACTAAGCCAAAGAAAAGCTTCAGATAAATACAACATTCCTATTTCTACAGTTAAAAATAAACTTAAAAATAAACTTAAAAATAGGCATCCTAAAAAACCAGGTGGCCAGAATATTTTTTCTCAAGCAGAAGAGGAATCATTTGTTGAGCATGTAATCAAGATGTCCGAATTTGGTTTCCCAGTTTCAGAAACTGACTTCCGAATGATAGTGAGGGATTATCTCAACCGTAAAGGGGTTAACATTGAAAAATTTAAAGACAATACCCCAGGATATGATTGGGTTAAGAGATTTCTGGAGCAACAACCTGCTCTGACAGTGCGATTTAGCCAAAATGTGAAAAAGGTTAGGGCTGGCATCACGCAAGAAACAATTTAATCATACATTGAACATCTTCATAGAGAGCTGAAAGATGTTCCTATTTCTAACATATGGAACTATGACGAAACTAATGTTTCCAATGATCCAGGAAACAAACGGGCAATTTGCAAAAGGGGTGTGAAGTATTTAGAACGTATTTGTAACCACAGCAAAACATCCACATCTGTTATGTTCTGTGGGAATGCAGAAGGTAAACTTTTGCCCCCTTACATAGTTTTCAAGGCAGACCACATATGGTCTACATGGGTAGATCATGGACCAGAAGGGGCCAGGTACAATCGAACTAAGAGTGGTTGGTTTGACACAGTTGTGTTCGAAGACTGGTTTAAGACACATTTCCTACCCCACACAAGACACCTGGAATGTCCAATAGTGTTGATAGGTGATAATTTATCATCTCACATCAACAAAGAAGTCTTGAGCTTATGTGAGCAAAGAAATATCAAATTTGTATGCTTGCCTCCCAATTCCACCCACCTGACTCAACCTTTGGACGTGGCATTTTTTTCTCCATTGAAACGTGCTTGGCGTTTGACGTTATCCAAGTGGCGTGAAACTGCAGATGGATCAAAATATCCTTCCATTCCAAAAGAGAAAATTCCAGTTTTGCTAAAGCAACTGCTCCTTGAAATCAAGCCAAATGAAAAAAAAATTTGATTTCTGGGTTCAGAAAATGTGGAATCGTGCCTGTGAATAAACAGATTTTGTTGGACAGACTTCCTAATGAAACAACTCAAATCAACCCTCAACTCATTGGCAAGGCATTCATTGACTCCTTAACAGCCAAACGAAAAGAGCCGATTGGCGGAGACCAAACACGTGTCAGAAAAGAAGAAAAGTCCATGTTCCCCCAGGAAAGAGCATAACAGTTCAGGATGTATCACCAAAAACATCAACAAATGAGAGACAAGGTACTACACGTACAAAGAAACAACCAAAGGCAAAGATAGCTCAAGACAAAGAAGATACATCTTCAGAAGATTCAAATCCAGATATGATTTTGGAATCTGATGTGTGCTGTGAAGATTATACAGACTTAAGTGAAGATGACATGAATGTCCATTCCAACAATGTGAGTGGTCAAAAAACTGGTATAGTTGACTATCAAGTAGATGACTTTGTTATTGTTTTATATAATGCTGCAAAATATCCAGGAAAAATTGCAGAAATAAATCATTCTGGACCCATAGTGACCTGTATGGGTAAAGGGAAGAAACTATGGCATTGGCCGGAAAAAGAAGACAAAATGCAATATTCCTGGGATTGTATCGTACAGAAAATAGACAATCCCAAGCCTGTCTCTACCAAAAGAAATAGCTATTTCAACATCCCAGAGTTGGATATTTATGTTTAAATAATGTGAAAGAGATAATTATGTGTACCATAGCATTTGTAATCTACATTTTAAACATTAGTGTGAGTCATGTATGTACATTTTGCATTGTTAAATCAATTTTTATATGTACTGGTTTTTTCTAACATCAGTCTTCATACAGCATATAATTTTCCATGCATTTGAGAAATATTTAAAAAGTGTCACTTTGTCCTGTCTCGCATAGTTAAGCTGAAATCAAGCAGATTTGAAGGGTGGGACAAAGTCCCCCCAGGTCCGGGTGACTTTGTCCCACTTTTTGAAAAAAATTTTTTAGCTATTTTTTAACTCAAAATTTAAAACATTATAAATGAACATGTTTGCAAAAGCCTGAACTTTCAGTAAAATATTATTTAAGTATAAAAATAAATAAAATTATAATATATTTTTCAACATATAATAAAAAACATGTAAAAAGTGGGTCAAAGCCACCCCACTTGACGGTACTACACGTGTTTATGCAGTCTCTGGTCAGTTATGCTTCATTACAAAACAAGATATATAAAGCAGCTGACAGCAAAATTCTTTGTACAAATCTTTAATACTATTTGTGTTTATTTAGTGCTAAGTACTTATACATTTAACAGAGAAAAGAAAAATTCCTGATAGTGTTTCAGAATTTGCACAGCAGCTGAAGTTCATCTGTCATATTCAGACTTACTCTGCATTTGGGTTAAATATATGTCAATGCTGCATTTGATGTACCTTTGCTAATGAAATGTAATCTTTTTGTTTTTGTTTACAGTCACCAAACCAAAGAGAGGGATGGCAACTGCAAAGCAACGTTTAGGGAAAATATTAAAAATGAATAAAATGACTTTTTAATAGATTTGCGGTTTATGATGGACTTTTTGTAAGAAAATAGTTCCTAAGTGCCTTGTACTAAGATAATTAACAACATTATGAGTGCACTTCTTTGTGCATTTTGTGTTGAGCTTTAACATGTACAGAATGGGACAGTAACCATTAGCAATAATTCACTAAAGATTTTTTTTATCAAAGGTAAAAAAAATTATTTTCCTTTCCCTGAATTTTTTTTTGCTCCTGTAGATAAAGGTGTGATTCTGTTCATTAATATACTATTAACTATATTTTGACTTTTATCTCCATTTTTGGTATTTTAATTTTCATTACGGTAAGGGAGAGGAGGATATTGGATAGAGAGAGTTTCTCATGCTATTAACAGCAACTCTATTAGTTATTTCAAGGAAGGGGATACCCAACGACATTATGATGTCGCATAATGTGGTCTTTCTATGCTTGGATTAACACATGATTTGAGTATGCTGTCTCTATCAGTGTGTGGAAATATTTTGAGTGACCAGGGCTGTATGTTTCATACCAGATCTACAGAATGGCTCTCAAGAGTCAGAAGATATGATGAAATGGTACAGGTTATGGAATTACATGATAAATACATTGGATTACAAGACCTGAAAAAAGATCTTGCCATAAGATGTCAGCTCTGTTGAGAATTGTTCAACTACATAGAAAATATATTGAATTACTAAACAGACAGTGAGCAGTTAGCCATGTTACAGAACAGGGATAAATTATACCCTTGTACTTGAAATTACATATTTATTGGTCGCTGCATCTAGTAGCTTCAATTCATTTCACAATGCAGAGTTGGAAAAACACTAAGGTATGAAAAGGTTTATGAGAGTTTGCTTAATAGTATGGCTTATTTTGTGTGTTGTGTAGATTTATGGCTGAAAAATTGCTAGAGCGCAAACTGCCAACACGTTGGACCCTAAGTTGAAGCCCTGGTTGAATATGTGTGACACTCTTTGAGAGGTATTCTTATAACTATTACTCCTTACCCTCCCTTCCATGCCATATTTTCTTGGCGCAGTGTGTGCAAGAATGTATATAAAAATGTAATAAATATTGTTTAGAGTTTGAAAAGTACAAAACACTTTAAGGTGAGTTCACAACAGCCTTGAGCTGTCTAGATTTACAGTTATTAGTGACTATATTAAACCCATTAAAATGTCCTCAGTTACTTTAAATATGCTGGAAAATACATTAAAAGCAACTTTTAAAGCAGAAAGGTACAGTTACAGCCTGTTTCTGCATACCAGTGACCTCCAGCAGTAAGACCCACTTGCAGCATTTCTATGCAACCTGCACTCTCTTCATTGGCCATCCTTAATGTAAGTACTGTCCAAGCCAAACAGCTTGGCGGCTAGTCTCACTACTTGCCCATTGCTATACATCATCACAGCTCACTTCGTGATGGTTAAGCTGTGCAGGGGCAGTTACAGAAGTATTAATTTAAGGTCGCATTAAAAGTTTACTGCAGTGAAATACATCTGCACCACAAATTCTCACCTGCCAAGATGTTTGCCGTGTGCAGTACAGTAGGCTGTGACTGACAATCTCAATCCGGGCTGAGGTTATGGTTTATATCAAAATGATAAAATTATCTAGTTTGAAGATGGATAATTTTAAGTTGTTTGCCCTCCAATCAGGTTTCTTTATTTGCACATAGATTTGGGTTCAAGTAGAGAAATAATTTTAATGATCAATTTTGCTTAGATTTCTGTCAAATGTTTTACAGAAATTTTTTGGAAAGTTGAAAACTGTTTATAAACCAGTTGAGTTGCTTCTAAATTAAATTAATTTTTACTTTTCAATGGCGGTATGTGTATTACACAGACAGATCAGTCCATAAAGTTAGTGAGTATTCTGGAATCTAAAGTAATATTTCAAAAATTCATGAATTTCCCAATTTGTCATTAAAAAAAATTGTTTATTGTATAATATGTAATTTCTTCCGAGTGTATACAAACTTCTTCAGCAGAACAGCCAAAAATACATGGATACTCCGGATATCACTTGTTTCAATGTTTAGAGCAAAGACTACCAAAAAATGTGCCGAAGTACATATTTGAGCCATATGATAGTTCTATGTAAGCAGCACTCTTAATTAATTTTGGCTAAAAGGATAGTAAATAAATCATAATCTCTATTAGTACTAAAGTTATAAGGATTTTTTTCATTGTATTACAATCAAACGCCAAAATGTCATGCCTATTTGGTAACTTATTGGTCATATTTATTCACTTTAAAGAACAGTTGATACTTATCAACTATAGAGACTTAAAGAAACTTAACTTTGTATCTTAACGCATCTGACTAGTACTCCCAAGTATGTATTTTAATATTCAGGTTATATATTTATATTTAAAATGCACTTTAGTTAAATATTTGCAGAGTTATTATAGTTTTAATTTTTTTTATCCTGTTGTAATGTCCCATACTGTATATGTCATTCATATTGCATTAATATGTACATATGTTTTATTTGCTCAAAGTTGTGTTCTAACATGTGTAGAGAATGTAAATTCATTCCAGTGCTGTTTCTACTAAATTTGCTAAGAGTTTGATACCTGTGCCATAGTATAAAAAATTTGTATAACATAGTGGATGCTGAAGTTAAACAGAGACTGGCAGGTATTTACTACTCACGATCTCAAGAATTTACAGTAATTAGTTTAAAATTGGAGGTAGTAAATTAACTCTGAGATTGATTACCAGTACTCTGTTTGAAAAATATTTTTTAAAAAATTTAGACTGTGGTATTAAAGCTAAACAAACAGTAAAAGCCTGATTTAACTGTTCGGGGACGTAACTAATGACCACTCTTACCAGGGAGAGAGCAAGCCAAGTTGGTATGAATGCTGGGGGTGTTTATAATGTGAACTCAGACTCTTGTTCTCTCACATGACTGGGAAAAAAAATGAGTTGCTGTCACCTTGGGAAAGGGGGGGGGGGGGGGACAAGAAAAGGTCAACACGCATGCATGTATTGAAAAGAAAAAGAAAGGAACATACTAAGGCCAGATACAAATTTGCATTAAGTATACATTCCCAGAAACTATATCATAAATTCTGTCTAAAATGCAAGTGAAGTATGTACGTACCCAAGTAAATAATTTGCTGTACTACTTGCATCCTTGCAGATTACACAAGTATAGTTATTTTGAAATAAAATATTGTTGGGTATATTAGATAGAATACTTATAATAATTCAAAGACATAAAATAATTCATGCTTCATACTTTACTAAGGTCAAGACATGAAATTAAAAAATATATATTTAAACATATTTAAGTGGAAGAATCCTACAATACACCGGACAAAAAATTAAGTCACCCCTGTAGAAATCATTACAAGCATCATTTAATACCGTGTAACTCTGCCTCTGGACTTGACAACCTCCGGGACTCGGTTAGGAAGTGAGTTCAGAAGGTTGTGCAGGCACATCGCATCCAGGTTAAGCCACTCGCTGAGGATTTAATCGTGCAATTGAATCAAACTGCGGGGATGCTGATTTCAGCGTTTTACCCGCTGTTCCAACATGTCCCACAGATTTTCAATGGGGTTCAAATCAGGTAATTTTGCAGGCGAATTAGATGTAATAGGGTGGGGGAGTGTTCGTAAACAAGTCACATGTGTGCACAGCCCGATGAACTGTGCTGTTCTGTTATCTTGAAAAATCGGGGTGTACTCATCATGCAGATGTTGACTGAAAGGCAACATCTATCACCCAGAATGTTTAAATAAACATGCTGGTTCATTTTAGTGGTCTTCGTAGTTAGCGGGCCCAATCCATGATATAAAAAACACCTCTAAAACATCACAGACCCACGTCCGCTTGAACCTGACCTTGCACACATCCAGGATGAAATGCTTCATTTGGCCTTCGGTGCACTCGACGACGTGCGTCATTAGAATACAGGCTAAACTTGATTCGTCAGACCACTTTAAGTTCCGCCAGTCGGCTACTGACCACGTTCAATGATTTTTAGCCCATTGAAGACACGCAGCTTTATGTGACTGTGTGAGCAATGGCCTCTTGCGAGGTGACCAACTCCAAATGTTCATTGCATGCAGTTCCCATCACAATGTTCTCTCCCTAACAGGTTGGGATGAACTTTAATTCACTGACTGCAGCAATTCCTGTCGGGTTTGAAAAAAAATTTGAGTCACAAGTTGTGAAACGTGTCTCCGGTCCTTCTCAGTCAGGATCTTTTTCCGACCACAATTCTGACGTCTTGTTTCATGCCACTTGTAGTACACCACTGCTTGTAGACATGTACAGTCCACTGCGAAACACCAACAAATCTAGCACGTTCATGCACCGTATGGCCATGAGCACAGCCAAACACGATTTCCCCTGTTTGCCACTCTGTCACATCCTTACATCTACCCATGTTGACTCACACTGTCCGCTTGAAACATCAATGTCTCGCTGATCGCTACTGCCTTACGCTCACATAGAGGCAGTACACATGCAGTTGAGCACGGGACTCATTCACTGCGCCATCTGTGCGTGCACACTAGGGTGACTAATATTTTGAATGGTGAGCTTATATGGATCATAACGTAAAAAACAAAAATATCAATGAGACAGTTTTAATAAACCAGTTTTAATAAACCTAGTCATGTGTTAGTAAAAAGATGCAAAAATTTAATATGTCTGTTAAAAGTTTTAGCTCAGGTTATTAATTTCTTTAATGGTAAAAAAAATGCTGAACACCTGTTTGGCTGGATAATAGCATTTGTAGAGGCCAAAAAAGTATGCTAAGTTACAAATACCTAACACTTTTGTGTTTCCCTAGATGAAGTTGAAACAAATTAAAAATAAAACTCTAAATGTTGGCTGTACATAAAATAATGATTGAATTTTACAGGAAGAAAGACCCAAGTAAACAGGTTTTAAGTCTTATTAGACCTGTATCATTTTAAAATAAGTATAAAAATAATCTATGTTTATTCTTTTACCTTATGTATACCTGATGTACTTTCAGTACCCTCTTCTTTGATTTCCATTTTATCCCTTAAAGAATAAACTTTAAAAAAAAAATTGATTGTGGCTCTTGTAAACAGATGCAACTCTCCCTATGTCTCCCGCCCAAACAGACACAACTACCCATAGTACTTTCTCTCGACCAGTTCTCCTGCCCAATAAAATAGAACATAATAACAAAGGGAAATCCTTGCCCAACACTACAGTACACTGAACCACGTTAAATCGAGCTTCTACTGTATACAAAAGGGCACCAAGTGTGTTCATTTTGTAATTTATCTTTTACAAAAATAGTTTAACATCATTGCAGCAGATAACTTCTTTACTGTTAAATTACTTCAGAATTTACAGTACTATTAAATGAAAAGTATTTATTCTTGCACATTCTTTATACCTGTTTGATATTGTAAAATGTATTGTCTCTTTTTACATATTTAAGAACCTAAACTAATTATTTATTCTGATTTATAAAATTTCATATTTTATTTATGGTAACAATGATTTTTATATTTATAGCAGATATGTGGTTAAAACCATTTGTAACAAGGGTTTTATTTGTGTCTCAAAGATGCAGATCCTTTTTTAGCGATTGAAATTGGTATATGATTACTCATGATTTATTTTCCTCTTTTTTTTACTTAATGCTATTCTTAGTTTTCATTTGTAGTTAATTATTGAGAATTGTTAAGTGTAGACTTTTAGATAGGCAATAAATACTATTCTTATTTAAAAACCTGCATCAGGTACAAATGGTATTTGTCTTCATTTTAAATATGTTACTTGCAATATAACAACATATTATAGTCTATCCTTTGAAGTAGCATTTTTTTTGTGTAATTCATATGAATTTTAAGCTGTTAATTACTGGTAGTTTTTACATTAAATAAAATTAATACTTTTTTTTCCCCCTATGAACTAGACTAGCAAAATATTTACCAATATTTTTTTTCAGAAATTATGGAAAAATATTCATCTGTTAAACTAAATATGTTGAACTACACTAGCAAAACATTTACTAATATTTTTCTCAGAAATTATGGAAAAATGTTCATCTGTTATAAAGTACCTGTCAGAAAAATGTGATTGTTAATGGGATAACTTTTACTAGAATTAATATACTGTTTTGTAATTTGTTTTAATTTTGTTCATTTATTAGTTCATCTATTTAAGTCACATAATTAGTTTTGCATATTGGCAATATTAAGGTTTCCATCACACTAAAAACAGTATTGGTGTATTTTTTGTATATTTATGTATATTTTGGATGATGTTGCACCAAAACGTTATTTAAGTATATTTAGGAGGAGATTAAAGCAAACCTTTTACTAATTTGTTGTTCAACCTTATTTTATTAAATGCCATATTTCTGTAAATATAGAATTGTTTTGTCAAAAACAAAGGCATTGAACAAATGATCATACCTGTCGACTTGTCAGAGACACCATCAGTAATAATTAGAAAATAAATTACTAAATTTTTGCGTAAATCATACTCAATGTTTCAATCAATCTTTCTGAAACATGCATCGTAAGTCCAGCAACAATCTAAATATATCAATAGTTTTATGCATGCATATCTGTTGAAAAAAACTAGTAAATACCTAAGGGACTATATATATAAAGTACTGATTCAAAAATATAAAAATCAAAGAAAACCAGAACCTAATTTTTCAAATATGGGTGAACTTACTAATAGATGTGATCTGTTGCTTGAGATTGCTATTATCTTTTAATAAAAAAGTCATAGGTATGCACACACGTTCAGTATAAAAGTACATATGTAATGTCTATATTGTTGAACTCAATAAACTATAATTCTGTAGACATTTAGCAGCGGCATGCCTAGCCCTCTTTAAAAATATAGAAATAAAAACTTGGTTGTAGCTAATTTTTTGGCTTCTGCTCTTCAAATTTGTAATTTATTTTACTACACCTCGGACTCGCATACCTCGAACAATTGGTTCCGAGTAGGGATGGGCCAGTCGAATCCTCGAATCCCACCGAAACTCTAGTTTTCGAAAGATTCGAAATTCGAGGGAAAAGATTCTGGAATCGAGGAAAAATATTGATGTAAATGTAGTACTTTAAAAACTTAAATGCTTACAATTTACTTGGCCTGTTTACGTTTTCCTTGGAATATATCCTATTAAGGTACAGTAGAACCTCGTTAATACGTGATGGTCGGGACCAAGATAATCACGGATTACCGAATTTCACGGACTAGCGATTAAAAGCCCGGAAGGTCTTGTCAAGCTTCTCAGACACGGGCGTGCAGCTGTGTTAAGGCCAAGGTCATGTGATGTAACATCTCCCGAGGCTTACTGCGCCTTGGCAGCAGATGGATAAAAAATAGTTAACTCCCCATTATTCGTGTTAATCCAGAACCCGCCGATGCCCGGATAATTGAAATCCTGTAAAAAAAAAAATAAAAAAAAACGGATAATCCGTTCACGGTAAGGGCCGCCCGTCTTCGAATTAGTGTGTTGGCATAAAAAATACAGCACTGCCTAGCAATTAGTTCACGGTCATTTACAACAGCCGAAGAGAGAAAGATAAGATCGTGCTGACCTTGCACACATAAATTTTGGGTCCCCCTCCCCCACCACGATCGTACAGCCGAATGCCAGCCAGACACGTTACTCGCCAGGCGCCTGCCGTTCGTTGGCGGGTGGAAACAAACAAAGGGAGACGGGAAGCAGAAGTCAGGACATCCCCTTCAAGTTTAACCTTCCGTTAGGCGCGCGCGCCTGACAGGTGCATTCTTATCTTGTTTATGTTCCCTGCACGAGGTCGTGTGTCGGGGAGGGGGCTGCTATCGTCTAGCTTCCTAACTTTTGTTTCTTCTCTGGTTAGTTCATGCATGACTGTTGACGGAGTTACTTCAAGGCTGTGGCAGCCATTTTCACCCTGCAGGTGCAGCGCGACTACTGACGTAAGTTTTTCGACTATGATATTTTCAATTGCTATCTTCACCAAATTGCTTATTAATTCTATTCAATTACACACTTATTAGCTAAGATTGTGAATTTAACATTAACTACTGAAAAAATAGAATCACCTAGTAGGTGTGACGCGACTTCATGTGTTTGTTTTACAATATGTGTTTCAGGATGGCTGGGAAAAAAATAATTTATAACTTGGATAATCCTGAAGACGTCAATAAAATCCATTGTATGCTGTTTGATGATACTTCGGGAGATGAGGACTTTGGAGAACAATCTGATTCTGATAGTGAAGATCAGATACACGAGCGAGAGGAAAATTCAGACACTGAGCAAAGCTGTAATGAATCAGATGGTGATGATCCCGGTAATGCATCTTACTACATGGCAAACCATAAGAAAAATGGTAAGATCGTCGATTCGTACCAATGGAACAAATTCCCATGTCCGAACAAGAGGAGAAGAGGTAAGCAAAATTTGTTATTACACATCCCTGGGGTTATAGGAACAGCAATGAATGCTGAAACCATTTTAGATACCTGGCTTATTCTTTTTGATGAGTCAATACTCGACTCTGTTGTTGCATGGACAAACCAACATATTGAACTTGTAAGACCTCAATTTAATCGCCTCAGAGATGCACGTTCGACGGATGTAATAGAGATGAAGGCTTTTATGGGTTTGTTGTACCTAGCTGATGTGTATCGTGGGTCACGCCTGAACTTAGAAGACCTTTGGGATCCCTCTGGGGATGGTGTTGAAACATTTAGGCTCACCATGTCCTTAAAATGCTTCCGATTTTTGATGAGGTGTATTCGATTTGACAACAAAGAGACGAGAAATGAAAGGAAAGAACTAGATCGAATTGCACCAATACGAGAATGTTTTGAAACATTTGTTGCTAATTGCCAGAAAAGTTACTCTCTTGGAGAGAATGTCACACTTGATGAAAAATTAGAAGCATTTCGGGGTCGTTGCGGTTTCCGCCAGTACATTCCCTCAAAACCTGCCAAACCTGGCCAAAGGAAGATCTTTGCACTTGTAGATTCCAAAATGTATTACACTTTCAACATGGAAGTATATGCTGGGAAACAACCAGATGGACCGTATGCTGTCAGTAATCATTGTACAGATGTTGTTCATAGGATGGTATCGCCCATAGTCAACTCAGGACGAAATGTTACTACTGATAATTGGTTCAGTGATGTTCCACTTTTGAGTGATCTGGCCGATAAAAAACTAGCCCTTGTTGCCACACTGAAAAAAAAAAAAATGGCAAATCCCTGACGTATTCAAACACATGGCTAACAGAAGTGAAAAGTCCAGTATATTTGGATTCAGAAAAGAAGGGACTTTAGTTTCCTATGTTCCTAGGAAAAACAAAAATGTATTTCTCATATCCAGCCTTCATTTTGACGATGCAATCGATGATTCTACTAGGCCTTCAAAAAAACCGGACATCGTAACATTTTACAATGAAACTAAAGGTGGTGTGGATACGGTGGATAAATTGTGTGCAACGTATAACGTGGCGAGAAATGCTCGGCGGTGGCCTTTGGTAATATTTTTTGCTATGCTCAATGTGGCCGGTATCAACGCACAAGTCATTTACTCTGGAAACGGTTATGTTGTAGCCAACCGCAGGACATTTTTACGCCAACTTGCCAAAGGTCTTGTTTCAGAAGAAATGACACGACGCAGTGCTGAAAAACAGAATTTACACATAACACTTCGGCACAGATTGACAGAAGTAACCAAGCAGCCTCTCAAGTGTAGGGAATCGAACAGCAAATCACAAGAGATGAACGACCAAAACAATAAAAGGAAATTGTGTGAGCCTTGTCGCGAAGACAAACAACGCAAAAATACCAAATATTGTTGCGCTACTTGTGGCAAATATTTGTGTTTGAGTCATGTCACTATTATTTGCAAAGATTGTTATGAATGTAAGACATCTTCTGCAGATGATGGTTTGGAAGTTGATAGTGAATAAGTGCAAAAGGCCTGTGAGTTGGTGAAAAAAAGACAGCTGAAAAACAAACAGTGTCTGCAATTTTTATATTTTATGTGTTCTCTGAATTTTTAGTGCTTTTGTTTTTTCATTTTATCATGCTATTTTACTTTAAAACATATTTCCATCTGGACTCATTTATACGAGAAGAAAAGTTTGTATATTACCTATTAATTTCACAAAGATTTGGATTGTGTATGTACCAAATAAGAAGTGTAAATAATGCACGGAATTAATCGAAATATAAGAACTTACATATTTCATAACATATCTCACTAAATTATGTTTTATTTAAATACTGAAAAATAATTTTAAAATATTATACCTGAATTTCTTTGTTACTGATCTACAGCTATTGTTTTGGATTTTTTATGCATTTATACTGTGGTAATATTAACAATAAATTATGAAGATTCTTATGTTAAATAAATTTTAAATTTACATTTTAAATCTTTACATATATACAGTTCAAATTTACATGGTATTGTAATGAAACTCTTCAGTAGTGGGGATTTATGTTGGTGGAAATAGGAGGAGCACCTCACAGGTGCATTGCGCCAATCCATGTTTGAAACATAGGTGCGCCTATCGGAAGGTTAAAGAGTGACAAATGTGACAGCTGAAAGGGGGGCGACACAAAGGGTCGGTACAAACAGCGTTGCAGAGTTTGGCGGCCCATGCGATGGCTTGCAGTGTTTGCCGGCCGCCGGCCCGCCTGACGTTAATTTTAAGCGCTGACAATTTTTACTTCTTTTTTTTTCTGCTCTTTTAAATCGTCCCGGATTATCCGAGTCCCGAATTAGCGCATCACGGATTAACGAGGTTTACTGTATTGTACTTTTAATTCGTTATTATATAAAAAAATTATGAAGCATGTACTGATTTGGGAAACTTACTTTATATTCATGAACATGGATACGTTGTCGCTACATTGGCATTAAATAAGGCATAAATCATAGATGTATTCTCAGAATATGCTAAAAAATAAAATAAAGCACATTTAGGATCTGGACTAGTAATATAATTTTTTTTTTAAACAATAATGCCGACTTTCAAACAAGTTACGGTCACACATGTAGTAATAACAATGAAATAATGAATGACAAAAATTATTACATTATACAATTATTATTTTAATCACGATTAAATTTTAAATATTCTGATTCACGTTCTATTTATGAATTTTTTTAGGACCAAGTTTGGTTTGTGTAGACTACCAACGTTAAAATATGTATTATCTAAGAATTCCATGATGGCCAACCAATGATTTTGTTAGCCAATCATTTTGAGCAACACAAAAAATAACTGATATTAATATAAAGAATTTTATTGGGTAAACTAGAGAAAACACCCCGTCACTTTTAACTTCGGGCATATTAATCACTATGCTTTAATGAGGCTTAATTGTAAAAGACGCATGACAATATTGCTTATGGCCTAAAACCATTTAAGCCAAGATGGCGCTTTTCAGTTTCCATTAAATATTTCAGGAAAGCATTTATCTTCATTTTGGACTTTAAACAGATGTCAAGTTGGTAACTACAAAATATTGTTCCGTCGGATGTTGAATTTCGTTTTCTTATTTCCGTGGATACATGAATCACTGTACTCACAGATAATGCCTTGCCGCCACCCGTCCCTATGGAATAGTTACGGGGAATGAGTAGCGGGCTAAGGGCGTAGCATTAGATTCGTTGTCCGGTGGGCGATAGGCTAGCTTGGAAGAACTAGACCGTGAGGAGGTTTGTGGGTTCGCTGCCCCAGCGTGCCCCGCTAGGTACGTCGGCTTACGGTGATGATTGGCTTACTGAGTGGATACAGGATGCGCCCTAGGCAGTGTAGGAGACTGCATACCTATACATGTGACACTGAAATTACACACGAGTTGGACTGAATTATTTTAATAATGCGCCGTTATGCACGATTGACACACAGCACTGGTACATGTTTATGACATATCACTACATAGCACTACATGATTACGTTACTCAAACTACCCTAATCTCCGCGGCAGTCTCGCGGGTCGGTATGGTTACCGGAGGCGGCCAGTACCGTGAGTTAACCCGTGACTAGGTTGCACGGGGTGTTTGTTAAGGCGGTCGGGATAGGCCCGGCTCTGCCGAAAATGGTCCGGGGACACGTGAGCAGCGGTAAAGCGAGGTTGTGATATATTTACTTACTGAACTTAAAGACTTATCGGTGCACTGAAAATGTAAGCTACTCACGGAGTGTTCGAAGACTGCCAAAGATGACCGCCACGCGGGGGCGGAAGGACTCGTCCCCCCCCCCCCCCCTTCCCTTGTGCCACGTGCCAACACCTTTATTTTATCTTAAAGTTATAATATTATATAATACATCCTTCCAGGTACTTAATTAAAAATTAGTACCTGGAAACTGTTTGCTGAGGGCTTAATATTTCTATCACTAATAATTAACTGTTTGAAAATATAGTCATGTGGAAGACTGTTGTTTACAAGCATTAACACTGATGAGATCCTGGATTTCATTTAATGGCACTGACAAATATCCTGGTAATTAGAATCTTATGTTTTAATTGTTACGTAGGTCAGGTGGCGAATCCCTCACTTGACTCGTTCCGGATGTGGCTGGGGCGCGCACCGAACAGGAGGGTCACTGATCGGGTGAGAACCGGCTGAAGGTAGCGTCGGTAAGACCGTCAAACGCCCCCCCCCCCCCCCCTGAGACGCCCGGTTCTGCCCTGTCAGTCCCCGACGCCAGGTGGTAACGTTAGGTAGATACAGCACCTGAATACATGGTGTAATGGTGCGGTGGCGCGGGCGAGCGCCGCATGGTGCGATGGCGCGGGCGGGCGCCGCATGGTGCGATGGCATGGGAGGGCGCCGTCTCGGCCGCTGCGGGGGCAGCTGGGCCGGTGGGCGGCGCATGGTGCGATGGCGCGGGCGGGCGCCGCCTCGGCCGCTGAGGGGGCAGCTGGGCCGGTGGGCGGCGCCGCGACGCATGGTGCGATGGCGCGGGCGGGCGCCGCCTCGGCCGTAGCGGGAGCAGCTGGGCCGGTGGGAGGCGCCGCGGCGCATGGTGCGATGGCGCAGGCGGGCGCCGCCTCGGCCGTAGCGGGGGCAGCTGGGCCGGTGGGCGGCGCATGGTGCGATGGCGCGGGCGGGCGCCGCCTCGGCCGCTACGGGGGCAGCTGGGCCGGTGGGCGGCGCCGCGACGCATGACGCGGTGGCGCGACGCATGGTGCGATGACGCGGGCGGGCGCTGCGTCGGCCGCTGCGGGGGCAGCTGGGCCAGTAGGCGGCGCCGCGGCGCATGGTGCGATGAGGATGCCCAGGACGTATTCGGCCAGGTGTGCTGGAGCCCGGCGTCTCCTCTCCGGCCGTCGACGCCTCCGTCGGGACCTTTTCGCGCCCTCACTCTGGGGTTCGTCTGGTTCTGTGACTAGGGGCTGCATCCGGCGGCCCTTCGCTGGGGTCCCCGAGCTCTGGGGACGTCACCTCCGTGATTCGGAGTCTGGGTGGCCCTTGTCGGTTTCTCCTCTGTCTTTGTGGTGTAGCGTCATCGGCCGTTGAGCCCGCTTGGGGCGAGGAGTGCTCGCGTCCGGAGCCCTCGCTACATGGCGGTGGCATGTTGGGGCTGAGTGCCGGGTGTGTAGCGGCATCGGTGTGGTTAGGTTCATTGACCGCCGCGGTTCCGGGGGTTACCTCTGGACTGAGTCCGTCGGGTTCAGTGGCTAGGCTGCCCGCAATGTCGTTGGGCGGGGGGTCCCCGGGCGCTGCTGCTAGCCGCAGGTCGTTTCGGTGGATCTTCTGGGTGCGGCGGCCCCCTACATTCACCATGTAGGTCGTCGCCCCCAGGCGCCGTTGCACTGGGTAGGGCCCCCCCCCCCCCCCCCACCGTGGCGCGAGTCTGGCGCAGTAGTTATGTGGGGCCGCCGACAGGGGGTGAACTCGTGCATACACTTGGTCACCGGCCCGGAAGGGGGCTGGGGGCCTCGTCGTCCGGGAGGTGATGACTTGGGTGTAGTGAGCCTGTCGCGTGCGCACTGCCTCGTGGTCGTCCGAGTTTCGCTGGTCGCTATCTCCTCTGCATTCTTACTGGTGTGGCACCCCATGGACGGCCAGCTCCCCCGGCAGCGGAAGGTTGCAGCCCTGGACCATCTCGGCCGGGGTCCTCCCGGTGGCCGCATTTACTCTTCGGCGGACACAGAATAGGGCATCGGCGACGTGGAGATCCCACTGAGTATGGTCATCGCCCAGCCGCAGGTGCAGTTGGACCTTCAACTCCTGGTTGCGGTGCTCGGTGGGGTTTGACTGTGGGCGGTAAGCAGGTGTGGTGTGGTGTTCCAGGTGGGCCTCCTGGCACCAGTCCTTCCATCGGGCCCCCAGAAACTGGCTGCCGTTGTCAGTCAAAATGGACTCCGGGTAGCCGAACCTGGCCATGAATTCGCGGGTTATGACTTCAATGATAGTGGTGGCCCTCACGTTGCCGCAGGGATAGGTCTCGGTCCAGCGGGTGAACATGTCCGTGGCTACCACGAGGAATCGTTTACCCCGCGGTGAACGTGGGTAGGGCCCCATCACATCTAAGGCGATTGTCTGGAACAGGGTCGTCGGCAGCCGGGGCTGCTGTTGTTACACGCCGTCCCCCCTGCGGGCCTTGCGTCGCTGGCAGGTCTCGCACTCCCTGACGTAGTCGCGGACATCCCGGCTCATCCCGGGCCAGTGGTAGTACTGTCCTACTGCTCGGCTGGTTTGATCGGTACCCGGGTGTCCTGCGAGGTCATGATCGTGGTAGAACACGAGCACTATCTCACGGGCCTCTGGGGGGACATACGTCCTCCAGGCCTCAGTTACTCCGGGTGGTCGGTTAATGACTCTGCCGTCCTGGATCCGCCGGGTTGGGTGACCGTCATCGCTGGCACGCTCTCGTCGTCTGTCTGCGTCGGGGGACCGGTGCTGCGCAGTGAGCACATGGCGCTCCACGTCGGCCTCGGTATTCGGGGTTGCTTCAGCCCTTTCTCCGTTGACCGTGATGTGAGCGCACGCGTGTCCGGCGGCACCAGTCGAGCTGGCGCGGGCGGGAGGCAGGATGTCATCCCATTCGTCGTCGTCCAACACCTCCTGGCCTCCGTCTGGATCACGGGAGAGCAGGTCGGGGAGCTGGTTCTCTGCCCCGGGCACATGCTCAACCGTGAAGTCGAATGACTGTAGGAATAGTGGCCAGCGGATCAGCTTCCCCTTCCTCCCCAGCATGGTATGGAGCCAGGTGAGGCAGCGGTTGTCGGTGCGGAGAGTAAACAGTCTGCCATCCAGGTGTGGGCGGTATTTCTTCACGGCCCACACGACCGCCAAGCACTCCTGCTCGTTGCTGTGGTACCGCTTCTCGGCGCGCCCGAACTTCGCGCTGGCGTAAACGACCACCTGCCGGTCGCCCGCACCGTCCACCTGGTATAACATTGCCCTGGTACCCAGAGCGCTCGCGTCCATCTGCAAGACGAGCGGTTGGTCCGGGTCGATGCGGGCCAGTGTGTGGCACTGTGTGAAGGCTTCCTGAATAGCGTTGAAGGCTGCTTGGGTGGGTTCGTCCCAGCGGTATCAGATTTGCAATGATAGCAGATCGGTTAGGGGCACGATGGTCTGTGAGAAGTTAGGGATATAACTCCGCAGCCAATTGATGAGCCCGACGAAGCGTTGAAGTTGCTTCCGGGTGCGAGGAACTTCCGCCATGGCAATCTGTCGTAGGTGGCCGATCTTGGGGCGGTTGCCCTCGGCAATCACCACGTGGCCCAAGAATTCGACCTCGGTCATCCCGAGGTGGCACTTGGCAGGTTTGGCAGTTAGGTGATTGGTGGCCAACCTTTCCATGACCAGCGCCAGGTGCCGGCATTGGTCCTCCCAACTCTCCGAATAGACGATGACATCGTCTAAGTATGCCAGGGTGAATCTCCCAATGTATCCCTCCAGGACTCTGGTCATCATTGACTGGAACGCGGCGGGGGCACACTTCAATCCAAAGGGCATAGCCCGGAATTGAAACCTCCGCCCGTCGGGTACCATTAAGCTGTCTTCTTACGGTCCCCGCGTCGTATGGGCACCTGCCAGTAGCCGGACTTCAGGTCCAGGGTGCTGAAAACGCGTGCCCTACCTAGGCTGGCTACGGCGGCCTCGACGCTAATTTGAGGGGGAGGGGCGCTGACCGACACAGCGTTCAGCGGCCGGAAGTCCACGCAAAAGCGGCTCGTGCCATCCTTCTTAGATGCCAGCACGATGCAAGCATTGTAGCGACTATGTGACGGCTCGATGACCCCGCTCTGGAGCATGTCGTCAATCTGTCCCCGGATAACCCGCTGCTCCCAGAACCCGTAGCTACAAGGTGGTTAATACACAGGCTCGTCAGTGGTGGTGGGAATGTGGTGTTCTGCCACTGTGGTTCTTATCAATGGCCCGTCTACGGCGAGGACCTCGGGTCGTTCGGCCAGGACTGCATTTATTCTTGCCTGGTAAGCAGGCGGGACATTGCGATGTATATCCTCCAAGGTTAAGATGGTGTGTCCCAAGGTGGGGGTCTGGCCTATGGCATACACTATGTACCTCTCCACCATCCCGACATTTAGTCGAGGGGGGCTAACTCCAGTACTGCATTATGTTGCGCGAGCCAGGGCAGCCCCAACACTATTTCCTCACACAAATCATGCACAACAATGGTGGATACGCTAGTCGTTATTTCTCGCAGGCTTACCTCAACGTCCGCGTGTCCTAGCATCCGCCCGGCGTGGGCAGTTGTGGCCAGGCGAAGCTCGCCATCATCCGGGTGTAGCGCGCCGGGTGGTACGAGGTCAGGCCGCACGAAGACTGCGCTGGCTCCTGTGTCGATCAGGGCATCAGCGGGCCGTCCGTTGACCTCCACGGGCACGCGGAACAGCCAATCGTGTGGGTGCCCAAGCTGCCCCAAGGTCGGGAGGGGGGTCTGTAGTCGGGCATGGTGCAGATCCGGTTGGTGGGGGGCGGGCCGTTTAGTTCCGGTACCCCCGCTGGCCATTTCCCGCCAGGGTTGGGTTGGCGTGTGGTTGCTGGTGTTGCGGTGGCGTCCCCGATGGGGGCGGCGGTGGGTCCGATGGCGACTCCCGCGACCATCTCGGGCACTCGTTCCAGTGGAACACTCCCTGCGGGCAACCTCGCTGACACTGGGTCGGTTGTCCGGTGCTGGCCGTGCCTCTCGACTGTCGGTCTGCTCTCCAGCGTGGGGTTGCCTCTTCGCTGGCCCTGCTTCCACTGGTTGGATGTGGCGTTTGTGGTGCGACAACCAGTCGGTTTCCCGGGGGACTGTATCTGCCCCGTGCTGCCGGGGGCGGTTCGCGCCGACATGCGCGGTGGAAATTCCGTTCAGTGTCCCGGGCCTCCCGCACGAATTCTGAGACGTTTGTGGGGTGGCAGATAGGCAGGAAGGGTAGGAGTTCATCCTTCACTAGGCTCGTTATGGTAGGCAATGCCTGGGTGGGTTCACCTCCTGGTGCGATGCGGCGGAACAGCTGGAGCTTGTTGGCGATGAATGGCTCTACTGCTTCTCCTTCTCGCTGGTGAGCTCCATAGAATTGCGCCAAACAGTCGACTAGAGGCGACCCAGTGTCAAACCGACCTATGAATTCGTCGGCGAACTCATCCCAGGGCATGGCGAACCTCCCCCACATGCTTCACCACGCTCGCGCGTCTCCGCGCATCTGCTCACTGGCCCGCTCCACCCACTCTGACTGATGGTTGTGGCACTGTGCCAGGCGTTCTTTGCATAGCTCTAGAAACGTTTGCGGATCCTCGTGCGGGGCCCCTGTGAACTCTGGCAGGTTCGCCCTGCGGGCTGGTAGGTCCCGTATGAGGTTGTCCTGTGACATTCTCCCGCCCCTGGACACTGTGGTCTCCGGCGCATGCGACCAGCCTTCGGTCCGATGCCCCACTCCAACAGCAGGTGTCGCCCATGGCGTGTCAGCTGTCAGGCGGATTGCTGTAGGTTTCTCCCTTCTTGTCTCTGCGGTCGGGCCTGTCCCGCGTCGGTGTCCTATTGATTTCGGGAGGGCTCAGTTTTCACCTGCGTTTCTCTGCCTCCCGGTGCACACTTGCACGTACGTAGTGTTGGACTCCCCCCGGTTAACAGGTCCCTGCCCTGAGGCCAGAAGCAGATCTCACACGTGCCGGTCTTCAGTTGATAGGCTATATCACTGCACGGAGTTGCGGTGTTTGTTTACGTCCGCGCGCACGTGGCCGTGTTGTTCCGCTTCGGCGAAGTTTGCTGCGCGCGCTGATTCAGACAGCCGGGTGGAGGGGTTGCCCGGACAGCCGCACACAGCGGAGGCCGAGAATGGCGGTGGTTTGTGCTGCGCGCGCCGATCCAAGTCTTGGATGGAGGGGGACGCCGAGACGGCCGCGCGAAGTGAAGAGAGGGGGCGAACGGTGGGCAGAAGGAATGCCCGGACGGCCGCACAAAACGGAGAGCGAAAACGGCCGCTGAGTAGGGGGGGGTACCGGGTCGTGATGTCACCCGTCCGCGTCGCAAGTGGGTCGCTGCGGTGGAGGGAAGGGAAACCCTTTTTTCGGCCTTCTTCGTCGCGCCAGTAAGTCTAGGCCCTGCGCGTCCAAGATGGCCGTTCACCTTCGTCCTTTCCTGTTTCTTCTACGATTTTTCTGATTTTGCTTGTTACGCCACACGCAGGGGCGCCATTTGCCGCCACCCGTCCCTATGGAATAGTTACGGGAAATGCCTAGCGGGCTAAGGGCGTAGCTTTATATTCGTTGTCCGGTGGGCGTCAAGCTAGCTTGGAAGAACTAGACCGTGAGGAGGTTCGTGGGTTCGCTGCCCCAGCATGCCCCGCTAGGTACGTCGGCTTACGGTGGTGATTGGCTTACTGAGTGGATACAGGATGCGCCCTAGGCAGTGTAGGAGACTGCATACCTATACATGTGACACTGAAATTACACACGAGTTGGACTGAATTATTTTAATAATGCGCCGTTATGCACGATTGACACACAGCACTGGTACACGTTTATGACATATCACTACATAGCACTACATGATTATGTTACTCAAACTACCCTAATCTCCGCGGCAGTCTCGCGGGTCGGTATGGTTACCGGAGGCGGCCAGTACCGTGAGTAAACCCGTGACGCGGTTGCGCTGGGTGTTTGTTAAGGCGGTCGGGATAGGCCCGGCTCTGCCGAAAATGGTCCGGGGACACGTGAGGAGCGGTAAAGCGAGATTGTGATATATTTACTTACTGAACATAAAGACTTATCGGTGCACTAAAAATGTAAGCTACTCACGGGACACACGTCCGCCCCGGCCGCGAGTGTTCGAAGACTGCCGAAGATGGCCGCCACGCGTGGGCGGGAGGACTTGTACCGCCCCATTTCGTGCCGTGCCCCCACACCTTTATTTTATCTTAAAGTTATAATTTTATATAATACATCTTTCCAGGTACTTAATCAAAAACTAGTACCTGGAAACTGTTTGCTGAGGGCTTAATATTTCTATCACTAATAATTAACTGTTTGAAAATATAGTCACGTGGAAGACTGTTGTTTACAAGCATTAACACTGATGAGATCCTGGATTTCATTTAATGGCACTGACAAATATCCTGGTAATTAGAATCTTATGTTTTAATTGTTACGTAGGTCAGGTGGCGAATCCCTCACTTGACTCGTTCCAGAAGTGGCTGGGGCGCACTCCGAACGGGAGGGTCACTGATCGGGTGAGAACCGGCTGAAGGTAGCGTCGGTACGACGTCAGCCTGAATGCCTTAAATCCACCAAGTCGAATTCTACAGCAATTGATTAAGTTACCAGATTCTTACGTGATCCTACAGTTAACCCAGAAATAAACATCCTTGAATACTGAAAAACTCAGTCTGATGGTTCACCCAGGCTACATAAACTGTCCAAAAAATATTAATGTTCACCACTTGCGACAGTGTTCTCTTGACGCCGTCCCCGCTGTCTGCCCTGAAATTAAGCTGATTAGAATGTTAGAAAGGAAATTTAGTCTCAAGGGCGGGGTTCTTTGCCTCGTGGCTGCAGGCAGGGATGCATCGACAAAGGCCCCCCCGGGCTGTTATGGCCTTCCAGGATGCCGTATTAGTAGAATAAACACGTGACTTTGAATATTTTATTACGGCAACACACGCTTGAGAACTTCTAGTCGCACAGGGCACTTTCACGCAACTGGCCGTATCGTCGTCAACCTTTACTCCGCCCACACGGCCCTCGAATGGCGACACTGATTAACGTCTCCTGGTACTCCGAAGACTACTCCAGCGAGGGGTGCAGGCTAGCCTGAGTTATGGTGATGGCGGGTCGTGACGCGGCAAGACTGGTGCATGGCACGTGATAGTCCGTTGACGTCCCTCGGCCTATGGTCCCTAATTTCCTGTTTGCGAAAATGTCCTGTTTTGCCCATGTAGCTCTCATCGGTGAGGAAGTGAGTTCAGGCCAACGTGGCCGGGACCAGAAAATACGGGACCTGGAGTGAACGTTACGTGGGTAGGAGGAACAGTAGGTAGTTCAAAGGATAATGCGATGATGTCCGTTTTCACGAGCCTCGTTTTATTTCCGTATAGAAATCCTGCCGCAGCCTGGCCAGCACGTCACGGAACGAGCGTCCTCCCCGCCGCGACCCGGACTCCCGGAAATAAGTCTCGTCCTTAGGATGCGACCCGAAACGAACAAAGAAGGTAACCCTGTAGCTAATCGTACCGGTTACGAAAGTTCCGTATAGATACACAGCGCGTACGCGGCCCGTCACGTAAGCGGAAAGGGTCCAGTAAATACTCGTACTGACTGTGAGGATCGGCGGTTCGAAGAGGCACTTACACGGCCTGTGACGTATGCAGCTAAAGTCCCGAAAGACACGTAAAACTGAGAAAGTCCAGCGGTATAACGAATGCTAAAGAAGAGCAGCTCAGCTGCAGAGACAGTCCTGTGACGTTTCACTGACTGCGAACTCAGAGCTAAGAGAACGCGTCTCTCGAGCGGAGCGGAGCGCACGACTGCTTGCTCTCGCGTCTGGTTCACCACTGCACTCCTCCGCCCGCTGGCAGGCCGAGGCCCGCGGGCCGCGGAGGAGGGGAAGGGAAATCGGCCGGAGTGGGAGAGGCTCGCCTCGCAGTGCGCCAGGCTGCAGTTACATGTCTGACATAACACTTGAATGAAAACTCAGAACTATTATAACGATAAAAAAAGTAGTCAGTTAATAAAATGTAAACACAAATGACTCAGTTAATAAATTACAGAATAAAGACAAAGTATTTACATAACATTCACATACACTAATCCAGACGTAAGTTATATATTTGTGGAGGCTCATGGATGTATTAATAGAACATAATTATTTACAACACTCCTGACGTATCAGGGCGCACGCGGGTGCGTCCCTGCTCGCCGCACTTCACAGTTGGTGCACTGGGGGGAAACATATCTCCCTTAGGTCCACGTCGGTGGACAGGTACGGCCTCTGCATCTGGGAGGGTACGACGACTGTCGTCACCGTAAAACACTTAATACGTGAATATGCTAATGGATGCGCGAGTTTACAAATAACACTGGATTACCCTTAGGCGTAATGATGACGGCACACACTAATATTAACACGGCAATTAACATTAAAGTCATTATGAGCGCATCCTGGGCTCGGAATGGCTTCGGCTCTTGTTGGTTATGTGACGCGAGACTGGTTCTCGCAGTGGCGTGTGCCATGTTTAAGCTGGGAACGGGCGTGATAGGACCAAGTGTGGTTTCTCGTCCACGTACGTTACCCGTCCCAAGGATTGATGCGTTCGTAAATTGAGTTACGCGTTTGGCGCAATGCCGCCCTGCGTGGGCAAATTACTAACTCTCCGTGGGGAGATCTTATGGCATGAAGCGCAGGCACCGCGGCGGGCTGCCTTGAAACACAACAATTACGTAGTATGTTTAAAAGACCCGTAGTCGGGTCGCACACTTTAATTAAGGACCGCACGATATTTCGTAAGGCCAGTTAGGGCCGGCCGGGGAGCTGGAGAAAATGATTTAGAAATAATTACCTACTGAAGTTACCCGTGGAAAGTGGCGCGAAAGTTGTATGCTCCCTGTGCGCGGGGCTGCCGGCCCTGGAGAGTGCTGGATGGCTACTGACGACTCTCCCAGGCAACCGGCAAAGGAGGGGAGGAAAACTCGCTGGGAAAAAGACGGAGCACGGGAAGTCGATGGCGGCCAGTTTTGTGAACGGAAATAATTTATAAAGTCATTAATTAATTACAAACAATTATTATACTTATTAAAAGTTTTAGTTTCTGTTTGATAATTGATTTACATGTGCACTGAGTACCTGATGCGCATTGCCACATCGGCATGGCGCTTTGAGCATTTAGCTGGCCGTGACTAACGTCACGCCGTTCGAGGCACTGCACTATGACACACGCGCGGGCGTGTTTGTAGCACTGGCACTGGCACTGGCACTGGCACAGGTGTTGAGGACACATAACGGCCTGTGCTCTCAGAGGGAGCACCGACGGCGGCGTCACTCTGAACGTTTGTTCAGCACTGCAGGAAAAATATGTGACCAAAAACGGAATCGTCTTGATCCAGACGAGATCTGGATTTGTATTCGAGGGATGGATTCGAGGTACTGTTTGGGATTCGGATTCGGGAAAAAGGGGATTTGACCCTGACGTCCCTCGGCTTTAGGTCCCTGATTACCCGTTTATGTGATTGTCCTGTTAAGCCCGTACTGCTCTCGTTGGTGAGGTGTGGGTCCAGGCCAACGTGGCCGGAACCGGGAAATACGGGACCTGGAGGGAGAGTTAGGTGAGGAGGGATAGTGGTAGGCTGTTCCAAGGATAACTCGGCATTGACGATTTCACGAGCCTCTTTTATTGTCGTTTTAGAGCTTGCCGCAACCTGGCGGAACCGTCGCGGAACAAGCGCCCTTCCCGCGGCGACCTGGACTCCCGTAAGACCGTACTGTCCGTTAACACGTCTCGACACGGATTGGGAATTTTCCCACGTAATATTGACCCCGATTAAGGTTACTCCGCGAAGAAGCGCAACACGTGCGCGGCCCGTTACGTAAGGTCTCGTAAAGATGGCGAAGGTTCGGTGACCCGTAATTGCGCGTCCGCGTTCTGGAACTCTCGACTGGTAACGTAACTCGAAAGACTCGTAAACTCAGTTAGATGAACGACTCGCGGAGGCAGCTCGGCTGCCGCGACAATGCGTGAACTTAAACGTACGACTGGCCTTGAGCTCAGGAATACGCGCCTCGCGAGCAGCGCGGAGCGGCGCGCACGACTGTCTCTGCTCGAGTCCTGAATACGACTGCCCTTTCCCACCCGCCAGCGGGCCGGAGCAAGCGGGCTGCAAGGGAGGGGAGGAGAAATCGGCCGGCGTGGGAGAGGTCCCGCCTCGCGGCACGCCAGGCTGCGATTACATACTAGCACGGCGAAACACTTGAGAAAATCACAGAGTATTTACACAACTAAACAAAACATTAATCAAAAGCAAATTTACAGAATTAATGAATTACGATTACATTATTTACACACTTGTTGAGGCTCGTGACCATTTGGGAAAAATATATAAACACAGAACTATCTATTACACTGGCACGCTAGGGCGCACGCGGGTGCGTCCCTGGCCATCGCACTACACTGATGGTGCACTCGGGAAACAAGGGAGGACGTTGACGAGGCATAACGGCCTGAAGGAGCCGAGGAGACACTTGGGTCGACGTCAACCCATCACTAGTTCCGAGAAATACTCGCGCTAAGTGAATTTGCGTTACTCGAGTTCGGCTATCCCCGTTAATAACAATGGTATTTTACATGGTATGGTTTAGTGAACGCAAAAAAAAATCCTTTTAAGTACGAGGGTAGGTAATAAAACTGTCACATGCAGTGGTAGAGAGCATGGGTCTCGGGTTCGAGTCCCGCAGTGAGTCTAAGGGGCTGGTGGTGCTTTATGGTGTGTTTTTCCGGGAGGGTTCCAGGTTAGCTCGTATGTCCTACCAATGGGGTGGATCGATCGGCCCCAGTGTGCTTCCCTAGAATCGGTGGCTGTATCTTAAGGGTAGTATTAAGTGCTAGTAGACAATGGTGACACTCCCTGTTCAGCATAAGGTGGCTGGTGCCTAACTACAGATGTAATACACACACTGGAACTGAAAACGTGTGCTACACGTATTTATTAATGGACATATTTGGGTACACGATATTGCACGACACTACTCTTGGTTGATAATTTGGACATAATTAATAGACTATATTACACGACACTACTCTTGATTAATTAGGATTGTCTCTCCTTAAGACAGTTCGTTAGAGAGGGGAGTTAGTTGGTTGTCCTGGAGTCGGCCAGGTCCGTAAATTGACTGACCTTAAGGCGACCCTGTGGCCCGTGGCCTTAAGGCAGGAATTACGACAGCTGGGTTAAGCCCTGCACCATAAAACCGACCCGGGGTCGTGTGGGGAATTTACGTTACAAAGGATTTGGTTCATGACTATATTTACCAGAGTGAAGAATCAGTGAGTTACTTACTAAATTGAAGGTTCCCCACAGAACGAACACACGAACACATCCACCCCGGGCCGCGAGCTGATCTGGACTGCCGAAGAGGGCTGTCGCGCAGGGGGCAGAACAGTTCCGCCGCGCGCCAAACCACGAGTGAAAAAAAGAAATTACCATTATTCGGTTTTTAATTGAAAACTTACTTGTTGATTGTACATGACCCTTGTTTGAATATTAATGCTGAATTTAAATGTATTATGAAATATTGATTAAAGCTTTAGTTTAAGAAATTGAACAAATATTATTTAAACAGGTGAGTCAACTTATAGGCTACTGACTAGTTGGTAAAAACCACCTTTTATGTTTATTTTTGGGGGTTTGTTCTGGATATTGCTTCAGCACTTTGTTTCTTAAATTAAGGCTCTAGGCCGCGATGACAATTAAGGTCGTTTATTAAACACTGTGCCCAGAGGGGGCTAACACTCGTGCTCTACGACGCACATTTCTTATCATGTGTTAATTTAAGGGGATAACTTGATGAGCTTACTTCGTGAATTATTATCGGATGTTTGCATCAGGTGCAGTTCCGTGACAAAATTTATACACTGGAGTACTTGCGTAACTACTCCGCATTTGACCCTGGTTGAGTTTGCGAGGGATGTGTTCCACCAGCGGGAGCCAATAACTACTGGCAGGTCGAGGCCGGGCTTAATGGCCTCCGGTCGGTATGACGTCAGGCTTTTAATCACAAATTATTACTCGATGCCAGCCTCCTAGAATTGCAGGTGAAAATTAATCCTATAGCAAAAATTTGTCTTCCCTGCCTTGCAACAAAAGGCAATTTAAAAAACTGAGTCAGTTATAAAACAAAATTTTAATTTAACCGAAACTTTGAGTGCCGATGCAGCTATCACCAAAATAACTTATTTAGGATACATTACCTTGTGTAGTCCACAATACCCATCACGACCTCAAAAAGTAAGGAATACTTGCAGTTTATAAAGCAGTCAAAGGATGAGCACAGCCTATACAACCTCTTCTCTCGCATCTAGCTATGTCGAAAAAACACAGCTAAAAGCCAAACCCTCGTAGCTCAAGTCGTGTGCTTGGATTCACCGAATCCAACTCTTCATGTTCGATCAGCTTGCCACGAAATTGTATTCTTTCGTATACACCAAAGAAAACGAAAGCCAGTGAGGAATTTTGCACAAATTCACAATGCCAGAAACCACCTGCATTTTAATTGAAATTGTGCCACCCTTTTACTGGCTGGGTAACATCTTTCACTCCAATACATGAGCAGCAAACAGCTCAACTTCAATAGTCAGACACGAAGTTTTCATCATACGAAGCTTACACTCAGTTACTTTTACAATAAAATTACAATTTTCAATTTTTTCGGGACCCGAAATGGCCAGCCGTCATGTTCTCCGGATGACCAAACTTCATTGGCATCTTCCAGCTACTCTACAAACAGCGCGCCGATTCAGCATATTATCTTGGCAACAGCAGAAATTACTAGACTTGTTGCACGTTTCCCAGTGCATTCAATGTCCAGCCAAGAAACATTCCTTATCTTAACACCTTGGAACAGGTGCTTCAAGTGAGAACTCAACAAACTAATATGGGAAAGCAACACAGATGTGCTGCGAGATAGTGCCGGCACACATGTGAACTAGCGTTCACATCAGCATGCTGCTGATACAGTGTTAGCCTGCACTATCCCCGACATACTGCCCCCAGACCTGACACTCCTAGCTGACCCGCAGGCCACTGGTGCAACATCGAGCAACATCACCATAATCCTGCTACATTTCAAAAGGCTGCTGATACACTGCCAGCCCACTCCACAACCGAATTGTCACTCCCAAAGCTTCTGCCCCCAACTACTAAGGAGGCTACTTGTGTGGCATTACATCGCAACACCGAAGCTACATCAGAAATATTTCCATTTGGCCAGCCAGATGCTGACATAGTGCCAAGCTGCAACATTCCAGTTCCCACAAAGCCATGACTGCACCCACTACAGCCATATACACGCTGCATTGAAGGTGACACTGATGCCGTCCCCACTGCCGGTCTTAAAATTATTATATTTAAATTACGTGAACAAGAATTTTGACTCGAGGGCGGGGTTCTTTGCCTCGTGGCTGCAGGCAAGGATGCGTCGACAAAGGGCCCCCCGGGCTGTTTTGGCCACCGAGGACGCTGTAACTACTAAAAGCACACGTAAACATAACTGGTTTTATTGATGCGTCACACGATACAGTACTTCACCTTGTACAGTATATTTTCATATAACTGGCTGTATAATCGTCTACCTTTTCATCTCCGCACACACGGCCCTTGATTGGCGGTACTGATTTATGTTTGGCGGAATTCTGGAGGACTACCACACCGAGGGACACAGGCTATCCTGAGAGTGACGGTGACGACGATGAAGGCACGTGGCGAATTTAGTTGTTAAGAAGTGGTAGTCCGTACGGTGAGATACAAGGATATTTCACTATGACGTCGTACCGCTGAAGGCCACAAAGCCAGGCCTCCACCCACCAGTATTGGCCCCTGCTGATGGAACGCACCCCTCGCCGAACCGACACGAGTCAAAGGAAGCACCCTCTTGCAAGTAGCCCTAGCGCCCTGTAACTTAAACATACTCACCTAGCAAGGACACTAGAAAATTAAGCCCCATTAAACTCATCAGGTATAATTATCCAAAGTTAAGTGCCAGGAATGGTGCGTCTTAGTGTGTGTGTTGGCCCCCTAAGTGCATCCCAATTCGCTAACGCAAATTCTTTCCCGTGTGGCCTGGGGCCTTAATTATAGCGGAAAACTGTGTGAGTGCATCATAGTCGTAATTAACTATAAAATGTGCAGCGAGGGGAGTGTTTGAATAATAAGCGAACAGTTGCGTACTTGAGCCCCACTTTTGAATGTTTTATCGGCTAATTGTGTGGCCACAAATTCAATAGACACAGAACCAGTTGAGAGTAGCCTTAAATCTAATTAAAATAAGAGTGACATGTAATTAGCACGTACGTTTTCCCTATTATATTGTATTAACGGTAAATTCGAGATTTTGGCGTGAGGGAACAATGACTCCCTCCCTGGCGCAATGTTCCCCCGGCAGTACTTCGCGGCTTGCGGTCTAAGGCGCACGTGTTCGACCCGCGGAGTGTTTACACCTTTGTCTCACTGATCGTCATACTGGTAATTATTTAATTCTTCAAAACCCTTTTCAGTCACCCTCCGCGAATCCCTAGACCATTAACATTTGCCGTCACCCGACCTCTGTGAAAGGTCCGGGGGTACCTGACGGGCGCTACGGGCGTCGCGATGCTCTTGTTGTCCGGAGGGGCGCCAGGCTAGCGGGCTGCTAGGCCGTTGATGTTGGGTCGTGGGTACTCTGCCCCCCGTGCCCCGCCAGGTACACGGCTTGAATGTGACCTGAATGGTTCTCCCTTGGTTGTGAAGGCCGCTCGGCCGTGTAGAAGAACGGGAGATTACGGAAAATGATTGTATACGAGTTGGTGAGAATACATTTAATTTGGGAGTTTCACCAGGGTCCATGTGGGTACACGGTACGCTCTACAAGTCCGCTCCGCGGTTCAGTCCCGCTACAAAAATTCTCACCAACACTTGGCGAAGTCTAGCGGTTACACAATCAACACAAAAAAAACATAACACTACGTGACAATGGTTACAGCGGCAGTCTCGCGGGACGTGGGTCGATGCTCGCTGGAGACGGCCAGCGCCGAAAGTTTAGAGGTGCAGGGGGGCGGGGGGGTCGATGAGCGGGCTCCTAAGTTTGGCGAAACACTTACGTGAGTGATATGATACGCAGCGCGGTATCACGGTGAAGACGGTCGGGATAGGCCCGGTTCCGCAAAATACGCGCCGAGTCGACGTGGGCAGCGGTGAATTAACAAAAGGTTTTAAATTTAAAGATTTAGTACAGAATAAAAATAATCAATGAAAGAAACTTGAATGCTGCCTACGGACACACGTCTGTTCCCGGCGCAGAGTGGTTTGAGACTGCCGAACATGGCAGCCTCGCAAGGAAGAGAAACTTTCTCTTCTTTGTGAGTCGGCGTCAAAAAACTTATATTAATTGAATTTACTCTATTACCAGTTAAAACATGTTCCAGGTGCCCAATTAAAATGTAGCACCTGGTAATTGGGTGCTTAAGGCTTAACAATGGTTTTAATGTATTTAATTATTTAAATTGTGACATCAAGTTGGCGACTGTAAATTTACTAACATATTGTCCCACTGCGAATTGTTTTAGAGGGATTTCTCCTATTCTGACTTGATCATAGTCATGGGCATTTTAATTAAGGCCAGTGGCCGCGGTGACTATTAATGAGGTTTGTTGTCTGCTCTGTGCGTGGTGTACTCGCGCGGAGTGGCTACGACGCACTTATTACATGTCGGGTAATTAGTAATTTCCTACTAATGTCTTTTCCCTTAATTGAATTATGGGTTCGAGCCTCCGGGGTTCCGTACCTTTAAATTTCATTACGTCTATTGGGGTCTCGCCCGAGGCGCTCGCCTGACTCAATCCGGCTGGGCAAGGGGCGCACTCCGAAAACGGGATACGGTACTAGCGGTGCGGAGCACGGGCTTAACGGCCATGGTCGGTACGTCGTCACATTGCAGGGCTTAACCCGGCCGCTTTACATTTCACTCCCGTGGACGCGTTCATGTCACCACGCGAGTAACAGCATAACGGACATGGCCGACTCCAGACCACAGAACTTTTGCTAATAGAACCGCGCAAACGCCTGCCGGTCACGAACTTTAGTAATTAGCGAACACATGAAGTGTCAATTTAATTATAATTTACGGGGCTGGCCGACTCCAGCCGAGACACAACATATAACTGCCGCTAGGGAGCGTGAACAATTAGCGTAAGCAGAGTAGTTACTCTGCCTTGTACTTTATTTTAATTAATGTGTCAGTGTAAAGTGTTAGTGCAATGTGTCGAATATAATTGTGTACTTTGTAAACAGTGTTTGCGGCATCGCAAAATTAAGTAACACGCACAGAGCGTAATAAAATCCACCAATCGTATCTTGCCGTCAATTATTTCACTCAAACCAGTAATCACCTAAACCGACCCTCCGCATATGGTGTGTTGCAAACCAACTCATAGCCTACGGACCTAGTTAACACGCTGGGGCTTACGAACCACACCCTTCTCTATCATCCCGTGTCTTCAACAACGGCTAGACACAAGGGCATGCCTGGCGCCCACCTGGTAAATTCGGCATAGAAACAACTCACGACACACTAGGTCCTCCCCGGGTTGCGACCACAAAAACCCGGGTGATGGCAACTAGTCATTTATTAAATGGCTTAGACAAAACACTGAAATTAAACCCTACACATGGCTGATGGCTGGAACTATAACTAACATTAGACCGATAGAAATTGCGTAGTACTCAAAGTACTCGTAGTCGAGTCACCCACATTTAATTATGAACCGCGTGACACGTCGTACGGTTGATTTAGGGCTGGCCGGGGAGCGGATGAAAAACAATTTAGAAAGTTACCTATTGAAGCTACGTGCTGGATTTGGCGCGAAGATTGCAGGCTCCCCGTGCGCGGAGCTGCCGGCCCTGGTGAGTGCTGGATGGCGACTGACTTCCCTCCCTGGGAACCCGGCCAGGGAGGGCTCGATCTCCCGCGGAAAGTGACGGAGCGCGGGAAGATGATGCCAGCCAGTTTTGTGAAACAAAAAGCATTTTCATTTATATTAATTAAATATTAAGGAATATTTGATGCATCAAAAGCTTTAGTTAATGTTTGTAATTTATATTGCATATGCACTGTGTCCCCGTTGCGCATTGCTACACCCGGCCGGCCTGGCGCTTTGTACACACAGCCGGCCGTGACTTACATCACACCGTTCGAGGCACTGCTCCTCCCTACTCTGTGTTGCACGCGCGGGCGTTTTCTTAGCACTGGCCAGGTGTTGAGGACACATAACGGCCTGTGCTCTCAGAGGAAGCACCGACTGCGGCATCAACACAATGCTGACTCCCGCCTCAGCCACACTGGTGGTGATTGATGCGACATTCCCTGTTCCATTGCCAGCAACCGAATGTCACCCACCAGGGCCTGCTCGTTCATTATCAAAGGCTTCCTGACATCACTGGCTTCCCCCACCACCGATTAGACCACTACTACTGATATCACCAGGTCAGTGGGTGTAATTACAGAAATGTATTGTGGCTTCTGAGAAGGGTGCACGTGACCACTTGACGAAAATCGTAAGTGCTCTCTCTGATCGCACAAGTCATTATGTTCCTACCCATGCTCTGCTAGTGCATCTGACGTGAACAGTGTAGGGTAAACGAGTACAGAGCGCATAACGAGCCTCACCACCGGATAATCGATTGTTTACCGGGCTACAATAGACCAGCATTTTTTTGTGTTATTAATTAAAACTGTTTTCATGTGACTATTAAAATAATGCATTTAATAATAAAAAAACACCATGTAATGATTACAATCATATCTGTATGATGCAATAGTCTTATCAAACATGGCCTTAACCAGACATTTATGGCGGTATTCCAAGACATTTGAGTAAGGTAGCGAATATGCACTGCCTTGTTGGGCAACTGCCATACCCTAACTCTCGGGTCATATTCCAAAACATGTCCTAACTGAACCCCTGAAAGATTTTAAATCGGCAGCCATTTTAATAAACTAGGACTTGTGCGAGGCTATAAACAGCTGTACTTCGTGGAATCATTCGTAATTTTAGCTTATATTTTAAAACAATGGAATTATAATGTGAAATAAAATTTTTAATTTTGGTTGTACAATAATAAACAATGAATTTTTGGCCGTATTTATGTTTGCTGATTTTAAAAATCCCGTTTTTTGTTGAGCCGGTGGATTTGGTTTTATCGGGAGGGGGGGGGGGGGCGAAATTGTAATTGTAAAAGTTCCGTTTAAGTTCATTGAAAAGGAAAAATAAATATATATATATATATACAGTTATGGATGAAATCGGCAACAGATAGGAAACCAAAAATCAATGCCCTAAAAATAAGGGACTGTCCGTGTCCTATCGTGCACTTGGAATATGGTTTGGGTACAGGTATTACATATTCAACACCTAAATCCTTATTTTTGTGTCTTGGAATACCGCCCTTAGCTACCGACACATTTCTGAAGTAAGATGAACACTAGCTGTGCGAACATTATGGTTATTTTGTAATTGCCTTTCAACTAGCTTCGGGGCTGGCACCATAGCTGTCGACTGGCTTCAGCTGTCGACAGCTGCCTTCATTCATAACACTAACATTAGTCCATCTATTATCTAACAAATGGCACTTTGGATAGTTCTATTACTACCAGCCCTATTTCAGTGTTTTTAGTAATATGGGTTATGGTCTATTTATTGTAACACTGTTTAGACTTATGTAATCTTCTTGTAATGTAAGGCTTCATAGCTTTGGATATGAGGCATTGATGCTTATAGTGTTGAATCATTAGTAGAAAGCCTTTCAAAAAATATTTAATGTAAGTGCTACTTCTGCAGCTTAAAAGTTAGCAGAACAAAATTTAGAAAATATTTGAAATCGATTTAATATTTTAATAATTTACGATAAAACTACCATGTTATCTGTAATGTTGAAGCCTACTCATAGAATCGATAAGAAAACAATTAATCATCACACTCTTTGTTATCAATTATAGATGCTATGATGTAGACAACTGGCAATTTTTTTTTCTTTTAGTTTACCTTCAGATATTACATGTGTGTAGATAAGATAATACGAATAATTTTACTTTAAAGCGGAAACACAAAAATTCGTAAAATGGATATTAAATTTATCTGTTTTTATACACTGGTTTTACTTGTATCAATTTCTTCAGGAAGTAATATTGTTGTCTTTTTAACTGATGATCAAGATATTTTACTAGGCAGCCTTGTAAGTATACAAATTTAAAAGCAACTCTTTGGCATTAACTTAATTTTCATTAGTGGTCAATATGTTTTTTGTCAATGTTAACAGCAGTAAAAAATAATGGTATTGCAACAAGGAGATTGTTCTTTGTTTTAGAGTCATTAGTGTGCCAATGAATACGTTAAAAGCGCTTCATTGGAAAGGTGTTGTTCAAGAAAGTCAACTAATTCAACCGTTCATCTATGGACTTGACTATTTGGCTGTGCTTTTGTTATTTTTGCAACTGATAAATGGACGGCTTTTATATAGAAAGAACCATAGACAATTAAGAAGCAAGCGCCATTTTTTACATTTTTGAGATATACCCATTACTGAATGCATGAAACACACTAAATTCTTTTAAAAAATTGACCCAAGTGATATCTAGGCTGTGCTGCTATTTGTGAGCACTTGAACCAACAACCATTTTGCATAGAGGTTTTCTACTTTTATTTAAACTGAACTAAGTGACATTTGGCGGTTGGTTCTGTTTAAAGAAAATTTAATGTGTATTTTCTTTCTTGATTTAAAAAGAACCACGTGATATTATGGTGATTCTACAGTAATAATATTGTGAAATCAAACAGCTGTTGGATTCAATTTGTTTTTAATTCAATGTAGATTTTGAAATACTTGAGGGTACAAAATTCTGTAAGTTAATATTAGATTTGTTATTGTGTTTTTTTTTAACAAGATCATGATGTATATTGTCAAAAGGATCATACAAATGATGATGAAGACTGGGATGATAGTGTTCAAGATCCAGACTACATTCCACATTTAGATTCAGGCAATAAAGGTGAACATAGAGAGACCAAAGACATAGAGGAAGAGAATGAAGATAATAGTAATGTACCTGAAAAGTTAGATGGACAAACGACTCAAAATAAGAAAGGAGGTAGACCTAAAAAGAGGAGAAAATGAAAGCATGTAAGTCAAACATGTCAGTCACGGAAAAAACTAAAAGACAGCAACAAACCTCATTTCGTAGTTAAAGGTACTTACTGTAGTCCCAAGAAGTTCAATGATTTTAATTGCAACTGCCCCAAACGATGCAAAGACAATGTTAATATTGATTCCAGAAAAAAATTAATTTTGGAATTTAGGATCTTATGATTGCCAGACTGCTTTAATTGCTGCACATATTCAAGAGGTAAATGTTAAAAGAAAGAGGTCATCATCTAACAAACGACAATACACTAGAAAATACGAACTGGACAAAGTGAATGTCTGCAGAGAAATGTTTACTCATACCTTGGGAGTATCAACAAAACGAGTCAACACATCACTGAACAAAATTCGCTCCGATTGTGTAACTGACAAGAGAGAAACTGAAAGAAAAGGTGTGCCTCGAATTTCTCCAGTTGAAATTCAAAAAATTAAGGATCACATCAACAAGTTTCCTAGGTATAAATCACACTACTGTCGGCGAGTGAGTGGTGATACAGAATACCTATCTACAGAACTTACAGAATCAAAAATGTATGAATTATACAAAGAGGAAAATGAAGGAAATGGAGCAGTAAGTTTTAGTTGCTACAGAACGATACTTCACAGAGATTTTAATATCAAACGGAAAAAGCTGAAAATAGATACATGCAATGCATGTGACAGATTTCATGCAGCAATGCAAAACTGCAACAACATTGAAAAGGAAACAATTATGAATGAGTTAAATGTGCATCAGTCAGAAGCAAGAGATACAATGAATCGTGATCTTAAGACTGCAAAGGAATGTGAAAATGTGGAAACGTTATGTTATGACATGGAGAAAGCATTGCCTCTGCCTAGAATCCCAACAAATATAATTTATTACAAGAGGCAAATATGGGTTTATAATACTGGGATAGAATCTGGGAAAGAATTCAAAAGTTTATTTTATGTTTGGGTAGAAGGCATTGCCGGAAGAGGTGCCCAAGAAGTGGGTTCCAGCTTGCGATAGCATATGGTTACTCATATCGGAAGGAATGTCACAGACATCATTTTGTGGTCTGACTCGTGTGGGGTCCAGGATAGGAATATCAAAATGGTACTATTGATGAACACATTGTTTGGTGATCTAAACTCACTGAATTCTGTGACACTTAAGTATTTAGTTTCAGGTCACACTTACCTCCCGAATGATTCTGATTTTGGCGATGTGGAATCTGTCCTAAAACAACAGCGACTTTATACTTTGGAAGACTACATAAAGGTAATGGAAGGATGCCGTAAAAAGAGAAAATTTGTTGTGACACAAATGCAGAACGACGACTTTAAAGGGACCTGTGAAATAGAGAAAGAGATCACCAACAGGAAGATTGACACAGAAGGAAATAAAATTAACTGGCTCACACTTCGTCAAATTAAATTGGAGGGATGTAAACCACAAGTTCTTCAGATGAAGACCAGCCATTCTCAAGAAACTTTCATTTATGTTAACATTAACAAAAACAAGCGACGAGGGAGACCCTCAGATGGATTTCAATCATCTAAATTAATTTCCCTGTGGCCCGAAGGAAAGCCTATAAGTAAGGAAAAGATTTAGGATATTAAATCTATTCGTCATCTTATACCTCAAGGAGTATGGCATTTTTATCAGAAAATTTCAGTCGAGTACAGAGGTTGAAGATGACATAGATGGCTTTGGGAATAATGCAGACTTTACAATGGAAGATGAATAATAAATTGCTTATGTGTTTTATGCTGAAATGTGTAAGTAATAGTTTCTCATAACCAACTGACTTTTTAAAACATTTTTGTGATTTATTTGTCATCTCATATGGTATAAGTTATTCTTTCAGGGTATCTGGCATTTTTAACACAAAGCTTATATCTGACAGGTGAAGAACACTTGCCAGATTGTTTTAAGACTGATTATGTAAATTTGCAATTGACAATTACTGAACGATGGGTATTAAGGTATTTAAAATGGTGTATTATTTGTTTGTTTGACGTGACCATGGCATTCATGTTCCATTATACTTGGTTCTTTTTAAAGAAACTCTACTTTATTTTATTCAAAGAGAACCTACAGCCATTTTTACTGATTAAACTATGATAGGAAGAGAATTAACAATGTTATGCATAATAATAAAGCAGCTTATTATACCTGTTAAAATATTTTACAGTGATTTTTTTATGTAGATGTTTCATTATTTTTTTGACATATGGATACTTTGAACAGTTTTTTCTCAGTTGTGACTGAATGGCGCTTGGTTCCATTTATATAAAAGCCGTCCAAATATGATATAATTAAATAGCATTCGTATTATTTACCAACGTAATTGAATAAAGTTACTGAATTATTAAGTGTAACATTTATTTCGGACTTTCCATTAAAATCTAGGTGTTATAGCGTGTTTTTTCTTTGTGGTTTTAGCCGGGTGGGGGAGAATAAAAATCAATCGGGGTTTGATAACTATTGGATTCATAACAGTAGCGAGACGACGTCAAAATGGCGGTGCTTATGTCCACCAAGACTGCTACATTCATCTACACTAGAGCAGGAGTTAATACTGCAGTCATGCGGACTTTCCCCAAACAAGAAAAATCTAAAATGGTTTTTTTTCTTGATGTTTTCCAGACTTTTATCAAAGAAAGCATTGTAATACTTCAAGTATTTTGGCTGTAACCGACCATTTTGAAAAGGGGAATGTTAGGATGGCTACATTGGAAATACTTTAAAATCGTGGGAAGGTTTGTTAGGATAGGTTAGCAACATTTAAATACTAAAAAAAAGTGTGAATCATTGGTTGGATTACCTACATTACATGTACTTTTAAGTAGTGTGAACCATTGGTTAACTAAATTTTGTGTTTGTTATTCTTAACCAAATGTTAAATTATTTTACAGTGCTTTTGATGTAGTTAACCTAACATAACCAGTCATCCATACTATTTTAAAATACAAAAATCCCAAACCTAAACAATTGATTCACAGTACTATATATATATTTTTTTATGTAGCTAACTGTACTCTGACTATTCTCACACAACAGTATATTTTGAAATAAATTTTTTTTCTCTAATTTAATGGAATTTCAATCTACAAATGCAGCAAGCATCTTTGCTTTGTTGTGACACGTCACAGTCCTGCCCGGCTAAAACGTCTGTTCCTTGCACACACGTTGAACACTTGCAGTAAATATGATGTCTCATAAGGGTTTGATTTGAGACTTTTCACTACGACGAAAGTGGTTTAAATTCTTAGAAAATTTGAAGTGATTTTTCAAATTAAAAAGTTTGTAATCAAATACAAATACACCTCGGACTCGCATACCGCGAATAATTGGTTCCGAGAAATACTCGCGCTAAGTGAATTCGCGTTACGCGAGTTCGGCTATCCCCGTTAATAACAATGTTATTTTACATGGTACGGTTTAATGAACGCACAAAAAAATCCTTTTAAGTACAAGGGGAAGGTAATAAAACTGTCACACGTAGTGGTAGAAAGCATCAGTCGTATTAACTTTGAGAAAAAACATCTAAGAACAATAATGAAACATGGCACAACTGTTTGGGCGCACACACACCAAGTTACCTTTGAGTTTTCGCCTAAATTCTTGTGTGTGTCTGTTTAAAAAAAAACCTAAAACAAAAAAATTAACTTGTAAACACACATGCCATAAGTTGCAGATTGCTTTTCATAAATGGAAAGACTAACGTAGATTGTCCGGAGAAAAAGCAAGATTTCCCTCTGGAAGTAATGGTTCCGGAGAGATCGAGGAAGAAGAGGGTTTCAAAGGTTTTGAAACCATATATTCAGCTTCAGATCAGGTTGAACCTCTCCAATGTAGTGAAAGATTAAGGCATCCACCTAATACTGGGGATTTCTAGGAGAAAATGAGGAGGCACAGCAACAGTGTCCAAGATATTGGCTGAACAAATGTGTTTAAGATATCAAACTAGGGTAGAGAAGTGTACTGTAAGAATCTTGGTGGGAGTTGTTGGCAATCATGTAAATGAATAATGGCTGTTGAACGAACTACATCACATTTACAAAAAATACAGTGAATATGTGCATTGAGAAATGGGTTTCAATAACCAAGTGGTAAAAGAACAATCTCGTTTTGCTCTTATTACACCTCCAAAATTTTTTAACTACAGTAGTGTCTCGTTAATCCGGAAGTGTCCGGACCGGACCCTGTCCGCGCCGAAAGTCCGGATTAACCGTAATCAACTTTAAAATGTATCAAAAACAAGTTTTATAGGCTAAAGAAGAAATATTTATGCTTAAAAATCAACTGTATTTTATTATAAAGTACTTAAGAAACTATGTACATATGTATGTAACTTATATATAAAACAATAATATGTATTGTACATACCTACACGTAATTAAAAAGTATAAAACAATTAAAGGTTAAAAACAATTACAATTTACTTGAAAAAGTCTGTAATATTCTTTTGTTGTAATGAAGATTGCCGTCGTTTTGCAGTGCAATCTCGTAGGCGCCTCAATGTCAGTAGCTCAGCAGACGATGTGTCGCTTTGCTTCTCGAAGTAACTCAGCAACCCCTCCAGCATTGTAGTCGCTTCGCCATGAGTTGGGCCAGCTGATTCCTCTGAACTGTCTATTTCAGTTGCTGTGTTTGCAATGCACGCCTTCACAATTTCATCTTCACTTAACATTTGATGACCAATACCGCTGTCACTGTTAATCCATTCTGATATGTCATTCTCCTCTATGTTGGCACAACCCTCCAACTGTTGAAAAACATGTACAAAATCAAAGCTAGTTGAAGTTGGATGAGTTTCATTGTGTCCTTGTTTTTCCTGTGAAATGCTTGGCCACAAATTTTTCCCGCTTTTTTGAAGAGTTGACGGCTTAATTTCTTCCCATGCTTCTGCAGCCAAGTAAATAACAGTCTTCATTGTCACTTTTTTAATATGATCCATTAAGTTAGCTGACAGGTCTGCTTCTTGTTGATCTAAAAGAGACATTATCAATTTTTTTCCTATATCTCCATTTTATTGCTTCAATCACACCTTGATCCATAGGTTGTATCAGAGCAGTCACGTTTGGTGGCAGAAATTTTACAAAAATTTCACCATCTCGCAATTCTTCTTCACTCGGGTGGCATGGTGCATTATCAATTAACAACACAGCTTTTTCTGGGCGGTTTTTGTCTCTCAAAAACTTTTTTGTTTAAGAAACAAATGTTTCAAAAAACCAAGCTTTAAAAATTTTTCCGTCCATCCATGCCGATTTTTGTATAGTGTACTGGGCTGGAAGAGCATTTCTGTTTTTAAGGGCCCTAGGCTTAGCCGATTTGCCTATAACCAAAAGTGGAATTTTCAATTTGCCAGAAGCATTACTACAAGGAAGTAAAGTTACGCTTTCTTTTTTTACCTTATGACCTTTGGCTACAGAATCCAATTTTGATGCTAATGTTTTTTTTGGAAGCATTTTGTAATTTAATCCCGTTTCGTCAGCGTTAAACACTTGGCAAGGCTCTAATTTTTCATCTTTAACAATTTTTTCAAATTTTACTTTAAAGTCTTCACTTGCACTATTGTCACCTGACAAAATTTCACCACTTACACTAAGTTCACAAACACCGTATTGATCTTTCCAACGAGATAACCATCCCCCACACAACCAAATGTACAAAGCCTCGTATAAAGTTTCATTTTTTGGTTTTTTTAAAGTGCTTCTGTTACCCAGACTGACCTTACTCACCATTTTGGCACAAAAATCTTCAATTTCTTTCCGATTTTTTTTCCAATCAGAAACAGTTTGTTTTCCCACTCCTAAATTTGCGCGATTCTAGTTAATGATTCACCCGCATCAATACAAAATAAGGCTAGGTGTTTTTGCTCCATTGTTACAGTCACTTTCTTATGTTTAGTAGCCATTACGTAGCTCTTAATAAGTGCACACAATACAACACTCACACTGAATAAAAATAACTGTCACGAGCACCTATCAACAGCACGAGTAACCATCGACTGAAGGGAACAAAACAAAACAACTCGCAGGTATAGATTGAGTCACTTCTTGGAAAACAGACGATGTGCTGAAAACTAGCGGTAAGACTCCCGGCAACTGAAGGCAAGAAGACCCTCTCTTAGAAATGTATTTTATTATTTTCCTTTGTCACAAATTTCTTTTTCATCATTAATTTTTTTAGATCCGTCCGGATTAACTGGATGTCCGGACTAGCGGGGTCCGGATTAGCGAGACTCTACTGTAACATAATAAATAAAATTCAGGATATTAATTTAAAAAGATGATACATAATTTACTTGAGCGATAAGCATAACTGATATTGGAGTTATTTTTTGTAAGTATCACACAACAAATATGATTTTATTTCTTTAACAAAATAAAATTATTATTCCTGCATGCTTATAATTTTTTCCTGACATAACTTTTACACCAATTAATTTATTTGAGCTTTAAAATGCCTTACAAATGCCTAAGGGCTAAATTAATTTTTTTGCTGAACCAAACTATGTCATTGCTAAGTATCAATTTCATCCTCTGGTACTTTAAACCACTAAATGGCAGCAAAAACAATTTGTTTGTGCAACATAATTAATAGTGTCAATTTTATTTATAAGTAGAGGAAAGATTTTATATTTTTATTTTTAGATCATTCATTTTTAAAACAAGCTTTCTGTGGTATTGGTTTTATGTTTATACATTGTTTAGTTATAAAGATAGTGTTTTTAACTAATGCGTCAATCATATGTTTTTTGATACATATCATTTGACCAAAATAGAGCAATTTTGTTTAATATGTCGAGGACAGACTGACTTACAGAAAAATAAAAAAAAACTGTAAACTATTCAGGGTTGAAACTGTAGTAACGTCAGTAATAAAAAAAGTATTTAATAAGAAATACACAATAACACAAGAACAAAATTAATGTTTCCAATTTATTTGGTTAGTATATTCTGGTACAAAATTCAAGCTAAAATAATGACATTCACGGAATTTTGTATATTAAAAGATTACATTTTTACGATTTGAGCTGAGACTTATTTAAATGCTTCTTTATTTCATGATTTAACCTACATTTTGATAAAGTGTGATGCTCTAACTTAAATTTCAGTTTTTTGCATGCATTTAATTTTTATTTTGGTTTTATTGCAATTCACTAAAACATAGTTCATAATTGCAAATAAACTAAACATGCTTTGTCCAAATGTAATTTTAGCCTTAAAGAATATTTTATCGCTGTACCATTAAAATAATCACCAGCCTAGTACATACACTATAATAAATATTCAGTTAGCTTATATTTAACGTCACTCTGAAAGTTACTTTTAAACATTAATCTTGCTTATGTATTTTATTAATCTATAACCATACATTACTATCACCTCATTAGCAGTTCTTTAACTCCTTTTAATGAATGTTTTATTCCATAATGTGGATTTCAAAGAATAAAAATATTTTTGTCACACCTTTTGCTTGGAAGTATGCAACATTACCATTACACGGTTTTTAATGAACTAAAGCGAAGAAGATGAATTAAAGTAAGTCAGTTTTTCACATATTTCAACACTGTAGAACCATATAAACATTCTACTGTCTACAGTTTTCCTATATAATTGTTTTGAATGATATTTTTCAGACTCCAATGAGGAAAACTTTGCAGCTAATTGGAAATATGGGTGCAACATTTACAAACGCAGTAAGTTTTATCATTAACCACCGAACATACATTTTTTGAGAATAATATTTTCTGTTTTAATAAAGCTGACAATTTTTTTTATTATTATTTTACCACATTTAAGATAAATTCTACTATGTATTTGATTATTAGCTTTTATAGCTTTTTATTTTTTAATATTTCAACAATTCCAATATTATAGCATAATTTCTGGCAAGGCCTGATTTGTTTGTTAATATTCTAAGATTTTTTGTATTTTATTAATTAAGCATTGTACACATCAGGAAGATTTTAAAAGTGGTGTAATTGCTAAATGAAATATTTGTTTCGCTATAAGGATGAAAAATACTGGTTAACATAAATGAATGACTGGATTTTAAAAACTCATATTTTCAAAACTATTACATATACGTAATATAATCTGTGACACTGGAAAATAAAGAAAGCCATTCAATATATGTATATGTGTGTGTGTATGTATGTATATATATATACATACATACATACACATACATACATACATACATACATACACACACACATATATGTGTGTATATATACAAAAACACACATATACACATACACATACATATACACATATATCTTTTTCAAGCTATAAATGTTTTAAGTGTTGACTTCTTATAATACCAGAAACATCTAAACTGTAATGAAGTTTTTTCCACACATTTTGCAGCGTTCCACTGTCAATGGTGCATAATGCAGCACTGATGTGTTCTTTAAGTTCATTGAGTGTTTTCTGCAATGGTGATTTGTAAACGAGATCTTTGATGAATCCCAAAAAAAGAAAATCACAAAGCGTAAGATTTGGAAATCTTGGTGGCCATATGAATGAGGGTAAATCATCGTCACACACAAGTCCATACCAACGTTGTGGAAGCTCCTCGTATAATTAACTACGAACATCCAAAGCCCAATGAGGTAGAGCTCCATATTGTTGAAACACATACTTGGTACTGTTCTTACTCAGTCATGGAAATAACCGATTTGCAAAATGTCTAGATAATTGCTACTTTTTACCATTTTCTCAATGACTAAAAATTACCCATATAATTTTGTTTGCGACACTGCACAGAAAACATTCACTTTTGGTGACTCTCTCCAACTCCACAACTCCATAGCAAGTTTGGAGAATGCCAGTTTGGTGGCGAAATACATTCAAATGCTTCTTGCATATAATTGCAAAACTGGAATAAACTAATTTTTCTTCGGGTAACTAGACAGATGAACCCGTCGCTCACTCTGACACATGACAAGGGAAGGGATAAAACAAAAGCTGGTCGAAGTGGGGAGCGGAAGGGAGCAGCTGTGACTCATGAGTTCAAGGAACACATACAGTCAGCTGCCAAATAAAATAGGCTGCCTTTGAAAATATGGAAGCTCTGTTAATTGAGACAATACTGTATGCTCATTTGAACATGAAGACAATCATGTGAACCTGTCTTTCGAAAAGTTATATGTTTTATAACTAATTTAATAAAAACCAATGTATGTATTAAACAAACCAGTTTTAATTTTAAGAATTAATGTTATTGGAAAATTTCAATTTTATAATTAGCGTACCTGTGGGTGAATATGTGTTTTAAGAAAACTAGTTGTGTCATATGTTTTTCGAGAATAAAATTTGATTCAAACTTATTTTTGTAAAGAATAAATATTAGGTATGAATTAATATATTCTCTTGTTTCAAGTTTGTCACCACACCAGTATGCTGTCCAAGTAGGTCATCTATATTGACAGGAATGTATGCCCATAACCATGGTACCTTCAACAATTCTGTTGAAGGTGGTTGCAGTAGTTTAAATTGGCAAAATACTCATGAAAAAAGAAGTTATGCAGTTCCAGTAAAAACTGCAGGCTACAAAACATTTTATGCAGGAAAATATTTGAATCAGGTATGTTTTAAAAATCATTTACTGCTTTTTGTTATTATGAATCTAAAACTATTACATGCTCTGTTACATTGTCAGATTTATAATTAGATAAGTTCTATTGTTTAACTAAATAATGTTAGATTATTACAATATTATTACAATAATTTACCAAACAAAATTTGGGTAAATATGTAGAGTAGCGGTATATGCAAAAAAAAAAATGCTAAAAATCCGAAAATACTTTAATTCAATGCTCTTTCACTTCCTCTTTTCAAATCAACCGGCGGAGGTAAGAAATTCCAAATACTTTAGGAGATATCAAATTTTTTAATTTTGCAATACAACACCTGTGCAACCATTCGACCGTCGCAATGTTTGTTATTTTGCGGTGTGTTCGTGAATGCGTAATAAATAAAATGGTCGATTAGCTCAGGTCAGGTACATTATGAATACTTTCAAACTAAGCGTACATTAAAAATAATATGATTTAATTTCAATGGTTCTTTAGTTTTAAAGTATTTATAATGTAACTGACCTGACCTAACAAACCCGGACAAATGATGAACATTAACAACTCACGTAAATTTTTTTTGTTACTTATTACTTTCACAACAATATCCAAATAAAAAATAAGACTTTAAAATTAGAAATGTTAAAAACCCACCTAAGTTGGAGGCGGGTACATTTACTTTGCCATTAGAAGGAAATGATGTAGTTGTTCACCTACGTCGCGATACCTCCGACGGAACATGAATAAATAAATAAATAAATAAATAATCACGTATTGGTTCATTTGAATACTGGCCAATCACGGAACTGTCACGTGACAAAATTGTCCAATAAGAAACATAATAGATACTCGTAAACCAGAAACAATGGTTATCGCCGCATGAATACACAGGTATGTGATGAAAATTAAAAAATCCGATATCTCCTAAAGTATTTGGAATTTTGTATCTCCGTCGGTTGATTTGAAAAGAGGAAGTGAAAGAGCATAGAATAAAAGTATTTTCGGATTTTTAGCATTTTTTTTCGCATATACAGCGACTCTACATATTTACCAAAATTTGTAGGACATAGACATTGACAGTGTAACTAACATAATATTTGTAAAGTTAATTTTTGAATTGAACTAATTACTTTGTGACTTTGTACATAAGTTTTGTCACTTAACCCTGAAATGTTTTGTGTGCAGTATGGCAGGGAGGCTGTAGGTGGCACGGCTCACGTACCTTTGGGCTGGGACTGGTGGATTGGATTAGTGGGAAATTCTCGCTATTACAATTACACTCTTTCATTAAATGGAACGGCCAAAACGCTCACCAGTGAATACTTGACCAACGTCATTGTAAGTAGTACAGTAAGTCTACTATAGTAATGGATATTTTAAGATGATATTGTGTTTAGTAATGTTAGTTTAATTTTTTTAAGGTTTTATTCTTAGTAACATTTTTGTTCCTATTTAAACAGCCTGATGAATTTTGAAACTATCAGTAAAGGTTTTTAGTACACTGGATAAAAATTCAGTTGGTTTTTAAACCACACGATGTACCAAATTACAACAAAAACATGCTTTCAAATTAATAAATTGCTTGGACTTTCCAACTAGCAGTGAACTAATAAATAAAATTGCATACTGCATCTCTGTATGATGTTGGTTGAAACGAAGTAAAACCAATCATTTTTTCATAACATTTTGATGTATGTTTTACACAAACCAGAATGTTCATACATTTTTATTTCCAAGTTTTTTTTTGTTTTACAATATGCATTGAATGAAAAAAATATTTTTAATGCGTAATAAGCAGCTACTATGGTATGAGCTGTTTAAGTTAACCCGTCAACTGTCGCTATTTTAGCATTTTTCTTACACTTTTTTTTTTTAAATTTGTTTATTCTTAATATCTTCTTTCTGAATTCTCTGAATTTTGATTTTCTCTCTAGCAGAATTGATAACTTTTAGTTATAAGCTGTTGTTACACCTCGTCAGTCTCTCTTGATGACTGGGGGTAACGAGTTGATCTTTCGGTTTCAGAAGGCAAAATAATGATTTCGTCCAGACATTAGTGTGTCTGTTTTTATTTTACTTTTGGTTATTTTCCATTATATAATATAAGTATATAAGTTGATTAACAGAAGACATATACAACATGGATTTAAGATCACATTATTAAAAGAATGGGCCGGCCCTTATCAGACAATTATATAGATAATTAAAACAATTTAAATAAATTTTGTGACAGTAAACATGTTAACGAATCATAGGAAGATTCTGGATGTCTGATCTGAGAAACGTCGTGGTTGGATGCTAGACCGAAAAGGTTTTAAAAACTGAAGGGCTGGCGATTTGAAGATTGCTAGGCGAAGTGGAACAACTGACGGGACGTCGGGGGCCTTAGTCATCCGGCCTGTGGAGACTGATCTGGTCCTTGGAAAAGTACCCTGTACTTGTACCCTGGTACTTGGTACTTGTACCCTGGTCCGGTATTTGGTCCCTGTCTGTGAACAGATCCGAAACGCATATGCTCAGGAGACTGATTCACAGACAGGTGGTGAAATAGGCAGAAAATGCCTTCTAGTCACGATGATGGTCGGGGAGTGATGGTAGTAGAGACTCACCAAACAGGGTGATGTCTTCCAGGATCTGCCCGGTTGTTGAGCACACGAACCCACCGCGGATGTTTCATGATTTATAAAAAAATTAATTGTTTAGGATAACTACGACATGACTACTCGAGCTAGATCTACATGGACTGACTAACGCCTAAACACTACCGTTGTGGGAATCATCCCTTGTCTAGTTGATCACATCATAAAAGAAAAAACGGAGAGGCGTCCCGATGATGTAGATACAAAGCAGTCAGTCCCGAATTGTGGCGCGCAGTAAGTTTGGGTCGGCCAAGACTCGTAATTAAAAGGTGACATTAAAGGAAGAAAGGGGGGAAGGCTTCGGCTTTCGGACCGAAAGGTTCCGAAAATTACTGAGGTTCTTGTCGAGTAAGGCAGACTTCGATATCTCGAAGTTGGTGGTACTGCCCGATGTCTGTGAGACCTACTGAGGTGTGGCTGAACCGAGTAGAGGTCGTCTCGCGTGAGGCGGCCGCTAGCAGCGTGGAGGGTTATGGAGTGGACTAGGCCAGTGCCCTGGTGGCCTGGGAAGGAACTACGGGGTACTGATTACCGCGGGAGACGCCAGAGGGCAGGCGTTCCGCGGGCGTTCAAACTCTCAGGGGAATGATTCGCTAAACTACCGCTAGGTGGCATACACATGTAAATTTGGGACTAGTGTGGTGGCCTTGGGGAGAGACCGACCCTGGCTGGGGTTAGTGGCCGGTCATCGCTCTGGACCAGTGTTCCCAGGAAAACTTGGAGAGGTGGGGGTGTGTGGGGGCTGCTGATGACAGTGGGAAAGGGGGTCTACAGGACCCGGAGGCGTGACTAGACTTTGGCGAAGATGATTCGCGATCATGTCAAGAAATGCTTGCGTCAGGCGAAGTCTTGGAAGTGGCCTGCCCTAAGAGCTTGCAAGTCATAGCAGTTCTCGTCACGGATCGGAGACGAATTACAGGCGACGTCTGTGCACCAAGGCGGGGATAAAATTATACTGAGTCTGACTGGCAAAGGACTCGTAAAAAATTGGATCTGGGGCTGGGAAAAATCGGGGAGACAGGTCTGACAAAGGTTGAATGGGAGTGTACAGGAGGAGGAACAAGTTTAAGTTCTTGCAGCAGAGGAATGACTGGTGACATCATTTAATTTTTAAAACAATTCAATTTAAAAGTGTGCCAAACATACTAGTTGGCAGCACACTGTACTAATTTAAAGGGTATCAAGTGCTTACTAAGCCCCTGCTCTACCTTTGAGTGATTAATCACGTGGCCAACAACGCTTCAGTTATTCCACTATTTTTAGAATAACTCTTATTATTTAATCAATTCTCTGGATATAAATTGTTTATTGGTTTTTTTTGCTAGTTTTAAATTTAATTATTTTGCACAGCTACTTTATCATAAGTTAATATTTAAAAAATTGCAAATGGTTTATTCATTACAGAAACGTTTTGGACTTTCAGAATTCTGTAGGATGTACTACATTAAAACATGTGTTGGTGTTTATTTAATGATCTTTATGTTCGCTATCAGCTGTAATAGTGTTTAGCTTTCAAATGCAGTGTTACCAGTGTATGCCAGGCAGGATAGTTGTATGGTGGTAGGTCATAAACTATACTAATTACTCTAGATAATTTTGTGCTGTATTCAAAACTATGTTCTGTTTGTAGCACTGTCATAGTAAATATTTAGTTATAATTTTGTAAAGATGGTTTTATTGGTGCAATTTATAAATCTCCAATTTTCTTAATTAAGTTGTGTCATATTGAAAAAAAAATTGATTAAATACATTTTTTTTTTATATTTTATGTTGTAGAAAAACTACAGTTTGGAATTCCTGCGCTCCATTCACAGTCCAGATGTAAATTTTCTTATGGTGTTAGCACCACCAGCACCCCACGCTCCTTTCACACCAGAACCAAAATACAGGAACCATTTCAGCAGTGTAAAAGTGCCAAAAACACCCAATTTCAACACTTCTGACAATAAGGTAGGGTAACATATTTTACAATATTTTCTGATATACCTATGTGAAATATTAAGTTTATTGTATCTGACCAGACATGATTCCATACCTTGCCATGTTGATAAACTAATTCCAAAATGAAACTCTTGAGATAAAAATTATTGGAATGACTGGAAAACCTAAATTATTGAGATAAAGAGGGTTGTGAAGGGAGTTGTAAGGGTGGGATGAAGATGGGGATTGATGGGCAATGGTACACAGGCACTAGTTAGCATTAGAAAGTGTGCTAACTCATGGTGAGAAGATGATATAAGAAAGGTAAGAACATAAATAAATGGCAGCAGGGTCATGACCTCTGCAAGGATAACCCCAGGAGTGGATGAAGAATTTCATTTGGTGGGGGAGGGGTGGGTTAAAACCACTTTTCCCACTGTTTGCTGAAAACTGTCTTGAAGGTTTGAAGCTGACGTTAAATTGTCTGACATCATCCAGTCTGGTTGAGTTCACGTCAAATTCCCGGGTTTTGGCACCATGTACATTTTATTACTAAAAGTTAAACATTATCCGCAGGCCACATACAAGGTAGCCAGCTTACAACCACGTGGTAGTACCAAATATTGTAGTTGGACAGTATAGGAAAGCCGTCGAAAAAACGGGATTACGTTATGCAGTGTATTCTAGAGGTAGGATCTGATACTATGGCATTAGCGCATTACGACATTAGTAATAAAAGGTATTTTGGCAATTTTGAGTGTACCTTTTTCCCAGTTTTATGCAGTTGTAATTATTTATTATGGCTGGAAAAATTTGTGCAATGTTTGGTTGCAACAATTACATTATTGCTAACTGTTTGAAGTAATTTTTAAAGTTAAATTTCTTTACACGCGTTGGTGTCGAAGTCTGCATGTGGCTGCAATGACCTATTTTATGTTCTCTTACATGATCACCGAAGGAACATATCAAGCGTCCTTTAAATTGGTGTATTTAGTATTGCAGTATCATGTGTGGCTGATAACTGAAAGTCAATGGGATCAAATCCAGCCCATCTCAGTTTTTTTTTATTTTTTTTTTAAACATTTTCTGATATGACTCATTATTACATTTTAACACCATAGTTAAAGAAAAACATATGTTACTGTTACTTGTTATTTGTTTAAGTAGGTGTTATAATAAATAATAACTTTAAAAACACAGCCTATCCGTTGGATTGGTTATTTTACACTAGGTAGGCATATAACATTAATTTTTTACTGCCAATAAAAACTAATCTAATAAATATCAAAATGATTGCTTGAGTATACATCTACATCTAAATGTAAAAAAAAAGAAAATGTGTCTACAACCTTTATGGCAACAAATCTAAATGAGATTACTGAGTATGAAGTGACACAACTATCTGCCACAAAGGTATTTTCTCCTTTTGGTAGAATTAAAAAACTCATATGACATTCAGTGCTGCAAGTAAACAAATGACACAGTCCATTAACGTATGTACTGTACAAATGACATCTAGGTCAACGTTGCATGATTTCACAGGTAGTTTTTAACCAGCCTTCTCAAATGTTTTATGCTATGCTATGGTATACCTAAACTGCATGACATATTGCTTTCGTTCAGGGGCTTAACAGATGACATCACACACTCAGCCCTGAAATGGTACACCATAGACCAAGCATTGCATAATGAAAAGTGCTTAGTTTTACTTTGTCAGTGTTTCTCCCAGTCAGCCTGTCTAGAGATAACAACAATTTTATATATTAGATGACACTGACAGCAAACTGGCTGCAATTGTTGTGTTTAGAAATATATTTTGGACCTCAATTTATAATATATTTATTAAATGCTATGGATGTTATGGATATCTTTTGTAGGATAAACACTGGCTTCTTCGAATGTCTCCTGCTCCTCTACCAGACAGTATGTCTTCACATTTAGACAACATTTACAGTAGTCGTTGGGAGACCTTACTGTCAGTAGACGATATGGTTGAAGCTGTAATAGAACAACTTGATACTGTTGGTCTATTAAATGATACATATATTATATTTACTTCAGACCATGGATTTCATGTTGGTAAGAAAATATTATGTTATTAATTATACTTTAAAAATGTAAATATTTTTGACTGCATGCATTGTAGTTTTAAATATTACAATTAAAAAAATTACAAAATAGATCTTTGTTGAAGTATAGTTTTCTTTTAATCAAACTGACTTAGCTTATCTTATTAAATTACAGGAAAATTTAAATATTTATTGTTATATTCCAGGTTGACCCAGCTAAGCAAACCAGAATAGTAACAAGAAACTTTAATCACTGGAAAGTTTGTGATGTTTTTATATAATGATTTTTATGTTATGTTTTTAAGTTTGTCCTTTTACCAACATTAAAGATTAACTATTATTTACATATAGTAGTTTTTTCTACTAGAAATCTTTAAATACCAGAATCTTTGTACAGTATTTTTTTTTCCTTCCAAAACAACAAAACAACACATGGATCACAACTTACATATGTCCAGATGATTTCCTGCACATATTCACTGTAGTTTGTCGCTCAATTACAAAAAGAAACTAAGTCAGTTTGTTAACTTTTAACAAAGGTACATTGTTGCACGGATATGTCCCGGGAGGATGTTGATGCCTTGGGTCGAATTTCTATTTAAAAGGTTCAAAAATAAGATAAAAAAAAGTTAAGACTCAGCCCGGCCCCGATCAGGAGGCGTGAAATTAATCTATTCGTTAAATACCAATTCATTTTTTGTGAACTGTCAACGACACGACCGAACATGGCGACAATCGAGCGACAACTTGTTGAACAACAAAGTTGTCATCACTCACGAAGGTAAAAACAAAGAGAAGCAACCCCATGGGTCAACTGACCAATCACAATATAGAATCAGAAACATGACCATATAGGAAATAATATGCTGCTAGAATTTTTCTCTGAAAGTCTGGAAAGACACATCACACCACCTCACGGTACATTCTGATTTGATTGACTGGCAAGACAGTGCCCAACGAAAGTTCTAATCCATTGCTGCCAAGTCATTCACCTATGCGCTGGATTTTCCCAGCACACTAACTTGAGGTGTGAAAAATAACTTGCTGGCGACAAGAGTGTTGCGCCAGTGTCTTCCTTTCTTTTTAAACCTTCTAGAATGTTACAGTATCACTAACCAGAAGATGCTTTAAAATTGTAAAAACGTAATAAATACACTTGTTATTTTTAACTGATCAAGCAAAACAGAGAAAAAAATTGATAAAAAAATTAATTCATCTTTATGTAAACCTAACCAAAAATAATAATAATTTATATTTAAGTACAAACAAAATACCTTAAATGCCCATGGTTAATAGAAGAAACACGAGTATAAGTTAATTATGAAACATTAAGATAACATCAGCCACATAAAACATTCTCAGTTAATTGTTATCAGTGGCAAGGGGCAGGAATTATGCTATGCTACAATATTTTTCTTTGAACTGCATTACGTACATTATGTGTTGGTGCAGCTAAGGTCAGCAAGCTTGGGAGGATAAAATGAAATAGAAAAATTTCAGAAAGACCAATATTGATACTCAGTAATATTTAAGTCATCTGAGTATTTTTTACAACTGTGTATGAAGTTTAAAAAATAATTAGAATAGTTGCTTTTATTTTTTTTAGGCACTGAGTTATAAATATATGTTTTTATACTTAAATTAATGACTTCAATTACAGACTTAAATTCAATGATTTTAGGCACTATTATAAAATTATTTTTTTAGTTACCTCAGTAACAAATCACAGCGATATTAAGGGTATGGTGGTCAGAGTATTCCTGGTAAAAAGTTGTGGCATTAACTTCAGACTAAGAGTTATTTACCTAGATTCCGTGACTTTTTAAGTTGAAGGATATATTCAATTTTTTAAACTAAAAATATGTTTGCTGAGCTATCCTGCTCCTGTTTATTCAGGAAACAGGTTTTATGGATTTGCTATTTTATGTTATGGCTTCAACTATTTGAAAAAATAATTTCCTTAATGTTATTTTCTACGGTTTTAAAAATTTTTATTAAGTAATTACTCACTATGAACTCTGAAATGATTTTGCCTTCCTGTTCTGTGTTGCACTCAGAACTCCAGTGTAACACATTGGTTTATAAGTTATTGTCTTAAGAGTGAAAGTTTTGGGCTCACCATTCAAAACGACGATGTTTGCCTTTAAGTTCACACTCGACTCCAATTAATTTTTTACACCACCACCAATTTCACTCAGTTTGATTAACTCAAATAAATACATTACATATAAAATCAAATTAACAAGTGTAGTGTAACAATTCAATAGCCGTAGGTTTGGCTACAGAGTATTTGCTACAGAGATGGACCTGAACGGTGATCAACGATGATGGAGAGTTATGAAGTTGTCCACAATGATCTTGTAAGTTAGGTCCCAAAACATGTATATTTAATGGTTGTTGGAGTCCTAAAAGGTAAAACACTCAAGTTACACTAATTTGGATTTATTGCAAACTAAAGTTTTACAAAATTTAAAAAAAACCACACCAGTTTACATTGAAATCATTTGGCAGATAAGGTATGGCTTAAATTTTGACAATTAAACTATGATTAAGATCACTCGCAGCTGAACCACAAAGAAATGGGGTCATGCCCCAGCGTGCTTATAAACCCATGAAATGTAGAGAAAATTTGAAAGTTGGAATGTCTGAAGACACAATAAAACACAGGTTTCTTAATAAATTCAGCGCCCACTATGCTTTGTTACATTTAATTTAGATGTAGAAGTATGCTGTCTGCTGAAAGCAACTCTGCCAACATGCAAAATGCAAAAACACGTCTACATGATGCCAATGCTCCTTGGACCAGAGTGCCAGACAACATGGCTGTCTTCACCCACGTGACCCAACAAACCAATAAAAACACAGCTGTTAAACATGTTGCTTTCTCTGCCAATCACAAAGCTTTACAAAGTACATCCAAAAGTCCATGAAATGTTTTATGTGTCCTTAATAACTGTGTAATTTATTCTGATTGGCTGATGAAAATAGACTCAACAAAATATTACACTACAGATAATAATGCAAATGTGCAAACATGTGCATTTTTATCATACTACTACAATACTAAAAAAGATAAAACCAACATTGGCCTAGAAACAAACTTATACATAAAAATTAATGAAAGAAAGTGAAATTTAAGTAAAACAAAATGCCAAAAATTATATTTATACACATGTCAACCTAGACAAAAAGCCAACAAACAATTATTAATTTAGGACCATTTAGATAGTAAAATTATTTAAAGTTCTACGTGACATAAAATACCTAAACAATACATGCATTGCAACATTACAATAGTACATTAGAAATAAAAACATACATACATAAGAAGCCTGATGTAATGCAGTTCTAGTATCTAAACAATGCTGACTTAAAGCAAAGCTAGAAAGAAGTGTATGTGTGTCGCCTGTGCTTCTACGCTCCATCTGGCTGCATATCACAATTTACCACCTCCATTAAAGCTTGAATACTTATTTGTAAGTAAATAGGCCAACTCCTGGACTAAATACAGATAATCTATAATGTAAGGATACATCATCTCCCCTGATAGCCGTTTTTTAACTGTGTGCGTGAGTGAGAGAAAAACCAGTGATCACAAGTGATTTTTTTTTTCATTACCCTAAACAAAACTTATAAAATTATAACAAAAAAAATTCAGGCCAGCACAATTGCAATGATGCAAAAAAAGTAAATCAAATGCATCATGTAGTGTATTTATTCATAAGCATACTTTAAGTATATGGTGAAAAGTCTTTAATTCGGCACGTTCGGGACTACGGACATGTCGAGATAGTGATTTTGCCCGATTATCAAATGTCAGTGTAGTTTAAACGAGAATACCAAATGCAAAAAGTAACCTGCTAGAAAACAGAAAACACTGTGCTGAAATGAAAACCGACATAACTATAAACTCTGAGCGATCTAAAAAAGCAGACAGCGCAGTAAAGCAACGTAGCGGCCGAGGTCAACAGCTAGAATCCACACAAAGAAATGAGCATGAGCAGCTAAATTAGTGCCAGATTACAGACTGTGCCAAAGCATAGACTGCCAGATTGTGTTACTGGGATGAGAATGTAAGACATGCAATTTTAGGTCTCACAGTGCAATTTTTGGTTTAATTTAATTGTAGTGATGCTGTTAAGAAAAAAATACAAATAAGAGTATTGTTTTTAAATATGTTACATGAGTATCTTTTATATTGTGATATAAGCTTGATTCATTTCTCCAAATTTCTCAGTTTTGTCTTGCCTAAATTGTGTCTGGCTGACCTAAACATACTTCAACTTCCAAAAGAATCTACCATTACAAATTAACCATTTTATTACAAAAGCCTTACCATGCAAGAATTTTGATAAACATTTAAAAAATAAATGAATACCCACACATTGTTAATGACTGAAAAGGCCTCATGATTGGTGCCATTTTTTTTTTACTTAATTACATAGTTAAAAAATTGTTTCCAATTTGTGTAACAACTTATTTTTATTTCAGGCCAGTTTAGCTTACCATGGGACAAACGCCAACCTTATGATTTTGATATACAAATTCCTCTCATGATACGTGGCCCTGGAATTAAAAGGAAGACGATGATAAACCATCCAGTTTTAAATATTGATCTTGCTCCAACTATTTTAACAATGGCTGGTCTGGAACCTCCAGCATACATGGATGGCTCTTCATTTCTTCCATTAATGCTCAAGAAAATGAAAACAGATATAGAGAGAAGAGTTTTTCTTGTTGAATACAAAGGAGAAGGGGATGATAGTACACTTGATTCTTCATGTCCACTTCCTCATGATAATACCTTATCAGTAAGTATTGCAATAGTGGTGTTTTTTGATATGAAGCATAAGAAATATGTTGTATGTATAAATTTATACTAATAAAAAGGTTTTAATGTCTTAGAAAAATTAATTAAATAATGTTTACATAAATATTTATTGTACATCAACACTCTTTTACTTTTGACAAAGTATTTAAAAATTTTTATGTTGTAATATTCAAATTTTTGAAATGAAATAAGCCAATATTTGAACTAATACAGGAGATTAAAAAAAAAATAAATGAAATATCTCTTGAACAAAAGATTTTACAAAAAAGGTGATCATTTTTCTTGTTGCATTTTTAATATGTAGATCATTTTTCAGTTGGTTCAGTTTCTTCTTAATTTCTAAGGTTTCCGATCTTGAGTCCAGTAGAAGAGTCTGGAGAATTTCGGAATAGCTTTTGAGTTCATCACTTTCAGGCACGGTGAATTTACGGCCTAGATTACTTATTCCATTTTTAAGGCACCCATAACAACTTCCTTTATTTTACCAGTTTCCTTGTTTCTCATTTTTTGGGGGATAATTTGAATACATTCACGGAGGCATCCTCAATGAAATCAAGAGTAATTGCATTATCATGTGGCATTAAAAAACCCATCAGGTTGATCTAAACCATCAGGTTGTTCTGAAAAGTCAGTTAGCACATTTGCAATCAACTCATCTATCAGATCTTTTAAGTCACATGAGTGCCAAATTCGAAACATTGTTAGTAAACAATTTTGATTGGTAACCAACTTATAGATGCCTTTTAAAAAGTTTGGCCCATTCATATATATAACATTCCTTTTGAATTAACTTTTCATGACCTGTACTTTTCTGTTTTTGATCTCTGCTTCTGATAAAGAAAATGACATTTTGCCTGCTTCTTGACACATACAACACACAAACATGTTGACTTGACTACATTCATATTTTTGATGTAGTTCTGTTGTCACTCGGAACCTTTTGAACAGTTTAATCCACTCTGGCCATTCGGCTGGTGTCCAAATAATTAAAGTGTTCCTGCAAAATTATTTAAAATGGCATGTGGCGCTTCAGGTTTGCTGGTGCACCTTATATGTCACTGTGCACTTTATCATTCATTTATGCCATATAACACTATTATCGTTCACACACCTATTGTCTAGCTATAAAGTCACAAACAAGTTACTTTTCAAAGAAGATAAAATGCTGTTCTGTTTGTCTCTTGCTCATGATGCTGATTTTGTCCAAAGTACTCGGACATACTGCTGTTCAGTCCCACCACCCATACCCTTTGCACAAAGTATTTCCCTAAACAACAATACATTTCCCAACACTACAGTCAATCAGTCTTAATATTTTAATAGCTACACCTGGCATATTTTCTTCTTGGCTGCCCATGAACAAATTAAAATGATATTTGATAGTGAAGAGTTTTGAGAAATCTTTTTTGCATTCTGGGCATTGTTTTCAAACATGGTTCCAACAAAATAAAAAATTATTTTCAGACACATTTTACTGATGCTGTACTTTGTGGAATTTCAAATAGGAAAATAAATCTTACATATACAGTTTAAAATGCTGTTTCATGTTAAAGAATTTCTTGAAAAATAAAAATATTCTTTGCTAAAGTGTGCCTGAAATGGTTTACCTCTCTATTCTACTTCTTGTTTTCATTGCTGGAAAATGAGCATCACTTCAGTAGATTATTTTTATTTAATTGTATTTCAGGAATGTGTAGCTGATGCCCTTTGTAAATGTCAAGATTCAAGGAACAACACGTATTCCTGCTTGCGGTCTCTATCAAATGCATCAAGCCACCTGTTCTGTGCATTTGAAGATGATGAGGTAATTATTATGCATTATTTATTTATAGTACAAATTTGACTTGGTGTTATAAGAACATTTATTTTAATTTTTATTTTAAAGTTATTTATTTTTCATCACTTTCACTAGTTAAATAGAACAGTATTTCATGTCATAATTTGTAGTACCTACCATTTATTTCAACCTTAAATTTTCATCTCTCTCACTTTCCCCCCCTTTGATCTCCCAGGAGTCAGGAAGCATCATAATATGGAGCTTACCAATTTTTTGTGTACATATAAATAAGCTGAGGTAAACATAACCTAATTTCAAAACACTCCAATGCTAAAAACTGGAATTGGGAATCCTGAAAAAGGAATGGTTAACTAAGGTAAAAACTGAAAGCTTACAACAGTAGCATTTCCATTAGTGATACAAAACATAAAACAATAGGCTTGGTGTGTCTTAGGTGTGTGTGTGTATGTATGTATGTATGTATGTATGTATGTATGTATGTATATACATACACATACATATATGTATATATATATATACACATATAAATTAACAAAAAAAAATTTTGATAATGTTTTTGGATGTATAACGAAATGAACTAACACCTTATTTCAAACTAATGTCAAAGGAACATTTGATTAGCAAGTTTTTTTCTGGAAGAAAGTCTCTTGAAATCATAGAAATTTGGTAAAATTTTTAATTGGAATTTATTAACTGGATGCTAGAACTTCGAGCAGTTGACTGTGTTTAAACATAGTTTTATTATAAACAAACAGTGAAATTTATCTGACATTTTTTTTTAAGTTGTTGTGGTAGGGTTTTGTTACAGATCATTTTCCAAGGGCACCACCACATGTGAGAGGGCATGTAGACACAGTTAGTACTCTGAAACTCAGAGCCATGGCGTCCCGCTTGTGTAACAAGACTTGAACCCCCTAGTCATTAACTACACAGGCAACCGTTTGTTCTAAGAGACAGACACTCTTCTTAAATTAACACAATAGAAGTTAAGTGGACTCTTAGAGGAGTTCCATAAGCTTTAGTCTCGAAGGTGAACTATCAAGTAGTTGCTCCAGACAAAGAAGTCACTTTATTGCAATTAATTGTCACTACATATTTCTCCATATTTCCACTACATGGACTAAGCAAGCAAGTTAATTTCAAAATAATTTGGCTACTGAAATAAAATTATTACTTAGTTAAGTCTACCACCTGAGGTAGGCCCTAAAGATAAAAGAAAGCAATTTAGAAGTTATACGATACCAGATGGAAACAGGTAAGTGCAGATAAGTGGCGGCTTAAGAGAGACTGAGCCGATGCCTATACGCAATGGCCGCAGGAAGGTATCTGGCCACCAAACTAAATGACCATTAGGTTAGTTCAAATTTGTGCCAGAGGCCAAAGGATATTAATTTATCATTAGACTAATGTAAATATTACAAGTCAATGCAAACAATATTAATCCTTACTAATTATTACAAAAAAAAACTTATATAATATTTAAATTAGGCCTGCTTCAGCGGTGTTCGGCTCGGCTCGGCTCGCAAGTGTTTGGGTACTCGGCTCTGTTATTTATATAATTATTAAAAGAAAGCCCACCTTGATGTTTATAAGCTGTCCACTGAATGCACATACACTTGGTGCAAAACAAAAATATATACAAATAATATTGCTAATAAAGGGGGTGTGGCACAAATGCTATGTTCTTATCTCCACCTCTCCCCTTTGGGTTGTTTTCTTCAATTTGTAGATTTCTGTGTATTAGCAAATTTAGTTTGTTTGGTCACTTGTCTAAATATTATTCATAATGTTTGAGTGCATTTATAGTTCACATTATTGATTAATACCTGCGCACTGTGGATTTCTCTTTGTTGCAGAACTTTCTAGAATCATATGATTTGCTATTAGACCCATTTCAACTACATAATTTGGCTCCAGATATGGATAACGGCACCATCAACACTTACATGTCAACTATTCAAAATCTTAAAAACTGTACAGGAAATGTTTGCAACAGATACAATACTTAAATAAGTTTTCAGTTGTAAAAATTACAGCTCTAACTAAAACATTGGTGGGTATTTAGAATTAAGTATTTTTATTGTGTGTAATTTTTTAAGAAGCATTGTACTTTTCCATACAAACATAATTATGATCAGCGTAAATTGTGTTTTATGATAAAATACTTGTATACGCCGGTTAGTTTTTAATAATAACTAAACCTTTTATGTGATAAGTTTTAATCCATAATAATTAACAACTTTTGTCTATTGCTGTATAATTAACGTTGTAATTAAATTAGTGAATGACATTAACATGATTTATTCAAGCATTTTTGGAAAAAAAAAAAAAAAACTATAGCATTTTCCAAAATCTCCTGTGTTTACATTTAACATGTACAGTAGAACACGTGCAACTTTTCTGTCGTGGATAGTTAGAAAATTTTGGCCGGTTCCTTGATTTTCCTTTATAATCATGAAAAATCTGTATATTTCAAATTTTATTTCATTAATTCGAAGGAAATAACTATAACTTCTAATAAGACATACTGAGTGTATTTTATTTTCTGTACATAATAAAATTTTACAAATTATAGTTTTGAGCTTGTTTCATGATGCAGGCCATAAACATGTTCAAGGCCATCATCTCTTTGTCTACTCTACCCTTCAAATAGCCCGGTAGCAAGCAGGGAATGTCCAGTTACCGACCATTTGAATTCCCTTATTGTTTATTCTCTCTAATTTTGGGCTAAACATAACTTTTCCTGGATGCATGCCTCTTGAAATAGTTCTCACCATGTAATTCTGGTAAGTTTCTCCGGTCAGGTTTTATATGCCTTCTCTACTGTACCTTATAAGTTAAATTCAGCTTTGTGTTTTTTTCTCTTGTGTTCTAACTTTGTGTGTTACATTTCTTAGACATTATAGACGGGGTATGCTATGTCGCTATTCAAACTTATGTATGCAACATTATTAGAGAAAAATGCTGTCATTGAAGATGTGGAAAGGACTGAAAAATAAAATTTCAATTTGTCAAGACTTTTGGGTTATCACTTTAAGCACCTCAAAGAAAAAAGGCAACATTTTACCACAGGAAAAATATAGGGTAAAACAAGAGAACCAAAACATTCGGTGCGGTGAAATGGTAAAAAGCAAGCACATAAAAAGTATCCCTGACAATGAAATTTAAAAGGAGTAGGCCAGTGGCTTTTCTCAAGGTTCTTCTGTTCCCACCACCGTTCATCCCACCATTTCACCACTAGTACATCTCTAACGGCCTTACGTCGACCAGATGTAAAATTCTAATTCATGTCCCCAAATATTTTCAAAAGAAATAAAACTATGCCAACAGAAAATATTCCACATGAAAGGGTGGATGGACAAAATATTGTTTGACTAGATGAAGTGTGAATGACAACCATTAAAGTGAACAACTAAATCAGTTGTCTGCTGGTTTCAAAAAAAATTTCTGGAAATTTTAGGGAGCAAGAGAGAAATATTTTTAAAAATAGGTTGATTTCAAGTGGGTTCATATCATCGTATCAATTTTGTGACCACTCAAAATGTGTATGAACAGACCATTTAGCAACCATTTGCTTTATTTTAATCAGCGTGGATGTCAGCTGATGGTCAAGGACACAAGGATTTCCTATGAATCAGTGACTACATGATGAATCAGCGTGGATGTCAGCTGATGGTCAAGGACACAAGGATTTCCTATGAATCAGTGACTACATGATGAAACATAGTGTAGTGACTAACTTCACTAGTGCAGAATGTGGCAATTTTCAGTTGCCTCACAAAGCAACTGCAGTTAATATGTACTGACGATACGATGTGAATGTAGATTAATAATAATCATGGTTTGATACCGAGCTTATCAAAATAAACGTACAACAGTTACTGTCTCTGTTTGATAAGAATAGTGTTGCTAAGGCCAATGCCACTCCCATGATTATTTCAATACTTCCTTATTAATAACCAATGTCATGCTTATCTAATGAAGGTGGTAGGTCCAATTCCATCCCCTAGAATAACTTAAATTGTCAGCACAGTGTCTATATCTAGAAGGGAGGTTCAGAGTCCACTGTATTCAGGAGTTCCCTTCGCCTTAAACCTCTGTACTTTTATGTATGGTAGAAATTCTCACCTTTAACACAAAACTGTACAAAAATTAAAACAGCAAAGGAAAGTAGTAATTTTTTAATACAAAAATACTAGGAGAAAATACACTGCAAAAGATTTTTTTCCACATTTTCTTAAAATTTAAAAAAAAAATATAACAGACTTTTATAAAAAAAATATTACCGCAATAATTTGCATAGTATTGCAACAATGGTCTTTCATAGGATATATCATATATATTTCAAATGTATACAAGCTGCAAAACTTGTTTACAAAATACTTGACTTTGGTATTCATAACTATATGTTACACACACTACAATAACATGTCAATAAAACATAAAATCTAAATACCAGTCTTAAATAAATAACTTTTTTTTTAAATAACATAACATAAAACAACTATGAAAAATTACTAGAGAAAATATGTCATGATTTAGTGGTGGCAGTGAAACAAGCTTTATTACAGTGCAGTTTGAAGTTTGTGAATATGTATTTGTTTATGGCTATTTGAAGTAGATGAAAACCATTTATTATTATTTTAATTTGAAAATTGGAAACATATTTCCACTCATCATCTCATTCCTCAATATTTTTGAAAACATTTACGTTTAATTAATTCTGCTTAGCTGCATATAGACTGCAGTGGGATGTTGGTTAAGGTTTTGAATAACATAATCATTAAGACCAAACAGGTCTTGAGGGGTTAAATGGCCCAAGGTTTTGTAGCAATTTCATGGTTGCTACAGAAATAGAATCTTAGAATTCCCTGACTTTTCCCTGTTTTCCAGAAATTTAAGAGAAAAATTCCCTGACTTTCTTATGAAGTACATACCATAAATATCAACGTGCATATGATTAAATGTAATATAAAAATTTCAGCATGAGGTAAAATAAGGTTATTTATTGTGTTATTTTGACGGCAGAATTGCAAATGTGTTTTTTTTCCTTCGACATGGCTGGTGATAGCTCTTCGGCCCATATTGCTGAGTTGAATACTTTTGTAGCACAAAGTGCAGTATGCAGAATTTATGTTTTTAGCAGAGGGTTTGATATGCTGAAACTGTGACTCCTTGAGCCAATTCTCCTTAAAAGTAATTTTCTTCGACATCTCTAAGCTAAAAAAAAAGTACATATTAATATTTTCAAGTTAGGTTAAAAAATTATTGTTTATGAATTCTTAAAAAAATATCACTACACAAATACAAAAACTATTACAAATTCACACCTAGAAATATAACGGGCCTACTTAGAGAATTACAATAGCAACATTACAACATGCAATACTCTTACATGTTAACTAACGATTCTGGGGAAAAACATGTTCAGTTATGCATAATTTTTTTATACACAATGTAAGTGTCACGCAACAGAACTCACGGATAAAAGCGGTTGAAAAAAAAAGTAATTAAAAAAATAGTTAGAAAAAATACAAAAACATAACCGCACACAAAAGCCACGTGTTTTCGTATCAGCTTGATAGTTTTCAAAATGAGAATTGGTATTGCTTCTTTATCAAAATGCACTTTATTTTCTTATGATTGCATCAAAAACTAACTTCACCTGAAACAACGCCTTTAAATTCACGTAATAAGCTTTGAAGTCACCTTATTCCACGTGAAAATAGCCTTCAAAAGATAAACGACGCCATGCCCGTTCTGTAGTTCACTGCATGGAACGGAACAAAACACAAAGTCTCAAGGGCAAATTAAAAAGGAGCAAAACACGAACAAATGAAGGCCGGGTTCGCTAGTGAACAAACGAGTGCCTGGATTGGCCAGAAGTTATGGTGGGTGGTTGTAACAGCCTATTGCAACGGACAATCGTAGACCAAGTAAAAAAAAAAAAGTTGCAGTTGCCGTGTGCCTTAAGCAGCAGCCTTTTAGCAGAGTCGTTCGGTAGCGGTACGAGCGCATCAAAACAAAGCTTTGTTTGAAATATAAGCAACTTTAAAATTTCCAGAATTCGTAGAATTTTCCCTGACATTTCCCGGAATTCCCTAACCATTTTAATTTCCCTGACATTTCCCGGTTTTCTAGTCCTGTAGCAACCATGAATTTGTTTCATAATCCACAGGGCTGCAGGGAGAACACACACTATAAGAAATAATATTAAGCTAGAACATTACTTGAACTATTTCTCATGATGTGTCTTTAAGCACACCAGAATAGCCAGAATACTGAATTCATAATGGTTCAGGTTCAGCTGCTAACCTAACAATCATAACTTAATTTATGAGCACCAAGTTAAGTACCTGTTCTAAAAGTTTTCATCTAAGCCTTTCTGTACATAATCATGTCTCTTGTGATGAAGCAGACCTTGGCTCATAATGGAAATAGGTTCTTTCCTGTTACCTGTTAAACCTGACAAAATCAGCCTTGTAGACATGTTAATATTTGGATAATTATATGGCTTGTCAGGCTGGCCTGCACAGCTATTTGACATATTTTCATAAAACTATAACTGTTTCATAAAACTACAAATTGATTCACATAAGTACACAGTTAAAGTTTGCAGGAGATCATTTGTATTATACATTTATAGAAACAGTGCCCTTTGCTAAGAATAAATGGCTGTCAGTCTAGAATTATTTTTGTCTGAAACCCACTTTTGGTGGCGACATGTATTACAAAAGCACTTACAAAATACAGTTCTTTATTTTCTTAAAACTTGTGCGTTACACTACAAAATAATACAAAGATTACTTACAACATAAAACCCCACATTCACAGCTTTAAAGTTTATAAGTTCCTACAGTTTATACTTCTTTCCTGTGTTCCCATTAAATACTTAAAGTGTACATTCAAATTTTTCCCACACGTTTCTTCATTTTGCAACACTTTTTCTTTAGCTTGCCGCCAACCCTCAGTGTCCCCTCCGGTCCAGAAACAGTATGCATGTGAAATGCCCAGTGCCAGTGTTGTATAGTGCCCAGTCGGGACATGACAATAAATTGAACTGTCGAGGGGATGCAAGATCGATAGTCGACCCTGCCATTAACCACCCCCAGCAGTGACCTGAAGCACAACAGCAGTACATAGGCAACTTTCAACCAGAATGGTTGCATGTTTCCGCCCACGAGGTCTATCGTCGTTGTGCTAGGTACTGACTAATCCATCTAGTGTTTGCATCTGTTTAGTTAGCTGTGTCCTAGGGGCCTACACGCAGGGTGTCCTAGATAGACAACCCTGCTGCTTAAACCACTCCTACTGATGATGTTACAACCCCGAAAGCATTCACCATCTCATTTTACCATGGGTTACCATGATGCTCCTCACCTTTCCTAAGCTAGCTGGCACCCTTTTGGAATCATCACTGATTCTGAAACCCCTGTATTACACCTACACCAAAGGTGTCATGTGACAATCAACTTGTAATGACTATTCCATCATAGTCACCTTGTGCCTGTGCCAGGATTCAGGCAGGAACGTGTCACAGTTAAAACACTCATTCATGTAGTCTTCACTAAAGCCACCATTGTGTGTGTCAAATGGCAAGCACACACTCTGAAAGCCATTTTTGACACGACATTCCAACTGACTACCTGCCTGTGGGCACGTGGAGTTATAGAACAAAGGATATTTCTCCCCTCCCATTTCTGCTGCCAACTCAATTGGCCGTGATGGCATTGCAAGGACATTCAGATGGCTTGCTCTGACCATGCCCTAGTGCCACCTGAATGCTTACCAAGGTTTTCAAAGGCTCAGTCGCACTCCACCACCAACCACGCACACATGACTTCAACCAGCCAGCCACTATGAACCACAGGATGACATCCCTTCCTTCCCTATGTAACCAGCTACACCACAAGGCGTGCGTGCCTGCCCAATACTGCTTGTAATGAAATGAAGAGAAAAAATGACAGTCCCAACACCATGCATCCAGACATAGAAGCCACCACCAGCTGCTCAGGTGCACCTATCACAATATGAAGCGTGAAAGCTAAAATTTTGAGTGACAACGGAATAAATTTATGATACGTACCACAAATACGACACCCAACAGACAACACAGCCAGAGAGATTTTTTTCCATATGTACTGCACCTAGGTCAAAACTAACAGACTGCTCTTGAAGACACAAGGCACATCATTTCCAATATTTTCCCAAAGTAGACCATCACTGGCACAGCGTCTGCTCAATCCATGCCACAACTTTTCCAAATATGAACAGAAGGAATTAGCTGCTGGCAAACATCCAATAACGTGTTGAACTAGCTGACCACCACCCCTGAACTCACGCCCAGCATAACCGACGACCCCATAAACACCTATGAGGTCTCAAGGCACACCACCCTGCCCACTCTTGGAGACCCATTGAGGCCCTGGTGGATACAGCGACGAGCTAAACACACAGTGCTGCTCACCTCATCCCGAGGCTGGTCCTGGTGCTCAAGGTAGGGACACTGCAGCTGGCCATGGTCAACCACAACAGGGCATGCTAAGGTAGAAATCAGCATTAATGTGAGGTCAGCCACACTACAACCCTTGTCGTAGATATACTGAGGGATGGACCTATCTTGGATGGCTTACTTGTCTCCCTCGAAAATGTCACATTGGCATGACAGAACTGGAGAATCTGGCCAACACAGAGGGTGTCCATTATCCCAGACCAGCTCACCCTTATCAAGGAGAAATCCCTACCATTGACAGGCAGTTGCAGAGGCTCATGGATCTTCTCAACTGGTTGAGATCATGTGTACTGAACTTTGCCATCACCATTCCACTGATAACAACCTACAGTCTTTTAAGACCAAATTCAGGTGGACAGAGGCCGTTTAACATTCATTGGACATGACTAAAAAGCTGTTCAAAGAACGTCACACCTTATCCTATCTTTAACCAGATTACCATATATATATGTATGTACAAACTTATGCCAGCTAGCATGGCATGAGAGCTATCCTCACCTCCTGGCCAATAAGAAGAAAAATGGGCTGTGAAGTACGCCAGCACGAAGTTCGGGCTAGCGGAGCACCGGTGAGCAGGAGTGTCTCGTGTTGGTGTGGGAATTCAAGTGGTATTTGCACTACCTCGAGGGTTGGGTTTTCATGCTCCACACTAATAGTCAGTGCCTGTGTGGCTCAATTCCACACAGGAGACAAAACTGACCAGATGGTCGTTGATGCTCTAGACATTCCTGGTCAACGTGGAGCACATACCTAGCTGCAAGAATCAGCTGATGAACAAACTATCCCATAAAACTCATCTGTTACTCAGACCGCCACAGCACCACCATCTGCTGTTCTGTATACCCTACACTACACTCCTGGTAACGTACCCTCTGCCACCCCAGTGACTGTGGTGCACAAAACCCAGCGGGCAGATGCAGCCTCATAGGCCAGCATGCAGCAAGTGCATTATACCCCACCATCAGAGTCCCTCTACGGGACAACCCTATGGTCCACGACTGAGTTGGCCGAGCACCATTTAAGACTACATGTGTGGCTAAAGTTAAACTTGTGTAGTGGATTAGACAAATAATACTTAAGTGAAAAGTTGGTTAGGTTAAAGAAGCTACAGTAATTATACCAAAATATTTAAGTAAAAAAATGTGTTTTTATGTAGCTAACCTAACCAGTTTTTGTCTGTCTTATTTGCAAACCTCTAAATACTGCTAAATTCAACCCATTTTACAAAAAAAAAAGACATTATTTTAAAATGCTGTATTTGCAAATTAGTGATTAAATACGCTCATATTCAAACTTTCCAACCCAAGTTATTCATGTGTTTTTGTTGTTAATGGCAACCAGGTAAATCATATTTTAGTTAAGGAATATTACACACATTTTCCTCTGGAATCAGAAACCATTATTCACGTTTGTTTATTATTTTGAGTCATAAACTTCTTTTAATGGCTATCACAAAGAGTGGCAGTGTTTTGTGTTGTAGTCCATGGTTGTTGACATTTATTAATTTTTTTCCACTACTGGTACATGTGACGAAATGAATACAAATAATAGTTTGTTTTCAAGATTGAAATGTCACAAATAGTCTGGGTTTTGAGTCATTCATACAATTTTTTCTGCTACTGCTTTATGTGAAAATAGTGAAATGACTTTTAATAACATGTGGTGTGTTAATACACAGAATATTGTTCATGTTTTTGACTATGGGGTCCCGTCAAAACATCTATACTGGGTATTTATATAGCAAAAATGATGTTAACCTAAACAGTTAACGTTGGTATATGACAAACTTGTGAGGTACGCTATATCAAATAACATTTGTAATTTTGAAGTGTTAGTATTCTATAGAATTGAATTAAATAATAAACTATTCATATTTCATCATTTGAATATTCATACAGGCCTAGTTAGTAGCCACCTAGCAGAACCAGAGCCTCAGTTGACCTTTGTGCCACGGTGGTCAATATGGATCATTAACCCCCCCAAGGGAGTTACTGAGACCTGGAGTGTTGGAGACCACCTGCCTAACAAAAATGTACAGGGCCTAGAACTGTGTGCCATTTACGGGCTATGCTAATGATCATACTACTTATACTGTATCTTCTGAATGTTATAGCACTTATACAGCTTTAAAGGACATGCTAAAAATGTCCACTTATGCATCAGCAGACACTTAGAGAGACCTGATAACTAGAGACCCGGAAAATTTGTGGGTTCAATGACCTCCAGGATAGACTCCAATATCCTCTACACACTCGGGCAAATGCCAACTATTCATTGGCTGCTGACTTGTGAGTCGTCTCGACTGGGTGGCCTGTGATTCGACACTTCTATGAGTGAGGGTCTCTAATTGGTCCTCAGTACTCCAGATTAACAGTGAACCAATGACAGAAGTAGCACTAAGGTATAATTATTTGAATTTTAGCATAACACGAAGTGAACCCGCGAATTTTCCGGGTCTCTACTGATAACACATTGGCTAGCACAAAAAACCCATTTTTTGAAGGCAGTGTTGGCATTTGTACATATTCAAATTGTGCACCACCTGTTAATTATCTTCAGCGCCGTGCTGCATAAAACCCTACCTGTTCTTTTTTCAAATAGAAAACAATTTATTCTATTACACTAAGAAACATCATAGTTTTTAAACGTTGGCATACAATTCTTCTTTGACAATCACGTGGTGTTGATGCCAGAAAACAGTTCATTTAACTCTTGCAGTAGCACTTAAGAGTTGTTCTAGCTTTGAAACTACATACATGCAAAAATTATAATTGGAAGGAGTTATTTAAAATGAAAAATTGCAGGCAAGCACCTAATGCATAGCCTGCCAGATGTAGTTATTTCTGCATGGGGACTGCCAGACATGTGACACATTCAAGACTTGGCTTTAATGTTTTGGATGACCTATATGAATCAGCACTATGAATTTGTAGAACCATATTAACTTCCACACTACTGAAAATTCTCGAGACTGCAACAGCATTAGGTAGGTATCGGCGATGAAATAATGTAGACAATTTTTACGAAACCAAACTAATTGCAGCTAATAACACAAGGATATAGTGAAAAGCCTTGCTGATACTGACTCTCCTTCATAGCTATTATGATGTACATAGTTTCTAAAGAAGAACTATAATCAAAAAAGTGAAATAATAATTTTTTTTTTAATTTATAAAGCAAATCCCTTTAAAAAAGACAACTTTTAAAAATAATAATGATGGGCAGTGACTAGACTCATACAGGTGTCACATTTCATGCAGAAGGAGAAAAGAAATTCATCACACTATCTTACTCCCAAAAAAACTAATCACGATTGAAATGTTCTGGATGGTTAAAGCTCTAGAAGAAAAATGAACTGCAATTCTAACACGGACCACATAATTTTGACAAATATTTCCCAGATAATTAAAAAAACACAGTTTAAAAAAATTAAATATATCTTTTTTGTAGTTGTAGTCTCCTGACTACACACACGTATCATTTTTCACACATTAAAATGGATGTTTTTTTCGATATTTGAACTTGTTTGTTACTGGATTAGATTAATGCTGAAAATTTCAATGCTGAATGTTTCATCACTATATTCATAGTACCTAACTTATATCAATTTTACTTTTTAATTCTTAAAAATTATACAAACAAACTTCATTAGGTACATTTTATAATGTTAGCTATATTTAAAAATAATGCAGGCAAAAAAAAAAAGGTTTATAATAATGAATACATTCCTTTCTTAGATGATGATTTAAACCACTCATTTGTGGAGTAGTATTTATAAACTATTATATACGCAAACACCAATATAAAAATAGTAACTACAAAATTTGATAATGCAGGCTTACATTATCAACATAATACTGGAACACAAATGTGGATGCACTTGATGTCAAGGGTAAAAGAAGGAACTTGCAAAAATATTCCAGAGAACAGCTGCCAGCATTAGACTTGAAAACAGCACAATGCTTGCCCACCACACTTGCCTTTCCCAGCGCTTTATTTCCAGATTCCGAAGAACACAAATACCTACCAGCAAGCCTGCTAAAGCACCAGCAAGATGAGCTGCATAGCCAATCTGAAAATAACACACACACATCTCAGATCCGATCCATAAAACTAGCTACAAGCTACTCAACTACACATGTAAGAATGCTTGTGAGGCTACAGAACCACATTCTCGAATGCCTAAACCACCAAACTACAGATGTTAGATTAAGCCTGTGGCTCAAACCCAAAAACCCTCCTCAGACTGCATATGGTGTATAATGCCCAAGATCTGTGTATTTGTTGATTCCAGCAACCCTAGCTATGTTTGTAAAAAAACTGGCTGATTCTCCGAGAGAAGAGCTGAAGTCGACAACTGATACACGTCATACGTATCATGAACCAAAATGAGCAGGAGGGAGGGGTTCCTTGAAGCGTACACTGGTTCCCCACCTGAGCTAATGGGTAGGAGTACAGAGCATGACGAGAGTAACACAAAACTCCCTTCTATTAGGGAGATGGAGGAGCAGATCTGGCGATGAGGTGATTACTGGAAAACAAATATGTGGTGGGAAAGAATATTTAGTGTCACACATTTATTAATAATCATAAAAAAAATCTCCATTGTGCACAATATTTTTAACGAACTATATACATTTAATGGCATAATCAATACTCAGGCTAACAAGAAATTATATCATTTAACAAACAAGTACACAAATACACTGAAGCTACCACAGACTTGAGTAAACATATTTTGCATCCCCACATTAGAAATGATACTGCACAGTTCTTGATCATTATAGTCAGCTCCTAAAATACTTCAGGTGTTAACTGATGGATGTGGCAGAACAATTCAGGAGGGTTTAGTAAACCCATCGAAAAGCCACAATCGCTAGCAAATTCAATACTTAATTCTCTACATTGTTAATAATAATGAAACGGCAAGAAAATATAAGAGTCACATGCTGAAGTACTTAAATTTTAACGAATACCTTATCAACTAATCACATTTCCTACTGAACTTCATTGTATGAGCTTCACAATAACTAGGTATGTATTTAATCCTAGATCACTCCAGGTTTCATGTCCATGGACCAAACATTGATATACACTAATTTTTTGAGCTTTAATAAAATTAGGCTCAAGTTGAGTATTTAAAACTCAACTTGAAATTCAGAATACTTGTGCACCCCTTACATTTAGAACATTAAAAAATACAGTAAAATTCTATACCTACATCAAATTTGAAAGGAGTGAAATTTTTATAAATGATGTATTTGTAAACAGGTGGGTCCAAACAAAGCTAGTAAGTCTACAATATCAGATTTTCCACTACTTTGAATGTGACTGCTACAAAAACTGCAGTGCATTTGTTATAGTAAATAATTTCTCAAAGAAAATAATTTTTACATATATTGTTCTATTCCATTCATATTAGAGATGTATCTAACTCCCAAATGCCATGACTTTATGCCAGTAAATAGGCTCATAACATACTGTCAAAAAAAAAACTTTTTCTGGAAGAAGTGAGACAAACTTAAAATACTAACATTAATAGTTATCACTTAAGTTCACAAGGAATGAGATGGTTATGCATTGCTTAAATTAGTTTGAAAAAGTTAATAAATACATAAATATATTTTCAAAAAATTTAAAAATTATGTCAGTAGTCATATTTGAAATACATGACCATTTTAAGCAATTTCAGTGCTTTTTGCTAGTAAATGTTTGAGGGACCATTCCTCCTCACGTACTTTGACAGCTGTATAATGCTAAAGTGGATTGGCATCCCAGCATGTGCTCTTTCGGGAAAAGGTCTGGCTACCTTGAAAACAAAACATTTGTCTCAAGACAGTGCAGTGTCTGTTCTATGAAAGTTACTATATGAAAAAAATCAAAGAGTGTGAGAGAAAATAAATTAGAAATAACTTGCCTGCTTGTCTTCATTTATAACATAACGGTTATATACTGCTGTTCCAATGTCAACCAAAGCCAAAATCAAGAACACAAGAAGTTGAAGTAATGCAAACTGCATTTCAGACCAGTTCTGAAAAATAAAAAGTAATTTAGTATAAAAAAAATTAAACACTTGAACAGTAACAGCATAGATTTTCCATTGACATTTAACCACTTACCATGATTATCGTGGCAACATGTGCAGCAATAATGCCATACACACCTCCAGATGCACCAGCCAAAAAAACTTTTGGGTCCGTCACAGATGTTCCAAGTGATCCAGCAATTACCCCGGCCAAATACACACACAGTACTCGCCACCATCCGTGCACCATTTCTAGTGGGATCCCCAGCATAATTTGAACAATCAGGTTAACAATCAGATGAAAAATGCTGCAAAAAATTGTCATGCCTTTATTAACAGGCTTTCAACAGTATGTAAAAAAAATATAATTTTGAACTGTACTAAAACTTCCACACAATCTACAAAGAGGAGGGTTTTTTTCCCTACATATCCATTCCAAAAACACTAAATATTGAAGTTTCACACATCTTACAGTAACATCCCTCACCCAACTTGGCATGAAAAATAATCTCTTATTGTTTTACTATGTGGCCATCACATCTAACCATTTGTAAGTTTACGTATAGAACTAACATTTAACTGGAAGCATGGTGGCACTGCAGAAGCTACAGAAGCGCAGCTGAATGGCATAATGAGCTAAGCACTGCTGCAGCACTTTACATGTTGGATGCTGAGTGAATGGCCAAAGGAGGGGAAGGAGAGACAGAGATGCAAGATGTAAAATTATCTTGGTTTATTGTGCAGTTATTAAGGCAGAAAAATCCCTGCATAATTCCCGGTTTTCCCATTTTTCAGTCACTATACACAAACTATAGGTGGGCATTTATTTTGTGTATATAAATATTTTATACATATGCCCACCCCTCAAAATAGTGCTGTTCGATTAGCGCAGTTTTGAAGTAATGATGCCAATTAATGAGGGCATGATCTGAAGTAGCATGGTCATAGATTCAAAGTAATGAATGAATGCCCTTTTTCGTTCACATAAATTTATAATTTTCATGCCCGCGCAATGGCAACAGCTCTTGTGTAACAAACACAATGCAACAAATTAAAAATATGATGGCACTTGTGTAACATTAATATAATGATGAATCAAAAAACAATAGCTTACAATTTCCATAATAGCTATTCGCTTCCTTCATTGTCTATGTCAATGTCCAATTAAAATTGTACAACAAATAATATTATGTAAATTAATTGTCCGACGCCCGCATGTGTGTTCAACCAATGTCTACACTATGCTGTCCCACAAGTCGTCGAGAAAACTCAGCGGAAACATTTTAGTTTAGGAGTTTAAATTAAATGTGCTGAAAAGAATTTACTGTGGTGAGCGGTAGACTGATGTGGCTAATGCGTTGGGAATTCCTGGCTCAACAGTGAGGATAATATAAAAAAAAAAAGAAAGGAAAAACTCTTGGAGGCTGCTGCATTAAATGCACCATCCCAAGAGACACAAAAACAAAATGGAGAAATTACTAACTATTTTTGTTGATGACACACAGTATAAGATACCACTGAGTCCTGACATTATCAAAGAAAAGGCACATAGTTTATATGAAGACTTAAAAGAATCATTCCCTGAGGAATACAATGCGCAGAAATTCCAGGTCAGTAATGGATGGTTTAATAATTTAGAAATTATTCTAATCTTCACAGTATATCCATGAAGGGCGAGGCTGCTAGTGCAGATGCACTACACAGATCACAAAGTGTTTAACATTAATGAAACTGGTCTTTTTTGGAAAAAACTTCCAAGGAGAAATTTTATTTCCAAAGAAGAAAAGTCTGCCCCAGGTGTGAAGGTAGTTAAGGATCGGTTGACACTGCTGTTGGGTTGAAATGTGGCAGGAGACTTTAAGTTCCAGCCTCTTCTAGTCTACCACTCAGAAAATCCAAGGGTGCTGCAAGGTTTGAATAAATCTCATCTTCCCATCATAGGGAAGGCCAACAAAAAAGCACGTATAACATAATCTCTGCTTCTTGATTCGTATGAGAACCACTTTGGCCCAGCTGTAGAGAAATATCTCAAAGCAAAGAAAGTTTTACTCCTCATGGACAATGCACCAGGTCACCCATCTAAGGAAACTGTTTGTTTGCATGGAAGTAGTTTTCATGCCACCAAACACAACATCACTAATCCAGCCCATGGACCAGGAGGTAATTTCTACATTCAAGGTTGGAGAAAGCAGGTGCAGTGGGTAGGGCTGTGTGAATGTGACTTTTTCAATGTGAATCAAATGTGAATCAAATAATTGCAAATATTTGCGAATAGCGAATAATTTGCGGATATTTTCTAATTAAGTTCTAGGTATAAATCTGAATAATGACAGTCTAAATTTGGCATATTATAAATTGTTGTTTAAAAGAGTAATGTTCTTTAGCTTTATATACATTTTTATTACTCAAGTAACATGTAAATTTTATGTCTCTTCTAATGGTTTAGTAATAAAACACAATCAGTGATATAGAAATGTCTTCATAAAAAGCTAAGCCTACACCTTGCCATCAACATTACGTAAATTGCAGTGCAAAAAGACCAATTCCTTTACATGTTCTGGATCCAGGCATTGCCTCTTGGAATGGAAGTGACAATGTTCCCAGAAGCAGAAAAACAACGTTCTGAATTTCACTTCTTCTTCTGAAAATTAAAAAAAAAAAAGTTTATGAAAGTAAACAGATCTTCGATGTATCAGTTTTATTCTCGGCAGTAAATAGTCAAGCGATTACCAATCAATATATCGAAGAGTTGTTTATTACAACTGCTCGTAAGCATGGTCAATATTCCGTACTCAGAGTCTTTTGGAATCAAACGTGTCAAGGTAAAATAATTTTTAATGAATTTTGTTTATCTTGTCTTTTTAATTTTATCTAATTATTTACGTAACATTCTCGGTAGTTTAAAAAGCGATTGCGCTGGAGAAATTCTAGCAACACAATTCTCTGGCCATGGACCGCTCTGCTGGCCATCAACACAAACGGACACGTTTTCTTTTTTGGTGTAGCCATGATGGCCGCTGTATTTACTTTTCTATCGTTAAGAAAAATTCTCTAGATTTGTATTAGTAAAATTAATTGAATGGTGACCAAAGAGCATGTGTGCATTAGTTTTTAAAGGTGAAAGCTGATGCGCTGGCATTGTTTTAAATAGTTTTACACTTTTACATGGCACAAACATGGCTCACCCGAAAATTGTGCTAAGGACAACTGGATATAATAAATTAATTATGCTACACATCACGTAAAGTTTGCAGTAAAAACGTAAGCATTTATGATAATTGTCATGCTACATTGGCTTTAATTGTTCTCAGTATGCCCATTTACCTAACCTAAAATTTGATGTAAGTAAAGGTCCGCTTACAGTTTTTTTTCCCCATTAAGTCTCTCGGAAAATGATTTCTCGAGGTTCGACATATTATTGTATCACACGTTTTGTCAAAAAAAAAGTAATATAGTATAATCCCGCCGATGCGACCCCTCGCGGTTTCCGGAAAAACGGACTTATAAACGGAATGGTCGCAATAGAGAATTCGGGCCAATTTTAACCCCCCCCCCCCCAAATATATCCAATTACATAAAAAATCGCCTTTGTTCGCATAGATTTCATATTCAAATGGTCTATGGTGTAAAAAAGACAACTTTTTAAATTCATATTACACCTCGGACTCGCATACCCTGACCAATGGGTTCTGATAAATACTCGCGCTAAGTGAATTCGCGTCACGCGAGTTCGGCTATGCTAGCCGGCTGGTGGTTATTTTCGTTCAAAACGTGTCGAAGGAACTTGTGTGGATCAGGTAGAAAACATTCGGCTATAAACGAAAGATATGAAAACAATGCTATCCTGAAATGCTGTGACATGTTTTTGGAGTAGATAATCACAGCGACAGACCGACAGGATGCGCTCCCGCCCTTGCCGTCAGCGATGTTTATTTTGACAGCTCAAGCAATTATCTTTTCCACGTCCCTTCACAGCGTAAAAAAAAAGAATAAAAACACGTTGGAATGCAGTTGGAAAAGTAACTATGCAGTAAAATAAATATATTTACGGCCCTGCTAATTTTTTTCTATTCAATAAAATTCGAGGTATTAGTGAGTTTTCAGCAGAAACTGCTGTGTGACTAATAAACAAATTTTATCATTATAACTTAAACTTATTAAGTATTTAACGGCTAAGGACAGTCGTATAAGCCCATAAAAATATTTATTTTACCGAGAATGGACTATACAACCTGGCTTTTGTCGCACGCGGTGTGGGTGGGAAGCAGATGCTGACAGTTTCTCACGCAGAAGGTTGAAATAAGGAAGGGAATGTGTTGAAATGTTAATTGGTAAAGGAGGGGGGGGGGGGTGTTTTTACATGGTTTGTGGCTCTGGGAGGGATGAGCCTTGAAGAATTAGCAGGGTATGGGAGAGGTAAGTGTCACGTCACGTCACGTATGACGTCAAGCCGCCGCTACCGCCAGCCTGGCCGGACGTGCGATAGTGGAGGCGCCGAGCTCGGCTAGACACTGCCGCGTGGACAGTCTAGAGGGGGGTGGTATCTATTTTTAGCCGTATTTCTTATACCTGCCTGCTTACAGTACAGCTCTCGCCAAGATAAACGTGAACACATAGCACCCAACAAAGTGTAACAGACTTGTTTTTCAGCCGATTTTACTCAAATTTTCGACTTTCTCTGCTCAAATTTTTCACGGTTTCTCAAAAAACGGTTGTATAAACGGAATGGACGCATCAGAGGGGGGTCGCATCAGCGGGATTCTACTGTATTAATACATTCGAAAACTTTCGAATATTTGAAAATTTCAGATACCTAATTTGGTTTCCAATGTGAATCAAATAAAATATTTGATTCGCACGAATATTTGAAATTTTGAATATTCGCACACCCCTAGCAGTGTGTGGTAAATAAGGGGAGGAGAGGGCTGGGGCTTATTGCTATCACACTGAAGAGGACAGAACGGAGAGTAAAGGAGGTGTATTCAATGTTGATGAGGCCAATGCTTGAATATGCAGCAGCAATTTGGGACCCATACCTAGGGATAGAAATTAAGGAAATGGAAAAAATGCAACGTAAAGCGGCTAGATGGACGATGGGTATGTGGAGGAGGGAAGGGGTGAAGGGTGAGATGCATAGGCCATCGGTGATGATGGAGGAGCTGGGGTGGGACACAATACACAGAACGAGGAAAACAGAGAAATTGGTGAAATTTTTTGAAGTGACGTCTAATAAATCGATGAACGCCGGCTGCATGCACGAAAAAGTGTCCCACTACGGATGTCCCACTACGGATGTGTTCCTGTTTGCTCATTGTACGCATGCGTGGCATCTCTCTTCATGCTCATTGTACGCATGCGTGGCATCTCTCTTCCACTCGATTTGAACAACCATCGATTTGACTTTTTAATCATATTTTTGTCGTTTGAATTATTAATATTATGTAATTTTTACGAACGTCCACCGATTTTCAGCACAATCGGTACGGTTATTTAAAAGTAATGTTGAATATTCAAATACATTTTGAACCAACAATGGTGTTTTACAGTTACACATAGTAATTAAAATTACACCCGGGATCTTCTGCACAATGTTTTAAAAAATATTGTAACACATTATAAATAAGTTTGGTGCATTTGGGATGCGTATTTGTTATCAAATCATGTTATAAAAACGAAATAATATTATTCCCCTACCCTGAAAAAAAGTTTATAAATATGTATATATCATTTGAAACTACTAATTGTATGTATGGTTTTGTCGCAGTGCGGTCAGCGTCGCAAACTTCCATTCCAAAGGATGTCAGTTCGAATCCTGGCAGGTGCAAAATTTTTTTTTGTACTTGTAAAAATAAATATGGCGCACACAACATTTAAATAGGAATAAATATATTTGAATTAATGAATGCAAATAAAAGTAAATTTACTAATTAAATTGTACATTTCATTTCACTCCTTTGTATCCATACAAAATAGTGATAATTAAATAAAAATGATTCATATTAAAAAAAAATTTCTTCCTCAAAGAATGTAATATTTTTAATGCCTAAATGGTTTGGTTGCAAAAGCCTATTACGGCTCAGTCTCAGGCCGAATATATTTCATTTTCTTCTGGATAAATCATTTCATCAATGTTTTGTTATGACATTGTCACGTTAAACTATCGTCCGTAAACCGACTTTACAGACAACCAATTTTTTAAGGTGAGAAGGGGCAAGGGAGCTGGGGGATGCTGGGAGTCAGGTTGAACAAAGAGGTGTATAGAGGGAGGAGGGATCATGGGTGGAAGATTCAGAGAGTGGAGAAGAACGAAAAGATGAAGACAAGTATTCCTGGTGAGGACGGAATAGGGTGGAGGGAAAGATACTGGATGTGAGAAGAGAAAAACACTTGAGGAAGAGGCTTCAGAAATAGGGCAAGTAGGGAGAGGGGGACTCCTTACCTCAATCAATCAAAAAAGAGTTACTCTACATGATAAAAATGCTAGCTGAAGCTGTTAGGATAACCAATGGAGAAAATGCACCAAGTATGCAGGATTTCAGGAGAACATTTAATATTAAAGATGCAATTGATTTCATTGGATGTGCTTGGCAAGAACTAAAAAAAATTGGTCGTTTGTAAAGTCGGTTTACGGACGATAGTTTAACGTGACAACGTCATAACAAAACATTGATGAAATGATTGATCTAGAAGAAAAGGAAATATCATTTTCGGCCTGAGACTGAGTCGTAATAGGTTTTTGCAACCAAACCATTTAGGCATTAAAAATATTATATTCTTTGAGGAATAATTTTTTTTTTAATGTTTCTATCTTTTGTATGATAAAATCTACCTATGCATACTTTTATGAATAAAATTGAATCATTTTTATTGAATTATCACTATTTTGTATGGATACAGGGGAGTGAAATGATATGTGCAATTTAATTAATAAATTTACTTTTATTTGCATTCATTAATTCAAATATATTTATTACTTTTGAAATGTTGCGTGCACCGTATTAATTTTTACAAGTACAAAAAAAACCTTCGCAGCTTCTGGGATTCGAACCGACATCCTTTGGATTGGAAGTTAGCGTGGCTGACTGCATGACCATGAGGCCATACTTGAAAAATGATAGTTTCAGATGTTTATTAACAAAAATTTTGTTCACAGTAGAGGAATAATATTATAACGATTTTATAACAAATACGCATCCTAAATACACCAAACTTATTTATAATGTGTTACAATATTTTTTAAAACATTGTGCAAAAGATCCCGGGTGTAATTTGAATAATTATGTGTAACTGTAAAACACCATTGTTGGTTCAAAACGTATTTGAATATTCAACATTACTTTTAAATAACCATACCGATTGTGCTGAAAATCGGTGGACGATCGTTAAATTACATAATATTAATAATTCAAACGACAAAAGTCAAATCGATGGTTGTTCCAATCGAGTGGAAGAGAGATGCCACGCATGCGTACAATGAGCATGAAGAGAGATGCCACGCATGCGTACAATGAGCAAACAGGACACATCCGTAGTGGGACATCCGTAGTGGGACACTTTTTCGTGCGTGCAGCCGGCGTTCATCGATTTATTAGACGTTGTCACGTCAAAAAAAAAAAAAAACATGTATACTGTGTGCAGGATTTTCGTGGATTTGACGAAACTAAGGAAATCAGTGAACAAGTTTTTAGCCTAGGAAACAAAGTGGGACTTGACATGGACATTGATGATATCAAAGAAATAAAATTATACTGATGGCCTTTCAAATCATTAATTAATCACTATTGCAGAGCAGCAAGAACATGCATACAAAGAAGACAAAGCGAGTGACGATCGAACTCAGCTCATATCTAAATTAACACCCAAAACTATTAATGAGGCACTCCAAATTTTGGAGAGAAGGGATCTGAAATATTGCAGCAAAACGACCCGAACACCAAGAGTAGTTCAAATGTAATTCGAAGCATAGACAGTTGCTTAAATTACAACAGTTTTGTACCGGGAAGGAAAAAGAGTGGGAAAACAATGTTAAATTGACTCATTTTTTAATAAAAAAAAACTAAAATGATGACGATAACAATACCTCACACAAGCTATAATAAAACTTTTGTGTATAAAATGTTGAGGTTGGTAGACATGCATTCAATAAACAACAGTCGCTAATCACGGTTCAAGATTAAGAAAGCATTTTGTTAATAAAAATGTAAAATTTATTCTTATCAAATCTTATTCAACATTGAAACAGAGCTTATATGTTAATAATACAATTATTTTGTAACTCAAAAATGTGCTTGTGCCTGCTTAGTAAGCGAATGTGAGCATAGTAGGCTATGTACAAGTCAATTATGCCACCTGTGATTTTTAAATAGTATTTTTATTTTAGGTTGTTTGTCTACTAATAATTCCATTTGCAGCTCATGTACTTTAAATCCTTATTGTACATTGAAGGAGGGACACAAGTATATCTACTGTTATACAAATTCATGTTAATCAAACCCATGCTATGAAATTATTGTGTCTATAATACTTGTGAGAGTGTTAACCAAAAATTCAGTTAACAAATTACTCCATCAATCACTTCAAAATCTTTTACTCAAGTTCAGGTATATTTTAAGGAAAAACATATTAAAATTTTGATCAAACCCAACCTTTTTTTCTCTCGCAAAACTCTAATAAGCCTTATACTACAAACTGCAACAGTTTATTACAAAGCTAAAAATTACTTTAAAGTGAACATACAAAAGATGTAAATACATTCAGCATTCCACACAAACCATCTAAAACATCATCATTTTACTTACCCCACATGAACAAACATGTATGTAAAATATCGCCACACCTCATAACGCTTGTATGGATTATACATAAATATTGTAGCAGCAGGGCCTGTTGCATTTATTTTATTTTCTGTAGCAACATCCCACACAAAGGCAGCAATCTACAATAAAAGACACATTCAGTTATTTATTTGTAGCAGCTCCTCAAAAGATAATTTTTTATTAATTTTTTGTTAGTAACTTGTCGAACACAAATTGAAGCTAAAGAATTTCAGACAGTTAACATGCCTAAAATAGAGGATAAATTTTTTTAAATTTCTGTGGTTGAATGAACAGTGATGGAAGAGGTTGCTATTATGCCAACCAATAAGTAGACATATCGTTATTCATTGATTCAATTTTTAGAGAAAAGTCATCATTATTTCCAGGAACTTTTATCAACAAAGAACATATATGCACTATTAATTACTGTAGATGGTGAGCCGGAATCAATATTGTAAAGTATGTACTTATTTCAGTCGCACAACCCATAATTTACAGGAGTCATGATGGGTTTGAGCAGATTACTTTTTGAGATATGCATAAATACAAGAATGTTATTTATGGTACAGTTCTCTTGAAAAAGAAAGTGTTTATTATCCTTAATCACATTCATGTACTATCATCATCTCTAAGATACAACAAACCACACAGCAAGTAACAACCCTGTTCATATTTCATACATGTACCAGCCCACTATCACACTTAAAAACTGAAACAGTTAGATATTGTTACAGGGTCAGAGGACCAACTCTCCTTCTAAGACTGGAGTCTCAACTCTGTAAACGTGAGGGTGAAAGGAAAGTAGAAATTAATAAAATAACGAAATGAGAATGAGTGGGTGATTGAGAAGTGAACTGGAGATGAACTGACGAGATCCTACAACACACTTTTGGTTCCTAATACTCCTACCCTAATCTAGGTGCAGATTCGTTCAGAGGTTCATAGCTCCACCACTCATCTTGGCTGTATAAAAGGTTCAGCAAAGAAGACGAGTCCCTTTTCCCAACACTTATTGAAATAAAAATGTGAGTATTAAAAACTAACATAAGAGAAAAATGTTTGGCCAACAAGCAGTTTTTATTTTATTAAACATTAACATGTAGCTTCTAGTTTAACAAAGGTATCTTGATTATTTGTGACAAGAGCAGACAACATATGTGCTTTCCTAAATGAGTGCCAGTTCTGATGCCCAAGGGTAACAGTCATTAGGAATAATGAATTTATGTGGAAATTGCTTGAATATTGCTTATTAGCTTTTGAGAATGGCTGGAAAATAAACGTCTGCCTCATCACTTCTATTTTTTTTTTTTACAAAACTCCGCTATATGGATTCCTAACCATCTAAAGTACTTACGAGTTATCATTCCAAATAAAATAAATTACCACATTTTGTTTTTCCATTAAAGGCCTGCCAACCTACAATTCATCAGACTTAATTCTCATAGTGCATGAATATCATCTTTTACCTTAGTTTTCGTAAGGTTGGTTTAGTTTATTGGTTTACTTTGAATAAAGTCTAACAAGAGATTAATAGTTCTTCAAACAAAATTCTGAAAAGGAGAGAAGTCCCAAAGTGAGATTAAATTTCCACATAGGCCTAATGCCACGTGTATTACGTTAGTCAATCACTGTAGCTCTGGAGCTGTTCTGCACTGACCCTGTCATTCAGACACCCTCAGACTGACTGCCTTGTTGTAACAAGCCTGCTACTGAATGCATTTACTTTGCTGCAATAACCATCTATTTTTTCTCAACCTCAGCCACTGCCAAACATGTTTGCGCCCTATAGCATTACTCTACTGCGCAAGACTTGTGTCTGTTTATTGTTTATCATCTTAATTCTCTCATGCACAGTGATCGAGGTCTCCCATTCCCTAATTGGCTCCCTCCCTTTTCTTACCGCTCGTTCTCTGTTCTCAAGTTAAGCCACCCACCCTTTCCTTACTTGTGCTGACCTATGGACACCTGCTATATGGACACTTGTCCACGACAAAAACATGCATGATTTTCGCACTGCGGTTTGTTTTGCTATCGCTAGCAAACATTTGTTGTGTCACAGTAAGCCATCCTCACTCAAAGCATGCTGCCAGTGTCCTTGACAACTAGCTTCTTGCTGACTAGCTATTTCTTAATGGAAATACCACTGCCCGTCTCACTCGAAACACCCAGACAACTAATAGAAGCAGAACATTTGATGGAAAAAAAAAAACAAACCCTTTTACATATTTTATTATATTAATTAGAATTACATTGCATTTTCTGGCAGTGTCAATATAGCTTAATGGAAACCACACTTGTTATTATCATACTGGTTAAACCAGTGAAAAAATAAGATATTAGTGCTTGGGTTACCAGTGTACAAATTTTTGTATGACTAAAGAGAATTTCATCTCTTGTGATTTACAGCACTTGAAATCTTCAACAATTGAAAAGCAAAATACATTTTTAAATAGTTGACTAAAATGGAACAAAGATAAATAACACAAATTGTACATGACAACCATGGTATATAAATACAGGTCAAAATCATGGAGGTAGAAAATTTCATTGCCCATATTATTAAAAGTTAAAACTTTGTTTTACAATAGGTTTTTCAAGCTCAAATGTTGGGTTAAATCATCATTTCTTATTCTATAACAGGATAGCACACACAGTGACATATTTATCAGTTTATCGCCTAAACTAATGGATAACGTACGAGAATAAATCATTTTGTGAACTTTCTTTAAAATATTAATTATAATACTGGATTTAGTCGAAAAGAGGTTTAATTTCCATTAATTTAGTTAAAATTATTAAGAGCTGTAATCATTAATGAGAAAAATCACTTAATCTATTTATGTGGCACATCTATCTATGTGTGACACATTTTTGTTGCTCATTTCAATAACACATAAATTTTGTATGGAAAATTTAATTAATTGTTATGACTCCAAGTTTTAAATTACTTATTTCATTTATTTGGTATTCAAATATAGTGGCACATTAATTCAATGTTAAATTAGCCTACAAAATAGGTAACATTTTGTCATAAACTATATATTTATTAACGTTTCCTAAAATGATTGAGAAATTACCGAAATGACTGTCGTCATCACCTGGATAATCAATTTCACAGTAAGGGCTGGCCTCGGATTAGGGTCGCACCATGTATTTGTCTTTAGTAGAATTCTGAGCACAAGTGAAGTATTTGTGTAATGTCTCAGCTTATTAGAACGTAAACAATACAGCACTGTGTCAGCATGCTTTCTCTATCTGCAGGAGAGGCCCCAGTCACCCCCTCCCCCCTTGTTTTTATATTTTCCTTAACCTCAGCGGCAAGTCGTTCCTTCCTCGTCCTTTCACAAAACCAGCACACCGAGAGAGGAATAAATAAGAAGCACTTCAACACCCAACTCTTCGAGGCGGCGAGCTTTTCAGAGACCCAACACAGGAAAGTTCCCAAAAATCAAAGATGGATGCAGCAATATGTGCGCATCTTGCAGAGTCATGGCTGCAGTGTTCATCATGAAATGTTACAGTTACATGGTTGCTACAGAAATAGAATCTTAGAATTCCCTGACTTTTCCAGAAATTTAAGAGAAAAATTCCCTGACTTTCTTATGAAGTACATACCATAAATATTAACGTGCATATGATTAAATGTAATATAAAAATTTCAACATGAGGTAAAATAAGGTTTTTTTATTGTGTTATTTTGACGGCAGAATTGCGAATTTGTTTTTTTCCTTCGACATGGCTGGTGAGAGCTCTTCGGCCCATATTGTTGAGTTAAATACTTTTGGAGCACAAAGTGCAGTACGCAGAATTTATGTTTCTAGCAGAGGGTTTGATGTGCTGAAACGGTAAATATGTAGAGTAGCTGTATATGCGGAAAAAATTGCTAAAAATCCGAAAATACTTTTATTATATTTTCTTTCACTTCCTCTTTTCAAAACAATCGGCGTAGATAAGAAATTCCAAATACTTTAGGAGATATCGAAATTTTTAATTTTCATAGTTCGGCGATATTTGTTAAAAAAAATTAAAAATTCCGAAAATACTTTTATTCTATGCTTTTTAACTTCCTCTTTTCATTAAACCCGGCGGAGATAAGAAATTCCAAATTCACGCCTAGCAATATAACGGGCCTACTTAGAGAATAATAATAGCAGCATTACAACATGCAATACTCTTACATTCTTACAATGTTAACTAACGATTCTGGGGAAAAAAATGTTCAGTTATGCATATTTATTTTATACACAATGTAAGCGTCACACAACAGAACTCACGGATTATAACGGTTGAAAAAAAAAGTAATTAAAAAAAATAGTTAGAAAAAAGGCAAAAACATAATCGCACACAAAAGCCACATGTTTTCGTATCAGCTTGGTAGTTTTCAAAATGAGAATTGGTATTGCTTCTTTATCAAAATGCATTTTATTTTCTTATGATCGCATCAAAAACTAACTTCACCTGAAACAACGCCTTTAAATTCACGTAATAAGCTTTGAAGTCACCTTATTCCACGTGAAAATAGCCTTCAAAAGATAAACGACGCCATGCCTGTTCTGTAGTTCACTGCATGGAACTGAACAAAACACAAAGTCTCAAGGGCAAATTAAAAAGGATCAAAACACGAACAAATGAAGGCCGGGTTCGCTAGTGAACAAACGAGTGCCTGAATTGGCCAGAAGTTATGGTGGGTGGTTGTAACAGACTATTGCAACGGACAATCGTAGACCAAGTAAAAAAAAAAAAGTTGCAGTTGCCGTGTGCCTTAAGCAGCAGCCTTTTAGCGGAGTCGTTCGGTAGCGGTACGAGCGCATCAAAACAAAGCTTTGTTTGAATTATAAGAAACTTGAAAATTTCCAGAATTCGTAGCATTTTCCCTGACATTTCCCGGAATTCCCTGACCATTTTAATTTCCCTGACATTTCCCGGTTTTCTAGTCCTGTAGCAACTATGAGTTACAAGCGTGGGAAATAAATACCACGAGAAAATGATATTGTTGGCGTTATGAAAACCTGTCGTGATAAAACACACGAAGGTGGCCTTCACGTATGTTGCTAGTTCACGGTCATTTACAACGGCCAAAGAGGGAAAGTTAACTCAACACTGCTCAACATAACGTGCAAACTGTGCACACACAAATCCTGGCTTAGTTTTCTTTTTGTTGTCCTTTCCCCCAGCTGCATGCCAGTCAGCCATGTCACTCTCCGGGCTGATGGACAGGCAGAAAGTGGCATGAGACATCCCCCTGGGGTTTAAAGTGTAACAAATGTGACAGCTGAGGGGGTAGGTGATGGAAGGGTTGGACAAACAGGGTGGTTAAGAATATAGAACAGCTAAGCAAAGACGTGCGCCGGAGCAATGCCATCTTTTTTTTTACAGCTTTAAAACACACAAAAAACTAATAATTCAACTAAATTCAAGCACAGCTAACCCAAAAAACAGAATGATTGAGTTTACTGTATTTTGATCATCTCGTGGACTAGAGGTTGTTCCAGAAATGAATGTTCCCACCATTACTGGCTTTGATTTTTTGTGTTACAATGTAAAACTAGTCACCTTGACTGTTTATCATAACATTGACAAAAATATATAATTTTAACCTAAACACTGTCTACAACAGCCTTCTCGTAATGATGCTGAATTGATGTATGCTATTAATATATCAAACTCAAACTTACTTACGAATTTAATTAAATTATTAATCCAGACAAACAATTAAACGCCCTCAACCCATTTGAAAATACTTCGGAAATCCTCTTGCAGCACCATCTGACACATTCAATAAAAATCATTTTGATATTTTATGGTGCATTCACGAAATGACAAATTTTTCCTCAGACAACCTTTCAATTAAATAGAAATAATAATTTTTTTCCAATTTGTTGGAAAGCATATAATAATCCTTAAAGCAAATTGTGTCTAAGTAGTGTTCAGAATATAGTTACTAATTAAATTCAATTGTTTTTAATTTGTTTCTTGGCCACCTGAATTTCTCTCAATGAATTATGGAAGCATTCCCCAAATGATTTTAGGGTATGTTAGGCTAAATAAACTTAAACTAGCAACGTATTGAATTAAACTGATTCTATATGTGGAGATTTCTATAAATTAAAATACTCTGTAAACAAGAAGAAAATTTCTATTTATTGTAGATATAATTAAGAAAATTCTCTCCAACTCAAATTCTTCACTTCCGTGATTTTGACCCATATATATGCTAAATAACAGCCGCAGTCAGGGGCGCAACAACTAAATTTCCAAAGGGGGGCAATATACCTTTTTATAAAGAATCATCGATCCCCCCTATTGAAGCGGGGGATCCGGGGGTCCTCCCCCGGGAAAATTTGTATTTCAAGGTGAAAAATGGTGCTATTTAAGCAGTTTTATTATCTAAAAATTAATTACACAGCACTTTCTTTGCCCCGTTTGCCCCCACTTCAAGGTTTCAGAGGGGGGGCAAAATACCCTTGCCCCCCCCCCCCCCCCCTGTTGTTGCGCCCCTGGCCGCAGTAATATGTTTTATTTATATATATACACAAACACACACATATACAGTAGGGTCTCGATAATCCGAGCTCCGATAATCCGAGTTCCCAATAATCCGAGTCAGTTTCGGGGGTTATGAGAAAGAAAAAAATACAAATTTTGCAAACACACATACACGTAGGGACGGCCAGGGCTACATTGAGGAAGGCCAGATGGGGTGAGCTGGGTAAGTGACTGTACATAGCAGGTAGCGGCCCATCCCTGTCAGAAGTCGCAAGAATCTACGTATTTTTAGAACATTGGGGGGGAACCCTTTCCTCCGTCGGCTTAGACCCTCCGCCCCCTCGTCACTTCCCCGCGTTCCCTCCAGAGGGCAATTTTTAGTTCCTAATAAGTTCTTCACCATGAGCACATCTATGTAGTTACGTCCCAGTTCTATTACAAACCAGTATGAGTAAAAGAAAACATACTGAAATATCATTAAGTGATAAATTAGAAGCGCTGACGCGGGTTGATAAAGGTGAGCCGCTAAAACCATTGCGCGTGAGTTAGGAGTGAGTGCTGTTACCGTGGGTGGCTGGAGGCGCAACATACAGAAATTGGAGTAATGGCATACTCAAAAAAATCTTTCTCAGGCTACTACATCAAAATCTCGTATGAAAAAAAGTGAGTACGAAAAATCAAGTGAAGCTTTGTTTTCATGGTTTTTAGCACAGCGGCAAAAAGGTGTCCCTCTTTCTGGCCCTGTATTACAAGAAAAAACGCAGTATTTTCGTAATAAATTACAAAAAGGTGAAAGCAATTTTAATGCCAGTATAGGATGGCTGAATAAATGGAAAAAAAGATACGGTGTGCGGCAATTGCATAACACGGGAGAAAAGCTTTCAGCTGATGCTGCTAGTGCTGAAAACTACGTTCAAATCTTTTCAAAGCATGATCAAAGAAGGGGGCTACACACATGATCAATTATATAACTGTGACGAGACTGAGTTAAATTTTAAAATGCTACCTGACAAGAGTCTAGCATCCAAAGATGAAATTTCCGCTCCTGGGCATAAAAAGAGCAAGGAACGAATTACTGTTCTGCCATGTTCCAATGCCTCTGGGACACATAAACTTCGTCCCTTGGTGATAGGAAAGTCAAAAAAACCTAGAGCTTTTAAAAATGTAAATATGAACGCACTACCCGTCGCATACAAAAATCAAAAGAACTCGTGGATGAATTCGACCATTTTTAAAAATTGGTTCTTCGAGGAATTTGTTCCTTCAGTAGAAACTTTTTTAAAAGAACGACAATTACAGAGAAAAGCACTGTTGGTTAGTGACAACGCTCCATCCCATCCAAACATAAAAGAGCTGTCAAGTGATGAAATTAAAACTGTTTTCCTGCCACCCAAATGTGACTAGCCTCATTCAACCTATGGACCAAGGCGTCATTGCGACAATAAAGAAAAAGTACAGACGCATGCTTCTGACATTTATTTTGCAAGAAGAAGAAATTTCATTAGTAGATATGCTAAAAACAGTTAATATAAAAGACGTTATCTATTGGTTAGTTGATGCGTGGTCAGAAATTAAACAGGAAACTATACAGAAGTCCTGGTCAAAACTTATAAAACCGAGAGTTTCACAAAGTGAAGAAGAAGAAACAGTTGAAGATGACTGTGATAATATGACTCTATTGAATTTAATGGTGGCAATCCCTGGCTGCAAAATGGAATTCAATGCTGAAGAGGTTAAGAAATGGTTAGACAGTAATGAAATTGAAGAATTGACCGATGAGAAAATCATTGAAATGGTCAACAACCTGGATGAGTACACCGAAAAAGACGAACAAGAGGAAGTAGAAACCAACAAAAAAATTAGCCATGCAGATGGGTTTCTACACTTAGAAAAGGCACTCGAATACGTGGAGCAGCAAGATGACGTCACGCCAAATGACGTAATGTTTTTTTAAGAAGTGGAGCACACGAGCAGCTGAGAAGCGAGGAGCATTAAAAAAACAAAAAACAATAATAGATTATTTAAAAAATAATAATAATGTATATATTTTTATTCTGCCTTTTAATATGTTTGATTTTTATTAAAACTTCAACATATGTATTAGAAATCGATTTTGCGTGTTTTTATTTGTATTTCCAATAATCCGAGGTTCTGATAATCCGAGTTGGCCTCGGTCCCATCCAGCTCGGATTATCGAGGTTCTAGTGTACATACAACATACACACACACACACATACACACACATACACATACACACATACATATAAACTTAAAAACCTCATAATTACTCCTTCTAAGCTTTACAAGTTATTAATATTATTAATTTCAACAATACCTCTAAAGTTGATACTATAATCATAAGCAAACGAACTGGGTAGCAAGAATATTGTTCCTCATAAACACCAGAGCCATCAGGAACATCCTGAGGCCTCCGGTGGCGAGGCACAACAGCATACTTTACGTAGCTATTCACGGATCTGGTGAACAATCCTTGAACTTCTTCACTGTGGATCTGCAATTAAAAAGTTAAATTTACAAATACATAATTTGTCCTTTATAGTCAATATAACATAATTGCAAAAATTCACATATTTCTTAAACTTATACAAATTCCAGCATATAAAAACCTTACAATTCATGATGGTAAAATTCAATACCACATATTAGGCGGAAGCACACGCAGAATTACTACAAAAAATATGAATGGACAAACTGAAAATAAAGTGACAAACAAGGATTGAACATGACATGCAAAGAGGTGATCAGCTCTAGGCCTAAACAAGTTCATGTTAGAAAAAAGATTTTTAAATGTTTAGCAATGAATACTGACAGCTATTCATCAAAAAGGTGAACACGTTTAAGTTGGATTCAAACTAATGCTATACTCATCTTTACAACAAAATGTAACAAAAAATTGACAATACCTAGAAATACCAACTGAACACTTGGGATATAAAATTCTTTCATTGTTCCAAGTAAAATAACATACCATTTTTTCAAATTCTTCATATGTCAAGTATCCACTCTGATCTTCATCAGCTTTCTTCAATATTTGTTTAACAGCACACAATGGTAAATCATGTTGATAAGTTTCACTCCTGATTTCATCTCGAAATTCTACAATTGAAATTCTTCCATCACCATCAGCATCATACTTTTCAAACACCAACTGCCATTTCTACAAATAAAAATGTAAAACATTACTATTGTATATTCAGAGATAGCATTCTTTTTGTTGGAAAACATTCTGAATAAATTTTACATCATATATAACTTAATAATACAATTTTACTTACTTTCAAAAATTAAAAATTCATTTTAAATCTTTAAATTTTACCAGGGAAACAATTCACTACAATTGTAGAGTTTAAGGGCTTTCCAAAAAAAAATAATAATAATCTTCAGAATATTGTGTATTTTGCATAATGATAACACTTTTCAATCATATGGCAAAATGCACTCATTTTTCAATACCTCACAAATATATTTCAGGGTTTTAAACGTACATCTGCACCACCCTTCTTCCTAAAGTGCAAGTAGAAGTGTGCCAAAGGTACACCCATCTACCTGCTGAGTTTGTATGATAAGTTATTGAAAATAAAATCTGAAACACTGAAGGCAGTCAGGTGAGACCTCCACACTCATTCCCCAAATGCCTGGAAAACTGAGTGGTGCAAATTTATGATCAAAACAGAAAAAAATATACAGGGACATATAAAACATGCCAAATATACCATTTTTGGGATAGGTAAAATCCCATAAAACTCCAAAAATGCTCTATTTATAATCAAAGATACACCTAGAAACAATAATTTGATAAAATAACTATAAAGGATTGGTAATAATTTAACTTAAGATATAATTGGTTCCTCTAATACCAGAAAAGAAGATGATTGAGAAGTTTAGGTCAACTTCTGAAGAAAAGAAAAAAATTAGTACTATTACTGATGCAATATCATGCAAAGTAAGTTTTTCAGTTCTGAATGGATTCTAAGGAACTTAATGGTGGGGAAAATTCATAATAATAATTTTAAGTTCTAACCAACAGGGAAATTGTGGGGTTCAAATCATTGAAAGAAAAAAAAAATTAAATAAGGTTTAAAATTGCTTTTTACTAAATAAACCCTACACATAAATCAATTATGAACCAAAAATAACCTGGAAAAGCAGTAATTATGTCATTGAACAGCTCTTTTAAAAAGGTGAAATAATAGTACTCATTTTTTCAGCATCTACAATTTATACTTCTGTTATTTCTCTGTAGGGAATTGTGGTATTACAAGCAATTTCTTCCTGTGAATTTTTATATATCAAACCTGGATTCTTGTTTATGACATACTGATTCTCCACATTTATATAACACATATGAACGTTAATCATATTAATAAGATAACATAGTGCAACTACCACAATCTGATTCGCACCAATTTAAGATAGCTACTTTAGAATTCATATTGATTTTATTGAATTTTATTGACTATTTTTTTGTGCAAACTTTTAAAGTATTTGTTTTCTTTATTTGTTAGTCTGAAAATAACCTATTATGGTAAAAAAAAATTCAGTCTGGTATCTCGAATAAAACATTTGCCTTAACTACTCCCATGCTTTCAAATGTAGGAACAGTTAAATGGCCATGCTGATGAGTGTAGAGAAAATTTTCATTTGTTTGTAAATGTAAATGCACAATTTATAAGGTTGATTCTTTTGAGGTGATGGTTTTCAAAATATGTTACTGTGTCAATTTTTATGATATTTAACAGTTATTTGAATACTACAATAAATTCACAGTGAGTCACATATCTTCACACTGAAGAACTTGCTGACAAGAATTTATACTGCCTCCACAATTGGTAAGTTTTCGATGTGTTTGTTTTCCTTGTGATGATGTTATTTTAGTGTTATTTTATACTACATGTTGTGTGATTCTTCTGCAAAGTCTAGATAAATATAGGCCTAATATATAATTCATGGTGCAAATTTAACTAATTATTGTTGGTTGGGTCTAGTTAGCAACATTTTAATATGGCTAGTTTCGACATTTGCAACTACGTGTACCTCATGGGAGGGGCAGACGACCGCAGCGCAGATCTCAGCTCAACGAATTGTTCAATTTTGTTGGCGTGAGTTAGGGAATGTTTCAGGAGAATGTATTACTTAGGAATTTCATTTTAATATAGGGTCACTATTTAAAATTAACAGTTTATGGGTAGGTGTTCATTCAAATATGCATTTCAAGACTATTTGTAACTAAATGTTAATTCTCGCCATTACTGACTTAAAAGTTTTAAGAATATAATATATATGAATGGAATATTTTAGAAACACACTTTTGTAAATGTTTGCGTAAAATATAGTAGTAATCATGCAATGGCCTAAGAAATGCAGGAATTGTGCGGCAGGCGTTAAACGATAGGCATTAGATTTTTAACACTAGGATATCACACTCATTGTAAAAAATGCATTTAGCTATAATTGATCTGTCTGTCTAGTTTATTACGCAGTTGTGCAAATAAGTTGTTGTACAGAACTAGCATTAGTTTGATTTGCTGAATGAATTCAAATACAGTAGATTCCTGATGATTATCCGAGTGTGGGTTATAGAGTTTGCAGATTAACCGTGCCATATTTCACTTTCACAAACCATAAAAACAAAAATAATTTTTGACTTTTTATTCCTATTCACACACAATGGCAACTGCACTTGTGTAGCATTAAATACAATGCAATGAATTAGTAATGCAACTAATTAATAATGTGACAAATCAACAAACAATATTTTGCTTTTCCTTAACAGCTATTCGCTTCCTTCATTGCATAATTATTTCCGACGACGCCCAAGTGTTCAGCAAACGTTTATATTTCACTATTCAGCATGTCAACAGCAGCTCTGAAGAATAAAGCCAAAAGCTTTCAGGGCTAGTTTACCTTGAACTACAATGATGCGCTAGTTCCAAATCATGGCAGACACACATTTAGTAAACAACTTAGCCGGGAATTTCATTAACTGGTTAAATAATCTTTCTAATAATATAAAACATTAAGTTTATGCTATTTCAATTCTTATGAGAACATGAATATATATCTTATATCAATTACATTATTATTTTGTAACTCAGAAATGTTGGTAGCGCCTACATAAGAATGTTAGGCCCAAACATTATGTAAACAATGCAGTACGTGAATTATTAAATTTAATTTTAGGTGGTTTACCCTCAAAATGTTATTTAATATTTATTTTAATGTACGTCTACTGGTTCATGAAAAATAACAGTTTAAAGCTTACATTGCAATATCTGTGTTTTGACACAGCGGCAGCCAATTCATTATAGCTGTTTGTTTAGCACAACTGTAGTCAACTATGGACAATTAAAAAATACGCTAATTCTTTCGTTTCATATAATATACTGAAGTTTATTCCTCAATCCTGAAGGCTTGATTATAATAGCATGATCCTGTTCACTTGATCCGGTGGTACATGATGCTTGTTGTTTTAATTCAGTATGTCGAAAGATCATGATAGCATGATCCTGTTGGCTTAATCATGTAGTACTTGATGCTTGCTATGTAAGTTCAGTACGTCAAAAAATGCTGATAGCATGATCCTGATGGCTTGATCCTGTGATACATAATGCTAGCTGTTTTGAGTACGTTGGAAGATCCCATACACAAAAATATTTGTCATATAATAGTGAATTATGATCGTAAGTCAAATAAAAAGGATTTTTTTTTCAACCTACAATCATAATTTTTTTCTTATTTCACAATTTCTTTCATGTGCAGGATCTTCCAACATACTAAATTAAATAGCAAGCATCATGTACCACAGGATTCAGGATCCAAGTATAAACTGAGATACATGAAACACCAGCCATTTCAAATACTGAATATGCAATGGCAGTTATCAAAAAATTCCGAAAAGCAAGATTCAATGTGTCAGCAACTTCAATGCACAGAAAATGAATAACGTTAACAATTCTATTCAAATGTTTGCCTCCCATTAGACTTGTTCGTTACAACATGACTCAAAATAGTACTTATGTTCAATGCAATGTAACAAAACAAACATTTCTTAATACAATTAATTACTCTAATAAAACAATAACATGAAATATAAGCATAAAAAATTCCTTACAATTGCATACAGTCATTATTTAAACAAATTTCATTATTACAACTCCTAAATTGACTAATGTTCTCAAAACAAATTTTAAAATCCAAACGGATAAACAATGAATGTCAGCGATTGCATGAATATGTAGATATTGTAACGTAAACTGTAAACTGTTATTTTTTTCACAAACCAGTAAAAATTGTCGCCGCCTGGCCGACTAGCCCCTGAATGATAGTAAATTTGCCGGCTACTCAGTGTTCGGTAGAGAGGGGTTCGGGCCACGTGGCCAAGAGACTTAGTCACCAGGATAACAACTGACACACTCGAAGACAGTTTCCAGGTTCTTTATAAACGGTAAATCAAACCCTTTACAAGGGGCTGCTGCGTTTCCGCCTGTGACTGATTCTGTAGGGCGAAGCCCGGTTCCGCGCACTGATACTGTATGGGAAAAATATGTGACGTCCCGTTCGTGACGAGCAATACCCGCGTCGCTAAGACTTGAACTCTATATTACTCGCCCCTTAGACTGAACGACTGACCAGACAACACGGTGCCCGGGAAGGCCCGTAAATTACCGTACAAACAATGGCGAAAATCCAGTCCGCAAAAAGACCTTCGCGACTCGTAAACCACCGGAGAAAACACGCACGCGAGAGAAGTGACTGACTGCAAGCCGTGACTGAATGACTCAGTGACACACTCGCCTAAATGACAACAGGACTGTAAGGTAGGAATTATTTCCTCTCGGCAAGGCCTGAACTCCAGCGAGACACTGCGCCCGTTCTCACCGTCTTGGAGCGATCTTGCAGACACGTCCGCTGTCTCCAGCGCCCAGGGGCCGACTGACTGCCTCCCCGCCTCCCGCGACCGAGCGCCCGCGTCCCTCCCCTCCCCGCGAGCCCGCGGAACACGCTGATTGGTCACAGGCGGAAGCCACGCCTTTGGCGCCCGGTGAACAATCACAACTTATTACACATTACACTTCAAATAATAAAATAAACACGTTACAGTAAAGGATGTTAAAAAATATTTACAACAATTTGTCCTGTCCGGTTCATAAGTATTTACATTAATTTTCCACTGGCGCGTGAACCTCTCTTCCCTCCCCCGCCCTAGCCGCACAGCACTATCGTCGCACACGCAACCCAGGACAGGAGAAGGCGTTGGCGTGGCATAACGGGCTGTGAGAGCTGGGTCGACACTTGGGTCGACGTCAAAATTAGGAAACCTTCCTTTCAGGGTTGATTCTGGAACATCTCAATTAGGTACTTGGAAAACATATATTCCTATATATCGAGGGTAAACAATGAATGGCGGCAGCAGTGTATTGTAATGTAAGATTAAAATTTTTTTTTTTTCCACAAACTAGTAGGAATTACGAAACCATCCCTTTGGAGTAAATTTAGGGATGTATGTAGTGTGTGAAAACAATGTTTCCAATTTTTTTTTCTTTACACTCTAAAAAAGCTGTGGTGTCGAAGTATTATCTTGCTGTTCCTTCTTCTCCCTTTACCCTTCGCATATAGCTGTAAAGATCCGCCCCATTTCCTTTTCCACCTTCTCCCGCTAGCCTTTCACTGTATGCATTCTTTGTCTCTCTTGTTTTCCTCCCCAGTTCCTTACCCAGCTCCTTCATCTTTGCCTTTATTCTTCCGCTCCTGTCATCTTGGTCCTTGCATTAAGCCTCCTACGTTTCCTTTTTAAAGACCTTATCTCTCTCCCACAGAAGGGAGAGTCACCCCCTTTCCCTACCTCCTTTCAGGTACAAAAAACTGCACCATCTGCACTCAGAGCAACCTATTTTTTCGTCAAGTCCCCCCAATCTTAACCATCTACAATACTCCACCTTAAAGTATGCCTACACTCCCACTTTACTCACCCTACCCCACATTTTAAGTAGTTTATCCCTCTTCTCCTTATTTACTCACCGCTCCATTTCAATCTCCACCACCGGGACCCAGTGGTCACCGATCCCTTCCATTACCATACTACTTACAACTGCTTCCACTCATCTCACCAGCACCACATATAGCAAGTTCCACTTTCCTCCTATCCTCTACCGTTACTATTTTGCACTTTACCATTAATAACATAGCATGTATTTTTAACACTATACGGAGCACATGTAAACGTTTCGTATAATGAATTCAAATAAATCTCTTGATCCCGATGGCATGATCCTGTATGCATTGATCCTGCGGATACATAATGGATGCTGTTTTAATTTAGTACACCAAAAGATCCTGGCAAAAAAACTTGTGGTATAAAAACGGTCATAAGTTTAACAAAATAGTTTTACCATTTTATTCTTCAAACTAAAGATTATAATTTATTGTTATATCACAAGTTTTTGTTAAGTGCAAGATCTTTTAACGTACTAACTTAAAACAAGCATCATGTACCATAGTATCGAGGGATAAACTTGGATACGTTATATAGAAATTTTACCCAGAGCACATAATACGTTAAATACATTACATATTACGTTCAGTTGGTACCTAACTACATGTACATAACAGGTGGTGAATCACAAATATGCCGCGCCCTAGTTGCAAAAGCATATTAGTCTACATACTGGATAAAGTGTTAAAGCTGTCTCTTTCCTTTCATCATTGGAAGACTCGGCATTTCGCTCACCAGACATTGTAACTGTGATTATAGAAATAAAAACTTTTATAAATAGAACTTATTCACTACAAAATTCGCATTGGCAGTGTTCGCGCTTTGTTTGATAATAACCTAAAATAAATCATAGATGCATAGATAATAGTGGCTCAAAACATAGATAAAATAAGCTAGATCATAGAGTAAGGGCAGCGCTATTGTGATCATGGAGGTAAGAAGTTAGGGAGTGGTTGTTTGGCGTGGATGCTGAAGTCATTTTGCTTTTTGGGACACGCCCACTAATGCGACCAAAACAAACGGCGAATACAAGTTTGAAATGGTGTTTTTAATGAAATAAAACAATGTCGTGTTGTGCTTATGGTTGTACGAATAGGCTAGCGAAAAAGCAGACGGGAATTACATTTCACAAGTAAGTTTATATCAAACCAGGAGCTTCTATTATTGAAGTGGTGAGATGAATAAGAGAAGACAAGACATGTCTCAAGAAAGATGAAATAGTTATAGTAGCAGGTGGAAATTACGTGTTCAAGAAAGAATTAAAAAATTCGTGTTGTGCTTATGGTTGTACAAATAGGCTAGCGAAAAAGCAGACGGGAATTACATTTCACAAGTAAGTTTATATCAAACCAGGAGCTTCTATAATTGAAATGGTGAAAGGAATAAGAGAAGACAAGACATGTCTCAAGAAAGAAGATGAGATAGTTATAGTAGCAGGTGGAAATTACGTAATAAAGAAACAATCAAAAACTGTGTATCTGAGATTGAAATATGTATTACCTTCATTATGTAACACAAAAGTGGCGGTATGTACAATCCCACACAGATTTGACTTGATGGATAACTCATGTGTAAATATAGGGATAAGGAAAACTAATGAAAAAATTCTGACTCTGTAGTAAGTACAATTTTGTACGAGTAGCATAGGCATACCCAGGGGGGGGGGGGGGGGTTTGGGGGTCGAAACCCCCCCCCCCCCCACCAAGAAAAGTCTTGGCAACCATTCCCGTCTCAACGGCAACTCTGGAGAGGACATTTTCTTGCTTAAGAAGATTAAAATCCTATCTGCGGAACACCATATCTCAGGACAGACTGAATGGATTGGCCTTACTGAATGTCCACTACTACATACACATCGACCCGGAAAATGTGGTTACTGAATTTGCCTAATAATAATAATAATAATAGAAGAATTCTTCTGTAAAAAGTTTGGAGGCTTAAAAAAGTTTATTATAAACAATTATTTTTTGGTGTTTATGGATTTTTTCTTTAAAAATCAGAAGCCCCCTTCCCCAAACCCCCCCCCCCCCTTACCCGAGAAATATCTGGAAGAACCCCCCCCCCCCCCCCACCGAAAAAAATACCTGGGTACGCCTATGACGAGTAGGTATCTTTTGCTGATGAGACAAATCTTCTTATAACTCCAGAAAAATATTGGAATTAAAAAATAAAACTGAATTTGAAATAATTAACTTGAATAAGTGGTTTGATGCAAATAATTTAAAACTTAATATAAATAAAACAAAATTTATTAAATTTGGTAATAAAAGACTGCTCGATCAAGTATTATCTGAATTTCAGAATCAAGCGATAAGTCAAACTGAATCAACTAAATTCTTGATAAACTAAAATGGAATGAACATATCAATCAAACTATTCATAAATTAAGTAAAGCTTGCTACGCCCTCAGAATTCTTAGCCAAATTATAGACAGAAATTTTGTACGAACTGCATACATTGCACTTTTTCACACACACATGGTATATGTAATTGAAATATGGGGTAAGTGTAGTAATAGTATTAAAATTTTTAGATTGCAAAAAAAAAGCCATATGTATTATATGTTTAGCTGATACAAGAGCCTCATGTAAACCTTTATTTACTGAGTTGAATATATTCCCTTTTTTTTCGTAATATATTTATAGGTTGCTCTTATTTGTAAAATTGTAAATAATTTTGTAGAATCTGAACATACTGGACCATATATCACAAGATATAACTATAAACTGAAACCAAAATTCCACACTTAAGAGGTATAACACTATTTAATAAACTACCTAAAGAAATTATATTACTACAAAATTTTAATGAATTCAAAAAAGTTGTTAGAGAATACATAAAAGGAAAAAAAATATTTATTTAGCTGGTGAAATAACACCTTGTAATGACAATATAAATAATATGTAATTTGCTGTATAATTATTGGACACCCTACAAATGATTCAGAGTATATTAAATGAAAAATATGTACTGTTTGTTGTGTTGTGTAAATTGTGAAAATTATAAAATTTGTGATTATTTGTTGAAAGTGTAGATTAGCAAAATTCATTATAATTGTAAACTTAATTATTTTATTGCAATTTTAACTATGTTTAATTTTTGTTTATAATGTGACAAGGTCAATATCCCTTGAGCTGTTGGCTCATGTAGGGATCTGCAGGTGGATTGAAAAAAATAAAAAAAATGAAATAAAATAGATTGTGTTATCTGCATGAAACCATAATATATTTTCCATTGATTTTTGTTGTCCAAATTATATACATTTATGTAATGTCTTGTTATTTGTTAATAAATTATAGTTTTTACTTCAGTACGTCTTGTTTTGTAGTTGATTTCGCATAATTTCACCCTATTTTAAATTTGCAACACTGTTCTACCAGCTTGCTTTTACCAAAGCCCAATAATGTACCAATTTTATCGTCGACGATTATAAGACTTAACTTAAAAAATATGGTGAGGAAATGGATGAGGAGAAGTGATTTAATCTGTAAAACATTTCACTTTTAGTTTTATGCAGTGTGGTTTAGTATCATTTTGTTCTAAAATTCCCTCGGCGTAACTTTTCCGTAATTAAAGTAATAAAAATCAATTTCGAAAATATTTCTTTCGAAGTAGTCAAATGTGCATAGTGTTTGATTAGGCTAGGTTAGTAACAACACTAGATTGTAGGTTAGGTTAGTATAGCTACATTAAAAATGCTGTAAAATATTTTTAGTGTTTTTCAGCAATTACCAATTTAAGATGTACCAGTTGCCAGAGGGAAATGCTGAAAATTCATTAATTGCACAGAAAGATAGAGGTGGAATAACATACCTGTCTAAGGACGTGCAAAGTATTTGTAAGACGAAAAGACATTTTTTTCCTCTTTGAATCAGCATATGCATGACATGTCCCCATTGAATAATCATATTGTTTATTTGACAAAAGCAGTTTCTGATAAGTATGTTTGTATAAGGTTCAATTATTTTGCTAAGAATATAATTTAAACTAGTGATTCTGTTCAAAAGATGTTTACGAAGACAATTTTGTTTAAGGGTCAATACAAATTTTTGCAGTCAAACTTCTAGTAGCTATGTATGCATTCTTCCTTTTGAGCTTCAAGTGATCTTGTTATTCCATTCAAGAATAACTGTTTTACCTATTACAAATCAGAAACATAAGTATTTTTTGTATTTATATGCAGTCTTAGTAAGTATTGATTGGTTATTGCTACATAGTATTTATGTGTGTCATCAAGTAAGGGAAACCAAGAAAAAATCTTGACAAAAATAATTAGGTTTCCTAGAAAAAATTTCTATGAACTAATTTTTGCAAATCTATAGTTGAATGGATATGAATATTAGGGAAATTGTGGGTAAATATTGCCCCCTATGAGAACAAAAAATACAAAAATATAATTTTCGATTTAAATATATCTTCACTAGCATTTTATAATCCTCACTGATCTCAAAGAAGCTTAAGGCACACATTCAAGGCTAAAATTGTGGGATGAAAAATAATTAAAACGTAGACAGTATAAATATATAACACTTGGAATCGCTATAGTAAAAAAAAAAAAATTTGCAAATGTAATCACTGCAACATTGCTGCAGGTAGGCATGTGTGCCCTCTGTTATTACTGTTACTTTACAGTACTGGCTTCTAAAGTGAAATATTCGTGCAAAGGACTAATTTAGCTCTGAAGAAACTACTGGTATGTTTACTATTGCGTGGCCACTGCAATAAATAAATAAATATATAAATAAAATGCAAAAGTTGTAGCATGTACAAGTTAATATAGGCGAGTGGGCTCGTGACAGCTAATCCATCCATACACATAGGCCTAATAATTATGACGAGAATTTAAATATCAGTTAATTTGTTCATTTCGTTTACAGTAACATGTAGGTAATAAGCTAATATCTTTAACATTGTAATAGTCCGATAAATGAAATGACGAAAAAAAACCTTCTTTAAGCACAAATAATGTAAACAAGGGTACTATAATGTTATTGACACAACATACTGCCTAAATAACATCAATGCACCCTACCTGAATGCTGTTAAGTAAGCAATAAATTAATTTTATAACCCATTTCGTCATTACATATATCGGGATTTATTGCCTTATTTCTACTAAAAAATCACACGTTACAGTCTTGCAACACAACATTATATTTCATTTCATAATCTTAACAAGATAAACTTGCACATACACGCCGTTGGTAGCTAATATCGGATTAACAAAATACAGTATTCTGCATTTAAATGCATTGCAACCAGTGATGTTTTGCTCTCACAAGGGGGCGTGGTCGTTTTTTGTTTTTACTTCAACTGTTAACACAGCAGAGATTACACACACCTACTCCCTAACTTCTTAACTCCATGATTGTGATAATACAAAAAAAAGGGGGGGGGGTTTGTCAATACAGTCGCTTAACGGACGATAATTTTACGTGAAAAAGGAACAACATAGGGTTGCCAACCGTCCCGTATTGTACGGGATTTCCCGTATTCTGTGATTAAAAGAATTATCCCGTAAGTAGACAGGACGGGGTGTGATATTTCCTGTATCTTGTTTAAAGTTCAATTCACTGACGCCGACCGCCAATGCTCCTCTATGTCGCATAGACTGCTATGCCTCATCAACGTCTCGTAAAAATGTGTGCACCGAACGCGCTCGTGCGCGCAGCAAAGGGTAGTGCGTGCGACAAGGTAAACGTCATGCAACGAGTGCTGCGCCGGTGGAAGGATCCGGCCGGGTGTGGCATATCCTTCCGCCGCACTACAACAAATTATTTTAATTGTATTTTTCCACAGAGTTATATTAAACATTATTTTTCATTAATTAATAATTCAGTCCTGTCAAAATTATGTCTCACTGTGCGTTTTGTCCCGAACCTGGCCGGTTCAGTTTCCCGCGAAATTCACACGTTTCCGCGGGAGAGCAGGCGGGGGAGGGGGGTCGCGCGCGGCAATATAGGCAGTGTCCTTCGAGAGCTCAACCAGGCCGGCAGCCTGCGCGCAACGCGGAACCTTCAACCTTTGCTTTCACCGACATGTAGTTATCAATAGTGTAATATCTTTTCAACCATTTACGTACAGTTCCGCGGTCAGCCTCAATTTACCATTTAATTAAATCAGTGCTCCAAGATGAGTGTTCTACGTCATACGTAAGTACTGTGGGGAGTTTATGTGAATTTACGTCGGCGCTTCACGCCCCAACCTAGCCTACAGGTTACATAGTTTTGGCCCGCACGGGGCAGCCAGCAGGCGACGCGTGCCGTCGAACATAATAACGATTCAGTCCCTGGGACATATCTAGACATCACGTAGAGTCGCCGGAGACTCGGGCCTACGTGCCACTAGCCCAGTTTATTAAGTGTTAGATAATACTGAAGTGTATTGTTCGTCAAGATATCGTGCGCCATGTCAGAGTGTATTTTTGTAACTATCGCATCACGTGTACAAGTCCGCCCCTCACGCGCATTAAAATCACGAGCCGCCACTGAGGAAGTGAGCTGCGCGTGTGACTAGTCGCGTCGGGCAAACCATTACGGCCAGAACGGGCAGCACCATGTATTGGGCTAAGCTGTATTAAATTCACCAACTATCTTTCAGAAACTTTGTGTTATTCTTCAGGCATCCCGAGTGGCCATAACAGCTCGGGGGGCCCTACTGCGTTAACCCCTACCTCTGGCCACAAGGCCGAACCTTCCCTGAGATCACGAACCCGAGCAAAAATCATGTCTAAATAGTCAGAGGTAGCGGGGACGGCGTCATCACACACCTGCATAAAATTGAAAAAGTATTTTCCCACCTGCGCCGCACCACCTGTTATATGTATGGCGACATTGCGAGGCTCTGTTTACTCCGCAGTTCACTGGCCACCAAATAGATCATGTAGACTCCGACAGGTGGCATCACTCGTCCGCGCTAAGTCTGTTATTTTTAAGATGATATTGTGTTGAGTTGAAAACGGATAAAGTTGAGTAAATCGGGTAAAGTTGAGTTGAAAAAATGTTCGATTCGCCACCGCGAAAAAAGAAATGGATGTGCGTCTATTTAGTTCGACGGGAACATAACTATAAGTGGCTAACATGTAGTGATAATAGTTACAAAGCCAAATGTGTACTTTGCAAAAGAGAGTTTTCAATAGCAAACAGCGGCGAAAACAATGTAAAACAGCATTATTCAATATAGTTACAGAGAAACACAGTTCAACAAGCAATTGCGAGTGAAAAAATTAAGATAAACAGTTATTTAGTAAAACAAGGCACTAGCGATCAAAATTCTGTTGTAGCATCTGAACTAGCTCTATGTTATCACAATACCAAGCTTGGTTAAAGTTGATGTCGTCCAGCCCAAGGCCACCCCAAAGCCAGACCTGCAACCGCCAGTATCCGACCTCGCTAACGGAACTCACCCTGAGCCATGGCTCACCCTAGTCAGGCGAGCCTTCGATGCCAAGGTAGAATCAAGGGCCATATCTAATTAATTAAACACCTCGACCCCAATTCATTAATAATAATACCTATTTAATAGTAACTCCACTATTAATTAATACCCCCGCCCAAGGAATGTGCGAAGCAGGATTGCCCGAGTAACTCACGTGTGAACTTACCTTAATAAGTTTGTGAGTGCCTCCTTTGCGGCTTTCGAACTTAATTAATTATAGTGTTGTGTTAATGTAAATATTACCTCCCTGTTTTTTATGTGTGACTAGCCACTGGAGCAGTAAGCAAGGGACGAACAGTCTCTGGTGTGACTCTTAATATTTAAACTTAATTTACGTAAATTTGATAACCATAATTATTAAAGAGTATTTACCAATCAGATAAATAATTAAATTAATGTGTGAATTTAGAGCTGTTTTCAGCTTATAATTCAAATAATGTCCGAATAATGGAACTTTAGCAACTTTGGCGCTATAGAATGCTGAGACCTTCCTCGCACCAAGGGCAAATGCCAGTACCTAGCGACTCGCGGACTGGGGCGGACGTGCGTTCCATGGCGAGCCATCATCCTTTGTCCACAATGAACAGTACTTCTGGTAATTTTAGTCATGCAACCCAAACCTATTTTATTCGTTACGTTAAATCCCCGTGCGTCCCCTGTCTTTTTACGGTGTAGGGCCTAATACAGCCGCTTAATTTTTAAACTCCCCGCAAGAGACATTACGCTGGGTAGTCTACTTTACAGCACGGGCAGACTCCCGCTACCCATGAACTTTCGTTTCCATCAGCCGGGGTTTCGGGTGCGATTCCCACGGCGAGTCTAAGGAGCTGTACGTGCAAATTAAGGGTGTTTTCCAGGAGGGCGCCAGGCTAGCTCTGTCGTCTAACCGTGAGTGGATCGATCGGCCCCAGCATGTCACCTAGACTCGGTGGCTTGACTTGGCGTTACGTGAAACTATATGCTAATGAGGTCGGGTGCACTTCCTATACAGCGTAAGGGGCTGATGCTTAACTACAAACAAGAAAACACACATTGGACTCTCGTGAAACGTGGTTACACGTATTTATTATTGAACAGGCGTTACACGATTCTACAGGCGCGCTGATCGATCAGCGCTTGGGTGGAAATTGGTACACGCTGACGTCGTCCGACCGAAGGCCACCCTAAAGCCCGACCTGCAACCGCCAGTATCCGACCCCGCTAACAGAACGCACCCCTAGCCATGGCCCACCCGAGTCAGGCGAGCGCCGCGGGACTTAGGTATAATCAACGCCAATGACTTAATCGGCAAGACAACCCGAGACCCGTACATTGTAAATTCAATACACATGAAAGGATACGCCACTTTTAATTAACAACCCCGTGCAAGGGAAGTGCGACGTAGGAGTGCCCCGGTCACTCGCGTGTGGTTTTTTAGTAAAACAGTTGTGAGTGCTCCCCTTGCGGATTCAGCCTGATTTCAATAACGTAGTATGTGACTTAATTAAAACCGCCCCAAATTATCATTTATCATTCGCGACTGGAGCAGTCACCAAGCGACGAACAGTCTCCAGTGTGACTCTGATTATTTAAACTTATTTCATATAAACTTTTTTCATCTAATTTCTAAAACGTATATATATTGAGTTAATTATTAATTTTTATTGTGTGAAATTAGAACCACTTACATTTTGTTATTAATATAATATTTTACGAATAACGGAACTTTAGAAAGTCTGGCGCGACATGATGCTCACCCCTCCCCTCGCGCAGGGCCAGATTCCAGTACAGTGCGACTCGTGGACCAGGACGGACGCACGTCCCATGGGAGCCATCATCCTTTGTCTTCACTGAACTTCCTTCTGGTAACTATAGTCAAACTTCAAAACCTTTTTTAATTACTCACCGTGCGCGCCCGGTCCTTTTCCGGTGTAGGGCATATCCCAGCCGCGTAAACATAACACGCCCCGCACCACGCATTACGCGGGGCAGTGCAATAAACGGCACGGGCCGACTCCCGCCATACCAGACTTTCAGTTAACTGCCAAGTGCACAGGCACTGGCAACATATAATCGAAGACTTTAATTAATTTAATAGCGAGCCGCTGTCCACACAGGTGGGCCCACGCGTCGCCATTCACAAATTATGGGATTGGCCGACTCCAATCAAACTCTGCCCCTCAACCTTGACTGGCGTGAGGACGTAATTTAAGTGATGGTGCGTCAGAGCGCCCAGTGTTTAATGATAGTGTACTTTATGTAGGGAAATCGTGTGACTGTAACTGCAAGTGTATTTTCCAATGTTAATTAAACGTCCACTCCGCACACTCCGTGCGCGACAAGTAAACGACAGTGCAAAACCATGTATGTTATTTGTGAACCTCCCCAATCCAGTTAGGGATCAGCACCTATGCTGTGTAGGGCCAGTAGTGCAGCAGGCATTAGGAATCCCTAACATCACGACCACCGCCGCCTTTCCTAGTGGGCCAAGCAGGGGCCTTCATACCTCACGACCCACCTCGTGGCTAACCACCGAGTTAGCCTGGCGCCCTCCCGGACACGTTTCTCCGGAAGAAAACAGCCTTCCCGTTAGGAACCCCGCCGAGTCTCGAACGCGAGGACCCGCGCGACGGCAATGCAAAAACATAACACTACACTACACTCGTGATAAAAATTGATTAGCTCTCCCTACGGTAGTCCTTCGTGGGGGAAGTAATAGTGTTGCTGCTTGGAGATGGCCAAACCCGTACGTGAATGTTAACAGTAGGCAATTACGATTCGCTTAGCGAATCGAAGCACTAAAATTGTTCAGGGAAAACTCGGTGAAGCCAGCAGGCGTTTGCGCGGCTGCATTAACGAAAGATTGTTTGACTGATGTCTGCCAGGTCCGTAAGTGGCTGTGCTTAAGAGTGCGTGATACATGTGGTTCCGAGCAGCAAAAGAGACATTTGCGGCGGAGCAGATTCTGTATATACCATGACATAAATTGGATTTCGGCAAAATATTATTTAAAGAGTAAGGATGGATCTTAAAAATGTTATTACTCGAAATTTCGGTATGCGTCTTATTTTATTAACTAACTAGTCAGTGATAACGTCACGGGACTGCCTCTGCGGCCGAGCTGCTCTTCATCAGCATTCGTTATACCGCTAGACTTTTCTCAGTTTTACGTATCTTTTCGGGACTTTAGCTGTATACGTCATAGGCCGTGTATGTGCCTCTTCGAACCGCCGAACCCTCTCGGTCAGCACGTGTATTTGCTGGACCTTTTCCGCTTACGTGACGGGCCTCGTACGCGCTGTGTATCAGTACGGAACTTTTGTAACCGGTACGATCTGCTACGGAGTTACCTTGTCTGTCGTTTCGGGTCGCATCTTGAGGACGAGACTTATTTCCGGGAGTCCGGGTCACGGCGTGGAAGATTCTCGTTCCGCGACGTGCCGTCCAGGCTGCGGCAGGATTTCTTTACGGAATAAAAAGAAGCTCGTGAAAACGGACATCATCGCATTATTGTTGGTACTACCTACCGCTTCCCCTACCTACGTAACGTTTCCTCCAGGTCCCGTATTATCCGGTCCCGGCCACGTTGGCCTGAACTCATTTCCTCACCGATGAGAGCTACATGGGCAAAACAGGACTTTTCGCAGACAGGAAATATTAGGGACCATTGGACAAGGGAGGTCTATATATATATATATATATATATAGTGCTCAATAACCAAGAGTAAATTTACTTTGGTTAAGTTAGTGAACCTATGAATGCCTATGGAAAAAAATGCTACCTAACATGAACGAAAAAAATATTACGTAAAACATAATTTTTCACTCAAATTAATTACATGTTTCAATATTAATTTTCGATGGGCTCTTTCGTGGGCATCTTTATTGGAAGGCCGCGGTGTGCTAGGGTTGATGGCAGTCGCTCATTAGCTGTTATAGTCTCTGTATCATATTTAGATAAACGGTAGATTCAATTACAGAACAGCCACTGAGCGACAGGCAGCTTAATTATACACAACATACATTTATAAAAGTTAACTTAAAGTTAAAATTTAAGTATGGATATTTGGATTTACAGAAAATATAGAAACTATTATCTAGGTCCTTTGCGGGGAAAAAAAAGACAAATTCTTGTTTGACTTTTCTTAAAATCAAAACGTAAGACAACACGGACTTCGCGTTTTTTTTTTAAACTTCGAAACGAAATTTGGAGAAACAATTAACAAATTTTCATTTAGAAAATGGTAAACTAGCAAACTGATGAGGATAATATTTCCTGGAGTAATTCAGCTTCAGTTGCCTGAGCCAGTACCTAGTAATTCGGGTGCCGGAACGCCGGCCATACAGAGCGGAAAACTGTTCCAGGCTATCAGGACGCGCCATTGGTATTAACGCCACCTCGCGCGATAAGAGCAGAAAATTTGAGGTAAAGCCGATATTTTGTAATGCGAAAAGTGCCGAGATCGCCGATTTTTCAGAATTGAATATATGGTATATTCTCAAACTATTAACAAATTATGTTGTGTTTTATTCTCTACAAATCAACGGTATATTTGTTACAAAACACGAGTCAGAAACGTCAAGTGTATTAAAAAAGGTATAAATAAGAAGTTTCGTTCTGCAGTTGTCAGGCAGATGACAATACTAAACTATTAGGTATGTAGTGTAGACTTGTATCTAAAGTTCATTTTTTTTTCGCTTGCAGTAAAATGTAAAATAAATATGAGTGAAATTTTACTTTGTAATATTTTATGTACCAGAACTGTTGAACGGTTTTTATTTAAACGAAGTGGTGTTGTATCAAACAGTAACATCCACGAAGCGTAAAGGTTATAAAATGGATGCCGAAACAGTTAAGCATAAAATCGGCGTTCCTTTAAACGAAAAAAAAAGATCTATCCGCTCTGTCTGGTTTGTATGAAACGGGCGTGATAGTCCAGTGTTGTCTTGAGCTTCTCAGCACATCACAAAGCAGTTGCCTCGGCTGCTTCAGCTGACTCATCCCACCCTATCAGCCGTCCTTCATTTGTCTTTCTATTTCACTCCACTACCCCCCCCCCCCCCCTTCCGTCCCACACCGTGGAATCCCGTTTTCCTACTAGTTCACGGGATTTCCACATGATGACACACCGTACGCTCTTCTGGCCGAATGCAACGCTATTTTACGAGGAAAAAATGAACCACTTCAACTGACCGCGCGCGAGAAAATATTATCTCCCTCGCACACTTAAGGCGGCCTTAAGACAGGAAAGTAGCGACGGCCAGGTTAATCCCTGCACCGGAAAAAATACCGACCCAGTGTCGCGTTGGGAGTTGCGTTGAAAAAGGTTTTGGTTATGATTATAGTTACCAGTCGTGAAGAATCATAGAGACAAAGATTGAAGGCTCCCCACGGTACGCGCACGTCCGCTCCTGGCCGCGAGCTGATCAGAACTGCTGAGGGGTTGGCGTGCGGAGGAGGGACAATTCCTCCGTGAGCCAAGCTACGAGCGACAAAGAACTTTACTGTTATTCGGTTTAAACTTTAATACTTGATCTCTAAACATACATGGCCCTTTCTTAATTAATTATTCATGCATGAATTATTTTAATAATTATTGATTAGCTCTTTAATTACAAATATTGAAAATTAATATTTGAAAACAAGTGTGTCAAGTTAATGACTGTTACTAAACTCTAAAACACACTGATTTTACGTGTGCTTGTGGATTTGTTCCAGGTATTGTTCCGGTACTTTGTGGATTTCTTAATTGGAGGCTCTGAGCCAAGACGAAAGTTAAACGCATTCGTTAAACACACTTTCCTTAAGGGAGTTGCACTTATGTCTTACGACGCACATTCCTAAACACAATTGATTAACTCGGTTTGACTTGATCAGTGTACTGTTTAATTAATTGGTGCACTGTCGCCGGATAGTAATAACACTACACTATGTATGGCCCTGGGAGTACTTGGGTTACGCCGCTCGTTTGATCTGGGTGGACACTTGGCGAGGAGTGCGTTCCGCTAGTAGGAGCCAGTACTGTGGGCTGAGGCCGGGCTAATGGCCTTCGGTCGGTACGACGTCATGCTAATACAGTGATTGATGAGTGTATTGTAATGTATGCAGCAGTTCTGCCAGAAATGTTTGCAGTATTTGTCAAAACTGGATTTAAAATATTTGTAAGACAAAAACACTACGAGTTTTTTAGAATTACTGGACCACTGTGTAGTGGGCTTATATCCTGACATGTCCCGACAACAGTGTCCTATGTTCCCAGTCATCACTATCAAACAGCTCCTGTAAGCAGGCAGTCCGTCAGGCAAAGAGAGACTGTAGCCTGTTCTCTTGATAGGCAGGGCAACAAGGAAGAGGATAGAGAAAATGTCCTAAAGCATAATCCTCGAGTGGGTTCTCAAGGGGAACATCAATATAGGGGAAAAGAGATGCTACAGCATAATCCCAAAGGCCACCCTACAGAAAAGAAGGGAACAGAATAGAGCAGAAATCACCACACAGAATTCTACATTTCAGCTGACTTGTATAGTGCAAGCCAAGCTTATATACAAGTCGGTTACATTATCATTACAGTCAATATTTACAGATTTAGCCTTTGCAGCATGTTCTATAATATGTATCTGTCTGTCCTGATAACATTCTGATTTCTGAAACTCGGGATGCTCCCAACACGAGCAGAAGCCCACTCCTTCCCTGAGTAATGCCACAATGAATCCCAATTATTTACATTCTGCAGCAGACACCATCTATTGGCGCCGGGTGCATCACCATCTTACAGGATAACTAGCTTAAGCATAGATATTAGGAAAAATTACCGTGCAGTGTCGGGGCAGCCATTTTGGTTTCAGGGATGAGCATGCAGCACTCGCACAAGGGGGCCGAGGCCAAATGCAGGACACGACAACCCCAACATCCACTGCCTCCTAAAAGACTTGGTGATTCTTACCATCTTAACAGCATTTTTTTTGAGGACATATTCTTGCTTAAGAAAATTAAAATTAAATTTCCAGAATACCACATCTCAGGACATACTGAATGTATTGGCCTTACTTAATGTTTACTACAATATTCACATCAACTCGGAGAATGTAATTTCTGTATTTGCCAAAATAAAAATTTAATAATTCTTCTGTAAATAGTTTATTTTATTTTAAAAAAATATATATAATATAATAAAAATTAATTTTTACCATTTATGGAGTTTTCCTTTAAAACTATGGATCACCAACTCACACCCCCATCATCCGGGGAAATTCTTGGTAGGCTTATGCTCTACCCCATCTTAAACAGGTGAAACTTCCTGTAAAACAGGCATATGGCCTTACCAACACCTGATCCGCCATATAGTATTGCATCCTTCATCTGTTTGGGCCCAAGCATTTAAGACACACTTACATCGGCTCCAAATGGTTCAAAACTAATGCCTGCAAATCGTGACAAATATGCCAATGTACTGCCCTACTGTCAACTTGCATGCACAACCAAAATACTATACACTCTTGGTGCACTTGGTATAATTATCCGAAAAATTCTAGACAAACTGTGCGACACACACATACCCAAAAAATCTCCGAACTAGGTGTATATGACCCGAATGAAATATAAATATACAAATGCCTGTGAACCATTCTGGGCCACCATCTGCCTTGATTGATTACAGAGTAGTTGTCCTCTGCCCCAACAAACATATAAAAAATCACACAAATAAATACACCATACAGCACAGTTGTTCCTCCACTACATCATAAATTAATGCGAAAAAAAAATCTTTATTCAGGAGCTGACAGTCTCAGAAGGCCAAGGCAATTTTTCTAACCTAACAATAGCCACTTACAGGCCATAAGTAAAACTGCAGGTCTGTCCTGGCATAAAGGAGTCTGAAGCATCAGCTCGTGCATGTGACTACACACATGATGTTCTCAAGATAGGGTCATATACCAGATGGACAGGGCAATTTCTCTAACCGACTGACAGCCACATACAGGATACAAGTTAAACTGCAGCTCCGTTCTGGCTTGAAGAGACCTGTTTCGTCAGTGTTTGGATGTGAAAATACAAACACACATGCCACAATAATCCACTCAATGGAGCACACAATGCTCTTAATATTGTAAAATAATAATTTTTTCTATGTCTTCAAATTTGTCTTATAATTGCTTGTATTTCTAAAAATGTTTAATGCATTTCAGATTCAGAGATGTGAGCTGTAATCTATAGGTGGGTAGGTCATTTCTGTTACTTACCACCAGGGCCGTAGGTTGTCCTGTGTCACTGATAACAAACTCTAATATTATCCTGCATAATCTTCACAAAGCTGTTATTTCGCTTACACAATAACGTACTTTACTGCTTCTAAATCATGTTTCAATAATGTTGTAACATTTTTCAACTCGCAACTTTCGCACAAGTTTTCTCAACACTCTCTTCATCTCTGTTGTAATCCCTGTGACGTTGATGTCGGCCGACCGAAGGCCACCCCAAAGCCCGACCTGCAACCGCCAGTATACGTTCCCGCTAACGAAACGCACCCCTAGCCACGGCCCACCCGAGGCAGGCGAGCCACCAGCAGACAAGGTAGAACCCGGCCCCATAATAAACAGACCGACATTACAGTCGATCACTTTGATAAAACACACACAGAATATAAACAACATTACGTATAAGTTAAATGTTCGCTTAATGAAAGTGCGATGTAGGAGTGCCCGGGCACTCACGTGTGAAAATGTGTCGATACGTGTGTGAGTGTTCCCCTGGCGGTCTTCTACCTAGATTAGTTAAGTATTTCATGTGACATAATTATTACCCCCCTGTGTTTCGTTATTACCCCCCCTGTGTTTCGTTATTACCCCCCACTACCCCCCAACATAACAGTTCGGCAAGAGACGAACAGTCTCTGGTGTGACGTATAGTTTAAAAAACATAATTCGTAAACATACTAACTCTAAATTGTAGAAGGGGTGAGTAATGTTAATTTAGCCTTAATAATTAATGTAGGAATTTAGCGCCCTTAAAATCTCTTGTTAACTTGTTAAATTGGAAAATAACGTAATGAGGTCAACCCTGGCGCGAGGACACCGAGCCTCGGCCGGACGCCATGACAAAACGGCAGTTCAGCGCGACTCGCGGACCGGGGCGGACGCACGTCCCATTGAGAGACATCATCCATTGTCTGCATTGAACTCACTTCTGGTAATTATGGTCACTTCCTCGAAACCTCTTTTTATTAATCTCTCCGTGCGTACCCGGTCAAAATTTTCGGTCCAGGACTTAATCCGGCCGTGTAAACTTTAAAACCCCCTGCACCACACTTGGTCCACGGGGTGGTTTTCAGTATACGGCACGGGCCGCCTCCCGAATCACAGAACTTGAATTAAAGCCAGTCGCCCCGGCGCTGACAACACCCCGTAAGGGAACTTGGACGAATTTAGTTGCGGTCCGCGCTCCACTACAGTGGATGCGAACACCACCTCGAGACATAGATATACAGGATTGGCCGCCTCCAATAGTCCTCGCCCCCCTTTTGTGTAACCATGCTCAGAACCGCCTAGTGCCATGCTAATACGTAAAATTTTAGTAATTTTGTGCGACGCCTTGAACCTGGAACATTCTTGAGTAAACTTGTGCAACGCGCCACCACGTAACATTTTTGTAAACTTGTGCCACGCCTTCATTACGTAACTTTTCAGAATAACTTTGTGTAATTGTGTAACTTATGTATTGTGTGACGTCACCCTCTGTACGACGTGGTGTGTAATCCACGGTATTACACCAAGCCCACAGTCGCATGAATAAACGACGCACGTCATTTGCCGCATTAATTCAGCACCTAATCAATTAACCATACAAGTCCCAACCACCACCAAGTAGGGAATCCCTCATATCCCACGCAACACCGCCGACGGTCCTAGTGGGCCACGCAGGGGCAACCGATCTAACGACCCACCTATCGACTAGAAATAGAGCTAGTCTGGCGCCCACCCGGAAACACTTCATCGACAACAGCCATTCCCGCTAGGAGCCGCACCGGGACTCGAGCCCGAGACCCCGGACGACAGCACTTTTTAATTTGACTCTTTAGCTGGGTTTACGATTGATTTCCTTAAGAATTTTAACTTAACATCGAGCACACGATTATGTCAAAACTACTTTTCCCAGTTTATGATTGACGTAGAAGTCGTTAATTTCAACCAATCACAGCACAAAACACATGATCGGCCATTGTTCGAAATGGAGAAGCAGGTTTGAAATAGGTTATTGATAAATGGGATAACTATCAAATTATGTTGCATAAGAATGTTCACTCATGTCTAAATTAATTCGTAATTAGAAATATACGAATTATAACCAAAAATATTGCCTTTCTCGGTCCAATACCAAGACATAAACTTTCGGCTGAAAGGTTCCAGTTTATTGTGATTGGTCGTTTCCCTTAAGTCTTAACAAAAAATATAAAATATATCCATTTCTGTTAAGTCTTAAGTAAGTCATCATATGGTTCGCACACGACCCATCAAAATTCACACTCGACAATAATAAACCATTCCACTAGATTACATATAGTCATATGGTAAGTACACGACTAAGTCTTAATTCTTAATTCTTTATTTTCAATCATAAACCCACCTTTACTATTTCTGGGTGTGCCCATGGCAACAATTGCTGCCATGTTACTAGATAACCTTCCTACAGCCACGATACATGCGACTATTAAACAATAAAACCCCTACTTAAAGTGTACCTATAAGGCTTGGCCTGAATCATATCCATACTCTAACCGAATTTAGTTTATAAAATTCATTGCAGAGGGCCCATATAACTGTGAAGGTGCTCTTATTTTTTTCCTAACCTAACTAAAAACTAAGTGTACCTGGGAGGGGTCGGGTTAGGTAGGTGATTAAATGCATTCCAGGCCGAAGTCTATATGCTCTACTTTATGATGGGTTAAGCCATGCTGGAATGGTAACATGATTTATGTGCTAGGAGGGAATTGGCCAGCCATGCTGCGATTAGCGCCATGACAAACTTCCCTTACTTTATTTATTAAAAAAACTAGATATATTTGGCTCTTGCTGGAAAAGCGGGATATGGAGGATCAAAAGAATAAAATAATATCGGGAAAAATGTATGAGTGGACATAAGTGATTTAATTATGAACATATTTTTTTGATTTGTTTTTCTTTTTACCACTTAAATCATTTTTTGATGTTTAGGAACATGATGAAATTTTAGTAAACAGAAAAAAAAAACGCCTGCTTTTTGTGGCAAAACGAGAACTAATTCTTTGTCTGCTATTTTTCAATACAGCTGTTATTGCTTTGTCATGTTACTAATGTTGTAGTATAAACATCTATGAATTTAATGTTTTGTCTAGTGTGGTGAAGAAATGAACCATACTTCAAAATATGATGTTCTATTTCTGTCTAAAGTCCTAGTTTCAGTTGCATAATTGATTTGTTTGTTATATTATGTGGTTGCTTTGGGAATTTACATTTAGGGAGTTTTCTCTTTAACAGTGGGCTAATGTTGTTGTTTCTCTTACTTCAAGTGAGTATTTTTTTATATTTTAATTTCAATAACCAATGGGGGCGACTAAATATTAATTATAATTGTTATTGCATGTATTGATATTTACAATTTTTTTGAGAACTCATACAATACTTAATTTTTTACTTAATGCGGAATTAATATTCGCGAATTTAGTGATATACTTGCTGATAGGTTATAACCTAATTGATGATACCCAACAACTTCAAATAGTTACCTAAGCCCATTATAAAGCTAATTTAGTGTTATGGGTGAAGGTAATGTCGCTTTATTTTCCAAAAAAGATAGTTTAATGGTTATAAGTTTTCCTAACATTTTTTTAGTGGGTGGGGGTTTAATAGTAAAGTAAATTTTTGAATAAACTGTTTTGATGAATGCTGTAACGAAAGCTAACAAGCCAGCTTTTGAATATATTTACACAAATATTTCCATAAGGTTGGGCTACAATTGATTCCTTTATTTTCATATGGATAGTTGCAGCAGTAAGTATGCTACATTCACGACATACAATGAGCACATTGGTCTTTCTACACAGAACTTAAAATAAACCATATTTGAGTGATTATCAAGGAAAGTGTTGAATCCATAAATAATTAAAAGTTAGTGTGAAAATGCAGTTCTTTACATCGTGACACTTTTTTAATAATAGAATAAGTTTGTGAGAACCTTTGCTTTGGTTAGGTGTGGGACTTAATTACATATTATGTATTTATTACACATTTAATACATTTTTTTAAATGTAACTGAACTAGCCTAATGAAAATTCCAACGAATTTAATTGCCTTCCATATAGACCTGTTTATTAGGTATAGGTTTTTATTTAATACAGTTAGTATAAATAGGTTAGTTCTAAATTGGAATTCCTGCAAGTTTGGAAACTAAATACGTGGCAAAAAAAAGTAGAGGAATGAATGACATCATAGGAGTAGGTGAATGAGAGCATTTAAATACATTAGTTTTTTATACTTTTATATCAGTGTAGTAAAGAATAATGATGTCTGATTGTTTTTGAAGTTTGTAGTAGAAATGGAAGGTAAGATCGCATGGGTTATGTGAAATGTAAGTTGATAGAGTTAAGAAAATTTATGTAATATAAAGAAATATAGGCAGTGAATTAATGGAAATTGTAAATAAACTATGTAATATTTGTATCGGGTCACCCAAGTACCTGAGTTTATACTGTGCATCCAAAACCAAGCGTCAACCCTTGACAGGGATGTATGAAGGTGCAGAGCGCTGACTTGTTATGTGCAGTAGCATGTAACTTAATGAAAAAAAGGAATTCTCATTATGTTTGTTACACGTGATGTGGTGCGTTAGTCAGGTATGATATTACTGCACGTGCAATGGTGTGGACCAAGTGAGGAATATAAATGTTAGGGTAGAGAATAGTAAATACAGAATTTTTGGTGTATTTTATTTTACGAAATATTAGTTTTTGGGTATTGTTGAACAATGTTTTTTTCCCAGTAAATTAATAATAAAATTTTGAAAATACTTTTTTTGAACATTTAAGGTAGGTCCTTTATTTACCCGGTAAACTGTTTTCTGTGTTTCTTAATTCCTACTGTTTTCTGAGAAATTATCGTTTGTAGGTCACATTAGATAGCCTACGCAATGAAGAGGCCGTCCCTATGTTTTGCTTACATTGTGTTGCCTGTCCTGTGGTTTTTCCATATGTTAGAATGTGTATTTTTACATTTGGATATTATATAACACAATAGAACATAAATAATAACAAAAAAAAATAAAAAATGTAATTCCATATTGCACATCCAAACCCAAACGTTAACCATTGATGCAAATTTTTCTTTAACCGAATGGAGGCGCGAAGCGCTGACTTGTTTACATTCCATTGAGGCACAATATCCAAATACAAAATATACACATTCTTACGTAAGAAAAACCACAGGATCTGCAATGCATTAAAGCACAAAATCATTGTGGCTGCGTCATTGTACAAGCTTTGTAATGTAAACAATAAACAGTAATTTCCCAGAAATCAGTAGGAATTTATTAACACTGTTTTCAAGGTGAAACAAGGAATGTCTGTAGTTCTGAAAAACCATTTTCAGAATTTCATTATTTATTATTTTATTTACGGGAAAGCTGTGACGTAAGAAAATTACAGATGACAGTTCTGCCTGGTCCAGTATATATATTGTGATGTCTATGGGATTAAGATATAGACTAGTCCTGTATATAAACTTTCTTTCCACGCTGAGAGTGAAAGGTAATGTTTACTCAGTTAATTTAGAACACAGTATATTTGATAGGCTGCTTAACAAGTCTTCATAAGACTTATTTTGGACTGTTAATTACATGTAGTTAGTACTGTAAAAAAAAAAAAAGAAATATAGTTTCACAAAATGTAGCCTCAGTATTGCAAAAATCTTAGAAAAGATCTAAAAGGACTTTTACATATTTAAGAAGAGAACACCAGCTCTTAGGTATTTCTCCAATTTTTAATGGCTTAGTGTGTTGGTTACGGTGATCCAAAGAATGTTAAAGAGTACAAATTTGAATGAAATAATTTTTATGAAAATATCTTATTAAACTATCTACTATAAAATCAGCGGTTAACATAATTTATGAATTTCAAAATTGACATGCTTAGAGCTGTATTTTTATAGTGTATAACTAAATATTTAATAGAAAATTAGGTGAAATTTTCTGTTTTACAATTTTGGTTTTAATTAAACACCCTAGGGAGACTTCTGTTGTGAGAGTCCTTTTGTGTCTTTTTAAGGAAATAGATTTGTCAGTTCTTAGACATGTTCCAAAGGTAGAGTAGGTTCACTTAAATGAGATGTTACTAGATTACATTCCTGTGTTATGATTTATCTACCCCATGCCAGCTGCAGGGTGGACAGGAGATGGCTCGAGGACACAGGTTAGCAATTATTGACACGAAACTTTAAGCAACTGCGGTTTGAAGAGAACCCAGCGATTTCGGGAAGTTAAAGGGTGAGTATCCTTCGGGAGGAACTTGAACCTACTATGCAAAAAAAAGTGCATAGAAATTAAAAGAGGCAAAAGAACAAAAACACAAAGGGGACCAAAATGTTAAAATTTTGGAAAAAAAATAGGCTTGATGGTTCACACTTACTGCTTTGGGGGGGAAGAAGTGGAGAGTTTAGTCCGGAAATCCATTAAGGCAGAGACACACCAAAAGAAAAACACCACTACACAATTTTATCGACGAAATTGTGAGAAAAAAATATTGGAAACTAATTCTCAAATGATTACATCTTGTGATTGATGGCAAATGCAGAACAGGCTGCAGAACATGGAAGTGCGAAGTAAAACAGTAACGTATGCTTGCCGACGCAATACTCTTAAGAAAGGGCGGAACACATACTTAGTTAAATGCCCTCGCAGGGGTGGGAGAAAGAACCCCCTGTAGGTAGTAGTTGACCAGATGGCCTGAAGAAGGCACATGCAGCGCAGAATAGAGGCAAAGGGGCCTAAAATTGGTTGCCATGAAGTGGCCGAGAGATGGCGTATCAGGTTCAAAAGTAAGCATAAAGGCAGGGCCAAGTAGTCTTGACTTTGCCCAACAGAGGGTGCACAGTGGCCGTGTGGAGCAACAAGGGCTGCAGAGTGTATCTGGTGGAAAGAGGAGGTGGTAATGTTAGATTGACCAACAGGTGTCTCGGGGCTGCAGAAGCTAATTCTCGTTTTGACTGTTCGAGAAAAGCCAAGAAAGAGGGTAGGTGGTAGGGGAAGAAAATGCCGGCATGGTACTACAATGGCGGTTCTCTCGGTAGGGAGCTGTGTCGGAACATAACGCTGGTATTCTACTGGATGTGCTAAACTTGTGGGCAAGAGGCACTGCAGTGCATCTGAAGGCGTGATATCTGAGACTGTACATGCGGCCAGGCAGAGAGAATTTGAAGCGTTGCTATCACACCGTTGTTCTGATGCTCAGTATTGAATAACTAGCAATGGTCTAGCCGCTTGTGGAAAGGTAAAGTTAAAATGACCACACAGAATTCAATAATCAAATGGTTTTATATTATGCCCCGTGGAAAAGCATAATCTAAATGTCTTTAAAATGTACTTAATAAAAAAAATTTAATTGTGCCATGAAAATAGCTAATTTGCTGCACATGCTCCCCTGTTTAAAGGCAGAGCCCAGGGTCAGAGACAAACAAAAAATAGATTAGGCTCATAACCTTACTACCCAGGTAGAAATACAATTAAGATAAAAAAATAGAGATGAATAATAACTTAAGTATGGACAAACTTATAACTAGATTGGCACCACTTAATACTAAACAACTTCAAATGCTAGCAGTACAATGGGTTTTTTGAATCTTAAAACTATGACCTAGTGTTTTTGGTGGGGTGTTAAACATTCTTTTCATATTTAGGCATGCAGATACTTAGTAAGACTCCTTAAAAAAATTAGCAGGAGAAATGCATGACCTATCTCATGTCAGGATGCCTTATTTTTAGTGGAAGATGTGAGTACTTGTCATATACTCATCAGAATTTGGGTCTGATAAAGCCACTGTAACTGGTGTCAAAATGCATACCAGTAGCATGGTGTGTCCAGTTTTGGAATGTGAAAACTGACGTACAAAATCAGTAAAACGTTTTTGCATTTGCGACGATAAGCTATATCATAAGACAAGAAGCCGTACTGGGTGTTCTGGTCAGGTTTGTCAATTTATTGAATATTCAATTATATTTTCTGTGGTTTTAAAAATATGAGTGAATTAGCAAAAGTTATTTGTTTTTCAGAAAGACTCAGTGTTATCTCAAAATATGTATGTCATATATGCAAAAATTACCATAGCCATGTTTTGTACAAAGTTACATTTTTTCCGTCATAGCTTACAATATTTGTGTTATTTCCATTTCTTTGCATTTACAAATGTTGATTTTGTCACATGTTTTCACTATAATAAAGAAAATAATTTTTTTCTCAAAAATGCAACATTCTGAACTTAATTGTAACTATGTGAACCTTTATAGCATTTTCTTGAGAATACAGATGCAATTAACTTTTTTTGATTATCATGCAAAATAAAAATTTATAAATGGAATGTCTTTGACTGAGAGCACTTTCCACTCATACTATAGGTCAGTTTTTTGGTCTTAAAAATTATTTTATCGCATTAATGTCAGCTTTAACTGCAAGAGTAAAGATTAGACTTCAAATAACCAGCAATAGAAGATTTCATATTCATAAATAAATTAACAGTGAACTGGGCAATAAAAAAAAAGTTTAAAAAAAAAACCTGAATGGCGCCCTAAATCATTGTGTCCAACAATAAAAAAGTCCTTTGAAAAATTTGTGGGATTTTGGAGCAGAACCTTATTTTACTTGGTTAGTGGTATTTGAAATGTTTGGGTTAGTGAGACTGAAGGACTTGAACTGCTATAGGAAAATCAGTGAAAAAGCACAACACAAAATCTGGAGGATCCACTTTAAGAGTTTTGTCAGAGAGGTTCTCGCACATTCAATATTTTGGGAGCCGCAAATGTGTTTGATTTGAAATTTGAGAGGATAAATTTTGGTAATCCAGAGTCCAAGTTTTCGTAACTTGTTTCTAAGATAAATTCTCAGTGGCCTAAAAATTTTCTGCATTTATTTATGCCAAAGACTATGGCCAAACATTCTCATATACTGATAGTTTTTTTTTATGAGTGAGGGTTGGTGAAGTGAAGGCAATCGGTTGGCGACAATTGTCAAACTCTTGGAACAATACCACTTTTACTGCTATGCTAGATGCATCTGTCTATAAAATAAATGGCATAGTGTAATCGGCCATGTGTAATACTGGAGGACTGCCAATTTTCTGTTTTAAAAATTGGAAAGTGTTTTCTTTTGAACCTTTATGGAAAAAAGGTCTTTTTTTCTATATTTTTTGCTTATAAGTCAAAGCAAAAGTATGGAAATAACCTCTATGATATTAATTTAGAAAAAAATTCAATGTATCTGAAAAGTAAAGTGGCATTTATGTGTTAAATAGATATGAAAGAAGTTCGGTTAAATATAGGTGGAATGAAATTTTTTACGTATGCTGTAAATTAGACATTGCTCATAACAGTTTCCTCAGCTATGCCTTTGCAAAGGCCTTTAAATATATTCATATAAGTTCTTGTAGGCAATGAAAGGAAACAAATATCTAGTTTCCAGTCACTTCAATGTATCAAACAATTAAAAAAAAAAAAACACAAAACCACATAGGAAGTTGTGGTGTTTGGATGGCAATTTAAAAAAGCTGAGACATTTTTAAGTTACCAAACGAGTAATCAAATAAATTTCTGAGTTCCGATATTGCTGCTTGTATAAGACTGATTCCAGCACAACGGTTGGTTTGCTACCTGTCCTTGCTTGCCGCTAATTCAGTTAATCTTAAAGAAACTTATGAAAACTTGAAAAAAATGTTTTGGAGAAAATAAAATACGCCGAACACAAATGATTAGTTTGCAGTGATTTAAAAATCATATGCATGCTTCTTGGTCAACAGCAAGGCTACACAAAATTCTCCTGTTATATTTGTGAATGCGACAGTAGAGCAAGAAATTTACATTGGAAAAAAACTGATTGGAAAATTAGAATGGAATTGAAAGTTGGAGTAAAAAATGTCATCAATCCGAGCTTGATGGATCCTGAAAAAATATTGCTTCCACAACTTCACATCAAACTTGGTTTGACAGTTCGTAAAGGCATTACCACAAGATGGAAATACTTTCAAGTATCCTTGTTCATGTTTCACTAGCTTATCTGATGCGAAGTTGAAAGAGGGAATATTTACGGGACCTGATATCAGGAAACTGATTAGGGATACAGAATTTGAAAAAGTGATGACAACCTTGGAACGAAATGCCTGGCTTGGCTTTAAAAATGTAGTATCTAAGTTTCTAGGCAACACAAAAGATCCTACGTATAAAAATATTGTCTAGGAAATGTTAAACGCCTATAAAAATTTAGGCTGTAATATGAGTCTGAAAATTCCTTTTTTGATTGTTTTCCAAAAAATATAGGCGACTTCAGTGAAGAACAAGGTAAACGGTTTCATCAGGACATAAAAGAGATGGAAAGAATATATCAAGGCCGTTGGGACGTTAATATGATGGCGGACTATTGCTGGATGATACACAGAGATGAAATAAAAAATCATAAACGAAAACCATTAAAACGCAGCTTTTTTTCAAAAAGAAAACATTATTAATTGTTTTCTTCATGTATACCTTTATGTTGTATTTTAATAGCTATGGACTCAATAAAAGTTTATAAAATATTCTAAAATGATTCTCATTCATTTTATTAAATTTTTGTTTTGTTCTTTTTCGTATTCAAATACTATATCATATAAATCTGATAAATGTGACGTATATATCATATGAATACCGTTTTCTATTACTTTTAAGACAATTAAAACAAATATTAACCATTAAAAAAAAAAAACTTTAAAAAAAAAATTCACATAACTGTGTTATTTTTTGACTACAAGCACTGCACAAAATTTATTTTCACATCTTATACACAAAAACATATGAGTTTAAGCTAAATAACCAGAGACTGTGAACTAAAAAAGATGTGTTTTAAGGGTTATCAGTGTTTTTAAAATAAATGAAGTTGATTTTTGCATTGTAGATGTTATGGGTAAAGTATTGTGGCATAGGTTATTCTGTTGAAGCGTCAATACCTGCTAGTATGAAGGATTGGGTAGCAGTTTTATTGGGAACCTTCAGCAGAACCTGTACGAAACCTTTCCTCATGGGATATGGGGTGTAGCTGTTGTTAACTAGCTTTTAAATGGTGCCTGTAATGTGGTAAAATGATAGTGAAGTTATAGCAGAGCTCAGTGTTTTAAAATGACAATTATGGCATCCTTAAGCTTTTTGATTCTGCAAATTGCTGTAGCTCTAGCTACTTAAATTGGTTGAAGACTATTTTGTACTTGGGCATGTTTGTATGTGATTATTGGCTCAAGTATTGGTTTACATATATTTTCTCAAAGTATGTTTCAAAAAACTTGTGTTTATTGATGGTGTTTCCTTCATGAGTTAGATAAACATTTTATTTGAAAGCTTTCTTTTTTATTTTTAAATTATTCCAAATTTTTCTATTGCTGCTGTAGTATCAATAATTAGGACACAAAATTGTGTGTATATAATTTTTATCCTGATGTTTAAATATTTGATTGGGGTAGTTTATTTTTTATTTTAAAACCACAGAACTTCTGAAAATAGTGTGACTGAATTTCATTATAGGCACCTTTGTACTTCAGATTTTTAAAGAAGCTACTGGTGCAAGCCCACACTAGTAGGAACATCATATATAAGTTTATGGATGTTATTTGTTTTATCATTTATAATTTTCCTTTATGTATGCTTGATTTAATGATAACTTTTACAAGTTCAGAAAAAATGTTAAATGATTATGACACCTTGAAGTCAATGTCAATGAATGATACCAGTAAACCTTGTGGATATTATTTAAAAAATAATTATTTGAGATAGTAATGTTGTTAATTGGATTCTGAATTTTTGCAACTGGTATTGCAGTTAGCACATTTTAAATTTCTTTAAAGTGTTTACTTGGTTGCTGTTTTGGCATTATGTACTAGATTTAAGTGGCCAGTGTTTATGTATTTTCTTTTTATAAATAATTATGTTTGTTTTGTTAATTTGTCTGTTAATTAGTTTATCTCAGCAGGTTCTTATTTAAAAATTTGTCTTGCAGGTTTGTTGAGTTTATTTGGGGCTGCTGCTATGTCTCTGAAACCCAAGAGAGTAAATTTCAATGAAACTTGGAGTGTTATTCAAGCAACAATTCAAGATGTAATTACACTTAGGCATGTACCAAGGTCTGCTTGGAATGATCGTTTCAGGTAATTTTTTCAGTGCCGTTAGTTCATTTAATTTGTACTGTTGGTTTCACACCACATACCTGTATATAGAAATAGTTAGTTGTATATTATCTGTAAATCAAAAATTTATGCTTTTAGTATATATATGCCTGTAGTCATATAAAGTTGTATACAGTAAAACCCTGTTAAAGACATTTTTCAAGGGACTGGATGATAAAAACTTCTAAACAAGGAAAACATGGGAAATAGTACAGATCAGTTGCTACATAAAAATAAAATAATTAAAATGACATAGGGCCTACTTAGGTTATGCACTGTTTGTTCAGCTTTCTCTTTTAAAATTCGTCCATTTGTGGGGATTCCATTACCACAAATATTTGTTGTTGGTTAAAAGCTTCACATTACTTTTAAATGTTTATTATTGAAATACCTAAGTAATTTTTCAAAATATTGAATTACCTTTTAAGTTACCATGAAAACCACACGTTCGAGACCCTCAGAGGCCCTGGTGCGACTTGTACAGTGTTTGCCTCTCTAATTTTATTTCTATTGGTAGTAGACACCTATAGGAAGGCCTTTATGTTTTAGCTCTATCATTACCAATGGCCAACGTGGGTGGGGAAAAATTAATGTTTGTGACAGATACCTTGAAAACCATACATTGGAGGTTCTCAGAAAGACTGTTGCTACCTGTATGGTGGTTGCCTCTTGAATTTTATTTTGTAATGGTAGTAGACACCTGTAGGAAGGTCCTTTGGTTTATAGACATAATTGCACATTTTGATGTAAAAAAATAAAAACCAGGACAGAACTTGCCTTATTTGTGTGTAATCCCGTAGGCTGTTGTCCCAAGCTCTCTTCTGTACAATGACGCACTGGGCGGTAAATATATCCAGCGAATAGAGCTGACTTCAGCACAGGTAGCATTCTTGATATTGGTGTTAACCTCTGTGTATATGTTTTTGCAGCATTCTTTAATTTTGCTTAAAAGATATTACAAAATTTATAAATACTTTCAGTACAATTCTTTGTTGTAAATACATGTATCTAAATGTACCGGGTAATAAATATTTTATTAATGGATTAACTTTGGATAACATGTTTTCCGTGACAGACCGGAAAAAAAAACCCTCAATGTAATGGCTACCGATCGCAGCGTTTTGTTTACATCAGTGAAGCGCCATAAACATCTTGGTCACGGACGACCGAAATCAATGCCATGTTAGAAATATTATAAACAAAAATATTGAAAATTGCTGAGGAAGCACACGCTACAAATTCTTGCCTTCTAAACAAGCTTTTTATTGCAATAACACCATCACTCAAAACCAATTTCCTCCCCCTCCAATCGCGTATATGATTTTCTGTGACTTTTTTCTACCTAAGGTACTTTTTTAAAATCATTTTAGGTTTTTTTTTTCAGTAGGCGTAGATGATTGCTACCGCAAACTTTTGGCAATCATTGCAACATCTTCTTACAGAAAAACAAAATCACAAAGCACAATCAACATGCAAGATATCCGTCGTTCATTCAAGCAGTAGCAGGTCGACCAACCTTGGAGCTTCAAGAAACCTGTGCATTATGCAGCGTTGCCATGCGGCGTTGTCAAGTTTTGAATAAGCCTCATACCATGATTTTTCAACACATGTTTTATGAAAAATTGTGCACAATTTAGGGTAACTACAGTATAAGTCCGGTCAAAAATGGAAAAAATAGCAAGACGACGAGTAAACTAAAATGTTCATCATAAAGTCCGCCATAAAAATTTTTTACCACAGTGCTCAACAAACAATTAAACTGAACTATCTCCTCATATTGCTGTACCAGATGCGTCACGTGTTTGCAATCAGGTCAACAAATGGCTAGTGGTTTGTTTTTCTTGTGTATTCATCAACGTTATGTCTCGAATAAGGGAAATGGTGTACAGATGGAACAGCTTCACAAAGTATACGAATGCAAACAAATGATTGGTTGAAAAATATATTGTTACAGCATACTGCGTGCGGCAAAGGTTTTGACACTCATGTTTTTTATTGTTTTGAAACAATTGTCTAAAAGTTTAACTATAAATAAAGTTTAAGAGTTTAAAGATAAACTTTATTACATTATTTTATTTCTGAAATGATGAATGTTATGTGCGGGAAGCATCTATAAATGTAAACGTTTTGAATGAAAAAAATTAACATAGGGATATATGGAAGTGATCAAGGGAATTAATTTTTAAACATTATAAACGGGAAAACGTATTATGCGATGCTTGCGGACCCTCGCTTCATATCTGTTGTGATTCCAGAGGAAAAATAGTCACTGTAAGTAACACACTTGCTGTCAATGCTGCAAAGATCACAACAAACAGCTATATCAGGTAATTTAATTTTATTTCAACATACACAATTGTATAAAACTGAATTATAACTAAAATAAATACTAAAACATTATGTAAATAACTTTAAAATGTAACCTTACTTTTTTGCAGACATAAACAAGTACCTGAACCCAGTGTTAAGCCGCAGAGTTTATTATAGAAACAATTTGACAGCTTAGCCAGTTCAACTTTTTTGACCACATGGTGGTCTTCAAAAAGCCCATTAAAGATATGTATGACCTAACTTCCATACAATTTTATAACATAAGAAATAAGTTACGTACATCTTGAATGGTGTGATTCCAAAAATTATACACGTAATTATAATGTTGTAGGCATACATACTTTTTTTAACTATTGGTTTTTTATACCATTAGTATGTCTTATTAAAAAAACTATTGACACTTTAGTATTATTTAGCTATGCAATTGTATATTCTTTACTGAACATGTTTTGCATAAATATTCGTCAACATGGTAACATACAGTAATCTTTCAGTTTAATGACCCTCAAGGAATTGTGTAAAATCATTCTTTAACTGATAGAGTCCTTAAACTGAATGATAGCCATATTCAGCCACCACTGAGCAAAGTTTTGCCATGGTAAAATGTTGAATTTGCATTTAGGAAGACCCAGAAATCAAAGCCTGTTCCATACATCCTGTTTTGATTTTCCATTATTTCCAGAAATTACCTCAAGGAAATGCTAGAATGTTTCCTTTCAATTAGCCATGATTGATTTCTTCCCGAGTTTCTCTAACATCTATAGCATCTCTCTTTATCTAATTACCTTGTTGTTGACAAAATGTAAAACCAAACAACATAAATAAAATAATTATTTTTCTCCAAAATGTAAACAAAATCATTTGTGATATTTCCTTTGAAAATTTCTTTTGACATTTCATTTCCTGTATATTACATGCAATGCATCAATTAAAATTTATTATTTGCTAGAAAGATAAGATTTATTTTAATTGTGTTACTAATAAAAATACTTAATTTCTTTAAGAGCAAGTTAAATTTTACTGATATTTCCGGTTTTTCTAAGAGGCAGCATGTCATATGTAGGCAGCTCTAGCTAGTATAATGCAGTTTGGGTTGTTTTCCACAGTGTGTATGCATATAGGTTTTATTAATATTGATTGATGGCTAACATAGCAGCAGATGCACACTCTTTGTCATGTAGCCTACCGAGTAGCCTACATCCTTCATTACGTCATGTTCTGAGCATAATTTTAAGCATTGTGAACCACATCAGTTTTATCAGTGTTACGTTACTTTCTTAACTATCTTCTGTGGTATTTGTCATTAAATAAGAAAGGTATAAACTGAGAGGCATATGTCACCAATAGAAAATAAGACGTCTCAGAAAAAATTGTAGCAGAATGCTGACGCATGCCGTTGCTTGGGTTCAATACTCTTGAGCAGTGGATTGATTTTATGCAGCAGTTACTTTTTTCTTCCAATGTTTATTCAGTGTTCTAGTATGGTTACAATGAATGCCAAAAATTAATTTTATCGCAAAAAAGGTAGGTTTTTATAATGAGTGATAATTGGCATAGATGATGTAATATTTGGGTCTTCAGATTTTGTCATTAAGACGGATGATGAAGGATTTGACATAAAACTGTAAAATATATAAGAAAATGTGTAGCCTAATACTTTTTAAACTATAGTTAATAAATACTATATGTAGTTCCTTAATATTTCTTAACACAATGTTGAAAGTACTTAATTTTTTTTCATATAGACTATGTGCATGAATGTATGTGTTCTTTATATATGTATACTTTTGTAAGTTATTAGGTCATATGGTAATACATAGTATGTGTTTATGTATGGTATCAGCCAGATACAGTCTCCCAACCCTTTGGCTGGCACTCTAAAGCCACTTTGGGCATGAGTGTTTTAAGAATCATGTAATTCAATTTAAACTATCTCCTACTAAGTGTTTTGGTACACAGAGAGGACATTATCATTATATAAACTAAGAAAACATTATCTTAAGTATTGCATGGATATGTACTCAGATTGTTTGTTGTATGTTTAGATTAAGTTTGTTAATATTGTTATAAAGCTTTAATTAATTTGTAACAGTTTAAAAATTCTTCTGCCTTAAGCTTTTAGTATCTATCAGTATATAATTCATTTACAGTTTTTTTTTAATTTTTAAGAAACAATATTAATAGAACAATCTTTTTTTTTTTTACATTTCATGATACATATGTTTCATTACTGGAAACGAGTAAGTAGTGATGGTATTTTTATCTATGTTTAGTTTCTTTAATTGAATATTTCAACAATTTTATTTCATAAATATTTTTTTATTCATCAAAGAATAAAAACTTACATAGAACAAGATAACACGTTTCTTAACATCTCTGTACTAAGTCAAAATTTTTAATTTTAACTTTGACACAAGGTTTTTTTTATGAAATTATTTTGCATGTGCAAATTTGGAGCCTTTTTACTTGTAGCAGTATAAAATTAATTAACTGGATGTCTAAAGAATATAACAGTATCAGCAATGTTAACGGGCATTAATAACAGGTGCTTAAAAACAAGGGGCAAAAATTATTCATCCAATACTTTTTGTAATTTAAATTATGCTTTTTTTGTAACTGTGCTTTGTTTCATGTGTTGAATATATTTTGGCATTAAAGTGTTCACTATCTTGAATTTGAGTGCTATTGTGTGTATTAAGTCTCATTTTGATTTAGTTTAGACTGTATCACTAATCACCATAAAATCTTGTTTCTATTCATTAATACATTATTTCTCATTATACATTATCTTTTTTGCAGTGATGTTTACTCTCTCTGTGTGGCATATCCAGAGCCATTAGCAGATAGACTTTATAAAGAGACGAAGCAGTTTCTTCATGATCATGTATCAAAACTGTTGGTTAAAGTTCAGAAAAGTAGTGAAGAAGAATTGTTACCCTGCTACCGTAATACTTGGATTGAATATAGCATAGGAGTCAAATACCTGCAGTGTTTGTTTCTGTAAGTATTAATACCATTAGTGATGTTCTTGTTGAAGTAGGTATGTGTGTATCATATCTATATAATTAATATTTAAAGAAATTTTTTGTAACTAACTTGGGCTGTAGTATTACATTTAACATTTAGTCTTTATACATACATTTGTGGTGAAAGGCTCTCACAGCACACTGTGTATTTGGGTGCTTGCAAGTAAATTGTCGTGTCCTTACTTCCTTGAGCAACTATAACAATTTTGTTAGGAGCATTTTGTCTTTGTGGGAGGGAACAGGCTACAGTTCCTAGCAATTTGTTAAATTCATCTCATTTAGGCCATTATACACACCTACATAAGCTTCATCCTTCAGTTTAATTTCTAGAAGGATGCGATGTGTGATGCACTCTACTAGAATTTTTATAAAATTTGAAGTTTTTTCTAAATCAAACTGTCCAGTTTTACCAAATTTGTATGCCATTTTTATTATTTGGTGAAGCATAGAACAAATAAATTTTGATGCTGATATATAAGAGGGATGATTCCCAACTTTTTTTCCTTGAAAAGTTTGATAATTTGTAAGTGTGTTGCAAGTTGTTTTCATGCAATTAGCCATGCCTAACACCATTTTTTTTTTATCACTTTGTGTCTTGTTGAAAAGATTTTTTATTGAAATAATTTTTTACAGTGGTCTTACAACATACCACAAATGCAAATACATTGTCTAAGCCATTGCCATCCAAACAACTAGCACTCTTGTTAGAACGACGTGTAAACAAGTTCTCTGACTTCATGGCTATATATTACATGAGTGTTTATTTTTCCCATGAAAAACTATACTGTCTCTTTAGATGCCTTTTTTTTTCAGAATCTATTAACATTTTAAATAAATGGATTGAACCTTGATACTTAAAATTATCAAACTTTTTACGAAAAAAAAAGTTGGGAATCGTTCCTATTATATCTCAGCATCAAACTTCAGTTGTTCTTTGCTTCACCAAATAATAAAATTAGCATACATATTTTATAACACTGGACTGATTGTTTTAAAAATTTTATAAATATTATATTAGAGTGGCATTCATGTGTTGCACATGACATCCTTCTAGAAATGTAACTGAAGGATGAAGCTTATTTAGGTGTGTACAATGGCTAATAAGTGCTATTAGTAATCAAACCTGTTTCAGAAATGTTCAGCAGTTGAAATAGTGTATCATCACCTAAAGCTTTGCACATTGTTTGCCGTCTAAGCTTGATATTATACTAAATATGTGTGCAAATGCATCAGTGCATAAAATATAAAAAGTGGGTTGTCTGTAAAGTTGGTTTATGGACGATTATTTTACGTGATAACGTCATAACACATTGATGAAAAATTGCATACTTTTTAATTTTCAAATATTATTTACAGTTTTTGCAAACTTAATTTAAATAATTTGTTTAATTATAATCACGAACAATTAATAAGTTATAGAAATAAACTGAAATCAAATTAATGTCAATAAATTGTTAATTTGAAATGATGAAATTGGACAAATAAAACAAATTTTTTAAATTGCTGCTTTTAAAAAGCCCGCCTTGACCGGTTTGATAATATAGAAAATTTTCTGGTACGGTGGTTGGCCGGTTCTTGTACACTGGGCTCAGGCGGAACGTGACAATGAGTCATGCTTTTTCGTGTGTGCAGTCGGCGTTCATCGATTTATAAGACATTATCACGTCAAAAAAAAATATTACATTAAAATTTTTTCAAACATTGCTTAGCTATTAGAAGTATAACTTACCATGTATTTTATTGAGAAAACTTGTGTTCATTGATTGATATATTTGTTTGTGCCACGGATCCTGCCCTTCTGTGTGGAATATTATAAATTGAAGTGGGAGAGTAATACTTTTCCCGTGTATTTTCTCTCTCTTTCATTGTTTACAGTTTGATTTCAGTAGGTTTGGCATTCACACCGTGGGTTTTATGGTGTTTGTGATTTTTGAGTATAGGGATAGAAATATTTTCTTTTAAGTTCTGTTATATATACAAATTTTCTGAAACAGAATCAATATCAGGCGTGGTTATACATTTTGAGTACGTCATTAAAATGGATACCAATTGTGGCATTTTGTTTTTCGACAACCCAAGGCGAGGACTACTCAAGGCAGTTTCTCTGTCAGTGGATATTGATGCTAACACACTTTGTGATTAGTGGAAAATATTTTAAGATAAAAATGTAAGATATGATTGTAGTGATGTATTGGGTTGGGCTATTTTAGATAAAAAAACAAAAAACAATGTGGGCTCGTAAATTAAACAAATATATGATTTAAAGAAGTTTCTATCAAGTATCTGACTGAAGAAAAAAATGTCTTGTGAGTTAAAGGATGCTTATTGTAATAGCAGGGTTGTGCTATTTTATTTTCAGTTATTGTTATTTTTTCTACAAAATCTTAAGGTTTTCATAACTTCACCAAGGAAAATTATCTTTATAATTCATACGTAGTTTTACATAATGAATCACCTCCTGATGCGTTTGAAACCACGTCACACTGTGAATATTGATGTGATTATTTTAATGATTTCAACACTTATTTTACTACTGCTGAAATAAGTTTTTGTTTCAGTTCAGATGAAATAACTATAATTTAATTAATTTTCATAAGTAATTACTTTTTTTAGCGACCCAATATTCAAATTAGCTTAAATTAAGTTCAACTTCGACAGTTCATTTTTACGTGAAGACGCTTTCTTCTCAAAAAAAATTTTGTTTTGAAAATAAAAGCTATTTTGTTAAATAGTCTGTATCTTAAGATATTTCATAATGGTTATTATTTTCAGGTATTTGAATGTGCAGCACATACAGAAACAGAAACTATCTGATGCAGAGATTATCTATGGTAATTTGTTGCAAGATGAACCAGAACAGATGGAGATTGGTGAACTGGGTAGGTGGTGGTGTGCCTATAATTGGCCACTTTTAATTGTAAAGAGAATGGATTGTGATGGCTTTGTTTGTACTTTCCCTAAAATTTATCATTTTGTCTCTTAATTAATCAATCTGCAAAAATAACATGAAATATTTTTCAATAATTTGAAACCACAATCAATTTCATTTAATACATTTATTTCATTTTATCATTAAAATGTGTGTATATTATAGCATTAAGGTTTTAAAATTAATACTAGTGACAGTACATTTTTTCTTAGTTTTGGCTGTCAAAATTTTCCAGTTTACAGAGGCCTAAAATGACAGTCAATACAAGCATGGTATGTATACATGTAATGAAAAAATGATATTGTTTCTCTACAAAATTTACATAAACCATAATATATATTTAAATTCTTTACATATTATTTAAATACATCAATTTAATTTTTTTTTAAATATACAAACTTAATAAATTATTGTATGAAATTAATGAGCTAAAGTAAAATTTAGAAAACAATATTATTTAAATTTGTTGTTCACATATTTTTTTATTATATTCTATCGTTATATACTGCAGTTTTCTTGAAAATTTACTTTTGTACTACCTTCTGCAGCAGTAGGAAAGCTACTGCTGATACCTGATATGCAGAAATAATTCTGAACACACTTTCTATAAATAATAAGTAATATGAGATAAGTCAACGATTTATTTTTTCCACCTTGAAAGAGGCTAGATACATGTACGAATGCATTATTTGTTACAAATTGTATAAATAAATATGGTCAGTTTTTTCATAATTTACTGTTGAAACGAACCATGCAATATGGTTGTGCTAGTCAGTTCAATGCGTGTCTAACTAGGGACCAAACCTAGACGTACCTCTACAAAATCCAGAGATGCTGTATTTCATGAATATGCATGCAAAATGTTTTTCGGTCTCCCATAAAGAAAAGACCACAACTGCTGTGCAGAGAGTATAATTAACTTAAAAACCTCTCTTTTCCGTTATAATGACATATTTTTTGAGTACCTCTGCTATTCAACATTTTCATACTCGTGAGAGACAAGCTTATTTTTATTTATAGCCCTTGACTTCATGGCTGCAAGATCCCTAAAACTTTTAATCATTTTTTAGTTGCATGCCCATTGTGAAGGTGTTTCTTGCCTGCCTCCACTCCATGTCCACTGTTAACTGGTCTAGCCATGCATGTTCCACAATATCTGAATTTACTGGCTTTTGCGATGTATCTATGTGTGTTCAGCTTGTCGACTCTGCTCACAGGCGTCGCCAGTGTATGCCAGCCAGTTGCCCTGATGCATGGTCATCGTCGATGTGATCTCTCTCTACGCTGTCCAAAAGTTGGGCCGTCAACATCGCTGGTCGTGACAGTACTGCCAAAACATTACCATATGTGTGCATAGCCAACAAATATACAAGCAGTTATGCTTCTATAACAGATTCACTCTTTCTTTAATCTGGGAGGATTGAGTACAGACTGCAGCAGTACACTCCGGGTACACCACCTAGGGGCTGACGACCAGGTCAGTTGAACACTCCGAAGACATCCTTCAAAACGTACGTCCATCCCTTGGGCTACTCCCTCAAGATGACCCTGTTCTGAAAGCTGCAAATTAGTCTCTACAATCCTCTAAATTGACTACCTATACAATCGCTTCTACTCTTGTGCACACACATCTATACAAACCAAATCATGGGGGCTGACAGCCATTCTAGCAACTAGATCACACATTGTAAATATTAACTATACTTATACTCTAAAGTCAATCTTGATCAATTCTGAGACAAACAACAAATACAATCAAATCCACTATATTTCATACACTTCTTGATAGTTAAAATTCCCTGAAGTCAACTGAATTTGTAATCTTTTACGTTAAATAACTAAAGTACTGGTACACTAATTATTACTTAATGTATATGAAACACTAAAATTATATGCATAAACAATACATATTCAGTACCTGTATTGAATATGGCCCACATAAGGTTTGAGATATTATTTCAGTCAGATGACTTCTGCCATGTCCACCTCGGTTGGCTAGGTTAACCTCGTGGGGGACACAACAGGGAAGCCCCAGGACCTTAGGCTCAATGACACTGTTTTGTATGTGTAGAAAAATACATGCGCCGACCGGCTCATCACTTGGCTCTTCTAACCAATAGATCTTAACAAGAGAAAGATTAATTAAATAACGAAAGTAACTGATTTTATATAAAAATTCATATATACTTCAGTTCAGGCCATTTTTATTTTAAATAATATCATGCACATACTTAAGTTACAGATATCAAAATGAGTATTATAGTTGACAATAATCATTCGTAAATATAACCAACTTGGTGCCCCGCAAGATAAAATAAACATTTAAAAAAGAATTATTATTATCACATGGCTGATTGCACCAGTGGCACTTACAATAACAAGAGCAACATTTAACATTTTTAAAAGATTATAATTAAATTTTTTTTGTCATTTAAGTTGATTATTAAAAAGAAGAAAAGGTCCTTTTGATGGATTAATTTTTCGACGCAGTGATAGATTTGCAAAAGTCCAAAAGAAAATTAACATGCTTGAAGCCGAAACAGAATTATTGAAGTGACGTTTCTGAAATAGTAGGCTGCATCCTGATGCCAATAGAGGAGGGGAAAGGCTCACTCCCATTCCGTACTTAATGGACTAAACCAAGCATGGCCCGGATGTCTCGTGCCACACAAGGACCGCTAAAAGAAATTAACATCGGCCAAAAATAAATACATAACATGATTTGGGGGGAATCAAGAGAGAAAACTCACCCAAAAGGTGGTAAGCGGTAAACAATTCACCGCATAATCCAGCGGATTTAATCAGTTACGAAGTATTGCGATGTTCACATAATGGCTGACCGACAAGGAAGAAGAAAGGGCAAAGTAGGTCTTCTCTTTAAGAAGCTACACCATAGATAGTGACAAAAGATGTCAAACTTGGTAAACAAAAATTAACAAATACAGGTTTAGTTCCAAAATGACCAATAGTACAGCTCAGTTGAAGTAAATGAAAAAGTTTACGGTGATAAATATTAGTTTTAAAAATGTTTATAGTTCATACTTATTTTTAAATTAATGTTTTTTCTTATATATCTTGAATCACTTCACTAGATTAAAAATAAACTTCACAAATTTACATTAAGATATGATTAGATAAAAAAATATTACATAACAAAGAAATTATTTTCAATTTTCACAAAATTGAGTCTGCATGATGTCCAGTTTGCAAAAAGAAAAAAAAAAAACTCATGAAAACAGGTTGAGTACATGCAACGGCACAGACTTAGGCCGTGGTTACTGTGGAAGCAGCAGAGCAGCGAGTCACAGCAGTGCAGCTTGGGTTAAGTTTTGCTTTCATAAGAATGGGAAACTTTGGAGGTTGGCTGGGATATTCCTGAATGGCAGAGAGTACTACATTACCATCCGCCACTTGCCATAATTCCAGACGATAAAATATTTTTTTACCACCCCTCAGGTTTTTGGCATCACTTGCATTCAAGGTGTCATCTATTGAATTGCTTGCTGGTTAGAAAGGTATTATTAGACAAAGATGTGAAAATTTTACTGTCAGCAGCACAGTCAAGACCAGTTACAAGTAATGGGATTATTTTCAAGGGCTTTAAAATATTTAGTTGAAATATAATTGAAGTGTTGGAAATCCACGATAATAATTTATTATTGGCATTTTGGGAATGATTGGAACATCCTAAATTGTTTTCTATATGGTGGTTATTTGTTTGCTACAATTTTATTAGTTTTTTTAAATATGTGTTGATTTTACAAGAATACTTTTACTTTTATGAGAAAAAAATGAAAATAATTTAAACAAAATATTTTAATATGTCCACAACAAAAATTGCATAGAAAATATCTTTATAACTTGTGGCCTTACTTGGTTGCTACTATTGGTGCAATGAAAGTGAAGAAACTCTAGCATGGTCCAGCTAATCTTGAGCATTTTAAAATCTTTTTACAAGTATGCTGTTTCATTCAAATTTTAAAATATAAACTCCTTGCTAATATGTTTCAAGTATGGTGCAGGTATGGACATGGATAGTCTTAAGAAGTAGATTCAGTGTTCACTTTAGATGGTATGCACTATAAAATGACAGTTAACAACAATGCAACATATTTTACTGCCTAGAAAATCCAAACCTAAGTAGTTTTGAGGAAAACTGAATTACGTTACAGCGAGGAACTGTAAAAATTTTAGCAGGACAATGAGAAGTTGAGCTAACGGCATATTATTTAAATTAAAACTTCATTTTTTGGAAGAATAAATACAGCAGAATTCAGATAAGTTGGGAAGTCTGATGTTATTTACATTCCCCTGTAGGCTACTCAAAAATCTCTTCTCACCTTTTCTCAAAATTATAAATATATACAGCAAGCAAGGGTGCTGACTATAGTTATTTTTGCCCCCTGATAAAACATAAGTGTATAGAACTATCACCAAGCAAAAATAAATGCAGTTTTGGTTTGGAGACCGATTAATGAAAAATTACCTTTGGGAAAATTGTGACCTTGCACAAAAAGTGGGAAAGTAGCACCCTCTCGAGAATGGGTGGGAAAATTGCAACGTGTGTTATTGTTTGTTGTTTTCCCCCCATAAAGATGTTGTTTTCCCCTCTCCCATGTAACTCACTCCACATGACTTTCAACAGTATACATTTGTAATCTTCATTACCAAGAGTGCTGCTTAGGTGGATGGACTTAATTTTGTGATGGAGCCATTGACTATAACCGAGACTGAAAAAGGCAAGCAGTCTACTTTGTTCAAAGGATTTCAATTTTGAATCAAGAAGGATATAAATGAGAAAATGACTCTGCTTTGTATTCAAGAGAAGAGAGAAAAGTGTAGAGGACAGTTTGTGACAAAAGGGCACAAAATTATTTGTGCAATTGATCATAAATGCAAACCAAACCTCGCCAAAACAGAAGTTCGAATTAAACTAATGGCATTTAAGAAGAGAGCAAAAGAAAGCCAAGAGCCCATCTCAGCTGTACCAGGAATAAATGGGTCCCCTGTTTGACCTCGTGACAGAAGTTCCTCCTTTACTCCAGCTTCAAACGCAGCATGAACTACCTGAGACGGTAAGCACAAGATGATCAACACGACCCAGAATCAATGGCAAACATTATTTCAAATGAAGATAACAGGAAATGTTTACTTTTAGGAGATGGAGCTCTTAAGGCAGATAAATACTGTAGAGTCACAAACAGGACTATATGAATAGGACTTTCAAATCGTGCAGCAAGAAGTTCATCCAGCTCTACATGATTCCTTCAGACTCTGCAGTACAGAGGGCAAGACGAGCATCGCTCCAGTTGCCTAGCCCAACAAAAAAAGGAGAAATGTACAATGTACTTTTTTTTGTAAAATGAAGGATTATTTATCGGGTTGGAATCTGAAAAAAAAATCATGATAGACTTCAAAGACACCTGCATTTCTTCTTTTGTTACAAATTTCCCGTCTAGCAACGTAAATGGGTGCTATTTCCTCTTCAACCATTGTTTATGCTGCAAGTTTCAAGATCAGAGAAACCAACATATTTCTGTGATTATTTTGTGCACCAATGGCTGCAAAATCCAAACATTTGGTTTGCCCTCTGACACTGTGGAGGTACAAAGCATTGAACAAAGAAAGATGTTGAAGGGTGGAACAATAAGCTTAAGAACAATGTTCGTCTTAACCGAAATTTCTACACTCTTCTGAAGGAACTGAAGCAGGAAGCAAAATATGCGGTTACAAATATGGTATGGCCACTCTCTGTTTAGAAGGATGAAGAAGAAGTGGCTGTACATAAAACTGGACAAGCTGATTGCCAACAGAACAATTACGCCCAAGGACCTTGCTAAGTGTTTGAAGAATCTTGCCTCCATTCAAATAATGGAATGGCATACCTGTGAAAGTCACAAGCAATATAAAAACAAGTATAACAAAAATTAAAAAAAGAAAAAATATTTTAAAGATAAAGGACATCCAGCTTCTAAAATGAATATAATAACTAAAACGGGAGAAAAAAAATTAATACTAAGGATTTATCTATCTTCTTAACTGAATATAACTAACACTAGATTTTATGTATTATTGTACTGTCCCACTTTCTATGTGAGGACGCAATTTTCCAGATACCAAAAAGGATTGTTGTTATTCTCGTAGGGGTACAATTTTCCCACTTTTTCCGCGAGGGCGAAATTTTTCATAGTGCATTTTTTCTGCTATGCTGGAGACACCATCTAAACTGGTATCAGAAGGGAATGTGCCACTGTCCCAAGTCACTAATAGTTGCTTTGGCCTTAACCAGCATCGCTCATAGCTCTGCTGCTCTGCTGCTTTCAATGTAGCTATGTCCTAACACATCTATTAATGACTTAACATGCACTTAGGATACCAGTCTGTGAAGGTACTATTTGGAGGTAAGTGTTTCTACAAAGTGGAAGCCAGTGGGATGTATTTATAAACTAGCGGTACTTGGCAGGATTGCCATATAACACTACAAATAATTTTGTCTATTTGTATTAGCTAACAGCTCTAAATAGCTGACTAATATGTGCCTTTGTCCACATTTTACAACAATACTGCCACTGCCAGTGCTACTGCTGATGATATCTGACTGGTGTCTGTTGACAAAAAGCGTTAAAAAATATTTTAATGTTGAATTGGTGTGCGTGCGGGCACACGCTCAGAAATGGCTCTAACCCTTTGGACGAGAATTTGTAGTTTGATAATGTTTTGCTTTTCAAGTTTATCTTTCTAGGTGTCAACCATGGAAAAATGTGATTTTACACAAAAATTTTTTTTTCTAAACATTGCCTTATAGCTTGTTAGGGCTATCTGTTTTTAGATTTTAAAGTAGTTACTCAATCAACTGTTGGTTTTTAAATTAGATACTCACAACTGATTGCACTATATGACATTAATTCATAATTAGCTGCCCAGTGACATATACCACTCGCATCCAATAGCAATACCTTTTTATTGTGTTATTGTGTTAAACAATCAACATCTCATGTTTATTGTAGATCTAAATTTATACATTGGCATCTCGGAAATAGCGCTAACGATTTGGATGAAAATTTGTACTTTGATAACGTTTTGCTTTTCCTGTTTATGTATATAGGTGTCTTCCCTGGAAAAATGCAATTTTAAACAATTAAAAAAATATTTTTCTAAATGTTGCTTCATAGCTTTTTAGCACCATCTGTTGTTAGCTTTTAAATTAGTTACTCAACTCAAGTTGTAATTTTTAAATTAGATACTCAACACCAGATGTCACTCGCACCCAATAGCTGTTGTATATGGTCAAGTTGGCGAGACTGTTGAGAAAATATAGGTTAAAATGGCAGTGATATGTAAGAGTAAGTTAGATGTGTACTACTCCGAGACATTGTAACTGTGATTAGTGTACATGTGATTAAGTGGCATTAATAAAAGTGATTGTGTACCAAGAGTCCTTAGTATTATTTGAGGAACTACAACATGGTGCAGTCGAAAGGACCAAATTAAACTTAAGCTAAATTTGACGAGTGAAAACAATGGCGACCAGCGGAGTGAAACTCCCACCTGACCTTGATCTCCAAAGCAGGACACCTGCATGCCACAATTATCTCTCTAGGTATTTGCAAGATGATACTGTGCAAAAGTAACGTAGAAGGGTCGGACTACAGGGACCTCGTACGAGAACATAACACTCCAGTGACTGGGATAAAAGCATCCCCAGCCCAAATACTGTTTAGCAGGCGCATACGAACAGATATGCCTGTAAGCATGGAGGCACTGAAACCCATAGTTCAGATCGATGTTCACAAATCACTTCGTGAAAAGCAAGACAGGGTGAAAAGGTTGCATGACAAAACAGCCAGGATAACAGAAAGGGAATACCAACAAGGTGATAGGGTAGTTATTAGGACAGACCGAGATAACTTATGGCAGGCAGGTGTCGTGCTTAGGAAATGTGCCGAACCCAGGTCCTACTGGATTCAAAAAGATGAAGATAGAAGGGAGGTAAGGAGAAACACCACACAAATCAAATCCTCCAAAACTAAGCCTACAGAACAAGAGACAATTCCCGCGAGCCAAGTGCACAACCACATTGAAACAAAGAGAAGTCCGATGAGTGAGGAACAAGGGAGCTCTGATGGTTCACTACTAGAGGGATTTAAGGGGTTTGGAAGTTCTCTAGATGAGGGAATAACTGGGCTAAGATATGCAGTTGATCAAGGGGCTAAGGGGTCGATAGACTGTAAGACCAGTAATGTGGGGTGTGCCGGAAATTAGGAATTTCGACACTTTTTTTTTCTAATTTTATATAATTTATATTATTTTTGGAAATTTTATTTGCGCTTTAATTTGGTTACTTTGGGCGATTTACTTTTGTTAGGCTGGTGTACTCCCCTAAGTTAAACTTTGTGCCAGTAGTCTGAACCACCTTTCCCAGAGACCTATAGGATATTTTGCAGATCTAAGACTTAGTTGGCGGCCAGTTTGACATTTCCCTCGCTTACAGGCACGTCCCAGGCCTGTAACGTTACTTCACTTCATGACTAAAACTGCATACAACAGCTCTGGACGAGCTGTTACCATTTCTCAGAGACGAGCTGACCATAGCCTTTACCGTCACGAATACGTATTAGGTTCTCTCCTCGAAAAGCACGTCATGGATGCTTGTTCTCAGCGTCGTTGCACTTTTTGTCCACCCCCCTTCCCTCTCGGTTCTAAGAATTCGCCTAAGACCAATGACCAGTCATAAACCCCAGCAGACAGCGACCGTCTCCAAGTACGCCTCGCATAAAAAAGGTGAATGCAAAGATGGACCACCCCACGACATCTCGCGGCAGAAACAGTAACTTATTATCTTGGCCACCAGAGTGTAGTACCTGACTGCCCCTTTAACCCTTGGTTTAAGCAGACGCCTTGGGCGAGTCGATTCTTTTATATTTCAGACACCCCTCAACAGGTAGCGCTAAGGTCGGCCAGTGCTACCAACTTCGAGACATCAGTCAGAGTTTTTTTATGACGCCTACTCGGGGAACTTTGGAACCTTTCGGTCCGGACTCCCAGTCCCCCCCCCCCCCCCCCCCCGCCCCTCCACTTTTGATAGAACAGTTACTTTTAATTACGAGACGCGGTTCTTCGCGAGACACTTCACTTCGCGCCGCGATTGCAGACGGACTATTTTGCGATTATCGGCGAGTCGACGAGACACTACAAGACTTCCATCCGGCCGCAACCGACTATGTAGTCGCCTAAATAAGGGATGCTATCCCTATAATCTTTTTCAAGTAGTTTAGTCCGTCTGCGTAGTACAAAATTTAATAGTTATTTTTCTTTTTTTCCGTATTCGCGGGATCCAGTTCCTGGCTGGCGACGCATCTGTAAATAGAAGCCAACTCCCCTGTCTGGTGAGTGACGATCCGCGACTTTCCTCTACCTCCCCTTAACTTTTCCGGGCATTTTCTGCCCCGTATACTGTCTGTGTACAAGTTCTGATCAGTTTTGATTCTGACTGTTCCAGACAGGGTCTGAGAGCCGGACGCCGAATTGGCATTTTCATCTCCCTTCCTCAACAGGACACAAGCGCCCTGGCATCATGTTCAAGCGTGATCTCCGAAACGAAGCCCCGACCTCCGGCGCTACTGTATTGTTCAACCTTTTTTGAACTTTCCTAAATTACACCGTCAAACAAAGTTAATCATACAAACATAATTTTTGGACTTTAAGTACATACCTCAACTGGGATGGTTTAAATATATTTGTATTTTTTTTATTGGTTTATGTATATTTAGTAAATGAAACTTTTGATAATTTCATGTACGGCCGGCCCATAATTGTTTTTCTTTCTTTCTGAATATACCTGAGAGCTGTTCAAGAATGTAATTAATATTGTACGTTAATATTCTCTTGTATCTGTTATAAGTTTACTCAGTATGGAGTAATTATATTTCAGACGGAATCACACCTTCTTTCTGTTCATTACTAATAACATTGTGAAACCTAAAGATCCACCCAGCAAAACAAAAATGGTAATCAGACCGTGGTTTGCTGCTACAGGGGGAAGAAATAGAGGGACCAGTCTCTAATAAAAAGGCTGGTACTGATGTGAACATTACCAGAAGCGGCAGAAGGGTTATAACCAAGAAACCATTTGAACTAACATAAGAAAACCCTGTAAAAGGGGAGGTGTTGTATATGGCTAAGTTGGCGAGATTGTTGAGAAAATATAGGTTAAGATGGCCGTGATATGTAAGAGTAAGTTAAATGTGTACTACTCCGAGACATTGTAACTGTGATAAGTGTACGTGTGATTAAATGGCAATTATAAAAATAATAGAGTACCAAGAGTCCTTAGTATTATTTGAGGAACTACAACAATAGCAATACAATTTTATTATGTTATTGTGTTAAGTGTTCAGTGTGTCATGTTAGTCAAGTGTTTCTTTGGTTATCGAGCACTCAAATTTACAACAGAATTCCTTAATACTGTCAATATTTCAGACTTGCCACCACACAAATTGAAAAAAAAAAAAAAAACATTTTAATAATGCTGTTAAGTAATTTGGATGTATCAGAAGGTCTATGTAATGGTGTAAGACTTATTGTGACGAGTCTCTGTAATAGCATAATAAAGGCGAAAATCGTTACTGATGAACAATCTGGCAATCAGAATAACCCTTGTCTCATCAAAATGTCAACTGATATGTACCATGCAGCAACACCAATTTCTAGTAAAATCTATATTTGACATGACGGTACACAAATCTCAAGTTAAAACTTTTAAATTTGTTGGAGTGGACTAAGATGATCACTTTCTATGCATGGCATGTTGTATGTGGCATTTTCCCGAGTAAAGCGACCAAGTACACTAAAAGTACTCTTCCCAAATGAAAATCCTAGACATACCTGCAACATAGTATGGAAGGAAGTATTTGTTTAAGTTCAAAAACTTATAATTAATGCTAGTGGTGTCTGTTCTTATGCAGTGACCACATGTGTTCATTGTTGATGTTTGTTTTGTGGCCATCATTAAAGTGTAAAAACTGTAGATGGGCATGTCACAATATGAAATAAATTAGTAAATAACTGTAAAGTGGAAATGATTAAAAACCATAATATAGCTGATTATATAAAATAAAGTGTTCAACTATGCATATTAGTTATTTTTTTTTATTTAACCCACTGCAGTTCTTATGTAGGTAGGTATGAAGTGTAGTGGAGATTGCAAAATAGTCATATATATGTAACGTATATTGTCTATATATGTAATCTATCTAATCTAATATCCATTGATTGGAATAGAGTTTTAGGTAAACTCTAACAGGTAAACACTTTCTATTCTAATCACTGCATAAAACTTAAACTCAAAATTGCTGGTATAAATATATACATACATAACAAATATATTTTTATTTATATAAAAACAAACATCTCTTGTATCTCGGAAAGGGCTCTAATGATTTGGATGAAAATTTGTATTTAGTTAAAGTTTTACTTTCCAAATTTTATCTAATTAGGTGTATTCCTTGAAAAACCACAGTTTAAAAAAAAGAGGCTAGGTACGGCTTTATTAATTACCAATGTTTTTCTGTGTGGTAATTAAGTGTAGCTAGCAGTAATAATATGTTTACAATATTACTTGTCATTGAATATTCTGTGTTTTTTGGTTTTGGCTTAGGTTTAGACGTAATAGGTATACTTTTTTCTCCCCAGGTTTGGATATGTGGAAACAAAATATGATCACACCTTTGAAAGATATTTTGGTACATTTGTTACTTAATGGTATCATCAATTTCCAAATGGGTGATGACAACAACATTAAGCATGTTTATCGTGGTGTTGTCCAGTCATTTGTTTCTGTTCAAGAATACAAGAAAAGGAATAATTTGAAGGTAAATCCATTTTGTGAGTTTTTTTAAATAAAATCAGGTGAAACAGGTGGTGCAAAATTGTGAGTGTTACTAAATTATTTGTAAGAGGAAGGGGGTGATGTAAACTCTTGTCTATATTTTTACAATAGTAGTGTAAAATATCTTTGTCTTATTAAATACATCCTTTTTTAAGAGAAATAACTGTTATCAGTTTAAACATTTACATTTTTAAACTTAACATTTATAAAGTTAAAAATTTATATTGAATTTGTGTATATTTTTTGCCTCATGAAAAATGTCTTATGTAAAGTTAAATTTCTAGCATTTTTGCTGTTAATTTTTTTTTAAAATTGGAACACTAGAAATTAATTTGAATATTTTGTGATTTTACATATATTAAATTCAATTTTATAGTATATGGATGATGCTCCTGGCCTGGAGGTGGAGTGTGGATGGTAGAAGTGTCAGCTACCTTGGAACTTACATTTTGAATTATGATATCATGGCAGTCATCTTGAATAACCTTGAACTTTTAACATTGACCGCTGCAGCCATTTTGGCTAGAACTATCTTGGATTCCGTCATCTTGGATTTTAAAACTTTCTATTATCTTGGATTCTTATGTCTAAGCACTTTATTTGATTCTGATATCTCAGTCACCATCTTGTTTTTTGTCTGCTGGAGGCCGCCATCTTGAATTGTGACACACAGAGGCCATCTTGCATTCCATCAATTTTTTTCTAGATCTTTCTGCCATCTTTGATTATATCATGTCTGCCATTTTAAATTCTAGAACTTCCACCATTTTGGATTCTACCATTTTGAAATATGTCATGTCCACCATATTGAAAATCCATAATTGTTAACCAAAAAAATTTAAAAATTTGAAGAAATTTTTCAGAAAATTATTTAATTAAGTTTTGATAAAATTTTAATAAAAAAAATCTATATCATGGAGCTTATAGTCCTGGATTTGAACACAGTGGTGGGGGAAAAAACTTTCCTCCATGGAGGCTACCAGCAGATTAACCCCTATTAACTAATATCAAAGCATATATTATGCCAACAATTATGACATTATGATGCCTATCTTGAATCCACCTTTGTTTTTGTCTACTAGAGATCACTGCTGCCATCATATTAGTTTATTTTTTTACCAGCTAGAGAGCAGTAGTATTAAAGTCTCTCTGACACAAACTGATTTTCACTGTTTTTTATTTACCTATTATGAAATTTCACAAGTCAGCATGGCCACTATCTTCCGACCAGGAAAACAAATACATGTCAAATTTACAAACTGGTTGTAACAAATGTCTGCACTGACATTAACAAACACAACTTTCTTTTTAGAGTTTCCAAATGTTGAAAATCTTTTACTGTTTGCAAGGAAATCCTGTGGTTGCTGGCAACTCATGGTACAAGCCAGAGGACTCCATCCTCGGAACAATGACGAAGTTACTCACTCTTTGTTTTGGAATTTTACCGATGACTGTGGCTAAAATTTCTAATTAAAAGTCCTGAAAAACCAAAAATAAGGTTAAATACATGCGTTAGAGCTATGCCTCTACATTCTTTGTTGAATCTGAGCCACCACAGGACACGTGACCTCTTACAACTTCAGCATCTTGCAGACATTGACTACCTCCATGCTGGCTCTTTGTCCTCCAAGGGGAAAAAGGACTCTCATGTGATGTAATTTCTGACATATCATAAAAATATAGACATTATCACCAATACTGGTGCATGGCAATAACACTTGGACTAAATATGGAATCTTTCCCACACTTCCAAAACACTGCCTCTTTGTAATTCTTACATGACTGACAAAGTATTGCATCAGCCTGCTTTGAAACAAAGAACCATAGCAAAAAGTAGAATAGAAAATTACGTGAATACACAAAACTCAATCGACCTGTAAAAAATAGATGAAAAGAACTTCCAGTGACTTTTTCACCATAAAGTAAGTAAATAACTAGAAGTGCCTGCTAACATGAAATATTGTCAACTATACAGAAATCACATATTTTTTTAAATCTGTGTCAACCTACTCTCGTTGGAACCCCTTTCTTTGTAGAAATGTTTTTTATGAAAGTAAGTGTAGGCTAGTCAAACAATGCGTACATTTTGTTGCAGTTATACGAAGATATTTTCGAGAAGCCGTACTTGGAAACTTGTGGAGAGCGATATAAAGTGGAGGCAAGTCGTTTGCTCCAGGAATGTAATGTTGGTCAGTACCTCGAAAATGTATGGCAAAGGCTAGAAGAAGAACGCCAACGCTGCTCTATGTTCCTGCATGACAGGCAAGTTTTTTTATACTATTTATGCATTGCACTTTGCTCTAAAGTTCAGAATTTATCTTAATTAAGAAGGTGAGTGATGTTTTATACAATTATTCAAACATGCAATGTTGCCAATGTGAAAAATCTGTCAAGATACTAATGAGCACTGACATTCAACAAATAATTTAAAGTATTCCAAATATATTAAGCTGTTTTCTTTTTCACAGTATGACTCATCAATGTAAAGCAACAGCATGTGACATCACTGGTGGCACATGCTTTGAGAGAGCCAGTCTCACAACAAGTTTCCCCTCTCATACCTTACAGCGCACATCATGCGTTGTTGCCTGTCCCGTACTCCTTTTTACTGAGATATTGTGATGATATAATAATTTTTATTTTATTAAAGATTTTAAATTTCTTCTAATAATGCCTAAAATGTGCTGTTTTTTTTATAGAAACAACTAGTGCAATAAGGAATATTTTGCTTTGCTTCGTTTTGCTTAAAGCTGTAGGTGAAGAAAATCAACCAAGATATCTTTGTACCAAACAAATTTACAAATGTGTATTCTGTTCACTTTGAATGATTTTGACAAGTCACAAATATTTCATAGACTGTATATAGCCAAAAACTGAAAGGCGAAAAAGGTATGTCAATGTAAACAAGAACTATAAGTTCATATATAAGGAAAAATTTTGTAAAAGAATCTATTCAAGAAAGTGATTTTTCGGTGCTTTATAGTCATGTATTGTGGATTTAAATGACTGTTTATGGAACAGAAGGTACTGCTGATTAAATACTAGCACTTAATAAAGCTTGTTCTTGTACCTGTACAACATTAATTAATTTTTTTACCACACACATTTTTTCATTGCACACATACACACTACAAAAACCATAAAACAAGAGATTTTTTCAGGCTAAAATTATGTCATGAAAAATTTGTTTTAAAATAAGGGGTAACCCTGGAAAAAACCTGAAATCTTATATTACTAGTAGGGTGGTCACCCTGTAATTTCTGTGAATGTGGTCAATATACTCAGTGTGCTACCACAGTCAGTTTCTGTACCTACTTTTATAATCCTTAATGCTTACCCCTAATCTGTAAATTATATTGTATTCTTCTTTGTATCTTTGCAGTTTCTATTAAATATCTTCACTTATGTTAATAAAAGTTATGCATTTTGATCTGCATAAGTATGTGAGGTTAGAACGAATTTGTACCTTTTAAATTTAATACTAAATATAATTGAATTATAACTGAATATTAAAATGCCAAATATAAAGTAATGAGGTATGCTAAAGTCCCCCAGACTGTTGGTGAGCATGGAACAAAATTTAAATTTATTAATTAGTTAAGAATAAATAATTATTATTGTTATGTGGCTATGACAAGTTTTGCAGCATTCTTAGAAGATGATATTCTGATGATTGAAAGATGATAATTTTAATTAATACAAAGCAAGACCTTTTTTTTATATTTATGAATGGAATAATTGTTTTTTAAATATGACATTAATGAAATGGTATTGAAAATTCACCCTAAACACAGCTATAATTTTAGGATGTTAATAATTTTCCCTGGTTTTCCATGTCTTTTTTTACAGTTCATTGCCAAAAGTAAGAGCCAGGTTTGTACAGCACATGGTAACTGACCATTTGGCGTTCCTGCATGGAGAGTGTCGAACGATGGTGCAGCAAGAACAGTGCAAGAATCTGAGAACAATGTACTTACTTCTTCGACTTGTTGACAATGGAATAAGCGTGCTTGTGTCAGAGCTATTGGAACACATCAAGGCAAAAGGACTGGAAGCTGTAGCGGGACTGAAAGGAGAAAATGTAAGGTTTATTTTTTGCTGCAAACTCAAACATGCAAATAGTGGAATGATAACTAGGTACATAAAATGGAACAAACAAAACTCTAATTATTTTAATACAGTTTCACAACCTCTAATTCAAAGTAATGTAGCTTAAAATACTTCATGTTTAAGTGATTTGTTTGTTGTAAAGCACTTAGTTTTGTAACACAAAACCAAATGAGTCTAAGTCACATTTGGGCAAATTTACATGAGAGTAAAAAAAAAATTTACAGAAAAGTAAAAAAAACTGCTCTCAATAATACTGTTTTCATTAACCTCCATATGCTTGTGACTGGCAAGATGGAACTTGTGATAATTTTTTTCCAAACTAGCTAATGCCAGGCATGCGTTGCAATGCCTTAAATAATTTTTTTTTGTAATTTGTTTGAAGTAGGTACAGATATACAAAGCATATCTTTCTCTAATATATATATATATATATATATATATATATATATATATATATATATAAAAAATCGTAAAAGGGGGGGGGGGGGGGGGGGTTTCGGATGGACGAAAAAGGAGTAATTTGGGCGCCACCACGTGGAAGGGCACGTGGACCCGGCTACGAACTCTCGGCTCAGGGTCGTGACGTGACCCGTGTGGGGCTAGGCTAATCTCCCCCCTCGTGCGTCGTGTTCGTGGGCTCTTGAGGCGTCCCACACGCCTCGGAACTCAGGGAATTATACAAGTGACCACTGAACCACACATTCTGAGCTAGTGATTTTATTACCAGCGATTTTATTACACGGCACGTTACAAAAATGTTAAAAGAGTTTTACGTAAAGTACTAAAAAACACAGTTGCGGGTGATAACCAGTTTATAGGCTGACCAGGTCACCGCGTGGCCTGGCCTCGAGAGTCAATCACGTATTACGCGTACGAAATGTCCGTAAACGGAAAACAAATATTTAGGCGAAAGAGTCTACCACCTGGAGCAGGCCTCGAAGAAGTTACTAGGATTTAGATTTATTTAAAGATGCGACGGAAACTAATGGATCAGTGAACAAAAGAGATGAAGTCGACGAGGTGCGCGGGCCGCTCCTACTCCAGGCGGCGAACGGAAACAGACTGACGAGACCAGAGCATCATGGCCGCCGGGAAGGGTTAAGTTCCCGCTTTGTTACCGGGCAGCCGTCCGGTAACATACTTAATCGAACAAATATTATTTAAAAAACAAACATAATTTAAGTACACTTATTTATAATTAACAAACTTTAGTTATGGTGTTATTTCTTATTAAAGTTTAAAAACTATTGGCGGGTAGTTCTGCGGATGCCCGCATGGGGCGCTGCGCCGTCCTTACTTACTAAAACTTGAGGCGTGACAATTAGGGATATTTTATTACATAAAAAGGTTTATACATTATGTTTGTTTTAATAAAAGAAAGGGGTTGTCACACAGACTCTAGCACCGCCTCTTGCCGGGCGCCCAACACACACACACACACACACACACACACAAACGCACGGGGCGGGAGGTTTGAATATAGGGTGGGGGTGGGTGGAGAGGGGGGTCAGTTGCGGCGTGACGTGGCACATCGGGCTAAGGGAGGGCGTAGCCCCGGTCGACGTCAATATATATACACACACACACATACATATACATATATACATACACATATACATATATATACATATACACATATATATCTGTATACATTTTTATATACAGTAGAATCTCTGTAAGTCGAACTCGAAGGGAGACGCCAAAAAATTCGAGTTATAGAGGATTTCGACTTAAGCGGATTTTAATTTGACATAAAGAGGTTGAGATTCATCCTTATACATTTTGAGTTAGAGAGGTAAAATAAATAAAAATTCAAGTTGCAGAGGTGACAAACATATTTTTATTTATTATAAATTTTATTATAAATTTTCCAGCGAGACTCAAAGTTTTCAGTTTCAAAGAACTCATGTTTTAACAATTTTATTTGTAAAATCTTGTACAAATTTATGTTTAGCAGTCGAAACAGTCAACAACAAATGACTTGCTTCGCTAAAGTTCAAATGAAATCAAAAATAATAAAATTAAACACCTGACACCAAGCAAGCAAACACATGTCATAAATTTGTGGTAATCCTATTTATTGTATACTCCTAAATTGATTTCTAAGAAACAATGGTGTACTTACATTGTCGACAAATTCTTTAAGTCAGTCACTTATTTTTCTTCGAACTATAGAGGTACTATGTTGCAAATACAGTAATCGAATTGTAAAGGTTGTAAAATACGTAAAATATTGCTATGTTAGAGATACAGAGATCAATTTTAATTTTTCGAGTTATGGAGGGAAAATCTGTACCAAAATGGCTTGGAGGGACTTGCTAATTATTTCGACTAATAGAGGGTTGAGATTACGAGCAAGAGAGGTTTTTGGGGCTTGAATGGAAGGGAACACAACATTTTTTCGAGTTTGGGAGGTTTTCGACTTATCGAGGTTCGACTTAAAGAGGTTCTACTGTATCTGTATCTCCCTCTATATCTTTATACACCTATATATTTCTAGGTTTCTATATAAATCACTCTATAGCAATTAAAATATTTAAAATCTATGTCTTTCATTTTGCCTGCCACAGGTGTGACACAGGTCTATAAAAACACAAATGTATTCGAATGCAACATTGTGTCAAAATTTCAAAGCAGTCTGTCAAGAAAATTTCTGAGATTTAAGTTTTTGAACGAAGGAACATTTACATTTTTATTTATCTAGATATACAGCTGTACCCGGCCATGCGTGGCTTAGTCTGGTTAAATGGAAAGGAAAGAAAACATAAAGCACACTTACTTTTGTAATGTGTTTAATTTTATAGTTTTTGAAGTGAAAATTCTGTTTTTGAAGTAAAACTTCTGTGGGCGCGATGAGATTAGAATTTTCATTACAATTTCAATGCCGAATTTTAGTGCAACGTTTTCGTGAAACATAGTTTTGAAACGTTTCTGATGCCAAAGAGAAATAAATAGAGCACTTACAAGTCGAGGTTTGAATTGCCACAGAAGTTTCACTTGTATCACGTGTTCTGATTTAGTACACACACACTTTTTTTATTAATTTTTAAATTTTTTTTATTATATAAAACATGCACATATACTAATGTAATGTATTGTCAAAATTTAAAAGTAATCAGTGAAGAACTTTCTGAGATTTAAGATTTTTTTTAAGTTAAATGTTTTGTGCGCTATGGGAGTAAAATTTCAAGCCCGAATTTTAATGTAACTTTTCATTAAACATTATTGTAAATAACTCTGACGTGAAAAGGACGGAGAATAGGTTGCGAACGATGCCAAGAACTTGTCGAGCCTCGATGGCTTGAGCAGGCCCCACATGGTGGCATGCGGCTCAGATTAAACTCTGCCATGCTGGAGGAATAGGCGGGTCGTGGCGGTAGGACCTGCCTTCACCTGATGTCTTCTCTCTCTCCCCCCCCCCCCCCCCCCCCCCCCCCCCAATCTTTACTAGCGAGTATATTTATAGTGAGACAAGAAGCAAAAGAACCTGCACGGATCCCAAGGTTTCTGGGTGATCATGTGACGAGAGCATCGATTTGGGGTGGGGATTAGTAACTCAGCCGCTTCCTGGCTGATAACACCGATCGTGCTCGGCTCAACACATTTCTGTGAACAAAAAAACTTTTTTAAATTGACGTACTGACGTCGCTGGGGCTGATCCCGTTTGTGGTGGTTGAAGTCCCGGCTGCTCAGATGGGTGGTAGAGGGGGTTCGAGCCTCGTGGCCTAGTGCAGGTGTGTCACTGTCCCGGGTAGTAACGCAGGTTCTCGTCGTGGAACAAGATGACGAACCTGAGAAGTTCCTCGCCGTGGTTGCGTCCCGCGTCGGCCGAGGCATTCGTCCGCTCCCACATGCCTCCAGCGCGTCTCTCGACTCCGCTGTCCACAGCAACACTCGCCACACTCCGACAGCTGCGCGACTTGCGATCTGTCGTCTGTAGCGACCGGCGCGATACTGGCGATACGACAATCCCGCTCGCAAGATTATCTCTCCCCACACTCCCCTCTTCCTGGTGCGTTTTGCCTGCGTTCCCACAGCTTTCGTTCAATTCCCCCCTTTATCAACACTTTTTCACCCACACATGTGCACATCGGGGCAAAGAGGTGGCAATGTGCAACAACGGTCTAAGCGACTGGGAGGAGCACTTGGGGCGACGTCAGTACAATGTCCCTGAAACAAGTGCTGCAACAGGTGTCTCAATATCAACAGTTAAACAAATTCTAGCAGAGGGTAAGGCAAAGAGTAAAAACACCGATGGGTAAGAAAACAGAGTACAGGAAAATAATCAAAGTAGACCATTTTACATGTGATGCTGTGCAGCGAAAAATTCAAAGAGCAAGTTTCATACTGAAAGAAAATTGGTTCTCATATTTAATAAGTTGAATACGGCTTTGCAAGAAGACTGAGTTTTGAAGTGTAGCATGGAATTCTTGTGAAAATTGATATAATAATAATAATAAATTTTGGGTGTTCAAGTGACAAGGACACTTCAAGCAATCAAGACAGTGAGGAAGCAGTGGTAATTTTCTATGCCTGTTTCAATGTTTTGAAGTGGGACATTCATGTATAATGGATTCTAAACACTTTGGTATAATCTCGGTGCAAATATAATTTTTTAGCTATACATGCCGTAAATAAGACTAGATGCATCAAAGTTTCTTCAGCCATGCATTTGAATGAGCCTTTAAATTTATATATATATATTAAAATTTTGAAATATTTGTGGTTTAAATAACAAATCAATACTTAAATTTTCTATCAAAACATTATCATAATATTAAACGAAAAAATTAAAATATATTAACAATATGCCATAAGAGCCATAGACTGTTTTGACCGACTCCGTCCAATCTAGAAAACTGATTTCTAAATTCTGGGAAATGATTAATTGGTCAATAGAGTAGACAAACGAAATGAAATGCATGAGTTATGCAGTTGCTGATCGTTAAGATGGACCCATACGCTACGGTTTGGATTGCCACCCCTCCTTCCCCACCGTAGTAGGGGAAGGCTGTTGATGCGTATCAGGGATATCGGAGAAGGCTCTATTGTTTCTTGTTGCCTAATAATAAGGGAGTAGTTGGGCAGCAGAGGGCAACACAATGGGTTTTGAGCTTATTGCTGTGCACCGCACCACAGACCATATTTGCAAGAAAATTATGTTTTTTTTCAATTATGTATTATTTTTAATGAGTATTGTTTTAGCCATGTAAGTAATTTGAAGTGATAATTTTTTTTGGGCACAATAAGAGTAAAATTTAAATTACAATTTCAAGGCCAAATTTTAATGCAACATTTCATGAAATATTGTTTTAAAACATTTTGATGCCAAAGATATATAAAGAGAGCACTTACAAATTGAAATTAGAATTGCCAAAGAAGTTTCACTTCCATAATGTGTATTAAGTTACGTGTGCTCTTTTTTTTTTTATTAATTTTGAATTTTTTTATAATATAAAAACATGAACTTGTACAAATGCAACATTGTGTCAAAATTTCAAAAAATCTGTGAAGAACATTCAGAGATTTAAGATGATTTTTAATGTTTTTTTAGTTTTTTTATTGTTTAAAAACATGTATACCTACGAATGCAGTGTTGTCAAAATTTCAAAGCTATAAGTGAAGAACTTTCAGAGATTAGCTATTTTGTGCAAATGAACATTTACTTTTTTATTTATATAGATGAGGGACATTTTTCTGACAGCCTCTATCTAGTACATGAAATTGTAACTAGATGTAAGTTTGTCTGGCTCAACTAAACCTTTCGATTTGACTCTTATAATTCTTGCTAAATGCTTTAGAAAAATATTTTGATGTGTTCCAGTGTTATGGTTCAATAAAAAACAAAAGTGTTTTTTAGACATAATCTGCAGTAAAACAAAAATCACCAAATTTTGACTTTTTAAATTTATTTCTGAGGTACAAAATTTTAATGGATATACCAATTTTGGTTTTATGACATATTATAAATAGCAATTGATTAACACATTTTTTCAGTGCCGCCAGTGCTTCTGTAGTGAATCAGAAGAATTATAAAAAATTAAAACTTAGATTATAAGCTAGACTAGAATTTAAAATAGCATAAAAAAATATGAATATGAATGTAACTTGATTGTAAATATTGGATGACCTCATTTAATAAGTAGTAAAATACTTGAATTGACCCATAATGCACTAAATATTATAAACCATAGAACGGAAATATTATAAAAGTGGAAATGCTATTTACCTCAAAGGATCTCGTATAGGGGATTGTCCACCTGTAACAAACAAATTTGATTAATTCTTGGCATGTTTCATAAATTAAGTATTGGATGAGTCAAGTTAGCTTCAAAATTGAACTCTTAAGCACAACAATTTTATAAGAATGATAATTTAAAAACTAGATTAAGCTGAACTAATCTTTACAATTATAAAAAAGAGTTTTATTAAATACTATTTAATTTTTGATGGATTGACATGTACTGGGAAAACGCTCTACTAGGCAGGTTAGTAAGTATAAAATTACAGTAAGCCATGCTGTGACTTAGCTTAAATGGGCACTTGACAAAGTCTTGTTTATTACTGTTTACAAGTAAACGAGAAGTCTTTTAATGAAACCTACATTTAATTTATTCAATATTTATGGTTGTTGTAGTCAAAAATATGTGATAGAAGTTTTTATACTACTAAAACAGATTGCAATAAAAGACTCGCTTCTGAGTGCTGTCTGGTAAGTTGCTTTGCTTTGTTTTTTTTTGTTTTTTTTTTAAATACTATCTTAATGTTTGGTGCCAGCTAGTGCTTACTTTCATGTCCAGCAGTAATTAAATTTTTATGAATCATTAAATAAAAGCAAAAATTTGGACTCACATGTTTTGTTCTATAAATTACTGTTGCACTGTCTAAATGCTGAGTGCACGTATACACTCTTAAACTTTACAAATCATAAAACCAATTAAATTAAAAATACCACCGTGCAAAACATTTTGCAAGTAAGATTTAACTACTATCAACTGAGATAGCCAAGAAAGTACACTTGCATCCACCTTCAGCAAGGACTCATCAATGTTGAGTGACCAAAAAACCCTACATACCACTATGTCTCTGCTCTCTGACGAAAGCTTTTCCAGAAATACAATCAGCTCATGATGCTGTACGTATACCGGACATTACGCGAGTCTATTTTGGAGTATCCCAATCAAACTATTAACTATTTTCATTTGACGAATTTCGCTATTGAAAATTTACATCCGTATAGCAAATTTTTCTTAGACAAATATTAACAATGTCTCCTTGGTAAAAATATAATTTTTTCACTGTCAGTTATCCTTGTGGCCATACCCTAAGGGCTGTGATTCACTAGAAGCTTGACCGCAATGAAGCATAGAGTGATCAACCGTAGTAGCTGCCAGATTCCATTTGAAAGCAGGTAGGCTCTAAGTCCTGTTGGCTGCACTCCAAACCATACTTAGTCTACAATTTGAAAATTTTAATAATTACATGTTTGCTTATAATGTATATCATATATCTACCCCAAGTACAACGAAAGTAATGCATTTCTATTTTACATTGGAATATCATTCATAATTGGGTTGTTCAGTGATACTGGTGCATTACACAACCTTCAAAGAGAACCAACAAAAATCTGTATTTATGACTGAAAATATTTGTAATATTTGAGGGATCTAAACCATTAGTGGTATATGTGAACTTCTCCATCTGAGTTACATAAAAGAAAAGGAAGCTTAAAGGCCTGGCTATACTGAAACACCAAAATAAATCTTAAAAAATCAGAAAATAATAATTTTCGCCTTGTAATAGCAACATTTCTAAAATATTAGTTAATTTCTTAAGAAATTTGTCTTTTGAAAATGGCTGGAAGTTAAAATATTGTTGAAATAATTTTGTCTTTTATTTTTAATTTTAACGTTCACAGACGTAGGTAAAGGCATTCTTAATTAATAAGATAAAAAAGATTTTTGTACAGATATTGTGTCTCCTGTATTAAACGGTGAGCATTCAGTGGTCATAAGTCAGTTTTTTGAAGGAAGTTTTAACAAGTTTTCTATGTTCAGTCACTCAGAACAAAAGCCCCTTGAAATATATTTTACGTTAATGCGGGAATATATTTTTAAGTTAAAATTTAGCAAAGTAATCTTAAAAATAGAGATTGCAAAACCTTAATTCTATATATGTGTTCTCACCTTAGTAAATCTTCATCTGTGAATGTAAAGGTTTCACATCAATTCAGTTACATTGCAGGGTTTTTTTTTACAGGTGTACATGCAGTTCATCGAGAACAGTTTAGCAGTATATGACAAGTATAGAGGAATAATAAATGATGTATTTGATCATGATCAGAGTTTGCTTGGCTCTCTTGATAAAGCATGTTCATTTGTCATTAACCACAGGCAGGTACCTAAACAGCCTTGTCGATCTCCAGAAATGGTAAGTGCATGTCAAAAGTTTATTTGTAAATGTCATATTTTGATATTTTTCTATTTTCTTTTGTTTATTATTCAGGAAAATACCATTCGTATGATAATCAGTACTTGACATAGTTTTAGTACTAAATATTTTTATTAAAAATAAACAATTTTGTTCATTATGTCAAAAAATAAATGAACCATTTATTGCAGTAAAAAATTTAATAAAGCACTAAATTAAAAAATTAAACATGTGATGTGTTCATTAAACATAACACTGAACCAAAAAGTTCAACAAAGTTGACAAAATTATAGTGAGAAAACCCAGCATCTGAACTCTTTTGGGATCTTGTCCACTAGAAATCCGTCTGTTTTGAACCACTGAAATGCTTTCCTTCCCACATGGTCAAATTATTACTTGTTTACATGTGATTGACGTTAATATCTTTCTGGAAGGCTTGCTGTGAGTAGAAGGCAATGTTTACACACACAATTTAGAAGGGAGCTCTTATTTAATAGGTTTCTTTACAAGCCTTCAGAAGGCCCGTTGTGGATCATAAGTAAAAATAAAAAAAATAAAAACAGTGAACTTATATCCCTGTAAAATTTGAAAATGGACATTTTGTTTTAGAATTTTCTTTCAGAACTAAGATGTTAAACGGAAAATAATAAACAATAAATGAAAATTCTTTCTCCAGATTGTCTCTGACATTTTAAAACTAAAGGGTGCTGTAAAGCTAATGCAGTCACCTGAATACCACTAGATAGCATTGGCTGCTATATCTGCGAGGTGGCTGGACGTGGATAGTCTGTGTTGCCTGCTCTGTCGCACCCAGGCCTTGCTGACCTGTTAGTGAGGGGGAGAGATAATCCTGCCAGTGTTGCCAGCTATGCAGGTTAGCCTATGACCTGTCACAGCCTCCGTGGGTACCATCTGTCACTTGTCCTGACTGAACACAAATGCCTTGCCATTGAACACCCGACCTTCTGAAGCAAGTGCTCATGTTTATATCTTAACCTATGGCCTATCCCAATTAAATTGACTAATTTGTAATGGTATGTAAAAAGTTTTTTTCATATACGTACCTAACTTTCTATATATGTATAGCATTGGTTTTGATGTTGTGCTTTCTAGTGTGTACATGGTATTAATATACAGTGTAAACTCTGTATAACGACACTTAACGGACTGAGCATTTTTCGGAGTTATAGAGAGTGGTCGTTAAATGTAGAGAAATAAAAGATATCATTTTACTATTTTACAATAATATGTACATATTTACTAAGATATTACACATTTTACATGTCTATAAAACCATGATAGCATCGCTTGATCCAGATCTTCGTATTGAGGTTTCTTTAATTTCTTAGCAGATTTTCCATCCTCCTCTACTTGCAGAATTTTTTGTTTGTTTTTCCCTATTGTAGACACGGTAGAGCGGCTAAATCCAAAGCATCTTCCGACATCACTGATCTTTTTTCCCGCCTGTATTAAGCGTATTAATAAAAATTTTTTTTCAATACACAAAGATTTTCATTTACTCGCCATGTTTACAGTTCTAAAGTCTGTAAGCTAAGCACTGTTACCAAAGTGGTTTGGAGAGACTTGTCTTAATATTGCTGCATGTGTAGTTGTCGCAGAGTGATTCCCCTAATTTCAATTTTTTGATGGCATTTTATTCAAAAAATTATTGACACATAACTTAAAACACTTGTAACTTGGTTATGCACAAACAGATATAAAAAAATTAGCTTATCGAGAAATTTATCTAATTTATTTTAGACTCATTAGTTGTAAGATGCCTAAGGCACCTGTTGAAAAATGATGAATAAAATAAACACTTTAATTTAATACACACAAAATATTTACTAAAAATTTAATTTCTTTTAATATTATGCAAATGAAAATCATTAAATATATGAAATGAGAAAAAAAAATTCAACAAAAAATTGCTTTTAATGAAGAACCTCTTGAAATACTACATGGCGTGTTAATTTTCTCTGGTCATTCAATAATATTTCTTGCTGTGGATTCAATTAAATGTACACCTTTACTTGACTTGTAACTCTTGATCGTGACAAAGCCACATATAGTTGGCTGTGTGAAAATACTGAGGTATCCAAATTGATGCCAAAGTGATTAAATTAACAAATGAACACTAACTGATACATTTCATATTTAATTGCAAATAAAGGTCATTTCAAGAAATGCTTCTCATTTCATTTAAGCTAGAAGCGGGTTTGAAATGGTAGCTTTTGGTCCATTTCTCTCCGTTATCCACTTTCTTTCCCCTTCCTCATACACACACACGTGTGCGCACACACACAGCATTACAGAGTCAGTCAGTGATGAGCATAATTGATATGGCTTTCTACGTGATTAAATTACAAAGATAACAGTTTAGTTACTATATAAGAAATGGTGCTGGGCATGAGCTTTAAATCTTGATATCTTCAGCAGCAAATACTTTTTTATGGTACAATACCACTATTATTTATAATCCTTTTTTAAAAGAAACTCACACGTAATAGTTTTAAGAATTGTTCTAAACAAAACAAAGTATATTCTTAATCATTAAACAAGAACTTTATTCAAGATATATTCTGCAGATTTTCAACTTGTATTGAGATTCCTGTTTTGCGTTGGAAGTTCCAAAATACATGTCAAATCTTATTTATACTCTCCTTGTTTTTTGGCAGCTAACTTGAAAAATGTTATGTATTGCATTAAGAGTTTTTAGTTAACTACTTATATCTGTATTTTGGAAATGTTAAAAATATTTAAAACAAATATTATTTATTTGCTGTTGCCCATAATACATTGCTGTAATATACATGTCAAATGTCATTTTGGGATATAGTCTGTATTATTGAGTAATAAAATCTATAGAAGTCTTTCCTTTTTTTTTTTAGTTTAACATATGGAATACATAGTTACTTATAAAAGTGTTTCCTTGCAACTTTTTAATGAGATGTTATTGTTCAGAAAACACAGACATTCTGTAAACCCTCATTTTTATCACAATTAGCAATCACCAACATAATTTTTGAAAAGGGGACGTTGGGAGGTCAAAACAGATAAGAGAACCTAATTTTTTTTCATAATTATGGTATTAAAAAATTTAAAAAAATTTAATGTTCAATGTGAGGAGGCATAACCCTGGAATTAAGTTACTTTAACCAAACAATTAAACTATGTTTCTCTTTGAGAACAAATGTTTGAATATTTTTTACTAACTTTGAATTTAAATCCGCAAAAAAAAAGATGTACCAACTTTGTCAGTGATTAAATTTCTGATAACGTTTGTTTAGCTATTCTGTAAACTTTGCATTAGCCTACTCAGTAAGTTATACTTCAACATTTCAAATACATACTGGCATATACAATTACATGAAAAAATAATTGACTATTTGAAGTAGTGGTATGAACTTCGGTAATATACAAATTTGTTATTGGCTACCGATAAAACTAATAAGAACAAAAACTAACCCACAGAATTACATGACAAATCTCAGAAGTTAATATTAAGTACACTATTCGCAAAATAAATCAAATATTGACTCAATCAATTCTAATAAAAATTAAAATATAAAACATTTTCATAAATTATTAGCTATAAAAAACCAATTGAAACTTGTCCAATTACTATATAGATAATTTGTTGTATCTGTCCTTTTCATAGTCCAATTTATTCACCAATACTGTATGTATTTGATGGCAATGATAGTTACACAAAGATTGAAATAATATCAGAAAATTATGTTCACTTGCTAGTTTTATCAGTCAATTTTGTTGTTTTTCTCCTGTTTTTGTTGGAAATATTGCTTTAGCATGGTTGCTACAGGACTAGAAAACCAGGAAAACCGGGAAATGTCAGGGAAATTTAAATGTTCAGGGAATTTCGGGAAATGTCAGGGAAAATTCTACGAATTCTGGAAATTTTAAAGTTGCGTATAATTCAAACAAAGCTTTGTTTTGATGCGCTCGTACCACTACCAATCGACTCCGCTAAAAGGCTGCTGCTTAAGGCACACGGCAACTGCAACGTTTTTTTTTTACTTCGTCTACGATTGTCCGTTGCAATAGGCTGTTACAACCACCCACCATAACTTCTGGCCAATCCAAGCACTCGTTTGTTCACTAGCGAATTCAGCCCTTCATTTGTTCGTGTTTTGCTCCTTTTTAATTTGCCCTTCAGACTTTGTATTATGTTCCGTTCCATGCAATGAACTACAGAACGGGCATGGCGTCGTTTATCTTTTGAAGGCTATTTTCACGTGGAATAAGGTGAGTACAAAGCTTATTACGTGAATTCAAAGGCGTTGTTTCAGGTGATGTTAGTTTTTGATGCGATCATAATAAAATAAAGTGCATTTTGATAAAGAGGCAATACCAATTCTCATTTTGAAAACTACCAAGCTGATACGAAAACACGTGGCTTTTGTGTGCGGTTTTGTTCTTGCATTTTTTCTACCTATTTTTTTAAATTACTTTTTTTTCAACCGTTATAATCCCTGAGTTCTGTTGCGTGACACTTACATATGTAAAAAAAATATGCATAACTGAACATGTTTTTCCCCAGAATCGTTAGTTAAGATTGTAAGAGTATTGCATGTCGTAATGCTGCTATTGTAATTCTCTAAGTAGGCCCGTTATATTGCTAGGTGTGAATTTGTAATAGTTTTTGTATTTGTATAGTTATATTTTTTTAAGAATTCATAAACAATAATGTTTTAACCTAACCTGAAAATATTAATATGTACTTTTTTTTTAGCTTAGAGATGTCGAAGAAAACTACTTTTAAGAAGAATAGGCTCAAGGAGCCACAGTTACAGCATATCAAACCCTCTGCTAAAAACATAAATTCTGCGTACTGCACTTTGTGCTACAAAAGTATTCACAGCAATATGGGCCGAAGAGCTCTCACCAGCCATGTCGAACGGAAAAAACACATTCGCAATTCTGCCGTCAAAATAACACAAAAAAAACAACCTTATTTTACCTCATGTTGAAATTTTTATACTACATTTAATCATATGCACGTTAATATTTATGGCATGTACTCAAAAGAAAGCCAGGGAATTTTTCTCTTAAATTTCTGGAAAACAGGGAAAAGTCAGGGAATTCTAAGATTTCTGTTGCAACCATGTTTAGCTTATGGAACCACAGTTTAAAAAACACAGTCATTGTCCATTTAGAATAATGTAGTTTAATAAAGTGAAAAAATTTTTGTTTTGAAATCGGTCCAGTAGTTAATGGAGTTTACCTCTTAGAAACTAACTCACACTTTCTCTTTATATCATTAGCAGAGATTGACTATCCAAAGAAACAACAGGTGGTCAGCGTAAAATCCATTTTCAATGACATGCTGCAAGAAAGTGAGTGATTTTATTGTTTAAATATTAAATTAATAGTTGGCCACATGTCTTAAAACAAATTAATACTACAGATGTACTGGTTCAATGTCTTGATGTCACCAAAAATATTCAGAAAACATAAATAATGCTTATGTTTTAGCAAAATTTGTACGGGAAGTTCGTTTTCAGTAGCTTCTTATGGAAATGTGATATGAATTTATTTTAGTATGTAGATGTTTATTGAATAAAATATGATCATATCTGTATGTGCATAATTGTTCTATTGTTGTGGCTAAAACAAAGCATAAATAAAGATTGGTGCCTAGTTTAGCAAATAGTAAGCACAAAGTCTGTTTCAATGGCAAGTTTAGTGACTTGTTGCAATAAAATAAATAATTTTACTCTTAAACACAGATTCCTTAGTAATGTGTTTTATGAACAAAAACTTCACTACAGCAGGGTTTTTGAGATCCCTCATTTTTGTCAAAAGAAAGGAAAAATACTGATTAATACATACTTTTGAACTAAATACACACACAAAGTAATTCATTTCCAGTGGCAAAAAGGTTGGTGGTTTGTCACGGAACCTTTCAACAGCACTCTTTCAAAAACCTTATATTTAATTGTGATTGGCTTTGAGATAGTATTCTAACAATTTTAAGATATTTAGATATAATTTATTGTAAGATATTCACTGAAAAATTTTTTTTGTGTTTGTTATTGAATCTTTGTTCAAAGTGTGCCTTAAATTTTAAGAATATTATTTTGTATTATGAAATACACTAGTATCCACTTTAGAAAGGAAATGGTAAGCCTATTACAAGGTATTTAAGGAGTAGCAGACCACAAAGTTACGCATTAAAAGTTTTGTTTTTGAATGCAAGTATGATGCACCGCATCCAATCATTGGCCCATGAACACAGCAATGACCCTGTGGATATTATTTTGTTATTGGATTAGGCCTTGATGAGTGGATTTTGAGAATAATTGAGAACAAGGACAGTTTATTTCCATCAGTGTTTACTACTGACCAAATACAGCAGTAACTCTGCTGTCAGCGGAAACTATACAATGTCATGGCCGAATGGTGACAATTTCTGTATTGAAGTTAGATATTGTAAAGAGTTTGCAACTCATTGGTTAAGTACATTTCATGATAACTAGTAAGATAACAGAAATTAAGCTTACTAGAAAACAGACCAATTCTTCAACCATTTTAAAAGTGCTAGAAAATGTTTATAAGTTGTGAATGCACTTTAGCAACCCAGGCTCTTACCTTTCCAACTTATTTAACATTTTATTCAAGTTTTTTTTAATGTTTTTACAATTGTAGATTATTCATGGTTAGGTTTTATGATATAATGTAAAACAAAAAGATTTTTTGTCATTTTTGGAAGTATTTGTGTATTTAGCATTGTGCTTTATGATAATAATTTCCATTAGTTCATGTTTTTAATTATTATTATTTATTGGGTTAGTTGTGAAACAATCATTGAACTATTTTTACCTAGTGTTTTGCTTTTCGATTTAGGTTTTTTGTTATTGTTTGCCATATTTCTTAAATGTGCTAATGCTTGGATACAGGAATGGTACTAGAATTTTCTTTTAACAATTGGGCTCAGGTAGTGGTTTTTCCTGTTACATAAGGGTTACAGAGACAGGTGTACTTGTACGTGGTAAAGTAAATCATGTGATGGATCTTGTGGACAGAGTTGCAAAAAAGCATAGTCTGTTTTTACTATGGAAAAGTGTTGTGTCTTTTTTTGTGATTATAAGGTGCTCTCTGATTATCTTAGGACTCCAACTCCTTCCAGGTGGATTTGTAGGTCGCCATTTGTTAGTCTTTGCTTGGTACTAGCAGTTGTGGGAAATTTTGGGTGGCTGTTCGCTAAACTTCTATTTGAATGTGAACAAAGAATAATTTTATGCCTGTTGTCCAGGCCGTGCTGTTTAACCTTTATTTCGAACTGTGTTTATTTAGCAGTGTAGGCCCAAGTGGAGACTTTTTTATAGTTTGGTGGCCACACCAAGAGGAATAATATGTCCTCTCTGCCATTTTTGTTATTTATTTCTCTAGCAACGAACTGTTTTGTTTGTGCAAATAGAGTTGTTTGTTTCTGTGAGTTATGTGATTTCATCTTGTAAATGTTACTGGCTTAAAAAATTGTGGCCATGTTCAGTGTTTGGCAAAGGAAACAATAAATCAAGAAACTGTATTTGTGAATTTTTTTTTATTTATGCCAGGCCTCGAGAGGGATTTTAAATATTTTTGTGGAACTTAAGCATTTTTTTCAATGCCCAGCAAAAATTTTTTCTAGTGTTTATGTGTAATAGTTAGACAGAGCTAGCAAGCAGTCTGAAATTACTATTGGAGCCCCATGTTGGTTATCAATTGTTACAGTTGTTACCATTCACCACCTCTGGCTAGCTCAAAATTAGGTGATGAGTGTACATACAGGTTGGTAGCAGGTCACAAAGTAATTTATACACAATGTTCGATGTATTACCTGTTTTTTTTATTCATGTAAATATCACAATATATTCTGCACAACAGAACACAAAAACATTAAACTGTACATCCATAAAGGAGAAAACACGTAGACTCTTCTTATGAATTACATTACATCGCGACGGCTGGACAAAACCCTTTGTCGCCTTGCTGTATGCTTTGCCTACGACTACGGTCAAAAAAAAGTTCTGATTTAAAAATGTCAGAAAAGAAAGGTTATGAGGCGTCGCCCGGACCGTAGCCGCAAAGTTTTACTTTAACAACAGAACATTACTACGTTATTTGAGCCATCGCCCGACCACGACCTCTTGTCACGGTGCTTGGACAACGACTAACTTTACAGCCTTTCTTCCCTTTGTGCGGGCAGTTTCTGGGCTCACTGACGTAATTCTCAGCCAATCACGGCGCATGGCAACAGAAACTAACACGAAATGCTTACTTCTGTTCCCACGAGACAGCAATTTTTTCTCTCTCTCACACTCCCGTGTCTGTGACTCACATGCCTAGCATGTGAAACAAAGCCTCAGTCGTGGAAATAATGAAAGAGAATTACATCAGCACGCCTTCCCACACAAAGAAGCCAGCAAAAAAAAAGTTGAAAAATAAACTTATGAATTATAAAAATGAAAACATTAAACACTGTGATTTACGTTCACAATAACTTCTAAAAGGAAAAACTTTACATTATTTGGTAATCTAACCTGAAATGTAACAAAAATTTATAACAAATTATTATTACTGGATTGCATGGGGAAGGCTGTAATCTGGGTTGTTACACAGTTCAGACCTTCGGCTAGCTCTGATTGGTCCAACTGTTTCATATATATCATCTCTTGAAATATTTGCTTGGCTCAAAAAATACTATAAGTTCCATGAAATATTGCTATTGATGATCCATGAATAAGATAAAGTCGCTCGAGACACATAATGGATAACAATGTTTTTTATTCTCTTTCCTGATAGTTAACAAAGCACAATGGCGGCCATCTACCGACCAAGCAAAAACACACTTCAGATATTTCACAAAAAAATAATTACAAAACAAAGTTTGCTGCTTCTAAAACAATTTACTTTTAAATGGTACCGAAATGTCTCATGAACAAAAATTATTTATTAGTAAAATTACTTCCCAAGGTCTCTTGCGACATGGTGCAAGCAAAGGACTCCGTCCTTTGAGCAATTAAAAAAAAAATACTTGTGTTTGCCTCATTATGGGCTTTTGCCGATGACTGCAGTCAACAAATTCCAAATGTCAGAAAAAAGGTTCTTGGTCAGCGTAGCCCGTCTCAAACTCATATTGTTTTATTATTTCTTGAGTCATTGCTCGACTGCAATCGTTCAGTACCACGACCACACGACTAAACAATGGTGACCTACGAATCCATCTCCTTGCCAACTGGAAAGAGTTAGATTAGAGTCTTAGGCCAATCATGGTGCATCTTACAATCATACCCAATGATAATGAACCATAATCCTTTGCAGTTCTGGTCCAAGTGACCATCATGTGATTCCTTTTCCCATGTACAAACATATCTGTCTCTCTCGAACACTTATGTAACCTATAAAAGTGATTGCATCAGTCTAATTGTTTTATAACATTCTAGAACCATTCTTGTATCCAAGCATTAGTTAATAAAATAAATATAGTAAACAATACTTAAAAAAAAGATGTAAAAACACCTTTCTCAAAATAAATGAAGCAAATTATCATAAATTGTTAAAAAATGTTAACTAATGTAGAATATGATTATAAAATCACGTTGCTAATACACAAACATCTCTAAAATAGGCCTTGTACCAATGCATCATCTCTGACTAGAAAAACTTAATTCTTATATAAAAGGTAGAAAAAGTAAGGAGGGATGCTACAGAACATAAAATTATACATACAATATTCATTAAATATACCATACAATAGTGGTGCCATGGGACACCCAACAATTCTTTAGACAGTTATTTGAGCAATACAATCACTAATATAGTTTCCAATTTCATACAAGGATTAATATGCCGATTAATATGCCAGCCTTATTAGCATCACCCAGACATTGCCTTACAAGGAATAACTTTAGCTGCAAAAAAAAATGTAATAAAACATGAAACTTGGAATTATGAAAGACAGGCTATCTAGGTCTTGATTGACTGCAAGCAACTTTAGACCACGGGGAAGAATAGTGTAAAGAGCGGTACGAGCCGAACCAACTCAGAGGGCTAACAATCATGGCTGATCAGGCCTGAAACATAAAGCGCCACAACAGGCATGGTGGAAGGAAGGGGAGTTGAAAATGCCCGGCCGCCCAAACTTATTCTCTACTGTGCACTGCGTCACCATGATCTACACGTTGCGTGCTTATGGGGCTACCATGTGGAGAAGTTAAAATATAATAGCTTCCTAATAAGAAGTAACCGTGAAGTGTAATTATGAGGACAGAGCAGCGCCATGCAGGATCCCTTTCAGCGCACACCCTCAGTGAGCGGTGAAGACTTCCCTTTAAAAATAGTGAACTTAATAAATAAATAATTGCAATACGTAGTCATGAATCCTAAATCAACGTGTAATTCTTGAAGGGTTTAAACATGTTATGTATATTTGCTTTGCTATATTAATCAACTAACTGTAGATCCTCCACTTCCTGCGGCCATGACACCCTGGCCAATGCCCAGTCTCTTCCGTTCGCCGTCCGGGGTAGGAAGCATCTCCGCACCTCGTCGACTTCAACCTGTTGCTCGTTACTTATCTGTTAACATCCGCCATCGTTTAGTACCTTTAAACTTTTTCTAATCATCTTTGAGGCCTACCCTGGCGGTAGACTGTTTTACCTAATTGTTTAAATCTCTCCGGAGTGTTTTAAATAGCACAGCGATCTTGGCACTTTCAGGGCCAGGCCACGCTGTGTCCTGGTCAGCATTTAAGCTGGACTACTTGCAGTTGGTAATATTCACTATTTTATACGTAACAACTCATGGTGTGATTACTCAGAGTCTTGTCAATGTACGTGACAGCCCCAATAAAACCGAAGTCACCCTGACTCGTTCGTGTTCAGACACTGAGGTGTGTGGGGCACCTCAAGTCCCCACTGGCAGTTGTCTTCGCTGATAACATAGCGTGCCTGCCACTGAGAGCGGGCCGCTAAGTTGCAGTGTATCCGCGCAGGGGAAAATCGAGCCTAGCTCCCCATGGGGCACGTCACTGCCCAGGGACAGAGTCAATAGCCGGGTCCACATGCCCATCCACGTGGTGGCGCCCAAGCTCTCTATTTATGCTGACTCAAACCCCACCACAGAGGAATATTCAACTATTGATCTAATTAATTACAGTGACAAGTGATAGAATATAATCAGCAGTTGCATGAAAAGTAATGTATTTAATGAGGGCAAGCATTTTTTTTTTAGTTAAAGATTATAAAATCAACATGGTCATGGAAGAATAATTTTGAGTCTAAAATAATTCCCATGTCTTTTAAAAGAGGAGGATTTTGGAATTGGTGTGATGTCTAAAAAGTAATCATTCTTGATTGGTACATATTTCCTAGTGAAGGAAATAATTTTAGTTTTTTCTTTGTTAAGTGTTGCGAGGTTTGATTTACACCAGTTAGTAATTTCATTAATATCAAAAAATGAACAATCATTTAGGGAAGTAATTTTTCGGTGAATTTTTAGTTCATAAACATGTTGACTGTGTATATTCTTCTTTCCGTAGACACTGGGCCCTAATATAAATCATTACCTTTTATGCTACTAATTCGGATTCAGTCATGTCACTTTCTTTTGTTTTAATTAGAATATTGCTCTATTATTTGGAATAATATTAATACAACAGATTGTAATAAAATAGTAAGTAATCAGAACAATATAATTTAATTAATTAATATAAAGATCTTCCACAACCAATTGCAGAACTCAACTAGATGCTTGTTTTTGTTAAAAAATGTTATAATAATAATTATGAAATTAAGTGCAATTATGTCCTTACTTTTACTGGTTTGAGAATTCCCCAATTTAACAGTCACCTGTTATCTTTTCTGTTTACCCTCCACAAGAACAATGATCTTATTTGTAGATTAATTTTAAACTTTAATAAAATTAACATGCGACTTAGTTATGCATGAATATTATAAGTTTCTTTCAATATGTTTAAGTCAACTTAGTCTTTAACATTATAGTATTCTTTATTTTTCCAATAATTTTGATGTGTTAATAGCTCTAAATTTAATTGATTTACACATTAGGATTAGTCAAATTTATTTTTTTCTATTATTCTCACTTTTGTTTTTGTAGTGGGTCACTCCATTTGTATTTTAGGCAATTGTTGTTGATATTAGAATTATTTAGATTAATTTGTATTTGTGTAAGTTGTGTCATTTGTGCTTGTGTCCTTTGTGTATTGTTCTTATATTTATGTTGTGCTTTGTCTTTATGTTATGCCTACTTTTTAAATTTTAAAACTGTTGGTAGGCATATTACAAATAAATAATAAATATGTATTTTTAATGATCTAAATGGGTAATACTGATAAAATTTATATTTTATTTAAATCTTAAAGTTTTCATTTTTATCAATATATGCTCAGTGTAATAAATAATTAAATAAATTATGTTTACTTAATGAAAAACTTTTACTGTATAATTTAGAATGTTACTTTGAGGAGCAGATTGTGTGTCTCCTTTCACAATTTGGTAAAATACTTGTATTTCAGAGAATGATATTTCAAGTGTGTCAATTTTTTTTCAGCTTGCCAAATATTGTGATACATTACTGAAAAAATCTTCAAAAGGACTGTCAGAATCTGAAATGGAGGAAAAGCTTACAAAATCTATCATAATATTTAAATACATTGATGATAAAGATGTTTTCCAGAAATTTTATTCTAGAATGTTAGCTAAACGACTGATCCATCAACAAAGTCAGTCTCTAGATGCTGAGGAAGCTATGATCAACAAATTGAAGGTACTTGATGAATAACATATCTTTGATGGTTAAATATGAACATTTTGTTGGTTTTAAGTCAACACTTTTTTGTGTTGTATATATACTTGATTTGAATTTGTTTATTCAAAGTTAATTTCTGTCATGTCTGTTACATGGAGAGTACAATAGAAATTACATTTTGATATATTTTTTTTAAACACTGAATATGTTATACTGCTATCTTAAAGAGTAATAATAGTTTTATGAATAGCTCTTGGCCTCTACTGATTTTTACCTGAAAAACTAAAAGAGAGAGCGGTGATGGCAGTGCCATATGTTTAAAATTCAACCTGATGCTAAGTGGTCATGCCATTTTAATATTGCAGCTATCTCTTTTCCTTTCATGTGTTGCACGGGTATTGTTTAGTAAGAATTCTTGACATTTCAATGCCTGGTCTACTTCTCTGTTTTGGAATCTTTCATAGGCAACGGGAGAGGAATCAGCCAGACCCTTCGGGAAACTGTGCATTTGAAAGACTAGTCCAGAGTTCTATGGTGTGGTCGCAAAGGAAAATTTTATTTATATATATAATAAATTAATTTTGTAGAGCATTCAAGGGCCATGTTGATGACTAGTTCATTCTGGTCTGATTATTTTATAAAGCATTCCCACCAATTATGATTGATATGTGGCATAACGTTCAAATGGTTATGCCGTTAGATTGTTTTTGGTGACTTGAGATATTTTCATAGCTTATCTTAAAATATTATCATTAAGTGGTTTTAACAGCCCATTATTTATTTGCATATTGATATTACTTTAAATTATCTTTTATACAGTAGATTTATACATTGTCTACATACAAAACCATTTTTATTATTTTTGTTCTTACTAACAACAGAAATCAATATATTTGTATACTTATACTAATTTTTAATTAGTTGTTTGTGCTTATATTTAGATACAGAACATCCTTCTGTAATGTTGGGTTATGTTCCTTGAACTCATCACACTATAAAAAAAAAATCTGATAGGAATCACGTTAACTGCTGTGTGCCAGATAGAAATTATTTTCAGTAATAGCGGTTTAGATAATATTAATAACTGTGTGCTACAACATAAGGTTAACATCCAGACACAAATAAACAATTCTAGGCTGCTGAGGAATAGTAGTGTGTCACAAAATGGCCAAAATGGGATAAAGTCAACCGTCTGCCAACATGAAGAGCCTGCTTCTGTGGTACAGCAGAGCACCCCTCAACCGTAATTCCCACAAACGGAACTCCCGATATCCGGAACTAATTTTCCAAAAAAAAATTAAAACATTACAAAACATCTTCAAAACATTTCCGCACTGGAATAAGGTTTTTTTGCTTTTGCCTGACTGTACATGTCTTGTAGGCGCGCGCGCGCACGTCTGTCAGAGAGCTAATTATAGCCAGTCTTTCCCGCGCATTGCGTAAATACACCGCTGGTTTTCGCGTCGGACGAGAATTACTATAAAGATGTTTATGCTATAAGTAGTTTTATTGTTTCACTAAGTCAAGTAAACTGTAAATTCCGGCCGGCCCGAGAATGTACACCAACTTCCACTATACACGCTGACACACGTGATAGCGAGTAACATTTACTTCCAACGTGTGATGCTTTCAGTTTGTAGACAATAATTTAGTGTACAAATATGTATTATCTACATATTTATACGTTAATATATGGTTAAACAGTCTACATTTACCTATATTTCTCTATCTCTGTGTTTTTAAACGAGATGCTTGAAGTGTTATTCTTGTGTATGTGAAATGTAAACTGTGCGTGGCAGTGACTATACACACTCCAGGAAGTGTGAATCACTAGCACGTCAACACAGAAGTAACACAACACTGCAGCTGTAGTCCTACTACCTCCCCCGAACCCTCTTCTTCATCCTATTCGCTCACGCACGCACCCACCCACAGAGATAAGAAACACGTGCCTGCCAGCTTGCTTGAATGAAGGTCATTCAACCGGCCCGGAGGCCGGCCCTACCGCAACTCCCCTTACCCGGAATTTTCCCATAACCGGAATAGACCTCCCCCCCAATGATTCCGGTTGAGGGGTGCTCTACTCTAGTAGTATTGAATATGAATGATACTTATATAAGTTGCCAAGCCATCAGAAATTTTCGTTGCACTTTGAACGCTAGTACAGCTGTCAGACACGAGATGGAATTGTAATCACCTCGTTAAGCTGGTTGCAGGGAAACTAATCTTCCATTCATAATTCCATCTTTTTTTGTCTTAGAAATAACGTTTTCTGGTTTCATGTATGACCCTGGAGTAAACAGACCGTTGAACAAGCTACCCATTTTCTCCTTGGGATATCTAAGTTCATGTTAACTAGCTTGAGATTTGATTCTTCATATTTTGCATTTTATTTTATATTATATTTTATTTTATATTATATTTTGTTTCCTGCTATTTCGGCTGTGCTGGTTTTTTCCATCCGACATTTATTTAACAGAACTAACACACACACAATCACATCCATGGCAAAAACAAAATGGAATATTATTTTACACTAAAAATTGTTGTATGATGTTCAGAATATTCTGACATAATTATTGCATTTCAGTATACACTTTATTCAAATACAAATATTTGTCATGTTTAGTATTTTTAATTTACTTTCTCCTATAATAGTGCAATTTGTTATTTTTTTGTTTTTATTTTATTTTTTATTTTTAGGCAGCTTCTCAGAGTTGGCTTTGGTTTATGTGACACAGTAGTGTAGGTACATTCAGACTTAATACAAAGTAACAAAAGACTAATGATGTAAAACAATGTTGTGAAAGAGTATGTAGTAGCAGGACTTAATAAATTATCATTATCCATAGTATGGTAAGACAGCATTGCATTAAGTTGAATTGGTTTTCAAATTATCATGTGTTGTAATAATTTTTTTTTTTTTTTTTTTTTAGCAAGCTTGTGGATATGAATTCACTAATAAACTTCATAGGATGTTTACTGATATAACTGTCTCATCTGATTTAAATAATAAATTTTCTGAGTTTTTGAAGAAAGATAGAACTGAATTGGGGATTCATTTCTTCATTCACGTTCTTCAGGTATTTATTTAATATATATATTTCACAGTTATTAACTCATATTTATGTAAATATGTGCCATATTAATTTTTAACATCTAGTTACAAATAATTTTTGTACTATTCAACTTTTTCTTAAGTTTACTTTATATTATTTTTGTGAATTGTTGAGTATTACATAATGACTAGATAATATTAATTATACATATATATTGTATATACAATCAGAATTCACTATTAAAAGTTAGACCTTTTATTTTTTTCTAATTAACATTTATTCTATAATATTTCCCTTCCAATTACTTTCAAATGGAAAATATTTATAGTGACTTGAAAAGTAATCATATTTATGTACATTTTTTCCTACTAATAAATAAATGTAAGCATAGTACCAATTAAAATTATTGAAGACTTTACTCTAGACCTGGGTGGGAAAGGGAATTTTTGTTCTGAAAAATTTCAGGGGGAGAAAAAACTCCCCTGGGAAACAGAATAGGAACATAAATTATTTCAGGTTACATGTTTAAAAAAAATTTTACTTTTACAAAGAAAAATAGTCATTTTATTATGTTGGCACAAATCTTGTGATTATGAATTGATAGAAGCAATCTACTGCAAAATAAGGCTAAAATAATTTCATTTTATTACTTCTAATTAAACTTGAACTTTAATTTAGGAAATAGTGATGCAATTAGATTGTATTTACACTTTAAACTCTTAGTTATTAACTCTTTAGTTTTTATGATGGTCACATAATCTTTCAGCAATATTCCTTATCAAAATACAATGAATTTGCACTCGAATCTAGCACTTTTATTTAGGTTTACATTTGTTTATTTTGCTTTCGAGTCACAAGTAGCAATGCCCATAGCATCATAGATAAATACAGTAAGTTAGCTACTATTATGTGAAAATGGTGGTGGATTGATTGTAATTATTTATTTAAACACATTTTCAAGAACCGTGTTCATATTTTCTCCATATCATAACAGTTCCTGAAATTTTTTTTTTACCTAGTCCATGGTCTAAGACATGTTAATTTTTTATTGTTGCTGGTACATGATGTGAAACAAAACTATATATATTTCTTACACATTTAATATTTAAAATAGTTTATATTTTCAATTGTGTATGTGATTCGTTCTGTTAGCATTTTGTGACAGGTTAAATAAATAATTATTATTTCTTGAATGTTTCCGATGCTGGACAAAGTGTGCCTATGAATTTTTTTTGACACCATCATGTATATCTTTGCATTTAATCTACTGAAAATAGTGTGTTCTTGATCGCTTGCATGTATTGACTTTGGTTTTCTTTAGTATTTTCTTTGAAAATAGTTGGTTAACAGTTAACAACCATATTGGCCCAACGTTTTGGAAAAGATACCTTTCTAATTTTTTGTGACAACTCAGGATCGGCCAGCTCTAATTAAATCTAAACTGTTTTTTTTCCCTCTCTCTTTTCAGAATAAATAATGATCCACATCTCTTTTTCCAGCATCAGTAAGCACAGACACAGACACAGAATATCCCCTTTATTCTCTCTCCCTCTCTCCCTGCCCCCTCCCCCAAATCCGAATAATGACACCCATAATTGTTACTGCAAGAACTAGACTTTTCTACTATTGTTATATTATTCTCGTGGGAGAAATGTTTTACATGTGGTTTACCGAAACACATATTTAACGGGTGTTATATTGTGTAGTTAATTGTTTATATTTTTAAGTAACTTAGTTATTATGTTCTAGGCAGGTGCATGGCCTTTAGGTCAGGCTGCTTTAACTCCATTTTCTTTGCCCCTGGAACTGGAAAAGTCTGTACAAATGGTAAGCATTTTATCTATTATAGTTTACTTGAACTCTGATACTCTGAAACTGGACCATCCAATTAGCTTACTAACCATCATCTGCTTGTCATTTTATATAGTTACAGATACCTTTGTTTATGGACTTTTATTTTTGTTGTTGACAAAAGGCTCTCTTTTTTTCACTAGTATGCATCATGTTACAGAAAGTGTTTCTTAACTACTACATGGTGGCAACATGTCCTTGAATCCTTGAAAAGCTGTAACTCTCATCAAATTTTATCTGTCCTTGGTAAATCTGGAAGTGTGCTTGAATTTTGGCATGAGTCCTTGAATTATATTGTTTCATTAAGTATTTTGTTCCGTAGAGCAAATAAATATTATGCTCAGTCTATGTTTTGGTCCAAGCCAAGCCTCCATAATAAGCAATAATTAAGATACAGATGTGTATGTGATATGCGTTTCTTTGTTGAAGGATTAAAACATATATAAGTCCTCATACTACTATGTTCACAAGTATTTTTATCTATTTTACAAATATAAATTTTAGGTACAAAGTTTAAATGTGAATAAGGTAGTTTTTAATGTGACAGACTCAGTTGTCTTCAATCATTTCAGTATGATTTCATTTGAATATAGTTAATGAAAGCATAACTAATGATTTTTCATAATACGCAAAAGCAAAATAGTGTAAGATTTTTGTTGATCTGAGTATTGGGAGTGTATTGAAGCAGATATTAGTTAATTTGCAGTGATTATTGTGTGTTTTGAAAATGCTTCTATTCTTAAATGAAACATTAAACTATAATTATTGCATTTTTGTGAAAATGCAAAGTTTTGCCTTGATATTCACTTCTTAACTAAAAAAATTTACAGAATAATGGTATTTCCTTCAAATTTTTTTTTATATATGCAGAATTATGCAATATATTTTGAAAATACACAATATCCATTATGTGAGCATTGAGTCAAAAGTCTGTAACAAATGAAAACTTTTATAAATTTGTATATTAATAAAGTTGTATGAATGGCCAGTTACCTTTGACCATATATAGACCGAATTCAGGTTGCTATTGAATAATGATAGTGTTATTGTAATGTAAAGTGGTTAAGCCAAGAAGAAGTGTCAGTTTGAACTATTCTTAATATAAATGACTCTGCATCTTCATTATCTGGAACTTTTTATGAAGCTGATTTTTTTTATAGCTATAGCAGAAGTCAGATTTCCATTCATTCAAATCCCAAACAAAAAGCATTAGGTCTAAGTTTTATTATAAATAATAGATTCAAGGGCTTTCAAAAGTTCATGAATTATACTTATAGGTGTAGAGACATGGTTAGAAACCGGTGTGCTATTCTTAAGAATAAGGTTTGCTATTTTGAGGATATTTGGGTATGTTTCTTCAGTTCATATGGTGAGAAGGAATCTTGGGGGGACTGCTTCATCCTGCTATGTTTGATTTAGTAACCCATTTTTGCCGTGCAGGTCAGGGTTGCCTGGGAAATGGTCATTGAAGGAGTGTGATAGTGTTCGTGGGATTTTGCCAGGATGCCACTGGAAGAAGGGAAGCGTGCTCCTGCTTACATGAAACTCCTCAGGAGTGGAAAGTTTGGCCGTTCTGTGGCATAAGGCAACAAGAAACCCCTACATGGGAACATTACAGCCTTACCTAGGTACTTGCACTGAATGATCTTCACCTTTTTTTAGGCCTGAAAAAAAAGGTGGACTCAACTTACAAAATATGACACGGTTTGATTAAGTGTGGCAGTTTGGTGGACTTTTATTCAATACATTGTTACCACTTTAACATGCTAACCATGAAAACTACTGTACATGAAAAAACAAGTGAAATCATAGAGCAGCGTTAATATCTGGACCAATGGAAAGTGTTGGCCAGTAGTGAGAAATAGAAATAATATAATGATTTGTTAATCGATAAGCAGTAAACGTACTGTGCTTGTGGCATGTCCGTGCAACTGGCACACAAACACATTCAGCTCGTTGTGTAGCTTGGCAACCACTCACTCCCTCACTCCTACCCTCTTTAAGCCCTCTTCCTTGGCACATAGATCAGGTGCAGTGTAAGCCAAAACAAAACCCTTAAACAAATATAACATTGTAAAAGAAATTGTCTATACATGTGACGTTATCTAGTAAAATGAAAAGTAATTAAATATTTATGAAACATTAAATTTGAAAATTAGTATCTGGAAAAAAACTATTACCATATTCACCCAAACAAGCACTGCCATCAAATAAGCTTCACACCCCCTACATTTAGACCATAACCGAAAATATTTGTTGTTTAGGATAAGTCGTGCACCAAAATTTTTAAACAGAACCTTTGAACATATTTCAAATTTGTTTTAAATATTTATTTAAATCTTTGGTAATTATTCAAAGTTATATAATTACCTTAAGGTTTTCGGTATATCTGATAGCATTCTCAATACCTGTGTTAATGTCTGCCCGTTATTGTTTTAAGGACTCTTTATACTTGCCACAAGATTACTACTATTAAGTGTATCAATTTTTCCAGTAAAAACCTTTTTGAAAATACACATCCCTAAATATATCAGGTAGTAAATATTTTATTTATGGATTAACTTTGAATGACAACATGTTTACCATACTGCGAGGAAAAATCGTTACTAATATAAAATGGCTACTGACTGCAGCTGTTTTGTTTACTGCAGTAAAGTGCCATTAAGAGCCCAGCCATAAATAACCAAAATCAATGTTATGTTGCAAAGATTATATTGAAATAAATTGAGAAATTGCTTAAAAAGCACATGCAACAAATTTTCACCATTTAAATAAAAAATTTTATTGCACTTCACCATCACACAAAAACAAATTTTTTTCCAGTCACTCATACATTTTCCACAACTACGTACGTAGTTTCTTCCCACAGCACCATTTCCCATTTCCCATTTCCAGAGCCTTATTATTCATTTAAGGTTTTTTGTCAACCTTAGATGATCGCAACTGCAATTAGTCAGTAAATGTTGCAACGTCTTTCTCACAGAAACACACACAAAACACATGCATGATATCCATCATCCACTTGTGCTGTGCAGCATTTCCATGCGTTCAAGTTATTTTCGATTAAGTCATGCACCATGCTTTTCTGATACACATTTTAGAAAAAAATTTCTGCATGAATTATTTGGGTAAATACTATAATCCATTAGTCACTTGTAGACCCTGTTTCTAGTAATGAATCCCCGTAGGGCTTCTTGTCTGTATAGAGGTTTGAGGGATGTTTTTGTTAAGGCCTACACACCACCAATCTGGTTTCCTTTGGTTTTCGCCTAGATTCCTGGGGTTTTGTGGCAGCCTCAATATCAAGATCCTCAGTTCTCTTCACCATCAATTATGTAGTGAAAATTTTGATCCAAAGGTTTGGTCGTCATGTTTGATTCTTTTTTGCCTACATTTTCATATAGAATTCCTGCTACATTTCGGTATTTATATATTTTAAACCCTCGAGTAAGTATTTTTACCACATACAAATATATGCAGTTTTTCTGTGCAAATGCTATATTCCTTAGTTTCATTGCCAGATTTCATTTGTTTCTTGCAACTACGCTAAATTTATTTTACTTCATGCTAATAGTTTTATAAGTTATGGCCATTTTATGCATAAAACTGATAAATTTGTTAAGAAACTGTGGACTTAAAAATTGCATTTTTTTTTTGCTTTGTAAACTAAAATATAAATTAAGAGAACTGTTAGTGATTGTTGCACAGTGATCCAATAACGCGAGAGGAAAAGCTAGTGTACGCTGCAACTTTTGGCATTTGGCGTTTTAGGACAATTATAAAATTCACGATTAAGGAGAAGGTAAATTATATTATACACTAAGAGATTTAATTTTGAGTGATATTACTTATTGTAACCTAATATTAGGCAAATGATATTAAATGAATTACCAAAATACACTAATTTAATCAAACAAGTGACATGTTTTAGATAATATAGTTCCTGAACATTACCTTATGGTGCCTGAATTTAATAAAGTGACTTCACCCACCTGTCAAGTAATTCTCCTCAAGCCAGTTGCCTTCAAGTTACGGAAAATTGTTTTGGATCCTTCATGCTATGCAGAATGGTATATCAACTGTGTTTCCTTGTTTAAAGCTGTCCAAACTTTTACAGATTAGATAAACTGTTTGTAGCAAATGTACCACCACATCAATAAAATAGGTTATTGTTTTCTGAAAGAATACATTTTTTCTATTGTCATTTAGTCTTCAATGCTAACAAATGACAAAATATTTGCAGTACCTCAGGATTTGGTACTGAATTTGCAAAAAAAAAAAAAAAAAAAAAAAGTATTTGTAAAGTTATTTAAACATATTTTAGTTAATTTAAGATTTACTGTGTTTGATCATTCCCAACAACACTTGTACTTCACTTCTAAATGTTTATCACAACACATTGTCCTCTCAGATTCATGTTGTAATCATTGATTTCAGCATTGTGGTTATGAGCTAGACTCAAATTGGTAACCTTTGAAATTCATAACATCTTTTAAATAAACTGTTACACTATGGTTTATTAAAAAATGTTTTTAGAAGCTGAAATACTACATATGCCAATTTAGGGCACAGTACATGCTTTTAAATAAATACTGCCTACTGCTGTGCAGTAAAACTAATTCTAGTGAGATTGTGACTTAAGCCATTTGACAAATTACATTACATTTTCTCACCAGTGCTGCCTGGCTACTGGCAGCCATGTGCTGGCTTAGAGTAGGTATGACATTTCTTTGTAACGTTTTTTTTTTAATCAGTAGTCTTGAAGAATGAGATTTTCCCATGATGTTTCTTTGAAAGTCATTGCTTTATGGCTTTTGAGTTCTGTAATTTGAAACCTGTGACAGCCGTGCTTACTTTTACAGTAATTTCACTAATTCTTACATTTGTCATTGTAAAAAAAAATATAGTTTGCTCATTTTTTTAAAAAAATTGTTTTAGTATGTCAGCAATAAACTATAAATCATTTACATTTTTAGTAAAGATAAGCTTTTAATTTTTTTATCACCAAACTTTCAGCTAATGTTACAAATCATTCAAATTAATTATAGTGGGGTACTCTTTCCTGACAACTTTACGTATCCTTTTTGAGTTGATAGCTTGGATACCGTTGTTTGTGAAATTTTTTTCGAATAATTCCACAAGTTAATTTGTCTAATTCGTCATTGTCATTCGTCTATACAGTATGGTAAAAATTTATTTTATCATTGGAATAGTCCATATTGCTTTTGGTGACAAACTGACATATATTTGGAAAGGTTTTTATATAATTAGTAAATTGTGAACTTTATATTTCACAAGACAAACCTTGCATAAACATAAAAAAAAAGAATTTTTTTAAGTCAGTAGTATATGTGCATCTGAAGAAATTTTAAGAATTTCAGAGCAAAGTGGTGCTTTTTAAAATCAAGGCTGAGAATTTATATTGTAAATATGTCTTTTCTGAGACAGCTAGTAACTTTTACTTTGGTTCTTGCATTACTTTGTAAGTTTATTTTTCCTGAATTAAACTTCAACTTCATCTTCTATATCGCACTCGGTGCATATTCGTCCTGTTACATGAAAGATGTATTTCTGGTGCTTTTTAATCAGTATTGGATTGTTTCACTACTAATATGTACGTCTATTTGCCTAGGTCACATTTCATTTTTTTTTTCTCTTCAATTTAAATTTGCAGCAATCATTTTCAATAGGTTGAAAATATCAGACATCTAATCAGTCAGTAGGTACTACATGTGTTACTTTCTTTCAGATGTAGGAAAGCTTTCTTCTTTTCAATGCCCCTGCTTTGCAGATGCATTCACTCGTTATTCATCATTTTACATTTTTAAATAAGGATGGTACAGCAGAGTTTTTTTTAGAATAGGTTCTAGTATTTCAGCTGGCATAAATGAATTCAGATTTTCATTCATATGATTCATAACGTATTCTATTTTGAAATGTTTGCAGTACATTTACTATTCTTCCATTACTTAAAAATTATTTTTACCTATTTTTGGTTCCCATTGTTTGTATTTCTGTGGTGATTTATTACTATTGGGAAATGTGTGAAAGGACAGTTATGCGGCTTTACAGTTTTCGCTTTTGTTGTTACACCCATGAATACAACACTGAACTCTTTCTGAATATAAAACTAGAAAATATTTGACACAGTTTTTGAATAATTATTTTATGTACTCAAGTAAAGACAAATTTTAATTTGCCAAGGTGTACCTCCATCCACACACAACACACAGCACCCAAGGGATGAGGCACAAATTTATGTGGCATATAAAACAATGTTAAAGTTCCCTGTCATGTTCATTATTTATTTCAACACAAAGTGAGATATATAAAGGTAATACTGGAAGTTGCCAAATACATAACATTGCGGCCACCTGCAAGTGCGCCGTGCGTAGGAACATTACATTTGTAGTGATTGATACTGTCGACTTGTCAAATGGTGCCATTGCACACCATACTGCAGGACTTCTTACAGGCAAGATGTGCGCTCGAAACACACATAGTAGAGAATATACAGTAAAATACCGATATAACGAACTTCACATTATGGAAAATTTCACTTTTACGAATGATTTGAAATTCCCCTCCAATGACTGTACACATACAAGGTTAAAATATTTCAAATTTACGAAATAGATTTTCTTTACAACGAAAGCATTTTACCGGTTTTCTTCGTCAATATCATGCACATTTACCGAATATTTAGTCTCTGCGTCAAAATATTTACTTACTGTCGTTCTCTTAGCATAACTTCAATGATTCAAGCATTCAACTGCTTTATTTTGCTGTCTATTTTCATTGAAAACGGCATTGCAAAGTTTGATGTGCATTTGTTTTCTTTTTTTTCTACCCAAGATATGGCCAACTGCTTTTACTCACAGCCATAGACTTAAAAAATACACTACTAGTAGTAGGCACTGTATGTTTAGATGTGCGCACTTCACTTATTTTATTTGTGGCGAGATATGGCCAATGGCTTTTCCGTAGCAGCAACATTTATGAAAAACTTACACAAGTTAACTCACTGGAAAACTAGATGCCGCTAAAACTGGCAACATCAGCGACTCAATGGTTTCCATCTTCTGCACATATCGTTCAGTCTTTGGTCTGTTCGGTTTCCGTTTACATTATTGATTGTTTACATTTTGTTGCCATCAGTGATTTTCAGTGACGTGCTGTATTTATTTATGCATTTATTATTTTTCTAACCAAGTTTCAGTTTAATTTTTATCATCATGGACGATAAAAAAAAATGGAAACAGTTTTCTTTAAAAGAAAAAATGGAAATCTTGAAGGAAGTAAACAAAGGCATAAAAAAATCACACGTGGCCAAGCAATTTGGTTTGGCACCCTCTACACTCTCTACAATACTGAAAGAACGAGGGAAGATTGTGAAGATGTATGAACAATCATCATTCAGTTTCAACCGCAAAAGAATATTCTTTTACAGAGATTGAAATTATTTAATGTTTTTCTCAAAATAAACCACTAACCCTGTATCATAATGCAGCTCAAATAATTGATGATTATAGGGTAGGTACATACATAGTTCCATTTATTTTGCCATTGTATTCTGTAGTATGGGAATAGTATATGTACGTTGAGATATTTTAGTTTAAAGAAATTTCAGTATAAAGAACAAAATCTCTTGCTTTATAAGACTTTGTTATAACGTGATTTTACTACATGATTTGTAATGACTGCTATGAATAAATACTAGAACAAAGAGAGACGAAGGCTCGGACATAAACTGCATTCAAAGACTAAAGCAAAGCAGCTGAATACGGCAAGCATACTGTCGGAACAAACATCACGGCAAAAGAAAAACAATCCTCAATTATCCAAACATAATTTATGTAGGGCAAGCCTAAAGGGAATTGAACTAACAGAAGGCACTTGTCTCTGGTCCCGACCAACGGACCACGAGCAAGGGCGCGAGGGACAAGGCTCCTCGCTAGCTTGCCATAAGCAATGTGTATGAGCCACTGCCCACTGAGCCAGGCAACCAGAGGTGATACCCCCAGCTGCCACAGAAGGAAGGAGCTGGCAGGTCGCAGACAGGAGGCGGGTGGTCTACGAGAGGACTGCAGGGGCTATCGCTGCTTGAAGGATTATAGAAATAAAGAACATTCAGACGAACAGCATCAACCATACAGTGTTGTTACAGCTATGAGTAACTGCCTGTCCAGGCACAGACGTAGGGGTGTGGTCTTGGATGTCATACAATCCTGCCCACCATGCTGTTTTCTTCTGTATCTCACGAATAGTGACAAGGATTTCTGCCAGACTAAAATCACTCTTCTTATTTCAATTTACACACTCATAAGAAAGCATATTAAGTTTAAAGAAAAAAAATATTGATAGAATTTCAATTTTTGTAAAAGTGCAAGCATTATATTTTCCTGTTTCATTAAATAGGTGCAGTATGTTTGATGTTTAAATTGTTGTATACTTAAATTGTAAAATTACTAGAAGTATGGAACTTTCTAAGGCTTAGTTTTAGTTTCCATTTTAAGCCATGCACAAGCTTTTAAGATAATTGACTAACTTCATTTTTTCCAGTTTGAAAATTTTTACTACAATCACTTCAGTGGAAGAAAACTCACGTGGCTGCATCATCTGTGTCAAGGTAAAATCTTTTTCTATTTTTCTCAAAAATAATTTAAGACATGTGTGATTAATCATTTATGTAATTGTTAGTTGTTATGTACTACGTTAACATACGGACCTACTCTGTCTTCGACATCCCATTATATTATCCATCTTCACCATACTAGCAATACATGCAGCTGCTTTACATTATATCCAGTTATTATTCAACATTACATCTCCCTTTCTTTATACTATGAATGCATCTGCATTGCACTTTTGTTTCTGGGCCTCTTTTAACAATTTCTAGATTTTCAATGCAAGGATTGGAAATAAATAGCATGGGAAAACAATATTTTTGGCATCATGAAAACATGTCCTAATAAGACACATGCTAGTTCACGGTCATTTACAACACCCAAAAAGGGAAAGTTAAATAAACACTGCTCAAGATAAAATTGCGCAAACCATGCACACAAATTCTGGGTTTTTTTCCCCTCTCCTCCCCCCCCTCCCCCCCCCCCCCCCCCCGTCCCCAGCCAGACACGTCACTCACCGGGCTCCTGCCGGGCCGATGCACGGACAGAAAGTAACATATGCACGTGAAACAAACAAGGCAGAGACTGGAGAAAGAAGCAGCAGTCAGGGTATCCAGCTCGAGTTTAAATTGTGACAAATGTGACTGCTGAGGGGGGGAGGGCAACATGGTCAGATCTAACAACTTCCGTGACATGGTTAAAATTATAGAAGTGTGCCGGAGGGATGCCATTTTTTTTTTCAGTTTCAAAATATAATAAACTAATAAACTAAATCCAAGCACAGATAATATGAAAACCGGTTGATCCTGGCCTGCATAATTTAGAGTTTACTTACTGTATTTCATTTATTTACAGAAATGATATTTTTCACTAATTGGGTGTGACTATGGTAATGCTGAATGGCATGTCTTTACTGCACAGACCTGGCAGCATTGATGCTCATAAACATAAATTCAAACTGCTGCCACTACAACTAGTAATTTCAATCAGTATCGAGCATTATTCTCACCATTAGCAGCGAGAATGTTTGTTACTGTAGGCACAGTCCTGCCGTGCGGCCATAACCACTGTTTGAACATGTGGCTGGTTATCAAAATTGGGCTGTAATTTTTTAATGTGCATTTCATAGGGAAATGTTATAATTGGTAGTAATGTGTTGAGAATTTCAGGCATCGTGGGAATGAACTGGAAAATAACTGTTACTCCAAAGCTGAGTAGTTACATTTTTTTGTAAACAAAGTATTTCAGAGCAAATTGCATGAAAGGGTCATCTGCTTCTTTTGTTAAAGTCAAACAAATACGTCACAATGCATTAAATTAAGTTTGAGAGTCTGTTTTAGAAGGAAATAAGCATAAGCTAACTAGTCATAAAGCTATCAGTACTTTCCAAAGATAATTTCTTAGGGATTCAAACATGTTCAAACATGCTTATTGACAGGTAGGAAACTTAAATAGCATGTTGTAGGTAATTATGTAGTTATGTAGGTAGTTTTATATCCACAGTTGGAATTGTAAACACTCCTGTTACACTGCTGGCAGGTGTTGACTACAGGTTTGGAAGGGGTTGAGGAGGGGTATGTCAAGATCAGAATTTGGATGTTCTCTGTGGTTGCAGTTGAGAAGCCCTTATTGATTTGAACATAACATCCACATTTTATGGCTGCATTTGAAATGATTTTACCGAGTGTTAAGATTATACACACTGAATTACATGATAGGTTGATGACTACAGGGATTCAGTTGTTTCACAAATGACTGCGATGGCTGGCTAGTTAAGAAAGATAACATGGTAGTGAAATCACTAGAAATAAGACACCAGATGATACACCAAACAGCTGTGTGAATGGTGTTTACACATGTTTGACCCTACTGCAAACTTACAACATTACTACCCGTGTCCTTATACCACGATAAATGAGTCTTAGACACAAATATATTGTTTTATGTGAATTTGAACTGTGCCCTTGTAAGTCTGAAGTGATTGTTTGAAAAAGATTTTTTTGATGCTTGTAAAACCTTCCAGTGCGATTAATAGATAAAGATAACAATTTATTTCAAATCCTTCTTCAATTATTAATTATAAATCCATTTTTATTTTAAATTTTTATTATCCTTTATTTTACTTCAGTTTTATTAAAGAAAGCAATAAAAGGAAACTTCTTTGATTTATGGTGAATTTAATAGTAAAGCAAGTTGTGTTATAAATAGGTATAGTTATACTGTATTTAAATGTATTTTTTTGTTGTTGATAGCAACCACATAATATCTAGAGTTTAAAATATTTAATTTTCTTAAAGTCATCCTAATTTAGAGTTTGCAGATATATTTTGCATTATAGTTCTTTGACGTGGACAAGAAGCTTTTTATAGGTCTACCAGATCCAAAAAGAATATCAAGAAAATCAAATTAATGTAAGTTATTCCAGGAGTTGATATGTAAGTTATTCCAGGAGTTGATTGGCTATCAGGATAATAATGAAACATACACTTAGACCATGCAAAATCTTACTCGGTTCTCTTGCTACCATATAACAGCTCAACTTTGTCCTGAAATACTGCATTTTTTTGCGAGTTTTGCTGAAGTTACAAGCCATAAATATATATGTTCTGTCAAAATGTATGCATGATTTGGATGTTAATTTATGTATTATTTGAAGTTACGGTGATTATTTTTCAGGTGAAGTGAAGTTGAACTACTTGAAGAAACACTATATGATCACTATGCAGACATTTCAGATGGCAATCTTGCTGCAGTTTGAAAAATCAAACTCGTTGAGTTACTCTGAGTTGCAAGAATCTACACAGCTGAACAGTGAGCAGTTTAGCAGGCATATTGCTAGTCTCGTGGATTCCAAGCTGATCACATGTGAAAATGAGGTAAATTATTATCTGAACAATAAGAAAAGAAGAATAGGTATATAAGTCAAGTGCTTGTATATTAATACAAGATCTGCTATGTGTAATAGATATGATTATTTGATACTTAAATGGTTGTGCTTATTACAAAAAATCTTCGAGGGTTAATGGGTTATCTTTGGCATGAAACTTTTATTTTTTTTTTTTAAGAGCCAAGCAAGAGAATATTTACAGGATTCCGGCATAGAAAATCTGGGACACAGGGAAAACTCAAGGTTTCTTAAAAACCTGTAGAACAAAAGGTAAATAGACAAAACCTTGGTTGTAAATAGTGTCAGTAATTTTTCATACAATGTAAAAGCTTAATGTGTTAAACTTTATAGGTATTTTAATCATAAATTCATGAGCTGTTGATAATCCCTATCACTGACATTAATTGAACGTAAGGGATGTAAACAATGGTATATTAATTTGAAGAACAATCAAATATCAAAGTTTGATCAGACAAACATATAATTATTTTAGTTGTGAGATAGGCAGTGTTGGTTACTTAAATAATAACAGTGAAAACTGTGTATTTTAATATATCTGTTATCTTGCCAGATATACTGATGATACGAGGGGAAAAAACATGGTGGACAGAGAAAACGGGAACAAGTCTGGTAAATTAGCTGAAGGAAGTGAGTGGGAACCTTGATTTTGTGTCTGAATTTTCAAGATAAACGGCATTGCAGGCCTGCAAATGGCACACCTGCAAGTCATGTAGCAAGAGGTTGTGTAAGTGGTCTGAGAAAGAGGAGGGATAGGGTACTTGTGATTTGGTTTCAATGTATTAGGTACCAGAAAGATATATGTTAGTGTGCTATGCTTGCTGAGTCAAATTGCCGTACACTTGTGTACCAAATGTTTCCAATCTAACAGACGTGTTTGAAGCTTCGAAAAAGTCAAAGTCGGATCCAACCTTGCCAACTTGGAGTTGAAGTTGACACCAAGAATTTTTTTTGAAGGAATCATCAAGTTCTTGTAGTTTCATTTAACACTGGTGTAGAGACGTTTGACGTAATCGAATATCACTTAATTTTGCAAAGTACAATTAATTATGGAATGGAATATTATTTAAATGCTAAACTAATAAAAATTAAAAATCGTAAAGTAATACTGTTTATGGTGACATTTAGCATATTTATGTTCTCATAAAAGTTAACCAACATGTGATGATTTATGAAACAAAAATAAGCATGTTTGCTTTACGTGCTTTTGAGAATGGTAACAAATTATTTATTAGCAGAAGGATTCGGTTAATACTACAATGGAAAAAGTAAGGCTAGCATTACTTGCAATAGTTAAAAAGTATGTTGGTAAATTATTTATCTACATTTTAATGATAGGCACATCTGATAACAGCAGTTTGCTACCTACATAACAGGATATTGGCGACAGTTCCTATTACCATAATAGTGGTGCTTTTTTTTTTTATAAAAGTATCCAAATTTACATATTAACCTTAAATTGTGTAAACGTTGATTTTAGATTCACCTTATTACACTTATCAATAATTCAAGATGATAATGCTGCATTACTATGTTAAAAAAAAAAATTTTAAGTTTAATGTAGGCCAAATGAATATATTTAAATTTATATTAACAATGTGGTGAATACTTGTTGTATTTCTGGATTCCTTTTAGGAAAGATGTGCACCATTTCTTGCTTAGCCCCCCCTCCCCCATCTTTTAAAGGAAAAGGCCTCTTTAACTCTTTAGTGAGCTGATGTACACTATTCTGCATGTCTTCCATAGTAATTGGGAATTCTGCTTTTACACAGAGAAAAGGCAGACTCCACAAGCATGCTCTTTTCCTCCTTGAGCGAAAATTCAGGTCCCATTTTTCCTCCTACAGGTGTCTTCCCCTTTTATCGGAAAGGGTTTTCGGAACACCATGTTTTTGCGTGGCCTTTTTGATGGACATCCCATATTTCACAGCCTGCAAAGCCTCTTCCATTTGGTGGGGCTCATATTTCAAAATGCCTCCTCTTAGCATGGCACTGCTACACAGAATTGTATGTATCAACTAGCTAATAACCCATGGCTTCGCTCGCGCAGTTCCTGAGTATTGCTAAAATCTTACCATTGAAATATATATATATATATATATATATATATATATATATATATATATATATATATATATATATGTGATTAATTCCAAACACTTTTACTGAATAAATAGACAAAATAAATTGTTAGATGCATAAGATATTTATTTTTTACATAATGGTTTAAGAATGATATTTTTTGAAGTAGTTATGCGTAGGCCTTTTTTAATTTAGTATAGATTAACTATCTGATTTTAAAACTTCTGTTTCAGTGTGTTTGAAGATATATTTTACCTTGATGAAATCACACTTACCTCCTTTTCATTTCATGAGGTAGACAATTTTAAAAAAAATTCTTAATCTCGCACATAAATTATTTTAACAAAGTTTTTGCCATCGTTTACACTGAAACATTAATTTACTATTATTAGAGATATTCTTAGAATTATTAAATAATTTCACCTTATTACAAATACCTCCCATTATTCAAGGATATTTAATATAATCACATCTTTATTTGAAATATAAAATACAGATATCAAATTTATAATACAACATATTAGTTGACTTTTAGTTTGTTTAATATTAATTAAACAAAATCCCCAATTCTTTACCCCTCACGTCTTTTACCACAGGGATACCAATTTAAAAATTAATCACTAAGTAATATGGTAATATCTATTAACCAAACAAAAACCAAACTCAACGCTTTTCTTTCTTTTAACTACAGATTTGAACTCCAAAACAATTACACCAATCCCTCCTTAGCACGTTTTCGAATTGGGCGAATTCATTTAGCTCTATGTTAATTTTGCTGCCCCAATCTTGAATATCACGTCTGTAAATTACAGTTAGCATGAAATTGCCACAGGCAAAAAAAAAGTTGGGCTATATGCCACGAAATCTACTTCAACTCGGTAAACACCGGAAGTGCCATGGCATACAGTTAGCTATGTATCTTGGCCTTGAATGCAAGCTGATATGTGCGCCACAAGATAGTTAAATTCAGAAGTAGTTAAAAAATTTATTTTTGTCACCTTGAAGTTTCTCAAAAAAATTAAGAAGCATCCTTCAGTAAGGTATCCGCGGGTAATAAGGCCTAAGTAACAAATCATATTTAAAATGACGCTCGTGTTCAACTGACACGCACACATACAAATTACTTATGGTCGAATCGCCTCAGTGTGACAACATACACGTGATTCCCGCTCCCCGCCACCAATGTTGAGGAGGATTTCGTGCGGAGAGGCCACGTCGCATAAATAATAAAAATCAGTGGCAAACAATCGTAAGTATTTTTACTTATTTTACAGCTAATTATGTAAACCTCTGATCTATTTATTTACACATTCACGTTCTTTTGATGCTTAAAGTTTGAATTTAGTATTGCAGTCTAAATATTGTTTATTTTCTTTTTCTTACTTATGTGGCTGATGGATATTAAGGCCTATCTGATTTGGTCATAGATCTTATTAGTCACCTATTTTTTTAGCAATTATAATACCATATTTTAAATGCTTAAATGTATTACCAATGTATATAATAAATTAATGATTTATTTTTGTGCTTTATGTTGTTACATTTTCCTTTATGTTGTTTCTTTTTACTTTGTTCTCAGTGTCAACGACCACATTGCCTCCCAAACTTGTCAGCTGTTAGAGCAGTACAAAGGGTATCCTAAGCACATATAAAGCTGCAATGAGGTACAACATCCCTGGGAGAACAATAAGAAACCATCTCCAGAGTGGCAGTTTATAAAAACATTAAGGTCGAAATGATATCCTGTACGAAGAACAGGAATATGCTGAAATGTCAGAATTTTAACGCGATATAAATATTAATTTTTAAATAATACTTTTGCCGCAAAACATATTCGTTTAGTAAACAAAAACATCGTAAGCCATCTTTATTATGAGATGCGCCATAGATAAGTTGAAGCAAAATAAATACCAAACACTCGGCCTGAAAGCGGCAACCATTTATCAGCGATCCTAGCGGGATTTGGATGAAGTTAGCCGTTTGGCCATATTCGTTTCCGTTGCAGAGATACTTATCTCTGTTCCGTTGTTGTATTGTTTGTAAATAATAACAGAGAGGTTATGGGATTTTAACGTCGCAATACGCCGGTCATGTGAAATGACCAAATGAGGTTTGAAAAGATCCTACGTTCCATGTAAATAGGTAAATGTGAACAAAAATAGGTAGTTGCGGTTTGTTTTGTTTGAAGTTTACTTGATACTTCACAATGCCTAAGGTCGTATCAGTGTTTGAACGAGCTAAAGAATACGAGCATGAAGTATTCATTGTTTTTAATAAAGAAAAGCGGATAATGATGTGTAAATTTTGCAATACGGTAGTAGATTGGAAAAGGAAAGATACTTGTGAAAAACACTGCAAACAGCGAGCATCTCATTTAGAGAAGAAAAAAAGTCAAACATCACCATCAGGTTGTGGAGTCAAAAGGCAAGTGACACTCGAGGATAATATTGTTCTCCATAAACGAGCAAAGGAAATTAAAGTCAAATTTGCAAGCTATACAGTTTATTCATTTGTTTCTGCTAATATTCCCCTAGAGAAGCTAGATCACCCAGCTATGAGGGAATGGTTAAATGAATACATGAAAGGTAAGTAAAGGAAATGTGCTACGGTTCTAACGTCCTAATAAACACAATTTGATGGGAAAGAGGCCGGAAAATATGTAGTAAAACAAAATTATAGTAAATTTAAAAAAAAAAAAACCTTTGAGCCTGAAATATTACATGTACTATAATCATTGTAATTAACTAATTTTTTAGGGAACCCTTTCTTACATGTTTACCAAACTATTTGGCCAAAGTGGCCAATTCTCCTGACAGGAAAAAATTAATTCTATAAAGTTTTGTGCAGGAACATAGCATAGGCCTATTTAATACTCAAAATGTTTAAATATATAAACACAACTGTAAAATTCTAGACACTATTTGTGAGGTAATATTTAAGTAATGTCTACTAGATAACATTTCCACTTCTGTAAGGCTTACGCAGGAATCTAGTGATTGCTGTATCAAGTATCATGTACAGCTTTGTGTGTGTATCATGAAATTAAATAATTAGTAGAACAAATGCACTCATTTAACAAAAAATAATATTTTTTTTTACCGAAATATACCACAGAAAAACTTTTTTTTTTTTACCGAAATATAGCACCGAAATCCTATAATTTATTTACCAAAATCAGGCAGTTTTATTTACCATTTTTCATGGGCTCTAATGATGTGCCACTCTCTCAGCTGAAAAAACTCAATTTTAGCAGCTGATACCCACACTGGTAAAAAACCGAAAAAAGCCATCAATTACAGAGGAACTCCAGGCACTAAGGATATTTTTGAGAAAAAGAAGAAAGAAATAAACATCAGTTCCACTAATAAATCAGCCCCTATAAATAATAGTGTGCTTCTCCAACTCAAAAAGGGTGATATTTTCATGTCTGTGAGGACAGGATGGCTGACATGAGACAATGCAGAAAATGTGCCAGATGGTATAACGAGAAGTGTATCGGTTTATCAGAGGAAGATGCTGATTCTTTTGAGTGCCCTGATGGCTGTTAGGCGAAGCAATTTATAGATTTGTTATAATTATTGCACGTGAAATAACTCATTTAAAATATTTAGCGTATAATTTGATTATTTTGTCAGTTAAAGTCATAGGCCTTATTATCCTTTCATAGTAAAATAAAACCTACTTACTGGCAGAGTTTATTTAAAATGTTTTTTTTTTATTAATGGCAGAAGATGCCATTTTAATAGTGCGCGATACATGTGGTTCCGAGCAGCAAAATCGACGTTTGCGGTGGAGCAGATTCTGTAAATGCCATGACATAAATTGGATTTTAGTAAAATATTATTTACAGAGTAAGGATGGATCTTAAAATGTTATTACTCGAAATTTCGGTATGCGTCTTATTTTATTAACTAATTATTCCTAAAAATGGCGAAGTTTAGTAGACGAATGCTAGTATAATTTGATTGGAAATGGGAAACAAAATAATAATATTATATAACACATATGTGTACATGAGTTAGAAACAGCAGGATGCATTTAGAAGCAATACCAGCTGAAAAATCTGTTCCGCCGTAACCTTTGTAATCGGTATACGAAGAACGAATTTTACACATCGTAGTTCACGCGTCAACACACAGATGTCGGGCACTCCGCACGCAGAGGTTCATTGCAGTAACACATAACAGATGTCGCACATGTCAGAGGTCGTCACTACTTGTTTTGTTGTATCGCGCTACCACGAAGCCACATTTTTAAATTGAAATAGGTGGGAAACGCTGCAATTGGTGGCAATAAGACGTGTTTTAAAAAGAATAGTGACAAAGGAAACCTGCTTCTTTCTGCAAAGCGGAAAAATAAAAGTTAGGTAACTTATTTTTAAATTGATGATATTAGTTTGTTTTTTATTCCAAAATCTTTAAAACGAGTGTATAACACTTTCCATGTATCTGAATATTTCAAATAACAGCAGCGCAGAGATTGTAGCATCCGAGACCGGCCGCAGCGTGGGAAGGTATCGCGGGAGAGGGCGGGCAGACAGTCCGCGGTGCCGGGCTGGCGGGGCGGGCCAGTGCGCATTCCACGCACATGCTGCGGCCGGAGGTTTTTGTTTCCTCGCTGTCCCGATTTTACAAAGGCAGCGATACGAATGCCATCCTTGGAACCGTGAGCCAAGGGCGCCCATACCCATGGGCAGGGTAGGGCCGTGGCCCCCCTCCCCCCAACATTTTGGAAGAGGAAAAAATGTATGGGCTTTTGAGGATTTTTGACACTTTTAGTCAATTTTTGAAGATCTTCCCCCCCCCCCCCCCTTACAAACTATCATATAGTCTGGGGCCCCCCTACAAACTGCCATATGGGCGCCCTTGCCGTGAGCATACGTTAAATCGTGGTTCTAGTATTATTAAAATGTAGAAAGTAACAATTTCTAGTGTTGTCACAAAAAAACGAACTCGAACCCAAATTTGTTGACACGAACTTGAACCAAACTATTTTAAAGTTCGGTTCGAGTTCGAAATTTCGAACGTTCGTACACCCTTATGCAATACTACTCTTGAAATGTCACACGTGAATGGAAACTTATCAAATTACAATTATATATCGCGTCTATTAAAAACATGAGTTTAAAGAATTTAAAACATTTATGCAGGATTCTTTTTGGTCATTACATATTTTGGATTTCTACATCTGGACACACACTAATGTTAATTGTTGCTGACATCTTATAACACAGTATAAACAAATACTAAACGTATATATATGTGTATATATATATATACACACACACACACACACACACACACACACACACACACACACACACACGGCACAACTGCATTGCCAGTTCACTATCTATAGCCCGTCCCACTCTTAGATTGCAGTACACGGGTATGGCGCGCGCTGTTGCCAAATCTCTAACACATTACGAATTTCAGGAGATGCGTGTCTTTGTAATTCGGATCGAACAAGAAGCATTTTAAGAAATCACATCGTAATTAATAATATTTGATACTATTACACATATAAATGTTTAATAATGCCACTTTTATGTAAATTTCAAATAAAAACTACCTATTGTAGACGAAAATTTCTTATAGTTTTCTTTTATGTTCTAAAAATCCCATATATATATATATATGTATGTATATATGTATATATATATATATATATATATATATATCTGTGTGTGTATCACATTTTCATGGGCCCGATAAATGCCGTATTTTTGGACAAGTCATGTCCAAAAATGATAAATGAAATACGGTAATGTAAATTCTCGGTCGAGTAAGTTATGGGAAAAATCCGAACAATTGTTTCGAAATGGGGAAGATTTTTTGAAAAACAGAAATATCGCAACAACTCCCATAATATGAATAATATCGAATCCGTTTTAACGTATGATAACTCGGAGTACCTAATACCGAAAAATGTTTTCTAAATAAATTTTTGATACGACCAGCCATAACTGCATGGGTTCGAAAAAAAATTTCACCGGACAAAAAAAAACGTGACTGCCTTAGTAGACACCTTATCAAATCTCTATAAATTGTTTGTAAATATCATAATTATTTTCCAAAACTTTGTCTAAAACAATGTTTGATAAGATGCTTGGTGTTGAGAAGGATAGAAAAATAATTCAAAATTTTGTACCATGATCGCTATTAAATTCCTTCGTATTTATTTCATATATTTTTTATATTATGTTCAAGAATTGATTAAAATATTTTTGTTGATTAAGGAAGCCATCTATTTGAAATTGCTTGTAGGACAGAACCCCACTTATCTAAACACACGAACCTGTTTCCTCTTACGACGGCAGCGCGCGCTCTTGTACTGATAAGACACATCTTTAACAGCTATTTCCACGGAAACTGTAGAAGCAATTGAGATGGAGCTGCTTTTAAAAACTAATTCAATTCATTGTGAACATTTTTCATGCTTTCGTCCCCCATCTATATTTAATAGAAACAATTTTTTCAGCTGGTCAACTTTTTGATGTGTCAGTTTGTGAGAAAATGCATTTCAATATATTAAAAAAACTATTGAAGTGAAACCTGTACAGTTTTTGTCTTAACATTTGTTCGGTGGCGTCCTAAGGCATTAATTTATTAATAACAAAAATCTGAATGAAATACACACCTAGGTTTTTTTTTATATGAACATATCGGAATACTTCAAAACAGTTCGTAGCGAATAAGTTATGTTTTTTAATTTTTTCGAACACTTAAAATATTGTTAAGTATTCAAAATAAGCATTGCCTGATGCGTATTTCGATGCTATACAATATCTTGGTCCAAAAATTAAAATTTTAATTTCATTTGATATTTGGCAACAATGCACGAAGAAACAAGGACAGCGCTAACGGCAATCGGCGTGTGTTAGAGAGAGAGAGAATGCGCCCATTTACTTCCACACTGCAATCTAAGAGTGGGATGCTCTATAGCACTAGCGGCCGGCCGAGGTCGACGTGCAACCTGAAAGATAAGGTGTAACGCTGTAAGCAACTACCGCGTCTACCATAAAAGGCAAGTGAATGGGTGTTATGGGTTTGACAGAGGGGAAAAAGGGAAGGGAGAAGGGCATCGTGTTGTGTTGTGAGGTTGTACGGGCCAGCAGATGTTTTCCTCATAACTGTAGTACCGGATAACTGGATGTCGGATACACGGGGGAGGAGTACAGTTTAATAGAATATTATAATTACATCGTAAAATTTATTGGTCCCGAAATGTTTGTACCAGTACGCGGTGTAACATAGTTACACTTATTTGTAAATGAGGAGTATTTCAAACTTTTGGGCACGGTAAACGAATCTTACGAGCTGATATAGCTTCAATTATTTAATGTGTACTACTTTTGGTGGTGAAGCCTTTTTGTACCCTTGTTCTGTGGAAAGAGATCTACAGAACTATCAGGAGATTGCCGCTACTTTCGAGCAGCTGGAGGAATGTCTGCCTCAAGTGGTGTGGGTGTGTACGTGTGAGGACGCCCAGTGACAACACGAAACAAAGCGCTGAATCTCAACAGTGGGCCGTCGACCTTGGGTAGCTAACACAAGCTGGCTGGTAGTATAGTTCTCTTGAAGAGGATCTCAACACGCGGCACCCATGAGTGCAACAAGTTATTTTCCAGCCTACTTTCTTCAAATTGTACAAATTCTCAACCCCCCCCCCCCCCCATCCCTCCGTTATTCATTGCGGTCATGAAATTTGGATTTTAATTTTAATTTTAAAAAGTACAACACTGCACTTTTTAATATTTCTATCTGAGAAATGTGCATATTAATGATGCTTACATTGCTTCAATAGTTAATAAACATGGTACAATTTTCACTTTGTCTGCAAAAGTTCATATAGTATTACTATTTTCACTACATGTGTGCTGTATTGTTATGTATCTATCTATGTGAAAATGTAAGATAGTTTTTCGACCTTGAAATTATTCGCAAGTAATTTAAAAAAAAAAAAAAATCCTGTTCGATTCAAAATTTTCGACTACCAAAATACACTATTCGCACAACCCTATAATGTGATAGATTTGTGTAGTGAAATATGTGTACATGTGATTTGCATAAGTTTTCTTAACGCTACTACTACAATGGTTTTTTTTAATTTGGTTTCGGCAAAGACAACTTTCCAAGAAAATGATAGAGAATGAAAAAAAATAGCTATTGCCATAGGGAACGTAGAAAATGATACACCATATATTAGTGTCGTAGGGGACGGCGGCTGGAATAAGAGGATTGACTGACATAGTTTCGATTTAAGTGGAGTGGTGAGTTATCTTCCTGTTTACACCAATGCTTACTCTATAGTCTGTTGTTCATAAAATAAAATATTTCAGTACTTATAACATCCAGTCAAAATGTGCATGTTAACTTTTTTTTTCTTTTGAAGAATTGCATTATGAGAGCCGAAACAAGTACCTATAATAGTAGAAGGGTTCTGCGGGAGTGTTGAGCAGCACTTGTTAAAATACTTACTTTGGTGACGGAGATTCAGTGTTTACTCTAGAATAAAGCAGCGAGTTCCTTACGGAAGGGAAGTCATAAAAATTAAGTGTGCAAACCACATTGTAAAAAAACATTTTCACAAATTTTCCAGAAATATGTCATTTCCACCATCTGCACGTCGTTTGCTTGAATCAAGAATAGTAAGATTAAAATCCGGCGCTAGAAAAGCAATCGAAATTGCTGGAACATCTCTTGTTGGTACATCTATCGTTCGATTGAAACTAGACATAAAAAATGGTCCTCATAATGTATTCGGTTGTCACGAAAACTGCCGTGTAGAATACTGAAAAAGAAAAAAATACCAATGAAAATTTTGTGACATTTGTGAAAGAGTCGGGGATTATGGAAGCTATTGAAAAGGCTCTTGATCCTATGGTAATGAAATCTGATAGACTCGTATTTAACAAAACTAAAAATCAGGTTGAGCGATATATGAGTATGTTAGCAAAGTTTTCAGGTGGAAAACGGGTAAACTTTGCTAAAAGAGGCTCTTATCACTCTCGTTGTATGGGAGCTGGACTGGCCCATGTCAGAGGTCCTAGGTGGCACTTCATCCCATGGAAAAACAAATTTGGTCGAAGCCCAGGAAAATACTTCCAAACAGTTTTAAAAATTAGCTGTCTCCAGTATGAAGATGGCCCCCCAAATAAAAAGAGACGACCAAACAACACTCCTGGTCCTGATTTGGAGTATAGTCCAAGTGCTGAAGACATTTTGTGTCCTGAAGACGTGTTGAGTCCTGAAGAACTTGATACAAAGATGAAGTTTATCCTCGACAACCTGAATCTGGATGCAACAACATTAAAAAATATTCATGAGTTGGAAAGAAGGAAGTACTGTTGGTCAACACGAGAACACTAAATGGAGGGATGCTTCTATGAACAGACTTACAGCATATAGTTTCGGTTTTGTGGTAAAAAGAACACATACATCCTGTCACTGTCTAGTAAAATAAATTTTGTATCACAGGGAGATAAATTCCAAAGCCGTTCAGTTTGGACGAGTTAACGAAAATTTGGCTAAGAATATGTATTCCAAACTAAAAAATGTCGAAGTCGAAGATTGTGGCTTCTTTTTTTACACCCAAGCTTTTCATTTCTCGGAATATCTCCAGATGTACTAGTGGCAGACAATGGTTTGCTGGAAGTTAAATGCTTATTTTCAGCTGGGGACGATAAATTAGACTAAATTTCAAAAAAAAAAAAAAAAAAAAAAAGTGTATCGAAGGAAAACTTGGAGAATTGCATCTAAAGAAAACCCACTTTTTTTTTTTTTTTTTAAACCAGATTCAAGGTCAACTTGGCGTCTGCAGTAGAAATTATTACGACTTTGTAGTTCATACGAAAAATGATTTCCAAGTTGAAAGAATTTTGTTCGACAAAGAAATTCTGGAAAAACTCATGCTGTCAAAGCTACAACTTTTTTTTTTGCGGAGTGCTTACTTCCAGAGATAGCAGATCAATTAAATACCCGAAGACTAAATGCGCGAGAGCCTGACTTTGTAAAAGAAGCTCAAAAATCACTAAAGAAAAACAAAACAGATTACTTCAGTTTTGGTTTCCTAAATGTTATGCATGTTTTCTTCTGTTTTTGACACAGTCCTAATATAACAGTGTAGATAATATTATGATCATATTTTGTATGTAAAAGCAATAAGATTTTTTTTTTTAGAATTTGTGTTATCAAACACATATTTTATGTTTATTAGTAGATTAAATTCGAACTTATTATAAATTTATATAGACACCTCTTTTACTTATGTGTATCGTAGCAGTGAAAGTGCTTGAAAGACTATAATTTCTCTGTTTAAAAACGTATGTCAACATGTTCATTTCATTCTTTAATGTTATGCTAAATTATATGTAATTAATATATTTATTTAAATAGTACACATATTGTATAAATTTTTAATGGTGTCTTTCAACGGTATCATTAATGTACATACATAAAAACTATCTTTGTGAACTCTCTCTAAAATTACACAAAAAAACTCTGGCCAGAGTATCATTGTTTAATACAGCATTAAATTTTGTATAGTGTTTGTTCCTGTACATTTCAGGAAGTATTTAAGACATTACTTTATTAAAGTATTTAGTACAATTAAAATAAGTTATTTCTTATCGAGTGAAAGGTTTTTTAATTGATTAGAGTTATAAAACTGGGAATTATTTTTTTTATTGTTTTCGGTTTATGCTCGAAATTAGACCACAAAATCATACCCGGGCCGAGATTATACATCAGAATCTCTTGCTATAAGCCACTATTCAAATAGTAACTAAATCCCAAATAAATAAATTGTTTCAGCGAAGAAATTGTAGTTGACAACTGTTTAATTGAAAAGGTATGTAAAATAACACGTGCACATATAACGCGCACAGCATGTGAAGGCCGTGGATCCCGGCGGAGGAAACATATCGGGTGGCAGGGAGGCAGATAACCAAGGCACTGCGACAGCGGCCAGCGCGCGACTGACGACTTGGCAACCCCGCGCGCGGAGTAAGCCTCGCCGCAGCCGAGCGCTGCACATTCGCATCACAAGCGCGCTCTACCGGATAACGACTGACAGGACTGGCTCTTGTATCCCGTTAACGACACATATAATTTAGTCTAATATTTGCCGCAATATAGATACACTACTTAAAATATAACAAGACTCGCTGGAAAAGGTTTGAAACCCAGGCCACCGCGAATGCGAGTTCAGTAATTGTACCTTCAGAGGTAGTATATACCACGACCATGTTCTACGTTATATGAGAAGAGACATACGTTTTCTTTCTGTAGCGAAAAGTTGGCTCAATTTCAACATAACACAATGATTATATAGTAAACTGTCGTTCAATTTCGAAAAACCGATATGGTAATATTTGTATTCAGAAATAACTTCCATTGAGATAAAGTCCATGTTGTCCGAATTTTGACGTTCACTTTTTAAAAAGTTTCTGGCAGTCCAATAGTTTTCTGGTAAAATAAGATCTTTGCAATCCTGTTTACAGATACCTTTCTTACAAGCTAAACGTCAAAATACGGACAATGAAATAGATTATAGTAGTTCTGTTTAAATTATGATTACCAGTTGTGATTGCAATAATAATTTATGTGTAATATACTGTAATGCCAGTAACATTCACTTTTAAGTTCACTTAATTGGTTACGGAGCAAATATTATGTTGATAGATAAAAAATGGTATACTTAATTATACACAACATACATTTATAAAAGTTAAATTGAAGTAAAATTAAAGTATGGACATTTGGATTTAAATAAAATATAGAAACTAGTATCTAGGTCCATTGCGGGGGAAAAAAAAGACAAATTCTTGCTTGACTTTTCAATGAAAAACGTAGACTACACGGACTTCGTGTTTTTTTTTAAACTTCGAAACGAAATTTGGAGAAACAACTAGCAAATGTTCATGTAGAAAATAGTACACTAGCAAACTGATTATGATGATATTTCCTGGAGTAGTTCAGCTTCATTTGCCTGAGCCAGTGCCTAGTAATTCGGGTCAGCCAGACAACGCCGATAAGACAGAGGAAAACTGTTTCAGCTTATCAGGACGCGCCATTGGTATGCCACCTCGCGCGATAAGAGCCGAAAAAGTTGAGGTCAAGCCGATATTTTGTAATGCGGAAAGTGCAGAGATCGCCGATTTTTCAGAGTTTAATATGCTGTTATTTTCTCGAACTATTAACAAATTATATTGTGTTTTATTCTCTACAAATCAACGGTACATTTGTTACAAAACACGAGTCAGAAACGTCAAGTGTATTAAAAAAGGTATAAATAAGAAGTTTCGTTCTGCAGTTGTCAGGCAGATGACAATACTAATCTATTAGGTATGTAGGGTAGACTTGTATCTAAAGTTCTATTTTTGTTTTTGTTTCGCTTTGTAATATTTTATGTACCAGAACTGTTGTACGGTTTTTATTTAAACGAAGTGGTGTATCACACAGTAACATCCACGAAGCGTAAAGAAGGTTATAAAATGGACGCCGAAAGAGTTAAGCATAAAATCGGCGTTCCTTTAAACTAAAAAAAAAAAAAATGTTCTATCCGCTCTGTCTGGTTATGCGTGAAACGGGCGTGATAGTCCAGTGTCGTGTCTTCTCTTGTGCTTCAGCACATCACAAAGCCGCTGCTTCAGGTGACTCATCCCACTCCTATCAGCCGTCTTTCATTCTTCTTTCTATCTCACTCCACTCCACCCCCCCTTCCCCTACTGTTTTCCTACTAGTTCGCGGGATGTCCGCATGGATACGCTACGTACGCTCGTGGCGGCCGAACGAGACGCTATCCTACGAGGAAAGAATGAACCACTTCAACTGACCGCGCGCGAGAAAATATTATCTCCCACGCACTCTTAAGTTAAAATGTTGTTCCAAATTTTCTGCAAGACTGATAAGTAATAAAACATGTTGATTTACTATGATATTTTTTATTTTATTTTAAATCTCACTTAGCTAGGCCTTATTACTCGCTGGTTCCTTATTTTCCACCACTACTTTAGGATGTAGCCAATACCGTGTTTGGTAAAAGTTGCAATGATATTTACAGTGTAAACGCAACAAGAACAGGTGTTCAAACTTCTGTTCCAAACAAGACACATGTTTCTACTGCAGTTTCTGAAACCAAACTACCGATAATGTTTTGCAAGTACCCCTCCTGGCACTTATACTAATGCCGGAGCTGACTTCGACAAATATAAGCCCGTGTGCAAGTGTCCTTTGGGTAGGCCATCTGGAAATCAAAACCAGATGGCAATCATAATTTTGTACATTTGCTGTATTTGTTGACTCACATTTATTAAATCAACCAAAATGAAGCTCTTTTCGTCCCAAAAATGGTAGTCATCTTTTTTCAACTCAAGTACGGAGATTGCTTGAACTTTTTCCGCAGCTGTTTACTAAGTACCTGTACTTAGGCTACATGCATTGCATATTTGAAGTTCATAATGCCTATGGCCTAAGTATCCATTCTATTCCGAGGCTGTGAACTTCTATGTAGAGGGGTTAAATAAATTTGTAGGTCATTGCGAAAAGTGCTTGGAACTGAATGTGTGAAAATTAGGGATGGGTCGATTCGATTCTCCGATTCCTCGATACCACCGATTATTAAAAAATTTGGGTACTCAGTATCGGGTACTAAAAAAGGGCAAGGTAGGTTAGGAATCGGTTAAGTTAAGAAAATACAGTAGTAATATATTTTCGTCTGAACTTTACTTACTTATTTTAATATATCTTACCTGCCGTATGCGCATAAAATTCCTAATAATGCTCATTATTATTAAATATTAATTTTATACGAATAAAAATAAATAAAAACAATGTTACCGGGCATGTTTAACCTCTAATTAAAACTCCACGATCGAAGAACATTATTCCTCACTCATGTATTAGACGTAAATAAATTGTAAAAAGAGTTATTAATTTTATTTGCAGTTAAGAAAAGTCCATTGTTTTTTGTGAAGAAAGTGACGGTTATGAAACGAGATCACATCACGTGTCGTCACCAGTTTAAGCTGGTTTTACACTATGCAATTCACTTCTCACACAGCTCCTTGCATGCAAGCTCTCGTGCAATTATTGCATGCAATCTTTCATTTACACAACGCAAATTCCCCATGCAATAAACATGCGATCTGTTTTGTTCCCGCCACATTTCTGTACAAATGGATAATCAAAGGAACAAGGCAATTTGTGCACTGACAATGATGTAAATGTTATCTGATGAAGCACGATCGCAGATTTCTAAACTTGTTTTTTACATCTTCTGTGGTCGTGTTTACACGTAATTCCGACACAGACGTGGCCACAGCTTGTATTGCTTTCTCACGCAAATGTTTGTTATGGTAATTTGGCGATTTTGTGTTGTACAGAACTGGATATTTTTGATATTCATCCAAGAGCCGCAAAACACACTCGGGTGTCCATTCCATGTTTGTAAAGTGCTTGCTTTTGTTTATGTTTACAACTACGCGCGTAAATTTACTACAGAGAACGACCAATCACAGTGCTTGTTCTGCGCAACTTGCATCAAAATATAGAGCATGATCTATTCTCAGATATTGCGCCGTAGCTTGCATCGCGTGTGAAATTCTGAGAATTTTTTATGTGAGCTGCAATGCAATATTAGCAGATTGCATGGAAATTGCGTGCATATTGATTCGTGTAAATCCAGCTTTAGTTGTGAGCCATTCAAGGATGATGGCCTCCACAAAATCTCTGGTGGCCATAAAATATAAAGTCAAGTCGAAACGTATCGATTCGTTGCGTACGGGACAAATTGTATAATGAAAGCAACAATCGATAATAAAGAATTCTCTGGCCATACCGCCAACAGAAGCTCGTGTTTATTTCTTGCAAAGGAAAACCGTAATAATTACTAGAAAAACACTTGAAAATAGTTTTAGCAAAACAATATTTGTGCCAAATAAATAGCATAAATGCGAAACAATTCACAGTAACCTCAATAGCACGACGGTGAATTACGCCGTAATTCACCGTCGTGCTATTGAGGTTACTGTGAATTGTTTCGCATTTATGCTATTTATTTGGCACAAATATTGTTTTGCTAAAACTATTTTCAAGTGTTTTGCTAGTTTGTTAGTAAAAAATGTTCGCCGACTGTCGTTTCAAATTACGATGCGAATGTTCTGATATTGTATTAACATGTCTAAAGTTTGGGAACATTTTCGCATCAATAGTGAAAATGACAAATATGCAATTTGTAATAATGGTAGTGCGCAAATTTCACGGAGCGGTACTTATAAATCTACAACCAATTTAATGAAGCATTTGAAATCCCGGCACACATTACTACCAGAAAAAATAGTCTTTGAAGAAAAACAAACTTTTGTTTACAGCACTGTCACCAACTAAGTCAAAAGGTACCACAGAAAAAAGTAGTGCTACCTTTGAACCCATTTTGAACAAAGATGTTATGTTATCGGCGTTATCGCCTGTTAAAGAACCTTGTCTAAATGTTGAACTTCTTTGTGCACAGCCTAGTACTTACTAGCAAACAAACTTTATGTGAAAATGCTTCTTCACTGGTAATTGAAAAAAAAAAAAAAACCTCAACATTTAATCCTAAGTCTATAATTATCCTTTATACATGTTATTATCATTAAGTAATGCATTTTATTCTTAAGTAGTTTTAATTATGTGACCAGAATTACCAGGAATCGAAAACTGGAATGACTCGGAATCGAGAATCGAAATTTAGGAATCGGTACTGGTATCGGAATCGATAAAAATGTGTACTCAACCCATCCCTAGTGAAAATGTGAAGTAGATATGTAGTAAACTAAAACTTTCAATAAAACCTTTTTTTCATGGGTTAATTTTCTTTAATGACCAAACGGTACTTACTTTCTGGACACACTTCGTATTTGCAGTTAATTGTAGAATTATAGCAGTTACAGACAAAAAGTGACTAACAATCTTCTACATTCAACAAGGGAATCTAGATTTGGATTTTGGAAAAAATTTGATTTATAATTTTAAAAAGTTTCCTTGAAAATAGTATAATTTGTCACTGTCAGATTTACTGATAATATTCCGGGTTACAGATTTATACTCTAAATTTACTCTTACTAATGCCAGATAAAGTGAAATAATTGAATCAAGATTTGATGCATAGTAGCAGTAGGTAGTAAATTTAATTAAGGTGAGGATTTGTTTGGAACTAGAAACCATGCAATCAACATGAGGAAAGGAATATAATTTGGAGTTAAGTACGATACCTAGACCTTTAATGAAAGAAGTGTTAGAAATTGGTGTATTATCTAATTTATAATTGTACATGATATGGTGGAGTTTCCTAGTGAACGTTATATTTTTTTTTGTGTTGAGAGCTATGAGATTGAGGTTAAACCATCTACCTATTTCAAAAATGTCAGATTAGAGTTTGATGACAATCATGTATTGAGATCATCTTTCTGTAGATTTTTAAATCATCAGCAAATAACAAACTAGAATGTTTTGTTATCTCTGTGGGAACTCCAGAATTTGCGTAATGTAATGTAGAATTATAGTGGTTTACTTAAAAAAATATATGTTCTTAGGATACCTAGAGAATGAGCATAATTATTTGTTACATAAACACATGTTTGATGGTTTTTCAAGTAATAAGGTGTGATTAACAGTATCCAAATGCTTTGGCAAGATCGTAGTAGCTAGTATGAAACAATCCTCTGTTTGTTTCTTAAGTGTATAGTGGATTAATAGAGGTGAGCATTTTTGTTGTAGTGGTCATTCCTATTTTAAAACCATGTTGGCTATGAGATAATCTATTTTTGAGGTGAAAATTTATTTGTTTGAATATGTTTCTATCAAATATTTTTTTGCAAAAACGTAAAGCAATGATATAGGCTTATAATTAGTGAGATTAGGTTTTCTTCCGTTCTTGTAAATCTGGATAACTTTAGCTATTTTCCATTTAGCAGGAAAAACTTAAGTTTTGATGCTATTGTTAAATATGTGTTGCAGCAAAGGTACGAGTAATTGCGAACATCCTTTCAAGATAAGGTTAGGTATTCCATCTGGCCCTGTTGACATGGTGGATTTTAGGGATTAAATGCCCCGAAGTACCAGGCTCTCATATGAAGTGGAATGGAATTCTATCAGAGGTAGTATTGAATTTTGAAGCTTGCAGGTTATTAGTTGGTGGTACATAAACACTGAGAAAGTATTGAGCGAACCAATTGGAGATGAAATAGGGATCATTTGACCCATGGCCTTCACATTTGTTGTTGGTAACCATCTTTCATGAATTTTTTTCCTTGATGTTATTGTTTACTTTTTGTGTCCAGTAGGTGTTCTCGTTTGATGAGTTTTTTGACAATGTCACGTCAGTAAGAATGATAAGTATAGTACAAAATATTGTTATGTCTTCAAAAATTTATGAAATTGTTTTATATTTAAAAGGTTTTTTGAATTCCTTGGAGAACTATTTTAACATTTTTCAGAATAAAGAAAATTAAATTTTTCACATAAACAATTATTTAACTGATCTAATCACAGTTTTTGTATTTTGAAAAAAAAAAAATATGGGCATTGTGTCGATTTTTTATTGCATATTTTTCTGTGGCTTTTTTAAAGCTATTATTCACATTTAATTTTATTCTTGGCAATGTAATGAAACAATATACATGTTTTATCTGCTTTATATTTGCACTGAGGATAAAAAAAAGTAAATCATGATGTTTTATGATGTATTCAGTCAAACTAAAATGTGATGGTCATTTTTCTGCATGCCAATATGGCGTGTGCATCTTTACTGTCCCACAAATATTGAGTACACAATGTACACAGTACATCATAACATAGGATAACGCAGAATCAACTACTCGTCCAGTTTACATCTTTCTGCAACATGCCAGAACGTATGCTTGTGTATTCAAGTGATATTTTAACATTTTCCACAGTAAAAATGAGTGGGAAGTGACAGTTTCTTACTAATGATAACCAGGGTAGCCACTTGACCTGGTAAATCTGGAAATTGAAAAGTCAGAAAATTTTGTAGCATGAGGGAAAATTCATTAAGGTTAGGAATATGTAACAACCTGAAAATATTGGTATGGTATGTGAAATTATTTTTAAAGAATTGTTTTCTCACTCAAATTCAAAAATGTAAACAACCAATGTGTTGTTGAGATTCATCTTAATAGTAGCACCAAATTTATTTACCACTGGTAGCTGCATTGTTATGTTTTCAAATACAGAAGTTTATAGCTTAAGTATTATAAAGAAAATATGCTTTTGCTCTGTCTGTGATAACACTATAGTCCCATTTTTGTGAAAGGCAGTAGTGGCATTGCATCTTAAGATGCCAGAACATACAAAATTACCTTGCAAAATGATAAATAAAAAACAGTTATACTTTCAAAGTGTTAGTGAAAATTATATGTTATTTAAGTGTGCCATATAGCTAACAGCCAAGTGTTTCTACCGTTTCCGCACTACTTGGTTTGTTCAGTTATTACTCTTGCCATACTTGCTGGAGCATATGCCGTGCTGTACTCCAGCCTTGGGTGCTGTGTGTGATGTGTGTGGGGAGAGAGGGAGACACTGTACTGTACGCACCTGTGTAGATCTTGGCTTTCTTCACGATGTTATGATGTGTGGTACACTAGCATCACAGAAGGCATGTCAAGGAGCTTAACAGCAGCACTCTGAGATTTTCTCTTTCGTTCCTACCATACGAGATTGTTTTATCTGCTTCTCTAAAGTTTTCACGACCTTGGCAACAAGTTTTATATTTTGTGGCAGTGTTCAATTTTACAGATTTTATTGAAAAAAATATTCAAGCGACCTGAGACCTGATTTTTCGTACAACAATTACAAATTTGAATAAAAGAAAGACATTTGTATAGTGTTATTTTATCAAATAAAAACTGTGTTTGTTTACTGTATTTTTAAGGTACAACTGTTATTAGTTATCGAGATGAAAATTAAGCTCTTATTATCTGTGGTGATTTGTATGTGTTACATAATTTTACTATTTTGCTGAAAACTGTAATTACTGGATTAATTGTTTATATGAGATTTGATTGCATAATGTGCAGTTTGGGTATATTTACAGTAATTAAATGCAAGGTTTTAATGCTTGATATTGTTTTAATTCATTAATATATTTTTTAACAACCATATAGCTTGTAATTAGAGTTAAATGATTGAATGCATATTGCAACATAATTGAAACATACTTAATCACAAATTGCGAGATTACGAGTTCATTTTTTATTATATAACGACGATACCATTTCACCAGACATACAGTTATTAGATTTATAGCATAAAACTCCTCTGTCACAATTACCTAAAGACTAAATGATTGTTGCAAGCCAGTCCTTGGTTAGGCTTTCAGCTTAAAACATAGGCATAAATCATCACAGGAAAATGAAATTTTTATTTATAAAGAGACTTGCAATGCATCTTATGTCAAACTGTCAAAGTTGTAAAAAAAAGTGTACATGAAGTCCATACACAATATAAGTGAAACTTCTTGCTTATTAGGTTTAGATAGAGAGAAATTATTAGTATTTTTTGTATAGAACAAGAGGTGATAATTGAGGATAGTAAGGATGCAGGTATGATCTCAAATGAAATAACTCTTTTCCACAAATAATTAAATTGTAATTTTTTTAAATAAAAAATGCACTAAAATTTATTTTCTCTTACGTTCAAAACAAACTTGCACAAAGTACAATTTAATTTAATTTTAAATCATTCTTAAACTTGAAGCTTGCCAATAATTAGGTAGTTTATGGAGCGTAGTTAATAGTCCATATGGATGTGTGGATTCTTAGGTAGGTATCTGGCATGTGAAAGTGATACCATAGCATACGAACCAGACTTAGCTCAATGCTTCTTTGTTGAGTCACAGTCGCCCACAGCTACACTCCGATCAAGAAGTATTCGCGCCTCTTAGTCGGACTTAACATATTTACACGCTCGTGGCCTCGTAATTATAATAAGGTTTGTTATTTAGTTAATCAGATAATTACCTCTTTAGTTACACAGCTAAAAAAATACTCGCATAACACTGTTTAACAATAATATTTTACATAAGTATTTAAAATAATAATACGTACATGAAAGAACAGTATTTTCTTGCGAACATGGCCCTTGGTGCGGTGCACAACAATAAGCTCCAATTCCGTTGTGTCGCCTCTGCCTAAATACTCCCTTCAGTCGGAGTGGCGTCGGGCGCAGGCGACTCTCCTATCCCTGCAGCATTGTATGGTTAAACCTGAGCCACTCGTGGAGCCCACTCAAGGCTGCTCCAGCGATCACCGACTGCGCTAATGGTCCCGGAGTGGAAATAGCTCGACGCGCCACCCCCAAGAAACAACCGCGCATATGCAAGTGTTCAAATGCACCAGAGCATGATGGTGCAAATGCTCGAATGTGAGGGTGGGAAAGTGCGCAAGATGGCAAGAGTGCAAGTGTGCAAGTGCCTGACTGAGCATATGTGCAAGATAGAAAGAGCACAAGTGTGCAAATGCATGAGTGAGCAAGTACGCAAGATAGCAAGTGGGCAAGATAGCAAATGCACAATCTTGCAAGTATGCTGCGTCATTTCTATCTTTCCCTGCCTCTACCGGTTCCCCCACCACATACCTAGCTATTTCCGCTCATGCAATCTGAATTTTCGTAACTCTCGAGAATTGTTACCCCTTCAGCAAAGAAGTTTCACTTCAAAAATATTCAAAGTGTGTAAACTAAGCACAAAGATAAGAAAGATTTGTAAGAAATATTTGTTTTCTAAGATTTTTAGCTCTTGGTTTTTAAGAGTGGAAAGGCTGCTTGAACCTATATTTGTTGCCTGTCCTGTTTACTTTAGTTATAAATATGACTTGTTAAAATTTACATTCTTTTGTTCTTGAGCATGGTTTTACCATTTTTTTTTTTTTTTTTTTCAAAAAGTGAATCAATCTCTAGTTATAAAGTTATTAAACATGTAATTTCTCAGAACACTCATCATTATTTTAGTGTTCATATTTCTCTATGAGTGACAGTTTTATCTGAATATTTTTAGAATATGAAATGAAGTATTTAATTTTGTTACATTTTTTCAGCTCTTTATGATCTTTTTAGTTTTTTACGACTAATTGCCAAACATGTCACACTTATGACACAAAGGAACTTGTTTTAGCCATTACTATCTAGGTGCTAGGAATTTTCACAGTGGATCGGGAAGATTAGTTTAATTTATTGCAGCCTAGGGTTTATTTTTCACGTCAAAGTTCAGCCTTGGCTCACCATAACCTATATAAAATAGAAAAGCTTTGCATCTATTCGTATTAAAGAGACCCTACTAAATCAGAAATATTGTGGTGTTTCGTACTGTGACTTAACATTGTTCAGTAGTGCCATAAATGCATCCCTCTTCTCAACACTTTTCCTTACAACGAAAAGAATTAAATTAAGTGTAAGTTTACTAAAATTACTTTCTCATATTTTAAAATTGTGCTGGCAAAAATGCTTTTCATGTGTGATTTCTTGGTTGTGTGTTTTAATGGTTTCAAAAGTAATGACATTAAGAGGCCACTCCAGTGTTTCAGGGGCACTACGCAACCCGCGTTAACCTCATAAGATTCAATGGGATATTCATTTTGCTTATAACTTATTAACTAATATAGATTTCGAAATGATGCTTGCTTGATATGTAAGACAACAATGCTCTTATCAAAGCCCCTTTCTTCAAAAACGTGCATAAATTATGGTTTTATACTAATCTTTACTAATATGCATAATTGTATTGTCTAGGTTTGAACCATAATTTATGCACGTTTTTGAAGAAAGGGGCTTTGATAGGAGCATCGTTGTCTTACATATCAAGCAAGCATCATATTGAAATCTATATTAGTTAATAAGTTATAAGCAAAATGAAAATAGCATTGAATCTTATGAGGTTATCGCAGGTTGCGTAGTGCCCCTGAAACACTGGAGTGGCCTCTTAAGTTTTATTAATGATAAATTAAATCTGTTATTAAAACACCTGGAAAAGTGTGTGTCAACCCTGACTACAACATAATGTTCTGATTCAGACAGAATTGAAATTAGTAAATAGTACAACTTATATTTAATATACCTTTTTATAACAATAACCTCCTTATAAAAATTTGTTTGCTAAGTCCCAGTCAGCACTTGTTACCACTCACCACCTCAGGCTAGCTCAAAATTAGGTTATGAGTGAACATACAGGTTCGTAGCAGGCCACGAAGAAATTCATATGCCATGTTTGATGTATTATCTTTTATTTTTTATTTACTTAAAAATCAAAATATCTTCCGCACAACAGATACCAAATTTTTTTTTAATGAACATCCAGAAAAGATAAATCACGGAGCCATCGCCAGACCATGGCCTGCTCGGCCCCGTGCTCTGACAATGACTGCTCGGCACGGTGCACGGACAAGGACTGCTCGGACAAGGACTGCTCGGCACTGCTCGGGCAATGACTGCCTGGCACCGTGCTCGGGCAATGACTGCTCAGCACGGTGCTCGGACAAGGACTGCCTGGCACGGTGCTCGGGCAATGACTGCCTAGCACGGGGCTCGGGCAATGACTGCTCGACACGGTGCTCGGGCAATGACTGCTCGGCACGGTGCTCGGACAAGGACTGCCTGGCACGGTGCTCGGGCAATGACTGCCTAGCACGGTGCTTGGGCAATGACTGCCTAGCACGGTGCTCGGGCAATGACTGCTCGGCACGGTGCTCGGACAAGGACTGCCTGGCACGGTGCTCGGGCAATGACTGCCTAGCACGGTGCTCGGGCAATGACTGCTTGGCACGGTGCTCGGACAAGGACTGCCTGGCACGGTGCTCTGACAAGGACTGCCTGGCACGGTGCTCTGACAAGGACTGCTCGGCACGGTGCTCGGACAAGGACTGCTCGGCACGGTGCACGGACAAGGACTGCTCGGACAAGGACTGCTAGGCACAGTGCTCGGGCAATGACTGCTCGGCACAGTGCTCGGACAATGACTGCCTGGCACCGTGCTCGGGCAATGACTGCCTAGCACGGTGCTCGGGCAATGACTGCTCGGCACGGTGCTCGGACAAGGACTGCCTGGCACGGTGCTCGGGCAATGACTGCTCGGCACGGTGCTCGGACAAGGACTGCCTGGCACGGTGCTCGGGCAATGACTGCCTAGCACGGTGCTTGGGCAATGACTGCCTAGCACGGTGCTCGGGCAATGACTGCTCGGCACGGTGCTCGGACAATGACTGCCTGGCACGGTGCTCGGGCAATGACTGCCTAGCACGGTGCTCGGGCAATGACTGCTTGGCACGGTGCTCGGACAAGGACTGCCTGGCACGGTGCTCTGACAAGGACTGCCTGGCACGGTGCTCTGACAAGGACTGCTCGGCACGGTGCTCGGACAAGGACTGCTCGGCACGGTGCACGGACAAGGACTGCTCGGACAAGGACTGCTCGGCACAGTGCTCGGGCAATGACTGCTCGGCACAGTGCTCGGACAATGACTGCCTGGCACCGTGCTCGGGCAATGACTGCCTAGCACGGTGCTCGGGCAATGACTGCTCGGCACGGTGCTCGGACAAGGACTGCCTGGCACGGTGCTCGGGCAATGACTGCCTAGCACGGTGCTCGGGCAATGACTGCTCGGCACGGTGCTCGGACAAGGACTGCCTGGCACGGTGCTCGGGCAATGACTGCTCGGCACGGTGCTCGGACAAGGACTGCCTGGCACGGTGCTCGGGCAATGACTGCCTAGCACGGTGCTTGGGCAATGACTGCCTAGCACGGTGCTCGGGCAATGACTGCTCGGCACGGTGCTCGGACAAGGACTGCCTGGCACGGTGCTCGGGCAATGACTGCCTAGCACGGTGCTCGGGCAATGACTGCTCGGCACGGTGCTCGGACAAGGACTGCCTGGCACGGTGCTCGGATAATGACTGCATGGCACGGTGCTCGGACAAGGACTGCTCGGCACGGTGCTCGGACAAGGACTGCCTTGCACGGTGCTCGGGCAATGACTGCTCGGCCCCGTGCTCTGACAAGGACTGCTCGGCACGGTGCTCGGACAAGGACTGCCTTGCACGGTGCTCGGGCAATGACTGCTCGGCCCCGTGCTCTGACAATGACTCCTCGGCACGGTGCATGGACAAGGACTGCTCGGACAAGGACTGCTCGGACAAGGACTGCTCGGCACAGTGCTCTGGCAATGACTGCCTGGCACCGTGCTCGGGCAATGACTGCCTGGCACCGTGCTCGGGCAATGACTGCTCGGCACGGTGCTCGGGCAATGACTGCTCGGCACGGTGCTCGGGCAATGACTGCTCGGCACGGTGCTCGGACAAGGACTGCCTGGCACGGTGCTCTGACAAGGACTGCCTGGCACGGTGCTCTGACAAGGACTGCTCGGCACGGTGCTCGGACAAGGACTGCTCGGCACGGTGCACGGACAAGGACTGCTCGGACAAGGACTGCTCGGCACAGTGCTCGGGCAATGACTGCTCGGCACAGTGCTCGGGCAATGACTGCCTGGCACCGTGCTCGGGCAATGACTGCTCGGCACGGTGCTCGGACAAGGACTGCCTGGCACGGTGCTCGGGCAATGACTGCTCGGCACGGTGCTCGGACAAGGACTGCCTGGCACGGTGCTCGGGCAATGACTGCTCGGCACGGTGCTCGGACAAGGACTGCCTGGCACGGTGCTCGGGCAATGACTGCCTAGCACGGTGCTTGGGCAATGACTGCCTAGCATGGTGCTCGGGCAATGACTGCTCGGCACGGTGCTCGGACAAGGACTGCCTGGCACGGTGCTCGGGCAATGACTGCCTAGCACGGTGCTCGGGCAATGACTGCTCGGCACGGTGCTCGGACAAGGACTGCCTGGCACGGTGCTCGGACAATGACTGCATGGCACGGTGCTCGGACAAGGACTGCTCGGCACGGTGCTCGGACAAGGACTGCCTTGCACGGTGCTCGGGCAATGACTGCTCGGCCCCGTGCTCTGACAATGACTCCTCGGCACGGTGCATGGACAAGGACTGCTCGGACAAGGACTGCTCGGACAAGGACTGCTCGGCACAGTGCTCGGGCAATGACTGCCTGGCACCGTGCTCGGGCAATGACTGCCTGGCACGGTGCTCGGGCAATGACTGCTCGGCACGGTGCTCGGGCAATGACTGCTCGGCACGGTGCTCGGGCAATGACTGCCTAGCACGGTGCTCGGGCAATGACTGCCTAGCACGGTGCTCGGACAATGACTGCTCGGCACGGTGCTCGGACAAGGACTGCTCGGCACGGTGCTCGGGCAATGACTGCTCGGCACGGTGCTCGGACAATGACTGCTCGGCACGGTGCTCGTACAATGACTGCTCGGCACGGTGCTCGGGCAATGACTGCTCGGCACGGTGCTCGGGCAATGACTGCTCGGCACGGTGCTCGGGCAATGACTGCTCGGCACGGTGCTCGGGCAATGACTGCTCGGCACGGTGCTCGGACAATGACTGCTCGGCACGGTGCTCGGACAATGACTGCTCGGCACGGTGCTCGGACAATGACTGCTTGGCACGGTGCTCGGACAATGACTGCTCGGCACGGTGCTCGGACAATGACTGCTCGGCACGGTGATCTGACAATGACTGCTCGGCACGGTGCTCGGACAATGACTGCCCGGCACGGTGCTCGGACAATGACTAACTATACAGCCTTCCTTCCCTTTGTGCGGGCAGTGTCCTGCACTCGCTGACGTAATTCTCAGCCAATCACGGCGCATAGCAACAGAAATTTCCATGAAATTTTGAAATCTGTTCCCACAACGCAGCAATTTTGTCTCTTTCTCACACTCCAGTAACCGTTATTCAAACGCCTAGCTTGTGAAACAAAGCCTCGGTCGTGGAAAAAACCAAGGAAAATTATTTTAGCACGCCTTCCCACACAAAGAAACCAGCAAAAAATAAATTACTTTAATAATAAAGTTATGAATTATGAAAATAAAAACATTAAACCCGGAGAATTACGTTCACAATAACTTCTAAAAGGAAAAACTCTACTACTTGGTGAGGTAAAAACATTAAAAATAAGAAAAATATTGAAAAATAAAATAATTATTATAATTTTTGTAACTTCAATCTCGTAAATACCATTTTCAGACATCTCTATTTTAATGAAAAAGCATCTACCCTGCATAATTACCACTCACAGGCCATGCTGCAGGTGTAGACGTTTACAATTTTCACGATTTAGCTGTTTTTATACGGCTTATACACTGTATAATTATAATATCTAGATAAATGAATATGTAAGAACCTTACAAACTTCTTTGCTACACTGATTTGTCTATTACAGAGTTGTGTTATATTTAATTAGTTGATAGTCACAGACGCGACTGTGGCAGGCCCTTTATGCTGTCCGTATGAATACAGAGTTTTAATCTTACTTACAGTGTTTAATTTTTATTGATCTAAATTTTAATATCATGTAAATATATGAAACTGTCTTAGTTTAGTAAATAGTTCTCGGACATGAGCACTTCTCATGTTCTAGGCCTACATACATTTAATCTGCAACTAAGTTTTCTGCATGGGCGGTGATGTGAATGTAAAAATAGTGGGAACATTATTCTTTATTAAAAATTTAACGCCACAATCAACTTTCCTATACTCTACAATGATGAAGTGTTAAGGGCGCACACGCATGTGCGCTGAGAATTGGACTAGAGCAATTGTCCCTGCGAACGTTAATTTTCATTTTTTAAAACATTTGGATTTTTGGAAAGGTGTTAAGTGCTATTCCAGGTGTAAAACATGAACACCTACAATCAGGGACGGAATAATATTGTGCCATTATTTAGATGCTTAAACGGAAAAATATTAAATGCTTCCTTTTGGCTATATGTACTATTAGGCAGTGTCTGCTTTGTGCCCCACAGTTTGTCCCCTCTGGTTGTGTGTCAAGTAACACCGTGACGTCAGAGGGCGGGTACCTCAAGTCATCCATTGCTTGGACTGTAAAGATAAACATAGCCTGGCCGCAGTTACTTCTCTAGTGGGATGGAGGCGGGCGTGCATTTCGGCTGCCGCTGTGTATTATCGACCTGGAAAACATGTTGTAGCATGTCAGGATAGCCAATTCCTTATTCCTTACGTTTGGATCTGGATGTTTTCTACCATATCCCTACAATTACTTAGCCATTTTTTTTAAATACCAGGCAGTCACACTGTTGTGCACTGTTCTACACTGTTCTACAAACATGTATAAGGTCTTACCTGTTTGCTGACAAATTTTTTAACTCTCTTTCCGGGCTGTTACCAGATAATGCGGGTGTGTGTTAGTTATGTCTCTGAATAACCCTGCTTTAATTTATGTTTCTTGTAGAATGTAGTGAAAAATGAAAACCTTCCACATACATTACCCCAAAAATAATTCATAAAATTTCAGGAATTTTTCATCTCACCTGACGGGAAAATAACCTTGGTGTTCCCAAAACTTTCCCCGAATTTCGGAATCCCACACAGCCCTTCTTGATGAGGATTTTTATTTAAACACTCAGCATGTCAGGTTTATTGTGGACCTCACTACTTTTGTCTGAGCACATACTTTCTTTTACAAAGAACTATCATGCTACATAGTTTTGATGGCTAGGATACTAATCACACCTGTTCAGAGAGCAATCACAAACGCATCTAATTATTTCCGTCATTGTTGTTTAAGTTCTTAAACTTTAGTTTTTAAATGCTTTTCATGCATATTTGGAATAGCTTTTATTTTTTGTGCGTGTTTGTTTACAGGTGCCAGATGAAACAAGTGTCTTCAGCCTTAATCTAAACTATAGCAACAAGCGTACAAAGTTGCGGATAACTGCAGCTCTTCAGCGAGAATCTCCACAAGAGGTGGAACAGACTCGCTCATCAGTTGATGAAGACCGTAAATTATATCTTCAAGCAGCTGTTGTTCGAATCATGAAAAGTCGTAAGGTGCTAAAGCATAATGCACTCATTCAAGAGGTAAATATGTCTCTTTAATTTAAGTACAAATTTACCTCCGTAAGCTATTATATTTGAGAACATTGGAACCTTGTTCATTTGTTTTATATATTATATATTATGATAATTATATATAAGTATATAATTATATATAAGTATATAATTGTGAAGTCACAAACACTTATAAAGAAGTGTGTGATTGGGCAACAGCACTTTTTTTAATGACAATTTTTCAAGTATAATTTTGTCAATCAGGCATTAACAGAATCTTATGACTAAAATTTTCTTTGGAAATTTTATAATCTAATCAAATTATTACACTTTGAAAGCTGCAGAAATGTTATTCTCCGGACTAACCCTATAGGACGGTATTCTCAGCAATAGACATTAAAAAAATGGCACAGATGAACACACATCCACAGAAACAAGGTGTAGGAAAAAAATTTTACAAAACTTTTTTTTAGATCATCTAATTAGGAACAAGACTGAATAAAGTTTGTCTAGGAAGATTATTTCTGAGATATAGCTTAGTAAACTCAGTATAGGAAATCCTGCAATTCTCATGTTCATAGTGGTTTATAGGGTCGAAGCATGGGCAGATATGTGGGCTCTCTCTTGAAAGAACACACATCTGATGGTGGTACAACTGACCGAAATTTAACTTTTACTTAATTGTTCTAGACTGGAACTATTTTTTTTTTAGTTATATTTCTTAAAGAGCATTGAGGGTGAATTTTATTATGCAATGGAAATAGAAACATCTGTGCGCTCATCAAGGACATAAGTTTAACATGTAGCCCAGTAAATGAAGGCCTAAAATCGCCTGTTGTCGCAACTAATTCCGGGAAAGCTGAATTTTTGTCAGATGTTAGACCCTTATAAGACACGTATTTCCTCAAAAGTCCCCGCCTCTCCCCCTTGTGCTTTCCCCCCACCACTCTCGGAAGTTCTAAAATGTTGACCTTTACAGAATCGCTTGTGAATACGTAAATAATTGTGTAAAGTAGTAAATATATAGCGTATTTTGTTCTCAAAAATCTGGTTTTAGATTTTGTCTCTGACAATATTTTCTTTAATGTTGATATTTAAGGCGTTATAAAATCACAAACATAAAAAAAAAAAAGGTTTTTAATGTCAAAATGCGCAGTTCTCGTTCTGGATGTTTTTAAATATTGGAAATACACAACAAATCTTCAAGTAAATTTTGTAGCACACACTTTCAGCTTTAAAATGATGTATAGTTTATATCGGGGAATTCATTGGTTACTGCTGGGGAGGGGGGGAAGTGAACGCATGCGTATGGCTAGCACGCTCCGACCTGCTACATTTATCTACCTGGCTTCCCTACAATTTACTCTTATCATGACATTGTTATTTTTAATATTTCTCTGTTACATGCAGGATTTAAAATTTAAAAATTTAAATAGAAACATAAATCTAATAGTAGGCCAATTATTAATATATTGATGTATTCATTCACAATACATAATGGAATAAAAAATAATTGTTCGTTTGGTGTTTATTTTTACATATTACGGGCGGAAGGAACGAGAGCTCTCCGATGAAACACTTTGGCCTGCGTCATAGTCTCAGCTCGATTCCTGTTGACGAAAATCTGGGAGTTCCTGCTTGGTTTCGAACCTGAATCGCCTTTGACAAAGGCAATAACTGGATCACTGCAATCCCGTTTCGAAATTATTTAGATAATGGTAAATTTGCCATAAAACGTATGAGGGTCAAGTGGCTTTTAGGGTTAAATTGTTTGAGCCTTGGCAGCAAGAACTGGGTTAAGTGGCAGGCACACCACGTATGCATATTCTTATTGCGTCTCGTTTATTAAGTCTTCGCGATGACTGAGCAGGAGTGGGCTACATGTTCTTGTCTTATCTGGGCAATAGTGTGAAGAGTGGTTTAGTGGTTAGGGTCGTGGCGGGCGGGCTGCAGGGCAGCTATGAAAAAAATGAAGGGACAGTCTTTCGGAGAACTGAAATTACATGGGAAGGATATGGTACTGTCTCAATCTAGTCACAAATCTGTGGCTGTTCGATCAAAGCGAGTGACTGTGAATCCTCAACAGTTATTCAATCGAATACTCTGTTTGTGTGATGGTCCGACTAGATTAAAAGTTTGCCTTTCGTACGAACTGGCTTCTCGACCACCAACCATATTCGATGATGTTTCTTTACGTAAAGGAGCGAAGTCATCATTCCTGAAGGTATTTTCTGAGGGCATTACTGATGAAATTAAACCCCAACAAGATACAGGTACTGGTATAGTTATTGATGGAGGCTTTCTCCTCCATAGTGTAACATGGCCAATTGAAGAGACTATTGGAGAAATCATTGAAAATTACTGCACATATATCGTCACAAAATATGGAATGAACTCAACTGTTGTTTTTGATGGGTACCCTTCAGAGCCAACAACTAAGGGAGAAGAACAGTCAAGAAGATCTGCTAAAAACTCATCATGTAACATAGAATTTGAGACAAATACAAAATGTATCACGAAAAAGGAAGCTTTTATATCTAATACGAATAAAAAAAAATTAATTATGAAACTGTCTGAAGCATTAAATAGAAGGGGAATAAGTTCATTCATAGCTGAGGGAGATGCTGACTTAGACATCGTAAAAATAGAAATTGAACATCTCAATAAATTCAATGTAGTCATAGTTGTGGGATCAGACACAGATCTTCTGGTACTGCTTGTAGCACTTGCGCCTGAAAATAACTCTGTATTCTTTCGAAAAGAAATCTGTGGCAAAAATCCTTCCGTTGTTTATTATGACATACAAACACTAGTAAATTTGCACAAAAGCATCAGAAAACTTCTTTTATTTGCATATGCAATTACAGGCTGTGACACCACCTCGTCATTTTTTGGTTTGGGAAAGACAAAATCTGTTGATGTGATCAAAGTTGTACCACAAACCAAACTTCAAGCAAAGTTATTTTTGGAAAAAGATGTATCTCGCGATGAATTACTCGAAAAGGGAGAGACATTCATACTTAAAATGTACAGGCTTAGGAGATATTCTAATCTGAATGAAGCTCGCTACTACAAATTTACATCCTTGACAAGTAAATCTGCTTTAAAATCTAACTTTGGTTTATAAAAATTGCCCCCCACATAAGAAGCAGCTCACCAACATCTATTACGAGTTTACCTCTAGGTGCAATATTGTATGGGCAATAAACTTCCACCTACAGATTGGGGTTGGAGGCATGAATATGTAAAGGAAAATTGCAGGAAAAATAAAGTTTTAAAACCTGTTCCCAGTACCAAAGCCTTTGCCCCTGATGACCTTCTTTGTCTTGTTTCCTGCAGCTGTAATACTTCATGCGGTAACAATTGCAAATGCAGAAAATCCGGTCTAAGCTGTTCTGCTATGTGTGGAAACTGTAATGGATTATCATGCCTTAACTCTCCAAATTTCGACGAAGAAATTGAACTTCCTTCAGACGACTAGTGTCATAGTAAAGTTTGTAAATGCCAATGACTGATGCAGATGAAGGTCAACACGTATTGATTAAGGACAATTTGTTAAAAATTAAGGATACATTATTTTAATATAAGAGGCGGGTGGGCGCGGTCCGTGATGCCGTCATCTAAACTACAATTTAATATTTAAAACATTTTTAACTTGTTTAAAGTTATTCATAATCATGACAGCTACCGGTATTAGCCAGTCCGGGACACGGCGGGTCCATAGGTGGTGGATAACGGAAGGCCCTTAATTGGGTAGGGGTATCTTTCCCCCCGAACCAAATCTGGCTATGCGTATTTAAGTAAAGAATTTCTGTACACAGAATTGCTTTTAAGTATTTGCTAATAAATATTATATAAATATTATTTTCAACATAAAGTGCAAAAAAGAAAAATTTATGTTAGTTGTTTAATGAATTATTTTATATAAACATGAATACTGTTTAAAACTAGATATATTATCCCTCAAATAATTATGAAGGCTACGCGAACGGATGCACATACGTAGTAGGTCGGTGCACGCTACCCATACGCATGCGCTCACTTCCCCCCCCCCTCCCCAGCAGTAACCAATGAATTCCCCGATATAAACTATAAACCATTTTAAAGCTGGAAGTGTGTGCTACAAAATTTACTTGAAGATTTTTTGTGTATTTCCAATATTTAAAAACATCCAGAACGAGAACTGCGGATATTGACATTAAAAACCAGTTTTTTTTAATGTTTGTAATTTTATAACGCCTTAACTATCAACATTAAAGAAAATATTGTCAAAGACAAAATTAAAAACCAGATTTTTGAGAACAAAATACGCTATATATTTACTACTTTACACAATTATTTACATATTCACAAGAGATTCTGTAAAGGTCAACATTTTAGAACTTTCGAGAGGGGTGGGGGGGAAAGCACAAGGGGGAGAGGCGGGGACTTTTGAGGAAATATGTGTCTTATAAGGGTCTAACATCTGACAAAAATTCAGCTTTCCCGGAAATAGTTGCGACAAAAAACCTTTATTTACTGGGCTAATGATACCGTCTTTAATGCATATGCACCCACAAGTCCAGATAGCCGACCTCTTGTGGTGACATTAACCTGCATATATTCACTTTCATGAACATTGTGTTCCAAATAAATTTTTGTGATGCCAAAACTATAATGGAATACATTTTATAAATGTTAGTAGTAGTCACCATAAGAAATAATCTTAATTTTAAAATTACATTATAATCCTGGGATTACTGAGGAATAATTCAATATCCTTCGATATTTCTTAATGTGACTGATGACTCAGTCTCTAAGCATGAGGGTACAAACCTAAAGGTTCAGGGTTTTATAACGGTTCGTTATATACAAAAATAAAAAGATGTTGCGTCAATTTTAGTTTTGTTTTGTTTTTCAAATAGAATGACATACGAATCCAATCACTTTCAAAATAAGTTGCTCACTCATTCAACACGTCCATTCGCCTGTCGAAAAATGCTTGCAGCTCGGGCGATGAAAATAAATAAAAAAAAAGTCAATTAAGTCTTTCAATAACCTCTTACTGGAAATATCCGAAATCTGTGCGGCCTCAAACACGGCCGCACCTAGCGGAAAACCGCGAGCCGCCGAACGCGACCTCGCCTGGCAGCGATCGACCAGCGACTGGTGAACTCCTGCCACCGTCTCCTCCACGCAGGGAGGAGAAGTCACATGACCTCACCGACCAATCACACGCACACTTCATTCACACTACACATCACAAGCCAATAGGAAAACCGAAAACACGTTGAAAACAATTTTCTATCCATAGAGCCAGGGACTTTACATTCTCCTTCTCTCTCCCACACCGTGAGACAGCAGTTATCACACAGTTCCCACGACCAGTGGGGAATCCCAGCTTTCATCTCTGTTGGCAGGGTATCACTGTTTCTTTCTCACTTGCACTTACAGGCCTCTGATGCCTCTCTCTAATACATCCCAGACACAGTCCCTTGTCCTAGAATTATTATGCAACATGTTAATGAAAATTAAAAACAGCTATCAACATACAAATTACTTGACAAAATTCAACTTATTTAGAGAAAAACCTGAAAAAGTAGGCCAAAACAGGCAAAAATCTAGTACAGCGACTTATTTATGAATAATTACATAAAAAATAGTAATGATTAGCAATGTCTAATAAAATACAAAATACCTTCTTAAAACCCATAGCACATGCAAATAACATATATTAATATTCATAATTTCTGATCATACTGTTTCATAACATATACACCACTAAAAAGACATTGACTTATTAATACCTACATATACAAAAAAGAAGTTTAAAAGAAAAATATTTAGCTAGGAGGGCAGGGGTCTTGCAACGTTACAGTTTGAATCCCTTTACTAGCAAAAAAAAAAAAACCTTTTTATACACCTTATTTTTTTACACTAAAATTTAAGAAAATTATGTTATTACATGTTATTTTATGCTAGGTAGGCCTATAACATAAAATTCAATCTTCCAAACACCATCAAAGTGATTGAATTTGCACTCTTGACCTTTAAAATAAAAGGAAGGATTACTTAACTTTCTGGATATATGTGATCAATGATCATTAATCAAGGAAAAAACTATAACCATCCCCCTTTTCCCAACCCTTTAAGCAGAATTGTTAAACTACTTAATACAACTTTGTATACTTAATGTTTAAATAAGAGGAAAATTTCTGTTTACATCTGATTTCAAAGCACTAATCCATTACCCTTTTACACTTCAAACGGAATTTGGGTCCAATTCTGTGAAATTTTGAACACTTAACATTCAAAATAAGAAGAAAGCTACTGTCTACATGTGATTTCAAAAAAGACATAAAAAGGGACTATAACTGTTTACGTGAGATTTTTAAAAACCACCCTTTCTTTTCCCACCTCCTAAAGTTGAATTTCAGTACTTCTTGATGAAATATTGAAAACATGAAGTTTAAACTATGAACCATACTGTGCGCAAGGTATGTTCTAAACATCACAGCATCCTTCAAGCTGAACCAGCCAAGGATGATTAAAAAAAAATTGTAAAAAACAAGGTTTCTTAAGAAAGCAGGAGGTGTAGGGGTAATTACGGCGCACCATCTAAAGAATAACCCAAGATCTATGCAAGACTAATATTTATTCACATTAGCAACAACCTCTAACATAACAAATATATAAACCGATGTCTCAAGCGTAACAAAGAATTAAGGTTAATACATTAAGTTGTATTCTTAGTAGTCCATCATGATTAAATGATCAAAGAAAGTTATCCTAGCTTTTACCATAAAGACACACATACGATGCGCAAGACATACGTGTATACAACTAGGCATACTTTAAACAATACATCTAGATCATGGCGCCAAAAAATAACATCAGGTGGTGACGCAATCGGTAAACGAGATTAGAAACCAATATCTGTAAACCAGCCTACTTTAACCAGGTAGTTATAACTTTTCCCAGTGACCTGCAGTCAGACCAGATATTTAAATCAAAATCACAACACACTAAATATTGACGGCGCGCGAGCCATATGGTCATGGGCGAAGAGAGAACAACTGATAATAAACGAGAACTTAGAACGTGGCCAACGAAAGGGAAAAATTGACAAACACAACTTTAGGTTAACTAGCCACTACAAACCAACACACACTTTATTAAAGTTCTATGTTACTCACGCCCATGACCACGGCTTCGACGTCACCAAGTGCACAAGTGCACACACCAAACGTCAAGGCAGACTGCAGGTAGCGACACCGCTAGTAGCGGTATTATATACTAATTAACTAGGGGCGGAGTAAGCACACATGGGAGAGGGGAAGGAAGGGGGGAAGTAGCCCGAACCGTCCAGACTGAACTGGCTTGACCGAGCACACTCCAGCGGAGGGAAGGCAAGGAGGGGCAAGGGAGGTGAGAAGGAAGCAACCACAGACACAGAGAGCGCAGTCACGTAGCAGCCGGAGGACAGTGAGACGTGAGTAGACACGTAGCAGCCGGCGGACAGGTGAGACATGCGTAAGCACGGCTCAACTACATGGGAAAATTACTTGGCTATATCTGATTATTAAAAAAAATATATTATCCCCATCCTTCCCCACATCTTAAAGCAGAATTGTGATATTCCTAGACAAAATTTTGCATACTGTATTTTCAAAATAAGGGGAAAATAACTATTTGCACCCCTATCCCTTTTGCTTACCCATTAAAATCATAGTTTTGTTCTTCTTAATGAAATTTGTACACCTAATGTTTAAAATACAAGGAATATGATTTTTTAAAAATAACTATACTCATCTCTACGCGAGATTTCGAAAAACCACCTCCAACTCTTTTCCCATTTTTTTAAAGCAGAATTTTGGTTCTACTTGATTAAATTATTTTGCATACTTTATGTACAAAATAAGAAAAAAATTATTATTTACATCTGATTTCAAAACACTATCTCCATCCCTATACCCCACCTCCTTCAATCATAATTTTGTTACTTCTTGATGAAATTTTGTATACTTACTTGACTTTAAAAATTAAAGGAAAATTAATGTGTGCATCTGATTTTAAAAAAAGTTCTCTTTCCCCAAAATAAAGTATAGTTTTTTTCTGCTTAAAGCCTGGGCAGCTGCGTGTAGCCAAAGTTTTATCCTTTTTATAACATTAATTTTGAAATAGTTTAGTGAATTAAATTGAAAAGAAGTATACAACTTTTAACGCACGTACATCCACCTTTTTATATATTCATTGAGTTATCTATGCCAACATTATTTTATCAATCACAAATACAAGATTTTTTAATGGAATGTATTTGTTTTTATTTATGAAATGTTACTTCTTGCAGGCATTTTGAAAAGTGCATTAATCGGTGGGATGGACTAGAAAAATTGTTTGATAAGTTACTTAGTTTTATTAGTTACTTAGTTTTATATTAAAACAACAATTTTATTTTTGTAACATACTTCATTTTTTTACTTAGTTTCTCCAAAGTTCAATGCTGTTTCCCAAATGTTTCTACAACTTCACGATTCCTTCACTAAGATGGGTTTCTTCAAGTATTTCAAAATACAAGAGGTGTTTTTGAAATAAGTTCTGTTTGCGAATGAGAGTGAAAATGACACGCGATCGCAGCAGTGTGCTTGCACGACTGCTTCCAGAATGCTTTGCGCACATTTGGACACCATTTGCAGTGGTATTGTCGTTGTGTGTGTGCTGAGCTGTAGAAGTTTGTAATGTTCAAGAAAATTGAGTCACCTGCCCACAGTGAGATACTATCTGTAATTAGATTCTTGAGTGTAAGGAACTTGGCAGCAGTGAAAATTCGCAGACACATTTGTGATAATGCTATGAGTGACAGTAAAGTTCACTGTTTTGTCTAGGGAAATAATAAAACACTCATGAAACATCACTAATGAAAACCTGCGGTAATCTAGGATTATATTCCTGGTAAAGTAATTGTGAAGCTCGTACAATGCAGTTCAGTAAGAACTGATGCAGAACTGATTAAACAGGTGTTCTTCACAATTAAAGCACTTCAGCATATGACATTTGTATTCTCCCGCCGTTTCCATATTATTAACAATGTAGATGGTTAAGTATTGAATTGGCCTGCTATGGTGGTTGATATTACATAATCTCATACCGTATTTGTGATTTTTGTTTGGACGTATTTGCAGTTATTTAGCATATTATCATTATAATTTTGTTTACGTTAACATATACCAGAAAACAAAAAAATTTAACTTCTATGCAAGTGCCATACTCAATATTTTGTACAACTGTCTTCAGTAACAACTGTTTATTAAAATGGGCTTCAAATATCCTTTTTCATATAAATATTATTTATACTGTACAGCATTGAAAAGAAATAAACCTATGAAATACACGTGTATTTTACCGTCTGCCTAGCTGATAATGATAATGGCCCATGTGAAGTGAAAACAAATGAACAAAAAGTGACGAATGAACATGGATTATGCATAGAGGTGGGGCGATACCACACTTTCGATACTCGATTCTATATTGTTTTTTCAGTTCGATACTTTCGATACTCCAGGGAAAATATTTTCCCATTAAGTAAAAATTATTACAAATAACATAAATTAGTTTTAAACTATATAAATTCAATCTAGCATACCAGCACAATGTCAGATTAAACTTAAATACATAATGTGTAAATAATTGCATTATATTAATGAAAGATATGAATTTATCATTATATATACATATAATAACACCACCATAAATGTAAAATACAGTCCATAATCAAGAAAAGCTGACATGAGAAACAGTGGCCTTACAAAATGTAATGAAGTCCTTTCTTGGAGGGGGGGAAAAGTCACCAAGCCTAAATTAGAAATAAAAAAATTAGGCTGTTGTAAAAAGAAAATAAGAAATTTTTGCTTGTTTGTTTCATTTTACAAACAACTTTATGCAACAGAACAATTTTCAATAAAATTTTAACTTGAGAAATGTAAAATACAAAACAATCCGATCGTAAGAAAACAATAACAAACGGGTATATTCAGTTCAAAGATTAATGAATGCACAAATTATGAGATCCGTGCCTTGGTAAAGCGCGTGCACCATTTTCATAATCATTGCTAGTTTGCACCACTAGTCTCGCTTGGTGCTGGCCATAGATGCTACTAGCGAAGTGCACAGTCTTCCTGATACTATCCATATCTATGGTGCAATAAAGTTATTTTCTTACATTTGCAAAGGTAAACAATGAACGTTTTTCAAAATAAAAGCATTAAAACATAGTTTATCAGGAGGAATATAACAAAAAAATTTGTGAATTTTAGGACTTTTCCGCTTCGTAGAAACGTATGAAAATGGAAATTAATGATTTTATAAGTGTATGTTCCGGGAAAGAAAACCATTGTAAATACAGTACTTTCGGCGGGACTAAAATTAATCGGCATATGACACGGGAAAATGTATGAAACGGGAACGTATCATCGAGGTTCTACTGTAGTTGTATTTTGTACGATGGCGACTCAAAACTTAATTCAATACAAATGAACAAGCATTCCGGTATCGATAAAAAGTATCGAACTTACAATTTCGATACTCGATACTTTGCGGTACCGTCAAGTATCGAAGGTATCGAGGTGTTGAAGTATCGAAAATCCCATCACTAATTATGCACCATAGTTTACGGTATGACCCTGAAACCAAGCAAGCGTCAAGCCAGTGTAAGACTACCAAATCCCCAAGACCAAAAAAAGCAAGTCAAGTGAGGTCGAATGTTAAGATGATGATTGTTGTTTTTTTTTGATAAACCCTTAAGGCTATTTATAATTTTGCATAATTATGCAAGTCCAGAATAAAAAATTATTAGAATGTTGAATGTGTTTACAAGGTCTGTTTTTAATTGTTTGGAACGAGGCTTATTCAAAGCACAGTTTAGGAAATTCTATTAATGAGCCACTTTTCTCATAAATATTAATTAAAAATTCCAAATTGTTTTATTTTAGCGTAACATGTTTTACAATCATTCTCTGAGAGGGTGTTGTAATATTTCAAGTAGTTTACCAGTTATTTACCATTGAAACGAGTGGTAAGTTCTTATTACAAATCTGTGATATTGTGAGAATGATTAGTTAGGTTAGGTTAGCTACACTAAAAATCTTCAAATATTGTTTGAACAATTGGTTAGGAATTACAAATAAGTTAATATAACCAACCATCCTGACAATTTTACGCAATTTTTAATGTAGTGTACCTAACCTAACAACCACTCTTCAAAATGATAAATTACAGATAAACTACTTGAAGTATCACAACACCCTCCAAGATAATGATTGGAAAACATGTCAGAAAATAAGGCATTTTTATGAAAAAGTGGCTCTCCTTTTGATTTAATGTGCTTATTCAGGAGTAACTTCATTGTCTGCTACAATGAATTTGGGTTGAGTACATACATAATCTTCATAGTGTTATTTTATCAGTGAGTTTTGTAAATAGACAAACAATTAGAGATAAATTTTATCATATTAATATTGCTGTATCGTGAATAAACTCAAGTTCAAATGTAGTTTACTTATTTGTGTCTTGAATACTCTCTTGTTTGAAAAAAGAGCATTGATTAATTTTTAAAAGTGAAAAAATCTAACACTTCAAAATTTGGGTCATGTGAAGGAAAACCTGGAAAAGTCAGGGAATTTTGTTTGAGGTTTTGTGTGACCACCTTGACTTACATAATTATGTAAGTACTTGCACAGCAGAGAGAACTATTAAAAAAAGTACCACCTTGTCCTGAAGACAGTGCATTCAGTCATTCCTGGTGTTAGTAATATTTTTATTATATGGCAGTAATACAAATTGTTCGATATTTGTGTAGTTCAATAAATTTTTGTTTTTTCCTTTTCAGATTTTAAGTCAGTCTCAGGTCAGTTTCGCACCTACCATCAACATGATCAAGAAATCTATAGAATCATTAATAGATAAGCAATACATTGAAAGAACACCTAATTCAGCTGATGAATACAGTTATGTGGCATGATGTAGGATTTTTCTTTGGCACAAACAGTGCTGCATCAAATTCTGTACAGCATTTTTTTCAAGTGTATAATATAAAGTTGGGAATTTCTTCATCAAACTGGCTTCATAAATTCAGTTTTACTGAAGCAGTGTGTTGTTTCACTACTGTGAAGCTACAATGATTTTGTTTTCTAGTGACTGATTGCTCTGTATATATCGCCTACCAATTAACATTTCATTGGTAATTTTTTTATATGTGAAATTCAAACTATACAAATTGTTTGATTTTAATATTTGAGTGTTTTTGAGTTGTAAATACTTATTTGATTTCTATTGTAGTAAAGTATTCACACATTTTGTTCTAAATATTGTGCATAATTTTTAACCAAGTGTTTAAATTTATTGGTTACAATCTCACATCGAAGAATATTTTTGAGTGTTTTGACATCATTTAAATAATCATAGTACAAAATTGAAAGGTTCTGAAATTTGTAAATGATTGTTAGCCACTAACAACACACAACGAAAAAAGGTGGTGCAAAGTTTTCAGAAATTATTAATTTTCTGTGTTTAAATTTGTAATCGGGTCTTTCAAAATTTCACATGAAAAAATTTTGCGAATTCTGATTTAACTTTGTTTATTTGTAAAAAATTTATTAAATTCCTACTTCAAAATTATAATTTTCATACATAATTATATAAATAATTACTTCATTGAGAAGTTACCAAACACAAATAAATGTATTGTCTTATGTATTTATTTAAATAAACTTATACATTAATTTTTTTGGTTATTTTTGCACTGAAAGTAGTTGTCTTACATGCTATCTTAATTTTGTATATTTTTGGCAGCTATGTTTTTAGCTGCTGAGTAATATTACATACATAATATAAAGCAGATTTTTTATCAGCACAAATAATTTTTCTCTCAACATTTGGCTAATTTTTTTTTTTTTTTTGTATCACTGGAAACCTTACTTAGTGATTTGAGTCAAAAGTGGTTGTTTTAAATAGTGAACATGCCAAAATTTATTGTGTAACATTTGCTTACTGCTAAAGATATTTCATGTAGTCACAAGAGGCATTAATAATTAATTATATGCCTTTATCTTGAAGTTATGCAGTAATTTGGTCCAAGAAAATATAGCACAAAATAGTGTAAGTAAAAATGATTCTATTAAATTATAGACCAATAAGAGTGTTACAGTAAAGCTTTTTTTAATTGGAACCTGAAGGGACTGAGAGATAATTTGTAACTAACTAAAAGTTTGAATAAACCAAAATTGTTTTTATGTCATCAACTGTGTGCGGTAAAATTTTACAATTAAGAACCATCAATATTTTCCCCTACCAAATGTGTTATTTTTTCTTACTAAGCATACTGACACTGCACTGCGTATTCTTGGTGGTCAAAATATTGTCCAGAGTACACTGGAAAAACAATAAGTGCTATTGTGTCCAGGTTAAAAAAAAAAAACAGAAATGTAACATTAACCTGAAGGTACAAACATTCTGAAACAAAAAATAAAACTTTACTAGCAGTCACACCACTACTCATAGCTTGAGTTATAATCGGCTAGATAATGAAACTTGGTCAGGTTTAAAGTTTTTTTTTGCAAGAAGTTTCATATAATAAAATAAATAAATAATACCTGACAATTTTTTTCTATTTTAAATTTACAGAAAAATATGTTTTAAAGGATCTTTTTTTTTTAATATGTATTCTCAAACTTTCAATGTGGGATGAGAATGGGATCACAATAAAATATATATTTTTATGTTGTTTTTTTTTTAAATTTAGGATCACACTAGCCTTTGTGTTGGTACCAAATGTGTCTATATGTGTGAGTTTGTGTGGATGTGTTATAACTTGATTCCTACAGTGAGAGGTTTTATGTGGGATGTAGAGTGTATACAGACTGGATTGAGGGGAAAGCTTGTGGAAGAAAAACTCTGTACTGATTAAAGAATAAGCTTTACAATTAATTATTAAGTAGTTACAATCATTCACTCTAATAATAACTACATATATAAATAACTAAAACCATTGATGTTTTTGTTCCATAAACATAAAATTAAAATAACAGACACATTAAATCTCCATTAACAGAAGCTTCAACAACTTTAAATATTTACATAAATTAATTTCATTACAATTTTTTTTTTCTTACCCTAGTGATGCCATTGGTGATCATGAATTCTGTTTTTGAAAACAACATGTCCGCTGATTCTCAGCTTACCAACCTACGTTTAGACAGAATAGAAATTCTATCACGTGATTTTCTTCACAACCAAAAGAATGTTCCATTCAGTTAAGTTAGGACAATCGAGAATTAAACTCAACAACAAGAATAAGGAATGAAATAGTTACTTATATTTGCACAATCATTAGATAATACCTGCCCCCAAAAAAAAACTTAAAAATATTTTTTAGCCAATAACATATTAACCTGGTACTTGAGCCCATACCCTTTATGGTCAAAAAAATGTTACAGCATCTCCAAATTCACTTCTTATGCACCAGACAGCCAGTTAGCCAGAGGAGTCCAAAGGCAACCAAGCCACGGTCCTGCCCTGGCTGAGCTATTTAATCCCTTCCAACAGCTAATTACATTCTGACATGGAACAATGCAACTGTGCTGAGAAAATACGTGAACAAATTCTGCAACAACCTAGTCGCAGCACTACGACGCTAACTTCTACTCCTACTGTCTGTCTAGCTTTTCATTTTGCCGCAAGATTCCAACACCTTAGAGGGAATGGCTAGAGTTGCGCAAGCACAGAAAGAACAAACTCAGCTGTTCAAAAAACTAGGCTGGGCAAAGCGCTTCAACCTTCTGGAAAGTAATGACGAAACAACCGCTGACGGCGGGGTTGCTGAAACGCAGCATGAAATCATGCCACTCACCCCACAAAATTCCAGCAACGTACAACATTCCTTACAGTGCAGCAGAAACTTGATTACAACTCCTGGCCATGTCTAGCACAAAAATTTAGCACGTGGCAATGTGTGTGTGTATGTATGTATAAATAACTACCTAAAACCACAATGCTTAATATCACAGTCCAAAATAAGCCATTAATATTGATATTATTCCTACTTAACATGGTTTTACTGCTAGTAAATATTAAATAACCTACATTTAAAAAAATGGTTAATGATGTAGTGTCTAGTAAAAAAATGTTTTTGGACCTAACAAAATATATTTAAAACTTATAGAAAGCTTAAATGCATTTAATTTCATTAAAATTGGTTCTTGTTATACTTGTTTCTCGGGTGACACAGCAGTTCAATTTGTCATGCATCTATTCATTAATAAGCTATATGCTTTTCACCATTATTGTAGATAGCAGTTTGTGGGTTCAAGATGCCCCCCCCCCCCCCTTTTTTTTCTGCTTGTCAGGATGGAGTATTTAGATGGTTATATGAACATAGTTTACTGTAATTTTATCTTTTTTATCCTTTCTAACTACATGTATGCTAAACACCAGTACTTATCGTATTCACAAGCAATAGATTGTTTCATATCATCACCACTGTCAACTGATGCCATCAGTTCAATTTTGATATTTTTACAGTTTGTCAATACTTTTGTAACTTTTTTTATATTTGGTAAGGGGAATTAAACACCTACATATGAATTACACAGGCCAACAATAAATAGTTTTGGTGCCAGGGTATTTGGAACTGATTTCATATGAAATTGGTGCCCTGAATTCAAATATGGCATTAGTTTTTGCCTAGGAGGTCAAATTTCATTTTAGTGAAATGTTCATTTTACGTTATTTTAGGTTAAATCCATGAATGAAATCTGAAAATTAACATTAAATTATTGTTATTATTTAATTACACATATTATGTTATACAAATATACTATACAAATTATAATATTATTAGTATATACTAATATCATTATATATACAAAGATAGTACCAAGTCATGGATGGAACCAACTAGTCGCTCAACACTTCGGAAGCTGCGTTTTTGTGAACTTCTTGAAGATATCTTGGACCAGTTCCTTTTTAAATTCCAGCAATAATCTGCCATCATGTGCGTATCCCATCTTCCTTGATAGTGGTCCGTCATAATTTTAATATTGTGATGAAATCTTTCACCTTGCTCCTCACTGCTCTCTCCTCACTGCTCTCTCCTCACTGCTCTCTCCTAAATGTTCAGGAAAATGGTCCAGGTGGCTGTGTAAATAGTGCACCTTAATAGTCATTTTGCACCCAAGGGATTTGAAATTTTTAAGCATATCATTTACCAGTTCAAGATGGTTTTCTGCTTTTCGTTGGCCCAGAAAATTTCCAACAACTGCAACAAATTAAGTCCTGGATTTTCGCTCAGCCTCATTCATGGAATTTACGAAGGCTTGGTTCCTAATTAATTTTCTTATATCTGGGCCATTAAATATTCCTGCTTTAATTTTTTCCTTACTCAAGTGAGGCATTTTTTCCTATAAATGCAAAGTATGATCCTTCCTTATCAAGAGCCTTTACAAACTGCTTCATAAAGCCCAGCTTGATATGCAGTGGAGGAAAGATGATTTTCTCTCGTTCAACTAAGGGTTCGTTAATAACTTTTTTCCCTCCAACGACCATGTCTTCTCTCTCAGGCCACTCTTGTCTAACCCAGTGCTGTGTTTTGTCTCTGTTATCCCAGAGGCACTTGTTTTCTACAGAAACTAGTATTCAAAAATGACCAAACCAGGTTACACAGAATAGTTTTCCTTTCAGGACCAGTGGCTGAATGAACATGATTTTAATGGTTGTTCCATGCATGTCTTGTCTTATAGACAACATGAAAGAAGAAACCCTCAGAGCTCATAGATGTATGTATAATGCTGTCAGCTATCTGAGTGGTATTCAGTCAGTACCACTTACAAAGCCCAGCAGGAACGCAGAACAGCAGTATCGGCCCAGTTAGATGAATTTCGTTGTCATAAGCTTAGCGATTTGGCTGTGAAGGAACTGGAAGCCAAAAAATGTAAAATTCTTGAAGAGGCTTATGCTGAAGCCAGTAAAAATTATGAACTCGAAGGTGAATTTTTGGAATAAAGTGCTGTGCTTGCTGATGACGTGTGTACCTCAGTGTTCTTTATACATTTTATACATTCGTTTTAACAGAATTGATTGGATTTTATATTATTTTACATAATTGGAAGTAATAATTTATAATTTATAATTTTTTTTTTTGGTATGACAAATTATTCTAGTGTGTGTTTTTTGGAAGAAAACATTTCACATTTGTGCAGGTATAATAATTTTTTACTTTGATATTTTTAAGTGTAATGTATTATTACAAAGAACGCGTAGAAATTGGGTAGAAAATGAGTTAAATATTCTGGAAAATTGAAAATTAATTTCTGGAAAACCTGGAAATACCCAGGAATTTGGTTTTATGATTCGAGTAGTCACCCTGGTTGCTCTTGTACCTCTCCTTTCTTTTCTCTCCACACCATCAAATCATCAGCAAATAGCATGGCCTTCATCTTTCCTTCTCCAATATTTTTTTCCACTCACTCATAATTCTCTCCAACACTATAATAGATAGCAGTTGGGACAATGCTCTACCCTGCTTCACCGTTCCCTCGTCCAGTTCTCTCATTGCTTCTGTTTATCTTATATATAATTCTCACATTACTTATTAACTCTTCTTTAGTCCCAGCTTCTTCCATACTTGCAAAACACACTATTTTCACACTTTCGTACACCTTCTCCACATCTAGGAATATCATTACTAGATCTTTCCCAAATTCGTATCTTCTTTCCATCAGTTGTCGTATGGCAAAAATCAGGTCAATGGTGGACCTCCCCTCTTTAAACCCATGCTGCTGCTTATGCTATTTTCCTGCTGTGGCCTTATCTTCTTTTTCTAGATCATCTTCTAATGCACCTGTGCACAGTGGCACATCAAAGTGCTGCCCTCCTAAGCAAGAAAGCCTTAACTCCAATAAACCAAATTTTACAGGAGAGCAAAAAGAACATTGTTTCTTGGCCAGACTATACTAATTTATATTTGCACAATTTATTACATTTATATGTAATCCTTGGTATGTAAAAGTATTATGGTATGGTTTTTAAACATATTTTATATACGGAATGTATTAAAAATGGAGTTAAGGTGTTCATACCTAGAAAAAATGGTTATACGGATATGTACTTTTAAGGAAGAAAACCTTATCTCCAACAAAACTTATTGTCTCACTAACAGAACGAAAAAGAAATCTAAATTTACTGTGAACATGTGTAAGCAGCAATACAATTACATTAACAATACAAATAAAAAATAATAATTTAAATGTATACAATATTAACAACTAATACTGGAGTTTGTGGTCAATCATTTCTATCAAAAACTTCAGCAAACAAACTATTAATTACATCATGCTGCACAGTCATTGCAATGTGATATAAAGCAAAAGTTATGGTTATGGTATAAGAACTAACTGTGTTATGTACATTTCTCATCCATTACATATCGTCAAGAGATATACAGATCTGGAACATTGTTTACAGGCAGGTCTTTCCAAAATTGTCTGTGACTCTCTGGCATGAGTGGTACAAGTTTTTCAGTATATCTTGTTTTTTATCTGGGCAGACACCTCTTGCAGATGTTTTGAATGTTGGAGGTTTCAAAGCAGTGGACAGGCCTTTCTTGGTCATGAAGTCAAGGTTTCTTGTTGGGGAAAATTCATCATAACATGACTTATATTGTAGATTGTTGTTTCCTTTTTCTGCCTTGATGTAGACTATGTCGCTTAAAAGAGGTCTTTTTTTATCCTTCTTAAGTTTGTGAAATGAAACACAGGATGGCCAGTCAGCAAAGTTGTCATACCTCATATATTTGACTTCAGTTTTTCCAGAGTTAGCCTTTGCAACAGAGTCTTGAAAATCCTTGAAGTCATACACCTTACCATGGCAGTGTAGGGATTGCTCTGCTTGATGGTGGAAAGAATCGGCAGCCATAAACGTATGGCCTGGCTCAAAGAAATACAACTCAATTACGTGTGTGGATACATATTCAGAATTGACAATATGCACAAGATACGTAAGTAAGCACCAATTCTTATTCTGTCCGGAGCAGTTTTCCAGCCATAAAACTATGTGGTGTATGTCTCTGCAGTGTAGGAAAAAAGCATTGAATACAATAAAAATGGGCGTAGATCCCGGGGGGGCCAGGGGGGCCCGGGCCCCCCCTGGAATTAATGGGCCCCTCCTTGGGGGGGCCCACTTCGTGATTTTAAAGTTAATGGTGTACACAACATATAGGCTATATCAGATTATTATTTACAACGACGACAGACACTTTGACATGCTTTACATTCCTACCTTCGAGTTCCGTAGTGATTTTCCCCTACCCCTTCTGCGAAAGCCATGGTATGGAGTTTTCTAGTGAGAACTTTGAAACCCATAATTCCTAGAAACCGTTCATTCCAAAGGACGAAGCTAGGGTAGGGTTCCGTTAGCATTTCCTCCCCATTGTTACGCACACTACCTTGTCCTCTGAAACGACAGTATTATAGGTTTAAGGTAGTCTGTTTTTAAAGTGGTTTTGCTCTCGTGTGCGCCAGTCTTCTGCTTTCTTGGCAAACATCAACATGGATAAGTTCGTGACGCGGAAGAAACGTAAAACAGAATCTGATTCTCACCTGGTAAGCTTGATTGTTTTATAAGTAGTGATTATTATTTAAGTAATATATTTTATTTAAGTGATTATGTAACGTTATTTTTCCTAGGAAATAAACAACTTAATACTTAAACAGCAATTATAGCAGAATTTAGTTTATTTACGAACTGAAACTTATATACCATTTTCTGGAATTTTTTAGCTCATCTCCATTCTGTAAGGCTAGCTGCTCTGTACGTTACATGTGAATATACAGGGAATAATTTTTTTCCTCGTCAATATGGAATTTTTTATTATCAAACGATAATTTTCACAATTCATGCCCGATAATCACTTTATAACATTTGTTATTTGATAACTGCAACACTGCACGAGTAAACAGAAGTAAGAGTGAGAAAGAAGTATTTAAACGTTACATATCCGTATTTAAGTTAATAAGGAAGCAAACGCGTCTCTTTAATAACTAATCAAGCGGCATATATTAACTAAATAATTCACTGCCAAAATACTGATTATACTAAATATAAGCCAAGAAATGTATGTGGTTCAATTAGCTGTAGTATAAATTTCATAGTTCTATCTCCGATATTTAACATTTGTGTCTTTAAGATTTTTTCTTTTTTACCTGGTTGATGGCTTTACTAAATAAAATAGTCTTTAAGGGTTTTAATATGATTCGATCGTTAATTTTATGTTAATCCGTTTATTAGCTTTGGCGCTTTGGGTTTTTAGGGCGCATCAAACACTGTGAACAAAGAATTTTACGAACAGCATTTGAATCGCAGTAATAATGTGATGTGGCATAAAAAAACCCGACAAAGTGCGAATCGAACTCGCGCACGAAGGGTTCCGTACCATTATCTATAAAAACGGCAAAAAAAAATCATGTCTGTTGTATGGGAGCCCCACTTAAATATTTATTTTATTCTGTTTTAGTATTTCTTGTTATAGCGGCAACATAAATACATCATTTGTGAAATTTTATTCTGTTTTCACTGGTGAAATTGCTCTTAGTTATTCTAGCTTCTTCATGCGAAGTTGAGCGCAGCTTCAGCGCTCTGAGGCGTCTGAAGACACGGTTAAGAAGTACCACGACTCAAAACCGTCTCAACTCAGTGACTGTGTGTCATGTTCACAAAAGTCGTTTGGATGAACTTAGTTTACATGAATTAGCTAAAGATTTTGCTTCAAGATCTGAAATTAGAATAAACACTTTTGGAAAATGGTAATGTATGGGTGGGGTGTTATCTATTTGCATTATAATCACGTATATTATTTTTATAGATTTTTTCATGGATATTTTATGTATTTAGGTTAGCAAATTATTCAAACATGTTTGAGAGATCACTTCTTATAGTCATTAATTAATAATTACTAAAACATATGTTGCTCTGCTTTATTGTTAATATCACTTACGTAAAAATAAAGTGTATAACATACGAGCTTATCATCCAGAGAAGACTTGTTTCGGTTGACCTCTAGCGCAAAATTCTTAAACCACAGAATTCACGGGCCCCCCTGGAAATCCTACAGATTTGCGCCCATGACAATAACTATGTCCTCTTTCTTTCTGCCAGATATGCCTTCATGCCATATGACAGCAGCTAGAGGTTTCAAAGATTTTTGTTTGCCACCAACAGGAACAAAACTCTCATTGAATACAATGATGCACTTTGTAAACATTGCAGACTTGAAACCTTCCATTCTTGGTAACATAATGACTTTTTGTAAATCAGCTGTAAAATAAACTTTGTTCCCACATGGTACTTCATCTCCATGTTTTCTGTAAATGTTCTGGCTGCGTTACTTTGGTCAATGTGGTGTTTCCATTCTGTACATTGTTCACAGTCTAGTACCAAATTATCTTTGCTATGGTCTGAATTATGGTTATTAAATGCCTCACATAAATTAAATTAAATAAATTATTTTGACTTACATTGTAGCACTTTGGGTATATCTGATAGATAAATAAACCACAAACATGACAATAAACAGTACTTAATGTTGATAATGAAAGTAACATTCAACATAGCCATTCCATTGACTCATATGTACCAACACAGTGGCACATAATATTGTCTGCAGATTTTATGTTCACACACAGTGCTGCCATCTCTGTCCTGAAGAAATATTATAATAATTACTCCCGAACAGAGATGGCAGCACAGAGGCTAAAAGAGTCTACAAGTAACAATTACATGTTTTCCAAAAAAAAATGATGTGGCGAATCTTTATTTAAAGTGTAAATGACAAGACACTCACTTTTAATTTACTTAGAAGCACCTAAGGCATAGTGAAAACCTTTGTCAACTATTGAAAACCGTAAGAAAGAAAGCCTTAAGTACAAAGACTGGTGCACTTAAAGCTTTCTTCCTTCAAATAGTCAACATAAGGCCTTCTTCCTTAGTTTTTCCCTAACTTTTGGACTTATGGCTTTTTTCACTAGTGATTCAAACCGGCAAAGATTCGTTATGACACTGTTTTTGTAGCGTAGAAAGGTGTATTCTGTTCCAAAGTTTCAGAATATGTATAAAAAAAATTGAAAAAAATGGAGTTAAGGCTTTCTTTCTTAGGAGGGCAGAGTGGTCCCCCTATAGTTCATGCAATTTTTCCTGTCTCCTTAAAGCACTGGCACTATTATAACTTTACTACAGTACTCTTGTATGCCTTTTTCTCTCCCAATACACATCACACTATACAGCCAATGAATTCATACTTCTCCTGCTGCTCTTATCATTTCTTCTGTTAGCTCATCCATCTCAGGAGCTTTACCATTTTTCATCCTTTTTAGTGCTTCCTCTATCTATTTTCATGTGATATCCTCATCATCGAACTCTGCAAATACTTCCTGCTCATCAGTTTCTTCTTCATTCCTATTTCCATGTAGGTTCCGCAGTTTTTCAAAATAATCACCCTACAGTTCCTTTTCCTCTTTTCAGTCTCCACCATTCTTCTTTCTTCATTTATCATTTTGATTGTCTGACCTCTTTCCTCCTACTCGGTGCTTGGCTGTATAATAGTTTCTTACTACCTTCCACTTATTTTTCTAGCATCTCTGTCCATTTTTGCTTCTATTTCTTTCTCTCTTCTACCACTTTCTTTGCTTCTCTTTTCATTTCCTTATGCTCCTTTTTTGTTTTTACTTCTTGCAGTCACTGTAAATTTTTGACTTAACTCTTGCTACATTATAATATATTTAATACGTAAACTAATTATGGGGCTAGTCAATTATTTATCAGTATTACAAAGACTCTATTTATTCCACAATAATTGATACAAAATACATTTTCATGAGTTGTATATCTCATTAGTCTCTAATATATATATATAATTACTACAAAGAAAGAGCTATATATTAAATTTGACGTGTCCCGGCAACAGCGTCGGGTGATGGAGTGGCGTGAGGTGGGGCGAAAGGCCCTCTGGTAGGCTGTTAGCTGCTCCTTGACTCACAGATATTGGCACTATCCTGCCCTTTTGCTGGGCCAGGGGTAGAGAAGGGGTGTGGTCAGGTACAGTGCGACGAAGGGGGCGGTAGTTGATGCCTTAGAAGCGAGCACCTGAAGGCCACTCCAAGGGGAGGGGATGAGGGAGGAGAGTCTAGAGCGAGCACCCGAAGGCCACTCCAGAAGAAGGTGGGAGGAGATTCTAGAGCGAGTACTCGAAGGCCACTCCAGAGGGAGGAAGGAAAGAGATTCTAGAGCGAGCACCCAAAGGTCACTCCAGAAGGAGGAAGGAAGCTGAGAGCAAGAGATAAATTAAATAACTATTCCTCTGTATCCAATTTCATCGAGTTATATTTGCTAATTGCTTGGAGAGGAGCTCTGGCTAGGCACAATTTGTAGCGAGCTTATATAGATCTCCTCTCTACAATGATCACTGACAGAGCGACATATCTTTCCCCAATACAGAAAAACAGGCCATCCTGTGCCCTCCCCAGGAATTCACACACTAGGATATTATTTTACTTATAACATATATAGCACTGACACCAGGGATGTTAGACAGTGGCTCAACGAACCTGGTACAGAGGTCATTAAATGCTGGTATCTGAAAAAAAAAACTGGTACGCTCCAAGATCTTACACTGACAAAGATCCTGTAGATTTTGTTTCATAGATTTCTTATCAGGCTCAAATTTTGTGCAGCAGTTTTTATTTGACTTGACACATTGTGATGCCAACATCGATCCTTCAATATTTTTTATAGTAAGTCTATTTCTGGTTTTAGTTTTTACCAGATTGTATTTGCTGAAAGCTCTTTCACAATCTGCATTTGAATTTCTAGAGAACTAGCTTCTGATATTATAAGATGGCCATAAAAACGTTTACACCTAGTATGAATACTTTCAATTAAATTAGCACTTAAAAATTTCTCTTAAAAGGCTGTTTTATTAATACTATACAGATGGAATTATTAAAACGCAACTATTCGAATTTAACTCGTCCACGCCTAATGTTAATTGTCAATGCATGGCGCATCGCACATGGTCGATGTTCAAAGTTGGTATTTTTGCATACCAGCACAATTTCTACTTGGTACATGGTACAAGACCCTGAAAAATGGTATATGTACCAACAAGTTGGTACGTCTAACATCCCTGACTGACACACATGTTATATTATATAGTCCTTAATAAATCCATATGCACTGCTATAAACGTTCAAAAAGATGCGTGCTGCCATCTATGTTATGTTTGCGGCACCACTCGTAGCCTATATCCCATGGCTGGTGTAGAGAAGTCTGTTGGGATACAGCTTTCCTTGTGAAGCGGCCATGTTGGTTGCAGAGAGAGAGGAGGCCGAGGTCAAATATAGGACACAACAAATTTTTAAAAATGATTTTACAAAAACATTTAAACATACCATAAAGACATTTTCTTAGTTTTATTACAGCTAGGTCTACGATTTCGGCGAACACAAATAGCCTGAAATAAACATAACACATGATGTGCTTTACAAAAAATTGATTGTAAAATTAAAAGTTTACCAAAGAATTAAAATTAAGCTAACTACAAAATTGATTGCACAAAATAGAAAACACTTTAATTTTTTATTTTGGAAAATTAATAAATAATACACCTATTTAGGTATTGATGTCACCTACCACTCGTGCAAACTGTTATGTCGCCTCGGTGCCTCCCTGGGGTGCGTGTGCAGGTGCCAGACACGCCCAAGCGCAGTTCACGGCAAGTTGGTGTGATGCTGAGAATGCGTGCCGCTGCCGGTAAAGTCCATTGTCGCCCGAGCTGCAATCGGCCCAATGATGTCGAGCAGGTTACTGTTAGGATAGCTGTTAATATGTAATACCGGAGCACTTATTAAACAATGTTTCCCACAGGGACATCTCTTAATTAACAAGTAATTAATTTTGTATTTGCGCGACCACACGGAAACATGGATTCTGTTACATTTTTTGGCACGGCATGTTTTCACGGGAAGCAGGTTCATAGTGGTGCGTGAATGCCATTTTTCCAGTCAGTTCGTCATCTCATCTCAAAAGGATAAGCTGCGTTACGGGGCCCTCTGCCTTCATTTCATTGTCATTGATCATGTAGTTATAATATTATTAAATTATCTAAATCTCTGTCTTAAGGTCCTGTGACACCCTTTGGGTGGTTTGAACTCGTCACCGCATAATCTAATAATGGGTACCCTCGCCAGGAGTTTTTAATTTAATTTGCAATCATGGAACTTTACTTGGACGCATGTCACATGCTGAGCTTCACGTATGAACTATGCCACCCGTGCGGTTTGAGCTCCACCCGCACTGGACCATCGTGTAAGATGATAGGTGCACCAGTATTGATCTACTATAATCAAGTCAGCCCGGGGACTTTCGGGGCCTACAACTATCATTCACCGACTTAACCAACTTTAATCTAAGACTTCATGCCAAGTAGGCTCTGCCTATTCAGTGATTAATTCCCCACGGGGTTGTAGGGTAATTTGTATGCACGTCCAGCACCACATATTTCATGAAGAGTAATTTGTATGTATGTCCAGTGCTGCGTATTTCATGTAGGGTAATTTATATGTAGGACCAGTACCATGTGTTTCATGTCAAGGCAGTGTCGCAGTGATGCTAAACACGTCGCTGCCAACCTAAGGCTAATAGATCCGTAAATTAGCAATTACATAGTAGTCTGAGATAGGCGTGCCGTGCCGAGCCTTGGCTCCGTACTAACACAATTCATGTTAGCGCAGTGACATGTACAAGCATAACATGCTGAATAACAATCTTGGCAGAATACCAAAACCTTAATTGGCTAAAGAAACAACCACTGCATAGCTAGTAGGCCTACCCCTAATGTTTACAGCAGTTGGGAGTGCTCCTGCTAGGTCATCACCTGCCACCTTCTGGTCACGTGGTGATGTCATGTCCTGAGAAGAAACACCATGCCCTGCCTGTGTGCTAGGACACATGACAGTGTTAATTGCTAGTTGGTGCCTGGGGTAATGACAGCTTGACGTCGTCCCGACCATGGCCTCTAAGCCTGTGCTCCGCACCGCTAGTACCAGATCCCTTTTCGGAGCGCACCCTTAGCCCAGCGAGAATGAGTCGGGCGTGACCCCACTAGACTCAAATAAACTTCAGGGCACAAAACCCCGGGGGCTCGACCCCAAAACAATTAAGGAACAAGACATAAGGACACTATTATTAATTCAAAGGCATTAAACAAGTGTGTCGTAGCTACTCCGTGCGAGCACGGAGTAGCAACGGTAGACAACGAACCTCATGACCAGTCACTGCGGCCACTGGCCTTAATTAAAGTGCCCGTGACAATGATCGAGTCATATTAGGAGAAATCCAACTAAAATAGTTCACCGTGGGACAAAATGTTAATACATTTACAGTCGCAAACTTGAAGCCACAATTCAAATCATTAAATACTATTGATGTCGTACCGACCATGGCCTCTAAGCCCGTGCTCCGCACCGCCAGTAACGGATCCCGTTTTCGGAGCGCACCCCTAGTCCAGCCGGAATGAGTCAAACGAGCGGCCCGGGCGTGACCTCAATAAACTCGAATAAACTTCAGGACAGGAGACCCCGGGGACTCGATTTCATAAAACAATCAATAAATGAGACACTAGAACAATAGTTATTATTCATAAGCACTAAGCAAGTGCTTCGTAGGTAATCCGTACGAGCACCGCACGCACGGAGTGGGCAACGAACCTCATTACCAGTCGCCGCAGCCACTGGCCTTAATTACAGTGCCCGTGAACCTGACCAAGTCAGTTTAGGAGAAATCCAACCGAAACAATTTACATTGAGACAATTTGTCACTATATTGACAGTCGCCAACTTGGTGCGACATTTCAAATCATTAAAAAATTCAAAACAGCTGTTAAACCTTAAGGACCCAATTCCCAGGTGCTAGATTTTAATTAAGCTCCTGGAATGTGTTTTTTGTTATAATTCAACCAATTAATATAATATAAGTTTTTGGCGCCGTCTCACAAGGGAAGTGAAAGTTTCACCCCTCCCCCTTGCGTGGCGGCCATGTTCGGCAGTCTCGAACCACTCTGCGCCAGGTCAATACGTGTTCGTCCGTGAGCAGCCTTCACCTTTGTGCTCACCGATCGCTCCTTCTGTAAGTAATGTAATCACGTAACCTTCTAATTCGCTGCTTCTCACGTCGACTTGGCGTCTATTCCGCGGAACCGGGCCTATCCCGACCGTCTTTTTAGTGATTCCGCACCGCGTCGCGGATTACGCCACTTACGGTATTGGCCGACTACAGCCACAGTGTTTTTTAGTTAATTCGGCGTGCATATGCCTGCCGGCTCCAACGTCACGTATATGTTACCGTTAATTTAGGGTCACGCTCGTCGAGCCCTCCCAGATTCGTTAAATCTCAGCGCTGGCCGTTTCCAGCAAACATTAATCATGTTCCCGCGAGACTGCCACTGTAAAACCCAAGGGTTGTTGTAGTGTAGTGTTTTGTTTTAAAGTGTAAATGTAATACGGCGTAGATGCCGCACAGCACATTAGCGCGGTTTGTGTAGCGACTTTCTACCGTGTAGTGTACGTGTAGGGCCTACCAGGTACCCACCCGTACCACCGGAAAGTACGTGAATTAAACACCGTTTAATATAAACTGTGTCATCTACCGTCATTCTGCACCCATCCGTCCTCCACACGGCCGAGCGCCGCAACTCAGGATAGGTTTCAAGCAGCGTACCACGCGGGGCACGCGGGGGCAGAGTACCCACGACCCACCATCAACGGCCTAGTATCGTACTAGCCTGGCGGCCCCCCCCCCCCTACCGGACATCAGCAGCACCCTGATGCCTGTAGCGCCTGTCAGGTACCTCCCGGGCCTTAATCAGAGGTTGGGTGATGGCACTATAAAACTGTTGTTAAGCCTTAAGCACCCGATTACCAGGTGCTACCTTATAATTGAACACCTGAAACGTGTTTTTAGCTTATAATAGAGCAAATTAAGTTGATATAAGTTTTTGGCACCGACTCACAAAAGAGGTGAAAGTTTCCCTCCTTAGCGAGGCGGCCATGTTCGGCAGTCTCCAACCACTCCGCGCCGGATTAAGACATGTGTCCATGAGCAGCCTTCAATTTTGTTCTACCGATCGTTCACTCTGTATTTGATTTAATAACCAAACCTTTTTAATTCATGGCTGCTCACGTAGACTTGGCGTGTATTTCGCGGACCCTGGCTTATCTCGTCCGTTTCCTTGGTGATTCCACACCGCGTCGCGGACCACGCAATTTACGCCACTGGCCAACTTCAGCCAACTCATTTTCGTTAAGATCGCCGCGCATATGCCTGCCGGCTACAACCTCACATAAGTGTAGAATAGAATTTAGGACCACGCTCATTGAGCCCTTTTAAGACAAGTTTCGGTGCTGGCCGTCTCCAGCAAACTAGTAATCACGCCCTGCGAAACTGCCGTGGCAAATTCACAATTTTATGTTAGTGTCGTGTTTTGTTTTGTAATCAGCGTGTGTTAGTGTAATAGTACAACTACTCAGACGCCGCATAGTGCATTATCCTAGCTTTCATAGCAGTTCTGCCACCGCGTAATGTATGTGTAGAGAGTACAACGTACCCATGCGTACCACTGGAGAAGTCCATGGATTAAAAGCCAATTTAATATAAACTGTGTCGTCTCCGATTATTTCGCACCATTCTGTCCTCCACAAGGCCGAGCGGCCTCACAGCCAAATAGGGAGTCTCAGGGTAGATTCCCAGCCATGTACCTGGCGGGCCACGCAGAGGCCGGGTATGGCAAATGGCGCCCTTGCGTTGTGCATAATAGGAGAGCCAGAAACCAAGAAAGTCTGATCAAGATCAGACAAAGGGGTCGGAAGACTGCCATTTTGGACGTGCGCAGTGGAATTTGGTGCTCAGAGGAGCGGTGATAAAGGGACCACCCTGAAGAACGCGGCACCTCCCGTGCCACCCCTCCACCAACTTTTACTTTCACTTCCACTCCCCCCTCCTGACCTTCAGCGGACATCCTTGTCCGCGCACCACCCCCACCCACCCCATATCCACCGCTCCCCTCCCATTTCCACACATCTGGTCGTGCACCATAGCCCCCTTCCCCCTCAACAAACCCTCACCCGGGAGTGGGTTGTTAACAGAGACACGTGTGTGCGCGGAGTAAATATCGACACCGAAGCCCCGCTCGACGCGATGGCGGACAGGCTCAAGCCAAACACCTGTAGAGTCTGCTACTGGCCACAGGGCAGAGACCTACTGACGGGAAAGTCTAATCTGCTGCAGTCATGCAAATATGCACCGGACAGCAACTCACCGATGATCAAGACCGAAGCGCTCCTGAACCGTGGCACAACAGCAAGGAGACGCATACCCAGGCGAGGACACCACCGGTGGACAACACACCCTTGCTGGTCCACACCACACTGGTGATCACCGCCCCTCCAACCACCCACGCCAACGACTAAAGCTCGCACACCGACCATGCAGTGCATGCGCCGGAGACGACCGAGGCCAAATGTGTGTGGCCTGCCCTGTAGGACCTGGCACGAGCCCTGCCAACCAGCAGAATGACCCTGCCGGAGTTCGCCGGAGCCCTGCATGAGGACCCAAGGGAATTCCTGGGCCTGTGTGAAGTGCGCCTAGTCTGGTGCCGGACACACCAGTCCGAATGGACAGAGCGGGTCAGCAAACAACTGCGAGGGACCGCTCGGAGCTGGTGGAGCATGTGGGGCAGGTTCGCAAAGTCGTACTGCGCATTCGCCAACACGTTCAACCACCGATTTGACACAGGAGCGTCCCTTGTCGAGTATTCTGCCTACTTCTATGGGACCCAACAGAAGGACGACGAAGCAGTCGAGGCGTTAATAGCCAAATAAATTAAACTGTTCTACCGCATCTCACCCAACACCGACCTGTCCGGGGCGCTGCCCATCATCACGGGCTTGGTGAGAGACGAGATGCAGCCCTTCCTGCGCCGCTGCCACACTGGTTGCATAGGAGAGTATGTGCAAAAAGCACACGGAACAGAGCGTAACTTTACGTGGGCCTGCAATCGCAGCCCAGCCGCTAACGCCCGAGGGATTGACAGCCCACCAGAAGCCCGGCAGAACACGGCACCACGGGACACGCCCTCATACCAACCCAGAGGACCATGCACCATTGAAGCGCCGCCATCTCGACGAGCAGAGCGAATGCTGCGGGACAACGGAGCATGGGAACAAGTCTACCTGTGTCGCTCGGGGTGCCCGTGTTGCGAACGCCACTTCAACAGCGATTGCTCGCGAGGATTCCGGGCAGTACAACCAACCACACTGCCACGCCAGGAGACGCACGCGAGACCACCTCCGCCGCAATGTGCCAGCCCCGCCGGCACCAGGAAACGGCTTCCAGGGGGACTGGGATTAGTGTGCCCTTCCCACGCAAAGGTCCACAGCCCCACGATTGGAGAGGGACATGCCCTCCGGACCTTGGGACAGCTGGGCCGCCCACTAGATACCGTGTTCTGCATTCCCATGGAGGTCAATGGACGGCCAGTTGCCGCGCTCGTCGACACCAGAGCGAGCGACGTCTTCGTGCGCCCCTCGTTTGGGCCCTGCGCGTTGCGCCCGGGAAAGCGGCAGGCTATGCCTGGCCACCAATATGCACACAAGGCGGATGCTTGGACATGCCGAGATCGTGGTGAGTACCCAAGAGTTAAACAGTTGTGTATCTGCAGTGGTAGTACAGGATTTGTGCGAGGAGGTGGTGCTGGGACTCCTCTGGCTAGCCCAGCAAGACGCGGTCTTGGAGCTGGGATCTCCCTGCCTCAACCTGGGACGGGCGGAGAGATATGTAGTGTATGCCCTAGGAAAGACGCCCTTCCACTAGGACACGGTACTGACCCTAGCGGACCTGTGTCACGACATCCCACCCGCCTACCAGGATGAGGTAAACAAGGTTCTCGCCCCCCGACCCGAGGTGTTTTCTGTAAACAGACTTTAAGGCGGACCACTGTCGCCGAACTCCGCATCCCCACTCTGACCAATGACCCAGTGTTTGACCCACCTCACTTCTACGGGTTCTGCGAGCAGCAGACCATCTGGGAGCAGGTGGACGAGATGCTGCAGGATCATCGAGCCGTCACACAGCCGGTACAATGCGTGCATTGTGCTGGCCACCAAGAAAGATGGGACCAACCTGTTCTGCATGAACTTCCGAACTTTAAACGCTGTGACCAGAAGCGCCCTGCCCCCCCTCCCCCCATAATAGTGTCGAAGCAGCCGTAGCCAGCTTAGGAAGGGCACAGGTCTTCAGCACCCTAGACCTGAAGTCTGGCTACAGGCAGGCCATGGCCCGACCATGGCGTCTAAGCCCGTGCTCCGCACCGCTAGTACCAGATCCCTTTTTCGGAGCTCACCCCTAGCCCAGCGAGCATGAGTCGGGCGTGACCCCACTAGACTCAAATAAACTTCAGGGCTTAAAATCCCGGGGGCTCGACCCCAAAACAATTAAGGAACAAGACATAAGGACACGATTATTAATTCAAAGGCATTAAACAGGTGTGTCGTAGCTACTCCGTGCGAGCACCGCTCGCACGGAGTAGCTACGAGTAGACAACGAACCTCATTACCAGTCACCGCGGCCACTGGCCTTAATTAAAGTGCCTGTGACAATGATCGAGTCAGATTAGGAGAAATCCATCTAAAACAGTTCACAGTGAGACAATATGTTAATAAATTTACAGTCGCAAATTTGAAACCACAATTCAAATATTAAAATACTATAAAACAGTTGTTAAGCCTTAAACACCCTATTACCAGGTGCTACCTTTTAATTGAACACCTGAAACGTGTTTTTAGCTTATAATAGAGCAAATTAAGTTGATATAAGTTTTTGGCACCGACTCACAAAAGAGGTGAAAGTTTCCGTCCTTTGCGAGGCGGCCATGTTCGGCAGTCTCCAACCACTCCGCGCCGGATTAAGACGTGTGTCCATGAGCAGCCTTCAATTTTGTTCCACCGATCGTTCACTCTGTATTTGATTTAATAACCAAACCTTTTTAATTCATGGCTGCTCACGTAGACTTGGCGTGTATTTAACGGACCTGGGCTTATCTCGTCCGTTTCCTTGGTGATTCTGCAGCGCATCACGGACCACACAATTTACGGCACTGGCCGACTCCAGCCAACTCGTTTTCGTTAATATCGCCGCGCATACGCCTGCCGGCTGAAACCTCACGTAAGTGTAGAATAGAATTTAGGAACACGCTTATTGAGCCCTCCTAAGACTTTCGGTGCTGCCCGTCTCCAGCGAACTAGTAATCACGTCCCCGTGAGACTCCCACGGCAAATTCACAGTGTTATGTTAGTGTCGTGTTTTGTTTTGTAATCAGCGTATGTTAGTGTAATAGTACAACTACTCAGATGCCGCATAGCGCATCATCATAGCTTTTGTAGCGGTCCTACCACCGCGTAGTGTATATGTAGGGCGTACAGCATACCCATTCGTACCACCGGAGAAGTTTGTGGATTAAAAGCCAATTTAATATAAACTGTGTCGTGTACGATTATTCCGCACCATTCCGTCCTCCACACGGCCGAGCGCCTCATAGCCAAGTAGGGAGTTTCAGGGTAGATTCCCAGCTGCGTACCTGGCGAGGCACACGGGGGCAGCATACCTGCGACCCATCAACAACGGCCTAGCGTCCCACTAGCCTGGCGATCCCCCCCCCCCCCCCCTTCTGGACAACAGCAGCATCGTGAAGCCTGTAGCGCCCGTCAGGTACTTCCCGGGCCTTCTACGGAGGCCAGGTACGGCACTACAGAGTACACTAGCAGGGTTTATTTTACAAACAAATCTCGTACATGGTGCTGCCTCAGTAGCTGACCTGTTCGGTGCATGAGAGAAGCTCGTCTGGCGCTCTTTGAGTTGCTGGCGAAGGCTCCATGTCCCTCCTAGAGAGCTGAGTTCTATTGGTGAGGCCGCGGGCTGCTCGCAGCTGCCCGGACGATTCCCGCCCTAATTCCGCGCACCAAAACCGAAAAACCGGACAGGCCAACTAGTCTGGCATAATTGTACAGTGAACAATTTTTTTGCAGACAAAACAAGTCTTCCATGGTTTTTAAAATAATTACTGTAAATTGTTACCGAATCTATATCCATAAATCGACGAAGCTTTCCTTCGTCCCGCATCGATAGCGCCGTCTCGCGTCTATCAAAATATCGTTGCAGCGTGGGCCGGTCAGCGCACTACACTGCACACGTCGACACCACAGCAATGGGCAGTAATCGCTTAAGTGACCAGCAGAGGGAGCCCCAACAGGTGTCATCAAATTATTGTAGATGGATAATAATTGAGGGACTTGATGAAAAATAGGCCTCCTTGAGATACTTATTGGAGCAGATGGCGGAGCATTTTGTTCATTAAAAGGTGGATAGGGAAAAGAGGTGATCCACCATACTATGGATTGGTGATAAGGACTTCAAAGAGAAAGTGTAGGAGGCTACATACAAGGTCCAGGAGGAAAGGAGGGTGAGAAATAAAGGTAGAGATGTAATATCTGGTTATGGAACTAGGAAGAAAAACAAGGGAGGCAAGGGTTGCGAACATGGAAAGTTTATTGAGAGTAATGGGTGGACAGGAAATGAGGCAGATCTTTATAGCTATGTGTGAAGGGGCAAGGGAGAGGAATAAATAATGTGGCTCAGGTAAAGAGAGAGCCAGGAATTTAATGAGTATAGAGAAAAGGCAAATTTTCTAGAGGAGCAGTAACTATCTTTATTTGTAAGGGGCGAGTTATGGGAGTGTCGAGAAGTATGTAGCAAATGCGGTAGAATGGAGAGGCAGGCCCGGACTGGTCAGGTCGGCTAGTCGGCGATCGCCGAGGGCCCCCGGGCCGGGGGGGCCCCCAAATATTATTTTTTTTACGAAATATTTAATAGATTTACACAATTTCCTCTGTGTATTTTTCATTTTGGGTCACATATTTTACGTTTTACGTTGGTGATACTTTACGTCGTATACACCTAAAACATCCCTAGCACATATTCAGCTAGCGACAGGCGAGGGGCGTCGTAGATTCTTATCAGTATGACTCATTTCATTCTTCCCCCTCGTGATTTTCTAATTATTTCAGTCCTTTTCACGAATTTCTAAATAAATAAAACTACTTTTAACGTTTTCACGTTTTTTTTTTCAGACACAAATGCCTTATCTTCACGTGCCTGGCAGAGGGATGGGATAGCTTAGTTGAAAAACATGCTCTGCCTCGAAACTGCGTTACTTATGCCTGTTTTAACAGCAGCCTCTCGAATGTCATCTAGGCTTGACAGAAGACACGTTGATAACACTACGGAATTTCCGTGAGAAGCGATAATGCAGCTGTATCGTTCTCCATTCGTCATCTCTGTTTAAGCTGTGAACCCAGCCCACCCCCGCCCCCCTCCATCGATCACGGCACTTTTAATACCTCTTTCCGAAAGTATTTTATGCTACAGCGACAAACTATTTATTTTTGTAACTGTCTGCTTGTGGTTTTAATATAAGTCGTGTCAATAACACTGTTATCAATATTTCCGTTTCTTAAATATTAATTGCTTCACATAGGAAATACTAAAAATTGTAGTTACTGCAAGGCACCAAGCTGACATATTAAAATGTACATTATGATGTCTTTTGATGACTAAATTCAACACTTACAGTAGAATATTTAATAAATTTCAAAAACTAAACTGTTAACGTTATATTTTAGCTATAGTGCGACTAGGTATGTATTTGTTTTCAGAGACTGAAGATCCAGTGTCACCTCCTTCATTTCAGCCTGCGTCTACTCCTAGTACTTCTTCTTGTAGTGTTGACAGGGCCGAAGCCAGGGGGGGGGTTTAGGGGTCCAACCCCCCCCCCCCCCCCCAAGCACCAAATCTTTAATTAATTTCTTATTCATCACTCAAACAAATTTCATATTAAAATTAATAAAAATTTTACCATTACAATATTTAAATTTAAGAACCGAAAACTGCTAAAATAGCACTATTTTAAACCTTAAAATCCAATTTTTCCCGGGGGAGTACCCCCGGGCCCCCCACTTTAATACGGGGGGGCCATGCTTCTTAACACCCCCCATACACAATTCCTGGCTACGCCACTGAGTGTTGAGAAGGAAAAAACTACGCCTGCTTGCGATAATCCTGTTTTAGACAATCCATCATTAACATCTTTTCATCTCGCAGCGGTTCATCAAGAAATAGTTCCATCTCCGACTCAGAAAACACCGATGAAGGAGATGACCAGGAGACACCTGATGCTGCTGTGGAACAACTTGGTTGTTTCATCTGCCCAAACGAAAATGACTCGATCGGAGTCAAAAAAGCTTTTATGGAGAAGCACAACCAATTCAAGCGAAAGAAGGAAAAGGAACTAAATTGCCATTCGAGACTTCAAAGCTGTATTATCGACTTCTGCCAAATGGTGATAAAGTTCACAGAAAATGGTTATCATACTCAGTTCAGCTTAACAAAGTGTACTGCTCTTATTGTATGGCGTTTGGAGGTAAATATCATAGAGATTCTACCTTTATTATTGGTCACGACGTTTCTCCCAAACATGTTTACAAAGCTATTGAGATTCATGAAGACTCTCATTACCACGAACTCGCGGTGACAGCAGCTTTTCAAAGCCAAAAAGGTTTGACATCTCAACTCTTTTAGCTACCAACCAAACAAAAAAGCGAGAAAAAGAAGTTCAGACCAGGAGATTGGTTGTGCAACGTTTGATTGCCATTGTTTTATTTATTGGAAGGCAAGGAATCGCCTATAGAGGTGATAAAGCAGAAGGAGCGTATACGCTTGGCTCTGTGGAAAACCATGGAAATTTTCTGGAACTTGTGATGTTGGTCGCAAATTATGATGTTATTTTGTAAAATCACATCACAATGTGTAATGAAGAAAGCAAAAAGCATCGAATGAAAAAATAAAGAAGAGAATAGCCACAGGAAAGAACACTCAAAGGCCTACGCCTATTGGACGAGGTTCTTTACTGACATTTTTATCGAAAACCTTTATCAACAAGTTGATCAAAGTAATAAGCTCAATAGGTAGTAAAATTATTTTGAACAACCTTCAAAATAGCAAAAATTACAGCGTCATGGTAGATAGTACACATGGTGTTGCTGTAATTGATCAGTTGGCCATATGCGTTCGCTATGTAATGCAAGGAAAAATATATGAAAAACTTTTAGATATGACAGTAGTTGATGATTGAAGTGGACTTGCTTTGTATGAACTTGTGAAATCTACTCTAGCAAAATGTGGCATAGCTACATCAAATATTATTGCTTGTTCTTTTGACGGAGCTAGTAACATGAAAGGATGCTACAACGGCCTGCAAGCCAATCTCAAGAAGGACAACGGAGATTTTATGTATACCCATTGTATGGCACATGTGCTAAACTTAGTAGATGCTGATACGACTGTTAAAATACTGCGAGCAGAAAACTTATTTGGTTTGGTTGAAGAGACGGCTGTTTTTCTAAATTTGTCGCACACAATAATGGCAGTGTGGGAAGAAGAAACAAAGAAAAAACACACTGCACATGACAAGTTATATAGGTTACAAAAAATAGGAGCGACACGATGGTGGAGCAAACACAAAGTTCTTTCATCAATTGTTGATGAAGAGTTTATGAATTGTGAAGAAAATTCAAATACTGCAAAATTATTTAATCTTATGTCGGTTTTACAAAAAATATCAGTTGGACGTTTTGACTTTAAATAAAAATATACAGCAAGGAATTTGCTAAGTGATTTGTCTAAATTTGAGAACCTATTCATGTCTTTTGTATTGCTTGATTTATTTTTAGTTACTTTCCCTGTTTCCAAGTACTTGCAAAGTAAAATTATTGACTACGCTATCACTTGGGACCTGGTTCAAACACTACACCAGCAAGTGAAAAATAAAAGAAATAATGTACACTTTGAGGCTTTGTACTCAAAAACAAAAATATATGCCAGTGCTCTCAATGAAAAGTTAGAACATAACGAAGTTGACATTGAAATTGAGTTAGACTTTAACAATAAAAGAACGTCAAAGAAGAAGATGATGCCTGGGGAAAAATCTAAAGACGAAGCTTCTTAACTGTCAACTACTCATAGCTACAGACTGATTTTTTTCACTGTTTTAGACTGTGCTAGGATAAGAATCGAAGAGAGATTTTGCCCGAACAAAGAAATTTTACAAGACTGTTCCTGGTTGGATCTAAATAAATTTAATACCTTTTTGAAGCTTGATGAATTTCCTGCAGAAGCCCTTTCAAGCGTCTCTAAACTGTGTAAAGTTGACAGAAGCAGGATACTGATAGAATTGAAACAGTTTGCAGCTCAGTACAGCAATTTCATACAGGAAGATAAAATTGAAGAAAAACAAATTGTGGGTGAAGAAAATACAGACAGTGAAGATCAAGATGACGATTTTGAGTCAGGATCAGAAAAAGAAAAATCACCAGAAAAACCTATAGAAGCCAACTGCTCCGAAAAGAAACGATGTTGTCGATGGTTGTCATGTGCTTTTTCTGTTCTGTTTGATCCCACACAATCTGGGATCTATATAAATCTGTATGTAGTTCATAAATTTGTGCTAATTATTCCTTGCACACAAGTTACACGTGAAATAGTTTTTTCTAAACTTAAAATTGTTAAGAACCAACTAAGGTCAGCTTTAAGCCAAGAGCTCTTGTCAAGCCTACTTTTTATTAATGTTGAGAGAGACTTATTTTACGGATTAGATAAAGACGAAATAATAGATGGAGTAGCTGCACCCAGTAAAGAACTTACGAAAAAGCTGTTGGGTTAGTTATAATAGTTATTTTTAAAGATTATTTTATTATTTTATTTGTGTTATTTATTTAGATTTCTCTTTATAGATTGCTTTCTTATTACAATTCAATAGGGTATCATAGACAAAAAGAGAAACTAAGTAATAATTTTGTTATTTTAATTTGAAAAATATTTTTGTTTGTTTGTTGAAATTTAAAAAAAAAAAACTCATTTTTAAAAATTGTTATTCAAAGTGTAACAAACATAGCCTATTTATATTATTCTATTAATTTAGCTTGCATATACAGTAGTAAAATTCGGCTTGGTTTCCTTGTTAATAATTTTCTTATCCTATTATATTTTTATTTTAATAACTTATTGTAAGTTTCACCAATTTATGTTTTATAAAGGCATACTTTAAAAAATATGAAGTTTTGTTTTAATTAATCAGTGGAAAATATACAATGACTTACTTAAAAATATATTTTATTCAAAAATTTTGATAAAAATTTATTTACTTTTAAAGCCTTAAAATAGAGTAAAATGCTGTTTCCAGGCGCATAATTTCTAAACATTTTCCGGAGAGAACGCCCCCCCCCCCCCCCCCCTCCCTGTTTGCTGGGTGGTATTCCATAACCCACAGACTTCCCGGTAGGGGCCCCCTTTCAGTTTCTGGCCGGGGGCCCCAGAAGGAGCCAGTCCGGGCCTGTGGAGAGGTTTAGAGATAAGGAAGGAAGAGGTGAGAAAGGGGGTTAGGAGTTTGAAAACGAGGAAGGCATCCGAGTAGGGAGGATGGTAAGGTAGAAGAAATAATCCACATTGGTCAGGCCAGTGATGGATTATACGTCTGTGATCTTTTGATCCATATCTAGTGACTCTGGTAAGGGAGATGGAGAAGGTGCAGCAGAGAGGTGAGGTGGGTGATGGGTAGGTGGTTGCGAAGGGCGGGCAAGAGGGGGAAATACATATTCCTACTGAGATTATTAAGGAGTTATGGCAGGGAGCCTAAAGGGAGAAGAAGGGGCAGTAAAGGGAGCGAGGTCTGGGGGCATCTGGGATATAGGGTTCATAGAGGTGGTTTAAAGTGGCTGAGGGATAATAGGTTTAAGCTCCAGAGAGAATATATATATATATATATATATATATATATATATATATATATATATATATATTCAACTTCCGTTGAAAATGTGTGGCTGTATGATACAACAAGGCCGTTAATTTTGTTTTATTTCCAACAATTTTGGCGGTTTAAGCGAAACCGAAGACGTTACCGCTAGAGATTGAAAACTGGCCGTATGTGTAGTGTTTATTTTTTTGTGTTTTCGTTAAAAGTTGTGTTGTTTCAGTATTTTTTAAACTGGTGCCCGTTTATTTTATATCAATTTGTTTTAGTTTAACAGTTGTGATAATTTACTTTCCTTTTGGTTTTTAGCATTGCGGGCACATGCGATTCTGGTACGCAATTGCAGAAATAGTCTTCTATAACTCGGGCAGGTGAGTACAGTTTAATGTAATCATGTATGTATGTTTAGTTCGAGCAATTACGCGCTTGTACAGTCATCACGTTTTATCTTAAAAACACAAAGGTACCTTCACCGATTACTGTACTTGAAAATAGACGTTTTTCCGAATTAATGTATATACAGATATACATATATAAATACGCACACACACACACACACACATACATATATATAAATATAAATAAACTGAGCGGTGGCTACATTGTTCGTTATGAAAAAAGGTCGTGAAAAGCGGGCGAAATAAATAGCACGTGAAAATGGTGTTGGGGAACAATTGTGTAATCCAAACCTGTCGTGATAGATGAGGGTATATTGCCTTTATGTACGTTGCTAGGTCACGGGCATTTACAATGGTTGGAAAGGGAATGTTAACTGACTACAAACTGCTTAAGATAAGATTGTGCACTTTAAGAAAAAGTGCACACACAAATTCTGGCAAGTTTTTTTTATTTTCTTTCCCTTCCTCCAGCTGAATGTGATCCTACGCAAACAAGATGGAAATATGAAGCAGCAATCGGGGCATCCTAGAGGTGGGTTGTTACAGCAATTTTCGGTATCTGTTCCAACCTGATACTGATACAGCATTGTACCATGTTTCAAGTCTCTGATACTTCTGTATCAGACGGTCCCAGGAGGCAACAAAGCTCCGCGTACGCAGACCGTGCGACCGGAAGGAGAATCTGATACATTATTTATCACGCCTGGTAATTCTCTACCTCTGATACTCTCATGCCCGCCTGATACAACCAGTATCAATCAGTTCAACATTCACTGCAGTTCGTCCTGGCCGTGTATCACCATGTTGCGGGCTGTCATGCTTTGTAGTTGTATCTTTATAGTGAAATAAGGAATGGATAAGTGCACGAAAAAGACTTCATTTGTGTGGAATTTTTTCACGGAAAATAATGAGTTTGCTAATTGTAATTTGTGTAAACAAAAACTGAGTTATAAATCATCGACTAATCTGAAGAAACATTTGAAAAAACATTGATATAGTATGCTCACTAATGTACCTGTTTTTTTTAATTTTTTATTTTTGATAAAATCGTGAATTTTTAATGTATAAAAACACTAGTTACTAATTGTTTTCGAAAAAAGAAAGTCCATATGTTGATTACATCTGTTATTAGTGTCAACTGAGAATTTATTTGCATTTTCATAGCTGTTAGGTGCACAAATATAAATATTATATCTTGTATTAATGTACTTTTTAATATTAAAATTTCATTAGTTTTATTATTGAACGAGACGGTGCACGCACTGCGCACTGAGCGTACTTTGAAGTAGGACAATAAACAAAACGACTTGTAACCAGGGCTGCCACTCTGATATTCATGAAAAACCTAGATAACCTACAAAAAAACCCAGACACATGGGTAAAAAACCCAGATGCGTCTAAAATGCTATCGTTGAAAATGTTTGCGTACTAATTCAAAAATATAAACATAACTGGTTTTAATATAAAACAATTAATTACCTTACAAGACTGAAAACGGTTAAATACAACCAATACAAGAAAATTACACTGCAGCAAAATGGCTGTATAAGTAATTCTTGGACCAGCACATATCATAAAAAAACCTACAAATATATACATGACAAAACAAACACCATCACTGCATTCTTTAAACCAGTAATTGTTTTTATAAAACTGCATCATGTACGTTAGTCTTTATTCAGAGTCTGATTCTACAAGATTGGTTTGAAGGTTAATTGTTGCATTGGTTTTGTGTTCTGCAAGCCTCTTTGAAGAATGTGTCTAATTTAATATTCGACTTAGCTTCTTGAAAACTAGTTTTGTGTTTATATGTATTTTTGTGTGTGAAACACACAGACTTGTTTGCATTTATCAAACAGATATTGCAACAGATGCAGTAGCTACTACCTTTATTATTGTTTTAGGTATAAAAATAATTAAAATTATAAAAAACCTAGAATTGTTGGAATTCATTATTTAAAAACCCAGAAACCCAAACACCATTGGAAAAACCCAGATCTGGGTGGAAAAACCCATGAGTGGCAGCCCTGCTTGTAACAATATCGCTTTGCGCCTCTCCTTCAAGGCTTCAACGCCTTCCCCTGCGCTTCCTCCCCTACATTCTTTCCCTTCTTTATCCCTTATTCGTCGTTCCTGCTCCCTCCCCTTTCACAAGCTCCGCCCAAGTGACCGTCATCTGCGATCGGGTACTGCGCTCATTGGCCGTGGTGTTGTTCCAGGTGAATTCTGAACTGATACTAGTCTCTGATACTTTTCAAGTGTACTCGTTTGCCATTCCTGATACAGGCGCGTATCAGTGACAAAGTATCAGGTTGATACTTTTCGACCCACCTCTAGGGCATCCCCCTTGGTTTAAGTGTGACAAATTTGGCCGCTGCTGCAGAGGGGGAGGGGGGTATATGAAGGTTTGGGACAAGCGAGAAGTGTGCCGGAGTGCTTCAGAATATAACAAACTAAAAGTTCAACAAAATTTAAGTATGAACAACCCAAAAACTGGATAATCGTCCCGGCTAATTGAGAATTTACTGTGGTTATAGTATGCAAACCTAACGGTCACTAAAATGGTAAACTACTTGTATCACAATGCCCTCTTAGAGAATGATTTGATAACATGCTTGGAAATGAATTTTTTTTTATTAATGGAAATAGTCTGTTACCCTCAAGTATTACCTATATTCCAGTACATTTAAAGCTACCAATAACCAATCTCAAATTGTTGTTAAATAATTTTTAAAAATAGAATTATTTTAGTAATTTTTTACAAGTGTCGCTAATCTGCAGAATTAAAAATTGTAAAAAGGGCATTTTTAAGTTACTTTCATTATGTTTGATGATGCTGTAAAACAATATTCAGTAATCCCGAAGCAGATTAATGTTTTTATAAAAAAAAATTAAACCTGCATTTACACCCTTCTTGAAATGTTTTCCAATCATTCTCAGAAATTACTTAGCGTCTTTTCGTGGGGAAAAAAATACTGAAAATTGTATTTTTGAGCACTACAAAAGTTCTATTTCCTGAACACAGTGTTTTGAAATTCCTACTGAATTCTGAGAAACTCGCAAATATGCTGACCTTTGATGTAGGAAAATTATGGGGTAAAAGCCATTAAAAACAAGGAAAATCTTGATTGAAAAATGATTAAAATCAGTGTTACAATTGTACTTTAGTTACTTTAACATTAATGATATAAGAACAACAAATTCAATTTGACAATTCTCCCCTCCACCCCATTATGTGAGTCAAATACGTCTTAAAATACAAACAACACCAATCTGCAAAAATACACAGTATTGTACAAATTTAAAATAATTGAAATGCAATTAACCTAAAGTAACTTTTCTTTATTGTTGCAATCATTTACACAACTACAAAAAAACATGTAAAACAACTTTAATAATTAGAACGCTATCATACTTGATACAACTACTCCTAAAAGAACAAACACACAGAGATAACATGGTGTTGATAAAGTATGTATATGAATAGACCCTTGAACCGTAAACCTTTTGCACGGTTGTTGCAACAGAATCACCACAATGGTTAGTAAAACTAAAATATAACACAGTTGAAAAGTCTGTAAATTTGTTGTAGGAAGAAGCCGCTATTTTAGATAATTATCTCGTTCTCAAAGGGGCGTTGAGCTACTTCAAGTAGTGTACCATTTTAACGGTTGGTTAGGTTAGCTAAGCTGCATTAGAAATACTGTGAAATTGTGTGAATAGTTGGCTAGGTTAGGTACAATACTTCAAAAATATATAAAATATGTGTGAATTGTTGGTTTGGTTAGGTTAGGTTCGCTGCTCTAAGATACTGTAAAATGGTGTGTAAGGTTGGTTAGGTCAGGTCAGCTACATTAATTACAATTGTTGCCAATCTAACAACCATCAATCCTATTTTACCATACTTCAATTATAGTTAACCGAACAAACTTTTACAAGATTTAAAAGTTTTGTAATGTAGTTAACCTAACTAATTGTTAAATTCGTAAACTACTATTGAAATACTTGAAACATCGCTATGCCCTTTTAAGTTGCAGACACATTATAAAAAAATGGCAGGTACTAAAAAAAAAAATCCATTTTCAGATTTTGATTTGCTTTTTTTGTGGCACCCTTAAAATAACAGATTACCAATTTCAGTGTTTTAATGCAGCTAACCTACCATCACACAATTTTGAAGTATTTTAATATACCTATCCTAACCTAACCAACCATTCTATCTAACAATCTCACAGAATGTATACCTACTGTAGCTAAATCAACTTAGTGATTTGTTTTAATGGTAAATGGCTTTAGATCAGAAATGACCACAGCCACCAATCTAATTACTTTCCTCAATCCTATTTTTAATGAAGTCATTAGCAGGGGTCAGGTGGATGCCTGCTATTTTGATCTTGCTAAAGCTTTTGATACTGTAAACCATTCATTACTATTAGGCAAGTTACATAATTTCGGTCTTAGTGAAAATTATGTTAATTGGTTTTCTAGCTACCTTAAAAATCAAACTTTTTTTGTATCTATCAACAACTCCAATTCTTCAAATTTTATAGCTAGATCTGGAGTTCCTCAAGGTGGTACCTTGTCTCCTTTACTTTTTAACATATTTATTGATGACATTACTCAAATTCTGAATCATTCTTGTGGCACTCTATTCGCAGATGATCTAAAAATAAGTAGAAAAATTTTCTCTTTTAATGACTGTTTATTATTACAAACTGACATTAATGAAATTAATAAATGGTGTAAAGCCAATCTTGTGACCCTCAACAAAGGCAAAACAAAAATAATATCCTTTACCAGAAAATACCTTCCTATCAAATACGATTATAAATTGGGCAACACCTTAATTCAGAAATCCTCTTCTCTCAAAGATTTAGGTATCATTCTAGATTCTAAATTGTTCTTTCACCAACATGTTCAACATTTAATTTCTAGTTCCCGAAGAACATTAGCTTTAATTAAGTATGTCACATGTTATGCTACCAAAACTGATTCTATCCTCTCACTTTATTTACTATTAATTAGGTCAAAACTAGAATACTGCTCAGTAATTTGGAACAACATCAATATGTGCGATAATATGAAAATTGAAAACATACAGAATAAATTAATAAATATTATTATCCAAAAACAACTTCCTCTACCCAATTTGATATCTCTCTCAAGTCGAAGAGAATTACTTGACTTTATTTTTATTAAAAAATGTTATACTAACAAATTAAACTGTAAATATATACTTGACAACACCGGTTTAAGAGTACCTCCTTTTAACAGTCGATTAACTTCCACTTTATGTACAGTTAACAGAAATAATGATATTATCTTTAGTCTAATAACCAATTTTAATAAATTTGATAAAGACTTTAATTATTTTCCTTAGTTTCTAATGATCATATGTGTTTTAGTTCTGTATTGTCTAAATTGTAACTTTTGATTTTTGTTTTATTGTCTTTCGTTATGTGTGTTTTGTTTTTATATGTATTATGTTGTATTGTTTTGTGTTTTTCATTTATGTTTATTTTTGTGAGTGTATATGTATCTAATTGTGTGCCAACCATTAAAGGCTTTGTCCTGTTGGTTGGCATGTTACAATTACAAATAAATAAATAAATAAATAAATAAATAAATTAGTTGTTAATTACTTGAAGTATAGAAATGCTCTTTAGAGAATGATCGGAAAATATGTTAGAAAGTAGAAAAATGCATCTTCTTTTTTTAACGCAAATGTTATTCTGCTACAGAATTACGTGGAATTGCGAGTTTTCAATTAGTTTGCCATATGAAAGGTTGGTTAGGTTAGGGTAGGTTAGTTAGCTATATTAAAAATAGTTTATATTATGTGAATGTTGGTTAGGTTAACTACATTAAAAATCCTGTAATATTATATCATTAATTAGGTTTGGTTAGATACATTTAAAATACTTTTAAATAGTGTGGATAGTTTGGTTATCTATATTTGAAAAACAGTAGAATGTTTGGTTACGTTAGTGACATTAAATATATTGTTGTGTCGTCGCCTGGTCGACTAGCCCCTGAATGCTATTATTTTGTCGGCTACTCAGTGTTCGGTAGAGGGGGGTTCGGGCCGCGTGGCCAAGGGACTTAGTCACCAGAATAACAATTGACACACTCGAAGACAGTTTCCAGATTCTTTATATACGGTAAATCGAACCCTTTACAGGGGGCTGCCGCGTTTCCGCCTGTGACTGTTTCTGTAGGGCGAAGCCTGGTTCCGCGCACTTATACTGTATTGGAAAAATACGTGACGTCCCGATCGTGACGAGCATTACCCACGCCACTAAGACTTGAACTCGCTATGACTCGCGCAATCAGCTGACTGCCTGACCGGACAACACAGTGTCCGGGAGGGCCCGTAAATTACAGTACGCGAAATGGCGAATATCCAGTCCACAAATGTAATCCGCGACTCGTAAACCTCCAGAGAAACATGCATGTGAGAAGAATGACAAACTGCAAACCACGACTGAATAATGATGTGACACACTCGCCTGAATGACAATGCGACTGTAGGAAGTGAAATTCCTTCTCCTCGGCAAGGTATGAATTACAGCAAGACACCGCGCCCGTTCCGCTCTCACCGTCTTGGAGCGTTGCGCAGACACGTCCGATGTCTCCCGCACCCAGCTGCCAACTGACTGCTTCCCCGCCTCGCGCGCCCGAGCGCCCGCGTCCCTCCCCTCTCCGCGAGCCCGTGGAACACTCTCATTGGTCACAGGCGGAAGCCACGGCCTTGGCGCCCGGTGAACAAGCAAGAACTTATTACATAACTTATACATAACACTTCAAATAATAAAATTAACTATTTACAGTAAAGGATGTTAAAGAATATTTACAATAATTAGTCACGTCCGGTTCTTAGGTATTTACATTGAATTTCCCCTGGCGCGCGAACCTCTCTTCCCTCCCCTGCCCTAGCCGCACAGCACAATCGTCGCACACGCAACCCAGGGCAGGAGAAGGCGTTGGCGTGGCATAACGGGCTGTGAGAGCTGGGTCGACACTTGGGTCGACGTCAGTTGTATGACAATCAAGAAACATTAGCTCAAAAATACCTTTTTTGCATTTTTTTTTATGTTCGAGCCCCACTTGTAACAAATTATTGTATTTTTTTAGTGTTTCTTGCTTTATTATGCACCAAAGGTATGTTTATGAGCTCTGATTGGATTCTTAGAAATTGTTTAGTGGAGTGGGCTATGAAAACTAGAAATATTTTGGTGTGAAAATAATTAATTACAATAAAAAAGTAAAAGTGGAAATTTCCCAACTGCAGAACTTTCCCGTACTATGTTATCCTTCACAAAGGGTTCTTTTACTTCAGATTTTAGCCAGAATTTAATATAAACTTTTGTGAGAATTTAAACTAATTTAGGTGAGGCTGGCCCATCCTATTTGACCTGTATCCTGAGAGGAATGGGACCATCTGCAGGAACACCATAGGCCTTCACAGGGTCCTCGGTGGTGTAATCGCTTACATGTCATGCTCATGTGGTGAGGGTCGTGGATTTAATGCCAACACCCCTCACCCAGCATTATTCAAATTTATGAGCACGATTTTGGTACTTAAGTGGTTCAGAGCCTACTATAATTTTGGAGGTTACGTAGCCTTAATAATCTTTGCATAACTGTGTGGCATAAAATCTTACCTAACCAAACTAAAACAGTGACCAAGAAAAGGATACTCAATTTTAGAAATAGGAACACCATTGAAAGAAATAAAGAATAACTTGCCTGTATCTGTGGCACTATAAATCTTTGTTACAAACTGTTTGGGTATTAGTATTGGTTTGGAATATGCCATACAACATGAATTCAATGAATTATTCAAGTAAGGGTGCAATATCTATATAGGTTACTTACATTTTAAAATACTTTTAATTATTAAGGAAGGTTGGTTAGGTTAAGTTACCTACTTTAAAAATAGGTAATTCCTAACCAGATATTCAAATGATTTTACTTTAATTTAAAAGAAGTTAACCTAACTAATTGTCCACATTATTTTAAAGTATTTTTAATGTAGCCAATCTAACCAAACTGACCTTTCAATATTTCGATACATTCTAAGAAGGGGATTTAAATTAATTTAAATAAAATATTTATTTACTATATATTTTTGTGTCAGGTTTTTGTATGTAGGCCTATATAGGCTACAGTATTGCAAAAACAAATTGCATGCTAAAAATATTAAGATCGCTAGAATTTGAAATTTTTCGTAGTATCTGCTTGTATACAAGTACAAAATTGATAGTGTTAAATTATTAAAAAAAAAAAAAGTAGAATTTTACAAATTAAATCATTCATCCCTTTCTTTTCAAAAAATCAGTTCAAATTAAATGTGTAGTTGTGTGAACAATTTGAATTTCAGAGAAACTATTGCATGCTAGAAATTATAATAAAACTTACTAGATGGATGGATTACAGGTTTTGTCCATTTTAATTGTGTGCACTTGGCAGGCAACTTGCGACAAAATTTACTTGCAGTGATCGGCTATAACAACATACCTATATAACATGATCAAAAGGTTTAATCATGAGAATGTAGCTCAAAGTGAATGAATAATTTAGTATTTAATAGCCAACACAATCCAACACTAAATCAACGTCAAGATAGTGATTGGCTGGGAACTACTAATGACTAAATTTGACTAACTTTCATGTTTGTCACGAATAACAATAGTTTTGAACTATTGATTTAGTCAATAATTTTTATTTGCTTGTGCCCATCACTAACTACAGGTAGAGGTTTACTATAAATACAACTAACTATCTTTCCTTTTATAACAAGTATGAACATTAAACATGTCGTTTGGGTTTTTTTTTCGGATAGACTGAAACTGTGTAACTTGGGCGCCACCACGTGTAGGGGCACGTGGACCCGGCCGTTGACCTAATCTAATGAGATATTGATGTTCAGAGCAGGATGGTATATGTCTTCTTTAATAAGAATATCAGTTGATGGGGAAACTGTACATTGCGGTAAATAAGTAAAACATAAGTTGAGCAGGTTAATGTAACATATGGTATTATTAGTCTGTCTTAGACCCAGACTAGATATAAAGTTAACCAGTCTATTTCTGATATGCGAGTTTAGAATATGAGCAGTCGTATTGTTTGACCAGTCGACCCTGGGTGCATTAAAATCACCAATTAGCACAAAGCCATTAAGGCAGAAACCAAGTTTTTCTTCTAAGGTTTCAAGGTAAGAAAGGTAAAGATTCGGCAATGTGTCAGGGGGTAGGTAAACGTTGCCAAGAGTCAAGAATTTATTTGGATTTACTTTGACACACGGCTTGAATACCTGGATAGTCATATTTGGTTATTGGTTAGACTGAATTAAAGTTACTTTTGTTAGAGGCAATTAGTGCACCACCACTTTTTTTTGATAATAGTAATTCATTTCTATCATTTCTGAAGATTGAAAATTGGTCAGTAAAATAATGGTAATTAACTCTTTTGTCACTAAACCATGTAAGGCATATAATGTCATAATCTTAATTTATAAGATTTACAAAGAATTCATTTGACTTGGTGCGCAAGCCTCTAACATTTTGATAAGCAATTGAACACTCGTTGGACCACTGATCCGAGATGAAATGTACTGAAGAGTAATTACGATGCTCCTTCGGGCACCACAAAAGATATTGATGAAGAGCTCGAATGAGTCAGGAGTGAAGTAACAGTGCTACTTGCCTTGGGGAGCTCATTTGTTGAGCGAGCGTTAGAAGCGTTCGATTGTGAGTTGAGATAAGTTTACCTTAGTTTTCTTATGACGGTGGAAACGTAATTTTATCACAATTAAAAATTTCACTCTTATCCATGGCTTACACTCATGAACTTTGACTTATGCTCCAGCAGGGATCAAGTTCTGGCACGAGCGGCCTTCCCTATCATGGAGATGGGGACTACTGCATTGTGGACCGAAACGTCTGTGAACTCTGGCCCACATTGTAAGGAGTTAGTTATGATTTGACAATGTTTTTTTCTTTCATACGTTTGGGGATGGATTGGATACGGGAAGAGCCTTTTGGATCTGTGGTTTGAGTTTTATTTCTCCTGTAGTGTTCATGGACTGCTGTTATGTTTTCTAGTACATATTTGTAGTGTCCTCTATGTGTGTGCGTGTGTACTTATATTTTAATGTGTATAGTTGCCTTTCGTCATTAGGAATCACCCCTATATTTTTGTGGTGTAGGTATTTTTTATTTTATTTTTTTGGTCAATGTATTGTACTACTCCAGTGTGTAACGTGTGCATATTGTATGGTTCATGGCCACAGGTATATATTTTTAGTTTTTGTTTTGTTATGAATTTCCAAGTGAATGGATTATTTTTTATTTCACTTGCGGCTTGTGTGTGATAGTAGTGCAGCTCTTGTAAATCTTACTTAACTCATTTTTGTCAATTGGTCATTACTCTCCCTGTTGTGGAAATATACTTATGTTTCAAATTCATAGTGCGAAGGTTTTAACATGGGAGGCTGCAGGTGACTGGCTCACTCAAGGACTCTGGATTCTTTGTTCCTGGCTGGGTAGCGGAGTACATACATTACCTGCCTCAATGTTATCCACAAATTCTTCTGGTTGGGAATGGGCTGGTGGGAGGACTTGGTCAGACTGTAGTCTGAGAATGGCAGTTGGATGAGCACAGGCGAAAACAGTGTGTTCGTGTGTATTGATTGAGGTCTGGAGAGCTAAACTGTGTGCTCTCAAGTGTGGAGGAGAAATAACAATGTAGGGGTTATAGCTGAAACATCACCTTTGATGGTGGCAGTTGCATTTGTACTCTGTCTGGACCCATTTATTGTATTGGAATGCTCAACAGTATTTCAGAAGTAACAGTGATATATAAAACTTTAATAAAATTATTTTCAAATCTTCCATATTTAATGTTGAAATGCTTTGAACTGAGAAGTTTTAATTTTATGTTCATTCATTACTGAGTTGAGTGTGTACATTTGGTTTGTTGATATACGTGTGTGTGTATTTCTGTGCAAATTTAGAAAGAATTTATGATGATACGGAATCAGCAGTGAGTACGGAACTAAGGAAAATATTTCTACTTCTGCTTGGTTGAGAGTGTGTCTACTGTTGCAAGTTCTTTGGAAAAATATAGAATGCCCAAACATATGAAAGGCTAGATTGTAAGCAAAACCCATCATTTGAACATCCAATTTGCGAGAAGTGCAACAAGCTGTTTGCTTGAAGAGATAATTGCTGAAGGCATGTGAGGAGCTGAAATGCTGCTCACAACATTGGAAATAATGATAGAGCTTCATTGCTATAAATGAATGAAACGTAAAATGAAAATTTTTATCTCTAAAAATATTGTAGTTATTCCTTGGCACCTTGCAATGGTGTTGAGGTAAAATGAGGTACTGATTTTAAAGGACCTAGATATCATGTAAAATGCAAGAAAATTTACACCTTTTTCTAGACAAGTGAGGGAACATGAGGGAAATGATGATTACAAGATTAAACTATTGTTGAGCACTTCCATCAAATATGCATAAACATCTAGTTGATCTAGTGGAAAATGCCTCTGTTGATAACTGCGAAGATGGTAATGTGAATGGTGTTCAGTATTTTGACAGTAAACGTTTAAAGAAAATGGTTATAGCAAAAGCAATTGATTACACATGGAAAGATCCAAACTTGTTAGTAGACAGGTTAAGACTTTCACATTGTTCGCAAAATGCTGGTTATTTATCTGTCACAGCTGCAGTATGAACTATAATCATGTCATTCAAGATAGCAGGCTTTATAATGTAAGTCTGTCTGCGTGGATCATTAAAAGTATATGACTGTTAGTGTTGATAAATCTTGAATATATTTAGAAATATTTGTAAATATTTTTAGTCAAACTTTGCAATACAACTATGTTGGTTGTAGGTAGTGAGACATAAGTATAAATATGTGCATTTTTTAATGCAATAGACAATTGTGATACATGTGTGATATTAACATGATTGTAGAACTTGTGACAAAAGTTCCTGTGTACTCAAGCTTCAAATGCAGCATGAATTATGTGAGACGGCAAGCACAAGCACTGCATTGGGTAGCTAGCAAGCAGTCCACACAGCAATCTGGCTGATGTGTATAATTCTAGTGTGTAGAGAGTATCACAGTATACACAAGTGTTCAAACAATGTGTGTTTGTTGATTTTACAGGATTTTACGTTGTATGATTGTGTATACAGGCGTAATGATTATAGTGGTCTCCAAACTACTTTAGTACTGACTCAGAGCACACAAATTTGAGTCATCATACTGGGGGGTTGGGATCTAATCTATGATGCTCTCCACATGAGAATGACATGTTTGCAATCATATTCACCCATGGCTCTTAGCTTGTAGGTGTAGTATTTTATTTTTACTGTTGTTTGTGGAATTTCTTGTTCCAGTTACTGTATCTGCTTTTTATACTTTGTTGACAGGTTAGGAAGATGCAGTGTGACAAGGAGCTGTCTAGTTGCACATTTTCATCACCAATTGGTTCTCTGAAATTGACTGTATGTAAACTTGGTATCCACGTGTTGAAAATTCAAAAAGGAAGAAAAAATAACACGTAAGAATGAATTATGATTAATGTAGAGGCCATTGTCATTGTTCTGGGTCTTTGGCCACATAACATGTGTGGTGACCACAATAGGTTGCTTTAGAATTATTTATTTCAATGGTAGTCGGTGTAACGAATTGTGTTGCAGAGTAAGTACTATGTAATTTTCTGCAGTACAAGTCTCTGCAGCTACATAAGAAATCAGTTAGTACAATTGCACAAAATGATTGAAGTGAAATAACCTTTGAGCAGTATTCATTCGGTTTTAATGGACTACTTATACTGAACAGTTTAATAAATTGGTGTTAAAGAATTCTGCAAGTGGTGCTGAAGAATTGTCTATGAAGAAATTGATTAGTATAAATCATTAATTTTTTTTCTTAGCAATCTTTGATCAAGAGATAGTGCATATGACCTTATACAATCAAAATAAATTATAATATGGCATTTTAATTAGACACTGATAAGTAAGGGTGATCATAGTGCCAAAAATACAAATATAAAGATTATATGTTCTGTACCACCAGCAAGGTTTTAACACTCCAAAATGCCAGCATTCAATGTGCAGCAAATTTACAACGCATAATACCTACTTATGAACATTATTCCCTACATTTTGAAACAATTATCCATCTTTCATTACAAATTTGTCTTTTATAATATCTCTACAGTTACCCGATTCCAATTTTTATATTACTTTCTGTAATCTAGGATCACTATTCACTTTATTTTGCAGTTCCCCTGAAAATTCCTTCAGGCCAGTTTCTGCCTCTGCCATTTGTTTACATAAAGTTTGATTTTGAAACTCCTTCATCTGTGTAGCCTGTTCATTTGCCACCACTTGTGTTTTCCCTGGAACGTGTTGTATGTACAAATCGTATTCTAGGAAGGCTAAAATCCACCTAGTGATTCTACCATGTAGTAATTTACAAGCACTCATATGGCATAAGACTTTGTGATCTGTGAGAACGGTTGTTTTCCTACCATAGATGTAGGTGCGAAACTTAATGCTTGTACATACTATACTTAGTAACTTCTCTGTGGTAGTGTAATTTATTTCTGCTGAATTTAGGGCTCTACTGGCAAAACTGATAAGAACCTGTTCCCCTTCCTAATTTTCCTGAAAAAGCATGGCACCTACTACTTCATTTGATGAATCACATGCAATAAAAAATTTCTTATTTAATTTTGAATGGTGTAGCAAAATTTATTTTTCCGATTCCAGTTTCAACAGCTCTACCAAGTGTTCCTGTTCCAATCCCCATTCCCAGCATTGCCCTTTCTGTAGTATGTAGGTTCCTTAAAGGCACACAAATGTTGCTAAAATCTGGTATGTATTTACAGAAAAAATAAAAAAAAATCCTATTAACCTCTCTAGCTGTTTTGTGGGTAATGGGTATTCCCTTATTGCTTTCAGTTTGTCAGGGTCAGTGTGAATTCCCTGTGCATTTACAACATTACCCAAAATTTTGATTTTTGTAAATTTGCTGTCACATTACCTTCTTGTAATTTTCTAAGGACCAAGTGAATTACATGGCAATCTTCCTCGAATGTTTTGGTTGCAACTAGAATGTCATTTACATAAATAGTTACTAAATCAAGTATATCATGCCCCAAAACTTCTTCCAGCCCTCGAAATGACTTACTGATACATTCAAACATTCAAACCAAATGACAGTCTTTTGAAACAATAGGTCTTAACCCTGATACAAAAAAGCTGTGCACGCCCTCGACCCTTCAACTAACGGGATCTGCCAATAAGATGCGACTAATTCATTCTGCGAGAAATATTTGCAACCTTCAAATTTTTGTACAAGTCGTCCATAGTTTCTGGTGACTCCCTATCTGATCTGATTTAATATTCGAGCATCTAAAAATAATCTAACTCCCCTCCCCCATTTTTCTTTTTAACGACTACCGTGGTATTCAAATACTCAGAGCTACATCTTTCAATAATGTCAATGTCAACCATAATTTGGATTTTGTTTTTGACTGCAGATCTGAAATTATAGGTTACTGGGTAAGGCCTCTGTACAAAAGGTTTATCTTTCTTTAATTCCAACTCACATACGTATTTGTTATTAAGTCTGGGGAAATTTGTGAACCTGCAGAATTTGTCTCAATTTAGCTTCTGCTGCTCAGTACCACTATGCAATTCAATTTGTTCAACATCTACTGCTGTTATGTACTCTCCAAAAAATTACATTCAAACTCTACTTCTGTCTCAACATCATTTCCCATTATTAATTGAAGACTTAACTACTATGTTTTCCTATCTGTTTCGAAAGACGTTTGAGTCTCTGTTAAAAATGAATAAATTGTCTTGAATATCAATAATGGCATCATTTCCCTGTAACCTATCAGCTCCTAAGACCATGTTAACATTTAATTTTTTTACCACAAGGAAGAGACTCCACATTACTGCCTCTCCAAATTTGGTTTACAAAATTACTGGTTTCTTTACATTTTTATTTCTAACCCCAGTGGCTCCTACAATAGTAACATTAGAAACAGGTAGCACAGCCAACGATTTTGTCACTCTTCTTCCCCGCAAATTAAAAAATCCCTCTGACTTGCAGTCGCCTCGCTACCTGAATCGACCAACATGTTTACTTTTGTGTTTGTAGCCATTAATTCCTCTTGAATATATGGACAAATCCCAATTTTTCCTTTCAACAATTTTGAAGTGTTGTCAGTATCCACTAACAAATCGTCCCTATTATGTGTAATTTTGTTATGTTGGCAATTTTGCAGTACTTGACACTGAGACACTGCCCCCTGCTCACCTGGTTTAAATTTCTGTCATTTTCCAGTCTTCCTTATATTCATGCATCTCCCTGTCAGTTCTATTGCTGCCTTTCCTGTCTGTCCTGTTCTCCACCCTCACCTTGTTGTTGGAGACGATCCTGCCTCCACCTGGACCGCGAGTCATTTATTGGCCATTCCGGTCGCTGGGGCTGTCTTATCTCCTGTGGCTGCTGCTCTTTGGGTTGGAGGGTCCTCTCCCAGGGTAGTCCTCTCTGCCTGCCTCTCAGTTCTTCCTCCCACTCGTTCCTCCTGGCCAACGTTTTGAGCAAGGCCCTAGCTCCCAATATGCAGTTTTGCACATGATAATAGAAGTGATGTACGATGTGTGAAATAAACCTCTCATCTTTAATAGGATTATTCAAGAATTTTGATTGCAAGTACAACCTTTGCTCGTAACTTGCCATGGGACTATCCCTTTCCCGATTTCCCTGAAAACAAGCACTGTAAAAAATCATCCTGGACATACAGCTCAATAAGTACTTATTTAAAAAGGCAGTTTTGGCTTCCTCAAAGGTTCTCCATTTGCTCTCCTTCTGCATTGCCAATTGCAATGCCGTCCCATCAAACCTTATAATAAATAACTCCACCTGTTGTTCATCAGAACCCTTCAGATAGCCGAATACCATCTCACGCTTGGTAATAAACTGTAAGGGGGTCGCCTCTCTGTCAATGAAGCTTATTTCCAATGAGATGTAGGAAAACAAATGAGCACTGGAAAAAAGAAGCAGCCTGACAACCCAACTATCCATGCTTACAAATGGTAGAATCAGGCGCACATTCTGAAATTAAAACTTAGAACTTAATAATCTTACTCAAAATTAAATAAACTTAAAAGTACTGCCTGTCCCTTTGGCCAGATACTTGTAGTCACAACCTAGGTCATCAAGCTGCTGTCTTTGATTGCTGCGTGCCGTTTGCGGTAGTGTGACCAACTCATATTACATGAATGTCTTCTGAACTAAATCTGTTCCAAAGCAGTACCTGTACTGTAACTGAGCTCACCTTTTTACTGGAGCCTTATAAATTCAGTGAAAGTTCACAGCAATAGCAACCTTTTTAAACAAACTGGTCTGACGGTAACATTTGCGTAGGGTACATTCTTCATCGTATCATTCTTTTTTAACTTTCTGTGCCATATAAGCATTGTACTCCAGAGAAGCAGCAATCCTGGAACATTAAATGTCATTTTCTGACCAGGTAATAACAGTTTAATGTATAAAAGTTGTGATCTGGCCAGGATAACCAGCCATGTGACGTACTGTGGTCAGATTTGCTGTGCCATCATTTTCCCAGCATTCCGCAATAAAGACATTTAATGATACACGCTTATTTTAACTTCATGCTGCTGTGTTTTTTTGCATTTGAATGAATAATGTACTAAATAAACAACTTAACATTTCTTTCATTGACTTTCAGCTTTGTAGTACGAGTAAGCAAAGTATGAATATTTTTTAGGGAATCAGTTGTGTTACTGACTGAAGAATCTACAACGTCTGAAGGAAAGGCACGACTTGAGGAGTGTCTTTATTGGTTTCGTGAGTATTTTGAAAAAACACCTGAAGTCAAATCAGCGTTTGGACCACCAGTGTGCAAATCACTGTTTGCAGGTAATTCAAATTAATTGATCTATAATTATCAATCTATTTGTCTACGTGGGAGCATGAGATATATTAAATAAAATGTGTGTGTTTATTTTTCAGATTCTTTTCAAGATAAAGTACTTCAGGTTTTGAGGCAGCAAATTACGTTTGGAAAAGTGATTTCCTATGCAGCCCTTGCAGAGTTAGCAGGAAAAGATAAAAGTAAGTATTTTTGTTAACAATTCATTTTATTTTAGTATAAATTATGTTCATATTCAGTTAAATATTAGATTATGGCTTTGTATTTGTTATCACTTACAATCTAAATTCCACCCTAAAAATAAAACTACCACAAGTTAAAGAGAATTTGTTATAGTTTTGATAGTAAGACTTAAAACATTACCAAACCTATTACAACCACATGTTAGAAAATGAATTGGATTTAGTTAAGTTGGTTAAATTATAATTTTGAAGTGGTGAGGGAAAATGACTAATGAACCTACTAAAAATGCACTATTTGCTGAAAATCTGACTTAAATATTTAGGTAACATTTCTATTTATACTAGTTGATTGACTACACATAGTGGCTGGAAGTTATAAATAAACAGTAGTCTTGTTTCCTGCACAGAAAACCTTCAGTAGCCATGATAATGTGGGGAATAGACTTTTAAATTATCAAGAATTGTGGTAGAATCTTCAGAGCGGACTCTGTCAATTGTTATAGATAAGACTTCAAGTTAAATGTGGATCTTGAGGAAACACAACTTACACGCGGTTGTGGCGTATTTGGGTTTTAGCATTTTCTCTGAGAGTGAAACCATCCAGTCATAAAAATGTTTTGGAAGTGGTGAAGTTTAAATGAAACCAGAAATGAATAGACGCTAAGTGCACCCTGCGTGACATGTGAAATTCGTAGTAAGTAAATCTTTGAAAATTTCAGGCTCCCTCCTCCTCCCTGTGTCCCCTGGCACTAGTCCCACCAGGCAGGAAGTGTCGCAACACCAGTTGCCCGTGCGCCAACTCAAAGAGCAAGAGACACTGGTTGCTTTCAGGGTATGGTGTCGCCACATGGTTTCATGATAGTAGATTCAGTGGTCCGGCAAGGTAACCCGGGGTGTTGGCCCCCCAGGATGCTGCTAACTCCACAGCACAAATGAACCTAGTATATAGGGGTCTACACACGGTCGTCCCAGTCGGAAGCCACAAACTCACTGTCTCTTCGACTGAGTTGGCTGCTGGGGAGGGGGGTTTATGACAGGGTCAACCATCGACCTTTAGTCCCTCGACTGTTCATTGATCCGTTGTCACCTGTCCTCTGCATCACGCCACTTTATCACCAGTCCGTGCCAACCTTCCTCGCCAATGCAACTTCGGACTATTTCCACCAATCTCTCTCCCCCTCCCCCCTCCCCCTTCCTCTGCTATTGTCCACATACCTTTTATGCAATTTTACTTTGACTCTCCACATAGTAAACACAAAAAGCTACCAAAAATCCACAATAAACAATGTAAACACCATCAACTCTTATTACAACATACAGTAGAACCTCGCATATCCGACCATGACGGGACCAGGCCATGGTCGGAACGGCCAAAAGGTCGGATATCGGGAGGAGCAAAAAAAAACGACTTTCTCAGATAGAAAAACAGCTATATCGTACTGTAATACAACTTTATTGTAAAGTATGTACTTATAAAAATGTTGCTGTATATATTTCAAACATTTACTGTTTTTAAATTAAATGAGATCAATAAAATCTAAGCATACCTTATTTAAAGAATTCAGTAATGGACTTTTGTTTTAATTTTGTCAATCTTGACTTTGCAGAAGTGTCCCTCCACTTTTTTGCCCACAATACGTCAATTGGGTTTGCATTTGGATGTTGCTCAATGTATTTCAGCGCAACTTCGAAGGCGTCCTTAGCAGCAGAATGACTCACTACGTTGTCACCGGTGGTTTCGTCTTCATCCGAGTCGATATCTTCTTCCACGGCTTTGTTCTGCACAACAGCGATAATTTCGTCGTCATTTAGTTCTTCATTGGTGTCTTCCGAAACATCAGCTTCAACAAACCACTCTTCTACATCATTCATCTGGAGATCATGCTGAACACTTGTAAATTTTGTAATACTTCTGTGTTGTCTGTCTCAACTTGTGCTTCTGTCTCAGGTTCTTCTTGTTTCAATGATGGCCAAATCTTTTTCCAAGCCTTCTGAAGGGTAGTTTGATTAATTTTGTCCCAGGCTGCAGCAACGGTGTAGATTGCGTCTTTTATGTTGAAACTTTTCATCGCCTCAAAAAGGTTACCTCGTTCTTCTGTTTTGTCCAGCCGAGAGCCGACATATTTTCTTCTGTATCTTCTCTTTAACAACTCGATGACGCCCTGATCCATAGGTTGTATTAAAGGTGTAACATGGGGCGGTAAAAATAAAGCCTTGATGTTTCCTTTATTTAATTCACATTCAGAGGGGTGACTAGGAGCGTTATCTAACAGCAAAACAGCACGAGCAGGTAAGTTTTTAGACTTTAAATGTTTTTTTTACTGCGGGGACAAAATCGCCAAAAAACCACTCCTTAAATAAATCGCCATCCATCCAAGCAGATGATTGATTCCGATAGAAAACTGGAAGTGTTGCCATGTTTAGATTTTTGAATGCTCTTGGTTTCTTAGATTTTCCTATGATGAACAGCGGCATTTTGTGGCTTCCCGTGGCATTGCTACAAGTTGCAATTGTGAGCCTGTCTTTAGCCAGCTTTGTTCCTAACACAGGTTCATTTTTAGCAGCTAGAGTGGTTTTTGGAAGCATTTTGTAATTTAGGCCTGTTTCATCTACATTGTACACTTGTTCGGGTACAAGTTTCTGTTCTGTGACCAACTTCTCAAATGTTGCTACAAATTCTGTAGCAGCATTATCATCAGCTGAGAGTTTTTCCCCCGCAATAATAAGATGTCGTATGCCATGACACAACTTCCATTTATGTAGCCACCCTTCGCTAGCACTAAATTTTTCTAGATCACCTCCCAGCTTTTCATGCAATTTTATGGCTTTTTCCTTTACGATGGGGCCTGACAATGGTATTCCCTTGCGCCTTTCCTGACAAAACCAAACCTATAATGCTTCATCGACAAGTTCAAGTTTTGGTTTTTTCAACATTTTTCTACTTTTTAAGGCATCTTCTGTCTCAACTGTTGTTGAGTACGTTTCCAGATCTTTACGGGTTTTTTTCCAATCTTTTATCGTAGTCACCCCTACACCCAACTCAGAAGCTAATTTAATAACAACTCTCCATGGTCCAATCGTTGTAAAATCTCAAGTTTTTGTTGCAGAGAAACACAAACACGTTTACGTTTTTGAGTTGCCATTGTCACACACGTAAAGCACTACGTATTGCACACTTTAAATTCTGTAGTCGTGAATAAATAATGGGGAAAAACACAAACAGTATTGACGTTAACAAACACAGAACTGTACAAGATTATAGTCAGAGCACATTACACATCAAGATTCACGGCTGAACTGACAGTTTTTGATACGAAAACAAAGCATATCGTAGATGAGTCACTCCTTCAAGCCTAACTGGCTCACCAACCGGAAGCGCGTGTGAATCACCGACAGTCGGACACTAGGTCGGATATCGGGAGGAGTCGGTTGTGGGAAGGTCGGATATGCGAGGTTCTACTGTATAAAAATTTAACCTAAAACACCTGTTATCTCCTCTCTGTTTACCTTAAAAAATATTTGTTTACAACACAACTGACTCCGTCTTTCTCAATACGCCCTGAGCTGACACAAATAGGTGTTTACATTAACTGCAAAATTTATAAATACATTTCTTTTTCAGTGATCTTCTTCTGTAATCTCTTTACTTTGGTTCTGTGTGTCTGCCTACTTTCCACCATTGTTAACAGATGTAGTTTGCCTGTCAATACACTCATTTTCTGACCCCTCACAGGCTGCACCAGCTAACACACAGAACTTTGTTTCCGTGGCCACTCTATTGCTAATACTCATATACTGCCTACCCTTTACCATCATTTCCATTGAATACACATTACTTACTCTACTCCTCCACTTGTTTACACTCCTTTCACACATACCAATTTCACATTTTGTTATAAAAAAAACTTTCGAGAGGCTTCAAAGTCAGGCTGCAGCTCTGCCTGCATCTTTTGCACCAATCTCAAATACATGTAACTGTAAAAATTATAATTTTTGTTACTCCTGACAGAAAATTCAACACAATTACTCTGAAACTTGGGGTTTTCCTCAGTTGGTAAACTCTCATTACTGCATGTCTGAAACACCTGATTTATCACAACGCTGTCATTCCTCCACCAATACTTTCACACTCACCTGTTCCTACCATGTTTACAATCTGAATCACACATTTCCCAGGTTTCTTACTCTCTAACAATTGCGATTTTTCATTGCATGTAACCATTTCCTTATCTGTGTGTTTGTCATTTTACAAACATGAAACATTTTCTGTTTCTACACAATAATCATCTTTTGACCCACAAGTATCAAATTTCTTTACCCGTGCCTTGTTTTACTTTCATTTCAAAACCATCAATTTTACTTTCAGCTCCAACTAATTCTTATCTAACCTGTGAAAATGCATGCCCAATTCCATTATTTCCCTATTCCAATTTCAGTGTCAGACTTTTGTATTTCTGTTATTTTTCTTGCCTAACTCTAGCCTCATTTCCTGAGTGTTCTGTGAATTTTGATCCATTTTATAGTTTGTGTGATTTCTTGTTTTTCTTATTGATTTTGTGGTTATTGTGCTTTGGTTTTGTAAATCCTTTCGTCCTTGTGCCATCTGTTGTATCTTTATTAGAAGTTGCATCATCATGTCTGGAAACCACCCTTTCCCCCTTCCTCCATAACCTCAACTTTACTACTTGTTGCAGGATGTTCCAAGTTTCCAGACATTTCCTGGGGACACGATAAATCCTGTTTTACTACTAAGCAATTATTTTTGCTAATTTCTCATTATTTTCAGGGAACCCCAGAAAATCTTCCCCATTACTCCCTATACTGGTCATTTGTCAACAAAGTACTATTTGTGAAAATTTACATTAAAAAAAAAACATCAGAAGTAATCTTCCCAAACAGTTTTACAAAATTTACAAAAACATACAACTTTTTCCAACTTGATGCATTAACAGTGTCTGTCCCACAATGTTAATATCTATAAGTTCTGTGTTGTCTGGCACTGTTCCTATCCTGTAAGTCCCACGTTGTTCTCTAATTGGGTACTCTATACAACTTGACCTTTCTGTCAGTGTTCACATGTTCATTTCGTAGAAACCTCCATTCACTCTTAGCTCCCACGACACGTAGACATTGCACTAGTTCACTCAGGTAGTAAACAGCATAGCCTATGATCATGTGAAATTTTCACAGCAGTTCATTTTCTGAAAAATTTTTTGCACATTATGGTTTTAAAAAAAAGTTCTCTTGAATATTTTGTGAATTTAATTCCTCAGAGCATGTCTAACACTTGTGCCTGCCACACGTTGATGCGACAATTGGTCCACTCCAGACCTCCCAGCTAGCTCAAAATTCTGTCTAGAGCGTACATTTATGAACACTTGCAGAAACAAATTGGATCGCTGAAATATATTTAAGTTCAAAAAGAAATGTTACTGTCAACGAGTGGATATTGAAATTAAGTATTTTCAGACACCAACTGATATTAACTGTTTGTTTTTATTAATACTTCATGAAAACTTTCAAGTATGGCCACAATTTTCAGACCACGAGAACAAATACATGTCAAAGCTACAAAAATATCACACGAAACATGTTCACTGACTATGAAGGATAACTATTGGACAGTAAACATTGGAATTTGAACAGAAACCTTGGAGTTATGTTAGGATTAAAATCTATAGTTTTGTATAATAAGCAAGTAAGGAACAAACATTAACTTATTTTTTCTACTTTGTGAAAAATACTAATTTCTATTTTGTTAAAATGATGAAATAATCTATATAAAATGTTAATTTTACTAATAGTGCACAATAAAGAATGATGGAATTTATTTAAACAAAGGGACTTTTTTGATGCCTGTTTTTTCACTCAAATAATTGCAATCTAATTTCTGTTTGTAGCAGTCACAAACTTTTCATCCTAAATGTTCATTCTTGTTCCTAAAGTGCCTAGTAAAGTTTATACATAAATATTGTAATTAGTACATTTTTGATATACAGTCTGAATTAATTTTGTTTGAATTTGGCCAATTTTGAGACTGTAATTTTGATCTTACCAAGGAAATATAAAGACATATGATTGAATCTGTATTAGAGGCCAAATAAGAAATGTATTTGATAAGTGCAAGTGTCCTTTTAACTTTGGCTGTAATAGATTGAATGTGATGATTAAAAAGTAATTTGGAATCCGGCATGAGAAGACCTAAATCTCTTGACCATTTTGCTCTTGATAAATGTTTGATTTTCTAGTTCATAATCAAATTTAATAGGGTGAAATTATCTGGTAAAAGTTATGATAATAGTTTTCCTATAGTTGAGATTAACTGAATTAATTTTACACCAATTAGCAATTTAATTTAAATCATTTTGGAGTAAAACACAATCCTGAAAAGAAGTTATTTTTCTATAATATTTTAATTAATCAGCAAGATTTAGACCATGTCTAACCATTCAGAATGTGTACGTGATGGTTGTTATGTTTATTTTGCAGATATTTGTTTCTAAATGTTAAATTTTAATTATTGTAATGTTTAATATTTAAGTTATCTGAGTTATAGTAAGCTACCCTTCATTATGAGTGTTATTTAACATATTTGGCAGGTTAATTCCTCCTAGTTCGTTCTCTATATTAATTTTTATAATTAAATCATTCCCTTTTGTACTGAGTCTGCACTAGGCACACATTCTTCGTGAATTTACACCTGAACACAGTTCGCCAGGTAGACATTAGGTCATCCAATATTTCTTATATCAATGTTTCTCTCTGGTGCCTAACCCAGTTCAAATGCGAAGTTTCTGGTAAGAATGCAATTAGAGGAATCGCCAAAAAAGCTTACAAATCGTACGTTGGGTAAGATGTCGCCCGTGTGTGGGGCGGTCCCGATTCCGGCCGGGCCTGCACAGGAGGCAAGAAGACCTCACCACGACCGCGTTATTGTTTAGTGTTTTTCAATATAAGTAAAACTTTAGGACATCTACACTTTATCACGTCAGACTTAAGATGTAACGCTAAAGGGCTGTGAACTTCCCTGTCGGGCGATTCCGTCATCTTAGGCTGGAAGTTTTGGTCGTGTCACCGACGACACCCTACACCCTTATCCGCGATATCGTCTTGTTGAGATTGTACCAAAATATTAGCAGTTTTCAGCATCGCGGAGGAGCTGCGGTAGCAGAGTTCCAGACATCTACTGTTGTAGTTCTAGCTCATCCTGTATTGGTATAACTGACATTCTGGAGACTATGCTTCCACCTGGTAGTCCTGTCAACGAAGATTTCATCGTACCGATACCCGAGTGTTTTGCAGAAGTTTGGTATGTTGAAAGTGTTGTCTAGTGTATATACATACAATACCGCCAACGCACACACAAATCTTGAAATATTAGCAAGCAATTAAGAATATTTAATTCAAACAATATGTATTATATAAGCTGAAGGACTTTTAGTACTGTGTGTAATTATATGATTGTTTATCTTTGATAATTTTCTTTATTGTTATATTTTTAATAATTCAAACGTATTTTCAAGTATCTGGGTTTGTGTGTGATCATTATGTGCTATTGAAATTCACAGTACATACACAATATTTGACACACTACACCACTATCATTATATTATTACAATTAGATATTCTGGGGGCTGAAATAGGCACATTAACATGAGATTTTGTATGCAAACCGGTCACGCACCCTACTTTATGGGGCTGGTTACAATAACAAAGAGCAAATTCAGATAATAAGACCATAAAACAGCGATAAAATAATGTCTTACATTTAGTTACCATGTGTCTTTATCGTCTTTATTTAATATATTGCAGTAATCAATTTCAGTATGTGCATATTTTTTCTGTCAACAAACAGGAAAAAAAAATGTAAACACACTATTTTGTTCCAAAATAATCAACCTACAAAGAAAAGAATATGGCGACTGAATCAGGGTGTGTTCCATTATGTCTTAACTGCCTGCAAGTCTGAAAAAAATAATTACCCTATGAATGTTTTTTCTCATGTTGGTGTGCTCATTTATGGTTTAAAATATTTTCATTCGTAATGTAGTGTCAACCTCAATTTTATGGTAGACACTTAGCGCAAAATGGAATTTTAAGTTTTAGTTTTTCGTAAAATTGGCAATTATCTCCCTGTTATTTGTGATTGTGGCACATCTGCATCCCTTGTTCTAAAACAAGAAAGAAATTCTTCTGATAGTAATTACAAGCTCAGAGTTGTATACTTTGCCAAACAGACAACTGTGCAGCAGCCTGCCAGTATAGGTTATGAGAGAATAATGTTCGATGGCAAAGGATGTAGAAAAATGAGTTGGTGAGAGTGAGTGATTCTGATGCAGATGGAGAGGATATCCGAAAGATCTGCCTCTGCTCAGGTTAATACGATAGGTATTTTTTATGATTAAATAAGTAAACAGTAATATCATTTTATATGGGAAACCAATTATTTGAGGAAATTGTTACATGGGACATAACAGCGCACATGTGTGGCGAAAATGGCGGGCCGTATTATATAGGAACTCGTATTTTGCTGGAACGTCTTAAATGATTTTCACTGAATGGTGGTTCCTAAAAGAGAGGGACTATTTGTATTAAAATTTACCAGTTATTTTTATGTTATATCAAAAGTGTTGTTTGTTCTAGAATCAGCACGTGCAGTTGGCAGTGCAATGGCTGCCAATAATATTCCCATTGTAATTCCATGCCATCGTGTGGTAAATGCTGACAATAAAATTGGCAAATTCTCTGCAGGAGTGAAATTGAAGACTTGGTTGCTTATGCATGAAGGTTGTGTGGTGAAGAAAGGTAAACTGCATATTAAGAAGTAAAATACGAATGTACTTTGTGATGAGCAGTGCGATTTCAACACAGGAACATTATATTCTGTTGTGTTTTTAATTTTTTAAACTGCTTTGTGCCATAATTTTACTCAACTATTTGGTTTATATTTTCATTTATCAAGTGTATAATATGTGGCATATGACTTGAGCAGTCCCTGTTTTATGAATCTCTACATTTTTTGTTAATGAATCAGTACATAACAATTTCTGGCTGTCATTTTCATTGCAACAAATATGTAGATGTCTAAAGTTAAGTGTTCTTAAATACCTTAAAACAGTTCATTTCGGGTTGCTGTAAATATGTGGTCCAGGTAAATCTTTAGTTTATAAGAATTATATGTGTGCCAAATCGTTAAGACATTGAAGACAAGAGAGAAGGAAGCACTTGGGAAGGATTGAAGAGAGTAGTTCTTAGTTTTACTGCAGAAGTTTGTGTTGCTTAAGCAGCCTTTACTGCTTCTGCTACTTATAGAGTTAATGGTGGAAAAGTGCAGAGCATTTTTAACATTTGTAATACTCAGTGTTGACTACCATGTTTCTTTACAACCATATTTCTAGGACCATATTGGCAGAAGGCAAGATAAATAAATGTGCTTGAGACTGAAATGGATATAATGTTTGTGTCACAAGGCAAGTGTTGTATGTTATTTTTAAACTGTAGTTTCTTCTTAATCCAAACTGCAGTTGTATGATTTTATAGCCCCACTCAAAACTGTTACAGTTATGCTGTATTTTGGTTCATTTAAGCTACTGTTATTGTATTTTAGTTCCTCTTGTTATGTTTAATAAAATTGACATGTTAACTAAAATGGCCAGCATATAATGGTTTCTCTGTTGTAAGTGGTCAATAGATACCAAAAATGTAGGACAGCCCAAGAATCAAGGGCCAACATTTAAGTTTTGCTCACTTTCAGATTCATACATGCTTTACCACACCAGAACATATGTCCATTGATGATGCTCACCATCTTGTAAGGGACACATGTAACCTTCCAAGTCTAATTTAACACAAACAATATAAAAGTGTTTGGACCTATAACTCCATATAAAGGGTGTTACATGGAGCTATAACTCCATATGAAGGGTGTTACATTTTATGATTGATAAGTTGGTACTAAACAAATCAGAATGCTTGATACACTGGATTTCAACCAAAAAAAACTTGAGCTAGAGAAACATTATGACAATATTAGGTCAGTACTTACATGGGAAAATAAAATTAAAATGTAACCAACCATTTCCCTTAAAAGTTATAAAAATAACTATGGTAAGTAAATACCCAATTTAATATGGTTATTAGGGGACATAACTAACACCAGTGTTAACGATATATTGGGAATTAACAGGGAGAAAACCAATCAAGTCATTAAACGTAATAAAACTAAGATCTTTGAAGGTATGGTATGTGTGTGTAAAACTGCATAATGGGGTTTAAAAGTGGACTTTTTCAGGCTTTCTCACTCAAGATTGTTGGGAAATAAAAGGTTTAATGAGTTAAATTTTCAGTATCAGCTTTAGTAAATATACATCTTAATTTTTTGTTATGTTCTTTAAACAGTTGAAAAAGTGGCATAATGACGTACCTACTTATTTGTAAGCAGCACCCTCCGTTTGAATAGTTGCTATCACAATGTGATGAAGAGATAAAACCTGTGTGATCTGATGAAAATGATAAACATTTTGGTCACAAGCGTACAGCTTGTAGACTCAGCAAGCACTAAGATACATTTTCTGTTGGGTAATAAACAGTAACTGCCTGGAAGCATACCAACTCTGGACTACCACTGGAGATTTTTATCTTGACAGCTGTCATGGGAGCAAGTGGGAACTGCAATGTGCAGAGGTTGGCAAGGACCGGAAGTGGGGAAGTTGTTGTTGTTGTAATGCAGTATGGCAGAGAATGGTGAGAAAGAGAGAATAAAGGAATCTTACAATCATAATGAAGCTGTTATTATAAAATACTATAACATGGCGCAGTCTGTAAATTAACATCATCATGGACACATTGGTGAAGCCTATCAAGAAGCTTCGACGTGACGGGGATGTTGCCAGCAACTGGCTACAATGGAAGAAGAAATTCAAATACTACCACGAGGCAATCGGCGGGGAGAATCTTTCGGCAAACAGACAAATAGCTCTTTTGATCAATTCCATGAGCTATGATGCTGACGATATTTATGAAAGTTTTCAATTTGTCGACGGTGAAGTACGTGATTTACCTACAGTGCTAACTAAGTTCGATACTTATTTTCTACCTAGACGTAACCTCACGTTTGAGCGTCATGTTTTCTTTACGTGCTCGCAACAAGAAGGCCAGTCATTTGATGGTTATGTTGCGGAGTTGCGGAAGAAATCTGCAACTTGTGAGTTTGGCCCAATGCAAGATGATCTCATAAAGGACCGTATTGTGTGCGGCATTCGGGATAACAATTTGCGTCAGCGTCTACTGAAAGAACACAACCTCACACTGGTTCAAGCAATTGATGCGGGCAGAACTACAGAAGTGACAACGAAGCGCCTTGCGAAGTTTCAAGATGAGCCAGCAGCAGTACAAGAAGTCACGCTTCATCGGAAAACGTCATATACACTCCAGCGTGGTAAGAAGGATGATTCAGCATGTCAAAATGCTAACAACGATCAGTGGCGATTTCAGTGCGACCGGTGTGGTAAAAAACATGAGCGTCGGGCATGTCCAGCTTATGGTGTAAAGTGTGATTCATGCGGCGGCAATAATCACTTTGCTAGGATGTGCCGCTCGAAGAAAAAGGTGAGGGAAGGGCTTCGTGTAAGTTCTGCATCATCCTCATCATCATCGGAAGACGATATGATTGTTGCTGAAGTTAAGTGTACAAAACCGGTATCCTCTACATCTTCAACACGTAAGTCAGTGGATTTGTGTGTTGAGTCTGTATCCCATGCCAGATCTGAATCGGAATGGACAGCAAAGGTGGAGGTAACGAATAACCATTTCATTAACTTCAAGTTGGACACTGGTGCCCAGACCAATTTAATTCCGCAGGACATGTTCGAACGGTTGAGAATTAGTCATAAACATTTGCTTTCCTCAAATGTGAGATTGGTTAACTATCTAGGAGATAAGATACCTTTTCATGGCAGGTGTTATCTGAAGTGTACCTATAATGGTAGGGTTAGGGTGTTGGAATTTTATGTGGTTGAAAAAAAACATACATCTCCCATTCTAGGATTATCAGCATGTGTTATGTTAGACTTGGTACGGAAAGTTGATTCTGTTGAAGCAAAAGCTAAGGATGCAGGGCTCACAGACCTAGTTGCTAACTATCCTCAGTGTTTTCGAGGCATAGGAGTACTACCTGGAGCTTACAAGATGGTGCTAAAAAGTGATGCAACACCTGTCATCCATGCACCTCGTAAAGTTCCAGTAGCACTGAGAGAACCCCTAAAGAAAGAATTGGATAGATTAGTCAAGGAAAATATTGTTTCTAAAGTCGATGGGCCCACAGAATGGGTCAATTCTCTTGTTATTGTGCACAAACGTGACAATAGTATTCGAATTTGTTTGGACCCACAGGATTTGAATAAGGTTTTGATGAGGGAACATTTCCCTTTACCGACGCTGGAGCAGGTTACATCCCAGATGGCAGGCGCAAGGTTTTTTAATGTTCTGGATGCCTCGCAGGGATTTTGGCAAGTGCAGCTGAGTCAGGACAGCACAGACTACTGCACTTTTAATACACCATGGGGCAGGTACAAATTTTTGCGCATGCCTTATGGTATATGTTCTGCTCCAGAGGTCTTTCATCGCAGGTTTGGGGAAGTCTTTGAAGGGCTGCCTGGGGTACTCACATATGTTGACGATGATATATGTTGGGGCAGTACGGAACAGGAGCACCATCAGAGACTTACTGCACTGATGGAAAGAGCAGCCAAATGTGGGGTAAAGTTCAACAGCAATAAATGTAAAATAGGGGTAAAACAGGTTCATTACATGGGACATGTGCTTACAGAGAAAGGTATTGCTCCTGATCATAACAAAATATCAGCTGTTAAAAACATTGATATCCCATCCTGCAGTAAAGATGTGGAACGATTTCTAGGAATGGTAACCTACCTTTCAAAATTTGTTCCCAATCTTTCCGAAGTCACAGGGTTCTGTTAAAAAAGGACGTGCAGTGGCATTGGGAACAGGAACAGGTTGTCGCTTTTGAAAAACTCAAAGAGCTGTTGTGCAACAGTCCTGTTTTAGCATATTATGATGTTAGTAAGCCAGTTATATTGTCAGTTGATGCATCTCAAAGTGGGTTGGGTGCAGTTTTACTTCAGGAGGGTCATCCCATTGCATATGCATCTAAGTCTCTTACTGTCACTGAAAGACGATATGCTCAAATAGAAAAAGAAATGCTTGCAATAGTTTTCGGAGCAGAGCATTTCCATCACTATATTTATAACAGGCAGGTCACTGTTGAAACAGATCATAAGCCACTGGTAACCATTTTTAAGAAACATTTGGTAGACTGTCCTGCTAGGTTACAAAGAATGCGACTTCGATTGCAACGGTATACCTTAAATGTTGAGTACAAACCAGGTTTACAGATGTTCATACCAGATACCTTATCTCGTGCATGTCAAACTTGTCCAAGCTCGACAGTACGCACAGACTTTGAGCAAGATGTAGAGTTACAAGTTTGCTCTGTGGTTGTGTCTACCAAGATAACAGATGCCAAGTTGTTAGAAATACAGGAGCATACTGGTAAAGACGCTGAACTTCAGACTTTGTCTCGCATCATATCTGAGGGCTGGCCTAGTAGGTATCATCAGGTGCCCCCAGACCTGAAAAAGTTCTGGACGTACAAAGAAGATCTCAGCTGTGCTTATGGTCTTGTTTTAAAAGGCAATGCTATCGTTATTCCAAAGTGTATGAGACAAGAGCTCCTTCATTGTATTCATGCAGCTCATCAAGGTACAGAGAAATGCATACAGCGGGCACGGGGTACTGTTTTCTGGCCGGGTATGACATCCGAGATTGTCCATCTCGTGACCAATTGTGATGTGTGCAATAAATACCAAAAATCTAAGCGGAAGCAGCCACTTCTTCCTCACCCAGTGCCTGATCATCCATGGCAAAAAGTAGGAATTGATGTCTTTTTTTTACATGATAAGCCATATTTGCTGGTAGTGGATTACTATTCCAAATGGGTCGAGCTGAAAAAACTTCGGAGACAAACCAGTAGCTGTATTATCAAATATTTGAAAACCCTGTTTGCGAGATTTGGTATTCCAGCAGTGGTCATGTCTGATGGTGGCAGTAATTTCACCTCTGGAGAATTTCAAAAGTTTGCTAGGGACTGGAACTTCCAACATGTCACTTCTAGTCCCCATTACCCACAATCTAATGGCATGTCAGAGCGCTACATCCAAACTATGAAAAAAACCCTTAAGAAGGCCACAGAGGTTAAGAAGGATTTCGAGTTGGTTCTTCTAGAGATTCGTAACACTCCAACTGCAAGTGGGTTTTCTCCAGCTCAGTTGCTGATGGGGAGGCGGCTTAGGTCAATCATTCCGGTTGTACCAGCTCTCTTGAACCCCTTGCTACCTGATCACACTGCTGTTCGTAAGGCTTTAATTGATAATCAGACACAACAGAAACATTACTATGATAGACAGGCAAGTAGCCAAGAAGACAAACCAATGTCAGTTGCTGTTAGAGTACAAACATCCAAAGGGTGGGTACAGGGTGCCACAATTATCAGACCAGCTGATCGTCCAAGATCATACGTGGTCAAAATGCCCACTGGTAAAATTGTGGAGCGGTCAGCAAATGTGCTGCGCCCCGATAGGTCCAATGGTCAGCAAGGTGTGTTAAATGACGATTCAGATATAGGATATCTTGAGGAAAAAAAGTCACAGGTTACTAACCCCACTAGCCATGATAACAATGACTCTAGCGTGACTGAGAATTTGTTCACAGATGGTTTTCGAGGTTTTACCAAACAGGAGTGTCAGGGGAATGTGAGGGTTGACAATGCGGCTACAATAGAAAAGGGAGACAGCTTAGGGAGCAACATGCTTACCAGTGAGAATGAACCCATACTAAAAACAAGATATGGCAGATCCATTAGACCATCCAAGTGGTATAGCAGTGCTGATTTTGTGCAATGTTAATTGGTAATTCTGTTTTGTTTTGATAATGAAACAGTTACTGTTGTATAAATACTTGACTATGCAAAATGACAGAAATTGTAACTTGTATTTTAATTAAGTGATATTGTTTGGACATTGTCAACAAGTGATGCAGTGTATTTTATTGTTAATGAAAAAAGGAGATGTCATGGGAGCAAGTGGGAACTGCAATGTGCAGAGGTTGGCAAGGACCGGAAGTGGGGAAGTTGTTGTTGTTGTTGTTGTTGTTGTTGTTGTAATGCAGTATGGCAGAGAATGGTGAGAAAGAGAGAATAAAGGAATCTTACAATCATAATGAAGCTGTTATTATAAAATACTATAACAACAGCTGACACTTTTCTTCTCCCAGTGTGGAGAATAAGAAAAGTTTCAGCCTCATCAAAAGTGGGAGAAATAAGGTTGCTAACCAAAACTTTTGCACAATCACTCACACATGGCTAAAATAGTAAAAAAAGGGAACATGCTAAGTTTCTACATTTTAAAATTGTTTTATCCTTAAGTTAAAACAAAACTAAAACTCAAAAATGTTATATGTTACATTATAAAAGAGAATGAAAGAAACAATTAAAAAAAAATCATTTTGAGTTTTCTTAAACATTTATTGAATAAATTGTGTTTCTCCAACCTAAGAAAAGGAACGGATATAAATAAACTGTGGCCAGCTGCTTTTCTTGGCTCCAGTAGACAAACACAACTGTCCTCTGTCTCCATCCAACCAGAGTCATGGCTTACACTGCCTCTCTCTCCCAACCTGATGCCCCTTCGAAGGAGATGGAATGCTACAGCAAAAACAGTCCTACGCTGTAGTTAAAAATGTCCACTTGCCACTTGTGTTTGGTTTTTTGATGGGAAACACAGACACAGAACATTGTTATATTGGGCTTCTACCGTTCTTGGGTTATCCAGACAAAGAGTATTAAATGTCATTCTGTAATACAGTGGCCAGACAACTGCCATCTAGTGGCAGTTTCAGAAAACACTGCAGTATTCTGAGAACCAATTGAATATGCTAGCCATTTTGAAGTTTTGCAGGTTTTATGCTTAAAGAATAAGCTGTAAAGTGTATAGGTCGTGAGTATCAACTTTAGCTGTAAATCATTTCATTTCCATGACTGGAAAGAAAGACTGTATTTTTTTCATTCTAGTGCTTGTGCAGTTAATTGTCAATGTTATCAGGTCCTAGCTTCCTAACTTGAAACTTTTTGTAAACATCAAAGAATGATGGTAGGGGCCACTTGATGGAATTGAGTGTGTGGAAAGCCAACAAGACTGTCCTAGGGCCTGATGTTGTCCACGTGGCTTGCTAGGAGAAACAACCTGATATTTTAAGACTGATACTAGTAGCTGCCTTGTTATTAGCTAAAAGGGATGCTCAACACTAATAAGTACTGTACTTACTGTATAGACTTCTTTGGCATGCCACACGCCCCATTACGGTAGACTGACTCCTAATTTTGTTAATTTTGATGTGCCATCAAAGAGATACCTCTCCTCTGCCCCATCAAAACCCATGTTGCCATCTAAAGGCGACAAACTGTTCTCATACGTGCTGCTGCAAGCAAAAAATTCATTTTCAGATATTTACTGTTTTTATGATTATTACAAAAATTTCCCTATGTCATGCAAGACTGTGTTGATCAGTCCTCAGTTGCAACTTAAGTGCTAGTTACTTGCCACTGTTATTTTTTTTTAAATATTGTGGTAGACTTTTGTGGCCAATGCCAAAACTGGTACCCACCCCAACTCAGCTTTGTCCTGGAAGTCAAGGTACCCTAGTGAATTTTACAGTTTCACTTTATAATAACAGATGGTTGCAGCTTATATCTCTTACATGGCTTAAGCATAACAAGTACTTAAAAAGTAAATATCAACAGTGCAATTTAGCATAATTTTATATTTATTTTACTCATACTTATTGTATCTTAATAAAATTATCTTGATTATCTTTAGTCTACTGTAACAGTTAAAACAATTAACATTGATATAAAGGGTATTGTTAATAGCACTCTTACTAAAGTCTGCTAATATTGTAATAAACTATGTACCTACAGACTTTTAAAAGAAAAATTGTGATAAATATTTGAAGCATAAAGAATTCTACAACACTGCCTACTGGTGTCTAATCAGACAGTTAGCAAAAACTGAAAAAAAAATGTTAACTCTGTGATTTTTTGTTTTACATGGCTATTTTTAATTTGTGTAATCCTTGTTCTTTGGCCATGTATATATTTTAATGTTTAGATGTAAATTTTGGCCAAGTATTGTATGAAAATTAATTACATCAGTATCAGTGTTTTATGATAAAGGCAGCAGCTTCAATTAGCTTAAAGTATTACTTGAGTATATAAAAAAAAATTTATCCTAGTGAGATATGTTTATTGTTGTAAAATGTTTAATTTATTGTTAAAAATATGAATGTGTGCCAAGAGTTTATTAGTTCTTTTAATTTAAGGTAATTGTCCATATCTATATTTAAAAAAAAATGTTGCTATTTCTTGTTTTCAAATTTAATACCCTGCTATTTACGCTCGGCCTCATCTTCCTTGTTGGGTTTTTGGATTTTCATGCCAAATTTTCTTTTTCGGGGCAATGGTGGGTGAATGGTCAGATTACTTGCTTCACCAAGGCAATTAGAGTTTGATTTCCAGCAGAGTCAAACCTAGATTTTTGCAAGTGGGAAATATGGTGGAAGTTGCCATGATGGGTTGCGTTAGAGTAATCTCTTCTCTCACCCATTCATTCCGTCAATGTCCCATTAACATCTCATTGCTTCTAATGACCTCAATGTTGATGAGACGTTAACCTCAATCCTAGTGCAATTTATATGATTAAATTACTATATAAGCATTGCATATTATTTTTTGTTACCCAATATATGCTACACATTATATGCAATTTGTAAAGAGTCATAATTAGTACATTTTTTTTATTCAAGGACATCAACCCTATATATATATATACATATATATATATATATATATATATATACATATACACACATACACACACACATACACACACACTTTTAAATTTTGTTTCACAATTTTTTAAAGGACTCAAAATTCCTTTACTGTTTTAAGTGCATCACCCCGACAAACTTCAGTTACAAACATGCTCATTCAACGAGACGTGAAGCCATGTTATAATTAAAATAAGCTCACTCCATCTTGAGTTTGCAAAAAAAAAAAAAAAAACATTGTTCAAAGGGTTTAGTGCAGGAGTATGATTTAATTTGGTGGTTCAATAAACTACAGGACATAGCTTTGGACTCTTGTTTAAGTCAACAAACATGGCCTAATGTAATTATTAAGTCACCTTCAGTAAGTACTTTGTGTAAAACAATCTGTCATTTTCTCCCAGTGGTTACATACTGGAGCCTGTTCACTTATACTAGACTGTCACAATGTAAATAGTAATATAAGAAACATTGTATTTGTTCTTTTTCATTTCAGTTGCTTATATAAATAAATTAAATTAAAATTTATAGCAAAGGTATTGAGGTATGATCCCCTTAACACGTAATATAAACCTCCTCCATTACCAACCTAAAACAATCCTTTTTTGACTAATTACATCATGGTAACGCACGAAAGTTAATTTTCTGCATTTACACAGCAAAATCATGAATACGATTGTAGTTTTATGCACATATTTGAAAAATATTTCTTCACAAATGTTTTAAAACAGCAAAAAAATTAACATTGCAGGTGAGGCCAAGCCATTACTAAAATACCTATTAATTTATTTGCTACCCAAACCTACTTTACCAAGATAGTGCAGGATTGCATATAATTTTAAATGGTCTTCGGTTCCTTAAAAAAAATAGTTCAGGCAGTTTTCAGTGCCAATTAGAGTAGAAGAAAGTGTTTTTACGAGGGTTGTTTGTACTTCAGTTTGATACCTAAGTGACAAAATTCTCACTTTAGTGTCATACTATGTGAAAGGAAGATAAAGAATTTTAAAACATTTGATGTACCTATCCCAAAACCTTAATTCATTAAAATTACATAACATATGCATAAAAGACTCAATTGAAAAACTTGTCAGGAAGTGCAGAAATGAAGATATTCAAAGTCAAATAGACCCAGCCAAAATAGTTGTCTAAAATTCTGAAAACTACACAGGTTGACATTGGCTATTATTGGTTTACATGAACGTGTAAAACTATGCACTATCTCAACACATTTTCTTCAATTATTATTCTTCATTCATAAACACGTATTTTGGGATAGAAAATGTTTTTAATATGTAACTTATATGTGTGTGAGTTTGTGTTACAATTTTCGTTTTACTGGTATTGACAAGCAGTGCCTTTTTATGTACATTTGTAAGATATATTGTGGTATGTTTCAATGTATGCATTGGTGTAAGTATTAAATAAAGAATAATAAAATTGCTTATTATTTAAAAACATGTTTTATAACATCTCTGTAAAAATATCATATTTTATTTTGAGCCAACCTGTAATTTGGCTTCTGTTATGAGAGTAGTTTTATTCTTTGCTAATAAAACTGGACTTAGCTATTCTATTGGAAGAATCCATTTATTTTTATATATTTTTTTATTTAGCAGTGTAGTTCTAGAAATTATAAATTAAGAGCATTGCTAAATCAGAGTTTGATGGTTTTACAGAAGGTTAAAAATAATAGACGAGAATAAAACTTACTGTAACTCTGTAAGTTTCCCTCAGTGTGGCTATCTGCTCCATGTATATTTCACTCTAATATTCCATTGATTCCAATACATCATAGCTGACTATATTTTCACAATTATCCCTTTTAAAGAATATGGCCATTGATATTGTATAAAATTACACTGGCAGTAATGAGCTTTCCAATAGAAGAATGCATGGGTGTAAGTCAAGCTTGGGGAGGCCTCTCTTGTAATTAAAATGCTCCTCGCTGTGGGGGCCCTCTTGTGCTTACAAAATTGTAATTGTGAAACAAACATGATAAAAGTAATTCTCTCCCATTCTATAAATCCTACAAATTTTCATTCCTGGAAAACGGTAAATACTACATTTGTAGCTTGAAAATTTCAACCTAAATTTTTTATGACATGATTCCGTGCAGCTACCAACATGTGACTGTCTAGCTGTTCCTTAGGCACTTACTCTCACTATTTGCTGTATGCCGGAAGCTAAAAAATGGTGGCAGTGTGCGCGCATGCATCATGATGTTATGGAAAGTAGCCAGCCCATGAATGGTTCACATCTAGTGTGACTTATAATAAAATAGTTAAAGTTCTAAGCCAAATCAACAGACTACTAAAATAATTCTATGCTAATTAATGAAAAAATATTGAATGATACTACAAAACAAGAAATATGTCTGTGGTAACAATTACTGAAATCTTAAAATGGCAATTATTGCTAACCATAATATGGTGAGAGTTATTCTATCAGCAGTGTATTTTATTAAGAAAAAAATTTCATAATCAACATTTTGACGTGACGTCTAATAAATCTAACGCCGGCTGCACGCACGAAAAAGAGTCCCGTTGTGCTGTGTCCCGTTATGCTAATTGTACGCTTGCGCCGCATCTATCTCTCTTCCACTTGATTGGAACAACCATCGATTTGACTTTTTTGAGGCACATTAAACTTGAAACACTCCCATTCGTTTCCTACTTTTCCTATCATCGTCCTATCCTTAACAAAATAACACAGATTGGAAGAAGTTAAATAGCAAACATGTATAAAAGTTATAGTTAAAATAATCTCTTTGTTAAAGTAATAAACATATTTGAATTAATGAGTGCAAATAAAAGTAAATTTATCAATTAAATAGTAGATTTCTTTCACTCCTTTGTATCCATACAAAATAGTGATAATTCAATATAAATGATTCAGTTTTATTCATAAAAGTATGCAATAATTTCATCAATGTTTTGACATGACGTCATGTTAAACTATCGTCCGTAAACCGACTCTACAGATACCTACCAATTTTTTTTTATGTTGACAACAGTTTTGTGTGCGTGTGCTATTTTATAAATGTTGCTAATTATAATTGATACAGCTTGCAACTGACAATAACTACTTATTTATGTTAGGATTTGAATGTATATGTTTAACTTTGTTTGTTTATATGTGATTCGTAACAGTGGCGCACTGGGCACAAGAAAAGGCAGTAGTAAATAGTACGAGGTGAAGTACAAAGCTGGTTCAGAGATCTGCCATGCAGACGCGTTATCACGCCTGCCGGAAATACTTGCACCTAAAGCAGTGGGGGGCGAACAACATTTACAGGAGGAGGAGCTGGGAGTGTTTTTCTTCGCACCGTTTCAGATTGGGCCATTGGAGGCTTCAGACATATCGGAAGCTACTCGGAAGGACAAGGTTCTTTCAAGGGTGTCTGACATGGTGTTACGAGGGTGGTCAGCCACAGTTCCAGCAGTATTGAAGTGTTTTGCATCCCGGAAGTTAGAGCTGTCGTTGGAACAAGACTGTGTACTGTGGGGGTCCAGGGTGGTCATACCGGAGCGACTGCAACATGAGGTATTGAAGTTGTTGCATGAAGAGCACTCGGGGTTACAAGAATGAAAATGTTGGCCAGAAGCTATGTGTGGTGGCCTGGCATGGACATGCAGATAGAAGATGTGGTCCATCAATGCAGCCTTTGTCAGCAATCTCAAACGACGGAGCAAGCTGTACCCTTACACCCGTGGAGTTGGCCAGTTCGGAGGTGGCAACGAGTGCACCTGGACTTCGCAGAAGAACACCATCAAAAGTTCCTCATAGTGGTAGACGCGTACTCTTAAGTGGTTAGACGTCATTCCAATGACGGCTACCACGGCGTTTCACACGGTGGGGAAGCTTAGAACTCTTTTTGCAGCGTTCGGGTTACCAGAGGTGGTGGTGACAGACAATGGTCCGCCTTTTCAGTCGGACGAGTTTGGGCAATTTCTGTCCGCAAATGGTGTGAAACATGTCCGAACTCCGCCTTATCATCCGCAATCAAATGGTGCGGCGGAACGACAAGTACAGACTGTCAAGATAGCTCTGAGGCGTCAATTGCAAGAGGACTGCAGCAAGGCCCACACCCGCACGCTACAACATATGGTTGACGTATTTTTGTTTGCTTATAGGAATACTCCACATTCCTTGACTAAGAAAACCCCCGCGGAATTGTTTTTACAGCGACAGCCTCGCACTCCGTTGTCGCTGTTAAAGCCATCATTTCCGCACGACATGTCAGCACGCCAGGAACAAGTGAAACGTAGGCTGGATCACAAACAAGGGCCTCCAAGAAATTTTGCCCAAGGAGATTTGGTCTGGATAAAAACGGTGCGGGGAGAGGAGTTCAACAGGATCAGTGAAGGAGGTAGTGAGTGCGGTCACTTACCGAGTGCAAAAGGGTTTGCATGTCAGATATGTTCATGCGGACCACTTGAAGCTGAGAGAGACAAGAACCAATGGAACTCTACGTCCAGGGAAGCACTTGGTGGGGAAATACGCAGGCGGGCAGCTGGGTGAAGAAGGAAGGGTGACAGAACCAGAAGAAGAGACAGTTACATCAGCGCCCGAGGAGTCACACGTGGGGGAGGCCTCAGGTCAGACTCCGGAAGGGAGGCATCTGTCCCGAATGGCTAGTGGAGGGTATGGCAGTCTCGAAGAAGAAGGTTTTCGGGGATTTCAATGCCAGTAGCCTCTCCCTACCCCAGGCGCTCTGGTAGATGCGTCAAGGTTCCAAGGAGACTAGATTTATAAAGAAATGAAAGGGGGAGTGTAGTAACGGGTGAACTGACTAGTGTAGTGCGGTAACGAAGGAACGGATTGGATCAAGGCAGATCGTGTGGAACAGTGGAACAATGGATACTGTAAGCGTGGGATGTACATGTGTTTTGTAACAGTAGTGTTAAATAAAGAGATACAACATGGTCAAACATTGCTCGATGTTTTATGTCCCCCAGCATAATATACTGTTATACATCATATCACAGCACACTGCATATTGACGCCACTCCCGCTGCCTGTTTAAGTTTTTTGAGTAATTATTAAGTTGAAAATGATCTCTGGGGGCAAAAACGGGGATTCGGCCTCCTGGCTGCAGGCAGGAGCGCGTCGCGGTTTGAAAACTACCCGGGCTGTTCAGGCCACCCAGGATGCCTTATAAATAAATGGTAAACTGGTTCACACGACACTGCACTTTATTAAAAACCGTTACACACGCTTGTCCAAGGACTGGCCGCGTCTGTTGTCTGACCGTCGCTGCACGCGAGAGTTTATACGTAGACGATGCGCGCGACCAGGATAGATGGCAAAATGGTATGTGCGGACTTATACTGTGGCCGTTATCGATGTGAAGGATGCGGCAAATAATCGCGGAGCTACTATGCTGCAACGGCTTATGCAGTCAATGACGTTAACATGTAAAACAGCACATGCAGTTGAATGTTCTAAAGTTATTTGCAATCTAACCTGCTACAAGACGTTAATGTTCCGAAATGTACGTAGGCCCGGCTAGATGAGAACATAAAAGTCAGTCACTTATTACAGCTTGAAACAGTTATTACGTTGCCGTCGTCCGGGGTCTCGGGCTCGAGTCCCGGTGTGGCTCCTAGTGGGAAAAGGCGGTTCTTGATCTGTGTTGTCCGGGTGGGCGCCAGACTAGCTCGTTTCTAGTCGTGAATTTGGGATCGTGGGTGTATGTGCCCCTGCGTGGCCCACTAGGGCCGGCGGCGGTGTTGCGTGAGATGATTTTAAATAAGAGACGTGGAGTTGAGGTGGTGGTGTCGTACCTTTTATTCATAGGAACGAGTCGTACATAATACAACACTCTACAGAGGTCCCCGGGGGGGGGGGGGGGTTTTACTCGTTATTCCGTGGCGCCGTATTGTTTGTGTTCCGCGTTACGTGGCCTCGGATGCTGTTACGTCTCAGACGTTTCACTGGGTACGCAGGTAACGTAATTTCATAACACAAAGGCGGGACACAAAATACACTGAATTAAGGGGGCGCGCACAGGTTACGTGGCACTCATTACTCGGGTAACGTAAGTTAGCAATACAAAGTACGGGACACAAAAATACACTTAATTAAGGGGGTGCTCACAAGTTACGTGGCACTCGTTACTCGGGTAACGTAAGTTAGCAATACAAAATACGGGATACAAAAATACACTGAATTAAGGGGGCGCGCACAAGTTACGTGGCACTCGTTACTCGGGTAACGTAAGTTAGCAATACAAAATACGGGATACAAAAATACACTGAATTAAGGGGGCGGACGATTGGAGACGGCCAATCCCGTATGCAAATGTCTCGGCGCGGGTGTTGTGCCCACTGTGGTGAAACACGCACCGCAATTAAGTTTGTCCAAGTTCGCTTGCGGGTTTGTGGTCAGCGCCGTGCGCGTGACCTTAATTAAAGTTCTGTAAGTTGCGGGAGGCGGCCCGTGCCGTATACTGAAGAGCAGCCCCGCTGACCAAGTGTGGTGCGGGGTGTCTTTAAATTGATGCGGCCGGATTAGGTCCTGGACCGAAAAAGGGACCGGGTACTCACGGAGAGGTTAAGTAATAAAAGGGGTTCTGTTAATTAGTGACTATATTTACCGGACGTTACTTTCGATGTAGACAAAGGATGTTGCCTCTCCGTGGGACGTAGGTCCGCCCCGGTCCGTGAGCTGCGCTGAACTGCCGAACTGGCATGGCGTCCGAGGGAGGCTCGGCCTCTCTCGCGCCAGGCGTGACCTCATTACGCTAGACTCCAAACGGGTGTGTCTGGAAGAGATTTTATTGTCGCTAAAATCCTAATTTAATGTTTCAGGAGGAATGGGTACGGTTCTTCTCTTGTCTACTCAGGTTTCCGCGGTTTTGCCTTTAATTGCTGTTCGGCTCGCCTGACTCGGGTGGGCCATGGCCAGGGGTGTGTTCCGTTAGCGGGAGCGTATACTGGCGGGTGCAGGTCGGGCTCTGGGGTGGTCGTCGGCCAGACGACGTCAACGTGGTTAGATTGCAAGATAGATGTTACACAGTTAAATAAAATAAATCGTAAATATGTAGATTAAAGAGTCGTAGTAAATTGAAATCTCCCTGTTGGGATTAGATGCATTAAGTTAAGAGTCGCACGAAAGGATGTACGACTGAGTGGGGTCGGGCGCAGAGCTGAAAAAAGGATTTAATAAACTTACACTATTGCGATGACTTGGATGTGGCGCGAAATCTGAAGGCTCTGCGTTCGCGGAGCGACCGACCCCTGTGAGCTCCCGACGGCAACTGAGCGCGAGGGCGCCGCGCGACCTCGCGCCAAGACACGTGAGGCGCGGGAAAACAGCCCCGACCAGTTTCGCACTTAAATGACATATTTGACAATACACGATCATTTAACAGTTGTACATAATTTTACTTGAATTAATTATTTTTCAATTGTTATTAATTTAGTTGTTTTAAAAATAATTACTGATTTAATTTAGCACATTGCCACACCCGGCCGGGCGCTGTCGTCGCCTTGGTGTTCGTCGCGGTGCACTTCCACTCACTCGGCGGACATCACGCTTGGGCGTGTTCGATGCACTTAAGAGTAAGTGTGGTTGTGACATAACGGCCTGTGCGAACCAGAGGGAGCACTGGCGGTTGGCGTCAATATTATTAACTAAATATTTATAACCCTTATATAATACATATGACGAATAATTAGTGCCAGAGTTACATTGTGACAAACGCACAATAATTATTTAGGGCCGAATGCACAGTACAATCTAGTGGCTGCGACCACTAGATTTAACGTGAAATCCCCACTCGGCTTAAAAATCGGTATGCACAGAATAATCTAGTGGCCGCGGCCACTAGAATCGTCGAGAAACCCCCATTAGTTCGTATGTTCAGTCATATCTAGTGGTGGTGCCCACTAACTATCTAGTGGAGGAATCTAGTGGCCGAGCGACCTCACTAGTTCCATCTAGAGGTGGGTTGGGACAGCAATTTTCGGTATCAGTCCCAACCTGATACTGATACAGTGATGTACCTAGGTACAAGTTTCTGATACTTCTGTATCAGACGGTCCAGGAGGCAACAAAGCTCCGCGTACGCAGACCGTGCGACCGGAAGGAGAATCTGATACATTATTTATCACGCCCGGTAATTCTCTACCTCTGTTACTCTCATGCCCGCCTGATACAGCCAGTATCGATCAGTTCAACATTCACTGCAGTTCGTCCTGGCCGTGTATCACCATGTACATTGTTGCCGGCTGTCATGCTTTGTAGTTAGTATCTTTATAGTGAAATAAGGAATGGATAAGTGCACGAAAAAGACTTCATTTGTGTGGAATTTTTTCACGGAAAATAATGAGTTTGCTAATTGTAATTTGTGTAAACAAAAACTGAGTTATAAATCATCGACTAATCTGAAGAAACATTTGAAAAAACATTGATATAGTATGCTCACTAATGTACCTAACTTTTTTTTATTTTTTATTTTTGATAAAATCGTGAATTTTTAATGTATAAAAACACTAGTTACTAATTGTTTTCGAAAAAAGAAAGTCCATATGTTGATTACATCTGTTATTAGTGTCAACTGAGAATTTATTTGCATTTTCATAGCTGTTAGGTGCACAAATATAAATATTATATCTTGTATTAATGTACCGTAAAACGGGGTTACTTTGCACCAATTTTTCCATTTATTTTTGTTTTGCGATTCTTTATGTTGTTAGTAAATTAAAAAATAATATGTTTATACTTTAATTTATTTCTTTAGACTTTAATGATGCTATCTACATACAATTATGAACCTGATATGCCTAGCATAAATTAATAATGTGGTGCAAAGTTACCAATGTGAGTAGGATACTTTGCACCAATATTATTTAAATGGTATTTGGATGTATAATGACGATTGGTGCAAAGTTAAACGCAGGGCACAATTGATTGCACCAAAGCTCTGTTTTTTTAAATTTTAAAAAAACATATATTTTGACTTAGAAAACCCCCAAAAAATGACAAAAAACTATGAAATCTGGCAGCTGTCACAAAAAATTATGTAAAATTCATAGTCATATTTCATGTTGAAATTCACAAAACACCATCACAACCACTTGATCTCTAGTTCTACAACTCTGTACACTCCCCTTTTGGAAATCTGCTTCGGAGGGTTGATGTGCCCAATGACATCCTCCCAATCATATGTAACATCTGGTCTTGAAGGCCACTTCCAGGATTTCACTGATCGCACCATTGATGAAATTTCTGCCTCTTCATCGCCGACTTTGAGTATTTTGCCCGGAAATATTTCCCCTTCATATTGAAAAGCCACATGTTCCCCAACTATCTTCTGAGGGGCTGGTAGTGCCAAAACATCTCTAATTGATTTTTCGCCATTGAAAACGTCAGTTGCTTCATCGTCTTCTTGAGCTTCATTCAACATTAAGGCTGTGTATGTCGGCATAGCGGAGTCACTCTCAGCATCTGAAGTGGCATCTTCTGGACCATCAACATCCTCATCTTCATTGAATTGTGTTACAACTTTCTGCCTTTTGTTACTGCTTTGTCTTATTTTCTTGTGGGTTTCATCTTTAGCAGTTAGTGGGTGCTGTGAAGTGTCCTGGGTTGGGCACAGTAACTCCTCATATGCTACACTTTTTCCGGGCTCGACTGTAACCTTCTTTCTCTTAACGACCCTTAGAGGCTGTGTAAACTTTGCCCTGTGATTTTCCAGGCATTCCAAAAATGACTTTTCAATGGTCTCGCAATCGACTGCCTTATTTGCTGAAGGAATTGCAGAAAGCAATTCGTCTACATTTGCAGGATATATTCCACATTTTCGGAATCCCGAAATAAGATTTTGACCTATAGTAGCATTTGATTCTTCCATAAGTTGTTTTAGTAGACGAGGGAACTCCTGTTTGGACAGAACGGCATTCCTTCCAGCATCACTGCCTTTCCATTCTCCTAAAATCTTTCTCCAAGTGACCTTAAGTGATCTGAAGACAGCAACATCCATTGGCTGTGTGAGGTGAGTGCTGTTTGGGGGAAGGCATATAAAGGAGATGTTGTTCTCATTGCACAGTTTGATGACATGAAGCGATATGTGTGCAGACAGGTTGTCACATAAGATCGCATTTTTTCCATCACTTTTCTTCAGTCTCGGAAGTAACAGTCGTTCAAACCAATCATTAAATGTCTGGGAATCAAACCACCACTAGGTGTGTGGTTATAACGGGTTCCTGGAGGACAATTCTCAGTCCATGTGGTTCATAAACAACTGGACTTGTAGACAACATACGGTGGTAATATTTCGCCAATTGCATTCCCACAAAACATCACAGAGATGCTAGCCTTTGAGACATTCCTAACTTTCTCAGGGTACTTAGTCCCTCTCTTTGTGAAAATTTTTTTGTTGCCAGGGTCGTCTGTTAGGTTGGTCTCGTCGAAGTTCCAAATATTACATGGTTCAACTCCTCTCAACTCACTGGCCAAGTTTCCAATGTAAGCTCTTAAAATGTCAGGGGTGATTGCAGCACGACTTCTTTTGATATTCGATGCAAACCGGACAGTGAGCTCTGGGTGTCGCTGCAAAAATGATAGCACCCATTCTCTTCCTGGTAAGTTTTGTGAGAATGCAGGCACAGATCTCCCAGAATGATTTAAATACGATCTAACTATGACCCTGAAGTCAAATGAATCGACAGGGAAACCATATTCACTTAGCTATATTATGCAAGAAACAAAATGGTATTCTTCTGCTAGAGTAAATATTGTAGGTCTCCCTGGAGTAGAAACATGCTGGTTTTTCAACTTATAATTAATGGTTCTTCTAGCAATCCCATATTTTTGAGCTGCTGCCCTTTGTGACATCCCATTCCTTACAGCTTCCAAGCAGGTATTTAATTGATCATCAGAGTAGTCACGGTATGTCCTCGCTCCCAGCTTGCGCTGGTACCTCCTAGGCATCCTACAAAAACCAAATTAGAAAGTTAAAATCAGGGAAAATAGAATTTATGACTTTATCTTTTAAAATAATAGCTGATATGGTGACAATTATTAAACAAGCCAAATTACTTGAATGATTCCATCATAGTTAAATAAAAATTGTCATTTAATCAATATGTATGCCCTTTTAAAGCAAAATGTTGAAAATTAGCTGTTAATAAAAAGTTAATAAAAAATTCCAATACAGTAAATCCAAGATGGCGTAGTATATTCTACAATGAGTAGAGGACACTTAAAAGTGGGCTTAATAACTAATAAGGCCATACCTATTTAAAAAAATAGATACATATAATAGAAAATACATAGAAAATAGGTATATTGCGCATGTTTCGGAGTGGTGCAATGTTTCCCCATTTTTGGTGCAAAGTATCAACCATTATCAATTATTGAGTAATATAATCTCATTTACAAATAAACTGAAAAAAATAATTTTGTAGTAGCAAGCCAGACAAATTTCGAACACACTGAGATAATTACTTACCTGATGAAATAATTCTCAGTTGATGAAAAATCACAATTTTGCCACAATAGAAATTATGTACTTTTAGGTTATCCAGAGATTAGATATTACACACAGTTATAAAATGGCGGGAATCGCAAAACACTTGATTAAAACAAGTTCAGAAATGCCAACCAAACAGATGACCTGAAAATTTCTCTATTTTAAAAATTTACTTTAGTAGGGCAAATTAGCTTATCTTTTACCCATTTTGGTGCAAACTTACCCCACAGGTGCAAAGTAACCCCGTTTTACGGTACTTTTTAATATTAAAATTTCATTAGTTTTATTATTGAACGAGACGGTGCACGCACTGCGCACTGAGCCTACTTTGAAGTAGGAAAATAAACAAAACGACTTGTAACCAGGGCTGCCACTCTGATATTCATGAAAAACCTAGATAACCTACAAAAAAACCCAGACACATGGGTAAAAAACCCAGATGCGTCTAAAATGCTATCGTTGAAAATGTTTGCGTACTAATTCAAAAATATAAACATAACTGGTTTTAATATAAAACAATTAATTACCTTACAAGACTGAAAACGGTTAAATACAACCAATACAAGAAAATTACACTGCAGCAAAATGGCTGTATAAGTAATTCTTGGACCAGTACATATCATAAAAAAACCTACAAATATATACATGACAAAACAAACACCATCACTGCATCCTTTAAACCGGTAATTGTTTTTATAAAACTGCATCATGTACGTTAGTCTTTATTCAGAGTCTGATTCTACAAGATTGGTTTGAAGGTTAATTGTTGCATTGGTTTTGTGTTCTGCAAGCCTCTTTGAAGAATGTGTCTAATTTAATATTCGACTTAGCTTCTTGAAAACTAGTTTTGTGTTTATATGTATTTTTGTGTGTGAAACACACAGACTTGTTTGCATTTATCAAACAGATATTGCAACAGATACAGTAGCTACTACCTTTATTATTGTTTTAGGTATAAAAATAATTAAAATTATAAAAAACCTAGAATTGTTGGAATTCATTATTTAAAAACCCAGAAACCCAAACACCATTGGAAAAACCCAGATCTGGGTGGGAAAACCCATGAGTGGCAGCCCTGCTTGTAACAATATCGCTTTGCGCCTCTCCTTCAAGGCTTCAACGCCTTCCCCTGCGCTTCCTCCCCTACATTCTTTCCCTTCTTTATCCCTTATTCGTCGTTCCTGCTCCCTCCCCTTTCACAAGCTCCGTCCAAGTGACTAGTGGTGGGCTTACCTGTTACTTTTGAGTATCAGTGTAATCGGTTCCAGTGAAATTTAGGTTCCTGTGAAATTAAACGGTGAACGGTAAAATCTCTCTCTAGCAATGCTCGTAATCGTAAACTGCTTCCTTCGCACCGAAAAATGGTGAAATAAAGGGGATAAGTGAAATCACTGCCTCTCGGTGAATGATGAAATTAAATACATGCGATGTTTTTCACAGAAACCTTTCATTTTGTTTTGAGTTTATTTCGAGTTAAAATTGAAAAATACTGCATAATTATTATTTTAAAAATATTTTTAATAATATTGATTCCATATTTTTATCCCTGTCCTTTCAGTTCAATAATATAACGAACACATATTAATTTTAAAACATTTATGAGAATTCATTATCTTCCGTGATATTCTGCTAGGCTTTCATTGGGTGAATGGTGATTTTTTTTTTTTTACTGTAATTATTACAAGTATGCAATTCGTATACTCCACATACAGTTTTACTTCAAAATATATACATAAAAAAATGATTGTACTAAGACTGAAAACGTCAGAAACTCAATTCAACGATTATGTGGACACTAAAAGCTAGTGGTCGTATTACTGTAGATAATCAATTTCACCGAATTTCACTGATACTTGTAGAAACTGGTCGCAGGTATACCCGTGAAATTTTGATATCGGTGAAAAAGTAACAGGTATGGATTTCACTGCCCACCACTACAGTGACCGTCATTTGCGATCGTGTACTGTATTCATTGGCCGTGGTTTTGTTCCAGCTGAATTTTGAACTGATACTAAAGTCTCTGATACTTTTCAAGTGTACTCGTTTGCCGTTCCTGATACAGGCGCGTATCAGTGCCAAAGTATCAGGTTGATACTTTTCGACCCACCTCTAGTTCCATCTAGTGATGGGCAGAACGGTTCTTTTGACCGAACCGGTACTTTCGGATCAGTTCCGTGAAAGATTCGTTCAGAACGATTCGTTCATCTCGGTCATTTCGTTCTTTTCTGTGAATAGGATCTGGCTCTTATATCAGGTGACGTAACTCGTTCATCCTTTAGAGTATTGGCTACGTGTTTGCTTCCAGCCTCCCCTCGTTATCGCGTGACCCGATAACGAGAGGAGGCTGGATCGCGTGGGTGGTTATCTTTATCTACTCTGCATGGGTAAATGAAATTTCGAACGTCTAGTTGTATACGGACTGTTATAAAATTATTGACTGTTGATCGCTGCAAATGCTTCATGCAGTGATTCTATATAATACGGGAGCATTAAATCTAAGAATGTTAGGTACGAAAGTGATCTTTCTTAACTTTAATTTGTAATCGCACTATTATAGCTAGTACTTGAACATTGCTTTTCGTAGCCAGTGAATCACAGTTGCGTATATGAAACAAGATTATTTATATTGTATTACTTTTTAAGTTACAAATATTAATATACAGGCTATTTACACTCTAGAGAGAGTATAGTGTTTACATGTAGACCAACACATTTAGAGAAAAAAAGACAAAAATTGAATACTACTACTGCGATTCAGTATGAAGAGAGAAAAATGAAGTAGGTACATTAATTAACACCTAAATGGTAAGTGTGAACATTTGTAGTTACTTTCCCTGTTATTTTTAATTCATGTTTTTTTTTTCCCCAAATTTGTGTATGTGAATGTGAAAACGCAATTTTAAACCACTACTTAACAGTTGACATTTTCAGGTATAGATACTTTTCATGTTACCCTATTTTATTTGATCAGTTATCGTTTGCTCTTATGAACATGCTCACGCTGTGATTACTAATTCTTCAGACTCCTGACGTCATGAATCATTTCACGAACGAATCAGACCGGGCGCGTGGCCGGTTCTCTCATCTCGTTCTCTCGTTCTCTCCGCGTTTTCGTTCTTCCGAATCTTTCAAGGTACCGGCTCTCAAAGAGCCGGTTGGTTCTCTCGTTCTCTCCGCATTTTCGTTCTACCGAATCTTTCAAGGTACCGGCTCTCAAAGAGCCGGTTCTTTACATCGCGAACGAATCGCAAGATTTCGTTCTCTCAAAGATTCGTTCTTTTTGAACGAATCGTTAACGAACGACCCATCACTAGTTCCATCAAGTGGAGCTTTTCTTCAAGATGGCTGTCGTCAGGGGTGTTTTTGACCGTGATTTTAACGAATTTATTGCGTATGTGAGGGATAATCCATATGCACCTGCACCGAGGCGATATTTGAGGGATGTGGATAATCCATTAGAGTTTTTTAGCGACAGTGAGATTGTCAGACGTTTTCGATTTTCAAAGGAAACCGTAAATGATGTTATTGTTCCACTTCTGACTCCAGACAATGGTAATAATCGGGGCCTGCACTGCTGCTCTGCGATTTAATGGTAGTAACAGTTTTCATGTATGTTTGAATATATTTATATTTGTGATGTGTGTGTTGCTGGTGTTGCCACATCTAGAACAATTAACTAGAATTTTTTCTCTCAGTTGTAAAGTATCTGGCAGTTAATTTTTTTGTTTATAATTTAAAAAAAGTGTCTGCGGAATAAAAGTAAACCTAGTAATCATTAATTTATATCATTTAGGAAGTGTTTTGAAAATTCATAATGTTCTTTTGTACGAAGTCTAGTTTTACTGAGTATCCGTTGCCCTAATAATGTACCTTGTTTTAGATTGTCTGTGGTGATTAGAACCATTTGAATCAGTCTACCGTGTGCAGAATCGTGAAGGTAAGATACACACGTGCTTTTCTTTAGCTTAGGAAGCAGGTTAACACAAATATTCACTAACTGTTATGAAAATAATTCTTTCAAAGAGGTGAAAATATTTTATTTTACATAAACATGTCACATTTGGTAACATAAAAGTGCATTAATTACAGAATAACATGTGTAATAATATTGATTTGTACTGTGATGATTGGGAAGTTAATTTTGGGTAATTATTTAGATTAGCGACTTTTCCGTAAAAATAAAAATAAAAATCTGAAACAACTATCATTGTGTGCCAAAAAATATTACTCTTATTTTTTAGGATATAGTGCACATGTGAATTTCCTTACAGTTTTGGAGAAATTACCTTTTATTGTTTATATAATAAAGCCTGACCATTGATGCGGTAACCGCCATTTTTTGTTTACGTTTATTTACATCATATATTCCGTCTTTTAAAAAATTTCAGACCCTGATAACATGTTCCTGTTGGCTTGATTCTGTGCACGTGATCCTGTGGTACATGATGCTTATTTTTTTTAGCAGCGGGGAGGTGCTCAAAGTGTCGACACGTTTCGTGCAATAGCGCGAAACCTTACATAATTTATTTTTAACGTTATTTATATTTTACGTAATTAACTTTCACGTAATGAATTTCAAACGTCAGGTTTCACACTAAACGGATCGGCGCTTTGAGGGCCTCCTTACTGCTAACAAAAAATAAGCTTCATGTTTCTTGTTTCTATTGTGTGGGTAATTAGTTTCTCCGGTATACAGTATAATTGTGTAATATAGGTGGTATCTCAAGATCTGGCTGCACATCTGCAAGAGTATGTGCATTTCCCTGGTGTTCAACAAGTCAGGGAAAACACACTTAATTTTTTTGAAGTGGGTGGCTTCCCGGGAGTGAGTGGATGCATTGACTGCACTCACGTGGGGATAAGCAGCCCAGGAGGTCAGTTTGCCGAACTGTATCGAAACAGCAAGCAGTACATGTCACTGAATGTCCAGGTAACTTTGTATTTGTGAAGCAATATGTATGTGTGTGTATATATTGTTACATCATTAATAGTTTGAATTTAGCTTTTATTTTTGAAATTTTTGTCTTCCTGCAAAGTGTTTATGTTCTCAGGTTGTTAGTGGACCAAATTTGGAGATCCTGGACATAGTTACAAGATGGCCTGGCAGTACCCATGACTCTCGTATCTTCAATAACAGTAGAGTCATGGTTCGTTTTGAAACGAAGACTCTGCCTGGACATCTTCTGGGAGATAGATAATGGATATCCTCAGTTGGAATATTTGTACACTCCATTATTGGCCCCTGTAACTCCTGCAGATATCCAATACAACACTGCTCACAAGAAAACCAGGAACCTGGTGGAACGATTGTTTGGTGTTTGGAAGCGAAGATTCGCATGCCTTGGGCATCTGCTGCGAACAAAGCTCCAAACATCAAGCACAGTAATTCTTGCTTGTGCTGTGCTGCACAACGTGGCGAGCCTCTGCCGCCTCCAGGCGATGAGAACCATCTGCCTGCAGTGCCTGTGGCAGATGTGCAGCCCCGAAAAAACCGTGGAGCAGCAATCCGAAGAGGGTTTATTGAGCGACATTTTGATTAAATTTATTATTATGAAGTTATCATATTTGGGTTCAGTTAACACAACTATCTTGTCTGGACAAACTTTACTGAAATTTGGTTTTGTAAATACATACAGTGTTTTTTACATCCTGTAACTATACACTATGTTCAGATGTCTAGTCCATGTTATATAACTTGGGAAAGTTTCTACATTTTTAAATTGTTTAATTCAATGTATGATTTCAGATGAGCCTACCATGGTTTCATAGGCCTCTTGGGGAAACTCTCCATGTAAAAAAAAGAGTTAACGCATTGGGCACTGTACCTCTTGAGACCTGTCTCAAAGGTGATGTGGAAACCAGTGCAAAGCCCAGAAGAAAAGGAGTTCCAGTGGATCATGGAGAAAACTTGTGAGTTACTGTAAGTTTTTACCTTGTGTATAGTTTTCGATTTGTTTACTATGTTCAGTAAGTTTAAAATGTTTATTTTTCTTAGCCCTAAAATGTTTCAACCTAGGTTATATTCATTTATATTTTGTTTTCAATTTCAAGTACATATACACATAAAATAAATAACATTCACTCGCCAATAATGTGGTTGAAATTACATGTTGTCTGATACACATTATTATATACATGTTATATACATATCAGATACTCTTTGGTGGTACTGCCATCAAAAGAAACCAAGGGCACATTAGAAATAGGTCATGTTTTTTTAAAGCATTACATACATTGGATTGATGTTACGAGTAATTGGACAAATGTTAATCTGTTAAAATATTTTACATATGGTACCAGTAATTTCTGAGCTTGGCAGCTTTTAGGACACAATATGAATTATAATTGTTAGGTCTGTTACATTAATAATATGCAACAGCTTTATTAAACTGGTAATTGATCTATGATTAATTTTTCTTAACAAATCTATACAACCTTAAGCTTTATTTTAAATAGGTACAATATTTCCAGTACTGCTTACATACAATATATCCAGAAACTTAGCAAATAAGTGCAGTTTACATTAACGGAAAAAAAATAACCGGTACAAACCATTGTCGTGACTTGCTGAAACAATACATACTTCAAGAAAAATGCATTGGTTTCGTCACCTTATGAGGCAGGTCTAAATGAGTGTATAAAGGCATTTTTCTCACAATGTTTATTTTACATATATATAATTACAAACCTCATTGTTAAACTTTTAACAAGATTTCAAGTGTTGGTTGTATAATGACAGTTACAATCACAATCACATTTGGTTAGCAATATTGTCACGTGCACCTAGCCGGTGCCACCGCCATTTCTGTCACGTCTCACTTTCAGAGGGGGGAGAGAATCGTAGCTCTTTACATAGAAACAACTCGCTTGGCATCAACTAGTCTTAACTTCATAAAATACTTTACTGTACCTAGGATCATAGGTTCGTCATCCCGTACAGGATGTCTGGTGAGAGCTGAACTAAGGAGATTTTGCAAAATAACATAATACTTAATTAAAATTATTTTATTCTTAAAGTCAAATACTCAACATCATTTTAAAGAACATTTAAATAGCGGGATTACAATTTAAAACAATAATCTCTTTACTTCCTTAACGATTGAACGACCTTACAAGAGAGAGAATGAGAGAACTTCACTAAACACTTCCCTAGTCCTTCCGAATACCTCAAATCATAACAAAGATAAGTCCATACTCACATTTTCCGAAAAGCCTTTCTTGATCGATTACTTTAAAAAAATAACGTAGGGGCCTCTCCTGCCCTTGAAATCCCGAACGAACATTACATTTTAAAAACTATGACGCGTGACCCCTGACGAGGGCCATAGCCTCCGCCCGAAAGCTTGACGACTACATTATGACCTAACTTAAACTACATCACGAACGAACTAACTAAACAACTCGTGGCCACAGGTGAGACGCATAGCCTCCGCCTGAGTGAGCCTGAATTCCTACATCACGAACGAACTAACAACTCGTGACCACAGGTGAGACGCATAGCCTCCGCCTGAGTGAGCCTGAATTCCTACATCACGAACGAACTAACAACTCGTGACCACAGGTGAGACGCATAGCCTCCGCCTGAGTGAGCCCCGAGTCACCAATCACTTGCGCTTAAATTCGCGCGCCCTGCCGCGCCTACCATAACAAAAGCTCGTTATTGAAGTCAAATTTACTAAACAACTAACTAGAACATCTGGGAAGACTACCCCCCCTCTACCCCAATGTGCAGGCCACACCGCGCGGCTTGTTACGACAGCGCGCCCCAGTAACTGCGGCCCGTGGCTGCGCCAGCGCGCGGCCAAACAAACAAACAAAATTCTGCAAGCCCGCAGCGCGCCGCGCCGGCCCCGTGCCCCAATTACATGGTCACGCCACTTGCGCTGACGAGTGAACAGAGCAGCCAGCCCAGAGTCCCGTCAGTAAAGTCCCTAAATTTGATTTCAACAACCCTGCAAAATTTCAACCCGCGACATAACCCTCCCCTCACAGAGCTCGAGCCCCATCGAGCTACCTCAAAATTACAAATTGTCTTTTTCCATTAAACCATAACTATAAATTCCTCATTTCACAAAAATAATAATTTTCTTAGTTCCTTGCTGTCTGAACATACATCTAGATTCTGCATAAGATTTATTTTAAAACAACAAGTATTCATAAAATTAAATGTAAAACTTTTATCTGGTTTGTTCTCACAGGGACCTTCAGAGGCTCGAGTTCTCAATTCTAAAAAAATTGTTCTGTTAGTGAAGCTCTCTTTACAAATTAAATTACTGTTCTTAGTTTCTCAGTATTCGTTAAACAATGTGCAAATTCTTGATAATTATTATTATTATTTTTTTTTCGGTTTCCGTTTATTACCATACTTCTTTCGTTCTTCAAAAAAAATTAAGTGTCCTTACAGTGTTTCAATTAATTAAACTCTTATCTCGTGAAGGTTGGTGCAACTCCTCGAAGTCAGTGTTGTCGAGAAGAGTAGCTCCCTGGGCTGGCCATCAGCAAACACCACTCAACTCCAACAGCTACTGGACTGGCTTCCAGGGCAGCTCACAACTTCTCCCCACATCTGCTTCGGAGTTGTGCCATCCTCATCACGAACAGATTACAATTCTGAAACATCATCAACAGGCATTACCATCACGCCTGACAAATACAAAACTAACTACTAAACTGCAATCGATGGGCAAGGATGCAAACACACAAAAAAATAAAATTAATTAATTCAACTGCTAACATAAAGTATCCCACCCTTAGCATAATCTAATCAGGCAAATAATTTGATAGGAAAAACTTAAGGAAGGGAAACATGACCTCCAATGATTTTCCCTACCTCTTGAGTCTTGATCTTCTCTATACAGCAAATAGTCCCCACGAAGTAACTGGGTTGAAGGTCAGTTCACATGACCCACCCATAACCTCTTCTACTCTTCTTTTCTTCTGGGGGCAACCACAATGCCCACCAATCTCTCTCCATGGTGCCGAACCAGCTATCCCATGAGAGTAAACAACGTAGTCAATAGGAGCGCAGAGGGGAAACACCAATCTCTGGCTTGTCGAGTCATAAAACTGCTTTATCTTCTTCTTCTTCTGAGTAAAAATATCTGACTAACCTTGCTTCTATTCTTCCAAACAGTAAAAGTTCATCAGGTATCTTCATGAAAGAAACATTCTAACTAATAATTCTTCATTTTTCTTCTTCTTTATTTCTGTTAGTTGTAATAGAAGGCCATGTTAGGGAGGTTATAGGGAAAAAGAGTGGCCAATTCCCACCCCATCACCCACCTAGATCATGACTAATTAACTTTTAAATTTTCTATTTCAAACAAATAAAAAAAAACATTTTTTTATTCAAACTTTTAAATTATAATTACTTTTACTTCATAACCTCAAAAGCTAATCAATAATTCTAAATGAAATTGTGATTTACTGCATCCTTGTTCCATCCGATCTGTTTGTTTATAACCTTTCTTGTAAAGTATAAAATTTTCAAACATTACTAATTAAAAAAAAATTAAATTCTGGTGTCCTTTGAGTTACAATTAACTTTACTATTTCTTAGCTTGAAATAATTTAAGTTTTCAGAACTATTTCATTGTCTAATTCACAACACTTAAAAATCAACTCAAAACAACAAATCATCAAAATCAATAAGATCATCTGACCTACCTATCAGTACTGTGAACTTGAACTGTTCGTACACATTTATAATAAGCTATTGTATTTAAATTCCAACCTAAATAAGGTTTAAAAAAAAAACTACTAATCCCTCTGTAAATTAAGAAAATTAACTTTAAAAATTAAACTTAAGGTATTAGTTCTTTTTGACAGCTACCACAACTCACTAGTTCCATTACATTACTATAACCTAAAAAGTTCTGTAAATAATGTTTATAACAAAAAAAAACTCCAGTTACTGTCTTCCATAAAAAAAAATAAAACTTTACATGACCTTATTAATCTCCACTTGTAAGTCCATGGCTGCCAGCTTTCTCTTCTCTTGAATCTTCAGTCTTGGCTCTTGTTTCAGTGATCTTGTATCTTGTCTCTCGAACTCTTGTCATCTTGTAAACTGGACTGCTGCTCAGCTCATCTTAAGGAATCTGTAACAGTTTCAAAAATACATGTTAATTTAAATTACATAATTCCTGTTCTTTGGTCCTAAAAAAAACAATTGTATTATTAGTACACATTACCCTGAAACAACATTATTATTCATTGTTTATTACTTAAAAAAAATGCTTTACCATAAAATCCTTTTTTGTTCTTTTCATTAGGCCTATTTATTTTCCTTCTTCTTAATTAAATTCTGCTTCAAATGTTAATCCTAACTTAAGACCTACCATCTATTTATTATTCATTACCTACATTATTTATGTTACCCTAAAATTCCCATAAGTTTCTAATACTTCCTATCAAAGACATTCTCTCTCAAAAAAAATTTACTTATGACTCTTAACTTAACAAACTTAAAAAAAACTTTTACACTAGACTTAACTTATTATTCATTCTTAGTTACTAAATTTCTATATGTAAACTTTAGTACTTACAAACAAAAACTGCCTATTTCTCTCTACCTCTTAATCTCTTTCAATTATTACAATAATAATGTTACCTTGCATCTTTAAACTTTCTTCTTTTCAATTAAATTAGACATCTCATAACAATAAAAATTCTGCCTATACTCTTCTTATGGGTGTACAAACCAACAACAAAATTTCAAATTCTCAAGTTTCCTTATATTTAAATTATGCAATGCACATAACCTCTGTGGTGCCTGTACCCTTTTAGGCCTACCACCTTCTCCTCTCACAGCATGACAACTCTTATTCCTCGGGGTCTGTATTCACTGTTACAAATCAAATATCTCAAAAAAAATTAAAAACAAATTTATTATTTTAAGAAAACAAAAATTTACATTGAATTTACTATGGAGCCTGGAAATCTTAATGTCTCACAGCAGCTAACATGACTAAATCCCATGGAACCCCAGGTTTACATAACCTGTGCCCAAAAATTTAAGCATACCAGGCTTTCTCTGCACTGGTTTTACAGCATCACACACTATTTAGGGCCCCTGATCTGCCATCAGTCCCAAGGAGTTTTCCCACAACCCCTCTCTACACAAGCGCCTACCGCATTCCTCTCAATTGGCTATCGGTTTTACGGCATTCTTTTGGGATCCGACCATCAAGTTAGGGCTAATCGAACACTAAACCTCCATACTTCCAAACTAATGTAAATCAATTAAATTTTCTCTGTAATTTCTTAAAATCCAAATAAAAATTATTCAAACATGCCCAAGAAACTTTCAAAAAAAAAAATTCATAATCTTATCTTCAAACCCTTAAAATAAAAATAAATAGATTACTCTGTTTTCTCCTTAATAACTGTAAACTGTCAACAAATATTATGTCGTAAATTTTAACTATGCTTACTGACTCTTAATCATAAAATCTCATTTGTCCTAATTAATAAACAACCGATTTCCTTAAAATCTCACTGTATCTCTCACACTCAAACTTCACTGGCTGAATATCTCAATAAATTCAAAAACAATTATCTAAACTCTTAAAGAAACTCCTCCCCAATTATTCAAATTACTTCACCTTATTTTATTTCATTACTTAAAACACCTTACTCAAAAAAAATTAATTAATTATCTAGCTATCTTCCATTATTATTTATTTACCGAACAAAACTTTCTCCTAAATTAATTTAGTAAAATTCAATTTCACATTAGGCAGGTACACTAACTCTCTACAGCAATGTTTCTCATTTCCCTCCTTCCTAACTGAATCCAATCTTACTTAACCTCCAGGGAATTTACCTCACAAAATAACCAAAAATTTCACTGTAGTGCCTATTTGCTATAGGCCCACTACACAACAAGGGATTCTAACCCCACCAACAAACTTCATTGAAATGGTACCCTATCCCATACAGGATAGCCACTTCGGTACTACCATGGGGAACTCCTGCCCCAAACTACTCACAACTCTCAGGATTCTCCTGACCCTTAATTCCGTAGTCAGCCCATCTCCTATGGTCTGCGCTACAATTCCCTTTCTTCCCAGGGACACAACGCCTCACCTTAGGGTCCCTCGCCCTAATGAAAACATTAATTTTGTCTCTCTGTTCTTTTGGAGTAAATTCCCTCTACACACAAAAACTATCCTTCCACTTTTATCAATGCTTATTGATTTTATAGTGTACCTCCTTATTACTGTTTACAAATCCCAAAAAAATATTTTTAAAACCGAGGTAGAATTTAACTAACAAAAACATAAACAACTTACAACGAAACACTTCTAGCCTATACATCATACACTTCTTAAATTAAATTACTTACATACTGAAAGTTCCTCTTCTCCTAAAACACACTTAAATTTAAATTTATTTAACCAATAGTCTATTTTCTTATCGCTAAGTTACCGTACAGCTGATCAAAACAAGGTCACGGCCGTCCACGTCTCTGTACGTGCTCGTGACGTCACCGAATTCCATCAGGTGCGCCAACCCTCGCTTGCGGTTCCTCCGTTCTCCGCTAGGTCTCAGCACCTCCCCGTCACGTGTTCACTCTGCCACGTCCACTGACGTGTCGTTCTGAAACAACTCTCAACATTTTTCTAATTAAAACAAAACATCACTATAAATTCTATAACTCTCTTTTACATAAACTCTCGTTTTCTCTTTAATTCCTTTCTAACGTTTATCCTTCCCTCGACTGATTTAATTCGTACGTCTCGTCTCCTACGCGCACGAAAACAAAACAAACTTCACTTGAAAGTAATTCCTATTTACGAAAAAAACTTTATTTTAAATTTTAACTCTCTTAACCTACAATCTTAAAATTAATTTCAATTAAATTAAACCACTTGCATTATCTCTAATAAGCATTTAACTTATAACGTATTCTCCTCACGTAATAATCCCCGATATAAATCTACAATAAATTCAACGACTTAAAACAACTTATCACTATAAACTTTATCCTTACAAGTATCCTCAAATAAACATCTGTTACGTCAAAAAAAAAAATCTCAAAGACTTCCTCCACTATAGACTAAAATTCCGTAATCCTCTCCTCAAGTAAACTCTTAATAACCTGCTATCAGAAGCTGAAACTAACTTAATAATAAACATAAAAATCTACCTCTCTCTCTCTCCAGAAATAGAACCTATCCGGCGAACTCTACCATTTCTGTCACGTGCACCTAGCCGGTGCCACCGCCATTTCTGTCACGTCTCACTTTCAGAGGGGGGAGAGAATCGTAGCTCTTTACATAGAAACAACTCGCTTGGCATCAACTAGTCTTAACTTCATAAAATACTTTACTGTACCTAGGATCATAGGTTCGTCATCCCGTACAGGATGTCTGGTGAGAGCTGAACTAAGGAGATTTTGCAAAATAACATAATACTTAATTAAAATTATTTTATTCTTAAAGTCAAATACTCAACATCATTTTAAAGAACATTTAAATAGCGGGATTACAATTTAAAACAATAATCTCTTTACTTCCTTAACGATTGAACGACCTTACAAGAGAGAGAATGAGAGAACTTCACTAAACACTTCCCTAGTCCTTCCGAATACCTCAAATCATAACAAAGATAAGTCCATACTCACATTTTCCGAAAAGCCTTTCTTGATCGATTACTTTAAAAAAATAACGTAGGGGCCTCTCCTGCCCTTGAAATCCCGAACGAACATTACATTTTAAAAACTATGACGCGTGACCCCTGACGAGGGCCATAGCCTCCGCCCGAAAGCTTGACGACTACATTATGACCTAACTTAAACTACATCACGAACGAACTAACTAAACAACTCGTGGCCACAGGTGAGACGCATAGCCTCCGCCTGAGTGAGCCTGAATTCCTACATCACGAACGAACTAACAACTCGTGACCACAGGTGAGACGCATAGCCTCCGCCTGAGTGAGCCCCGAGTCACCAATCACTTGCGCTTAAATTCGCGCGCCCTGCCGCGCCTACCATAACAAAAGCTCGTTATTGAAGTCAAATTTACTAAACAACTAACTAGAACATCTGGGAAGACTACCCCCCCTCTACCCCAATGTGCAGGCCACACCGCGCGGCTTGTTACGACAGCGCGCCCCAGTAACTGCGGCCCGTGGCTGCGCCAGCGCGCGGCCAAACAAACAAACAAAATTCTGCAAGCCCGCAGCGCGCCGCGCCGGCCCCGTGCCCCAATTACATGGTCACGCCACTTGCGCTGACGAGTGAACAGAGCAGCCAGCCCAGAGTCCCGTCAGTAAAGTCCCTAAATTTGATTTCAACAACCCTGCAAAATTTCAACCCGCGACAATATTTACAATACTGTAAACTAGTTTAAAGGTACCTATCATTTCACACATTTTATTTTGTCTCTCTTTTAATTGCTAAATTTGTAGCTAGTTGTAAAGTAATGGGAGGTCATGAAGGAAAATGTTTAACACAAATAAAAGCATTCACTGATATGACTTGTACATTTATTTTTGCCTTTGCAAACACTGACAATTGCCAATAATAAAATTTATATCACAATAATAAATAAATACTAGCAGCAAAAAAGAATTCTCAATCAAATTGGTTTACCTCTTAGGCACAATTTTACTGAAGGTTTTCTGATGAAATCTTGCTGCTTGCAATGGATAGTACAATTTACTCAAAAGGCTTCTCTAGGAAATTCACTGCTGCTCGTGGTAATCTTTTAATTATCAAAACACTGTTGCGAAAATTAAAAACATTGAAATACCTACCAGTCCTGGGTACAGAGCAACAGCATCTCGACTAAGTTATTCCCACACTTGTAGACCTCACATGACTCGTCTTGCCTCTTAATATATGCTTACACATCACTGTACATACACTGAACTAAAACTAGTATAAAAGCTAAAAACAACTTTAAGCGACTTTGGCAAAATAAACAGTCACTTGAAATAAAAACGTCAAATGTCAATAATTGTCATAAAACATGTTGCAAATGCCCAGATACTTCTCTGAAGCCTTAACAGCCGTTAATTACATGGAACTAGAAAATATAACTATGCATTTCCGATTATGGAAACCTAATGCAGTAAACTTTCGATAGTCTTCCATCCAGTGGTCCGAAATACTAGATGAGTGGGAGAAGCACTCTGCACGGCCAAGAAATTAGTGGGGGCATTCGCCGCTGTCATGGCTTATTCCGAAGTACAGCGGAATTTGGCATTGTTCACAGTCAATTTACTTTTGGCCTGTCATTTTATTATGCTCCAGATAAACAAAATTTATGTCAACTTACATGTGTTTCTACTCACTAATTTTGTGTTTTGTGATTGCAGGAGGTACTGATAATCAGACATCTTAAATATCCCTGACGTGCCATATTATCAGCAGTATATATTAAATCAATCCTTTAAACCGTGTGGAGGGCAATAGCCTGGGTTGCTACAAGGTTAATGCTTTTCACTCAACAAAAACAGGAAAAAAAACTTTCTCATTGTTCTAGTCTCAGCTGCTTCCACTTATTCAGTTAATAAAGAACTAGACATTAAAACAAAACACATTGAAAACAACAATGACGTTAAGACTGTTCCGTGCTTATGCAATCCTGGGTAAATATGTAGTCGCGGTATATGCGAAAAAAAATGCTAAAAATCCGAAAATACTTTTATTCTATGCTCTTTCACTCCCTCTTTTCAAATCAACCGGCGGAGATAAGAAATTCCAAATACTTTAGGAGATATCGAATTTTTTAATTTCATCACAATACCTATGTGCGTATTCATGCTGCGATTACCATTGTTTCTTGTTTACGAGTATCTATTAGGTTTCTTATTGGACAATTTTGTCACGTGACAGTTCCGTGATTGGCCAGTATTCAAATGAACCAATACGTGATTATTTATTTATTTATTAATGTTCTTTCGGAGGTATAGCGACGTAGGTGAATGACTACATAATTTCCTTTTAATGGCAAAGGAAATGTACCCGCCTCGAACTTAGGTGGGCTTTTAACGTTTCTAATTTTAAAGTCTTATTTTTTTATTTCGATATTGTTGCGCAAGTAATAAGTAACAAAAAAATTTTACGTGAGTTGATAAATGTTCATCATTTGTCCGGGTTTGTTAGGTCAGGTCAGTTACATTATAAATACTTTAAAACTAAAGAACCATTGGAATTAAATCATATTATTTTTAATGTACGCTTAGTTTGAAAGTATTCATAATGTAACTGACCTGATCTAATCGACCATTTTAGTTCCTACTGATCATCCTTTGTCACGGTTTGTTTGGTCAGGTCAGTTACATTATAAATATTTCAAAACTAAACAGCCATTAAAATTAATTCACATTATTTTTTATGTCCGCTTAGTTTGAAAGTATTAATAATGTCACTGACCTGACCTAATCGACCATTTTATTTATTATGCATTCACGAACACACTGCAAAATAACAATAATGGCGTCGTTCAAATGGTTGTACAGGTGTTGTATTGCTAAATTAAAAAATTCGATATCTCCTAAAGTATTTGGAATTTCTTATCTCCGCCGGTTTTAATGAAAAGAGGAAGTGAAAGAGCATATAATAAAAGTAATTTCAGATTTTTAGAATTTTTTTCCCGCAAATACCGCTACTCTACATGTTCAAAATTAAAAAATTCGATATCTCCTAAAGTATTTGGAATTTCTTATCTCCGCCGGTTGATTTAAAAAGAGGAAGTGAAAGAGCATAGAATAAAAGTATTTTCGGATTTTTAGCATTTTTTTTCGCATATACCGCTACTCTTCATATTTACCCAATCCTGTTTTAATACGTATGAGCATTAACACAATTACTATTTTTAAGTGCCTTACACACGTTACTTTAACATAAAGATATTAATTAGTAGCTTAAACATAAACAAAACTTACCATTTTTCTCCATGATCCACTGGAACTCCTTTTCTTCTGGGCTTTGCACTGGTTTCCACATCACCTTTGAGACAGGTCTCAAGAGGTACAGTGCCCAATGCGTTAACTCTTTTTTTTACATGGAGAGTTTCCCCAAGAGGCCTATGAAACCATGCCAAGAAAACTGAAATTGATATTATACTTTAACTAGGTATATTTAAAGAACAATATCAATATCAGTTTTCAGTTTTTGCATTCTCTGAAGATGTTCTTCCTGCCTGTGTTTCATGCACTGCACGTGAAGTTCTTCTGCCCTAGCTTCAGCTCTACAAAGTTGTTGCAACTTCAACTCGTGCAGTTCATCTTCACGAGCAGCAGCCTTTCTGGCTGCCCTCACTTGCAGCCTGAGGTGAAGCTCTTGAAGGTTTTGTATCCTCACATCACCCTTTTCAGCAGCTTCGACTCTGGCAAGGCGGTGCTGAAGCTCACAGTCAATTGCACCATCACGACCGAAGGAAGGAACAGTTGATGGGGTACGCTTGCGTCTTACACACGCCGGCCTTGTCTGTGACGTTGATGGCGACGAACAGGATGCTGCAGGCATTTCTACAACAACGTCACATGTGCCCACATCTGGCGCAGGAATGCTTGTACCCCTTTTCTCGGGGTACTGTTTTACTAGAAAATTAAAAGGAAGTTTATATTATAGTTTTCCTTTAGTATAGTTTATATTGAGTATTGGTGTTATCCGTACGGCGGTATTTTTGAAATGTTGGTAACGTTTTTCAGCGCTAGTGTCGCCTGGGAGCACCTGGTAACAGTTAGTTTGAATATCATTAAATAATTGTGTTTATTAGCTATAGTTATAATGTAGTTATAAATTTGCATTTGTATAAAAGTATTTTAATTATTAATGCGACAGAGCAAAGTTGGACAAATTGTGATCGGGGTAAAATGAAACAATTCACGAGCACGGCGCGCATGCGCGCGAGGGACAGACTTTTTTCCCCTCCCTTGGTTGAAGGAGGAGAGGGGAATGGCAGGCGATCAGCTGTTATGTACGACGGGCCGGCGAGTGTGATTCGGTTCGCGCCAGGGGCCTCGCTAAAAATGATTTTTGCGAGTGTGGGGCCGGCTTGGGCAGCAAATAACTCGTTGATATGTGTGTGGAAGAGTAGCTGTATAGCTGGTGAAGATGATAGCCGCTGTTCTATCGCGGCGGAACGAGGCTCCTTGCGGCTGGTATAGCCGTCAGCACCGACTGGCCTGAGGACCAGTGGGGTTTAGCGAGGATTCGCTAATCCAACGGAGACGCCGAGCCGATACGTGAGTGACTTCCCTTGTGATTCCCCTTGTGCCACGGAGTTATACTGCAAGAGATTGGTGGCAGAAATAATTACATCGAGCCTGAGAGTGTCATTTTACATCGGAGGTCTGGTTCCGCCAGTTACATGTAACAATTTTCGGATATGGACACGTGAAGTAAATAATTGATAAAATTCAAATGGTAGAGACTCGCGTTGAACGTTTTAAGGGTACCTGTCCCCCGAACACTTGAGCACGTCGCGTGACCAGGAAGGCCTTTACTAACTGGAACTTGGTTTATTTGAGATTTTAAATAAATATAAAGTGTCTTGGTAACTGATGTTAAGATTAGGGTATTTTTATATTTCCTTATCATGTGTTGGGTATGAATATATATATATAGTTTATAGCATCGGGCCCGATTTAATTAATAGGTACCGGCGAATGCTTATATTTTTTTTATGCTTGTAATAGTTTGATGTCAGACTTTCAGATAAATAAATATTGTCTTGTCGTATTTGCCGCAAAAGTTGTGCTTTCTCAAGCAAATTCCTTTCTTTTGTTGTTTAAATTAAGCCCTGATATTTTCTATACCCGCGTTGAATGCCGAGAGGTTTGGGTGAACTGTGTGCCGTAACTTATTTTGCTGATATGTCGGATGGCGATACACTATACCAGGTAATTCCCGGCAATTTTACGCGGTTCACGACGCTCCCTAGGGGCTTGCGGGGGCGTCATGCTGTTGGCAAAATAGTCATGGTCATTTGAAGCTGTTTCTGACATCTTCATTGCTTCTGCTGAGATAACCATGTCAGAGTCTCCAGTATCATGCAAAAAATGTTGTACACCAGCTAGTGCCACCTCCAATTCTGGGTCAGTTGGGGTGTCTTGAATGAAAGGACCTCCCCCAGTGGTCATGCGCTGCCTGGTGTTAGCAGCCAAAATGCGCTTCCGTTTGGCCTTTTCATTCTCCCAACATTTTTTCAGTTGAGGACCTGATCGCTGAAAAACAACATAATACTAATCAGTGGAATGAAGCAGTAAATCCCACCATATAAAAAGTAAACAAAGTAGCATTATTTAGTCACTAGTAGATCCACAAATCAACTGTTAAATCATGTTCAAATGTTAAAATTTAACAAATGTTAAATCATGATTAGAGTGGGGGGAAATAATAACAGAAAAGGGTGGGTTCAACCATTCTCCATATACATGCTTAAATCTCCTAAACTTTAAATTTAAGAGTACTTTCACAATTCAAACTTAGTAATAAGACCTTTGTTGAAGTAATAGGTAAACAAATTACCTATGCCTATTATACCATGATTACTACACATTAAAACATGTCTAAGTAAAAACAGTGCACAATTTAATGTCCTTTAGGTAAACAGCAAATATATAGGGAAGGCATTTTCTTACAATATTGTAATTATTCCAAAATAATTTATTTCACATCCTGAATTGTTTTCAAATTATACCCAAAGAGTGCTTTGCAATACTTGAAGTAATTTAATAGTACATTTAAATTAATATAAAATATTGAGAATTATTGCTTATGTTAGCTATAAAACCTATAGAATAACTATATACAGTTGGTTGGACAAGCAACATTAAAAACACTCAATAATTATTTGGACATAGCTTAGGTAGTATACTTTTCTACATTATAAATACTATAAAATTTGAAGAACTATTGGTTAGGTTAGGTTAGGTTAGGTTAGGTTAGGTTAGCTACATTCATAACCCTACTAGTAAGTTACTTTGACTATTTAATTGCGATACTTTCAGTATGCACAAGTAATAAAAGATCATGGCACTTCAAGACACGCATAAAATAGGCGTAATAAATAACCTAGTACATAAAATTTTTTTTTTACATACCTTCGAAACTTCGCCAAACGAATTGAAACGTTTGGCAATTTCCTCCCACGCCTTCTTGGTAGCTATGGTCTAAAAATCAGTTTTCTTGTTTTCGACTACATTTGAAAACTCCTCAACTAAAGAAAAAAGGATTGATTTCTCTCCGACTGAAAATCGATCACCAATTTTCTTACAAACAGAACCAGTACCAGTATCCATCGTAACATTCAATCCAAAAGAAATAGAAATGACTGAAATGACGGAAATGACAATTCTATAGTACCGGAAATTGCCGACGTCATTGTTTTACACGAATCCTATTGGTCGGACTTCGTGACGTTTTGTTGACGTCATGGCATTTGGTTAAACTCGACAAGTTTCGTTATCTAGTGGGCTCTCACACTAGATACCATTTAATCCCAGCCCGGCTGACACTAGAATATTTTCAACATACGAAATCAAGTGTTAGGGCGCGGTTACACGGGAGTCTGAACTACTTCAGGTGAACATGTTAAGCTGTTGAGTGCGGTTACACACAGTCTGAACATGTTTCGTTCGAGGCCATTTCCCATTTAACTTAAACAGGTTGGCAAAGTAGTTAAGATCGACATATCTTCTACATTAGCCTCTGATTGGCTGTTTAGAATATAAACAGTCTTTTGCAGAAATTCAAGATGGAAAGTGTTTCTGGCACAAGTTCCAGTAATATTTTACAGAATGCAACAAAATAATTCAACAGATAATTATATATATATATATATATATACACACAGAGGTGCCCACCCCCCCCCCCCCCAAACACTATGACTCACCCCCCCCCCCTAAACTAATGATTCTCCCCTCCCCCCCCCCCCAAATTTTTTTATGCCATTTTCTAAATGATTTACTCAATTATTTTATAATATTATACTTTTTTAATATATTTTATCACATTTTGCATTAATTAAAACTGATTTTCTTATAATAATTTTGGCCATATCAGGTAATATTTCCATCCTGAACCGACAGATGCCAAACTGCTTTTGTTGAGGAAAGTGCGGGGTTGCCAGTTTGATTTACAAGATCCCTTTCAATTATCAAAGCACCAGAATCGTATTTTCACATTAGAAGCTATAATTATGTAAATAATATATACATTTTTCTCGTCTTTTAACCACCACCACCCCCCCCCCCCCCCCCCCTGAAATTTTAATGACGCAGGCTGCGTCGTTACCCCCCCCTTGTGGGCACCCCTGATATATATATTAATTGATCCTGACCTTAATTTTCTTAAAACTGAGATAGGTACTCTCGCTCAAAAATAATAATAAATAAGTTTAAAATTTTTACTGTGCATGTTGTTTGAATTCCCGATTTGTAAAAAAAAAATATTGAGCAATATGAAAACACATTACATTTCTGCTGATAATGCTGTATAAACAAGTGAGAAAATCCCGCGTTTTCTGGATACAATTACAAAATAGAGATCAACAACACAGTCATTCGTTGACAGTAGACAATCGGTTTTAGAGCTAAACACACTTTTCAGCAACTACCGTGTAACCGTACACTTTCGCGTTTGTAAACGTGTTTACTTAAACATGTTCACCTGAAGTAGTTCAGGGTCCCGTGTAACCGCGCCCTTAGTGGGCACTACCACTCGAGGAAGTGCTCAACGACCATATATCATAAAGACCGGAAACTCAACGCTGTTTTTCTGTACCTACAAACAATCGCCGATTACGCTGCCATCTATGAATCTACAAATGAAATACCGTGATCGAAAGTGCGTTAACGATATAAATCGATATGTATAATACAAATCGATTAGCAACGTGTTTCGAGCTATCGAACTGGCTATTTTCCGTCGTATAATAATAATATTAATAATAATAATAGCCTTTTGAATTTGTTTCATAATCTTATTTGCAGGATGCTCGATACAATTTCAATGTGCTGAAAGTGATCCTGTGTTAAAAAAACTGTTCATTTTTTTTTTTAAATTTAAACTTTGGACTAAATGAGATCTGCTAATTAAAATTCTCCTTAGTTATCACAGACACGATCAGGTGGTAACTCAATTCTTTCAAGTCACGTTTGGGCACTACATTTTTCTTTTTCAAATGGAAAATCATTAAAAACCCATTTAACCTAGCGGGATGAATAAACAAAAAGAGTCAAAGTTACAAACATAACCCAAGAAAAAAAAAAGGAACATGAATATAACATTTGATGATTTCACAATTTAAATAAACTAAAAAACTAAGTTTTGTGTACATAGTGCATCTCACACAACTATGTAAACCATAATATGGCAAGGTTGAAACAACACTAAAAAGGCTATTTTTAAAGTTCAATACATCCATCCTTCACTGTCCACAGAATTTTGTTCTTTCGACTCAAGTAGCGACTTGAGTGGTGCAGTCTGCTGGGGAATCGGTGGCGGGAGAATGGGGAGGAGATACCTAGGCATGCACAAGTGTTCCATTGGGCCATAAGTTTTGAAAGTGGGAAATCGATGCCACATATTGCATCCGGCAACCAGCATCAATGAAGGCAATATTCAGGCTGTATGTTTGGTCCACTGAAAGAGGCATTAGGAGGGTAATGATTTGAAGACAATGCTGCAGTCAAACAGTACATGTGCAGTTGGCTGCTGGAGCACCAGTCTTCTTTTCATGAAGGGATCAAAAATGGGAGGGGGGGGGGGAAGTATATATGCTTAAGGAAACTATGTAGAAAAAAAAGGCATTCCACTTGTAGTTTTCGTATATCACCAATAAATCTGTATAAAAATATTCCGGTTTATATTTGAATGACCCTATTATCTAATTCACTTTTAAGAATAATATTGTATATTGTTGCATTCAAAATTTACATTAAAAAAATGACATTGTGACTTACAAAAAGTCAACAGTAAATACAATATTAAAGTTTACTAGTCAAGCCTTGAAATTTTGAGTTAAAATTCAGCATGAATTATTTTTGTGTTAAGTCTAAACCTTTAGACCTCATAAATCATAAATATTTTCTTCAAAAGTTGTTATTTCAAGATCAAAAGTAAAGTAAAAAACCTAGTAATTGTATCTCACTTACACAACTTTAAAGTGTACAAATAAAATCATATATAGTTCTCAGAATGAGTTTCCTTGGCCCACTCGTGTTTCAAGTATACCAGCTTTCTCACATTACACAAGGTAGCACACCACACTTTTCTGATGGTTCATAAATTTTTGTGAAGGAAAATAGTATAAATAATGCTGTAAAGACCTAATATAATTTCTGGTTTGAAGCTAACTACTGCTAAATAAATCTAAAACCAACTGTATAGCTCTTAGAAACATATGTACTATGGAGTAGATGAAAGAATTGGACTGAGGATACCTTCTTTCTCTTCACCCACAAGATGAAACAATTTATATTTAAACACAATGTGGGTAAATGTTCCGCACAGCGTATCCAAGCCTATCCCTTGATCCTAATGGCATGATCCTGAATATATTGATCCTGTGGTACATGATGCTTGCTGTTTTAATTTAGTACATAGAAAGATCCTGGATACAATAATGGGGTGATGTAACAATGAATTCTGATGGTATTATCACATCAAATAAAAATCTGAAAGTAATTTTTTTTTTACTTCCTAAAATTATTTTTATTGTAATATTTTTGTTATGTCCAGGATCTTTGATGTACTAAATTAAGACAGCAAGCATCATGTACCACAGGATCAATCATACAGGATCAAGGCTTAAACTTGAGTACGTGATAAGGAACAATTACCCACGTATAACAAGAAGATACCAAAATTTAATTATAACTGAACAAAAAAATAAGATGCAGTAAAGGAATGCTAAGGGTAATGGAAAGTCCTAAATAGGTAATTTCATTTTCTGGTTTATAAAATAGCCTATTTGAAGCATAATATAGATTTTCATGTACACAGGTGAGATTGGCACAATTTTAATTGTTTCGCTATCAACATTTTGCAGAATACTTTATTTTATTAATTTAATTGGAGGTCTATGTGCATTTTAGCAATGCAGTCAGCATACAGAGAGCAAGTGCAATAATTAAAGTTATCATTTTTTGTCTCTGAATATATTATTTTCACTCATTGCAGTAATGTTTGGTTACATTAAAGTTTCAAAAGATATTTAGAAAGTTTTAAATAAATAAGAATGGATGCGATAGTGTACACTGTACAGAAGTTTTATTATTATTTTTTTAAATTTCCACCCACTGGTATTTTCAACTTCTTGCAGCACTGGTTAATCCTAAAAAAATTGTTTCAGATCAAAGTTTTATACAAGTTTTAGAAGAATTGCAATAATTGTTATAGATTTTATAGTTAACTTAATAGAGTAATTAAGAATATTTGTTTGTCCATTAACCCCTCATTATTTTACCCACAGCACCCTTGGTGGTTATCAGGTGGTTATAAAATTTTTTAAAATTGACAACAAATTTGAACAGATTCTATGGTGTGCCTACTAAGATAGTTAGGAGTTTTTTGTCCTCAAACCCTTGTTTTTTCCCACCCCTTAACAGTTATGGCTGGTCATATTCAAGTATGTAGACAAAATTTTTGGTAATACTCCTTTAAGTTATAATATGTTCAAACAGATGTGATATGTTTCATGTTATGGGAGTTGAAGTGATTTAAATGTTTTTCAAAAAATCTTCCCCATTTATACCCCTTTTGTTGGCCTATATCCATTAACAAACTCAACTGAGAATTTCCATAACCATATTTTATGTATTAAGTGATTTATTTGTACAAAATTATGGCAGTTATAATGACAATAAAAATGTGGTACATACACATGGTAACGACTGCAACAGGTAGTCTTTCTTCGAAACATACCTAACAGTACAATTTATTCTAGTCATGAGTTTGCTTTTTTCAGCTAATTTATAATACCTGAACAATTTTAACTTACAAGAAATGTAACACATATTTAGTACTTACAGTTAAATTGATCAATACTACTTTTCACACTTTATTCTACAAATGATATTTAATCCCTACAGTCAAATAAATTAACCAAAAACAATTCATTTGAAATCAAATAACAAAATACTACTAGTTTATAAGATGGTAAGAATTCATTTAAAAGCATGTGTTATTTTTTAGTATGCAGACTTTTTTGGGAGCTGCATGTATATAAAAGCTTGTAACCTTTTAATTTTATTTTAGATATTTCAATTTTCTCATGTTACTCAATACATGTATGTGTCCACTGGCTTACGTAAAACACTTTTACATACATAAAAAACTTTTGTATAATTGTGCGCTGTGAATACAGGTAATCCTGAATGTTCTTATGAAGTGACATCCAATTTTAAATATCATTTAATTTAACACAATAAATCAAATGAGTGGTTGTAACTTATAATGAACACAAAAGTAAGAAAAAAAAGGCCACACGGCAGAAATGGTAGTTAAAAAAAAGGTAGAGGGCTCAGTGGAATTTCATTACATTTACAAATCGGAATACTTTTGTAGTTTATAATGTAAAAAAAAACCTTTATACTGAATAGTTATTGAACATAAAACATCAAGTAAAATAAGTTTTTAAGTGTGGATGTAGAACTTATTGAAGGTTCAATTGCATACTATACTACAACTTACTTTCTAACTAGCTGTATATACATCACATGAGCATAGGTTATAAATATGTTGAAGATCAACATTTTAAATTTTCCTCTACAATTTATGGTCAGCCTTGCTATGTTTAAACTCGAATTACAATTCTTTGAAGAGAGTGGCCCAATCCCATGTATTGTGACTTTTTTTGCAATGTGATTCAAGGAATTGGACTGATCGGAAAAAAATGTTAAGGCAACAGATAAGGGAAACAGTAGAGAACTGTGTAGGAGGTTTAATAAAAAAAAGTATCCCGGTCACCATACCAATCTTTAACATCAAATAAAAAGTGTGAAATACCCCACACATATATGTTTGTATGCGCCTGTACAAAGGTTGTAATGATGGACTGCATGTTGACCAATAATGTTAAATACTGCTTCATCACATGTAAATGCTACCTGTGAATAACAAAGGACCTTAGAGGCAGGTGAAAATATATATCTGCACAAGTAGATCTTACAAGTTATGTTATGTAACATAAACATTTCACCTATATTTGGCAGCATTCTAGACATAATAAATTATAACAATAGATCCATACTTCACTGTCCACAGAATTAAAATATGTTGTAGCAGCACCACGATTCAATTTGATGCAGTCACATGTAGTGAAAGCTCCAATATCAAAATGTTCGGAACATACATATTTAGTTTTAAATGTTTCAGCATTACTGGCATCAAGGTCATAGCCAATTGCAGCAATCCACTTCAATAACCTGGAAACAAAACAAAAAATTTTTATAGTGTGAGCTAGTACATACTTAAATCAGTATTTCCAGATTATTAGCTAGCATGTAGCATACTATAAATATAAGGTATAAACATACATGTATTTAATTATGTGTATTTAGTTTAGCATTACCACTCAATGAACGTATATATTTCAGAGGTAATGTTTTATTATTAAAGTGCTGTAGAGTGTAATAAATTTGGTGGGTTTCTCTTAATTACGATATATTAATTTTCATTGAATCACATATTGTATAAATAATATAAATTCAGTAACACAAAACGATTTTTAGGGTTCATATCACAAATCATTACATTTAAATTACTGATTTATGGTAATTTTACTAAGCCCATACTATACCCAAATGGGTATATGTATATATATGTGTATACATATGTGTGTGTGTGTATGTATATATATATATGTATGTGTATATATATGTGTGTGTGTGGGTTATTAAAAATAAATAAATGATTATACTACGTAATTACAAAATTATTATGTGCGCAAATTCAGGTCTCGATAATATCGCTCTATAAATCCTGTATAATAAGCCTTAACATAAATGCCTAACCCTTAACATGTTAAACCACTTATTGTAATTTTTTTAATATAAACATCAGTACTCACTTGCTTCGGCTTCATGGAAATCTGAATGTTGTCACATCAGGATTAACAGTAATACTGTTCCTGCACGAAGACACAAAACATTGATGTGTATTCACAGGCATCTTCATCGGCTTCTTAATTCACAATCATATAGGAAAATAATTCAAAATGATAAATCAAACTCCATTGTAAAATCCATCTTTCACTCGACCAAAATCTACTACAAACCGAAAAAAAAAAGAGCGACTATAATGCTCAAATCAATCTGTAAACGAATATTACTGCAAAAAAAAAACAATTTTTACAAATCAACTGTTTTTGAAATCAAAATAAATTAATATTACACTATATTTATTGCATTATTAGTATTTATTGCATAAATTTAGTTTCTTATAAACATTCAATTGACATTTGATTATGAACACTAACGCTACCTATGAATTTACAAAAGAACTAGGTCAATCTACTAGCGCTATCTGTTGTGCAGATTAAAAATAGTATCTGGGTACATAATGGCCTATTAGAGTTGCCACCCCCTGGAAGTGCTAGTGGCCACTAGGTTTCTAGTGGCATTTGTGCATTCGGCTCTTAGTCTGTTTGTTCATAAATCTGTTGTCACCATCTATGGGCGCTTGCTGCACTAACTTCCCATAGAGGTGCCAGGTAGGAGATATGTATAATGTCTTTCAAACAGGGGTCTGATCTTAAAAGGGGCGGGTTTACTGACCGAGGCCAGAATAAGGGATAAGACAACCTTCTGTCCAAGTGGACCATATGTGCTCTGCCTTATAGACAAAATATGCAGGCAACCTAGAACCACATGCTGAACCACAGAACATAATGGATATTGAGCTTTCGGTACTGCTTCGAACTCGATCTGTATATTCGACCCCTCTCTTAAAAATGCATTTCTTTTGGCCAGGGTCATCAGATAAATTAGTCTCGTCATAGTTGAATATGATTGTTGGCGAGACTTCAGTACCATCATAATTTAATAGTGTAGCAGTCAGATTGTCAAAGTACTGCTTTACTGTTTCAGCAGACAAGGAAGCCCTACTTATGTTGATGTTTCAACACATAGGTACGTCTGGATATTTTGGCTCTGTGCCTGTTCAGAAAGGCTAAGGCCCAATCAGTACTCGGAATGTTATTCTTAAAACAGGGTACTGTGCGACCTTTAATGTTTTAATATGCACTAGCCATCATTCTCAGGTCTAATGTGTTAAACGGAAATCCCCATTCAGCAACATTTATTAAGTGGTCAACAAAACTATTTTCTTCATCGGCAGAAAATACTAATGGTCATCCAATGCTATTCGTGTGTTTATTTCTTACCTTATAACTTAGGGTTTGACGCCGACCGCCAATGCTCCTCTATGTCGCATAGACCACTATGCCTCATCAACGTCTCGCAAAGGCGTGTGCACCGAACGCGCTCGTGCGCACAGCAAAGTGTAGTTCGTGCGACGAGGCGAATGCCAGGCAACGAGTGCTACGTCGGCGGAAGGATCCGGCCGGGTGTGGCATATCCCTCCGCCGCACTACAACAAATGAATTTATATATATTTTTCCACAGGTTTTTATTATACATTATTTTCATCAATTAATATTTCAGTCCTTTCAAAATCATGTTTCACTGTGCGTTTTGTCCCGAACCTGGCCGGTTCAGTTTCCCGCGAAATTCACACGTTTCCGCGGGAGGGATGGCGGGGGAGGGGGGTCACGCACGGCGACACCGGCAGTGTCCTTCAGGAGCTCGAGGAGGCCGGCAGCCTTCGCGCGACGCGGAACCATTGTTTTCACCGACATGTAATTTCAATAGTATTATCTGTTCTTAATCTTTTACGTACAGTTCCACGGTCGGCCTCAAATTGCCATGGGGTATTTCACTTAATTAAATCAGTGCTCCAAGATGAGTGTTCAACGTATTACGTAAGTACTGTGGTAAGTTTACGAGACTTTACGTCGGCGTTTCACGCCCCAACTTAGCTTACCGGCTAATTAGTTTTGGCCCGCACGGGGCAGCCAGAAGGCGACACGTGCCACTGAACATACTAACGAATCAGTCTCTGGGACATGTCTAGGAGTCACGTAGAGTCGCCGGAGACATGGGCCTACGTGCCACTAGCCCAGTATAATAAGTGTTGTGTAATAGGGAAGTGTTTGTTCGTTAACGTATAATTTGTCATGTTAGAGTTTATTTGGTAACCGCCGCATCATGTGTAAAAGTATGTTATTCACGTGAATTAAAATCGTGAGCCACCACTGAGGAAGTGGGCTACGCGTGTGACTAGTCGATCTGGGACAAACGTTACGGCCAGAACGGGCAGCACTATGTATAGGGCTGTGCCGTAATAAATTCATCACATATCCTCCAGAACCTTTGTGTTCTTCTTCAGGCGTCCCGAGTGGCCATAACAGCTCGGGGGGGCCCTACTGCGTTTACTCCTACCTCTAGCCACAAGGCCGAACCCTCCCTGAGATCTCGAACCCAAACCAAAATCATAGGTGGTAGTGGGGACGGCGTCAGGTTCCCAATGGAATAGAAAATTGCTTACTAGCTTTTCTTAATGTCATTTTCCCTTGCAACACATTTTTCAGAGCTTGATACAGATTTTATGTGGAATAATTGTGGTATGCACGTGCATCTATCCTACGAAAATGTTTTCTTGGCATTATCTGTCAAACAAAATAAATACAGACTCATATAACACAACACAAATAACATTTTAACAACAAAGTACCAAAACACTTAAATATAGAACAAAAAACATACCCACATAACATTTACCTGTGAATTAGACAGGAAAACTTTCTATAGACGTTGCCGTCCGCCGCGGTCTCGTGTTCGAGATCGGGCGCAGGTCCTAGCGGGGTGGCTGGCTTTCTTAGAGATTTCTGTTGCGGGAGGGCGCCAGGCTAGCTCGGTGTCTAACCGTGTGATGGTCGTGGGTTCGTTGCCCCAGCGTGGCCCGCTAGAACCGTCGGCGGTGATGGAATTTGTTTCCTGATTAGGTTGGGTTGTTTAGGTTAATTTACATACACTGTTCTGGTTGTTCTATGGGTCGCACGTCGCGCACGGGAGGTGCGGGGTGGACGTTTTATTGTTCACGATTTACACTGGTTCATTACATTGGGCGCGAGGTCTACTCGGCGGTACATGACTGCCAATGAGGCGTCGGAACACGTAGAAGTTTTGATTACACTATTATTACAATTACACTTGACAAAACGGCACCCTGTGGTGCTCTTACGTACACGATTACACTCCACACGTTATCTGAGAGGGACACCTGCGTGCCTCTACGTGTGTTTACTTATTAAGCCCTCACGCCAGTCGTAGTTGAGGGAGAGCGTTCGATTAGCGTCGGCTAATCTCGTAATCGGTAAATTGCGACGCGCGGGCCCACCTGTGTGGACCGCGGCTCGCTACTAAATTAAAAACACGTCTACGATTGGATGTAGCCTGTGCCTGTGCACTGGGCGATTAATTAAAGTTCTGGGGTGGCGGGAGACGGCCCGTACCGTATACTGCACGGCCCCACGTAATGCTTTGTGTGGGGCGTGTTAAATTGACGCGGCTGGGATAGGCATACACCGAAAAAAGGACCGGGCGCACACGGGGAGTATTTAAAAAAAGGTTTTGGTTGTGACTATAATTACCAGATGGACGTTCGGTGAAACAAAGAAATGCTGGCTCCCCGTGGGACGTGCATCCGTCCCGGTCCGCGAGTCGCGCTGTACTGGCGTCTGGCCCTGGCGCGAGGGGAGGGGTGAGCTCCCTGTCGCGCCAGAGTTTCTAAAGTTCCGTTATTCGAAAAAAATTACATTAATAATAAAAAGCAAGTGGCTCTAAATTCATACAATAAAACTAAATGATTAACTTCATATCTATATATGTTTTAGAATTGACATTTAATAAGTTTGTCTAAAATAAGTTTGAACATTAGAGTCAAGCTGGAGACTGTCTGTTTCTTGATAACTACTCCAGTGGCGAATGATAATGCTAATTTGGGGCGGTTTGCGTTACGTCACACGTTTCACTACTGAATTTAGGCTGAAGGCCGCAAGGGTTGCACTCACAGCTGTTTTAGTAGAAAGCTACACGTGAGTGACCCGGGCACTCCTACGTCGCACTCTATTAATTAGGGGCTTTTGTTTGTTTCTGATTACTTTATTATTGTGTGGGGAATTTTGTAGGCTCGGGGAGTGCGTTGCATGCGTAATTAAAATGGTTCGCTATTCTATACCTTGGGCTGCGGTCCGCTCCCTTGACTCAGGTGGGCCATGGCTAGGGGTGCTTTCCGTTAGCGGAGCCGAGTACTGGAGGGTGCAGGTCGGGCTTTGGGGTGGCCTTCGGCCGTACGACATCAACGTCTATATCAATTTTTCGAAAAAGTGGTCAAAGTTTCCCCCATGTTCAAAGTATCCCCAGTTTATGGTATGTTATTGAATTCGAGATTGCAGCCATAATGAAAATTGAAACATTCTATAATAATGGCTGTAATGAAAAGTGCAATGATGTCATACACATCCAAGATGGCATGCATAACAAAAAGTACAACATTAGTTAACAGGGCATCCGATTTCAAGATGGCAGATCCAATATGGGGTCGTGTCCTGCATTTGGTCTCGGCCCCCTTGTGCGAGTGCTACATGCTCATCCCTAAAACAAACATGGCTGCCCGACACTGCAGGGTATTTTTTACCTAATCTCTATGTCTAAGCTAGTATCCTGTAAGATGGTGATGCATCCGGCGCCAATAGATGGCGCCTGCTGCAGAATGTAAATAAGTGGGATACATTGTGTCATTACTCAGGGAAGGAGCGGGCTTTCACTCGTGTTGGGAGCATCCCGAGAGTCAGAAATTAGCATATGATTAGGACAGTCAGTGACGTTTTATAGAACATGCTGCAAAGGCTAAATCTGTAAATATTAACTGTAATGAAAATGTAACCGACTTGTATATAAGCTTGGCTTGTAACCGACTTGTATAAAAGCTTGGCTTGTTGGTTGGAGTAGGTAGTTCTATCTCTTAGCCTAGCCTGGTTTCCGATAACGGTAGCTCAGGTCAGTGGCCAGTGTTTAAGGTGCTAGGTAGGTCAGCTAGCTAGGACGCTAGTTAATACAGACGACACGCCTGTTGTGTGCCCTACTTGCGATGGCGAGCAGCGACTCAGAAATTGAACACTCTGTTCACTCCGAAAAACCGTCAGGGTTCCAGCCCACCACAACCGATTACAACAGTGGTTTCACCACTGTTGAGCATAAACAACGCAGGCGTAACAGCAATGCGTCGCAAGCAGCACCGACACCGCAACAACCGATACCAATTGACGAGGCTCCGCGCTACAAACATGTCCCTTTCGTCATCCGCAATAGTCAGGCAATCGGCAGCTTGGGCCCTGCATTCGCGCGACTCGGCGTCAAAAACCGGATGACGCTGACGAATCGCCAAGAAGTGCGAATAACTTTCGACGGGAAAACCGACCAGGACAAGGCGACCGCGTGGTTCAAGGCCAACGATGTGCCCTACCACACCTTCTCCCAGCCCAGCGAGCGAGGCGAGAAGGTCGTAATAAAAAATCTCAGTAAATTCACGCCGGTAGACGCGATCTCCGAGGAGCTCACCGCGCTCGGATTTAAGGTAAACTTTATCAAGCAGCTTAGTCGGCGGCTCACAGACCGCAATTCAGGGAAAGAGATTTTTGAGCCAACTCCATCATTCGTGGTGTGCGTGGCACCTAGCGCGCACGATATCTACGCGTTAAAACACTTGTATTACACAAGTGGCATCAAAATCGAGCGCTACGCAACTCGCGCGGAAGACATTCCGCTTTGTAAACGGTGTAGTTCTTTCGGACACACCACAGGAAACTGCTCGGAGGTACCGAAATGCATCAGGTGCGCGGGTTTGCTTCCCCGCAGGGAATGCCCTGTTCCAGAGGAGGCACCAAAGGTGTGCTCCAACGGCAAGGAGACAGGCCACACCGCGGCCTGGCGACAGTGCCCAGCTTTTCTTAAAATCGTAGAGTCTAGGCGACAGGCCGCCGCGGAACAGGCAGCACAGAAAGCTGCGCGCACAGCCCCGTGAGCGCAGCCGGCCGCACCGACGCGGGACAGTTTCCCCCCTCCACCCGCGGCCTCCTGGGACCACGTGCCTCGTACAACAACAGAGCGAAGTCCGCGCGGCGCGCCGATTCCGGGAAACGCACGGCCCAGCGAGCAGGCCAGCCAACCGGGCAAAATAAAGTCTCAGGCAGTAGCTTCCACGTCCTACATGGCAGCAACATCAGGCGAAAGCGCACCGCGGCGCTCGGCGGAACAAATTGTGCAGGCTCGTGTCGAGAAGAGCCAGCGTAGAACAGAAACCGCTCCAGAAGCACAGGCAACGAACAATATCTCTAGCCTCGCGGAACTCGCAGAGATCCTGCGCATGTGCGATTATTGGAATTTAGTGAAGGCACTCGAACCGTTTTACACGCGCATTCGCTCCACCGAGAGCATCAAACATCGCCAAACCATTCTATTGGAAGCACTCGTGACAGTGCTCCAGTAAATGGCAGTAAATATGGGGAAAACACTACAAATCCTAAACTTTAATGCATGTGGTCTCCGCCTTCGGTCTTACGAGTTGGAACAGTGCCTTGTAATATATGGGATTGATGTGGCATTCATTACCGAAACTCACCTATCACCGCACCATCGATTTAATATTTGTGTTTACACCACTTACCGCACTGACCGCGCCACTCGTGGGGGCGGCACAGCCATATTAATTAAACACGGGATTCATCACCATCCAATAGAAATAGCTGGCTTAAAGCACCTAGAGGCCACCAGCATAAATATTCGTAATAAAAATGCGCATGTCTGCATGTCGGCAGTTTATAAACCCCCAGATAAGCCACTACTTTCTAGGGATTTAAATAAATTAATTAATCCACAGCAACACTTTTTCATCGCAGGCGATTTAAAAAGCAAACACGAAGACTGGGGATGCAAAAATACTAACCCAGCAGGCAGAAAACTATTCGATCACTCAGTAGCCAATAACTACGAAATATTTGCTTCAGGCTCGCCAACTTGCTTCCCGACGAATGGAGGCATGCCTGACATATTAGATATAGCTGTTACAAACATACCAGGCGCGCAGGTCACTTCAGAAAAATTAGATGAGCTTGACTCAGATCATTTTCCGGTACTAATTCAATTAACTTTCAATGCTCAATTTTGCGCAGCGATATTTAGCCGAACTTTTGGTATTCCCGACTGGGACAAATTTCGCGAAGACCTGGAATTAACTTTTTCAGAAACTCCAGAGATAGATACAGCCGATGAGCTCGAAACTCACGTAAAACTTTTCACCGACACAGTTACAGACGTGCGCAAAAAACACACGAAAATCGTGAATAAAAGAGAATTTACGCGAATAAATTATCCCGATGTAGACATGCTAATCGTTTTAAAACGTCAGGCGCGCAACACTTATCAACGAACGAGAACACCGCAAGCTAGGACTGAATACAATCGCCTTAAAGCTCAAGTCTCGCGAAAACTTAAAGATTTAAAAATAGAAAAATACGGAAACCTAATAACAGAGTGCACAACTCAACCTCGGCAAATCTGGCGGCTCACACGCAATTTACGAGGAAAAAATAAATTTATCTCTACACCTGCCATTGTTACAAATGCGGGCATTAAATATGACGCGATAGATAAAGCAAATGCTATAGCAGACATTTTTGAAAAACAATTTTCACCAAACGAGGGCATTAATGAGCCTCAGTTTACTAGGACCACAACAGTAGCTGTTAATAACTATTTACAAATCGTTCCACAAGCCGAGCCGGAACTCGTAACAATTAAAGAGCTCTTAGAAGCTATTCACTCGCGACCAAAAAATAAAGCAGGCGGACCTGACGGAATAAATTTTGACACTTTAAAGAAATTATCTTTTCAGGCTATACAATATTTTCTTAAAATAATAAATGCTATTTTTATTCTTAAATCCTACCCATCGTCATGGAAACTAGCTAAAGTTATAACCATTCCGAAACCGGGGAAAAATGCATCCCTACCACAAAACAGGCGACCTATTAGCCTTCTAAATAGCATGAGTAAAATTTTCGAAAAAATTTTACTCAAACGACTTCAACACCATTCGGACGAACACGAAGTCATCCCAGATAACCAATTTGGTTTTAGAAGTGGCCACTCTACCTCTCACCCCCTAATTAAGCTCATTGAAGAGGCCACTGACGGTTTTAATTCACGAGCGAAATTTACAGTCGCAACGATGCTCGATGCGGAAAAAGCCTTCGACAAAGTTTGGATACCTGGCTTAATTCAAAAATTAATTACATTTAACTTTCCGGATACGTATATTCATCTGGTGGCCCACTATTTATGGCGTCGAAAATTTTTTGTGTCAATAGAGGGGGCGAAATCATCCACTCGGGAGCTGACAGCAGGAGTGCCACAGGGGTCCCCACTCTGGCCCTTTTTCTATAATGTTTATACAGCAGACATCCCGCGGGAACATGCTCATGTGCAACTATATGCAGACGATACAGCAATAATATATCAATCCCCGAATCTGAAGTTCGCTTTAACCAAAGTTCAGAGGCAGCTTACCTCACTCGAACAATGGTACACTCGCTGGCGCATTAAAATAAATGGAGCCAAGTCCACAACTATAATTTTAACTAAAAAATACACCACCCCGACCTCGAATTAAAAATTTTTAATCAAGCCATACCATTTGTTAAATCGGCTAGATATTTAGGATTAACTCTTGATACCAGGCTCACCTGGAAATTTCACACCACAAAGGTGACACAGGTTGCGCGAGGCACTTTGCGCAGCCTATACTCAATGTTAAAGGCCCCCCAATTCCCTAGAAAGAAAAAACTACAGCTGTATTTACAAATAGTTCGCCCTCAATTATTATATGCTTGCGAAATCAGGGGCTATGCAGCAAATTGCCATATCAATAAAATCCAGGTAACACAAAATAAATTTCTCCGAGCCATTGCAGATTGCGGCTGGTACACCAGCACACTAGAAGTACACCAGTTACTCAAAGTAGAGTATGTAGAGGAATATATAAAACTGCAAAACAGGTCTTTTTATGGCCAGCTCTCTGAACATGCCAATACTTTTATGAACTCACTTCCGGATTATGACCCAGCTGCACAGCGACAGTTTATAAAACCGCGACTTGCCTAAGCCAGGTTAAACTAGAATCCACACATCCCATGTACGCAGGGCAACTTAGCGAAAATATCAGACGTTTTCTCTGGCCCCGATGTGCCTGTTTACGTCCTGCGGTGCAAATAATCAACATTGGACTAGCCAATGATTGACATGCCCAGGACTCTTAAATATTGCTTCGACACTACTTTTGGCCCAGCAGGGCTCTATTTAATTGCGTCAACACTACTTTTTGCCCAGCGGGGCTCTAATTATAAATCAGCGACAACTCGACCACAGGCCCAAATTCCTTATCATTACCAAATCTTTCCTTCCCCCACCTCCTCCACTAGTCCTTGCTAGTTGTTTTCCCCAGCCACCATTACTTAATTAATTGATGTAGCTTTTCATTTTCTTGCTAATTCAAAATGGTCCGAAGCACGCAGGTGTACGTAAGACCCCCTCGGGTTCACTGCCAGTGTTGTTAGGGCTGACTCCCTATGCCTGAAGGGCGAGACCCGCCTGGCAGGCTTCACCTCCAGTGCCGGCCGCGTTTCGGAAGGCATGGGATTTTGAATTACAAATAATAATTTAAATTCTAGTGTCACTAATCAACCTGTGCTCTCTCCTACATCGGTAAACATACACGATGATATGCCTGCTTGGTCAGCCGGGTATGTGCGGCCTTGGAGCTATACACTACACTCACACAACGAGATTAATTAGGCCATTTTTGCGCACACTCCACACGCCTCTAAATACAGACATCACGACACTTTCATGCATCAGTTAGCCAACTAACTGAGGGGAAAGGGTGACCACCCCCCACCTGACATCTACACTATTAAAAATAGAGCCAAGCAACATGCGACAGCTATTTTACTTCTTTCTGGACCGTGAGCCACCTTTAATCTTAAAATCGTACAATTCGCGCCCCACCATCGTTTCCAATGATTCGAACAAAGTGACGGGGTCGCAATATTTATATTGGCAACCACATAGCGAGTTATGGGAACATAAGAGTTCCTGGTATCGCTGTCACACGCTCCCCGCCGAGCATATGAGGAAACGGCGGCGGTATGCTCCCTTGTCTGCATGGCTTAAACCCAACATGAATAGGCGTAAAGGCTCCGGCCTGGACCCTCCCAAACAAAATACACTTAGTTTTTAGATAGGTTAGGAAAAAAAAAATTACCAGTCAGAGATTCTTACCACAGAGAAATCTGGAAAAATTTAACTAGGAATTTGGAAGTTAAATTTTGCTCTCTCCTGCTCTCTCCTGCTCTCTCGTCTCTCTTCTCTCCACCCTCCTCCCATCATCGCTTACTCTCTCTCTCCTTTCCTCCGGAGTGGCCTTCGGGATTATGTTCTGGAATCCTTTGATGAAGTGGTCTTTGGGATTACACTCTAGTGTCCCTCTTCCCCTGAATCTGCTTCTCGAGGATTATGCTCTAGGGCCCTCCACCTGGAGCGGCCCTTTGAGGATTATGCTCTACGACTTTTCCCTCCCTCCTCCTCCCAGTTAACCAGTTAGAGGAAAAGCTGCAGCCCTGCTCTGCCTGGCAGACTGCCCGCCTTCAGGTGCTGTTCGACAGTGACGACTGAGGACATCACACCCCAGGAGGGTGCTCACCCCACTTCAAACCAATCCAGCACTGTAAGCTTGTACAGACGTGCAATTAAAGACTCCAGATGATAAAACTGCAGTGAACTTCTTATTTATAACAATAACATTCATATTTTGTTAAAACTTATGGTTTGTTAAAATGTTAAATGTATAAACACATGCTATATCGTGCTGTCCCGTTAGTTCTCGCACCATCTAATCACATTTCCTGCATTAACCGCCTATTGCGGTGGCCAGGTGTGAACGAATGGTAAGACATCTGGTCGATTTAAGTTCATATGAGAGATATGTGATGCTTCTATAATCCAGGTTAAATCTCAAGATTTATGTAGACTGAGAAAATGTCCCTTATGTGGGCGCAAATGATTAGTTAATGCAGTTTATATGAAAGTGAGTCCAGGCCGAACGTAGGGCTGCTCAGAACGTTTAGAAAATTTGACGCCATCCCCACTACCTTCATTGAATTTTACGTGATTTTTATATGGTTCGTGATCACAGGGTAGGTTCGGCCTTGTGGCTAGAGGTAGGGGTTAACGCAGTAGGGCCCTCTGAGCTGTTATGGCCACTCGGGACGCCTGAAGAATAACTCAAAATTACTGCTTGATGCCTGATGAATTTATTACGGCACAGCCCTATACATAGTGCTGCCCGTCCTGGCCGTAACGGTTGTCCCGAATTGAATAGTCACACGCGCAGCCTCTTTCTCAGTGGCGGCTCACGATTTTACTACGAGTGAAGGACATACTCTTGCACATGATGCTGTGGTTACAGAATAAACCCTTACATGACATATTATACCCTGACGAATAAAACACTTCACTATTGCACATTACGTTGACGCCGTTCCCGGTACCTCTGACTATTTAGACGTGATTTTTGCTTGGGTTCGTGATCTCAGGGAAGGTTCGGCCTTGTGGCTAGAGGTAGGGGTTAACGCAGTACGGCCCCCCGAGCTGTTATGGCCACTCGGGACGCCTGAAGGATAACACAAAGTTTCTGGAAGATATTTGATGAATTTATTACGGCACAGTCCTATACAGGGTGCTGCCTGTTCTGGCCGTAACGGTTTTCCCGACGCGACTAGTCACACGCGCAGCTCACTTCCTCAGTGGCGGCTCACGATTTTAATGCGCGTGAGGGACGGACTTGTACACGTGATGCGACAGTTACAAAATTACACTCTAGCATGACGAACTATATCTTGACGAACAATACACTTCACTACTACCTAACACTTAATAAACTGGGCTAGTGGCACGTAGGCCCGTGTCTCCGGCGACTCTACGTGATACCTAGATGTGTCCCAGGGACTGATTCGTTAGTACGTTCGGTGGCACGTGTCGCCTGCTGGCTGCCCCGTGCGGGCCAAAACTAAGTAGCCGGTAAGCTAAGCTGGGGCGTGAAACGCCGACGTAAAGTCTCGTAAACTTCCCACAGTACTTACGTATTACGTAGAACACTCATCTTGGAGCACTGATTTAATTAAGTTAAATACCTCATGGTAGATTGAGGCCGACCGCGGAACTGTACGTAAAAGTTTGATAAGATATTACACTATTGAAAACTACATGTCGGTGAAAGCAAAGGTTGATGGTTCCGCGTTGCGCGCAGGCTGCTGGCCTGTCTGAGCTCCTGAAGGACACTGACTGTGTCGCCGCGCGCGACCCCCCTCCCCTGCCAGCCCTCCCGCGTAAACGTGTGAATTTCGCGGGAAACTGAACCGGCCAGGTTCGGGACAAATCGCACAGTGAAACATGATTTTGCAAGGACTGAAATATTAATTGATGAAAAATAATGTTTAATAAAACCTGTGAAAAAATATACATAAAATAATTTGTTGCAGTGCGGCGGAGGGATATGCCACACCCGGCCGGATCCTTCCGCCGGCGCAGCACTCGTTGCATGGCGTTCGCCTCGTCGCACGAACTACACTTTGCTGCGCGCACGAGCGCGTTCGGTGCACACGCTTTTGTGAGACGTTGAAGAGGCATAGCAATCTATGCGACATAGAGGAGCATTGGCGGTCGGCGTCAACGTATTACACTGGGCTAATGACACGTAGGCCCGTAACTCCGGCGACTCTACCTGACTCTTAGACTTGTCCCAGATATTGACTCGTTAGTAAGTTTGGTAGCACGATACCGTCCGGCAGTTACAGAATAAGCCCTAACATGACATATTGTACCCTGACGAATAAAACACTTCACTATTACACATTACAAATTACACTGGGCTAATGACACGTAGGCCCGTAACTCCGGCGACTCTACCGGACTCTTAGACTTGTCCCAGATATTGACTCGTTAGTAAGTTTGGTGGCACGTGTCGCCTACTGGCTGCCCCGTGCGGGCTGGAACTATTTAGCCGGTCGGCTAGGTTGTTGCGTGAAGCGCCGACGTAACTTCTCGTAGATTCCCCACAGTACTTTCATATAATGCTGAACACTCGTCTGGGAGCACTGAATAATTTAAGAGAAATAGCTCATGGTAGATTGAGGCCGACCACGGAACTGTACGAAAAAGATTGAGAAAGATAACGACTATTGAAACTACATGTCAGTGAAAACAAAAGTTGCTAGTTCTGTGTTCCGCGGAGGCTGCCGGCCTCTCCGAGCTCCAGAAGGATACTGCCGCTTTCACCACGCGCGACCACCCTCCCCCGCCAACCCTCCCGCGGAAATGTGTGATTTTCGCGGGAAACTGAACCGGCTAGGTTCGGGACAAGGCGCACAGTGAAACATAATTTTTGAGAGGACTGAAATATTAAATGATGAAAATAATGTCTAATAAAAACCTGTGGAAAATATACATAATTACATTTGTTGTAGTTCAGCGGAGGGATATGCCACACCCGGCCGGATCCTTCCGCCGACGTAGCACTTGTTGCCTGGCTTTCGCCTCGTTGCACGATCTACACTTTGGTGCGCGCACGAGCGCGTTCGGTGCACACGCCTTTGCGAGACGTTGATAAGGGATAGCAGTCTATGCGACATAGAGGAGCATTGGCGGTCGGCGTCAAATTATTCGGATAAACTTACTCTATTGTAGCTACATGCTTGGTGAAGACAATAGCTGGATAGCTCTGCAAACTGAGACACAGATAGCCCTTTTGAGAGAAGGTCAAAACTACTAGAACCTGTGGTTTTTCGCGCGCACCCTAGGCTGGATTCCCAGGAAAATGCACTGTTTGCAAAGAATAGCCTAAGCTGCACTTACCGCTTTGACATGCTTTTACAGAAATTTATCATTATTAGGGCCATGCATATTTCGCGAAAATATTCCACGACTAGTTATAAGTTAAAACACTGTAGCACTGTCTGTGTTTCGTGATTGGGTGAATTTCTCCAAGGTACATGTCGAGTGTTACAACACCAATCAGAGTAATTCAGTGCGAAAGCAAACACATCCTGAGTGGCTCAGTCTAATAAGGAAGCGACTTCTCTCGCAGACGGCCACCAATCACCAGGAAGAAACCGCTGGTGCTGGTATACCTTGTTGCAGTCTAATAGGCGTTCAGATTTATTTGCGAAAAATGCTTTCCCCTAATCATTATTTATTAAATAATTAATACAGTCGAAATACTCTCGATTTACCACTCGGATGACAACCATCCAGAGGTAGTCGCGGTGCACCTTGGTGGATCGCCCGATACGCATGGTGACCACTAAGAAGCAAGATGGTGCAAAATGACTTTCAGCTGGTGGACAGATAGTGGAATATACATAAACCTGTTCTCTTAGGTCTAGCATTGGGTGTTGTGGGCAATGATTTTGTCTTATTCTAGCAGAATTGCTCTCTTTGTGTGGTGATGGGTGTTTAGATTATGTGCTGGATAGTGTCCACGACCAAGAGTTCTCCCGTCAAGGTTAGGTTCCACCCTGGAGTATCTCTGCCGGATATTGACCGATGACCATATTCCGACATGGGCAGAGGCAGTATAGAAGCATCGGGAGGATCATGTCCTACTTGATGTGGTCATTCTCCAGTTGGAGCCGTAACTCGACCTTAATATCCTGGTTGGTGTGCTCCATTGGGTGAGCGTAGTGTGGTGCTCCACCTGCCAGGACCTGCAATCTGCCCTTCAGCACCGCCCTGTCAACTGGGCACAATTGTCGCGAGGAGCACCCGAGGAATACCGTAACATGGGAACACCTGGGAGTCTAAATGTGCAACTAACTTTTCTGGCATGCACATTCGTGACAGCATAGGCCTCTGCTCAGTGGGTGAAAATGTTAGGTGAGTACAACCAGAAACTGTTCCTTGGGATGAATGGGGATAGGGCACCATTATGTCAAGGGCTACCTACATTGTGAATTGGGACATGTGGTAGCAAGGGCCATTGTGGTTCCACTCCATCAGGTCAGTAAGCTTTTACACTGTTGACACAGCTGGAAGTCCCTAACTTGGGCATGGACATCACCTGAGACTCCCTGCCAGTGGAACAACTGTCATAGTGCCTGCTGGGTTTGTCAGCCCCTGGGTGTCATGCAATATCCTGGTAGTGGTAAAAACCTAGGGTGACCCATAGTTCAATCTGCCCTGGAGGACCCCTTTCAAGCTGAGATGGTGGGGAAGCTGTGTTCCCTGCACACAGCTATGTCTGTCTGGCTTGGTGGGTCCTGCCATTGATCCTTTTGGATTGCCTCCATTAGGGCAGCGATTTTGGCCAGTGTGTGATGGGGTCTTCTCCAGGGGCGGTGGTGTACAAAGATGCTGGTGTAGGTTCGTCTGGGAGATCTAGCTAGAGACCATCGGTAGGCCGGAGGTCGTACCAACACTTTTTTTTTTCGTTATTTTGCAGGTAAACTATATAGTTCTGTGCATACAGCTGTAGCAAGGTTCAAACCAAGCTAACTGCTACCATTTTTGTAGCAGCAACCCACGGTCTGATTACCATATTTGCCTTGCTGGGTGGATCTTTAGGTTTCACCAGTTTATTGGAAATGAACAAAAACAAGGTGTGATTCCGTCTGAAATATAATTACTCCATACTGAGGAAACTTATAACAGATACAAGAAAATATTAACGTACAATATTAATTACATTCTTAAAAAGCTCTCAGGTATATTAAAAAAAAAATATTGGCCGGCCGTACATGGAATTATTAAAAAAGTTCATTTACTAAACATACATAAACCAATAAAAAAAAAATACAAAAATGTTTAAATGATCCCAGGATGTATAGTTAAAGTCCAGAAATTATATTTATCTAATTAACTGCATCTGACGACGTAATTTAAAGAAAGTTCAAAAAAGGGTCAAAAGATACAGAAGCACCGGAGATCGGGGCTTCGTTTCCCGGAGATCATGCGGGTACATGATGCCAGGGCGCTTGTGTCCTGTTGTGGAAGGGAGATGAAAATGCCAATTTGGCGTCCGGCTCTCGGACCCTGTCTGGAACAGTCCGAATCAAAACTGATCAGAACTTGAACACAGACAGTATACGGGGCAGAAAATGCCCGGAAAAGTTAAGGGGAGGTTGAGGAAAGTCGCGGATCGTCACTCACCAGACAGGGGAGTTGGCTTCTGTTTACAGATGCGTCGCCAGCCAGGAACTGGATCCCGCGAATACGCGGCTGGGCGCGGTCGTTTTCATCATTTCAAAAAAAATAAATTTAAAAGAAAAATAACTATTACATTTTGTACTACGCAGACGGACTAAACTACTTGAAAAAGATTATAGGGATAGCATCCCTTACATAAGCGACTACATAGTCGGTTGCGGCCGGATGGAAGTCTTGCAGTGTCTCGTCGATCCGCTGATTTTCGCAAAACGGTCCGTCTGCAGTCGCGACGCGAAGTGTCCCGCGGAGAACCGCGTCTCGTAATTAAAAGTAAGTCTTCTATCAAAAGTGGAGGGGAGGGGCTTTGGAGTCCGGACCGAAAGGTCCCGAAGCTCCCTGAGTGGGCATCATAAAAAAACTCTGACTGATGTCTCGAAGATGGTAGCACTGGCCGACTTTAGCACTACCTGTTGAGGTGTGTCTGAAATAAAAAAAGAATCGACTCGCCCAAGGCGTCTGCTTAAACCAAGGGTAAAGGGCGCAGTCTAGTGCAGCGCTCTGGCGGCCTACAGGGTAAGTTGGCTGGGCGGTTAGCGAGTTTGCCGCTAGGTATCGTGTGCAGTCCATCTTGGCACACACATTTTTTATGCAAGGCATCCTCGAAGACGGTCGCTGTCTGCAGGGGTTTCTGACCTGTCATTGGCCTTAGGCGAATTCTTAGAACTGAGTGGGAAGAGGGGTGGAGTAAGGGGGGGAGAAAATGCAACGATGCTGGGAACAAGCATCCATGACGTGCTTCCAGGGGAGTGAACCTAATATACGTATTCGTGACAATAAAGGCTATGGTCATCTTGCCTCTGAGAAATGGTAACAGCTCGTCCAGAGCTGCTGTAGGCTGTTTTAGTCATGAAGTGAAGTAACGTTACAGGACTGGGATGTGCCTGTAAGCGAGGGAAATTTTAAGCTGGCTGCCAGCAAAGTATTAGATCTGCAAAATATTAGATACGTCTCTGGGAAAGGTGCTTCAGACTACTGGCACAAAGTTTAACTTAGGGGAGTACACCAGCCTAACAAAGTGTAAATCGCCCTTTAGTAACCAAATTATAGAGCAAATAAAATTTCCAAAAATAATTTCAAATTATAATAAATTAGAAAAAAAAGTGTCGAAATTCCTATTTTCCGGCACACAGCTCTATTGAGAATAATTATACAAGCGGTTCATTGCCACACTTTCCTGTGTTTGAGATGAGCGAGATATTTAACTCATAAAAATGTCCAAGCATTCTATATTATTCTTTATGGAATAAATAGAAATGGTCCTTGTAATACTGTTGGATCATTATTAACCAATGAAAATGAAATTGAGATAGCCAAATTAACAAGTGTTAATTGTTATACAGAACTTTAATCATAACCAAAAAACTAAAGTATTTATGCAAATAAAAATTAGCATATGAACTTATTAATTTTAAAACTATCACATAAAGTTATATTCGAAAATTTTTCGCTTTAAAAATAATACATGCCACATTTGTTTGATGGAAAAACAAGCAGAAGTTCAATTTTTTTAGCACATTCTTTTGAAAACAATCATAAAAATCATTTTTACCATAATATTTAACTAATTTTCTTTCTTAACAATTGAGGTTATTGTTGTCTCTTATCTATCCATCTTTAACTTCAGTTAAAATTTTTACCGAAATGCAATTTGTTATTAAACAATGATTCTACTGGCCGGTTTCACCAATGTCCCCTAACTTTTAAGGGCTGCTTAAGGCATGTGTAAGGGCTGCCTAGCACATTGAATCGTTTCACCAACAGTTAAGGAACTCTTAAGTAATCTTAAGCATCCCTTAGTTTAAGTGGTGGAAATCGGGCCCCTAACTATTTAAGCGGCACTTACTGTCACAAAACAAGAAAAATAAAATGGATGCCGTGGAGGAATACGAACTAGCTGAAGATGTACATTTTATTTTTGATTTAAATGTTATTGCTGAAGTTGTGGAACATTTTTAAGGTGAACTTAATGTGAAATCCTTTATTATAAATACATTCGAGAATGTTCGCATAGGTACTCCACTTTTATTTAAGAACTCATTTAATAAGGAAGTAATTAAAGGTTTTTCTTTTGAAAAGTCTTAAAAGAACATTTATTACAAGGAATTTTGTATGTCCTAAAGGAAATAAACTGATATTTTTTTTTGTTTTCATCTGCTATTAAAACTTAGTTTAAACTTAGACAAAATTACAATAGCGAATAAATTCTCCCATGCTGCGTCCTTTTCTTTGCTCGAAACAGCATCCGTCCTCTTATTTTATATTATATTTTTATGCCTCTCAACTAGGCTCAACACCTTCATTTTCTCATCAGAAGAAAAGTTTTGCGTTTTCATTCTCTTTGTTTCAAACATTTTCACACTACTTTGCAACGACCAAATAGCTACTACTTTCTGTGAAAATACACTAACATCGTAACATCCAATTACTGCGAAATTAATAAACATTCAGATATTTGTTTACTGTTTAGTAAAAAATATTTGATTGGCTTATGTATGTCACGTGACAACAAGTTCGAAGTACCAACCTGAAAACTATTAGTACTTATATCTGTACGAACCCTCGCTCTATGGCAAGCAAGTCCCTACAACTAAGCAACCCCTACATAAGTGAATGTTACGATGGTGAAAACCAATTTCGTGAGAATTGACTTTAAGGAACGCCTAAACTTAAGCAGTCCTTTGCTGAGGGTGTGTTTAGGAGGCGTTGGTGAAAACGGCCCTATATTTAAGTAGGGCAGGAAATTTTCGCCAAAAAAAATCTGAATCCCTACTAGACTGCACTAACGTATACCCACACCAGCGGTTTCTTCCTTGTGATTGGCGGCCGTCTGCGAGAGAAGTCGTTGCCTTGTTTGCACTAGCCACTAAGGACGAGTTTGCCTCCACACTGAATTTGTGTGATTGGTTGTTGTATTAATCGACATGCACCTCAAAGTAACTCACCCAATCACGAAACACAGACGATGCTACAGTGTTTTAACTTCCAGCTAATCTTGGGATCTTTTCGCGAAATTTTCATGGCCCTATTTTTAAGTATTGTCAAAAATTAAATGTTTTATAAGCCTTTAATCAGCTGATTGCTATATTTGTTCTTAAAAACAAAAGATGTCAAAAATATTTATGTTATTTTTGCTCATATGGTTTCCCTTGTTTCTTTATCCATGGTGGTTGTACAGATTATTCAGAGCAGACTGTTTGTTGTGATGGAATTACTTGAAAAAGTAACTGGAGATATGCAAAATGATGGATGTTCGTGATCATAAATATAGTTTTAAGGTTTGTTTCTCCAAAACGTACGTTGAATTTTGTACCTCTGAAATATCCATTAGGGCTTACATATGTTATTGTGCATGTGAACGAATTTGTAAATAGAGCTTTGTATGGTAATGAACTTGACTAGCTTTGTTTGTTACTTAAATGGAGCGTCATTTATTTTAAAATTAATCCACCATGTGACAAAAAGAACATCAGTTATTTTATAAGTTTTGAAATATAAACATAACGAGAGATGTTTTAAAATGTAGGTCAAAATAAATCAAAATTTATGTATTTGAAAATTGTTATATTTTTCTACCATTTTAATTTAAAATGTCTTAAAATTAAATCTGCAATATTAATAGTATACTGAGTAATTTAATACATGTTTGTTTTCATTAAAATGAATTAAAAACTTTTAGGAACAACACTTCCTAACACTAGGTCAAATTTTTTTACGATAGTTACTGTGAAAAAAATTCTGAAACAAGCATTCTTTTGTTGCTTAGATAATACTTGATGATCCATTGAAATATAATTTTTGAATTTTTACCTTATGTACATCATTCAATAAATGTTAGCATGAAATTAAAAAAAAACAAAGCTGAAATAAACTATAAAGTTATGGTAGTAAGTAAAAGCACATAACACAATGCGAGAATGCTGGCATGGACTGAATGAGGAAAACGTTTTGAGGGTGAGTTATTTGTAGCCCTAGGTGAAGTATACAAATGGTAAGAGGATTATTACAGCCAGTAACGGGACATTTCCTGCTCACGGGCACTGCTGGAAAGATAGCGCAGATGAAGGAACAATGTGTTTGGTCACTTTTAAGGTCAGAGAGTTTATTCCTTTGTCATGAAACAAGTTTCAGTTGTTAACAGTCTCTTTTCCTCTGTTGAAAAGATATTTTGCATTTTCTGAAATTCATCATGTTGTACTAAACCTTTTGGGCATTATACTTTGAATCATTTAAATAAAATTTAAACTCTGCACAATAGGTTAAGTAGAAATTACAAGGGACCACCCAAAATCTTAGAATTTTCCATTATTTTAAAATAATAATGTTCAGATTATTTAGGTTGTACTATATAAGAATCCCTAGCTATGTATACTTTATTTCCTGCATATGTTTGAGTTGTTTATTTTGACAACCTGGAGTTTAATAATGTTTTCCTCAATACTGCATTTACTCTGTCATATTACAGGTTGTTGTTATGTGAGCATGATGCTGATGATTGTGTAGGATATTTTTCTTCTTTGTATTTGTATTTTGGGTTTATCTGACAGTTAATTTTAAAGGTAGAGATCTAGGTGGTGTAATGCTAAGACACTCACTGGCATTCTGGTAGACCTAGGTTTGAATTTTTGTTTAGCCACCTGATTAAAGTATTCCATGGTTTCCAAAATCTCACTAGGCAAATACTATGTTAATTCTTTCCTCAAATTCACAGCATCAGTTTAGCACTAGGAAAGAATGGCTCAAATTGGACTTAATTTCATACTTAATCATAGTGACCCAGTGTTGTTACCACTGGGTAATTATACATTGATTGCAAAATATTTCGAAAACCGGCAGCTGCATTTGAATTCCACTTTAGTGTAAAAATCAAATGGATCCTGGGTACCATGAATGTAGATTTTCCTTTTTTTGGTGTTGATATCTGTATCATCAATCATGTCCACATTAAATAAACCATCTTTTACAGCCTATGTATTTGTTCTGTAATCACTATTTAAACAAACAGGACTGTTTAGCACTTAAAAATGTAACCACTGATCACAGACTACCACTAAACTGATTTGCAAAGTGCATGAACTGATTTAAAACATTTAAATAAATTGTTTCTGCATGTCAAACAGCATTTATATGAGTTAAAAAATATGAGGTTTGCAAGTATCAATCATTTTTACACTGCCAGCTGAATAAACAATTGCTTGAAACATGTATGCTGCTGTCTTGGCAAATATAGTCTTATTCGTGATTTTAAGCATGGTCGCAGAAACTATGAAACACGCTTCTGCGATGGTGTTCACAAGAAATGCTCATGAGACAGGAGAATACCCTCTCAGAAGTAGAAAATTTGGAACTATCGTAAGACAGTCTTCATCAAGACTGTCTTGTTTGCAGTTAGTTGAAACAATCTCAGGCAACGTCTGTGGCACACAAACATGAAATAAGAATGCATATCACGAGTCTTCATTACGCTAGTACTTAAGATGTGATTATGAATACCATCTTTAAGTCCTATACAAGTTTAAACTGTATTTGATTATTTTTTTCCAGTGGCATGGAGTTTGCTGTGAAGAAGAATTTAAAATGTGCTCTTCTTCAGTCAGCAGAAATTTTTATTTGCCAAGATGTATATTAAAAAGTTATCAAAGTTTAAAACCAGCATTTACTTACAGCTGTTTACCAGAAAATATTGACTATAAATTCAGGTATTTAAATATTTTTTTTTACATTTTAAGCAGCAATGTAATAATAAGTAGTGAGCTGGTCAAGTATGATTGTAGTTAACATAAAAGAGAAGAGATTAAGAATGAAATAAATATGCATTGTGTTTGTACTGGATACACAGTATAAGGGTCATTCCATGGTTGCGTGTGTGGCATTTTGACAGTGGATTTAATAATATAAAAATTATATAATGAATACGTCATAATAAATATCACTTTTTTTCTTATAATATATTAACCTACAACTAGATAAGTATGTCATAAATTTTTCAATTGGTTAAGGAGAATAACACTTGCAAAAAAAAAATTGTTAATCTTTGTTGCGTGCGTGACAAAAGCATACACCCCTCTTTGATGGAAATGAAATCAATGTTAAAATTCTGTTTTATTAAAAGATAAAAATGATCAATACTTGCTGGTAGCACAAATAAAATGTGCACCTTTAAGATGATCTAGTCAATGTTCCTCAAAACCAATATTTTCACATGCAAACTTAACTTTGCAAATGTTGCGTGTGTGACTGTTGCGTGTGTGACACTTTGAGACATGTATTTAAGCTGGTATAATAATCAGCTGCAAATTGACAAAGATATGTTCGGTTGCAAAATAAAATAAATATTTACCAAGATAGCAATAAAAGTAATATTATATTACACATAGAAAAAAAATATACTGATTACATAAATGAAAATTGAACCCTATCATTTTTCTTTGCATCCTTAAAATGTTTAGACTGTTTTCTTTTTATATATGATGTAGCTTGATTGCTATCATCTGCATCTGTATTTTCTTCACACAGTCAGATACTGTTCCAGTTTCTGAAACAATTTGGGGATGTCCTTCCACATTTTTCCACTGTTTCCATTTCATTTCATTAGTCAAAGTTTCTTCATCATATTGACTTATAATATCTCTGACAGAATTGCATGCCAACGTACATTTCTCACATATATCTAACATGCAATCAAATCTTTCAACATCACAGACAAGAATTGCTAGTAAATCATTTGTACTATGTGGGAAAACATTTACTTCCTTTGCCAAACTTTCCACCAAAAAATGCATGTTCGCGTGGTAATGACATACACATGTGTTATGACTCATAGTAGAAACGGGATATACAAATTGCGGTCGAAGCTCAATCGGGATATTCCTTCACAAACTCTTCATAGGCCTCCGCAATGGTCATCGTCATATTACGTTTCTGTACAACATCTTTCTTGCCAGACTGAACATTCTTAACAGTGCATTTGTCCTTTCTTCCTGGTTCAGTTCTGCTTATATCATCACGGAGATAATACTGCGTCACTTTAGCTTTGGTTTCTTCATTTAGTCTCTGGCCATGTTCTTTTTTCATTTTATTTAGCAGGTTCAATCTTTTCCCATATTCTGGTAATTCATCAACTAACAATTTCGCTACTACTGCTTTACGCTTTCCTGGGCTATGTGGTAAAATTTGCATCAATTAACAAACTGCTTTCCCTAGGGATCTGTTACTTCTATACAAACTCTTTTCAGGCAACACATTACTATTACTCTTAACAGTTTGTGACATTTTATTTTCTCTGTGCTTCCTCTGCCTTATTCTGTCTTGCTTTCGCTTGAACTTTAACTCCTTATCAGTTTGAATACGTTTTTGTTGGTCCCTTCGTAATTTAAATCTTTCACGTTCTTTTCTTAAGTATGCTTCATACTTCGCTGGGTCTTGTTTAAGCCTTTCTCTAAAAGCCTGTGACCTATTCGTAGATGTCATAGTTCTTCTGCAACAATACCAGTTATAGATTTAACATTAACCTCAAATAAATTTTAACCAATAACAGCATGTAACACACAAAGGCATTTGCAAAAATGGTCATTTAAATTTAATGTTGGTGTTCAAATAGAAACTGTGTTACATGCAATCCTCTTGGTTACAAGTTTTTTTTTTAGGTTAGTTCATAGTTGAAATCAAACCAGAATGCATCTCTTTTGTGTTGTTGGAGTTGCAAGCTTATAAAGCTTGTATTTGACGGTGTCACACACGCAACACTACTTCCAGTTAAAAATATAAAAGTTGCCAGAAAACTTTGTTATAGTAAAATGTAGGCCATGTGGCACACCTCACTTCTAGAAAGTTTCACATTGATATGTCAATTAGTTGTAACTAATTTAACCATGTTTTGTGTTGCGTGTGCGACACAAAATCATTACATATTTTCATTTTATGCTGTGCAATATATGCTCACCTGATTTGGTCCAAAATGGTATTAAAAATACTTCCACATCTGTACAGTATGGTCTACATAAAACAATGGACATAACTCAAACAGGAAGATAATCAGGGTAGTCAATATGGAGATGTACTTTTCCCTTTTTGGCAACAGTACTGTTAGCACTAAAGTCTAACATTGGAAAATAAAGTTTTAACTGTGCAAATAATTTTTTAATTTTGCATATATAGTAAAAGGATTATTAAGTAATACAAAAATGCACTGTACAATTAATTTTAAATATTTTAATTTTTTTTATACTTGGGTCATCTTTCATGGAATGACCCATAATCATTTTTATGATACTACTGCATGCTCCAAGATCACTATCCAATTTCTGAATCATAGGTACAATGCAGTTTTTTTTGGGCATCATTGAGTAGTTGTAAGTCATCTGCATATAGATGATAGTTGTGAGTGTGTAATGTCATTTATAAAGATGGAAAAAAGGAAAGGACCTAGAATAGACATTAGAGGGAACACCCATTTTAATAGCTTTCCATGTAGAGCTTTTAAGTTTTGGTTTTAGGTATTAACTTATGGCAACAATTATCAAAAATTCAATCAGTCAACACAGCACAGTGTTCATGCGAGTTCAGGGATCCCTCATTGCATTGTACTAACATTGCAAAACAGGTGACTAAAAACAAAAAAAAAACTTTTACAAATTCAATGAACAATAGAACAATGGGTACCCAGCTGATCTGCAATCTTCAGTCCTAAAGCATTGGTGTTGGTCTGCTAAGTATGATTCAAACCACAGACATGCACTCAAAGAAAAGTTAAATAGGCTCTGCTAGTGGGCTAATAGTATATTGAGGTCAACTGTTTCAAATGATTTACGTTTTATGTCCACAGCTGTACATATTTCCACAGTTATGTTAAGAAGTGCGGTGCTAGTGCTAAGTTCAGTTGATTCAAGGTAGTTTGTTATTATATATAAGCGTAACAAGTGGTTGGTGTATAATACATTAGAGTGCTTTGGAAAGGGCAGGCAGAATGCTTATCGGGCAGTAGTCCATTCTACAACAGGTTTAGGTAACAATTTTAGAATTTGTTGAACCAGTGCATATTTCCAGCAAGATATGCTTATACAAGTAAGTATAGAAGCATTAATAATGTGTGTTAGTAGTGGTAGCACTATTGAGAGAATATTCTTCACTAGGTTAATAGAGATATTGCCGTGTCCAAAAGCCACAGTTGTTAAATGCTTGATAGATTTTCTCACATCTGTCGTGATATTTAGGGAAAGATTTATTTTTAATGTCCCAACACTAGTGATTTGTGGCATTGTATTGTTTTATCCTTGGTTGAAATGTTCAAGCAATAGTGCAGTCGCAAAATAATTGTCAAGGTCAGCAGGTGATAAATTTAGTTTTGTATCGTTGCATTTCAGCTTAACCAAACATGGAGAACATAAAGCCGACCACATTGCTGATGGTGATTCTTTTTGTGTTTTAAGCTCGCTATAATATTTTTATTTTGCATTTCATACAGCTGTGCTTGTTTTCCTAAGTGATTTGTACTTCTTAAAAAGGTTGTCTACAGGCTGAGAATATTTTTGTGTTTTTGAACATTCTGTAAACTTGTTAATGCTGTGCAATGCATGATTTTGTGTGTGCATTCATCCAGGGAGCATGTTGTCTATTGAAGCATTGATGTTTAATAGGAACTATAATGTCATACAAATTTTTTATTCAATTACTAAATTGATACAATTCAGCATATATAGTACATGCTTCGTAAACTATACCTATATCAAGGCAAGTTGGCAGCAGCTGCAAGTAACTCAATAATTATCTGCCTCATTCTTCTGTAAGTAACAAATTTTGGCATGAATTTTGAAAGCTGCAGGAAATACGATAAGTGAGTGACATGATGGTAAAATCCAGGAGTTTTCATTTGCCCATGGTTTACTACCTTTTTTTTTGTTAAGCATTATCATCCAATCAAGCAACGTATTATTGTTTGTACTAAGGTTTGTTGCATTAAGTGCTAAGATGTCAAGATTATAGACATGCCTGTCAGATATTTAGATTCTTTACTTGGTTAAGTTAGTGGTGTTAAAATCACAGATTAAGCCTATATTTATTTCATTATATCCAATAACAAGAAGCTCTAATAGCTCTTCGATATTCCTTAATTGACCAATGTTCGATATTCCTTAATTGACCAATGGTAGGTGACATGTTTAGGATGCTAATTAAAAATGTTTTTGTATTAATATTAATGTTTGAAAACAAAAAAATTGGGGTGAACCGTTTGGGGGGGCTGAAAAGTATCCAATCGGAATGGTTACCATTCCGGAAAATATACATCCTCATGTGCCCAGAGAAATCCGGAATGGTTACCATTCAGGATTTACTGGCAAACATCGTATAACTGAAAATCCTGAAAAGTATCCACTGTATGAATGGTTACCATTCCGGCTTTTATTGCAAATGTGCTGCTAGAAAAAATCCGGAAAAGTGTCCGCAGCTGAATGGTTACCATTCCGGATTGGATAGTTTTCCGTGTTCGTTCTGCGATGTACGGAAAAGTATCCGCTGCCGGAATGGTAACCATTCCAGTCTTGTGCGCGCAAATATAAAAGTAGCTCCTAAAATCCTGAAAGGTTACCATTCCGGTTTTCCTTGCCGATGCACTTAATTTAAAAATACTGAAAAGTGCCCGCAGTGTGAATGGTTACCATTCCGGGTTTAACTGGCAATGCACTTACTTTAAAAATTCCGGAAAAGTGCCCGCAGCCTGAATGGTTACCATTCCGGTTTTCGCCGCTGGTGCACATCTCTTTAATAATCCGGAAAACTATCCATTCGGAAAAGTATCCGCTGAAGGCGTGCAGTTGACTCATTAACCCGTCGCTAGATGGCAGCTGAAGATGACGTCCTCGCAAATAGTGTTAACTGTACACGAGAGATGGCGTGCGCAAATCAGTTTCATATGAATTTAAAACAATTATAATTTATTTGCTTTTAGAAATCTAGGCCTATATTCCTTCGCCTCAACACGCAAGGCTCTGAACTTACAGTGTTTGAGATGTGTTACGCTTGCCTAATATGTGACTGTCAGCAGCAACCAAATAATATATTTATTTTAGACTAGCTAATAACCCGCGACTTCGTTCGCGCATTTTCTGGAGTATTGATAAAATCATACCTTTAAAAAGCCTACATCCAGCATTCTTTGCTGTAGAAAAATAAATTTTTATGAAAAAAATAACTTTTTCATTTTTTACATGCTTAAAAGACGAAATCAGAAATTTAATAAAAAATTGTTATTCAAGTGCTTGTTTTCATTCTTATGTTTATTCATGGATCCAGAAGATTATGAATTATGCCTATTTTTTAAAAAAAACCTTAGGCCTAACGTTCTTTAGGGGTGGAATTTCAAAATAAACTGAAAAATTTTTTAATTTGTATTTTTATCATAAATCGAAATTTTATTTTAGTAGTTTCAGATACATTTTTTAAATAAAACATAAACTAAAAAATAAATAAATATTTTTGTTGTTAGTTTTGTATTTTATTTCAGCTACAAACAAATATCATAATGTTTAATTACATTAGGAGATGTTATCTATATTAATATTTAAAACAAACAATCCTTATTCAACCTTAGAGATAAAGTTTCACAAACGATTGATGTTTGATATAAGAGTTTGTTTGTTTTTTATTGACAACAAGAATTATTCTCTATGCTTAATTAAAAGTTTAAAAATAAAATAATATTCTTATAAATAATCTTGCTCCTATTTGCCCGTTAGTGTTTGAATTTCCAAAACACATTATTTGTGCGTGGAAGTTTTCGTATGTTTATTATTAATAGCCAAAAACATGTATTAAGATATAAAAATTTCGGAAAAAAATATTATAATTTTTTTTAATGTACTCTTCCATTTTACATTCTTTAGGGTTAAAACTGCACGAAATTAAAACAAAGATGGCGTTAAAAAATTTTGTATGTTAATTTTTGTACCAAAAATCATTAATTACAAATGATTAAGTTCGCAGAAATAATTATACTACTTAAAGCATTCATTCCCACTTTTTTACCCCTGAGAGGTTAAATTTCTCGAAATGCAATTGTTTTTGGAAGTTTTAGTATGGTCATTATTCGTACTCCAAAACTTTTATTCGACTTATATGAATTCTGAAATAATAAAAATCCAACCCATGCCCAGGACGGATCTAGGGCTTTCCTTCAACGGGGTCAAAAATGTGTTTGCGCTTCCCACTCACAATGTATTACAGACCAACAACAAAATTATTAATTTGCGTCCGTGTACATTATAGTCCTAGTATAAAATTAAAGTTAACATTCGTCCAACCCGTGTACTTGCATTTCATTTCACAGGTTTAGGTATAAAAAAAATTTGGTTTGATGAAGCACGGACTGGAAAAAAATTAGTAATTTTCCTAACTAAGAAATGTGGTGAATGTAGCCGACGCTCGATGGGTTTACTTGGGGCTCTCTCGTGTTTTATCACCCCTTGAGGAAAATATATTTTAAACAGATAATAACAACTTTGTCACTATTTATTACATACAGCAAGCACTACGCGGCTTTCACGAGGGACTTCCAGAAAAAAACAATCTGTCGCTCTCATCCCCACCCTGCTTTTCCTCCCGCGGATCAAAACAACTGCATTCCATGGTGAACACACCACAGATTGCACAAGTCACTGGTGATGTTCTGGCTTGCGATGCTCGAGCCGATCCCCCAAGAGAGACTTCACTCCTCACAGCACCGAGTCGGCACACAAGTCACACAAGTGATTCAAAGCCCACTATCGCCAGGCTCAGGCTTACACGCTATATTAATTCTTCCCCCTCCCCCCCCCCCCCCTTGCTTATTTTTCATTTTCTCTCAATAAGTATTGGTTAATAGGTAGTACCATTGAATGGTAGTACTGCTAATTGAATATAATATTTATTTTGCGTGTGTTGTTCTGTCACAGATATGTGCAACTGATATTTAGAAAGTGTAATACAACGGGCGTAAAATGTTGCGTAAGTGTTAATTATTAGCAGTTTCGCAACTGTCTACACTCATTTTGTTCTAGCAGAACTACAAATGCAAAAGAGTTCTAAAGATAAAATCTACAGTAATAGCCCTTATAGTAGAGAAATGTCGTAAAAATGAAGTCATCAACATACGCAGGCCGGGCTCGGCTTGGCTTCAAGGTCACAGGTTGTGGAGTTAAGACGGGTCCTGTTGTTTTTCTGTAATATAAGTTTATTGTGTTGGGTGGGGGAGGCGAGTGGAGAGGTTTGTAAGCTGTCACCAGCTACCTACCCAGTAGCAAGATAGGCACACATAGTCTAGCCGTGGTTTTACAACGCTCCCGACTGTGCGACCGGCCGAATCAACAGCAATTAGATACGGCACGCGGCAGAAGCGCCACGAACTCTTCGGCTGTGCACTTGATTTGCGCTGTAGGACGCAGCAAGCCTTGATCTTTACATTTAATAACCAATCCCCAGGTGCTTAGTCGGAGGAATTAAATTAGTTTTTCTGCGAGTCCGCCGGGATTCTACTCTAAATTAAAAATTACAAAAATCTCTACAGAAATTTGTAACATAAATTAACCTGCCATATGTAATAAGAGACCAGCATTTAGTTATGAAGATACCTTTATGAGTACTTCCTGTTGACAGCGACGAGTTTTGTTAAAACTGCAGAATTTTTGAAATTAAACTTTATGCAGACACTAAACGCATTTATCCTTAATACTTGATCTATTATTTGCAATAAACTATTTGTTCAGCTCCAACTTAAAGGCGTATATAATATTTGGAAAGCACTTATAACCATCAGTTGTATATTTTTGGGTTATATTTTCGTGATAAACCTTCAGCCGAAGTTTGTTGTTTGAATTCTTACTCATACTGGATAGCATCAGTTCTTCTTCATTGCACTAACGGCACAGATATCCATGAACTTAAATCCTCTCTCTATAAATAGACGTAATTGTGTCAATGAAGCAAAATTTCCTTGAATACACCAGCAATAGTCTCCAAAAATAAAACACTTACATAGGTTGGTTACTAAATGAGATTTTCTCCATGGTATCTCAGCTTCCTACATATCAAGAAGAATATTATAACAAAGTCATACATTACAAATAAAAATAATTAATATGGCTTAGTAAAATATTACCTATTATAGATAATATCAACAAATGTATTAAATATTTTCTTTCGTTTTACAATCATGATCCTTGATTTATCTTCTCTTTGAAAATTTTATTTTTTACTTCCAAAATTTTCCTTAGCCCTGTATATGATTTTACTTATCTTTGTAAATGATCAAATCTATAGGGAACAGTCGGTTAAATTACTCGTTTCCTTCGTTTATGCGAAGTGGAAATGAGCAGAAATACCTGCCTTCCCAATTAAAATCACTGTGGTTAAGTAACAAATCGTACATTGTGTGCACCTGTTTTAGTTAGAATCTGCTTTTTTAACAGTTTAACTATAAAAATGCGAGTAATTTAAAGCACTTTTTTAAATATTACTATTAAAGTAAATAATTTTATGATAAGCGGGGGTGAATATATCAACTGCACTTAACAGATCAATATAGTTGCTAAGTTATTTAAATTCACTGTATTTATTTCAGTAACATAACTTATTTTCTAGTACACGTTTTAGTCCAATTACTTATAGCGTGAGTGTAATAAATACTTTTCATTATTAAAGTATTTGTTAGGGGCTAGTGTTAGAAAACCAAAAGGTTATGAAAGTTTTGTTTCCAACAGTTAACCGTATTAACACGTCCGTGTACCACAACATTCTCTAGTGAGAAGTTAAAATCATAAATTTCAACAACAAATATGTTTATTGTTTTAAATTTTTTAATGGCTTTTAAGTAGATAAGTTTATTACATTCTTTACGATTGGTATATTTCGTGTCAATTTGCTGGCTATAAACAAGAGCGATTATAATAACAAATAAGTAATTTATAGACAATATTCCATTATGATTTTATGAATTATAATTTTTTTCTAAACAATTATTATTTATAAATTAACTTAAAGAGGGATAAATAATAATTTTAAAATATATTCCTAAGAACTACAGCAGAAAATTTAAATGTGTAAGTGAAACACATTTCTCAAACACGCATGTTATTCGGAAAGTCTTAGTTATGCACCAAGCGCGCAACGCGTGAGAAGAAGACGTGAGAGGATGACCTTGCGAAAGGGTTGGTAACCTTCCAGGAAGGAATTAGCAACGCAGCCTGCCTACGCCTCCTCTCCTGCTGAGACTGCGCCCAGACGCGTGCTGGAGCCTCGGGCCCTCTATGTCTCCATTAGAAATGTGCTTGCTGTGTTTATTCTGTGTTTTGACTGTTAAGTTGATTAAATTACTAGTCTGGAACCTATACTATTTTGAAATTCTTCATTTTTAAATATAAAATAAATATTTACGCCATTCCTCTACAAAGCTCTTGAAACTCTCAGTTTTTCTTAATCACAATGGTGAAAACGGTGCGAAGATTTATTTTGCATATGTATACCTGTCCGGCAGCCGCAGCCGGTCTGGATTCGAATGATTCAACCATGCGACTTCGAAATCTTCTTAAGAGGATAGGAAAAGTAGCAACGTGCATTACTGACGAAAATATAAATACAAAAATAGAATTTGAGCGACCTCATAGAATACAACGGGGTTTGTTATGTCGTCTAAATATTTTCATTATGGTGACCTGAAGTACAGAGAAAGTAAAAAAAAAGACAATATTTAGTTTTAAAAATTTTAACTTTCTTTATTTAAAAAAAATGGGCTGTGAAATAAAATTATATGGAAAGAAAAAATTGATTGTAAAGTTATAAAAATCAGTTAAGTTAAACCTCTACAGTAACCAAATAAAAGAAAGAAATTCATAATTATTTTCGTTTTCAATTTTTAGATTAATGTGAAAATAATTCAAAATTATTTTGTTAAAATATTTAGTAATTATATTGCTTTTTCTTATATGATTTCAATAATTTTACAGTCATGTTTATTTCATAGATTGTATTTTTTTCTAGGGTTTCACAAGCCATTATTTTATTTTAAAAAAATTTGACTAAAAATAACAATACACTCTATTATTTAAGGAAATCCAGGTCTCCATAATGAAAAGATCTAGTCGCCCAGATTATATAGATAGGTAGATAGATAGATAGATAGATAGATAGATAGATAGATAGATAGATAGATAGATAGATAGTTTCTCAAATATGTTTTTGGTCGGTTCGCCATATCTCCCTTACAACTTCAAAATTAATGATTTAATAACGTAAATAGACAATTTACAAAAATTAATATTTTGAATTAAATTATTATAAAAACATGTTTATAAAAGCCTTATTTTGGTCACAAGTCTACGCCATTTTTGAGATTGCCATAGCTATACAAATAATCTTACATGCACGACAGCTGTTGAAGCGAATTAACCGAAGTAAGTTCCACATACTTTTATAACTTAATTTGTAACATAACTTATTTATATAGAGTTTGCAATGTTACTTTATATTTATCTAAACCCCAATAACACTGATATTCTGTCTGCTGTTAGGCTATATATTATTTCTCAAAGGTGTTTCTTTGCCGTTACGCTAAATCTCCCATTGTACTTCATCAAAATGTATGATTTGCATTTACACAGCAACTTTGCTCATAGACTCCGCATTATACTCACAATTTATTAAACAGCTTTGTATTTCCAAATGATGAGGAAATAATTCCCAAGAAAAGTAGGCATAACAATGACCATTAATAAAGCACAAGGTCAGACGCTTAAAGGGCAGGTTTATATTTTCCAGAACCTGTTTACCACATGGTTTTTTCACGAGTTCGTATATTCAATGGTAGGCCTATTTATGTTTGTATCAGGCACATACAGCCAAAAAGTAAACGATGATCACATTATAACTTCTAACATTGTTATTGAAGAAGATTTTAACTGTAAGAAGTGTAAAAATAAATATTCGATACGGCCAAAATATGTTGGTACTATATTTTCAATACTTTGCATTAATAAATACTTGCATTTACATACTACCCCATTATTATATTACCATTCGATGTCTGATCAAGATAAAATGTTTTATTCGCACGGGTAAGTTATTTGTTTTTATATTCTCGTTATTCATCCTTACAGCTCCCGCACACTAGGCGACTAATCACACAAATGACATGGTCTGCATCCACCTTCAAGTCGTAGCGACACGCCTGAGCCTGGCCGCCGCAGACAAGTGTGTGCTCTCTCAGTAGTTGCCACGCACTCTCAGGTCGCGGCGAACTGGCCACGGCAACTTGGCCGTCTAGTGCGGGAGCTGTTAAACATTATACTTTAGGATTGGCATCCATGTTTTCTGGACCCGGCCACAGGCTGAAAGCAGTGATGTTGTTATCCATGCGGTGTCATTATTGACAGTTGAAATAATCATAAAGCCATTAATTATTATCTCCTTTAAAGAGTTACTTTATGTGATTAAATACTACATATCTCAAAATAAATAAGCTACTTTAAAACACGTGCTGTTCTGTTAAAACCAAAGTTAATACAATTGTTGATATCAATCACTTCACCACTTGATGCCGGGAACATAAAATGGGAACGTTTTAAAAACTGATCTCATCTAACTTACGTCAAGTACGTCACAAACCATCTCCCGAATGGTCTTTTGCTATAAAATACGTAAAGAGGCCGGCAAAAATGTGTTTAGTTCAAGTCCTACAAACGTTCATGGAAGTTAGTTATATATTTGAGTTCATATTATTATGATACGCAAACACAAGTATCTATAGGTGTAATTTTGCAGAACTACACAGCGTTGCCTATGTCATTAACATTAAACCAGGTCAAAGTTATTCTGTTTATTTTACCAAGGCGTGAAAGTGAGAATTTCTCAAGAATATCTGAATAACTGTTTATTTATCCTTACATATACATTGATTATCTCAAAGGCGGCCATATTGTGTTTTCGCTACGTATGGCCACATGTGACACAACGCTAAGGCGGAAGAATACTTTGTGATCCTTACGGTGTTCCCGAGCCGTGATAAAACAGTCTGCGTTTGAACTTCACTGTGAGAAACGATAGCAACAATATTCACTGAAATACCATTTGCAAGTTTCATAAAAATTATAATTTGTCATCATTATAAAACTATTGCAAGTAGTGCTGTACGTTTTCTCGTAAAAATACATATTTATAATCAAATTACCATGAACGTAATGAAACGCGCAGTAAAATATTTTCGGGGCGGTAAATTAATCTTAAGAAATATTTTTTTCAATAATAAACTTTTTTCCCAACAAATGTATTTGTTTAATGAAACAACGTAGGTTACGTAAATTATTTTTATTTATTATCTAGGGATGAACAGTATGATGGAGAAGGGGGGGGGGGGAGGAAGCAAATTGCCACAAGTATTAAAAAAACATTGGTTAAGTCAAAGCGTTCAGAAGCATAAAAAAAGACTTTATTTGATGCCCCTAACTTTTTACTTACTGACATAGGCGATAAAGTAAACGTGTATAGGCGGTTGCAGTGAATGTCCGAAAATATTCGAGTATGGACTGCACTACACGAATCTGAAATAACAACTAAGAAGGCAAAATTCGTTTGTAAAACAGCGTTTTATACATTCCAGGAAAACGCAAAATTCAGCTCTTGTATTCAAATGTTTGCAACTTTTATGTTTAACCGCATCCAATAGGCTAAATTGAACAAACTTAAAACGTCCACACACCATTTGGGTGTATATATACACACATATATATACATACACAGGAGCGCAACAACTAAATTTCCAAAAGGGGGGGGGGGGGGGCAATATACCTTTTTATAAAGAATCATCGATCCCCCCTATTGAAGCGGGGGGGTCGGGGTGTCCTCCCCCGGGAAAATTTGCATTTCAAGGTGGAAAATGGTGCTATTTAAGCAGTTTTATTATCTAAAAATTGATTACACAGCACTTTATTTGCCCCTGTTTGCCCCCACTTCAAGGTTTCAGAGAGAGGGGGGGGGGGGCAAACTACCCTTGCCCCCCCCCCCCTGTTGTTGCGCCCCTGTACATACATATGTATAACATATAAAACCACTGTTCGTACAACGTACAAGTCCTCGTTTACCACCAGAAAATGCAAGGCCCTCTGGTTGCAGTGTAAATACAAACGTGTGATTGAAGCAATAAAATTCTGCACTTCTTAAAATAATATTATACTAACACACTATAGATACCTACAAGTCCATGTTTGCCACCAGAAAATGCAAATTACTCTGATTGTATTGTAAATACCTACATGTGTTTGAAGCTATAGGTTCACAATTCATATGGGTATAATTATATTATCTTAACACACAACACTTACAAGTCCTCGTTTAACACCAGAAAAGACAAAGTCCTCTGATAGCAGTGTAAATAAATATATATAATAAATAAATATATAATAAATATAAATACCAACGTGTGTGGGTATATTTAAATCATATTAACACACTGTGCCTACAAGTCCTCGTTTAACACCAGAATATGCAAGGTCCTCCGATTGCAGTGTAAATACCAACGTGTGTTTGAAGCCATAGGCCCGCACTTCATATGGGTATATTTATATCATATTAACACACTGTGCCTACAAGTCCTCGTTTAACACCAGAATATGCAAAGTCTTCTGATTGCAGTTTAAATACCAACGTGTGTTTGAAGCCGTAGGTCCTCTTTTCATATGGGTATATTTATAACATCTAACACACTATACTTACAAGTTCTTCGTTTAACACCAGAAAATGCAAGGTCTTCCGATTACAGTGTAAATACCTTTGTGTGTTTGAAGCTATAGGTCCGCATTTCACATGGGTACATATATATACATACATACATATACATATTTGGTTTGGCACTGACTTTAAACCGATTAGAGCGTAGCACCTACCAATTATAATATTTTATTAAAATTATAGGTAATAATTATGTTTGGACAAGAACTGTCACATTGTAATTGTATTGTTTATACAATTACAATGTGAAAATTCGTGTCCAAACATATTACCTATAATTTTAATAAAATATTATAATTGTATTTATTTTTCGATTTCTAGTACCTATAGTATTTTTTTGTGTTTTTTTAGGTCCGTTTGGTTTTTTAAAAATATTATTTTTATGTTTTAATCTTCATGTTCGAAGGCTTAGGGTAATTATGACTTCCAAATAAAATTAAAAATACATATTTCTAATAATACATATTCCTACATATTCCTACTAAGAAGTTTATGAATTGAATGTAAGATAAAGGCTGTAAAGTAACGCGTAATAAAGAATTGTTCATGTAGCACAGCTTACATGTATACGCCTGAAATGGCACCCAATTAAGGTCCTCGGATCATGCGTCTGTGGCTTCGTAATGTGTGAAATGAGAGACGTCCACCACGTCCTCGCAACCAGCGTTAGACACTATGGAGATGTGTATTATATGTGTGTAAACTCGAGGGAAATGTCCTCGTTTGGAGCGTTGAGAAACATGGGTTACACAACGTGTGTAAAGGAGTGTAAGTGACAACGATACTAGCGCGACGTGGTGGTAACACACACACACTACATACTTGATTCTCTACGGTCTATCCGAGGACCTCAAAAAAAAATTTAAAAATCATGTTTTCACACACTAGGTTGACAGAACAGCGTGAATCCGAGGTCTTTTAATCCGAGGACCTGGGGGAGGTCCTCGGATTGCCAAAGGTCCTCGGATCCACGCTGAAATATTATGCGCAAGTCCTCGGATGATACCCTAAGTCCACACACACACACACACACACACACATACACACACACACAAACGCATATGCTAGGCGCGAGCTGAGGACTGTCTCCTCTGATGAACGTGGTGAGAAACAACGGTAAAGATTCGAGCTCAATACTGTTACGAGTGGGAGTAAAGGGTTCGTTAAGGATAGCCCAATAATTAAGATTTATACAGTTTTTATTTACTTCTAATATGTATAGTACTTATATTTACATAACCACACTAAATGTCCTATAAGAAGCATCTCACTCTCTATCCAACGCTCTTCATAATGTCTCTCTTATCACAGTTCACTGTACTCACTCCTTACACACAGTCCTTGCCCGATGGCTCACTCGCACAGTCCCGCGTCGCACCGCCTGTCTCGCCCTCTCGTAGCACTCGCTGGGTCTTCACACTCTCCGTACTTACTTCCGAACTCCCCAGAGTACAGAAATGACATGTGAACAAATATCTAATTGTTATATATTTCTGTGTATAATGCATATAAAATATTTTTCAAGCAATATTAGGTTGAATTAATTTCACTACACGAAACTGTTACACATATGTACCTAATTAGAACTGTAGTTTGAATTAGTGTGGGTTTATTTTTTACCGCTCACACAGGGGCGGCTCCACGGTATGGTGAGGTGGGCAGCCACCCGGGGCCCCGCTGCTATCAGGGCCCCACTCCACACGTGTTGATTTTGATTTATTGTTATTTGTCAGGTGTTTTGTTAAAAATATGTATATAAATGGGAACGGAAAATTAAGTTTTTACTACGTTTGGCCATAAATTGCTGGTCAATACCTATTTCAGTTCATGATTTCGTACAAGAAAACTTTCAAAAAAATTTTATTTCCACGTTTAATGACGCGATTATACTGCAAATTTTATCTTTAGCATTTATTGAACTGCCTTGAGGATGATTATTCAGTAAAGAAAATCAAAATAACCTAAAATAATTCAGCTAAACCATATTCGAAATTACGTTTCAGTTTAGTTGGGTTAGCAATGTTGTTTGAAAGACAGTGTTTTTCGGATCATCCGGTGGAGGGCCTACAAAAAAAAAATAAACAGATCAGGGCCCCGCAAAGTCCAGGGCCGCTACTGGCTCACAAACAAATAAAATGCTAAAAATGTTACTGGCAAGCACTTACTAGACAGAAATGTGGAGACAAATTTTTCTAACCGAATGTTTTCAGCTATATATCTCAAATATCCTTGTCACTAAGAAAAGGTAATACGAGTGAAGTGCAGAGCAATATTCTATTCGATAGAAGTGCGAGTCGCTCCATTCAGTCATTTGAGACATTTTGGTGGCAGTGAAGCAGTTTATAGTGTTATTCTATCAGCGAACTGTGCGACTGTATTTCTGCATATCTATCGTTCTACTGTCGTGACTCAAACTTTTGGCAACTGCAATTTTGAATAAGAATGCAATTTAAGGTGGCATATCAAGTAATTTTATTACAGCTGGTTCATCCCAAATAAACCTTTTTTGGAACCACGGTTAAGATCTAAGTAGTTTCAATATTCTTTCTCCACAATTTAAAATCGCACAGCTATGGACCTAGTGAACTATAGACATGCGTCTAGTAAGGCGAAACTTTAAACTGTTGAGAGATATAAAAATGTATTAATAATTACTTTAAATCTTAGCATAGCTGATAAAAAATTTAACAGAAACTAGTTTCTAATAATACTTTCCGAAAAATGTCAAGTAGATAAAATTATTTTATTCGTATACTAACTACTAACCGATATGCGTGTATAGGCCTACCAGAGCGTGAACAACTTTTTTTTTACCATCGTCAATTTACCTATTTTTAAAAACTTAATTTTAAACGTTTTCAGGTAAATCCTGAATAAATATTATGATGGTAATTTATGCCTTGTGGGTTTAAAGTTTTAATTGATTGCATGTATTATTTCTGTCATAATAACAATCCTGCCTATTTATTTATATACCTAACATGTATAGCTTCAAGGTGGTTATGAGTAAACTATAGATAAATAAAACAAAGATAAACAGGTTATTCACTCCTTTGCTTTCGCCTTCTACATTGTAACACGTTGAGGAATCAAATTCCTAACAAGTGGTAACAATGCCTATACGGAAGAAATCATTTTAAACCTGCGTGAATGTTTCATATTTCAGTTGTGTTACCTCAGCTTACCCCAAAGAAGTGATTCCTTGTAAATTGTAGCTTCCTGTTTCTATGTGCTTCTTTAACTGTTCAAATAAATAAATTGATATTGAGCTTGTTTGATGAATCACAACTTTATCGTAGGCCCCTGTGTACCTGAAGGTCATAATTATTTACTTAAAACATGCAAAATATTAAAAGTATAACTACTGTAGAGCTACTACTGTCGTGTAAATATTTCTGGAACAAGCAGAGCCACGCATTACATTAATATGATTTAATACATACATGCATACGTACTTAAAAATATAATGCAATTTATTTAGTAACACAGATTCCAATACTGCGTTATATTTTCTCTTCTTGAGAGTTTAGTGTCGTGCGGTGTAAAATTCTCCCAAATTGTGTTTACTTATGTAAGAAAAATTGTTTCTTCAAAGTTTAGAATGTAAAAACTAATTCCTAAACTTTGTAATTACTTTAGTTTTTCATAAACTTTACTTCAGACCTACTCTAACAGCAGTAAAAATCATCCCAGTTTTCATAAACTTTACTTCAAACCTACTCTTACAACAGTAAAAATCATCCCTCCTTCCTTCCCATCATTTTTTACACTTTACTTAAATCAAACTAGTATCCCATTTTTATAGAAACGAATGCCTTAAAGAGATATAGATTTTCCTGAGATTACCAACTATATAAATTATTTTCGTGTACAAGCTTTTTATCTTCGGCAGAGCTCACTTGATTTATTTCTCTTGGTTTATCGACAGATAAATTGGAAAAAATACACTAATTATAGCTCCAAATAGCTGGTTACGAAACTCGAAGTATAAAAGTCATTTTACTTTCATTGCTTGAAAATATCTCTTCATTCTACTTCTTTCAATTCTTAGATAGTGTAGCCAAAGATTGGCTGTAACAACCTTTATTTTATTATATATTGTCAAAAGAATAATGCTGAACTAATGTTTCGTTGGTAAAATCTACTAACTGTTGCTATCAGCGCAGTGCTTGTTTGCCATCGCATTGAAAATCTTAGTAGCTATAATTAACACTGGACAAACGTATTTTTGACTAATGTTATGTTCTAACTTTTCTAATACAATGCAGTGACTCACCCAGCAATAAATATAACTTACGTTCTAACATAAGGAAAACAGACACGAATTCGTTTCAATGTTTGTATATGGATTTTTAACTTGGCAATATAAATTAACTGAAACTTCATTTAACACCTGATTGGGTTTTTATTAAAACATGATTATGTTTAAATGAAATTCAATACTACTAGTAATCGGTCGTGAATTTTGTTCATTTCTCCCATTGTTCACCAACATCTTAAACATACATCACTAATGTTGGAAAAGTCAAAAAACCTTGCACATAGTCAACAAATAATAGCGGCAACATTAAAGAAATTACGACCTAATTTCTATCACATTTTAATGAGACAATTTTATAAAATAAAAACTCATCATCAAGAGTTTGTTTTGAACGTATACACATAATGGCAGTATGAGAAAGTGCTTTCGGCGGTCGGAGTGGCGCTCGAGTGTCCGACCAGGTCTCTGAGGAGGCCGTGATAGAAGGGGGGGAAGGTAAGCTAGTACAATTGGCAACGCTGAGGCCCGAGCTTGCTTTCGCCCAGCTGGGGGTGAGCTGAGGAAGGGGGAGGCTTTTAAACACGCGATTATCCCAATTGAGAGGAGCGATACACACTACACCCCTGAAGAATAACTCGCGACTGACCGCTTCCTGCGGCCAACCCAGTCTATATGATATGTATATACAGACCTGGTCAGTGGTAGGATTCGACATCCTCTACAATAATATACCAAGAAAATTAGGATTCTGCTCAGTGACGTTTTCAGTGAGTGAACCTTCCCCTTAAACTGACGACTCTTATAACTGTGCTCGAATAAAAACCGAAAAACTACGGTAGCTTGTATAACACAATTACAAACAATTACACGCTCTGGAAGTTCATATTGTGAAATTACCAAATTAAAGGGGTAAAAGTAGTTATATGTATTTACTGTTTAAAAAACTATTTTGTGTTACTAACTTAGAAAAAGTAAATACTTTCTGACATAGGCATTGATCCCGGGGTGGGGGTGGAGGAAGTGGCCCGCCCTCCTGCCTGCTCTTGTGAAAGTATGACTGAAACGGGTTAGATGTTAAAACTATATCTTATGAATAACTCTGTTTATTTTAAAGTTTTATGCTTATAGAATGCACATAGGCCAAAACATGGACAGTATACAACCAAGCACCGTATGCAGGGATTGTGTGTCTGTAAACCTTACATGCAAAACTCTCGGCCACTTGGGTCCCCCTGGAAATTACATTGATCGCAATAAGCGAGAACCGATGGCATTTCTGCATTTTGCAAGTACAAATGCCATTAAATAAAAAGTTTATTGGTGGTTGAGGTGGTTATTGAAGGGACGGTGCAATTTGCCTTCGGTTGGCTGCTACAAATAACTGAGGCGGTGTTTAAATTCGTATGGTCAAACGTCGCATAGTGGGGCAGAGAGCCGTGTTTCGCGTGTATAATGCGATTTATCAATACTGTTACCACATCCCTGTCACTAAATAAGCAAAGAAAAGCCACAATCAGCATTCAGTATGATGAAGTTCCTATTTTAATGATTGAAATTCGTTTCGATAACAGGTGTAGGTAATCAGTTAAAAATGTGAGGATAACTCTGATTAGCAAAACACTAAAACACTAAAAAACTGAATCATAAATACATTCACTGTTATTAAATATTCTTAGTCTTCAAATAATATTTTTCTTATGATAATTATATTAAAATAATGATGATAATAATAATATTAATCGTCACTGCTGCTAAAAACGGACAATTTATATAGAGGAGCTTCAAGTAAAGAAATTAGTTTTCTTGGTGAAAGTGTTCGAATAGAGGATATCATGGGGTCAGATGATATAAGCATTATATTGAGTAGATCTTGTTTAGTCAACTCTACTTATTTACCGACATCTTCTCTCTCGAAACCTGCGAAATACTTTATTTCTAGACTCATCCCAAAGTGAATTTCCCAGGATATGCCTAACCCCCCCCCCCCTTCCTGCCAAAACCCTGTAACATCATTGCATGCAAGAGACACTGCGTTGACCAACTTCCACTTACTACTGGCAACAGCACTGCTTTATCTAGAATCATATCCATACTGGTTCAATCTCCCCCAGTCCTTGGTCAGCACTTTCAGTCCGCGCGGCCACTGGCTTCCCTGCCTGTGGCCGCGCTCAAGCACGCACGCGTCATCACCCATTCGCGTTTTTCTGCCAAGGTAGCACGAGGTAGCACGTAATTTTTTTGTATGTTATAAGAAATGTTTTCTGAATATTTTAAAAGCAAAAATAAAGTGGGGACTAGTGGGGAAAAATTTTGTAAGTCTAAGAACGTACGAGAATCTATTGCGATCGCAACCTCTCACACTATAAATAAAAAAATATATATTAATGTAAAAATTTATAGTGTTTAACTGTCTCACCTACATCGGGATAGATTGCTGTTTAATGCCCAAACTAATTCATAATATTTTTGTGCTGCTAACGAGCATGGGATTATCGTACTTTCGTGACGTTATGAAAGCTAAAAAACGGAATCCCCATAACCAGCCACTTTGCAGGCTTCTCACAAGAAAACTGTTTGAAAATATGCTCCATTTCCGATGGTTTTAGATGCTCTGGACATTACTTAACACCAAAAAATAGAAATTAAATTAAAAATTTAATTTTAATTTTTAGGTTTTGCCCCACTGTGCGTCGCTGGCACCTCCTTCCAAGAGCCGGAATTGACAATTCGCAAGGTGGGGTCTAGGCTCCTAGTCGCACTTTAGAAACCGGTATTATAGTACGGGTGGTATAGGTAACTAGCAGCAACGTTGCCACAATTCCTGGGTGAACATATTGACGAAAGGAAACATGTCATGTTTTTAAGCGAACGCACCAACGAATTGTCTACATTGATTTACCATACGCCAAAAATATTATGAACTAGCGGAAGCTAAGCCAGTTTTCAATACGCGTTAATGTTTTATCGTTTTCGTGGCATTATTATATTCAACTTTCGTGAAAGAGTTTTAACTATCTTGTTGTGTGCCACAAACTTTGAACTCTATTTAGTAACTTAACGGTAAACAATAAATAAATACATATGTAAAAAATTAAATAAATAAAAGCAAGTGGAATGATTGTAAAAACCCTCTGAAATATAAAAGAACGAAATTAGAGGACATCCGCCAAAGGTTTGAGAATATTTTACTAAACGCTAAGAAATTAGTGTTACCTATAAGATAAATTAAAGATAAAATAACCCATTGATATTAATCTATATTGTTTTATTTTCACATTACTTCTTGAAAATGAAATTTAGACAAAGATTATCTAATAACAATATTAAACTTGTTCACTTATTAAAGCAAACATAAGTTAGGCGAAACTTCAGTTAAGTTACCAATTTCGTTGTGATCATTTGTAGAAGTAATAATTTTTTTTTAAATTTTAATGATAATTATATGTGCAATTAATCATATAAACAAAACGGTACATTTTAAAAGTTTGCAAAGGAATACATACACGAGAAGGGTAAAAAGATGTAAAATTATATTGTTGTAGTTTTCCGAAAACATATTTACGAAAACAAACCCCAGAGGAGGTGAAAGTTGGGCGCGGGTATGTCGAAAATTAAATAATAATAATTTTTTTTAACTAATCCTGAAAACTTGTTTGACATACCAATATCAAGCAATAAGTATTAGTAACTAACGCTACTTTGCAAGATTTAACACACAGAAAACTTATGACATAAGTAAATTTGGAAACAGTGCTAATGTCAAAAGCACATTAAAATATGTAGTCCTTTTGAATTTTTTTTCTTACGCTATATGAAACTCTGAACAAAAAAAAACAGTGTTGATGAGTAAGTTATTGAATTATTTTTGTAACCTAGGCTTCACAGTATATTTTTAAAAGTCTTGGATATGTAAACAATAGTTTACATGATCAGATTTGTATGTGCTAACACTGTTATTACATTGATGACCGCATATTATCAACGTTTTTCCCTCCGTCCAAGCAAAATTGATTTTAAGAATTCCATGAGAGTGTAATAGTCCATAATTTTGTGTTCACGAACATTAAAGTATAATGTGGCAGTATGCTTTTTTTCTGATAAATAAAAAATTAAAATTAATTGCACATTTTTAAATATCAGGTATTAAGTTTATAGAGAAAAGTTCAGTCCCGTAAATCAAAATACATTTTTAGAGATATTTTACAAATATATTGTTCAAACTAATTATTTCTGTTCAATTAACATTATCCAGTTATACGCAACACAGATATGGTTCGTAAATCATTCTAAAAGCAAATAAATTATATTTGTTTATAAATTTACATGCAAATGATTTGCGCACACCATCTCTCGTGTACATTTAACACTATTTGCGAGGACGTCATCTTCAGCTGCCATCTAGCGACGGGTTAATGAGTCAACTGCACGCCTTCAGCGGATACTTTTCCGAATGGATAGTTTTCCGGATTATTAAAGAGATGTGCACCAGCGGCGAAAACCGGAATGGTAACCATTCAGGCTGCGGGCACTTTTCCGGAATTTTTAAAGTAAGTGCATTGCCAGATATACCCGGAATGGTAACCATTCACACTGCGGGCATTTTTCAGTATTTTTAAATTAAGAACACCAGCAAGGAAAACTGGAATGGTAACCTTTCAGGATTTTAGGAGCTACTTTTATATTTGCGCGCACAAGACTGGAATGGTTACCATTCCGGCAGCGGATACTTTTCCGTACATCGCAGAACGAACACGGAAAATTATCCAATCCGGAATGGTAACCATTCCGCTGCGGACACTTTTCCGGATTTTTTCTAGCAGCACATTTGCAGTAAAAGCCGGAATGGTAACCATTCATACAGTGGATACTTTTCAGGATATTCAATTATACGATGTTTGCCAGTAAATCCTGAATGGTAACCATTCTGGATTTCTCTGGGCACATGAGGATGTATATTTTCCGGAATGGTAACCATTCCGATTGGATACTTTTCAGTCGCCCCAACCGTTTAGTCACTAGTAGATAAGACTGCAATACATCCGTTAAAATAGTTTCAAATTTAAATGGCAACACCACCCCTTATTTTGTTATTATGGTTGATTGTAAATATAGTGTATCTGGACAGCTGAATTAATGTGTTTAAAATTGAACAAATTAGCCATGCTTCAGAAATAAGGATAGCATGGAATTTCATATCTTTGAAGGTTAAACAAAACTTAATCTAAACTTTTTAAAAGAAACTGGACATTTCCATTTGCAGTATGCATCACCCTGGGTTGAAAAGACACATTGGCTGAAGTTGGTGACAAACGTATCTAAGGCAATGATAAAATGGTTAACTTGATCAGAATAAAAATATGTTGTAATTTTAACAAATAACTGTTGACATTTTTCTGCTTCAAGATAGTGTGGGAAAGGTGGTGATAGGGTTAAAGCCCTGTCGTAGCCCCTCTCTGGACCAACCCCAATGTGAAACCTAGGTTTAAGGCAATTTACTTTTGATCTTGATTCATTGATGATTTTATGCCAAAGTTTGGCACCTTTTACACTTTTCTTTTTGCACTAAAATCATTAACTATTTGTTTAAATTATTTCATCACAATTTTATAGTCCCTACAGATTTTCTGGAAAATAACCTATACAATTTGGTTGGAATGTTCTCTCATGTCCAAGCTCATCGTTTTTACACGAGCATGCTAGTACCGCTAAACATAGAAATAGTAACAGTATGTTACAATACATACACGTATGGGCCTATGGTTTAAAATAAAATACAGTTATTTAAGTACCTACTGAAAAAAGAAATGACCCTTGTATTATTTGAAAAATATTATGAGATGGACCTCAGAAGTTTATCTCATCTCTGTTAACACTTTGTCAAATTATGTTTCAAAAATAACTTTCTTCTGCCAGCATCAATCTTTATGATATTGTTCATTTCGTAATTTAAGACTTGTTTATAACGTTAACTGTTATTTCTTTATAAGATTCAAGCCACTGTTTAAAAAAACTTTATCTATCCACTAGATACAAACTTGTTATCTAATGAATGCTTTACCTAAGAGATTAATCAATCTTATTTTAGAATTTTGTTTACATTTTGCCTTCATTTAACACTTTTTTTGCATGTTTGAAAGACAACCTTTTACCAACTTCAAGGATGGGCCCTTTAAAGGTTGAATTCTCTGTAGCCATGATCATTGAAGTATAGCATTCATGTGGTGAGGGTCTGTGGTTTGATGCTAATTTCTTTACGTGACTTAATTTCAGGTGGTTTGAAATAAACAATAGTCTTGGCGGTACCATTGCCTTAAGTCTGAAAATGTGCAAATTTAAATCATATCTTTACCTTTTCCTTTTGGAAGACTCTTCTGTAGAGTATTTTTATCAATAATTTGAGTAGGAGCAGGGGGTTTTACTATTTATAGAATGGTCTAACAGATGCTTGTGAATGATGAAAAATCAGAGAGCCAGAAAAACCTAATGTTGTAAAATAGTATAAGTTTGTACATAACAGGTATGACAACTTAAGCAAGAAAAATACTTTATATATTTAATTAATTTTTCTGAGTACAGCCTTAGTAAGTCCATCTTGTAAATAAGGTGTAACAGTTATATAACCTGAAATTAAAAGATCCAATGTGAAGCTGCTGGTTGAATGAAAATAATGCCTGTCTCTGCAGTTGGAAGACTCTATTAGTATGCATTTAAGTTAAAATTTAATTTGAGTTGTTCATTGATTATATCATTTTTTAGTTTGATTTTGGTGATGTGTTTCAGTGTTGTCTATAAGAGGCATTAAAATGGATGTTCCTGGAAGAAGCAGACCTAGAGTTCGTGTGTACTCACAGTCCACACGACTTACATTTGATAAGTCATCATCTTCAGTTAAACCTAATGATGATCTTATCTATAATAGATACTCGGACTCAGATGACAGAAAACACACCAGGGATGGAGGTAAATGTTTTGCTTGGTTTTTTCTTCTATGTATCATAGATTTTTAAATATTTGTGTCTTAACAAAATCAGTTTCATTGAACCTAGGAGGGTGGGGGAAACCACGGGCCAAGGAATGAAACCCGTACCACAGCACACCCGTCCCTAGTTCCTTACAATACAGAACATTATTGAGAGTCTTGTAATAGACTCTATGTCGTGTTACCTTTTGTGTGAAAAGAAAACTCAAAAGTCAGAGATCTAGCAATATGTTATGCTAGAGCTCATTCAATTACATTACTCAACAGCGATGACAAATTTATATAAATAAGTGTTGAGATTGACTAGACAAGGATACAACTACAGACTTTTTATGAGGGCACACAAAATTGTATACAGAATAGAACTGCTAATTAAAAAGAAGCAATGCCAAAATTTAAGATAACTTACAAATAGTTTAGTTAAAATGACTGCTCATATACAAGAAGCTGAGCTAAATGGAATAGGCCAATGACCTACAAAATCATTCATATGCTTTAGCTTGCACAGCAGGTAGATAGTTTACAACTCATTTGTTCAAGCATGACTTGCATGGAATACAACTTATGCGCTTCAGCATACAATGAAAGACACATGCTTTGTTTATAAAACATAAGAACAGTTAAAACCCTAAAACATCAAGAATCCTATGCCCAGACGTCAAAATTTGTCTCTTACGCACCGTAGCTGCTCACTATGTTAAACAGATTGTCACCAGTTGCTTTGCCTTCAATAGCCACCACTTTATAGAACCGTGTTTCTACTTGCTGATCTGTAAAAAATCTTGCCACGATTATCATTTGTCTATGATCTGTTATGTCAGTATACTCATCAATTAAAAGAGTAAAGAGTGAAGTTCTCATTGTATTCACAATGTTTTCTTCTTCACAAGAGGCTAATACCTGCTGAATAATCATAACAGTTTTTGTGCGACCATAATGAAAGTTTTTTGCTGGGTCACTGTCTGGGAACACATTGGGCACTAGTTTAGCAAAGTTATCACGTAAACTTATTGGCAGGTTTTTTTCTCAAACAAAATTCGCCCATTGTAACTCAGCATCAACCACACCATTATTTTCTTTCAATACAAAACTGGACAGCGACGAACTCTGTTCTATGCCCCTTTGATTTCTTTTGTGACATTCAGTATTTCCGTGACATCGCAAATCCTGAAGCCCCCTACTGATAATTTTGAGCATCGAATTACACACTGTGCACTTAGCTTGGTAATCTCTGCTCCTGGCTTTATCCATTCTAGTTGGTTTTCCCATTCTCGTTTACACTTCTAAAACGGAGCCCGATCTGGTAACGTCTTATGTTTTTTTGTTCATGGTAACAAGGGCTGCAAGTATTTAATTCTATTTTAGATTGCCAAGCCCTAGAAATTTTACAAAATTTCCACAATTTACGTTACAATTGTGCTGCATTCAATAGCAAACCATCAGAAAAGTTTAGACGGAATATTAAAAGTTGAAAGTGAATATTGCGAAGATTTTATTTATATTACGTTACTGCGTGTGGTCATGGCAGCTTTTCTTGCCCTTGTAAACAAACTATTTTTTTTTACGTGCCACGGTAATTCATACGGCCATGAACCAAAACATTGGTGATGTGAATGCAGAAATTTAGTTCAGTTTTATATCTCTCCCTTTTAAACCATTACATATTATGTATGAAATGAGATTTAAATGTGGTTTTAAAAAAAATAAACAATGGGTTACTGTGCCCATGTTGAAATAATTTTTAAAGCAACATAACCAAATTCCTTAAAATATGGCATCTTCATGCATGTTCGGCAATGCTCGTTTTGCATTATAAATATTTTGAAAATGCAGTTGGCAGCACTAAATTTCCAAGCATAGTTGTTTTTCTTCGCCTTTTACAATATTTGTTTTACGAATGATGAAGTATGTACAGCTATGACAGAAATCCCATTAGAGAAAATCCGTAATAATTTAGTAAAATCCAGGAATCCGTTTGAGGGCTTTAAATTCATGAAAACGGATAAAATCAGTGAAATTGGCAGGCCTACAATGTACACAACCTGACTGACTATGCTTTCTTGAATCAATGAACTTGAAAGTGGTTTATAGTTTCAGTGGAATTGTGGTAGGTATTTGAGTTTTCTGTAAACAATGGTTTGGAACAGACTGATTTAATTTTAAAAGGAGTCCTCTGTCATTTAGGTTGTTAATATTGTAACAGACTTCTGGCTAGCTCTAATTGGTCCGACTGTTTCACACATGAAAACACATAAATAATTTTCTGGGTGTTGAAATATCTATGTCATACTTGATTTATATATCTCCTGAATTAGTTTTTTAATTTTTTGACAGGTCATGATTGTTGTGGGTTAGTACGCATGAGGGCTTCGGCCCTTGGACAGTCGGCACCCTCACTTTCTACTAGCATGGTGAGTTGAAACTATATGAAGTTTGACTAGTGATAAGTTTTTTATAGTGTAAAATAATGTATATAGCTTGGAATGGGTAGTGCATTCCACATAACCAGGTGATGCATTCCATATGACCTGGGTTCGAATCCCTGTCTGGCCATCCTGATTTTGGTTTCCCAAAATCACTCCAGGAAAATGCAAGGATGGGATTAGGCTAGGGCTGACTCCTGTATCAATACCTGTCCTGTGTCATTGTGTTGATAACAAATTGTAGACAGTAAATCTTTCCATAATGGACACTCATTAGTAATAGTTTGTTTCACATATTTTTTTCCTTTCAAATCACTGGAAGAATAACAAGTGCTGTTACGGAAAACTAACATCCCATAAGTAGTAGACATTCTGAATAGTGAACATGGACACTATGACAAGTAGCAGGAAAGTTAAAATATATTTTTTTTTCTAGAGAATGTGCACTGTGCCATGTCAACAACGTGACAAGTAGTTGGTACTTTGATGTAATTTCTATCACAACAACCTGGCCATGCTTCCATTTCATATTAAAATAATAATATGATCAAATACAATAACATTTATATATTTGTATGAAAAACAATACTGATGACCATTTACCAAAAAATTCAGAGCTCCATTATCCACTACCGCAAGATGTCTTGCTACTAATGTAATTTACAATACTAAAAAAAATTACTCTCTCTTAAAAAAAACTATGAACAGTTCTGTGCCCTGGGAAAAAATCTTATGTTCGTCTTGCGCTCTACCAACCAGTTTAAAAGTGCTGTGACGTCAATAACTCCGCAACTTTACTGCCGCGTTTCCAATGCACGCAAAACTCTCATGCCAAGTCTTCCATGTCTTTAAAATATGTCTACAAGTTTTGTCTGAATTTTTAGACAAAATCCTGACACAAATTGCAACTTGTCCAGTTTATCTGTTTTATCACAGCACAGCTGACCCCGGGATCCAAACAGTCATTAAAAAAAAAATAAGTTTATGGCCACTTGACTTGTCCTTTATTCTGCCTCTTACCAGAGCACCTTCCCTACATAGCTGCATCTTACGTGCTCCATCATAAGGCTGCTCCCCGTCGCGAGGCATTGCATGCAGATATTCGCTCAACAGTTTCACTTGTTAGGCATAGCACTCTTCTCTCACTCGGTAGTTCATGGAATTATTTATCACATAGTACACCATGCATCGATGTAATGTTAAGGTAAAAAGTATTTCATTTTATGCACCAATGTTTCAAATCCAGTGCCTGAAACACACGTGCAACAGCGCGCGACAGCGCGCGACATGCGTCCTTACTCTCGCTGCTTCCGCGATCAACCACCGCCAATGCCACGTCCTCTAATGGCCATCACTGAACTCAAAGTTCTGTCTCAGATATTTTACTGGTAACCGTCCATACATTTTAGGGCCATATAAAAATGTAGGAAAATATTATAACTAAAGTGTTACTAAAAAAACTTAATATAAATTATTGCTAACATTTTATATTTTAAAAGCTTACACTTGACTCAATTACTAGTGACAGCTAAAACCTTCTGGAAGCTGTGGCCTTTGGCTAGAGCCAATTGGTGAACAGGAAACAAAATCTGCAATAAATCATTTTAACTTAAAATAATTAAAATAAATACAAAAATACCTTAAACTATTCTGTAACTAAATAAATCAATGAAAAGTTATGAATGTCTTCAAAACGTAATTCCACCATTAAGGGGAAGTAATGTGACGGAAAGGCCACAATATTCAGCTCGTTCTTATGAATAGTAGCGTTTATTTTTTATTATACGTAGAATCCATAAAAAATGTCGCAGTTTCAATTGTATATTATAACTTTTTAATTTAGACTATTGACAACAAATCATATATCATATTGGATTTAAACTAACCTAGTTTTTCTTATAAATGTTGAATATGTGTACCTTCAGATATACAGCACACATTGAACCTAAAGTCCAATTCTTCCCAAACATGGTTAGCACGTCCAGAGTAACGGAAGCAGTAGCTTCTTGAGTTCTGTGTTTCAACTCTGGCAAATCAATAGGTTGCGGCAGAACGTAGACACAATCGTTTAGAAAGTCCCACAGGAAAAAAAATCGCATGGCGCTATGTCAGGCGAAAATGAGCTCTGTCATCTCGACCATTATGACCAATCGAATGGTCAGAGACTGACCACGTTCAACCACTCTTATACTAAAAGATTCCAAAAGGGAGGGGCTCTATTCTGTTGCCAAATAAAGTTTACAGGTTCACACTACTAATTGGGGAAATAGCCATTCTTTCAACATAATTCAAATAAGCCACCCTGTTAAGTTAGCTTCAGCGAAACAAAATGGTCTGTATACTTGACGTCGGGACACACCACAGAAAATGTTCAATTTTAGGGAGTCTCTTTGATGCTCTACAAGTTCACGAGTATGTTCTGACTCCCAGATACGAACATTATGGCTATTTATCTACTAACTTAAATGAAATGTTGACTCATCGCGGTACACCACACGATCAAGAAAGTCATCTTCACGCTCAACACTTGAAGTGCAAAGTTACAACGTACACAACAGTCATCTGGTTTTGGAGCGTCTGGTATGGACGCATATGTAAATGTGTTCTTAAATCCTCCACACCGTCATCTTTGGCAACTAAAATTCAATACTTGCATTCTGAACAGATTTCTTAGGACTACGCAGGTAAGATGCTCTGACAAAGTCAACATCCTGTATAGACACTTTTGGTTGTCCCGTGCTTTTCCCTTTACAAACACATCTGGTCATTTCAAACTGTCTATACCATCGGTGGAAGTGTTTTGCCACTTTTAAACTTTAAACTAAATGCACATTGAACTAAAATTACAGATTCACTCTTAGCAAACAAATTGCAGAACACAAGATGCTTTACCCCCAGGAGTTGCCAATTTTCGTAGGTAGTGCTGCAAGCGAAAAAACAACAAAGCAGTACCCGTGCTTGAGAATTACTCTTTAATTGTGACCTTGAACCAAAACTCTACAATGCTTACAATTGCTACTATTAAAATTTATAACTGAGACATTCTTTTATGGACATACTGTATTTAATTTTGCATAAAATGTATTAACATGACCCTGTGATACAAAAAGGTTGCAAGAAAATTCTATTAAAATGATTCTGAAAACTTTCTTGAATTAGGTTCAATAGGTATTTGTAGACATCCTTTTAAACATACTGATTCAGTTCAGTCTTCTCATAAATTAGTTATTTTTTTCTTTGTATCCCTATTTCATACACTACATCCACAAAACTTCTCAGTGTTACAGCTGTCACCTAATATACTTTTTTAATCCCTCTTTTTTTACAAATAAATATTTTATTTTCATCACCACAAAATAAGCTTAACTTTTTGTCATTGATATAACAGAAGACGTGAACTTGAATGAATTATCAGCTACCACTGTTACTTTTCATAAGTTGTCTTTGCACTTTTAAGTAGCTTGTGTTTTGTATTGAAGTAGACTGGTTGTTGTTATGGGAAAAGAATTATTTTGATAATGTTTACATTGTATTGTTTTAACTTTAGAATTTAAATTTTCAGAAGGAACTCAATTTGTCTCGTAGAAGTAGCAGAGTTGCACATCGAAAAAGTTTCATTTCAACTACATCTCCAACACTGCCAAGATGTCATTCACCAATATCTGGTAAGATTTTTTAGTTTAATATTTTATACTGTGTTGGATTGTGGATTATGTTTCATATCATTAAATATGAAATAATGGAAATTTGTTGTTCTCAGGGAGCCCACTTGAAAGTCCACGAGTGTCTCCTAGTCAGCACTTTTCTTTCATGCCATTTAAGAGGTGAGTTGTTACGTAAGCATACATTGTCAACTTGTTAAATTTTGATTGTTTGACCAGAAAATACATATGTATTACTGAAAAATAGAATAATTCACATCAAAGTAATAAAAAATTTAGTGTTCGTCATTCTGATATAGACATATTGGTAAATATGTAATTGAGCGGTATTTGCGAAAAAAAAATGTTAAAAATCCGAAAATACCTTTATTAGACGCTCTTCAACTTCCTCTTTTCATTAAAAGTGGCGGAGGTAAGAAATTCCAATTACTTTAGGAGATATCGAATTTTTAAATTTCATCATATGTAGTCGAGCGGTATTTGCGAAAAAAAATATTAATAGTCCGAAAATACCTTTATTATATGCTCTTCAACTTCCTCTTTTCATTAAAAGCGGCGGAGATAAGAAATTCCAAATACTTTAGGAGATATCGCCGTTCTTATTTTGCATACAAGACCTGTGTTTATCATTCGACCGTCGCCATTTTTTTATTTTGCCGTGTGTTTGTGAATGCCTAATTAATGAAAATGGTCGATTAGTTTAGGTCAGTTACATTATAAATACTTTGAAACTAAGCATACATTAGAAATAATATGAAATTATTTCAATGGTTCTTTAGTTTTAAAGTATTTATAATGTAACTGACCTGACCTAACAAACCGGGACAAAGGATGGACAGAAACAACTCACGTAAAATTTTTTTGTTACTTATTACTTGTGCAACAATAAAAAATAAGACTTTAAAATTAGAAACGTTAAAAACTCGCCTAAGTTGGAGGTGGTAATTAAACACCGTTTTAAACAATAAATGAAGTAAATAATCACGTATTGGTTAATTTGAATTCTGGCCTATCACGAACAATCACGTGACATCATTATCCAATAAAAAAAATAGATGCTCGTAAACAAGAAACAATGGTGAAAGCTACATGAACGCACTGCTATAATTGTGATGAAATTTAAATATTCGATATCTCCTAAAGTATTTGGAATTTATTATCTTCGCCGCTTTTAATGAAAAGAGGAAGTTGAAGAGCATCTAATAAAGGTATTTTCGGATTTTTAACATTTTTTTTTTTCGCAAATACGGCTCAACTACATATGATGAAATTTAAAAATTTGATATATCCTAAAGTATTTGGAATTTCTTACCTCCGCCGCTTTTATTGAAAAGAGAAAGTTAAAGAGCATAGAATAAAAGTATTTTCGGATTTTTAACATTTTTTTTCGCAATTACCGCCCAACTACATATTTACCGACATATTATTAATGAAGATCGTATCAACAGTGGCTTCTTTGATAAATACTATAGTTAAGAACACACTCACTCACTCTTTCAACATCCTACTGTGGCACCTTGTCAGGGGTGTATGGCATTTTATAAGAGTGACATCTTAAATGATTTTACATAGAACATCAAAATGTATTTGCATTGAATGGTGTAATTCCAATTTTTCTATTGTATACAGTTCATTTACTAAAACCAAGCATAACTTGTCTCACTGTAATATGCTTCTGTGTACTTCCTTTTATTTCTGAGGTGTATGAAAGTGTTCATGAATAATTTTTTTTTCATCTTGAAATGAATTATTGATACATGGCAGTTTAAAATTGTAAAGTACTTAAGTTTAGACTAACTGCCATCCAAATTTTAACTTTTGCAGCTCACGCTTCATCTGCTGCACATTCTTCAATTTTATTTCACTCTGTATCACTTAAAAATAATTTTTTCATCATTGTTGCATATGCATATCAGCAATCCAGAAGTAATGCTTACACAACCTGAGAATGCAACTTTTGTAATGCAGTATAATACTGTCCTGTAAATAACCTAGAAAAATTTAAGCAATAGTAGCCATAAAGAAAAGTAATAATTATGCTTATTGAATTAGGTGTTTAGTAATAAGTTTTAAAAATTTTCATGTGGTAAATACACACAGCCCAACATTGCTGATAGGAAAGACCTGTGTCCTTGGGAGTTCCCTTACTAAAATTTCTATTCTGCGTTTCTATTCTGAATTTTCTGCTTGGAACGCTTTCTGTTAACCAATGTTTTGGTTGATGGGTAGTCGTTAAATCAATGCTCTACTGTAATATAAATAGCTTAGTTTCGTACATTGCTAGAATTATTCTAAGACTGCAAACTTAATTTAAGGATATTATTTTAATGCAGGTTCTGTTCTGTTTGTCTGTTCTTCTGTTCTTCCTGGTTCAGTTTAATAAACTCGGACTGATTTTGTTGTTTGAAATCTCAACTTTCACCTCTTTTTTTTGGATAGCTATGGTTCATATTTTGTGTGTTTATATAAGGATGTTATATCACAAAACACATTTCAACATTTCATAGTAAAAAAAACGTACTTCTACAAGTGATAGCCTCAAATCCTAAAATCCTTAAGCAATACATGGTTGCTGCAGATGAAGCAGCTCTCGGAAGTGCTGTATCTGCAGTGTTCACTCTCCTTCTGACGTGACACGTTATTAAAATCAGACAGAAAATACAGGTAGCAGTGCCGTAGCCTAGCCAGGCCCTGCGCCATTGTTCTTAACTTTTGATTCTTTTTTTGCCTATTTTTCTGTGACAAATCTGGACATTAATAGGAAAAGGAAGAATTAAGATGTTATTAGCATGTAGTTGCAAGTGCTGGTCAATATCCTTATGATTTAAATTGAGTTTTCATGATTTCATTTTAGATTTGAGACTATTTACGAATTTAATTATTAATTTTTTTTAGTATTAAAGTATTGAAATCTTGGGAGACAACTGTTATATATTTTAAAAAAGAAATCACCCAAATGTCGGTATCAGATTTTCTTAACGTTAGTGGTTCCATAGAAGTTTCTTTATGTTCTGGATTCCCAATAACTCAATAAGTAAACATTTTGTTTGTTAAGTTTGTGAAATCTGTTCTTGTCATGAGGAATAGTTGAAGTATGTTTTCAAGTGGTTAGTATTTCAGTATTTTTTTTAATGATTTGGTTGTAACACTATAGTAGGGCATTCCTGTATATAATACATCAAAATGTTCTGTTTTACATGGTGTTATATATTCAAATACATTTCAAGAATTAGTGCCATGAATTGTTTACATAAAGATGTCCTCTGTGTGATAAGATTTTGTAATGGATATTGATGATAACTATGTCAAAAGCTAAGCAAACATTCCCATGCCAGGATGTCAAGATGAACAAAAAAAAATAGTAAATTTTAATGAAATGTTGTTGCTGTTAACAAAAAGATAAAATTTCTCTAGGAAACCAGCCAAACTAAAAAAGGACATTGTCACTGTTAAAAATGTTGCTTGCAAACATTTTGAAGTCGCAGGTTGACTTAACCTCACCAGGCTCATCATGTGATGATGCTGAACAAATTCAGGAATCATCTTGCAGTTCTAACTCTGCCTTGGTCCATTTACCATCTTATCAAAAAGTCACAAATTATGTTAAAAACAGGAATTGAATATTTTTTTGTCCAGTTGTTTACAACTGGAACTTAATCCCAGGAACCAGACTGAAACAGTGATGGACCTGTACCTACTTTTATGCTCAGATAATATTTGAAACATTTGTAGATACATAAATGAAAGGTTTTTGTGAAAGATATTATGTACAAATTGGTATTAAAAAATTCTTCTTATAGGGGTGATGGAAGAAGGTGGTCTGTTGCTTCCCTTCCATCATCTGGGTACGGGACTACACCAGGCAGTTCCAGTGTTTCTGTAAGTTTCTTTGTGTTTATAAAAAATTGTCAAGAATTTCACAATTTATTCAGTTAATGAAATAATATAGGTGGTATGGTTTACGCACACAAACATGCACACACATATTCACACATACAAACACATGTAGACACATGGAAAAGTAGAACTGAAATTACATAACATGCAACTTACCTAAATTCACAGTTGAGTACTTCTTGGCTTGTGCAATGATGCAAGCGTGGGTATCCGACCCATCAGCAAAATAAAGTTTTACTAAATTTGAAAATCATGTAAAAATTCTACAACTGTATTTTTTATTTAAAACAGACAGGTCCCACTTGCTAAAAAAATCACTGGATCTGGTGAAACCTATTGAACAAGTGAAAAATACATGGCCAGAACCAATGAAAGGGTAAAGATGGTGGCACCCACCACAGTAGGAGTATAGTATAGAGAACTAAAAATTAGGAAAAGTCAGGTAAATCACAAAATATTTCTGCAAAATCTTAGTGTGAAAAGAAAAGTGAAACAGAATGTGACTCACTGTTAAAAATTGTAGCTTTTCAACCATAAACTAAGAGTGTTTGATAAAAAATATTAAAAATGTTTCAAAATGTTTCAATAGTCTATGGTCAGTAAATTAGGGTAAATCCACAGGAATTGTATAAAATATATGTTAGCTTTCTAATATGACATAATTTCTGCTACTCATTAATTTTGACATGCCTGCAGCACATTAGCATCCTTTGGTCATCAAAAAAAGCGTAAACTCAGTGACGTTTGACCATCTGCCCAGATCTGCCAGTCAACTTGAGGTCTGGAAAACCTATAAAAAAGTCAAGGAATTTCGTAATTTAAATTTTGTAGAAGTATAAACCTTAATGTATAAGACAGGAGCATACACAGAATAATTTCATTTCACAAATGGAAGGGGGTTGGGGGCAGATAGAACTACTTTGCCTGCTGTTTGCTTTTGAATTCTTTCCATTTGTTGGTGGAAACGATAGATTTTTTATGATTTCTCGGGGGGGGGGGGGGGGGGTTTGATGTTATATATCTTCCCATCATAAACCCACTACCCCCTCCTTATGTACACCACTGGTATAAGGGTGTGGATTGTGCTGCATGATTTTCAATGTCAATTTAACTGATTTTACTTCAGTAAACTTTATTTAGACATTGCTTTTAGAGTCAAATAATGATTTAAAACTACTTTTCAATACTGACTTCCAGTTTTTTTATCCGAACTATAGGTTTTAAAAAGAAGTAAAATATTATTTTAGCTTAGAATAAGACAGGCGTGGTTGCTTTTAAGGAACATGTAAAGTTGCATAAATGTCCTTGTGTTTCCATCTTGTCTATAACTTGCAAATTACATTGTATATTTAAATGCACATCCATGTGCACAGTATTTTAGATAGGATGAAGCAGCTAGTGCCAGAAAATAGCTGGTTTAAGCTTTTTAAATTTTTTGACTCATGTAATTTTTCTAGCTGTGAAAATTCAAAATTAAATTTTAGGTGTGAAGAAGAATAGTAAACCACAAACAATGTGCATTTAGTCCTGGGCCCTAAATAGAAAGAGAATGAATAGAATCATAAAATTAATTTTTTTAAATTTAAAATAATTAAAATTACTTTGAGTTTTGTATGGTTAATGTTTAATTGGTACTATCTTTACCCATGTACTACCTGCACACTTTTTAAAATTCAAAGTAGAATATTTTCACACAAAATATTCCAACCTCAGTGAAGCAGATGACATGATATTCCAGCAGCATTTTTAAAATAGTAAGTTTTGTGTTATAAATCTTGAAAATTCAGCTAAAACTGAATGCTAATATGATGTAAATTTTATGATTTTGTATCTGAAGTATTTCATGCAGAATGTTCTGTATGTTACAATAATTTTGTATTTACAAATTTTGTACAATTACTGTTTGTGTGAAGTTACTTTCCAAATCCACATTTTACATAATTTTGAATTTTTTATATAAAATTTTGGGGTTTAAACATTATTGTTTGAAGTAAAATTTAATATTTTTAATCAAAATGCATCAGCTATTATTTGGGAAAAGGGTAATTTAAAAGTATTCAGTATTATATTTCATAGACATGCTGTAGTGTGAGTAATTTTCTCCATCATCAGTATTAGGTCTAAATTATCCTTTATTTGTATTATTTTGGTTATTTTTAAAATATTTTACAGACTCATGGAGTGAGGTGGCACTGTGGTAAGACACTGCACTCGCATTCCAGAGAACCTAGGATTTAATCCCGGTCTGGCAATCCTTAATTCAGTCTTCCATGGTTTCCCGAAATCACCGTAGGTGAATGCTGGGATGGTTCCTTACAATATTCCATGGCCGATTCCTTCCCCAGTATTCATAACTTGTGATGTGTTCATCTCTAATGACTTTATTGTTAGCAAGACGTAAAGCCCAAGTAAAACAAATAGCAGACTCTCTTAAACATCTGGTACCCATGGAGTTATTTAGTTGTGGACTGTACATGTGTACTAATCAATCATTCACAATAGAAAGTTTTATTGTACTGTGTGGTTACTAAGTGTGGCTTGTTCCTTGTTTTTGGTACACAAATTTATATTCTTATTCAAGCTATAGCTTTTGACCATAGATACTACGGCTATGTATAAATAATGTTTATGATATTTGAATGAGTTGCAGTCACGATGTTCAAGCCAAGAAAAACTACATCAGCTGCCGAATATCCCCACCTGTGAAGAGCTGCAAATGTTGACATCTCATTTCTCTTCCAATGAAAGCAGTGCTGGGTGGGATGAAGAAGGCAGGAAGTCCCCGTTCCATCGTCCACGATCTCGCAGTTTAAGGTATTGCTAATGAATCAATTATTTATTTTGACCAATGAATGTTTTTATTCATAGTATTTAATATTAAATATTTTTAAGAATATCAGTTTCTTCAGTATGCTATTTTTTTTATGTAACGGTTTATAGTTACTTAATTTCGGGAAAATATAACAAATTAAGTAATAATTTAGTTTTTGTAAAGTTAGTAAATTTTTATTTGTTTAGAAACATTTTAATGCTTAGTTTATGTCAGTGGTGATCAGCAATACTGAAAATAGTATTGCTGACTGTTCAAATTTAAAAACCTGCAAAAGTTTGAAAACTATAAACTATATAGAATTTTTAACTACAGTCCAATTTAAATAGTCTAAAAAAGATGTTAATTTGGTAAAGATTATTAGTATCTCTGTGGTGTATATTATAGTAAAGGGAGTACCAATGCCAAATAAATTGATTACTGAATGCAACAGTTTGGTTCACCGATCATCAAACAGAAAGCACTTTAGAATTTTTTGTAGAATCATAAATTTATTTCTATATGAACTTAATTTATTGAAAATGGAAAAATTAATGATACTGTTAAAAAAATACCGTATTTACTTGCATATAGGTCGCGGCAATTTTACCAGTTTTGATGGGAAAAAAATGAAGTGCGACCTATATGTGAAGAAAAATTTTTGAGGAATTTTTTTTGTTAATATTTTGCTTTAAAATGCGAAAAAGAAGTTTATATAGGTATAGGCAAATTTATTTACAATGAACACATACAGCAAAACCCCTTATTTACGCTACCGTTATTTACGTTTTCCCGTTATTTGCACTATATTCTTCAGGTCCCGTTTGGTTCCCATTTAGTCCAATACAATACTTTCACGCAAATTACGACTCAAAAATCGAATCCATCTTGCTATTTAGGTCACGTAACAACCATAAACAACCATAAAATACCGTGGGTACTTACTTTAAGAGTAAATAAGATTAGCTAGTAGGCCTAAAAACATCGTGAAAAAGTAACGTTTATAGTCGGCAATGAACATTTTAAATCGCAAAATATACATATTTTATAACATGAAAAGTTGCTTTTATTTCTAAACATGTAATAATTTAAGCCTAGGCGTGTAAAAGTCCGAGTAATTATAGCAGGATACAATCTAAAATGCACGAGGGAAAAACGTAAACTCACGAATGTATGAACATGGCTGATTGTTAATTTCTGATACTGTATTTATGTCACAACTTAGCCGAAATACTGGTACGAGACAAACTTCACAAGATAAAATGAGCGGAGTCTTGGTAACTGTTTTATACGTATTTTATAATTTCGGAAGTATTGTACAGTTGACACACATTTTTTAAACTAACAATTTATTTCTGGGGATCATAATTAATTAATTATTGGTATCAAGACATCAAGATGGACGTAAACTTGAACGTGTCACGGCAGCGAGAAAACTGGTGCGTATACCAATAAACTGGACAAAACTGGTACACGGGAGGTGGAGCTTATATTTTTTTCCGCTAAGCTCGCATCTATTGGCTGTCTGCTGATGCAAGGTCACGAGTCTGGGCGGAGCGTTGAGTGAGTTATACTGCGCATGCGCAGCTCAGTGAACAAAGACAGCCAGCAGGCGCGCCGTAACAGCAGCTGATCGAGTACAATGACCTTTCTCTGCGCACGGCGCGGCAATGAATTACCGGTGCGACCTATATGGGGGGAATCTTAAATACCAAATTCAAGACCTCAAATTATGGGTGCGACCAATCTGCGATGGCGACTTATATGCGAGTAAATACGGTAGTTACATTCTTATTTCATTGGGATTGCCTACCAGTAGTTATTAGCACAGAGGTAAAGTTTGCTTTAGCTATATATATTATTTACCTTAAATAGACTCTGTAGCTTAGAATGTTTTGATTCCTGTGTAGAATAAAGAATGGTTGATTTTTTTTCTCACTGATGAGAACAGCAGAAGAAAATAACCCCTCGGGTGCTACCAAACTTGCTGGTTCCACATGAACTTGATTACTAGGCATTTTATGCATGATGCGCCTGTTAAAATTTTACTTATGCAACAAAGAGATTTGGTCGGATCTTGACTCTTAATGAAACCTTTAGAGCATTCAATATTTATTATTATGTTTCCACTGATTTGCATTGACTGTTTGTTCATTCGAGAGCCTTTGATGGCCATGATCACTGAGTTGTCATGCTCGTTTGGCAAGGGTGGGGGGTTATGAGCTTAAGTATGTCTACATTTGGCAATGGCACTTTTTAAAAAATGTCATTCTCTTTGCAAGTATGAATTGTGGTGTAAATTTTTAATGACTGTATCTGAACCATATTTTTTGTCCAGCACCAAAAAAGGGGATATAAAAATTGAGAAAGATTTTCAAAAATATTGCAATACATGACTAAGTTCATATCAGCACACTCAGTTACACTATCGAAATGTAGAATTTATGTTTGTTTCTAAATCAAAATACAAAACCCAGTTTTTACAGAATGTCAGTCAACTATCTCACCTTTGCACCACCTTGCCCCGGATAAGTTATTTCAAAATGTTTATGTGTATTGATTGATTGTTCATTTCACAAAAGAGGCATGCAAAATGTTTTTATGTATTGATTGTTGCAGTAGTCCTAGTCGCTCACCTATTATGGATGATGAAATTGTCACCATGAATACGCTCTATAAGGAGAGGTTTCCAAAGGTAAGTAAATCTTTGTGTTTGTATTTTTACTTATAGTTGAATAAATGTAAAACTCTAGGTTTAGGAATTTTAATTGTTTGGAATCCCAAGTTATTGGAAATGGCCAGCCATAGATAAAAAATCAGTTAGAAAAATGTTTTGGTTACCATAAAGTGACTTTATTGATGTTTCAGTTCAGAATTTGCGGAAGTTGTGGTTTTCAAAATATAACCCACTACCCAAGAAACCGACAACCCAAGAAAAAAAAATTACCAAATTTTTTTAAATATAAAATTCGCAGAAAATTTCTTTTTACTTTTTACAATTTCTGTACTGCGAATGATATCCCTTCACATTCCCATGACTCATTTTAAAATAGCGTCTTAGCAGACAAGTGGAATAACATCAAGTTGGTTTTAAGCCTGTGGCTTAAAATTTTGCATTTTTGTATCAAAGAAGACAATTAATAAAATTATATATCTATAGCTAGGATGAATTCAGTATTCTAGGAATCATCTATATTAGGATTTAAGTGTTTTGGAGATAACCATTATTAAGAAATTATGTGGTGCATAATAATGTTTCAATTTCCTGGGAAAGAAGGCTACTTAAAAAATTCACTGCATATAATGTGTTCCATTAAACTATCACACTTTGAGAATTCATACTATGTGAATTTAGTTATTCCCATTTATGAGATATTTTCCTTAGGTGTGACTGTAAAAACTATTTTCAAAATACAAAAATTAGTAATGTGTTATTTCAGTTATTATGTTAAAAAATGTTCCTAATATTATTTTCTTTTGACAGGCTACTCAAGAAATGGAAGAGCGCCTTAAAACTTTCATAAATGACAACAAAATGATTGAGTCAAAGGATTGTTGGAATGATTTGCAGAAAGATTCCTTGCCAATTGTACGATTTGTTCATCATCAAATTCTTGAAATGGCACGAGACTGCCTTTGTAAATCACAAGAGAAACTAATTACTAGTCGATATTTCTATGAACTATCAGAGAATCTAGAAAAGCTAGTAATGGAGGTACGTATTTTAATTTTAGGAAAAAAATTTATATAAATAAAATCATAGTCAATAGCTTAAAGTTGCTGTGAATATTTTGGAATTAGTTTTTAAGTACATAGTTTTATAAAAGTTTTAGAAGACACTAATTGATACAACAGAAAACATTTTAAAATCCCTTAGGTCTTATGTTTTAAGTAAAATTTCTGAATAAAAACAAATTATTAAAAATAATAAGTTAAAAAATATATATTATTCAGTTGAATACCTGTTTATATAACATTGCACTTTCATTTACTCTGTTATAATTTGTTATTAATTGATTTCTATTGTTTGTATGGTTTGAGGAATTTTTCAATCATTGGATTTATTACAAGTGACAAACTCTTTTAGTATATGAGTACTAATTTTGGCATAAATACAGTAATTAAAATTTTTTTTGAGTAGTTTTTAAGGCAACAGATGAAGTTATACTCTGTTGTTTGTATAAATACCGTGTTTTATCACAGAATCGTCGCACGCGCGTAATCGTCGCAACCATATTTTAGGCTGTCAAAATTGGGATAAAAAAACTTCTCGCGTAAAAGTCGCATGATGTTTTTGGGCCCGCTAGTAGATGCCGAACGCTTTGTGTAGGTATCTTTTCCACATAAAACGATGTATTTAAAGTAGAAATCTAATATTTATTCGTTCATTACCACTTACTTAATAAATTAACGTAAAAATACAACGTTGTTTGGCGGGTAAATTTTCTTACAAAGACGATTTTAAAAGTTATTTCCTTTATTTGATCATCTGCGTCGCCGCGGTGTAGGTATATTATAAAATTTAATTTCGGTCATTACCACTTATTTATTTAATTAACGGAAATACAAAGTTGTCTGACGTGTAAATGTTCTTTTAAAGACGTTTTTAAACGGTACTTCCTTTATCTGATTATGTTACCGTGGCGTACCGCTTATAAAAATGTAGCCAGCGCATCAATCATGTATGGTTATGTTGCTTCCCGTACAGAGCGCGCGCACGTAGTCGAATATCGATATCTTGCCGATTGGATCCAACGCGCGCGCTCTCTGTCAGGTGCCGAGTTAACTACATTTGATAGCCCGCATTCTTTCGTGGCAAGTGTGTACACTACGACACGTTAGTTCACGCGTTCGCGTTAGAGTTTTGGTTTTTCTATTTAAAGTTGAAGAAAGGTTTTTGTTTAAGGAATTATTAATATAGATTGTTTGGCGTGCTCTTGTATACTCCGCCTTTTTTTAAATAAACGTACTTTCCATGAACAGGATTTGTTTTTATGAATAACTTTACCTACCAAAAAAAAAATTTTTCCGCACAATGGTCGCACCCCTACTTTTCAAACTTGATTTTAGAATAAAATCCGCGACGATTATGCGAGAAAACACGGTAATAACACTTGCAAGTCAAATCTTAATGCCTTACTAAGTTCATCCTCAACACAGTCAAACCTCTCTGAAACGACTCCTCCGGTTGGTTCCTAGGAATAGGGTCGTAATAGAGGGGGGGTCGTAATAGATGTTTTCCGAAATTTTCAGTTGATTTCAACCACCCCCCGCACTTCCCAAACCGCTACTCGCTAAGAAACCAGCCGTACAATGGCAGGATGCTGTCACTCACAATGCTAGACGGCTTTTCATGACAAGTCCGTCGCCCTACAGGCCACCTCTAAAGAAAATATGTCAAAAGACGGTTTATTTTTACTGTTTAGTTTACATGTACGTTTTCTGCTTGCCGTAGTTAAATACACTAGATCCCCAATGTCATGAACCCTGGATTTAACGAAGCAGTTATTTTACGAATACATTCTCGGGAACCATCAAAAAATTGCACATTTTGACCAAAATGTGAAAATCAGAAAGAAATTAAAAAAAAAAATTAAAGATAATTAAAATCTGTTAATTTTAACACACAGCATATTTTTCTGTCGGCTTAATACTTCCAATAATGTTCATGTAAGAATAACAAAAAAATAATGGGACATTTCCTTTAAAAATATGGCAGCAGTAGGTTCTGCAACGCGAGTGGGCGCACACTAAGCTCGCCCGGCTGGCTGGCAGCAGCGGCTTCATGACGCATAAGCTCACCCCTCCCTCCCCTCGTTAACATTCTTCAAGGCTAGCTCATCCCTCCCAGACACACAAACCATCTGGTGTCCTCCCTTATAACACCCCAACTTCGCTCCCCTTTGAAAAACCTTCAGTGAGAAAATTCTCATTTCACCCTCCCTTCTCCCATAAAATTTGGCTATTATGAATGGGGTACTAAAGCAGTGGGGGAGGGTTAAGATCGTTGTAAATATTTTTGGACCCCTCCCTCCTCACCAAACACGCCCAAAAAAAAAGTATGTCAAAATATGTCACTTTTCACACCAAGTTCGAATTCAGTCATGTCTGGCAAGGAATTTACAAGCTTTAAAACTTAAATATAAATGTATTTTAATAGCAAGGGTCCTATGAAAAGGAATATATCGAATAAAATCAAGCTGCTGTCACCAAACAAAGCATAAAACGGTTCAATACGTGGTCGCTTCGTTATTGCTCGCGCGAGAGGCGAGACGTGGAATGTTAGAAGAAAGATAAATGCGGGGGAGACAGACGGCAGCCAGTGTGTTTCCTGAGTGGGGAATAAGTAGCGTAGCCTTTTTTTTTATGCTGGGTGAAGCGACCTTTTTCTATCAACCCACGGGAAAAGATAATTGCTTGAGCTGTCAAAATAAACATCGCTGCGGCAGTTAAAACAAGTCGAAGCGGGCGTGCATCCAGTCGGTCGCTGTGTATATCTACTCGAAAAACATAACATCTCAATTCATAACAAGATTCCTTATAACCTACACGTATTGCCGGATGTTTTCAGCCTGATGCATGCAAGTTCTTTAGCCACGTTTTGAATGTAAACAACTGGCGGGCCGGTGTTGTGCACTGTTTTGCGGACACATAAAGCTTTTATCAATTTGCTGACAGTTTTAATATATTTTTACTCTCGTCAAAATGAAACAGATAACGTGATTGTTAACAAGTACAAGCAGCGCACGGTACGGGGAGAGGGTGAGCAAGGGCGAGCGAGCGGCCGACTGCCATGTTCACACGCTGCGGCCGGGGGGTTTTCCTGCATTGTATTAATAGTAATTAATATTTAATGTTATTTTATTTATTAAGTCGTAATACACAAAATCGGAAGAGAAAAAAAAGAAAAACCTGCATAAGTCATCAACAATAGTTTACAAATTCAAGCCAGAAAATATACCAAATCGGACTTCAAAAACTAAGCAAACATTGTCAACCGATAGTAATCAAAATCAAGAGAAATCCAGCAGGTAGCTTTGCCTTAACTGCGTACCACACTAGACACTCGCAAAAAGCTAAACGTAAACACGTTGCCACAAAAACATTTATCTGCACCCTGCCGGCAAAGGGACGTGAAATGGGGGTTGTCAAGCGCTGACAGCGGCCGACAGGAAGTGGTATCTATTATTAGATATGCACTGCCTAGGGCAGTACAGCACTGGGCAAGAGAAATGCAGTAACACTCTACTCACCACAAGAAACTTATTTTCTGTCTGATTTTCTTCGGATTTTCGGCAATTTTTTCACGGTTCCTCGAAATCGGGTTGTAATAGAGAGGTGGTCTCAATAAATGGGGTCGCAACAAAAAGGTTTTACTGTATTTCAGTTCATGTGGTTGCTCAGTACCATTGTATGGACTGTCTACATGTGTGTGAGAGTAGGTTTGCATTGGAGAGATTTTAGATAGTGGAAGCTGATTGGTGAAAAATATTTTCTTGTGTCACCCTTATAACGGTTCGTTACATACAAAAAATAAAAAATAAAAAGATGTTAAGCTCCAATTTTAGTTTTTGTTTTATTTTTACAAATAGAATGCACAGATGAATCCAATCACTTTCAATATTTTTCTCACTCATTCAACTCGTACATCCGCCTGTCGAGAATTGCTCGCAGCTCGGGCGATGAGAATTAACGAAAAATAACGTAGGCTAAGTCCTTCAATAACATCTTACTGTAAGTACACGAAATCAGTGCGGCCTCAAACGTGGCCGCACCCAGTGAAAAGGAATTTCGCCATGAGCCAAACGCCGACATCGGTAGCAGCAATTTCTAATTAAAAATGTCCAAAAAGTTCCAAAAACAACAAATGTAATAATTACTATCTTCGGAATGACTTGAGCTACCGACGTTAAATTTATCCTTCTCAATTACTTCATATTTTGTGAGAAGCCACCGAATGCGCCCTCCTGGTGCAGTGATTGACAGACGACTGGTGAAATCATGGCACTGGTTCCTCCATGCAGGAAAGGCAGTCACATGACCTCACCGACCAATCACATACACTCTTCATTCACACTAACAATTACAAGCCAATCAGAACACAGAACATATACACTGAAAACCATTTTCATACATAGAAACAGGGGATTCACTTTCTCCTTCTCTCTCCAACACCGTGGGAGAGTAGTTCTCCTCCAGTTCCCACACAGTGACGAGATATCGTTCTGTCTCTCTCTTGGTGGGGAATCACCGTTTCTATCTCACTCGCACTCATAGGTCTCGTATGCCTGCCTCTTTCTAATACATCCCACACCAAGTCCATTGTTCTACAACATTAGGTAACCGCAATCCTAATACAAATTACTTGACAAAATTAAACTTATTTAGAAAAAACCTGAAAAAGTAGGCCAAAACAGGCAAAAATCCAGTACAACGACTTATTTGTGAACAATTACATAAAAAATAGTAATGATTTAAAATGTCTGTTAAAATACAAAGTACACTCTTAAAACACACAGCAAGTGCAAATATCAACCCTAAAATACATAAAAACTGTAAAATATTCTTAGCGAGACCTTTTAAGAAATGTTTACAATCATGAAAATAGTTTAAAAGAAAAATATTTAGCTAGGAGGGCAGGGGTCTTGCAATGTTACACCCTAGACCGTATTTTCAACATGGGTTGCATTGTGAACAACAGATGAATTTTGAGCATAACAGGATTGTTGGTGTTAAAAAATGTATGAAGCATTCAATCCTTTTGTCCAACTGTCATATGTACGGAATGAGGCACGCGTGTAGTAATTCACACATGGCTTTGAATCTTGATAACTTTAGTACCAAAAACCTTCAATTTTTAATGGTAAAACACTCCTAGTATTTCTAATCGGTTAAAAGAAACCCTAGTTTAATTAGACCTGCACTTGATAGTTCAAAAAAACTGTTTTAAAAACAGCAACATATATTCTCACTCAAAAAACATTAACTTTCGTCAAGAGATATTCTGCTGATGATCAACTTGTTTGTAATTCTGGTTTTGATTTGGAAGTTCATAACATTTATGTAGAATTTTGTTTATGTATTTTTTGTGGCATGAAGTGCATTTGAATTTTATTATTTATATATGGAATGATTTTTTTTTTTACAATTAAATTATCTCGTTTTCATAATTTTTAGCCTCCAAAATAAAAATTGAGAAACATTTATTTTAAAAATTGTACCAAAATAGTTGCAAATTTGATACTGGAGGTGTTCTGGATAGGATGAACACATTTCATATAAAAAAAAAAAGAAAAACTTGTGAGCAGTCCTCATAAAGTCATAACATAAAATAGTAACATCACTGTAACTAACTAAATAAAAGCCAACATAAATCTTATTTTGACCGGTTCACCGTTAACAATAAAACAGGTCAACAAAGTAGGTCATATGCCACATAGCAGCTGTGCAGTGCCACAACAGAAGCAACCTGCTGCTTTAGACAAGAGTTCAGGAACCTGCACAACAGTTTCCTGTGCATGCCGCCATGCCCTCGTCACTGGGTTGCCACCCACCCGGCGAACAAACTGAGGAGCCCCAGAGTCTCAACAGTGGATGCCCTAAAATTGAAATTCGACGACTGGAAATTTTACACACATGACAATATTGACCCTGAAATCACACCACTGCAAGAGAAATGTATAGCTGTATTGCGTGGCCATCATGAGTCACACAGCTGTTCTACAAACCTGCAACTTTTTCTCTATTGGTAGTATGTATACCAGAGCAGTATCATTAGCAGTCATCTGCAAAGTTGAATGTCTGCTTATGGTCATTGTCATGACTTCTGTTTGCTCTTTGTTGTAATCCAAATTGGCGACAGGTCATCTTTCTGACAAGTGCTGTTTGAACTTGTTTGATCATGGTGATCTGTAGTGTTTTTGGTGATGATGTAGTGAATGACATCTGGAAGATAGCATTTTGCCTACCCATATTGGCCCAGTCACTTATGTTATGCCGTTTAATACCAATTATGATCCTGTCTGTTACAAACTGAAGGATCTCTCTCCAACCAGCAAAACAATTAATGGATGTTTCACAGCCAAAGGGGTACTTTTTCTTCATTGCTGTCCTGGTGCTAAGCCCATCCCTATCACACTGAGATTGAGATGTATTTTGTGAAAAGCAGGTACCACTTCTTACTTGGCCTGCATGTTTATAGGTTGTCCACAATTAATCATGTGTGGAACGTGATTGATCTGAGGCTAGTCGCATCTCTCACCACTTAATGTGTTTTACATGTCCTTTGAAACAACCTGAAGAATACTATGAAGTTTAATGTATGTTACTCTTCGACACAATTTCATCATCTACTGTAGGTTTTCACATCACATTCTTACATGGCAATGAAAGTCCAATGAATAATTTTGTTTCATATAAATTGGCACAGTAAATTTTATAGTTCTACCTTCAGTATTTCTGGGTGTAACAATTTTTTACAACCTGTAGTGAGTACAGAAGTAATTACATTTTATATGTTAAAAATGTTTTTCTTTTAATTCTGCTTTAATTAATTAGTATTCATAAACATACCCATGTATTTTTATTTATTAATAAATTTCTTTGTCATTGATGCTTAAAATAAAAATGACTAAACCTGTTATAATCTAATTATACATTTTGATCATTGTGGTATTATTTTTATTTTTAAACTAATTTTGTATAACTTGAGACTAGAAACTCACCAAAAGTGTATAATGTTTATTTTAATGTATTAATTTATTGTTTTCAGACTAAAGAAAAGTCTCCAGTTGCAGCATCTAAACTGACCAGTTCTGTTAAAAAATTACTTCTGATACTTTCAAGACCTGCTCGATTACTCGAATGCTTGGAGTTTGATCCAGAAGAATTTTATCACCGTCTTGAACAAGCTGAAGGGCAAGCAAAAACTTCACATGGGATCAAAGCTGATATTCCTCAATATATTATCAGTAAATTGGGGCTTAACACTGATCCCATTACAGGTATGTTGATTTTTAGGTGATTAAACCAAACAAGCAGGAGCAACCTATCATTAAATTATGGCATATTAATGAATTACAAGTTATGTAACATGTCTATAACTAGAGATTAGCGAGAGTGCAAATTTGGTGGGTTGGGGGGGGGGGGGGGGGAGGGTTGGAATTGAGTTGAGTCCTTGAAAATCGAGCATGAGTAATTGCAGAAAATTTTGAAAATAATTTTATGTACCTGGTGTTTATTATGTTAATGTACCATTAGCATTATATTAAAGACAAAACTGCATAACTTCATTATTGTCAATTTTTACATTAATTTGCGTGCAACTATTTTCTGCATGCCCTCTCCAAGTGTTATAACGAAGAAATTTTTTTATGTAACACAATTCTCATTTCAGCAAATCTCTTAACAAATATAAAAGGTTTGTGTAAGTATTATTTTACATTAATCAATAAAAAGTGTATGTTTATCCTACCTTATTATTATTGTTTTTGTTATTAATATTCTCATTGGAAAATAAAACTAAGAAGTTAAGAGGTAGCATTAAGTTACAACTAGTAGTAGGATAGAGGAGTTTCAAGTTTTTTTTCTCTTGCCTGTAAAATTTGCATTCAGGGATTTATGAAGGTTTGCAAATTAGACTGGTCATATATGTCATCAAATGGTTAGTCGTTTGTGGTAAGTGAATAAGTAAACTATAGCTATCAGTTATACCTATTTATGATTGCTTTTAAAATTGAGTACTTTATTCCCTCTGATTCTGGAATACTCAGTAGATGTGGAAGCCTTTGAAGTCAAGGAAAATGGTGCTTCTTGGTTAATTAAAAATGATAAAATAGGTATATTCTTTTTGAGCACAGTATCCAAGTCACTTTGCTTTCATTTCAACATCCACTGTTTACACCTTGATAAGTATTAAGGATTATTCGGTAACTAATCATATAGTATAACTATCAATGGGTGAACATTTTAGAAGACCATACAAAAGTAAGCATGGTTGTAAAGGAGTGGGTTACTTACTGAGTTTCATCCTTCAGAAAACTAAAAACGACTTTGAATCATTAACAACATCGTAATTCTTGCAACCAAGCATTGCACAAACCTTTCCAGCCATATTAAATAACTACAACTGGACAAACTTGGAAAAAACGTACTTTCAAAATACCTAAAATAACCTTGTCACAAAGTTGCTAATGCCTTAGGATTGGCGATGCTACTAGAATGTGCTGCACAATGTATCTCATGTTTTATTATCTGTTATTTTGCCATACTACAATATTTGGCTTTATTTTAATACTTTTTGTGAGTATTTGGGAAAACGTATCCACCACAAATGTAGTTAATGTGTTTATAATATAGCACACGTAAGCAGCCCAAGTATAATATTAGTAATAAAGTTCATAATAAATTTATAATTTCTTTTAGCTATTTAATTATTAGAATTTAGAAAGCGTTCATCCAAGTTTGGTGGTAATATATAAAATATATACTTGAAATGCTAGCAGACTCTTCATATATCTTTGAATGCTAAGTGGTAATCTGTGGGGTGAGAATGCTGCATCAGGTATGTTTGGAGACTCATGCATGTCTGGATTTGAATACTAATGCTTAGTTGGTGCCCAAATGGTTTTAAAATCCAACTGTATGGTAACACTACATTGCTTTTAACAATTGGGTGTAACACTTTGATGCCGAGTATAATATATTTGATTTGGATTTTAAGGTGAATTAAACCAACATGCAACATATAGGGGAGTGTTAGCTTCAAAACACACCTGGTCTCAGTCGCCTCTGAGTTGCTGGAGTGTCAGGACGTGGGTTCCAGTGAACCCTGTTTTGAGTTAATGTAACACAGCGCGATGGATCTTTTTTGGAGCAATGTTACGCCATAAAATTTTGAGTTAAACTTGGGAAGTCCGCAACTGAAATGTTTCCATTAATTTATTAGGCCTTTGGGAGCGATTGCTTGTCCAAATCACAAGTTTTCCAATGGCACAAGTCGTTCAAGGAGGGCCGAGAGGAGATTGCAGACGAACCCTGCAGTGGACGTTTATCAACATCCCAAATTGAGGAAATTGTGACGCGTGTGCTTGATTCTTTAAATTCTGATAGACAGTTAAGCCTTCAATTGATAGTACAAACTCTAAACATGACGAAAACAATCACTTATTACATTGTAACCGAAAATTTGAACATGAAAAAGGAGTGTGCCAAATTGGTTCCAAAAGTGTTGACCGATGATCAAAAGAACATGTTAGTGTTCCGGTGGCTAAAATTCTAGGAAACGCGTGAAAATGATCTTAATTTTTAAAACTCAGTTATCACCAGTGATGAGTCATTGATTTTTGAGCAATGAACTAGCGAAAAAAAGGCAGAGTTCAGAGTGTCACACTCCAGCGTCGCCCTGCCCGAAGAATGCACGTATGAGCAAGTCCAGGATCAAAACCATACTCATGGTCTTCTTTGACATCAGAGCCATTGTCTACCATGAATTCTTACCTACTCTACCACTATGAATGCAGCTTTCTGCCTGGAAGTGCTAAAAACACTGAAAAGAGGGTCGCGCACTGCCTAAGCTACATCAAGAATGCGCGGAAACTTAATCAGGACAACGCGCCAAGCCACAGCACCTTCATTGTCAACGATTTCTTGACCAGGACCCACACTCCACTGGTGCCCCAGCCTCCCTACAGTTCTGACTTGTCTCCTCCATTTTTTTTTTGTTTTCTCGCTTAAAAGGAGCCCTGAAAGGGAAACATTGGGACACAGGCTCATGTTACATCGGCTCTAAAAGACATTCTGGAGAAGGCCTTCCATTATGTCTTCCTGCCTGGAAACACTACTTCCAGAAGTGTATCAATGCAGGAGAGTGTTATTTCGAAGATTATTTTCTAATTGAACGAATATTTTCAATAAATGTCTTTTTTTGATTTTGGTGGCATTACTTAAGGAATGCACCCTGTAAGTATCACTTGCAGAATTTTGAAAATATTTTTTTACTTTAAAATTTCAGAATTTCAAGAAGACCTAAGTGAGATGGAAAATACATCAGAAAAAGGAAAACTTTCTCTGTCTCAAACAGCCAATCCAAGACAACTTATGGAACTGAAGGTATGTTTTCAATATTAGTTTACATGGTATTTATTTAATTTAAGTACAGTATTAACAATGGTTAAGTACCATATTTACCTGTAGAAGGGTCGCACCTATAGTTTTTGGCATACATATCTAACATTTTTGCCGTAAGGGACGCCCTTGAATAATGGTTGCACCAAATATTGGTCTTCAGTAGAGTTCCACAGATAGAAGTGAAGTCTTTATGTTCTGTGTCTCTGCTTATCGGCACAAAGGAAATACAGCACTGGTGTTGACCCTCTTCCTTTGTTGTCTGCTTTATTATACTTTATTGCTGAGGAAGGGAATAATGCAGCAGTCCTACGGACACTTATATTCTCCCTCCTCTCTTTATGGTCCTTTTTATCCTTCACCTAACAAAAAGACAAAGGAAAAAATAATTTTTAAAGTGAAACTTCTTTGGTTGCTATGAGAGAAATTTCAATGCCGAATTTTAATGCGTTTTCATGAAACATTATCGTCAAACGTTTCTGACATGAAAAGGACAGAGAATAAATAGGTACTTGGCCAAAGTGATATAAAGAGAGCACTATGCTATATACTTTTTGGGCTTGTTTTTATTTTCCTCTTTGTGCAATGATTTGTCGCCTGCCCAAAAACAAAGTACTGATAGAAATTGATGAATGGTAGAATAAGATAGAGAGTTGGTGCATGCCCTTGTTTCAGAAAATAGATATAGGTATCCTGTACAGTCAGCTCTGAATGCCTTGAATTTTATATTTGCTACCAGTGTGCTCGCGTTCCTCATTTTCCAACCAGCAGTGTAGAGACAGGTGTTGAGACAGTCCCTGCATGTCCTGCATAGGTAGCACTATCTGTTATGAATTTAATATTCATTCAGAGATTTTGTGTGTTCCAAATGGCAGAATTGTTTGAAAAAACAGCATCACCCACAGTTTTTTCTTTATGGTATGGGTTTTTCAATATAGATTGTACTACTGGAAAAAATCTTTAATTGTACTAAAATGGAAATAGATTTCTGTAGCTCTGGAAAAAAAACCTGATATATATATATATATATTTTTTTTTTTCCAGTAGTACAATCTATATTTTTATTAGCATGTAATGGGTGGAAAACCCTGACAGTCATCGCAAACTATCTCCTTGCTTGCCTGTGCATAGCCGTGACACTAATGCATCACAAGTGCTGGCCAGTCAATGTTGTGTGAAATGACATCCCTGCAGGATGGCCACCCAACCAGCCATTCTGGGGAATCTTGAATGAGCCATGAATATTTATTTCCTTCGGGAAATCAGTGAGAATCCTGTGTATTTTCTGAAGCCAACTGGAATTTTTATTTTGTGTAGCAAAATCAAAACAGCTTTGTTTAAAAACTGAATCATTATACAGTAGAGCATCCTGTATCCGTAATTCTACTTACCGGAATTTCTACTATCCGGATGTTTTCCGAGAGTTAAAAAAAATTTACAAAATTTAAAAAAATATATATCTTTTTAAATGAATTATAATATATATTAATATATATTATTCCCGCGGAAGTAAATACCGATTGTTTGCGCAGTTAAGGCCCGGCTAGTCAGTCAGGGTGCACTTGATTTTATAAACACTCAGCAAGTTATGATGGAAGCCAAGGCTTCCGGTCTCGCGACTGCAGTGCATGGGCGTCGAGCGCACATCAGGAATTGGCGGCAGCGGCCCCGCCTACACGTGAGCGCGCCGTGATAACGCGTTGTAGGGGAGGGGGAGTGGTGTATTGTGTGCGTTCAATGTCAGTCTTGCTTGTGGTGCGCGATCGCTAGTATGTACGTTCCTGCAGACACGTGATGTTTTCAAAACATAAACTTCCTGGTGATGAGGAAAAGAGTAGTAAACGAAGGAAAAAAGTTCTTACCATTAAAGAAAAGGTTGAGATTCTCAAGAAACTAGATGCTGGGACTTCTGTTAAAAATCTCAGCCAATCGTATGATGTCGGCATTTCGACGACTTACGACATAAAGAAACAAAAGAATGAACTGTGTAAATTTTATTCGGACAGTGATACGAAGAGAGAAATTGAAAACAGAAAAACAATGCAGGGTAGTAAATGTAGCGACCTTGATAATGCTCTTTATCAATGGTTTCGTTTGCGGCGAAGTGAAGGTGTTAGCATTTCTGGACAGATGCTGATAGAACAGGCAAAAATGTTTCATGCCGAACTGAATCTAACATACGATTGTGACTATTCGTTAGGGTGGCTTCATAAATTCTAAAAACGCCATGGAATTTCTTTTTTCAAAGTTAGCGGTGAAAAGCTTTCTGCAGATACAGCGGCGGCGGAAAAGTTTGTTGTTGAGTTCGCAGAATATGTGTTGGACAACAACTTAACAGCAGACCAAGTTTACAATGCGGACGAGACTGCTTTGTACTGGCGTTGTATGCCTCGAAGCACGCTGTGCACTGCAGATAATCCTCACAGCGGGATGAAAGATTCTAAAGACAGATTGACCGTGCTTGGTTGTTCAAATGCTGCCGGTACCCACAAGCTGAAGCTACTCGTAATTGGCAAAAGCTTGCGCCCAAGGGCGCTAAAAGGTGTTAAAGTGTTACCCGTTGAATACCAAGCTACAAAAACCGCGTGGATAACATCTGCAATAACCACAGAATGGTTTGACAGTTTTGTGCGCCAGAGCCGGCAACACTGTAACAAGATAGGCTTAGACCCGCACTGCAAGATTGTCCTTGTGCTAGACAACTGCTCCGCGCATCCTGCAGCTGAAACACTAGACAGGGATAATGTTTCTGTCATGTATCTGCCCCCTAACTGCACTGCACTAATCCAACCGCAAGATCAGGGAATATTACGCTCCCTAAAATGTCGTTATCGCACGGAGTTCATGAAGCACTTTTTATCTGATCTGAATGGCGGCAAAACAATCTCAGAAATTAAAAAGGAATACACCATAAAGGAAGTCATATGGTCACTAGCTCGTGCATGGGAAGGTATGCCTGCGTCAACATTTCACAAGGCATGGTTTAAATTGTGGCCGACTTTGGTTTATCGTGACGAGGTTCATGACAAGGGAAATGAAGCCGACTTCAAAGGTTTTGAACAAAAAAACGTGAACGAACTGCTGGAGTATGCCAAGAACATAACAAATCCAGAACTAGAAGACTTACAATTGCAAGAACAAAACATTGTGGAATGGTTTTGTGTTTATGATAATGTTCCCGTTGTGCATCACTTTTCAGATAAGGAGATATTAGACTCTGTTAAGTGTAACAATGACGACGGAAACAATGAAAGCAGTAGCGATGAAGATGAACCACAGGAGAAAATCTCGCAAGATGAGTGCCTTCACCACATTGAACGATTAATAGCTGGCCTAGAGCAACGAAGTTATATCAACGACCAGCAAATTATGCATTTGTATATGCTTCAAAAACAGCTGACTGAAGAGAAGCACAAACGTGTGCGGCAACAACGCATTAGTGACATGTTCAAAAAAGCTCCTGTTTCCACACCTGCTTCAACTACGAGTGAGAACATTGACGATCCAACACCTGGCACCAGTGGCACAAACGTAAACAGTTACGTTCAGAGTGACAGTGACAGTGATTAACTTTAACTTCTCCTGTCTTTCACAATGTGTGACGATTTAGGTAATTTGTTGTTTAGCTTTTTAAATTTAAATTAATGTGACTGTTAAACAATGTTTCTTACACACAGACAATAGGGGCCGTATACAGTGATTATTTCAATGCAGTTTATCTAAGTTCTAGGACATTATTTTTTATTCGCGGGACATGTGTAGCCTACAGTGAGTCATGGTAAGTGTTTTTTTTATTTGTAATGTACCGTACCTAACTGTATCATGTGTTATTATTTTATATTTTATTTATTCAACATGTGGATACACCATATCACTGTACAAACTGTATGTAAATTACGTAATTGTAACACAATTCATTGAATGTCAAACGTCTCGCCTACGTCTGCTTGCTTCGCGCGGACATCATGGTACAGTCACGTAGCTGTAGCGTGCTTCTAGGCAAGGTCTGATAAGCGTGCCCGTGGCAAGGTCACACCACCGGATGTAGCTGTCATCACCCTACCCCCACCCCCCTTGCCGTCCTCATCTACAGCTACAGGATGTTCACAAACTTCGGGAGCAATTTTTTTTTTCAATTAGGGGGCCTTATAGTGAATTTATACTTTCCAGAATTTTCTACTATCCAGAATAGTCTAAGTCCCGACCATTCCGGATACAGGGTGCTCTACTGTATCACATTTGACTGCTGCTTACTATCTCATGCTCCGTATCAGTGACAGAGATGGAATCATCCAGGAAACATGCCTGTAGCAAGGTTTCTACTTTCTGGTGTTTCTTTTCTTCTTTCTCCTGTTTTTCAATATCCGTAAACAATCATAATCAGATGCAACACTATGTTAAATATATTGTGAAAGTTAACTGTAAGAGACATTCCTACCTAAAAATGTTGATCAAAGCAGAAGCAGAATTTTTAATTATTTTTATTGCTGAGAAAATTAATTCCTGCCATATATTGGAATGTTTGGTGGGAAACTGCTTACAATCTGTTTAAAAAAAAAAATTATTCAAGGTGGTATTTGAACTAGTGACCACAGGGGTTAGAAGTCAAGAACCCTGCAATTGATATTCTCCCACTGGTTCTGGCTTTAGTTAAGTCAGCAAAAAGAAAAAAATTCTAGTTATATGTCTTACTATAAACCTTAAATTTTGTTTGCTTTTAATGAAGTTTTTTGTTTGAGACATCATGCAAATACTCTGGTAGCTTTACATGTAAGAATGAAGAACTGTGTGAGATTATCCAGTAAGAGACTGATGACAGGCATGTCATAATGTACTAACAAGGAGAAAAAATTGGCAAGTGTAAAACGAGGAAGTGCATTGTGGTACAATGTTCAGCCTTCTAAACAGGCGGTGGCACGAGTAGTTTTACTTTGACTTCTGTTTTAAATAGATTTAGTTTTATTAAATACTAAGGCATATCAATTTAGGGTAGTGTAAATACTACAAGAATATGATCAAACAAATTTCTTTGCCATTTCTTCCGGTTTTCTTGAATTTCTTGGAAATAAAATAAGCTTATTATACGGTTCTGTAGGTGTTGCGGATAGTTGAGAGTTGACTGTATTAGGATCATTGGCTTGGTGTCTTCACACCCTTTTGAGCAACAAGCAGAGAAATTTTTACTAGTAATGAAAGCTAGTTGACAACACCATACATACTTTACATAAATTATAGAATAAATTTAAAATCCTATTCGCCTTTCATAGTTCTAAAATACTTGGTTAAGCATACACATGCACAAATGTATTTTATACTCCATTATCTCACAGTATCTAAAAATAATTGCCATGTTGTTGCATATTATTGAATTATTTAAGATAGTCCTCATACGCTGAGGAAGAAAAGATAATAAGTAGTAAACTAGAAAACATGTGCATGTTGGTTAATAAGTGTGTGTTGTCGTATTTGAATGTATTTATGCCTTTATATATGCTGTGTACTTATTTAGTGTATATTTATTTGCCTTTTGTTCTAGATACCATCGGAGGAAGACTTTTCTATCATAAAACTCATATCAAATGGTGCTTATGGAGCTGTATACTTGGTAAGGTTGAAAGAAACTCACCAGCGCTTTGCAATGAAAAAAATTGCAAAAAACAAGTTAATGTTACGCAACCAAGTAGATCAGGTATTTGCAGAGCGTGATATCATGAGTTTTACAGACAATCCATTTGTCGTTAGCATGTACTGCAGCTTTGAAACGAAGGTAAGCATGCCAATCAGTTAAGCTTCATAAGAGTAGTCAATATAATTTGACATTTTTTTTATAAGTTATTGTTATAAGAAGTATTTGTATTTTAGTTTTATAAATGAATATTGTTGAGCTTATTCTGTAACTCTTGCTAAACACTTTCAATAATGTTTTTATGACTGTTCTTACATTCTGATCATTCTGATTCTGATCATGATGATTAATATGATTGATTTAAAAATGGTAGAATAGTGAAATTCAGGGACACTACATAGCAAAAGATTAAAAACAAAAATATTTTAATGACTTAAAAATGCACTAAAACATGTTTGTTAATTTTTTTCACAACCAAATTCCTTAGAATATTATTTTAAAATAATAATATTACCATCATCACATTATTTAAGTGTTAACAGGTTCTGTCAAAAAAGAGTTAACCATTATAGCCTATTTGGTAGCTTCAATTTTTAGCTCCTGAAACTTCATATTTCTCTATTTTTTGAGATTTTCAGTAATTTGTATCCATATTCTTCTCTGTCCTTGCTTTTCATTAACCTTTCTTTCAATTATATCACTCAGTTAATATGTTCCTTCTCATACCTTGTCCAATCCAATTAGTTTTCCTTCGTAAAATGAGATTGTTTATTTCTTGTATTTAGATGTATTTTATTATATTAACTATTCATTAATTATTGTTATGTGCTGCAAAAGGATATAATGTGTACACTCTCTCTGCTACTACAGAAGCACTTGTGCATTGTGATGGAATATGTGGAAGGCGGTGATTGTGCAACTCTTTTGAAAACCATGGGTCCCTTGCTGCCAGATGTGGCCCGCTTCTACTTTGCTGAAACAGTTTTAGCTGTTGAATACCTTCACAGCTATGGTATAGTTCATAGGGATCTGAAACCTGACAAGTAAGTTGGTTTTTATTTATTTTGGCACAAAACACTTGAGCTGAGTAATCAGATCACATACTTCCAATTAACACTCTTTCTGTTTGATTCCCTGATTTTTTGCTAGTTGGAACTTTGTTGACATTGCCTTGAGCAAGTGCATTTTCCCAGGGTACTTCCGTTCCCCCCCACCAATGTATTCTGTCACTTCTCCACCTCACTGTTTCACCTCTCATCCACCTCATAATATTAATGGCGAAAATACGTTAAACATTCATATAAATTCAGTTTCTATTCACCTTATTTTCTAAAACCTGCTGCTTCTACAAGTTGATCCAGAAAATTTTTGTGAATAGTAAAATACCTTGAAATCCAATGCAATCCATTTCACAAAAAAAGTGGATTTTTATTTTAATGCTCTATTTCCAAATAAAATTAGCTCATATTTACGTATTTAAATCCTAGTTATTCATGAGTTTTTGTTGTTATCTAAGTTAAGTAAATAGTTTTTTGGTTCAGCAATATAATAAACACAATTTCTGCTAATTTCATCTGGAATCTTAAACCATTATTTACTTTTTTATATATATATTTTTGAGTCACGTCTGTTTTGTCATACATACATACATACAGCAAGAAAGCTGCTACTGTGTCATATGGTGTGATCGATTGTAACCATAAATTTATACGCAGTTGAAACTATGAAGTTCATTTTTAATGGCCTCCACAATGGAGTGTCCGTGTTTTATGTTTTGTAATCCATGGTTGTCAGTGTTTATTTGTTTATTTATTTTTTTCATTTCTGGCACATGTGACCACAATATTTGGTGTGACCAAATAAATACAAATAATATTTCATTTTCAAATTTGAAATGGCAAATATGGTGTTTTTTGAACTGTTCACACAATTTTTCCGTTACAGTAGTGATAAAAACTTTGAATATGTATTGTATATTTAAAGCACTGCTTATTGTTAATGATTTTGATTATGAAGCCCCATTAATATATCAAATAAGGTATTTATATCACACAAATGACTTAACTTCAACAGTGAATTTTGGTATACGACAAACTCATGAGGAACTATATCAAATATTCATAAGGAAATAAATATTCGTTGTCTGGAAATGTTAGTATTAAAAAATTCTAATATTCCCACAGGTCTAATAAATACCCTTGAAAAAGTTTATAAACACAATTTCTATAACTAATGTTTACAATGTTTTTTATTTTTATGTAGCCTTTTTTTCATCCTATCAATTTTTTTTGCATGGTGCGCATGCTTCGTCAGAATTCACTCTCATAATCTTTTCATAATATGCCTAAAGATGTATAACTTCAAAAACATAACTGTTGATGCCAAGTCTTAAATCCTTGTTTAAGTTTTCATTTGTTTGTTATAATTTAGTGTGACTTGGACAGCACTGCACTTAAAAATATGTACTTATGTTATACATTTTTAATTACATATTCAATTCTTATTTTTAATTATTTTGTCAAACAATTAGTGTTTTTGTGCCTTTTTTAATGGTAGTATTTTTTTCCTTTCAGTCTGCTTATCACAGCTCTGGGTCATATAAAACTTACTGATTTTGGATTAAGTAAAATGGGTTTAATGTCATGTAAGTACATTTTTAGTACATTAGTATTGTGATTAATATTTCTAATTTTTCATAAATATGAGATGTTTATAGATTATAGTTTGTATTTGAAATTAATCATGGTCATGTGTTTTTGGTGCATCTGTATGTGTCACCTCAAATTTTTTAAGTGGTTGTTTCATGCAAAATCAGCTCTCTCGTGGTAAATACATTTTAATGTAAACTTTCTTATACTGTAGCTGTGCTAATTTTTTTTATGAAAGAGCTTTAAATGTAAATATCTGAGAGATTTTGATAAGAATACAATCATAAAAATCTAATGATTTTCTTTGTAATATAAAAAATTAAATAATATTACTCCTCTTAGTATACTTATATGGTGGCAAAATAATTTGTGTTGATTGGGATACCTTATAATATTAGTCCTCCTGATGTAATCCTTTTAATATTAGCCCTGCGATGTAACCATTCTTAGCATTATTGGTATGGTGGCCTCTCTTTAATCTGGCGTTCTTTGGTTTGCCACATTTTGTCAGTGGTGAATAAAAGAATTTTTATAATTTTAATTTTATAATAATTATATATATCATTACTTTTTTATGAACTACATGGTAAAATGAAATCTATCAATATTTATCTATATCTTACGTCAATAAAATTCTTAACGTTCTCTCATGCCATTTAGAAACTTCCCTGATAGTTTCAAGCACTCTCTCTTTCTCTGTATGAATCAAGCTATAATTAAATAGCTACCCCAAATAAATATCTAATGTACAAAGTCCAATTTTCTGCATGAGAATTTTTTTTTTGTAATTTGGCATTCTGGTGAAAACAGATCTAACTGTAACAAGGTTTTTTTTTTTTTCATTTTTTTTTAACAATGAAAATTTTTGTGTTGGATCTATGTTCGGGGTAACTATTTAATTTTTACTGTTACCATAAATCACTGTAAGCAGGTCAGTTGCCGGCAGATGTGTGCGCACGCGCTCGTCATACATTTTAGTACCGAGTTGATCAATGTCACTTATAGTGTACGAGAGTCAACATAAATTTTTCTTTTGCTGATCAACCTGAATTTCTGTGGTTTTTGCCGCATAATGATAAAATTACTCTAGATACTGTACAAGAAGGCTCCATGAACATCTTTAAATCATCTCCCAAAAAGACTGGAACAATATAAACCATCAGTCAAAATCAAGTTTCCATGGATACTTTAAAATTCAACAAATTAATTAGACCTTTGATGTTACTTTGTACAAAGGTAGATGAATTCTAAAGTGACATTGCTTATTGACTCAAGATCAGAAACTAAAGAAATCAAGCATGATCTAAATGTAATGAAGCAAAATCTTAGAATTAAAAATGAGTCTGATGTTTCATACAGTCAAATGTCTAAGCATATGTCATGTATCAAGAAACCTGATCGCCTGGAGTCTCCGGGTGTCACCGGTGTTGATGGTCTGACCTCTGACCTACTTTCCATGCAGCGGAAATTGTGCAACATCATCAATAGTAAAAACGAATAGCGCATCAATGAACAAGGTTTCGCTCGTGCAATTCCACAACCAACGTAAACCGTGAGCCAAAAAAAAAAAAAACAAAAAAAAAAAACTACCAATGACCGAATGAAAACTCCTATGAAAGTAGGTGAAGTTAGAAATATTTGAATGCTGAAAACAACCACCAAAGAATGTACAAAAAATTATAAGTTCTCTGTATAACAGGTTTTGAGCCATCAGTGCTAGAGCAACAGGTTGTCAATTATTTCACTAATGAACTTAATATTTCTCATGTTAAAGTGGCTAAGCTCCACACCAAAGACAATACTATGCTTTGTTCCATATATTTGTTCTGGAAGAGGATTTTAACAAAATAAATAATATTGTCTTTTGGCCCAGCAACCGTTTAATTAGCCCCTTTTACGGGATACTGCATCAAGAGCAAATTGCCAGTACAAACACATGAAAAGATGTTCATGAAAACGTCAGCAATGTCAGCCAGATGCCTTACGCTGTCACTGCCCCAGTATCATCACTCTCCAAAGAAGGGCCTGGAATAACCCTGTGATTAGGAGTCCGGCAAATGCCTAACCTCAGGGTGTGAGAAATAGCTTACTAAAATGTTAGAGGTCTAACAACCAAATCTACAAAAAATTTTGAAAATCTCATTAACACCCAATATGACATTTGTCTTATAGAACTGGTTCAATGATAGTATCAACCCACACTATTTCACAGATAATTATTTAATTCTTAGAACTGACAGGAAACTTACACTTAGAAAGATGGAAAGAGGTGGTGGTGTGTTAATTGCAGTCAATAAGCATAAATTTTAATCAGTACAGTCTATCTATAACTATGATTACCCTGGAATTCAAGTGGTTTGGATTAAAATTAAAACTATTCCAAATAATTTCTTAACATTAGGTAGTATCTATCTTTCCCCAAAAAACAACTCCTAATACCATTGCTATGTATATTGAAGCCCTTGAAGATAAACTTGCCAACTATCAAGATAATCTGATAATACTTGGTGCTTCAATGTGCCTGGTATCGATTGGTCCAGCAATCATACTCTCAGTACTGAGCATGCTCAAATCAAAGGCAAGGCACAGAATTTACTTGATTCTACCTCAAATATGGGTTTATTACAGTAAAATAAAACACAATCTTCCAAAAACTTATTGAACCTTTGTTTTTCAAATTTGCCACAAAGTGAAGTAGAAAAAGCATCTGAAATACTTATCAAATAAGACTTAATCCATCTTGCCCTATCAAAATCTTCATCCATGATATTCCCATGAATGACAATCATAACTGGTCTGATTTCTACAATACTACCGATGTGAATGCACTAGTTGAACCGCTAAGTATTTGCTTATGTGACAAAATTAATTATTTCATCCCAATAACTTAAAAAAAGGCCTCTAAACATCCCCATTGATTTTCATGAGAATTAATTAGTCTTAAAAAAATCATAAACTTTACTAAAGAATAAACACATTCAATATTATACTTAGTTTTCGCATTACAGAAAACTAGAAAAAAACCTAATCAAGGGAAATAAAGTACGTTCGACACAAAGGATAAATAATAATGTCAAGAATAAACCAAAAACAAATGTTGGCAATTTGTTAAAATTATGAAAAATGTAGGGGTGGGCGAAGCTTCGAAAGTTCGAATACGAGTCGAACATTTCTTATATGAGAATTTGTACTCGAAAAAAATAAAATTATTTGAAGTTCGAGAAATAGAAAAAAAAAATTCAAGAGTTTTTAAGCTAATCTTTTACTATACATACATTGCCTAAAAGTTAAAGAATGCCTACGATCAATAACGTCAACTTGGAGTTAAATAGCATAATGAGAAAACACATATGCTTAGCCTAAGCCTATATGCCTGATCATTGAAACTAACCTCAACCATAATACAAATATGTTCGTTATACTTTGTTCAACTTACGCTGGCTTGGAGTAAAATAATTGTCAGTATCGTATTTTTCTGAGAAAATGGCAAATAGCAACTCCCAATGAATTATTTTCATGTTTAGAAACGTGCCAGATTCATTCCCGACTTCGGTATTAGTCTTAATCTCCCCCCACAGCAGCTCTTTTTCCATGCATAAATTACGTCAATAATGATTTAACGTGATACAATATCACCAACGGACTTATAAAACAGCAGTTACGGCACTGAATCCATTGAAATAAAATTATTGAATAAAATTCATTTATAAATAAACGGAGAAAATATTCCATGGATGGAACAGTAGAAAAAATTAGTTGCTTGAATAATCGTAAACAAAGATGGCGACCATACAACCATTCCATTTTTCACCCACACACTTTCTACACTTCTTAGGCCGGGCCTGCTTTTGTGCAAAGAGTGAAGATTTTTTTTTTACGTTGGAAGGAATGTAATAAACAATAAGTAGTTTGTCTCTAAACGGCTGTGCGCGTAAGCTGATGGCCAAAAGTAAAAAAAAAAAAGTTTATATTTACCTTCAATCTTGCTTGTTCAATATTATTATTATTATTATTATTATTAGATGACAACGTACAAAGTTCAGCCGGCCGTATAAAATATAAACATACAGTATTAAGTTATATACAAATAGCAAATGTTGCGTGACTAAGTTTTTGGCAATGGTTCAAAAGGCTTAAGTTAATGAAGAATGTTGCGTTGATTGTTAAGTTATGTATTAGCAAACGTGTGTGAAAGATTTTTAGCAGTTTACATTATTTGTAGTTGATATTCCTCCGGAAATGTGGTGACAGCACGTTGACAATCCCTGACACCTCAACATGTGCAGGAACTAACATTTTTGCATGACAATTTAAATAAGTTTTGAAAAATATTTTGAATTTCTTGCATTTAAATGTGCATATATTTTGTGCATCTGTGAATAACATTTATTATTTATATTTAACCTAGCTTGTAGGTTTTAAGATTTGTACATTTATTATAAATAAGATCGTTGCATTGTTTGGTGTTTGCATTTAAGAAATTCTTTGATTTGACCTAGTATTCGATTCGAATTCGGGAATATTTATAAAAATTTGCTTCGAATTCGCTTTGAAACTAAAATATCTATATTCGCCCACCCCTATAAAAATGGTTATTTTAAACCTCAATCTCTAAGTGCGAATACTGTCTCAAGTGATCAAGTTTACTATCAAATGCTTTTGCTCATTATTTTTCAAGTCTCTGTGTACCTTCCACAAATAAAGCTCATTTACAGAATCAAATTTAAGTCCCAACACTTCTCCTATTTCTTACATTTCTAAGAGTCTGGACTTTTGGGGCATAAAATCTTTAAAATATACTATGTCAACAGGCCCTGATGGAATACCAAATTTCATCTTGAAAGGATGTTATTATCTCTTAATACCTCTACTGCAACATCTTTTTAATACAATTTGAAAACACAAATTTTCCTTAATGGAAAATAGCTAAGGTTATTCCAATCGACAAAAAAAGGGAAGCAAATAAAATGTTATAAATGATAGACCTCTCACATTACTTAAAGGTTTACAAAAATTTTTGAAAAAAATTATTTTCAAACAAATTAATTTCCTAATAAAAATCATTTTATCTTGCAGTCAACATGGCTTCATAAATGGTATGACTACTAACACAAATTTCCTCACTTTCCTCAATCCAATCTACAATAAAGTAATCAGCAAGGAGTAGGTTGATACCTGTTATTTGATTCAGCGAAAGCCTTTGACACTGTCAATCACTCTGTTTTACTTCTTAGATTATCAAACTTTGGCTTGAGTGCCAATTACAAAAATTACTTTACTAGCTATCTTGAAGATAGCTTTTTTTTATATCACTAAACAACCATAATTCTTCTTTATATTCTGTGTTCGTCAAGGTGGAATGCAATCTCCCCTACTAATGTGTGTGTGTGTCTGTGTGTGTGTTTTTTTTTTTTTTAATGATATAATTCTGGGTCTTAATCATACTACTGGTCTGTTGTTTGTTGATGATCTTAAAATCTGAGAATTTACGTAATTCCTCAAATGATTTTCTGTTTTAAATGGTCTGAAATGGTAGGTTAATCTTGTTGACCTTAACAAAGCTAAATCAAAAATTGATTCACTTAGAAAAATCAACCATTTAGGCATGTTTATATACTTGATAACACTCAAATCTCAGTATCCCTTAGCATAATAAATCTTGGTGTCTTCTTGGACTCCAAATTGTTCTTTCATCTACATGTCAACTCTCTAGTATCCATTTCCCACAGAACCCTAGCTTTAATTAATTACGTCTTATGCCTCAAATAGTAATTCTGTTCTTACACTGTACATAGCTTTAGTCAGATATAAATTAAAATACTTTCATTAATTTGGAATAATTTTAACAATTCTGATAGTAAAAAAAAAATCTATACAAAACCAATTTTTGAAAATATTAAGTCTAAGACATTATCAGCTACCTAAACTGGTTTCCCTTTTTGATCATATAACTTATTTTGATTCTCTTTTTGTATACAATTGTTATAGTTCAAAACTTAATTGTAAATATTTTACTCGACAATACTTGCATTAGAGTTCCCCAATTTAACAGTCACCTATAATCTAAGTTATGTAGGCTACTCCACATAATATAAATGAATTAGTTTATAGATTAATTTCTTACTTTAATAAATCAGATAAACATTTTTTATTTGATTAAATTTCTAACCTTTAATCATTTAATTGTTTTGTAATTGTTTTGTACTTGTCCTAGTGATGTTATATATCATATTACAGTTATTGTTTTGTATGTCGTGCCTTGTCTATGTTTATGTACCTGAGTCTTCATTATCTGTTGTCATGTGGTCACTGCTCGTTGTTGCGACGGCTTGCGTGAGGTGCATATCTGCGTGGTTAGTTCCCTCCTAACCTGCCTGCGGTGCTTGGCCTCTTACTTGCAGTGCTTGAATCTATTTTGTATATGTTGTGTATTTGTTTTCTCTATGCAAATGTTTTGTTTGTATTTTTGTATGTTGTGCCCACTATTAACATTCTCTAACTGTCGGTGAGCATGTCACAAATACAAATTAAAAAAAAATTTAATTTATGTTTGAGATTCAAATATTTACAATTTTATATTGATAGAAGATAAATTTCTAAAATATATTAAGTGTACCAAGAACAGCGCCATCATGTGTAGTATACATTCAGAGTAATATTTTCTGCAGGTAGGGTGTTGCAATGAAGAATTTTCGTTCATTAAGTTTCATTTCAATTTGATATATATTTTCAGAACTTTTAAAAAAAATTGAATTTTTTTTCTTCTGTTTTGGGGATCATCATCATCCATTCCGTCTCCCCCTCCCACCCTATAAAACCGCCAATAAAAAATGTATCGTACTAGTTCATAGTTTGACTATGTATATACTACTAAAAAAACTGTATGTATAATAATATTTTAAGCACATATTTGATTTGTAATTGCAGTGGCAACAAATTTATATGAAGGTTACATGGATAAAGAGACAAAACAGTTCTCAGATAAACAAGTTTTTGGTACTCCAGAGTATATTGCACCAGAAGTAATTTTGAGGTATGTATCGTTTAATAGTAATTAGTCTTCACACTGACCTTTTGAATGACAGTAGTCATCTTTTTAGAATTTATTGTCTTTCCACAATGGAAATAGATGTAGGTATGTCAGGGATTCTGAATCTCTGCAGTAAAACTATCCAAGGTAGACACAGATGAAAAGTACATTTCAGCAGAGAAACTTTGTGGATTTATGTCAAACAATAAATGTGCACAGTATGTCCATCATTAGTAATGTGTAGACATCAGTACTATAATAATATTTATGTTATATTTATTGCAGCATTGCACATGCATTGTTAATAATAATGGCTACCACCATAATGTTTTGTCAGAGTAATGTTAAATCTGGGGATGTAAAATTGTTGATGTAAAAAGCTATGGTTTTACTTTGCATGGTTATTCACAGAGGCATAAGGCAATTGAATCTCAAAAATTATTGTGGTCTTGGTACCATGTGGGTACCGACTCAGGGCCCATAAATTTGAGTCCTATCAGAGTGGGTCATCAAACTCCTGACACTTGCCACATAAGCATAATGCATTAGCAATCAGCCTCAAAGAACCTTATTTTTGATGAAGTTGTGTAATAAAAATTGTGCTTGGTGTCAGGTGACTGGTGGAATTAGGGAATTATAAGATTAGTGATCTTTAGATGTATAACCAGTCAAACAATTAGAAAGAGTGACATTGAGGCCGGCACAGACAGGCAAATGGATGTGAGGTAAGGTTTCAGCATGCTATAATTGAAGAATATCTGGTTACTTAAATATCAACAAATGTCAGTGTATTATTATTTATTTCTATTAACTTATATATTCTATTCTTATATATGCTCGAAATATCTTGCTTTGTGACTTTAAAACATTAAGATATAATACTTGAAAAATAACATGTTATTTATTTAGGTGAAAAAATATAACTTCATGCATTCATTGAAAATGCTTGTAAGTTTTTAATACAAAAATCAAAGAAGACCCTAACCGAATTCTTCTTAGTTTCATGCCGTGATTGCTCTGACTTAGTTTGTATTGACCTTTCAGGAGAATCCACTCATATACTGCAGTATTAAAACTACCTTTTCTCTGTTCTTAAACATTGTTAATGGAGGACTGGAAGATGAAACATGATAGGTGGACGTGAAGGGGAGGATATCGTTAACTATTCAAGGAGCTTCAACAACTCTCTAGAGAAAGATATAACATTACCAAAGTACATAGGACGTGCCAATACTCCACCACCCTGATTTCTGACTGGAATAATTTTGCCAAGGCACCAAAGAAGCTTTAACCAATATCTCGTAGCTCAGAAAAAGAAATATTTGTGAGAAAAAACTGGGATCTTTCATCATTGCAACCGTGCCATTGCAAAAAAAAAACCTGCTTGAGAACATACAACTAAAACCAGAAAATCAGAAAACCATTTGAATAATATAATACTCATTCAGTGAACAGGGAATCTATAAATGATGTAATTTAAAATGGGAAATAAAATGTTGCAGAAAACCATAATTACTTACATTTTTTAATTAATTTATACAAAGGTAAAATTATGAGATAATGCCTCACAAAACACAAATCTAGCAATACTTCAGGAATTTAACATTATACTTCTCTTTATGCAATGATAAACCACTAAATCAAGAAGGATGGTACCTGCCTTAACCTGTTGCTGAAAGACCTAACATATTTTACTGGGGCAGTAAAATAAACTGAAACCATTTCATTTAGTTACTTTAAGATTTTACCAAAAAAGAATAGAATTTACCATCTAAAAATTTTTTTGCAATCTAACTGAAATGTTTATACTCTTATGATGCAGAAAGAGAAAAGCACCCTTTTTGTGAAACTGTTTAACATTTTTAAAAAAAAATCTGCACTACATCTTCCACGCTCAGCCATTAATAAAATAAAAACTATATACTTAGCTGCATGACAACTTTGTGGAAGGTCCTTCAGCCCTTCAGAATATCAGGCCTGCGCCACGACTCCAGCAAAAATGATCCAACATAGCAACAACAACATTATCATCATCCTGAGAGGCCTCCGACCTATCCCCTTTAAATAAAAACAAAAGGAATTTACTTAGCTCATTGTTTTATGAATTCAATCGTCTCCATTAGCTGGATGCGCAAACTTGCCCAATATTTCTATATCGCTTCATTCACTGTTTGCGCCACTATACAGGAGAAAAAAATTTTTGTTGCATTGTTAAAAGCCCTTGATCTGAACTAATTTGGGAGTGCTGATTTCATATATGAAGTTAGTTTTCCTCTGTAAGATATAATTTTTTAACAATTTATTTTTCAAACGTTTTCACGCTGATGTATATTTTTAAAACATTTTAACATCCATTTAAAACTTGTTGAATATTATCTTGAACACCATTGGGGTGATATTTTGTTCCTTTATACGTTAAAAAAATGCACTGTGGTAAAAATATGCAAACAGTTTTGAAATGCAAAAACATAAAAACACTTATTTTGAGCATAAATATATTATAAAACTATTAGGCTGTAATCAGGCAAGAATTTGCACTTGTAGGTCTTGGGTTGGTGGATTCGCTCAGGACAATCTTGTTTGATACACCAGTAGTAGTCTGCCATCATAGTCCTGTCCCATCACCCTTGATAATGCTCTTCCATTATCTTCAGGCCTTAATGGAAGCATTACCCTTGTTCATCACTAACAGTAACAGCCCCAAGGGTTTCAGGGAACTGATCAAGGTGACTATTCAGGAATGCATCCAAGATAATGAAATACCATTAGCATCCTTTGAAACTAAACTTCAAAGTTTTATACTTTTTTGTTACCAATGTTACCTAGGAGGTTGTTCATAGTTCCTAACTGCTATGAAAGACATCCATGCTGCTTTATACTCTTTATCCATCTTTATGACATGTATTTCAGAAATCCATTTGGCTTTATTTGTTACACACCAATCTATCCCATTTGGGACAGTATATACTCTCCTTAAAGGGTAGGACCGTTTTAGTGTAGGCTCCTGAGCTATAGGGAAATGAATATGCAGTTTCATCGCGACCCATTCGGCTAACCTGTGCTTGACTTATAGAAATCCCCATCCTGTAATTATCACAAGATACTTATCCAGGTATATCACATCTCTGGGACCCCTCTGAAAACCCAAAGAGCCTGTGATGTGGTCAAATTGTATCCAACTTCTACTACCTTTCTAGGCTAGTACCGGAGGTGTATCACTGCTCACTGCATTTGCCCATCAGTGAAGTGGGAACTCTTCTGGAAGTGCTCTACGTGATTAGAGCCACCAACTGCCAATGCAAATCCTCACCATGCAACCATGGTCGATAGAGGGAACTGTAGCAGAAACCACAAGGGTCGTCCCACACTACTGCCTAGATTTTTGAGCATTTGCAAGCTTATACGTGTGTTAGCCCATAAGCAAACACAGTAACAGCCCCAGTCCAGAACACAGGGGATGCCTGGAAAACTGGTCCCATAGGGCCAGCCCTTCGGATACCCCATCGGCTCCAGCGCCTGGAGGTTACAGCATTTTTTTTGGCCCGGTTGTGTCCATTTCCAGAACAGAAGCCATGCCCAGACTAGCCATTGCCACTACACCATCGGTTCTTCATGGTGAACCAAGGCCTTTGGGACCCATGGCCTGAGGCAGAAGGTTGCATTTGTGTAGAGAGGCTGTATGTTCACATCATACATCCTTTGAGTGAACCTGGTGGATCCTGTCTTGGATACTAGAGCCGGCAACAGCTCCGACACCTTCAACAACATGCACCTTCCCCTGCAGGGGCTAACACCATTCCCACTATTTTCATGACAAGTTCCTCGTCACATACAAAAGCCCTAATTTTATGTCCAACAAACACACCTGCTTTTATTTTCTGTAATGACTGACTAGGAAAAGCAGAAATAATGTTTTGAAAACAATCGCTTCCAGGATATAATGCCTTTACAAATAGCTTCATCAAGGCAAGCTTGATATAAAGCAGGGGGAAGATGATTCTGTCTCGGCTGATGATAAGTTCAGTCACAACATCCAGAGTTTTTCATTTTGCCACTCCTTCTGTTTCCAGTGTTTCTCCTAAGCACTGCTATCCCACATACACAGCTACCAAGGACATTTTTTGAATCCTTTCCAAGAAGGAAAGTTTACCATTTTAAAATCTACACAAACAATCCAGTTATGTTCATGATATTTGGATAACTTGATAATTGATTTGATATTGTATTCTTGCAGATGAACTGAATGACCTATTGGAACTGCTCAATCAATATTCCTACTTTGCAATAGAACACATTTAGAGACTGTGCTTAGAGCTATCAAGAAAGAGATGCCATTCTGTTGAACTCTACAAGGTAACACCTAACAGACTAAGAAGACTTTTGGTATCATGACAAACAAAACAAAATAAAATACATAGACAAAAATTAGTTTCCACTTTCTGAAATATGAAACTTTAGCTGAGCGTTAAAGTAATTATTTTCTTGCAGCCTGGAAGCTAATAACTCACCTGCTTTCTTGGAGAGGTTCATATCTCTCACTAAGTCGTTCAATTGAGACTGACTAAAATGCTGGCGGGGTAATGACTGCCTGGCATCAGAAGAAGATCCATCAGAGTCTCCAATCATTTCCCCATGCATCTTTCTTATCAAAAGCCTGTTGATCACTATGTTTCCTTTCATCATCCTCAAGAATAAAACCATTGAAAACTGGAGTTGGGAGTGTAAGAGAATGTGAGATGGGTTGTTTTGGTGATGGAATACTTGGATATAAAATACCATGTCTGTTTCCTTGCCGATACACTTAGTATTGATCAGGTAGAAATAGCATTTAATGCTGTGGTCTGTCAGTTCACACCAAACCATTGGAACACCAAAATACATGCCATTTCAATTTCCTATTGTCCGGTCATGAAGCATTTTCTCAGAGTTTTGACACACAATCTGCGGAGCCCATTTCTTGTCTTAGTCGCCTAGTGGAACTTCTAAGTAGGTTGCATACGCACATCTGACAAATAATGAAATATTGCACCTTTGATGTTGAAGAGTGTAACAGCCACATATATAACAGAAGTCATCAGGGCTATTTTAAAATTTCTGCAGTCTTGAAGAAGATATGATCCTGAGTGTAATAAGAAAACCTTTTTAGTTAGATGTTTTTTATGATTAAAACCATAAATATTATACTATATTAGTATTTATGTATATATTTTTTGTTATAATGTTTATATAATAATTTGGAAAATCATTAATTACTCTGTAGTTCTGCTAAATCTATGAGTAGTCCTCTAAATTCAGCATAAAATTCACAATTTGCAAAAATAAATAAAATCGTATTGAATGAAATCGAGAACAGACAGCAAAAAATATATATGTATCCCTGTGTTATCCACAAATTCCCGCATTCTCCACTTGCACAGCTACAGTGACTGAGCCCGTGACCCAGGACTCGCTAGCCAATTACTGCCCCGACTGCCCGGTTGAACTGGAGGGGCACAGATAGCTGTCAGCTGGAAACCTGACCCCTCGCCAGCACATCTGCACGCACTGATGGAAGTCAGGACATTCCAAGCACACACGACTGTTCATCCCGGCTACACTTGATCAGAAACATTCAGAAAAATCAAGCAAATGTAAATGTGTCCTAAACCTTTTTTATTAAAAAATAAGGCAAATAAAGGAATTATTACCAATGAAAATAATTTTGTACTTAGAAAATAAAACTAGCTTACAAAGAAAAAAGTTCCCTTCTACAACAAATCTAAGTATCTTAAAAAAAATCCAAAACTAAGAATATTTTCACAGTGACAATATGTTCAAGATAACTGCAAATGGCTTATAAAATTGAAACACAGGGACTCATCTGTTTATGTATGTAGAAACCGTCTCCCTTTTCTCTGCATAAAATATGTATGTGCACTGCTTTTAAATGAGAGAAAAATAGAACGCATGAGTTTTAGAAAACAAGCAAATAGCATCTGTAGCACTTGACATCCAGCATGGGTTGTAAGTCAATTTGAATTAGTAACGATTAGTATTGTACCACAGTGTATACTCAAACAGAGGTGTACCAATTAGGAAACATTGATATATAAATACCAACGATTTATGAATGAAGGAATAAATGAATAATGCATGAATTTAGGCTTAGCATCCCGTTTACATTGATATCATTAGAGACGATGAGGGTTGAAGTGATGTGAATGAAGAAACGATGGAATGCACTGGTGAGGGAAACGGGAGTACTCGAGAAATCAGACTTGCTCACAGACTTGTTCACCATGTTTTCCACTTATGAAAAATCTGGGGTTTACCCGTCCAAGAATCGAACCCGGATTGCTCACTGGCCATGGGTTCTAAGTTGTCATCCTCTTGTTGCAAGGCAGGAAAACCTTTGGCATACCATAACTCGGGGTTTATAAGTGGTGAGTTGGTTATATATTTTTGGCTTTTTCTTTAAATGCATAATTGTGTGATGCTAATTTCTAACCCTAATTTCTTAACATACAATTAGTAAACAATGTTACTGGTAGAGCTCACTTCTCAACATGGTTTCATAATAAATTTAATTATTTTTTTTTTTTTTAATGTGTTCAGAAAATTTTCAGTCGAATTATAAAAGAACAGTTATTTAATGAGGTCCGAGTTATTTGTGTAACATTCCCAAAGAGTTTGTCACCGTATTTTGTAGTTCAGCCTTGCTAATTATACTTGTCACAAAATATGTACTCTGTTTGCAGGCAAGGCTACGGAAAACCAGTGGACTGGTGGTCTATGGGAATAATACTTTATGAGTTTCTGGTTGGCTGTGTACCTTTCTTTGGTGACACACCAGAAGAATTGTTTGCTCACACAGTAAATGGTATGTGTTGTTAAAATTTTGGTCTAGTTTTAAAATAATATGTTCAGTTTGCTGGTTCCAAAGATCATGTTTTTGTCTTGAGTTCTCCCCAAATATTTTATTTATGGTTTTAGTATCTCTTAATGATATCAATAAGATCCAAACTCTAGATAATAACACGTTACAAATTAAAATATAAGTGCTACTTTGTACATACATTAAGCCTGTCACAGTGGTTTCCCCCCCTTTTCTTTAGTAACCCGGTGCTCTTAGCCTCACGGCCCTGCCGCCCCGGGCCCCCCACGGGCGTGGATGCGGATGACGCCGCATACGCAACCGGGAAGGGCGTTAGAGCTTCGGCTATACACAGGGGCTGAGGAACCCATCCCAGCATATGTACCACCATCGGCCCCCTACCCCACTCGGCTAACCAGAAAGTTAGATGCTCCCTTAGCCCTCCGGAGTTGTCATCACTTCTGGCGCCTGCCCCGATCTCCCGCCTCACACTGGGACTCCTCAAACCACCCAGCGAACCCGCGGTCCGGTGGAGGCCTACCCAACCACTCCCGTCTATCCAGGCCGGTAAACCGGAGCTGTCTCCGTCGCTCACTACGTCAGCATGTCTCAGGGCTAGGGAACCCTCGTGCTTGCCCCTAAAGCACACGGGGCACCACCGCCTAGTGCGAGGCTGACACCAATTGTGGTCCTGGGCCGACAAAGGAAACCTCAGCGGGGACCTATTCCACAAACAGGACCACCCCGCACCACTACCGATTTCTGTGACGTCTGGTCCGCCATCTCGAACCGATTGGGAGAGTGGAGGACCTAGAAGTTATCATGGTCTCTCCCCCGACCTGGGGCAATAGCCCAGGTTTACAGGCCTTAGCCCCGGGTACCCCCTCGCAGCCCGATAGGCATTCCTAGAAGCAGGATAGCCTTGATGCTATCACGGCTTCTCCACCGACCTTTGAGCAAGCTTATCAGTTTACAGCCATTTCGGGCCCGGTCGCCACCTAGGAATGTCGACAGCTTACAGCACTCCGTTCCATGGGCTTGAATTTCTTCAAGGTGAAATCCGCCTTTGGGATGCATCACAATGGCTCGGTAGTTGAACTACCCAAAAAGGTTTCAATCACTGTCTGCTGTTGCCCGCAGATACAGCCCTTTCACCATTTCTGGTACCCAGCCAGGTAACTGATCCCGTTAGGGCATAATCCTGGTTAGAAGAATGATGGGTCTTTTACATGCCAGACACTGTTACCAGTTCCTAACATGGGTTCCGAGAACCGGGAAATAGATTCGCCATTTCCAATCGCGGCATGTTACTGGAGTGCGCCCGGCTAGGTCGAGAGGTTGAGGAGACCCATCCCAACTTCGGCCCCACCGACCCACCCCCAGCTCCGCCGTTCACTCCCAGACCTCCTACAGAGCCAGCCCCCTTTGTGGGATCTGAGTAGCTACGACACGGAACCATACCTCTCACATCCCTGGGACCCCTCGGTCACCCAGTTACTCGTGATCCAGCTGAGGCCTATCCAACCTCTACTAGCTCAGCAGGCTAGTAGCTCAACACTTCCACTCGTCAGCAGGGCGGGGACCCCTCGGAGTGTTCTCCAAGCATAGGAGGACCACTACCACCACGTCCTACTCCAATCCTGATCCTGAGCCATTAGAGGAAATCTCAGCAGGGAACTATCACAGTAAAGGATCAGTCAGGGGTCATACAATGAACCTTTGATATATATTTTACTAATTTGGATCAGAGTAATAAAATTAATTTTCTAGTAACACTGGGTAGAATTTTCAGTTAGCCATCAGACAAAGAAATAATGCTTTTGTGATAAAGATCGTAAAAAGGGAACCACATGTGAAGCATGCAGAATTCTCGTAAGTTTAGATTTAACATTCTTAATATTAGGTAATACAAATTGAAACGTAAGCATTAGAACTGTAAGCATGTTGAAGTAATGGAATGATATAGGGCTATAGGTAGTGAGAGAAACAGCTAGAGTGTGCAAAACCCTATAAAGTTATTTTTCCCTATCGTCAATCCTGGAAACTTTAGAGATCCATGTTTGTAAGAATTAAGTAATGATTTTTCAACATGATTGGGATTTTATATGTGGAAAAATTATAGTTTTCATGTAATAATTTTCATGCACTATAGTTATTTACAAAAATGAACTCTTAAAATATGTTAATAACATAATAATCATACATTCATCATAACTAGGTCTAGGGTTGTGAATAGATCTGGATACTAGGTATAGACTTAATTTAATTGATTGAAAATGAATATTTTGGGTAGTACAGTGTAGGACTAAATAATGTAGATTAAAAAAATATGACTGCTTATACATATTTTTTAATTTTTTGTCTGTGCTGGCTAGATTGTTTTGGTGTAATTGTATGCTCTATACCGGCCAGCGAGGCCTTGCAGAGTTGCTGGGTGGTACAGTTCTACAGGCAGCTACTGAGCCCTTGATCACCGGCAAATGGTCGTGCTGTGAGACTGCAAGGCTAGCCCGCCTGCCACATGTCTGGGCATGCATGCTATTTAAGTTATTATACATGTCTAGACTATGTTGCAACCACACATAAGAAATATCCTGCAATTGTGATGGGAGAAACACAAAAAGTATATGTACAACAAACATGTACTTCAACAAGACATTATCACGATGTCTCTAGTTAACAACTAAGCCAAGTATTCCAAGACACAAAAGTACAGTAATATCAGAGGAATGCATATGCTACACCTGTAACCTAAACATTCCTAGTTGAAATTACCGCTCCCAAACCTTTCGATAAGCAAAGACCAGTTCCGTAATTTGTGGAACGGATTTTGTTGTCCTATCTGTGACTGATTTGTGCCCAAATTAGAACGCATGCGCAGAGCTCGCTTTTTTGGTGAACTTTTCCAGGTGGCAGACTTGCATGTGGCGGCATGAACTCGTGTGTATTCAATTTTGCGAACATCTGGGACATACAAAGTGTATTGGTGTGTCAAATAAAACTTTATGACAGCGAACTATCCTTGAATACGTTTTGTTAACCATAATAGTCATAACAAGAAATAATTGCTACTAAAAAATACTTGAGGAAATTAGCATTTCAGCCTTGAAAAAACATAGGTAGCGCAATAAAATCTTTTATGTGTCTGTATTACACTGTTAAAATGTGTGTTATCTGTGATCAACTGAATGGTTGTGACCAGGTTCGAATCCTGATGCTGTGTCATTTTTTTCTATATTTTAAATTCATGAAAAATATGTTATTAATTGTAAGTTGAATAATTGCTTTGATGACTTTTAATATGTAGCTTAGTCCATTGGTTTGATTATTTAATACAAGGTAGGCCTATGGCCCTTATTTTTTACTTACAATAAAAATTAATAATTTAAATACTTTGTAAGGGATAGCCCAATTAATTATTACAGTTATATTTATTACTAATTTTTACACTATAAATTTAATTACTGCATTCAAGATCTCTGTCCACAACAATTAGTCTTAGTTTTACACTGATCATTTAGACATTAACACTTTCCACTGGAGTTTGGCTCAATAATGACTCACTATTCTGTCCACCTCTGTCCGCTACCTTCTCACACTCGCCCACGCTACGCCGCAGCACAGTCCTCAACTATCGCTCGTCGCACCCGACTGACTCGCCAGGCCTTTAATCGCAGGTATTTCCTCCTGATAGGTCCAGTTCACTCACCAAGGGCCCTTCCCCTCTTCACCTTGCTCTCGCTGATCGCACGGGTATCGCCAGTATCACTCCCAAGAGGGAGACTCTCTCCCCTACTCCCAGAACTCTGAACTCCCGCGGAGGCCAGCATCGTTGCTTATATACCCGTGGCATCCTTCTCGAAGGGACGAGAGCAGCTATGACGTGTTGCATCATCCCAGGCCGACTCGACCCCGAAACATGCGGAACAGCAACGCTTATTCACATCACTCTTCCCGGCGGCCTCTGTAAGCCCGGAATGCCCAGGCCGCTAAAGGTGACGGTAGCTCGAGGTGGGACGGTGTGAGGGGTGCAGGGGGGGGGGGGGGGTAGCGAGGACCCGCGTGGCATCAGTGTGGCCGCCAGCCCGTTCCGAACCTGATGCGCGTCGCGGTCTTGTCTCTCACGTTCGTAACAATATACACACACACACACGGTGGTGCTTATTGGCTACCTTACACGAACATCTTGGAATACCATCCTAATAGATTAATTTATAAATTCCGAAATAAATGGAAAACAAGTGGTAAGAAGGTATGTCAGTCAAATGGAAAACAAGTGGCTCTCCTTGCCCTAAGAAGGTATGTCAGTCAAAGTCAAACATCAAGGTCATGCCCATTGTTTTTTCGATAGTGAAGGCATAGTGCTATCAGAGTTTGTTCAAAGGGAAACAACTGTAAACTCCAAATATTACAATGGCGTACTGCAAAGTTTTTGAAATAGTATACGGTGAAAGAGACCAGAAAAATAGGCCAATTACGACAACGTACCATACCCGACCTCGCGTCTGATCTGCGAGTTTTTGGCCGAACAAAAGGTTCCTGTCTGTCCACCTCTGCTTTACTCTCCGGATTTAGCACCATGCAACTTATGGCTCTTCCCAAAAATAAAAACCGTGCTAAAAGGAAAACTTTTGACACTGTTCCGGACATTGAGTGGGCATTGTTTTCTAGAAAGCTACTTATATATGTTCAATTGCAGTGAAATTATAGATAATATATGTAAAGAAATTGTTTGTGTGGATTTTGATCCATTCTCTAAGCCATCCAAAATTTCTTAGCAGGATCTGTTAGTAAAAAATTAAACTATCTTTTTAGCGTTATTATTCCACACTTTAGTTTAATAATATACTTAATCTTATGTTAGCTTTTTATAATCTATGTGTTTGGCTAGGTTTTCACTTTGTCATGTTGAGTCTGGCTTGTCTTTTTTTGTATATGATACTGGCTTGTTGAGGTTTGAAAAAACTGTTTGGCGGGCATTGTAATTAATAAATTAAATTAAAATAAAAGTTATTTTTATTATTAGTATTATTATGTATCAATCCGGTTCTGTTCTGCCCTTTTATAATCCAGCTGGATGGCACACCCTTTAATAATTGCTGCTTTGTAAGAATAGCTTAAGACATTTATTAAGAACTGGAACAGTTTGCCTTTCTTTGATTTTTTGTATTTTCTGAACCCTTCTACTAAATAATTTTCATTGATACTTGGAATTTTGTTTTCATACTACAAGGCAAGGGGAATTGGTTTGTGCCCAGCCTCTGTTGTGAGATGTATTGATTTACTACCCAAATGGTTCGGAGCCTACTTTAATCATGGAGGTCTCGTGGCCTTAGACTAATCTATTTGTAACCTGCCAATATAAAGGCCTACTTTTATTTTTCCTTTTTTTTATCATGTTATCATAAAGAAATAATTTACTAAATTGCTTAGTTTTTTTTACAGATGTAAGTAGTTTGTAAGCTCTCAAATGGATGTAGAGCCTTTTGGCAAAAAGTTATTTTTTACTGGTTGCAGATGACATAGAATGGCCAGCAGAAGAAGACTGGCCAGTGCAGGCAGAAGCCAAAGAAATAATAACTGGCCTGCTGCAGCAGAGTCCCCGAGACAGACTGGGTACAGTGAGTGCACAGGAAGTGAAGGAACACCAATACTTCCACGGGGTTGACTGGAATTCCCTTCTTCGGCAGAAGGCACAATTTGTTCCACAGCTTGATCATGATGAGGATACCAGTTACTTTGACAGTATGTGCTTGACAATGCTGAATAACATGACCTTTATGCCTTTTTTCCCACTTAAACTATTTCTTAGTTATTATATTTTAGTCTTCAGTGTCTTTCAGTTTGATATTCTCTGTAATTTACCAAAATATATATTATATGTACAATGCTGCACTTTTACATATATCTCATATTTGTTAGATAGTCGACATCATCATGGCAGAAGAGTGCTGACAAGCTAAATATAACCAGTGATGAAAATCTTTACATTGATTTCTGTACATTTAGGTTAGTCATTTTCATAAATTGAAATTGAATTTTCAATTAAAGGTGTGCGGCAGAGTGTAAAATGTGAGTGCAAACTTTGCTTTTACTTGTTTTCTTTGCCGTAGGTGAGTGAACAAAACTGACAACATTTTCCTTCACCTGACTTTCTTTTAAACCTATGCAAGATAAGTCAATTTAAAAAAAAAAGTGTTTTTCTTTTTTGGTTGACAAGATTTGTATTGCATTGTATATTTTGTACTTTAAATGGACTAATATCCATGTGAGATCTAAGAAAAAGTGCATATTGCAGAGAAATATAGCTGCAGTCATATTTTGGCAAGTTACATTTGTTAATTTTGTAATATATGTGTGGAGATATATTTTTTTAAAAGAAATAATCTGGTTGGTACAATTTAGACTAGTGATTTGTTAGTGAAATATTTGCTGCATTTACTAATTTAATAATGCTGTATTTATGTACAGTGTAAACTCTATATAACGACACTTAATGGACTGAGCATTTTTCGGCGTTATAGAGAGTGGTCGTTTAATGAAGGGAAATAAAATATATCATTTTACTATTCTATAATAATATGTATTTACTAATATAGTACACATTTTACACACAAACATTAATATTTATACAAATTACAACACTTATTGTGTATAGTCAATTATTTTTTCTTTGTTTTTCCATATTGTAGACACTAGACACGGTAGAGCGGCTAAATCCAAAGCATCTTCCAACATCACTGATCTTTTCTCTTGCCTCTATTGAGCGTATTAAAAAACTTTTTCGTCAATACACAAAGATTTTTGTTTACTCGCCATGTTTACAGTTCGAAAGTCTGTAAGCAACTGCGATAATGATAATGTGTAACAACTTGACAAAAGTCTATTGACCGAGGTTAACGTGTGCAAGTTCATCATACAAAAACAAAAGACAAAATTTCTTAGAATCTCCAGTACGTCAGTCGAAGTAAACACGTGCTAGATAATACAGCAACAAAACAGCAGACAAAATAACGTACACAGTTGCAGTTCTTATCAACTTCGGCAACTTAGAAAGTACTGCTTAATGATTTATAATGCCGTATTGTTGTCGTTAAATAAAGTGAGCGTGGCGCTATATAGAGTGCATTCTTGCATAGAAAACAAGGTAAACAAACCAAAGTCAAGCAATTTCGACGTTTTAAGGAGTTTGTCGTTAAATCGAGTGACGTTATAAACAGTTTACACTGTATGTGTATGTTTTTTCCAATAGTTTATCGAATAATGTTTAGTTTTCTTATGTTAATTTTCAGCTCGTATGGATCGTTACAATCATGAGATTGGAGAAGATACAGATGATACTGATGATTCTCCTTTGTTTGGATCGTTTTCATCGTGTGCACCAAAGTTTCGCAGAGTGCATACCAGAATAGCACCATCTGAGCTAGCAGAAGATGTTTCTTCAAAGAAATCCATTTCTCGCAATGACTCTGGTCAGTCAGATCATTCAGAGTCATCTCCTTCTGTTCTGGATGGTACCACTGACACATCAGAAGTTGAAGCTTCTTACGACAATGGTACTGACAGGACTATAGCCAATCAAAGTACCCCAGAATCGTCTCAGACGGAAAGTGATGATGTGTCACCACAAATTCAGAGGAAACGTCGACTCCACTACAAGGAAACCATTCCACAGTTTTCAATGTCTGTTGAAGAAAATCGCTCAAGGTATTTTTTATGCCATATTTTTTAATATATTTTCTTTATATTTAAAGAGGGTCCTTATTTGGAATTAATAAAATGTTCAGCTAACCCTGTTTCTATGGCATCAAGGTGCTATGATGTTAGAATGGTCAGATCACGCCTATCAAGGTGATCCAAGTTTGATTGGTAGGAGTTGATGGGTTTTCTTGAGGTGCTCTCGTTTTGCCTACCATTGCATTGCGTCACTGCTGTATCTCACCATTTTATCCTTCATCCGTCTGAAGTGACTTCGATTTCACCGAGATATTAAACATTAACTTTTTTTTCTAATTCTATTGCAAAACAAGTGTCTGGCTGTGCTACGGACGTTTATAGTTTCTTGTGGTTGTTAACACCTGCTCTGAATATAAGTAGATATGGAAGGAATTTTCCAAATTAAATGAATTAAATGCTACTGACTAACCATGTATGAAAATACTTTTAATAGTATCCTAGTTCTAAAAAATATTAACTGTACATCTCTTCTAGCAGTACAGAGCTTTAGTAATTGTTCTAGGATGAAACCTAGGGAGAATAATGTTATGTTACAATATCATTTAAAAATTTTAATTTTGACACTTTCTAGGTTTTAAACTGAAGTAATACCTACCACATGTCACTTTCCACACAATATTCTTTCAAGAATGTTCTCAGATAGTGAATATTTGAGGCGATTGGTGCATGGAAAATATTACAACGAAACTAATTTTGCATTACATGTTTATTTTTTATTCTTCTTTTTAAGTGAAAAATATACTTTAGTTATTTTTTAAATATTTTTTTGCTAAGTAATTTTATTGTAAATGTACTTATTTTCTTGCCAAACCTACAATAAAATGAGAAAACTTAAAGAATTTTAATCTTAATTTTTGTTCACATAATGATTGTACAAATAAATAATTGAACCAAGAAACAGCCAAAAAATTAATTTTAGTTGTTAAATTTGCAGTTAAGTTTTGAAAATTTCTATTGTTCATTTCTAGTCTTTTTTAGAAGGTATTTAACAAATGAATTTCAATTAAATTGAAAAGATACTGAAAGACACAAGACTAAGTTATGTATGTATTCTCTTATCCTTTTGGTTTTGACACAATCTGATTCAAAACATGTACACAGGAGTGATAGTTTTAGCACTGCGTGTAAAACTTAAATTGCCAGAAAGAATGTCCCTGCGATGTGGCGCTGAGGCTGACATTCTATCCCTCTACACACCATTCTTCCCCCTTCCCCCTTCCCCCTTCCCCCTTCCCCCTTCCCACTTCTGCCTTCCCCTTCCCCCTTCCACCTTCCCCCTTTCCCCTTCCCCCTTCCCCCTTTCCCCTTCCCACTTCTGCCTTCCCCTTCCCCCTTCCCCCTTCCCCCTCTGCACGCATTCAACCCCCTTCTGCCGACCCGCAGCAGCCGTCCTGAGATCTGCCCGAGTACGTCGTAATGACACTATGACAAAGAATAATGATATTAAAGTTATTAATTTATGAAAGTCCGGCTTAGAGCTTTCATAAACTTCTGACACAAATTTTCCGTAACATTAAACGTATGGTAATTTAAATTTTTCATGTACAAAAATTTTTTTTTTATTTTGTAGCAGGGTAAGAGATATCATTTCATTTAACCTCATTTATGTTACAATATTTAAAATTTAATGTGCCTATATTTCTGTGGACCTTTGCAGGGTTTTTTTTTCTATTCCATTGTGTAACTAGAAAATTAAATATAAAACAATATTCTCAAAGAAAAGTGTTTTAACTTCTCTTCTGCCACTGGTACATCTCACACAATAACCACGTGTTTTAGTGAGTTGCAGTCAAGTAGAAGGTGTGATCAAGTTTGTGGCTGGTGTGATGTCTTATGTAAAAAGATGTACAGGTTATTGAAAAGATAACATCCCTGAATTGTAATTTAGTTACGTTTTTGGTTTATGATTGATCAAATGTTGCAGCACGGACATGGAACATATTAGAGAACCGCCTTCATCCGATGAAAAGTCTTCCAAGCATTCTGAATCTTTTGTGCCACTGCGTATAGCACTGCCAACCAAGCACCGCTCCAGAGCTGTAATTAAAAGTGCATCTGCATCTGGTCTCTCCTTGATGATCCCATCAGGTGTGAATTAAATTTTCAAGATGTCAACTTGTTCATGAAGTAATGAAAGTTCTGCAAAATTAATGACATAAATGCTCATGAAAATCTGTAAACAGTATTGAACATTCCATGCTTTGTTGAAGTTACAAATTTTTTTTCCCTCACAAATACACTTGGTTGTAATGTAATTCTTCTACACATATAGGAAGATTTCAGGATTTGCTTATAAAGTTCAAGGAGACATATATGTCATGAGCTTTGTTAGAGTATGCTAAGTGCAGATTTCTAAGTTAACTTAATTTTTTAGATGAGTTTTATCTATTTATTTTTTTTATCTTTAAGTATAATCAAATCATGTGGCTGCAAGTATTATTTGCATTTCTACAACTTATCCTGTTCTTGATTGATTGCAAGTTGATATTTGGAAATTGTAAAATGGGTTTGAGTTTTTTTTTGTTGTTGTTCAAAACATAACCAATAAACCTTTTTGTTTAGTGTTGATAAATCATAAATTTTCTGAAACACGATGTTATTGTAAATTAGCTGTTAGACGTATCTAGTTGTAGTTAGTATATATTATAATCTTATTCAATATTTTTTAGTAAAGGTGGATTGTGTTTCTAGGTCTTTTTTCCTTGCATAGTATTGTCAACTATTCAATAGTGACATGCACAGTTTAAATGCAGTGGTGGTTACTGGTTAATGCATTGGATCCCACTTGCACTTGAACCCATTATCTAACAGTGTAAATCAGTGATCAAGAAATGTAGTTAAATAGCCTTAGCATATCATCTTATTTTGTGTCTAATGTGTGTTAAATGTGGGAGCATGCAGTATCGCCTCAGTTGCACGTGATGTAAGATGAGCAGATGATAAGTCGCTCTAGGTGGTAGGGATATCCTCACAAGTTAATATCACTGGATCACAGTTCAGTTGAGTGCAGAGCTAGGCATGCAGCCAGGAATGTGTCCTTATGTTTGTTTCATTTTCACTTGTTCTATGATGTTTAACTAGCCTATTGTGAAATGGCCTTTGTTCAATAATGTAACTTGGGAGCCATGTATTTTAATAATTTCTATTGCAATATGAAGACCCCATATGACCTTAAATAGATTAAAAAATTTTTATAAAATACTTTTACAAGTTTTATAGTTTGATATTTCAAAAGTGTAAATAAATCAAACTGGTGTACCATTTGCACAACTTAGCATAGTTAAAATAACAAAATAAAAACCAGATAATGGTTAATGATATTTGTGAGCCAATATCTTGAATCTTTTGATTCAAAGAGGGTAAATGATAAATTGAGTTTAATAAGTTTTTGTAGTGATGGGTCGAGACTCGAAAAATCGAGCGAGTCGAGTCGAGCCGGCGAAACTAAACTCGACTCAAAAACCGAGTTGATTAAGATCGTGTCCTCGAGTCTCGTCAAAGTTTAGTTTTTGGCTCGACTATAATGTTGCACAATTTCCAATAGTGAAGGTAGGTACTTATCCGAAACCATGCACTTTAAAATAAAATATAATGTATTATTTAGGCCTACCTAGTGGAAAACCTCTGATCCAACACTGAAAACCTTGAAAACGAAGTCAGAAGATTATTTATTTTTGATTGTGTGTAACCGCAAACAGTGTATCCCATCCTTCAATATGCACTTAATATTTATAACTGCAACAAAATACCTTTATTTAACTATAACAGAATTTAAAAAATGTTCTCTAGATTCAGTCATGAACAAGACCACGTTAATATTTGGGCAGCTTTGGAAGTAAATAATATTTACTACTAAACACTAGATAGCCGCCATTTTAACTCCGGGCCAATGGCCTATGTAAGTCATCATACAGCCAGGGAATGTTGCCACTTTGGCAAATTGATATCAACAATAATTGAAATCTCCAACCAGTTTTCCATGGCCGAACGGAAAATTGAGGCTACTGAAGTTTATGTTTACACTTGAGTTTGCTTCGCCGGCGTCGTATTAATCATAAACGGTTTAGTATTAGTGGAATAGATATGTTTGTACGGCCTGGGACGTCAAAAAGTGACGAATAGAAATCAAAAGCAGAGATTTGGGGATTTTTTGAAAAATTTGATCATCAGACAGCTAAATGCAAGTGCTGCAAAAAATACAAGACTCAGTCATCATCAAATTCACGTCTGATTCGTCACTTGGATGTGCATTTTCACTTAAAGCGTCAGTATGAAGATTAAAAAAAAATACAAAAATCAAAATGTGTAGGGAAACCTTCAATAATTCAAAGTTTTCATATTTAATTACATATATTATATTGAGAAATATTTAACTTATATTTATTTCGCTCATCATTCTGCCACTTGAACCTCGCTAAGTTTGACTCATCTCAACAAATTTCCATGAGTTCGGCTCGAGATCGACTCGAAGACAAATTTCTATGAGTTCGACTCGAGCTCGACTCGAAGATAAATTTCTTTGTTTAACTCGAACTCGACTCAATGCTGAAATAGGGTGACTCGACCCATCACTAAGTTTTTGGATCCCTATTTCATTTCTTTTATCTCAAAATAAAAGATGAAAGGTATAAAGAGGGGTAAATGCATTTTATTTCTATTCTTAAAGTTTGCCTTTAAAAAATTTTGGAATTTTGCCAGCAACTTTACAGTGTTATTGCATGATATTAAGCCATTACTAGCAATGGTTTCACTAAATAGTTTATTCTGGGCCACAGATATATAATTGTGTATTTTTTTGTTGCTACAAAGTCAAATTGCATAGTGGAAAAAGAGTTGACTCATATTCAAGATGACCTAGGTTAATATCCTGCTCCAGCCATCATGATATTGATTTTTCATGTTTCCTGTTATCACTTCAGGCAAATGCTGGGATTATTTTTTTTTTATCAAAGCTATAATTATAAGGCTTACAGATGCACATATTATGTTTTTAAAAGCATAGATTAAAATTTATCTAATTTTGTACAATTTTTTTTTACATTAAAAATACATCTCTTTATGGCTACTAGCTCGTTGCCCGTAAATGTGGCCGTACTTGTGGTTAGGATGAAATATTCATTCCTCGCCACTTTCACTCCCACAGCAGTTTGAATGATTTAAACACGTAACCAGAATTAAATAGTCAGTGATGGCAAACGACAACGTCTCCAGGTTCGCGCTCTGCCTGTCTTGTCGGTTGATGATGAACTGGGTCAGATACTGGACAATGGCGACTGACTAGCACCCCCTTGCAATTACTGTTACAATTATTTAAATTTGTGCCACTTGCTTCTGAGAAATAATACATACTTAATTCAGGATACATTATTACATAAAAATAAATCTTAATAATACCAGTTATTAATTAAAAGTTAAAAAGAAATTCTGCTTCGGGAATCCTCTGCTTCCATTCGGAAATGTATGGGAAATGGCCTCATTGCAAAACCATTTACTGCGAAAGGAGGGGAGGGAGCTATGGCCATGGGGAAGGGGAAATGAACTGTCGCTAACCGGCGGTTGGAATTTCAAACTCTGCTGACTGCCCCTTGCTGCCTACACAACTGCTTGAGCTTGACTCAGTTTTTAAAAACTTACATCAACTGAAAAATAATCATTTGACAGAAATATTTTGACTGAAGGTGCTATTACTGAACTCGGCTTGACTTGGCTGGAGCTGGCGTAGTTTAATTATTCTTTGTGTATTAATTATTTGGCGTCTATAACATTCTAAATTCTTCATGATTCAGGGGCATGGGCATTTTTAGGCTGAAGTCTGTTGACCATGTTCACGAGTGAGTTCATCTGTGTTCATGGCCTGAAACAATTTTAACATTTTCCACTGCCAAATTTTAATCTTTATAATAGTTTTGAATGATGAGAAACAATAAATTTTGAATTGTGTTTTTTAAGGACTGCAACCTCTCAACAAATACTTTCTTTTTGGGCAATAATTGTAAATTTATTGCATCATTCGCTGGTGGTGTCCTTATCACCCAAGGAGTCTACAATTTATTGTCCTAATAACTTTATCATCATCATCATCATCATCAGTTATCATAATTCATCCTTCATTTATTCATAATTTATTCCTTTATTATTAATTCATTCTTTTTATCATTTATCTATAACCATCACCCATTTTCATCCCTTACATATCATCCATCATAATCTCGTTGAGCTGAAAAAAGACAGTAAGTTAGGGGAGTGTAGCATTACAATAGTGTCAGTGCATTGTTATTCTCTTATTAATAATGAATTGGTATAAATAGTAAAGTCAGAGATGTATTTATTGGAGACCTGCAAAATTCGCGGATTTATTCGGTGATAGGCTAGAATTCAAACACATATACCTCTTAGATAATTTTGCTATTGGCTTACTGTTTATCTGGACGAATCTCAACCAGTTATAAACCCTCAACCAAAAGAAGGATCGAATCACAGACAAACCAGCTGAGACGACTTACAAGTTGGCAGCCAATGAACTTGCGTTATTTGCCCGATTGTACAGGGGTATGTGCAGTCTATCCTGAAGGCCATCGAAACCGCGAATTTTGCAGGTCTCTAGTCATTATGTATTAAGCTATATTGCTTGGCCTAGTTTTAAAGAGCAGTATATAGGCATGTAATAGACTTGTAACAATATAGGTAAAATATAATTTTGCTTAATTTCTTTATAAAGCAATAACATATTTTTAAGTAAGCCTTTTTTTGTTGAGATATAAGAACATTGATAATATTAAAAGTATAGCTAAATTTTAAAAAAAGATAACATTGGAATTTTCACATAACATGATATTTATTATCTGTATTTCTTTTATATTCCTTTTTTTAATAGTTTGTCGGGAGAGAGTTTTTCTTGTTACTTTCAGATGATTCTCCTCCACAGCCAGTACAGTCGCCTGGCGGCTCAAGCACTGCCAGCTCCCGGGACACGTCTCCGTGTCGGGAACTGTCTCCTCTTGTAGCCAATCTCAATCCTCCAATTATAATTAGGCGGGGACCGTGTGGCTTTGGCTTCACCATTCATACTATTCGAGTATACTTTGGTGATACAGATTTCTATACCATGCAACACTTGGTGATGGTAAGATATGATTATTTTTCATATATGTAAAACATGTATCATTTGCTGTTTAACTATCGTTGTGTTTCATACAGTAATGAATTATAAGCTCTATGGTTATAGGTATTTGAGAGTTTTAAAGTGTTATATTAAAATTACACGCACATTTTCTAAAACCTAATACATATTAACTTTGCAAAATCTTGCTGTCCTTAAGTATATCAATTTGAACCATGTTTTCTAACATTCAATCATTATTTTGTAACCCTACTACAGCATTATTTTCATGTCTGATAATAACAATATAAAGTCCATTATATAATTAAGTTTTTGTTAATTTCAATTTTTTTACTGACTAACATGCCAAATATAAAATTTCAAATCATGAGTTGATTAAACTACACAGCTTGGATAAATAATAACATTGGTCAGTAGGAGGAAGCATGTTTTGAGCAGTGAGTAGAAAATATGCTTAGTTTAAAAGCTAGTCATGGTTATCTGTCTAAAAAGCTAAATTAATTCATATTTCATGACTATTAAATAGCTTAAATTTACGTCATTGTATTAACAGTTGCACCATTCATTGTTAGGAACTACTGAACTTATCTGCAATTTAAAGAGATAATCATATCCTATGGAAGGGCCAGTTAAGTTGTGACATTGCAAAGGGTCACAACTCCTACCTCATTTTGGTATATATTTTTTTTGTAGTTGAGACATTTTATTGACTAGTGTTGAGGTTTGATATATGGTAGCAGAATATGTATTTACAGATGTGTTTTCATCACTAGATTAAGTTACTAATCCTAGGATGCATTTAAAGTGATTTGTTTTTTTATCTTATTTTCTATATTTCCTTTATTTACCAATGCCTGGGAACCATGATTCTTCTAGAATGATCTAAAAAAAAATGAATGTTTTATTAGTAACAATAGTGTTATAACGGTGAATTAGACATTCCCGTGGATTATCCTGTGTGTTAAAAAGAAACAGAGAATTATAAATCCTTAGGTATATGTATTTATATACTTTTCATGTATTGTAACTTGTGCCAGAATTGGCTGATTTTTTTTAAAGATGTTTTGTGATTAGTTGTTAGGGACATGCGACCACCTGCCTTCTTCGTGCTTTAATTGTTCACTCGTCATGTTACTGAAAGATGTCAGGTAGTGATACTCAACATTATCTAAATGTAGTGTGAAGAAAGTAAATTTTACTGTTGTGGTCCAGGCGACATAGATCAAGTAACCATTTTGGAACTTTTTATTAGAATTTTAGAATTAGTTGACCACAGTCGTCTGTAAAAACCCACAATGAGACAAACATGATTCGTTTCATCACCGTTTCAAGGACAGAGTCCTTTGGTTGTACTGGGCGTCGTAAGGAACCAGAGAAATTAATACCAGTAACAGGTAATCTTAGTTTCATCGTACATTTGGGTACTATTGAAAAGTAAATTATTTTAGAAGCAGCAAACTTTGTTTTGTGATGTTTTTGTGAATATTCTACTATAACAGTGTCGTGGTCAGAAGAACTCTCAGTCAGGAAGAATAACACAGTTAAGACTAGTAAATGTTTTTTGAGAGTGTACATGTCTTTCATAAATCATTGAGAAGTTTTAATTATGAAACTTAAACATTATTTTGGAACCAAGCAAAATATTTGTCTGTATGTAACAGTATTGGATCATTATCATTAGCAGGCCATGGTCTGGCCTGTCACAGAGTATTACCGTTTTAGTAGCTGCACACTGTTATATTATGTTCCATGAATGCATGGAATGTGTTTGTGAGTTTGACAGTTGTAACTTAATACCTTTATCGTAAATAAAAAAATTAGGATATATGTTTTCGTGATGTCATGTGCGAAGTTATATATATTTTTTATTTAACAGATTTACCGCATAAACTAGAGTATGGGCCAAGATTTTTAGTCACAAAATGAAAACAGGGGTCGGTCTGAAATCGTACCCCAAGAAAAATTCAGGTAGACTATAAAAAAAATGGAAAATGTACTTGACCGCCCTTAAAACAGTGTTAAAATACAGTAGAACCCTGTTATAATGAATCTGAAGGGACTAGTTTATATGTTCACTATAGAGGGGAAACTTTATATCTGGGAAAACTTTTATATTGGCAATACATACTCAAAAGCATAATCTTAACTAACTACACATAGGCCTAAGCCAAGAAAAGAACGAATGAAAATACTCAAAGCAACAGTTTTATGAGCAAATGCAGATATTATTTTTAATACACTACACATGTACAAACTTTCTATTAATGGTTCTTCGACATCGGCGTATTTTCCTTTTTTCAGGCGTTTAATACTCTGTGACGTATTCGCAGCTTGAGAAAGAAGATTGTTCAGCTTGTTTTATATTGTATTTAATGTGGATGTTGCAATTCCCAGTTCCTTTGATATTAACACGTGCGGGACAGTGGGGTTGGAGTCTACCTTTTTAATAATGTCCACTTTATCTCGCACAGATAATGCCTTACATTTTTTAACGCGTTTTTCACCCTTTTTTATGTTCGTATTTCTTATTGAAGCACATTTGCAGCTTAATAACACGAAATTCTTTTTACCGTCAAAAGTAAATAAACGAAAAATAACGAGTCTGGCGCATCAAAGATCACTACATATCATTTAGTATCGCAGTTGCTAAAGCTGGAACGAAAATTTCTTACTTTCTATGGAAAAATTTAGCCCACAGAGTTCTATATAATGGTAGTCTTAAAAACCTTACTCGATCAAAATGTCCGAAACGTGAACGATAAAAATGAGACGTAAAAATATTGAATTTGCTGCTATAATGTACATACGTATTTGTGTGGCTGTAATTTATGTTAAATTTTGATAACTTATTAAATGTACACGCGTTCGCCCATTCTTTAACTATGCAGGGAAAACTATTTTTTATTTTCACCAAACTGAGCACCATTTCTGGCTACACGTAGTCTACCGAGGCCACGCGATTACGACTTGTTTATATTATGAACAGTGGACAATGGAGTAGAGGTGGGTTGGGACAGCAATTTTCGGTATCAGTCCCAACCTGATACTGATACAGTGATGTACCTAGGTACAAGTCTCTGATACTTCTGTATCAGACGGTCCCAGGAGGCAACAAAGCTCCGCGTACGCAGACCGTGCGACCGGAAGGAGAATCTGATACATTATTTATCACGCCCGGTAATTCTCTACCTCTGTTACTCTCATGCCCGCCTGATACAGCCAGTATCAATCAGTTCAACATTCACTGCAGTTCGTCCTGGCCGTGTATCACCATGTACATTGTTGCCGGCTGTCATGCTTTGTAGTTAGTATCTTTATAGTGAAATAAGGAATGGATAAGTGCACGAAAAAGACTTCATTTGTATGGAATTTTTTCACGGAAAATAATGAGTTTGCTAATTGTAATTTGTGTAAACAAAAACTGAGTTATAAATCATCGACTAATCTGAAGAAACATTTGAAAAAACATTGATATAGTATGCTCACTAATGTACCTAACTTTTTTTTATTTTTTATTTTTGATAAAATCGTGAATTTTTAATGTATAAAAAAATGTTACTAATTGTTTTCGAAAAAAGAAAGTCCATATGTTGATTACATCTGTTATTAGTGTCAACTGAGAATTTATTTGCATTTTCATAGCTGTTAGGTGCACAAATATAAATATTATATCTTGTATTAATGTACTTTTTAATATTAAAATTTCATTAGTTTTATTATTGAACGAGACGGTGCACGCACTGCGCACTGAGCGTACTTTGAAGTAGGAAAATAAACAAAACGACTTGTAACCAGGGCTGCCACTCTGATATTCATGAAAAACCTAGATAACCTACAAAAAAACCCAGACACATGGGTAAAAAACCCAGATGCGTCTAAAATGCTATCGTTGAAAATGTTTGCGTACTAATTCAAAAATATAAACATAACTGGTTTTAATATAAAACAATTAATTACCTTACAAGACTGAAAACGGTTAAATACAACCAATACAAGAAAATTACACTGCAGCAAAATGGCTGTATAAGTAATTCTTGGACCAGACATATCATAAAAAAACCTACAAATATATACATGACAAAACAAACACCATCACTGCATCCTTTAAACCGGTAATTGTTTTTATAAAACTGCATCATGTACGTTAGTCTTTATTCAGAGTCTGATTCTACAAGATTGGTTTGAAGGTTAATTGTTGCATTGGTTTTGTGTTCTGCAAGCCTCTTTGAAGAATGTGTCTAATTTAATATTCGACTTAGCTTCTTGAAAACTAGTTTTGTGTTTATATGTATTTTTGTGTGTGAAACACATAGACTTGTTTGCATTTATCAAACAGATATTGCAACAGATACAGTAGCTACTACCTTTATTATTGTTTTAGGTATAAAAATAATTAAAATTATAAAAAACCTAGAATTGTTGGAATTCATTATTTAAAAACCCAGAAACCCAAACACCATTGGAAAAACCCAGATCTGGGTGGAAAAACCCATGAGTGGCAGCCCTGCTTGTAACAATATCGCTTTGCGCCTCTCCTTCAAGGCTTCAACGCCTTCCCCTGCGCTTCCTCCCCTACATTCTTTCCCTTCTTTATCCCTTATTCGTCGTTCCTGCTCCCTCCCCTTTCACAAGCTCCGCCCAAGTGACCGTCATCTGCGATCGTGTACTGTATTCATTGGCCGAGGTGTTGTTCCAGCTGAATTCTGAACTGATACTAAAGTCTCTGATACTTTTCAAGTGTACTCGTTTGCCGTTCCTGATACAGGCGCGTATCAGTGCCAAAGTATCAGGTTGATACTTTTCGACCCACCTCTACAATGGAGTAGCATATTGGGGAGAAAAACGTTAATGTGATCCAGAATAGACGTTTTGTAAAAATACTTGTAATTATATGAAAATATTTGAGATAAATGTGCATTATGTCGGCAAAATTTGTTCGTGGTACACGGGAAAACGTATCAACATTGACAAAAGTTGTGCGCTATATCCAATAAATTAATACATAACCTCACATCATTTTGCCGGGACCGAGACGGAAATTCACTATAAACGGGAATTCATTATAGGCGGGTTCACTATAAACGGGTTCTACTGTAATTTGTTACATTGTGTTACCATGTGACTTGACCTTTATTTAATATATTTCAGTGAAATCTTTTTCCATATGCGCATATTTTTTCTTCGTCAACAAACTGGAAAAAATGTAAACAGAATATTTGGTTGCAAGATAACCAACCTACAAAGAATTTATGGTGCAGGGTGTGTTCCATTGCTTATAACTGCATGCAAATATGAAAAAAAAAGTACATACAAGGTTTTATCTATATTAGCTGAAGGAACCTATGCATGTTGGTGTGCTTGTTTACACGCCAAAATATTTTCCTTCTGACATTATCTTCAATGTTATGTTAAACACGTTGCGCAAAACAGATTTTATGTTTAAGTTTTTTGTAGGATATACAATTATCTACACATTATTTGTGATTGACTCAAAAAATGTCATATCTGCATCTCAGGTTTCAAAACAAGGAAGAAACACTTCTAACAGTTAGGACTGTGTGAATATTCAAATTTTCTTATATCAAAACAAATAGTTTATTATTCATATTTGATTCACTTTCAAATACAGACACTTAAAAAAAATTAATATTCAGTCTTTTACGAATACGGCTGTACGGGATCTCGAAAGTTAAGAAAAATTTAAGGATCATAGAAGATTTTCTAGTCGGGTGGGCACAAAATTTCCACAGGATATTCATAATGTTTTAGGGTTATTTATGTGTGGTTTTTTGCTACATCTGGCCAAATAAATTTTGAGAAGACTTTTAAGCAGTATTGGACACAGTAATTCGGAACCATTACTAACACCCACATAATCAACTGAAGTATTTTACAGGGAAGGGAGTCCAGCAGGATGTTCAAAATAGATTATAACTGGCAGCATACTGATAATGATAAATACGTGTCCATAAAAAGCAAAACACTGTGTGGGAGTTAAAGTTAACAGTTTTCATATCAGAGGGTAGAAACACAGTATGCCAACTCTGTGATTAGTTTCGTTCAGAATGGGACGGCTAAGAGAAAAAACTTGCATGGATCTCATGGTAAACATCTGGTCGCATACTCGCAGCAAAGACTCCTAAAGCCTAACAACTTTTGACAACTTTTTCTGGTAGATAATACACAGTGATTGACGATCGGATACAGGCCCACACTCAAACTTCTAGCGAAGTGACAGCTCAGGCAATGATCTTGTCACGTGTGGCCAAAAAAAAATTACATTAAGAGGGAGAAAAAACTTCTCTCTTACCAAGCACAGGAAAAGAGGGGAACATTATTAGCAGCTATTGTGTTCCTATACTTTAGTTAAAACAAGCCTAAAAATATAATCCATTAATGTTAATCTATGTTAATATAAAAAATTATTTATTTTCAAATAGTGAAAATTTCAAAAAAAGTTTTAATTTTTCTTAGACCTACATTATATTTAACTATAGATTAAAACTGCTCACTGTACATTCTTTTTAAACCCATCCTCTTGAAGTTTCTTCACACATACTGCAATTGCAATACATATTCACTTATTTTGCAGATCCTATTTTGATAACAATGGAAAATAATTATTTATATTTACCTTTCTAAATTTGAATATTTCAACAAAATTGTACCTATAGTAATTGTAGCTGACTTAACCAAACCAACCTTTCACGTCATTATTATTTATCTAATTTCCCAGAAGCCACTACACTACACATTTACTTTATCTTTCAATATGTATTTGTTGTATATGAAAAAAAAATTTAGTTGGATTCTAATTCTTACTATTGGAATTTGATATTTGGATTCAAAAATAATTTTATATTCATATTTGTATTTAACTTAAAAAAACAACTGATATTCGCACAGGCCTACTAAGAGTAATTACAACCTCAAATTTGTACACTATGTCAAACAGATTAACAACTTTACAGCAGCACACCAATAGAGATTCTGTGAGAATAATATGCGTTGGCGAAAAATTTATTAAAACGAGCTGGTGAAAGTGATTGTGATGTAGAAGAAAAATAAATTTATAATTTTTTTGGGAAGGGAAGGTCCAAACGTAGGGTTCGGCATTAATTTGAGGTTGACCTCTATTAGGATTTACACAGTAATATTTCCTCATATCTTATATCATGCATTTTTGAACTGTGTTATTATGAATGCATGTTTTTTTTTTTCCATTTCAGGCTGTGGAGAAAGGCAGTCCTGCATTTGAGTCCGGTGTCCGACCAGGAGATCTCATTACTTACATAAATGGAGAAGCAGTGCAGGGACTGTACCATACCCAGGTGTTGCACTTGCTGCTCTCGGGTGGTGACCATGTAACATTGCGGTTTACTCCGCTCGAGAATACGTCAATCAGGACTGGTGGGCGTAAGCATGAACTGTGGCAGAGTAAACTAGCAAGAAGGAATGTACATCGGCAGCGTAGACAGAAGAGGGACCACACAGATAAACGAAGGAAGTCATCTCTCTTTAGGCGGATAAGCAGTAAACGTGCCACAGTAGAAATGCAACAGCAAGTAAGATATATTTGTAAATATATGAATGGTTTTTATTTTATTTCAAATTTATCATGCGACCTTCCGCAAAGATATTAGGTGACCTACATTACGTTTGGCAGTAAAAAGTATTGCTTCATAATTGGTGGAAGTTTAAGTCCACCAAAGTCTGTAATTACAATAAATGTATTCTATATGTGCCCTGTTCCAATTTTGTTTATTATATTTGCTTGTACACATTAAGTCTTTCTTTTATACAGATTGCAAATTTTCAACAAAGGTGTATATCGAAAATTCTTCTCAAAATTATCCGTCTTGTTATTTATCTGAAAATTGTGCATACCATATTGTTTTTATTTATTTTTTAAAATTCAAAATTCATTTATTTCTAACAAGTCTGTCAACATTTGCATAACTTTTGAGATAGGCACAATATAAAACCAAACATTCAATGGATAAACATAGCACTAATTGATAGGACTAACAAAAATTAACGAGACTATACATAAGGTAGGCACTACGTACAGGTAAGCATTTCACACAATTCTGGCTCTACATACAAGGCAAGCACCACACACACGGCAGGCACTACCTACTACGCAGGACAAGCCAGACTCGCAGGAGTCGCAACTAAGGAAAAACAAAATAACAGTCTAGGGATGGGAAAACCGATTCCCAATTTCATCGATACCTACCGATTCTACTTAAATAATCGTTAATCGAGAATCGATGATAAAAGTCGATTCCCGCATGTAGCAAAACAAATCATTTCACAACATTGCAAATCTGTCAGATACAATTATTTAATGACTCTTTGAGTGGGGTTATGACTGACTAGACGCATATATAACAGTCATATTTCCCCAAATAAACAATATCTAAAACTTGGGTCGATGTTATACACAGGTCAAAGTACAAAAATTATCACTGCGTATTAGAAGGGGCCTGTTCTTTTCGCGATCGTGATTAAACGACGATAAACGCGAAATCACCGTAAAATACAGTTTTTACCTGAAATCGCCACAACACAGCGTTTTTCCACGAAATTTAGTATTAAAACGCGAAATCGCAATGTTTTTACGGGAAATTTAAATACTGGGTAAAAGATTTGTCTCGTCACTGGTAAACAAACACCACAACATGGCCGCCACTGAACATTAATCATAAATGCACTAAAGCAAACAAAAGCTTACACACGCTCACGTTATAATGTTAAACCCAAAAATATACTGTAAAAATACGCAAAACTACAGCGTTTATTTTCCTTTCCGGCATAATGTTTGGATAGATAAGACAAACAGGCGAAGTTTGAAAGTCCACGCACACTGCTCGGGGCACTGGCGTCAGCTTGGAACAGCGACACCAAATAAATACAAAAGCAAGCAGATGATTGGGCGAACGGTGTTTGGAACAGCCTTACGTGAGTGGCCATACCACGTCAGCCGGGGGCGCTGGCATATAGTTGGAACAGCGTTCGTAGTATCAAGCAGATTATCGGGCGAACCATACTACTTCGTCACCCAGCCGTACGAGGCAGCACAACCATTTTAAATCGCGCAAAAAAGCGGAAAAATGTAAACAAACATTAATTTTAAAATGGTGTGACGATGATGATTAGTTGATCAGTGTTTTATAGATTTTGTTGGGTCGTTACCACAATGCCGAAATAACAACGAATGAATTTGTGTTTCTTAAATGTAACTTAACGCCGAAATACCACAATCAAGTACAACACTTTCATTTGCTAGTTCTCTAGTTGTTGCTTAATTTTGTTACTGTTTCATTTTACAAATTTTTTAGTTAATTTGTACCCTTCTCTAAGTTAGGCAAGTTGTATGAACGAAAATAATTTATACTGCTCAAGGAAAGCTTAAAAATTTTTTTTTATAGTTTATTACGTATTACAAAACAAATTTTAGATTAGTTTGACCCCTTTGACATATGAGCCATTAACTTCTAATGATGTAAACATTTATATGAGTTAATGTTAATAACTTAGTTGTGTACTCAAATTTGATAAACATGAATTTATGATGTATGCTACATCATATATGTATTGAAAGCTGAAAAAAAAATGTTGCAAATAGAATTTGAATTATTAAATATTAAGTTAACTAGGTGAGTATTGAGTATCGAGAATCGAAGGATTTTTTAAGGAATCGATAATCGGGTATCGGAATCAAAAATTTTGGAATCGTCCCATCCCTAAATAACACATAAACACTTAAATATTAATGTTTTAGTTTTGTAAATCACGTTCTTGTAAATAGTAAAACTCTCTTGCCAGGTATCATGTTTATTTTCTGATTGTTGTAATCTTCACTCTTGTTTTTTTTTTTTTTTTTTTTTTTTTGTGTCCAAACAGCTTCAAATTTGGCCAGTATTGACGACATATGAAACAAATAATTTACAAAGTTGCAAGTTGAGGTCATCGTGTAGGGTACTTAGCAGTTATTGTACTTTTTTGAGTGTTAAGACATCTCAGAGTTTGGAATCGACTGATTCTATCAGTTCCGATAGAATCGTAGGATTCAGAATCCAATAGTTGTGGAATCAGCGGTGGTTGATTTTTTTCTTATAGCAAAGCTTTGAGATTACTTGTATGAAATTATTTTAATTGGGTTATGATAGTCTATTTGCCAATAACTTCTATTAACATTTACATCAAATTAATCTAGGCATTTCCAGTTTGTCAATATTTTTTAATTACCGTATTCACCCGAAAATAAGACGACCCTGGATGTAAGATGACCCCCCCAATTATGAAAACATGTTCCAGGAAAAATTATAAACTCACAATCTTAGCTTCTTTCTTTTGGTGCCATTGCCTGGATTCACAAGAAAATATTGATATAAGCAATATCTACAAATATTTCTAAAATTGTCTTCTACAAATAACATCACACATTTAAAACACTGAATTAAGTTATTTCAACTGCTTTTTTTTCTTTCCAGTTTCAGTTAATTACATTACACATTTTCCTTTTCTCCATTTTCACTATGATGATCATCACTTTCACTGTCTTCATCCACGTGGTCAGCCATAACGATTACCGAATGTAAAAACAATTTTTTTTTTTTTTTTTTTTTGTTTGAATGGTTAACGGCTTTCGCCCACAACCAGAACTAAATCATTCCAATCTTTATCATTTCGTAGCAATCAAATCTCTTACTGTAAATTTTAACACCCATGCCTTACCCGGGACTCGAACCCAGAACCCCTCGCACCGTAAGCCGGTGTGCATCCGACTACGCTACGGAGGTCGGAACAAAACAACTTTGTCACAAATAAACAATGCAATTTCCATTCACCATAGATAAATATGTATCGTTAACATATGCCACTTCAAAGATAAAATACACGAAGTATGTTCCATATTGATGGGACTACTGATCTTTCGCTTTGCAATGTTGGCAGCCTTGAACATGGCTATAGCATGCAGCAGAGAAAGTGTCGTGTTATCTATGAGCACGGCTATTGTTTACTTAGCTGCTGATCGTTGCTTAGCTGGAGTAACATTACAGCATTTTTAATGAGGAAGTTATGGAAAACATGAAGTGCTGCAATATTTGGCGTATGGGAAACCCATTGTTTGTGTGATATTGGAAGCTATTGATAAATAAATAAATAAATAAATAAATAAACAAACTTTGTTATTATAGGTAGGTTATACAACAAAACGATCTTCAAAAAAAAGTTTGATCTCGGTTGTTAGACGACCCCCAATTTTTGGAATCCTCTAGAAGGAAAAAACTATTGTCTTATTTTCGGGTGAATACGGTAATAGTGTTTTTAACTTAAATTATGGTTTTTGCTGATTAATCAGGGTGCTGAACCAGTTATAGTAGTCTTGTTAAATTTAAAATACAATGATTTCAGTTTAGTGTCCAATTGAAACTGCATTGGCAAGTGATTTTTATTTTAATCTGTAGTGCTTGGGTAAATGTAATTTTGTTGCACTATCAGGGTGGCCACTCACCGGGAAAACCGGTATTTATCAGGGAAATCACGTTGATCGGGAATTATCAGGGAAATGTCGGGGAATTTTTTTAATAACCAGGAATTTTTTGTGTCATGTATATTTCCGCAAAGCTGCCAACCATTACGGATTTTTCGTAATTATTACGGATTTAACACGGAATTACGGAACATTGCTGGTTTATTACGGAAACGAGGCTTTGTGCTGCTGGGTAACGGAAAAAAATTCCGTTTCTGGTGTGCGTGTTTCGTGAACGCAGTTCAAAATACGGGAAGCCTACAACTCACGTAGTTTCGGTTCCCTACCACGTTCGTGCAACTTCGGATTTCTCTCAAAAATTGAAATTAAAAAAAATCGAAGGGTTAGGTTAGGTTAGGTCAGTCACAACATGCTTGTTTTCATTGGAAACTTCTGATTTAGCGGCTGAAATGGCGTTAATACCAAAACGCAAAACTTCGGAAATCTTCGGAAATTCTTGCAGGGAACCGAAACTATGTGAGTTGTAGGCTTCCCTTCGAATACATAAATGTGCGCATGTACTGTCGAAATAAGTAGATCAATTCTTGTATTTTGTAATAGAAATGGTACGGTATTACGTCCGCTGTACGATACAACTAGTACATATTCTCGGACTTTTCGTTTGTTAGCTACTTACATCACGATAATTTTTGTACGGTACTTTGGCTAACCTGTGTTGTGTTAATTACTTTCTTGAAAGCCATTTTTTTTAAATCAAAGTGTCTTTGTCGTGTCTACAGACGTGAAACCATTTTATGTTGTTCGATAGTTTTGTGTTCTTCAGTGCCGGTTGTAGAAATGAAGCGTATGACAGAACAATGTGTATCTGGGGCAAAAAAAAAAGAACGTTATTCTTCAGAACTTTCGACAAAACTATTCAAAAGAATGGCCTTTGTCATCTTCAAATGTTTTGGAACGCCACACATTTTGTAATGTATGCACGTGTAACTTTTCGATTGCACATGGTGGAAGGGATGACTGTAGACGGCATATTGAATCAAAGAAACATGCAGAACATTTTAAAGCCGTGACGAGCAATAAATCTATATCATCGTTTTTCGCTACATCTGAAGAAATGAAAGTAACAAACGCAGAGTTATTGTTTACAAGTTTTTTGGTAGAACACAATTTACCGATAGCAGTAGCCGATCATTCGGGTAATTTGTATAGAGCTATGTTTCCGGACTCAAAAAGTGCACAGAAATACAGCTGTGCGAGAACAAAAACATCTGCCTTATTGGAATATATGGCTGGTGAAACTAAATTGAAACTGTTGAATCTTTAGTAAGTGGACCATTTGCTTTAGCTACAGATGGGAGTACTGATTGTAATGCAGTGAAGATTTATCCATTAGTTGTTTCATTTTTAAATCAAACACAAGGTAAAATTTGCACTGTACTGTTATCCCTTGTTGAGAGTACTAAGGCTAAGAATATTTCACAACTAGAAATGTTACACTTCAAAAATGAATGTAAGAACAGTTATCAAAAGTTGTGTGAAAAAATGTTTGAGCGCTCGCCACTGAAATACCCCATTACTAGGGACTGGAAAAATTTGCGGGTTCAATGACCTGTAGGATGAACTCCATAGTTCTGCGTACTCTCGGTCAAATGCCACCCACTCATTGGCTGCTGTCTTGTGAGATGTCCCAACGTAGCAGCCTGAGATTCGATAAAGCTTTGGTCGGGTGTTTCTCATTGGCCCAGAGTCATCCAGGTGAGTAGTGAGCCAATAGCAGAGGCAGCACTGAGGTATAACTATTTGTATTTTAGCCTATCGCGAAATTAATTAGCGAATTTTTCCTGTCTCTAGACATAAAACAAAACACAGACTGCAGGTCATTGAAAGGGATGCTATAATGTAAAGTGACATATTTAAAATGTATTATGTTATTTAACGAACTTCCGTATGTATATAATGAAGAAAATACAGCAGGGTGCTAAAATGTGAGTAATCTCTTTCGATAATATATTTTTTCATCAAAAGTACGTTTTTTTTTTTTTTTTTGTAATTGTAAATATCAGAAAAATTTTGAATTTTTAATCAGGGAAATCAGGGAAAAATCAGGGAATATTTTTGGTGACTGTGAGTGGCCACCATGACTATGTGGCAGTGTGTGCTGTGTAAAAATATTTGTAAGAAAATAAGGAAATTTTGTAACCTAGTACTTAAGAACTTAACATGAAGTCATAAACAGTTTTTAGGCCAATTAGTGACTGTTCCGAATTTAAAAAAAAAAAGTTTTTGAGTTGCCTGCTTTTTTTTTCCCCTAAGTTTTCGTTACTCCCACCCTGCACCAAGTTATTAAATACAGTGACTACAAATTTCCATATTACACTATTCTGATTATTCCTTTGCAATTCTGAATATCCCTACGGATTGATGTCAGCGGGGCCCTATGCATTCGTTACTATGTGCCGTAAATTAGGGATTTCCTCGGCACCTCTGGTGGTGTTTTTTTATTTTTTTACATTGAACAGTATTATGGGGCTCATATTTTTTTTTTTTTTTTCTGTATCATATGAGGGACCTTGCTATTAAAACTTTAGCCAGTCGGTCCGACCCCTGCGGTGCCTTAGCACTTTAGTGGCCAGACACGCTTCTTCGTCCCACGCTGTGTTAGCAAAACTATTGCAATGTCCCCCTCCCCCTATTTGCACGTATAGTCATAGTCACTAGCATGCTCCTGTCTCGAGAGCCACCCTCTCCCGCCAGCCCGGAGCACGGGCGCTCTTAGGTATCATCAGGGCGCTGCAACTTTCGTCAGGTGCACGGCTTCCTTTTTCGGGGCATCAGAGCACGCCCCGCAGACATATTGTGTTCTGACCGAGTCTGCACTTCGCCAGGAGTTTCCCCCCCCACCCCCCCCCCCCCAGTTTCCCCTCCCGTGGGCACCAACCACGCCCATGCTTGCGACCGTAACACTGCCCTCGTGCGTAATCTGTCGGACACTAGGTGAACTAATTTAAGTGCCATGTAACCATCTCTCGGCCTCTCTTTCGCCGGCGTTATGCTTAATCCTATGCCCTGGCACACCATCTGCCGCCATGCTCAACTACCATATGTTGGGACTGCTAATCTTGGTTCTGCACTCTGCCATGTGGCGCCACTTTCCTAACTCTGGGCTCTGCTCCGCCCACTCCCACCTTAGCTCCATCCTTTTTTAATTTCTATTTTAACACCCCAGAGTCCAGCTGTAAGTAAGCTAACTACCTACCCTCCGCAGACAGTATCTTACAGTGGTGGGCTCGATCTGATCTCTTTCCATCCACTGACGAGTTCTCGCCACGTCTGTTTCGCAGAAAACTTTCTTTTTGGCATGTAGACGTGTACCAGGGGAGTTACGATCCTTCTTTCTGTGTGGTTTTCCTTCAACATGTAATGATTTAGCTATTTTGTTAACTGCTTCTTCAATTTTGTTTGTGTTTTCGGGTTTGCTGTTGATACATTGTCACCCACCGCAGTCGGTAAGTGAGTTTCACTTATGAATAGTCACAGTAATATAGTCTGTAATTAGATTCATAATCTGCATATTTTAGGAATAGGTGTAGTTGTATAGAGTTTACTTTTTTTTCCCTTTTTGTCTTATACCGCTATTCAATTTTTTAGGTATGCTATACAGATAAAAATGTTCTCCATAAAATTTTAACCATAACAGTTTTATTTTAAATACTTTTAATATGGCAGAAAATAAAAATTTAAAATTTTTGTCATGGTTTGAGAATACCCAGGAATTTTCACTTGATGTCAAAGTCATTACCAGAGTTTGCTTGAATGAGTATTTTACTACAGTAGAACCTTGATTTCACTTTCCTCTCACTAACACTATTCTCATAATTACACAGATATTTTTGTTTCCTGACTAACTTCCTATTTTTGCAATGCATTTATTTGATTCATGTTGTTTACATCACAAGAGAACATGGCATCCTCTAATCCCTTCATTCAGTTGGTTATTGGTATATTTTTTCTGGTGCTAAGAATATAACCAACGCCAGTGCTGGAAGGGAGACATTTGTTTTGTCGAAATGCATAGCAATATATTGTATTTTTAATGTTGCACCTTGAACAAGGTGGTGGCATATTTCTATGCACATGAATGTTCAATGTGCTGAAACAATAGTTGGGTTTTGGACAAAATTTCCATAATGTACTGCATTAAGACTTATTTATAGTTATTGCAGCCATGGTGCGTCTGGAATCAAAAAGTCCCTTGCTGAGGGAACCCGCTTGCGCTTCCGAAATTGTACCATGTGAAGCTCTCTCCGCATTCCCGTAGTAATGCGTAAGTTCTTTATCTTGTTCACTGTCTCTTGTGCCTACGATTCTTCGTTACCGGCGGTAGAGTTAGTCCATACTGTGTCGCGACCTGGTCGCGATAGTGTCCTGATAGTGTCGTGATTGTGTCAATACTTCCGCTCGCTCGGCCCTCACGGAGTTTGCTAATGCACGCCCTCTTTGCCCTTGTGACTGAACCGTCGTTTTAAGTTAATGTTCGTTCTGAAAGATTTTATGCTTAATCCAGCGACGCTTCCACATGAACTGTCTATATCCTGGGTTACAACTCGGAGATGTCTCACCCAGTCAATGTCTTGTCGGTCCTCGGGCGGCAGCAACTCTGCGGCGATTGACGGTGTAGGCCGGCGAGCGGTGTCGGAGCAGCATAGCCGCCTGCTCACTTGATGTCCCAGTTGTTCTGCTCCTCGATAGTCTTGGCGCATGCCCTTTTATACTCGCAGGCTTCCCTGACGAGCTGGAAGAAGAATAGTCTCGTCTATTCGGGGAAAGCCTGCCCAGCTCACTGTTGTGCAGGTGGTATGCCGTGAAAAGTCAGGGGTACAATACTTTGCAAGTGTACGCAGGTACACATGTTACATGTGAATTTGGAACGATAAATGTTACCCCCCCCCCCCCCCCCCCCCCTCCTGGGTTTCCTACAGACTTTTGCCCATGATGGTGGTTATTGATTATAAATCTACAGAGGTGTATTTTTGATGTAAACTTTTTTAAGCCATACTATGTGGCAAAAACAGTGGCAGCTTTATAATTCTTGTGAGTGAAACATTTTTACATAGGTCTAACACTATGCCACACACAGTTTATTCCTTTATCACTAAAAATTCAATACTATCATGTCAAAGAATTTCATTTGTATTCTAAAGTACTGATTTTAAAATAATTCAAAGGTTGTTATAAAAAGTGGGTAAAATATTTTTCAGGTGGTATTTAAGTTAAAGACATAAACTTTCTGTTTTCTTTCATTCACACTTTCCCCTTATTCACATTGTGTTTTCTCTTGCTTTTCAAAAATGTAAAATAGGGTTTTCTATTGTATATGAATGGGTTAATCTTTTTATTTCTTTTTGTATATTTTAGCATTAAACATTAGCGTTTATTTCTCTGTATCTTCTATGAATATTTTAAGAATTTTAGTACACTTACTTTTAATGCATAATTCATTGAATATGTATTATATTTAATAGTATCATTAAACAGTTTAGTAGCAATTCTAATAAAAGGCATCAAGGAAAAAAGGGAAAACCTGGAATAGTCAGGGAATTATTAATTTTTGGAAAATCAGGGCGTATTTAGGTAAATATGTGTATTGTTAGGAACTTCAAATTAAAGGGTCTCGCATATACAGATGCATCCATTATTGTAAAGCACTGGTCAGAGTAAAATTATAAGAAATGTGGAGAAGTAAGGAAAAAATCAGTTAGTAAATTTTCAACATATTTTATGGTTTTTTAATTATTTTCAGACTGCTGTAAACATACCTTCACCTTCGATCTCGACCCCAAGCCGCAGCTTCCAGCAGCTTCCTCGAGCACTTACTTACCAGGATAGTGCTACAACTTCTACCAACCTCAACAAAACATTGTGCTCTCCTCCTACGAATCGTGTCACATTCTCTTCACCTGAGATGACGCAGTCACCAGTTAACTCTTCACAATCCAGCTCACCTAGTTCATCTACACCCAACAGCCCAGCTACAGTCACAACTTCTACACCCATGCATTACCAGCGACCATCAACACTGCATGGTCTGAAGCACAAGTTGCATTCTGCAGCTAAAGGAATCCACTCCCCAAACAGGAGAAAGTCAGTCGGCCACATCCCACTTTCCCCACTAGCTCGCACACCTTCTCCATCGCCACTCCCATCTTCTCCCACTCGCTCTCCTAGCCCACTAGCCTTCCCAGTTGGGCACCACCCAGGAAGCTCAAACACCACACAGTCGTACAGCCCGAGCACATCACTCACCACACCAGGCAGTGGCAGCAAGAAGAACTACAGCAGACCGAAGAGTGCTGAGCCAGGCTCTCCTCTTCTACGTCGTGCACTTTCCCCCGATCGCTTGCACCCACGCAGTGCCGAGAGTAAGGTCAAGTGTGCTTCTCCGTCAATTTCTCCTCTCTGCAATCCAGCCCTTAAAATAATGGTTTCTTCTGCTCCTTGGGTTACCATTACATCCCAGAGTTCTCCTGTTCCTACATATGCAGAACCTGTTGATAAAGTAGCTGCCACACAGTACCCACTTATGGTTCGCACTGTAAAAGAAGGTGTGGTTGAAAAGTTGGGTTGCATGACGGACTTGCATTTAAGACCAGAAAGAAGAGAGCGAAAACTCTGTGTCGAGCCTCCTAGTAGTGGTGAAGAGTTTATTCCGTATTTCTGCCAAGAAAGTGATGGTGACTTTTTGAGAAATTCAAATGTAGTAACTTCAACCAACCTTACTACTGCTTCTACTTGTGACAGAAATTCACATCTTCCTCGCATTGCTGAAGAAAAGGATTCTCCAACCGGGTCAAGAGACGATTCGTTATTTCTCTGCCAAGATATGGGAAAGGATGCTTCAGTGGCAGAATCTAAGATTGCTGGAGCAGAGAAAGAAACTGTATTGAACAAAGTAAAATCATTAGAGACCACGAAAAAAGATGCTGGTGCTAGAAAGAATGCTGGAATTGAGGGAATAGAAACACTACGAATTCAAAAATCAGTTGAAAAACTTCCTCAAAAAGTAGATCAAGCATCTAGAAAATCAAGCAGTGCACCTTCTGTTAATACTAGTGAGAATACTAAAGCAGAAAGTAAATGTAACAGGTAAATTATTACTTTTTATCCTTTTAATGTGTAATTTAAGATTCACTGCTACAGAATTTAGTATTTTTATTTTATAACTCAGGTTTTTTATAAAATCATAATAATCCTGTGCACACAGTGTTTTTTTTAAACAAGATTATTTGATGGAGATTGTTAACATAAATTTTTAATGATATTCCAGCAAAAACAGTGATTTAAACCACTGCCAAAACATATTTGAAATCTTAGTCGTTCAAGGGTATTTCAAAGATTTTTTTCAAACTGGGGTTTCAAATCCCACCATACCTTGTTTCGTGTGTCTCATAGAAAATTATAGGTGGAATTTTTTTTAGTACAGAGATGTTTTATTTTGAAATGCAAATAGGAACTATAACAAGTCTGCCCCAAGGTATTGCTGAATGATTTTGTATTTTTGTTTTATTTATGACTAAATTGACTGGTTTTATTTTATAATTATGTGAGAAGTTGCATGATAAAGTCAGCTCTACTAATGTGTATGTACATTTATTAATTAATTTATTGAGGAAGTTTTCCACTGAGGTGCAAGCAAGTGGCAGATTAAACTCAGTTTGTCAATAGGCCAGAAAATAAATGCTAATATTCATTTATACTTAATCTAAAGTTTTTTATTTTTTTAATTGCATATACTTTACATCAAACATTGTGTGGATTGAGATGGTTGCTAAGTAGTAAAAGTTGTTCCTTGTTGTAACATTTGGTTTTATATGTGAGTTTTATATTGAATTCCTCTGAAATGATTAGTTATTGCAGTAATTTATGTGGTAGTGGCATACTTATGTTGCTAACAAGCTCATATTTCCATTTAGGTAATAAGTATTCTTATTTCCACATGGTACACAAAAGAATCCAAACACAATTTAAAAGTGTTTATTGAACGTCAAACCATTTGGTGGTAAGTGACAGCATTTAGTGTACCTTTTGATAATAAAGTAACATAAAATTTAAGTTGAACAGCTACAGTAAGAGAATAAAGTAATATTTGTCATCATACGCTGCTGCTCCAACTTAATAAACACCAAAATATTTGGAGATAATAAGTATTATAAACCCATTTGTATGTTAATATTCTTTTTTGAGTTCCATCTGCCACTTTAAGGAATCTGTTGAGGACATGAAAAGAAGGTCCTGTGTTCTTTTATGAACTATTGTTGTGACTTATCTGACTTTACCAATAGACTCATTCAGATATTAGTATAACTATTAATCAACAAATCTGTCTTGGTTTTTTACCCTACTGTTATTAAATTCAGTTGTCTCTGTGTGTATATTTATGTATGTCTGCATTCCTCCAAATAGTTTATAAATGCTTTCAACAAATTATAGAAAGCTTTGTACGCAATTATAATTTTACCAGGCCACCAGACTTGATAGTTTTAAAACAGCTAATATACTTGTTTTGGAAATAAACTTAAGTATAAACTTCTAAACTTAATGGTGAAAAAAAATTAGAAAATTTTGTCTAGAATCTCCTCCACAGTTGTGCAAGAACACTTCTATTGGCTGTTTTCTGTTTGAAACACACTTTTATAGTTAATTTTTTAATTTCTATTTCCTTATATAAAACTGAGTGTGTGGTTTCAAGAAACACCTGTTCATTCAAAAATTATTAACACATACATATTAACGGTAGTAATTTTAAAGTATTCTTATTCCTTTAGATATGTTGCCAAATTTTACTAGCCATTCTTGTGGTAGATGATATTTCACATTTGTATGCCTGTAACCACTTAAATGGTACACATATTAGTGGATACTTTTTTCTGTTGTCAATGAACAGATACTTAAATTTTTGTAACTATGCATTCAGAGATACTTGAAAATACAATCAGTTTAACACCATTGTAAATTGTCTAATTTTTGGGCTGTGTGAGCACAATTATTACTGCATGTCAACATTTAATAAGTCTTATGAAAGAAAAAATTATTTTGGAGATTTTGCTCAGAAATAATATAGAAAATGTACCAGAATACTTATAGTTATAGGTTCACTAGGTACAGTTAACTAAATAATTTGAATATTTCATACCCATAACCAAACTAACATATGTTTTCAAAGCAAGAAAAGTATTATTATAGTATTGTCTCCCAAATCAGCATGTAAAATGCCTAACACTTAAAAATTTATCTTTTTATTGGTATAATTTGACTCAGTGGTCAGGTTGTTCCAAAAATATGGCACATTGTACTTAAATTTAACTATGTATGAGAACAGACATACATTAACAGCCATGTTACATTCTTGAAAAATATCAGTTAAACAAAGTGGCCCTTGATTTAATCAAGATTGGTCATACAAAACAGTATTAAATTATGATTTAGGTTACTAGACCTTCCAGAATTTCTGGACAAATCTATGCTCAGAGAACAAAATTTTCAGGATGCAAGTTGTTGGCAAACAAGTTTTAAATAATAAATGTCTCTGTTAAATTTCTTCAGAGAAAAATGCTAAATTTTTCCAAGGGCAGATATCTTTGACCTTTAGAAATTTTATTCTACTAATCATGTTAGTTTTATGTTTCAGCAAATTTCTGTTCAATAGACAGCTTTGATTTAATAACTCACATTCTTGACAAATTTATATCATCATCACTGCAATTTTTGCATGTTCTGTATCATGTGGACGATTTCCGTTATGTGCATTACAATTATAAAAAATAAATTGTCCGCCAAAAAATGAATAATCTAAAACATTGATGAAAACTAAGGAAAATATTTCATAAAATGTACAAACATTATAAAAGCTTTCACATCTGAGATACGATTGTAACTTTTTAGCAATGCCAAAAATTAGCATATAATCTGTATACTTTACTTTAGACATCAATTTTTTTACAATAGTGACATCAAATTTGAGTAGTGAATGTTTGGAAACTGGAAAGTTGCTGCCTCGACTTATATATACCATGTGACTATTGTAAATGAACTAAGTCTTTGGTTTGTGGCAGAGGCTGCGTGTTAATATAGCCGAACAGTATGCAGTGTAAACATTAACTAATTAACTACATATACTTAAACACACCATACTAAATCGTAACCCACTCCAGCAATCAAATAACAAAACATATTTCACTCTCACACCATGAAAGTGTACAATGTCAGATCACAGAACTGTTGTTAGTGCCATTAGTTCCCATCATAGTGATTTGCATGCATCACTATTAATAGTAAACAGTATGTCTCACTTTTCTCTTGTGATTCCAAAAATGTAAGCTTCTATCCAAAGTATAACTGGAGTATTTAAGAGCTACACTACTTGCCACTTGGATATAGAGAACAAAGCAGGCTGGAATGAAGTACATATTTAATCATGACTACATTTCCTAATAGTGAACAAGAAATTTTAAGTCTATTGTACAAATTAAGGGGAAAAAATTACAGTTTCTGTAAACATATGTGTATTATAAAGGATTTATAGCATGCAATTACTTTTTAGTTGCATTGGAACCAGGTTTCATGACTTCTTTAATACATTGAAATTTTAGTATACAGTTATGACAAAGGAGCTTAAGTAAATTTCGATAAAGTGTGTGCTGGCCACACAACTAGAATAGTGTGTATGTAAACTGACAGAAGTCTCGCAACTTTACATTTTACTAACCAAAAGTATATGGAAGTGTTACATAAGGTTTCGTTTGATCATCTTGTGATGAAAGAAAAGTGCAAAAGATATTTTCTTAACTAAATTAGATAATGGCTTAAAAAATTTGGTTGTCAAAAGAGAGATGGTTGATAACATTGTATTTTCAAACTAAACAATTATCAGTTGTTACCTTGAAAAGTTCTTTAGTAGTGAACACTAATTCCCAGAACATTGGTTGAAACTGTTCATAACTTGTTACTTCACCATGAATGGGTATGATACAAATTATAACAGTTAATAATATTTTTATTTTTATCTTGTTTTATTAAGTCTGGTGCTTTTGGTATGTTATACAAATTATTAAAAACGATTAGTATGCCTAAGTATTTTCAACATTTATTTTATCTTTAAAGATTGGCAATTGTTTTTTGTTACTACTGCATAAATTTAAGTGAATAATTTCCATTTCATAAAAATAGTAAAAAAAATTAACACAACAACACAATTGAATAATAACCTACAGAACAAACAAAAATAACTAGGAATTTCACAGAGACCCTTGCAGTCCAAATAGTCATTGAAGAAATTGCATAAATGAACACAAAATCACATAAACCAGGTACATTCACAATAAATATAAGTTAGATTAACTCCTTGTCCAAGAAATATCAACCAAAGAATACAAGTAGTAACCCAACAGATACAGATGAAACCCCAAAAAGCAAAGTAACACATTCCAAGCAAAATCACAACAAAAATTATCTATAATACAATAAACATCACAGTAGACTAAAAGAAAGGCCAGGAAAAGCTTAGTATTGGCACTCTTTTCAATGCACCAATAGGAAGAAGATAGTTTCCAATTGGGACGTTAAGGAGAATAACCGCTGATTGGGCAAAGAATCATCTTCTAAGGTTTTGAGATTGTTAGTTGGTAATAAATGTCTAATTTTTGGTGGCATTATAAGTTTTTAGTAAGAGTGCTTCTATGAGAATTCAAAACTATCAAAACATACCTGGAACAACAGTCATAAATTTGTGTGAGAAAAATCTCAATAAAAAGGGTAATCAAATAATTGACCTTTATTTACTAAACAGAAATATCAACAACAGAGTACTATGAAGTGAAGGGAATATGGTTGCCCATTATTGAAAATAAATATCTAGCCAAATGCTATAATATATTAGACATGTTAAACAATGTAAAAGTCTTGCAACCTTAGGGACAATTCTCTGCCTTATCAGTGGGTACTCTTCTCATCATCACAGTCGTATATAAACTCCTGTTTTTTGGCGTCCCTTTCAGTTCATTGCAGTTGATGCGTGCAGCCAAAGTCTTGCCTGAAGAATGGAACAAATTCCAGGCCCCAAAAGGTTGTAAAGTCTTGTGTTTTTTTGTTGCCTTAATTAATTATTTTCTTTTTGTTGTGTCCCATTTGGATTGTGTTGCATTTTATTTTTTTTCTCACATTTTTTTGCCATGGTCACTGTTGGTTTTTTCCTTCTTTATTGGCAATTTTTACTGTCCTAATCTATATTGTAATTTGTTTTATGGCCAATTGTAATTTTAGTTTTGTATTGTGCGTTCTTTTACAGTTGTCATCCCGTAGTTAATTTTTTTAGTTGATCAATATTAGACAATGGAAAATACCATTTAAATTTATGTAGTAGTAACATTTTATTCTGACTCTTTTTATTTGCACATGCATGTATTTGCCATTGGCATTAATTCTTAAATATATTCCCTGTAAGTAAAGATTGTTCATGATAATAATGTATATATTATATGTGCTTGACATCACCAATTTTATATTATCAGACTGTTATTTTGTTCTATTGTATGCTGGTATTTTAATTCATTTGATTTTTATGTTTATTATAAAAATTCAATATCAGTATTACATTTTGGTTTAAGATTTTGTGGAATACTATCATAGAATGAATTATATTTTACAAATAATGAAATTATTTGTAAAAAAGTTTTTGTGTTTATTTTTATTAATCTTTCTCTGATTAAATGTTTTTTTGTCATTTAACGACTGTAGCTCAAAGCATTTTTTTTAGTTATAAGCATTTTCATTCAATTTGAAATATGTATATAATGATGACTTTTTGTATAGTGTTGTAAAGTAAATCAGCTGTAGAATTTTATGCCTGTATTATTTGTTGTGATTTTTTATTTTGTATGATCTAATTTATTTTATAACTTAACATGTGTCATAGATTTATTAAATTATTGTAATAAGCATTTTTATTGCTTAGTTTAAATCAACTAAATCATGTTTGAAATTTAAATGATACGCTTTTAAATTATAATTTTTTGACTATGTGTGCTTTAGTGTTCAAGTGCGAAATATTGTTTATGCTCTTGCCAGAGTTTTATAGATAAGTAATTACATGTAACAGGATTGCATTGTTATTACTACACAATTAAAAAATATATGTGTGCTTCTTATAACTTAAAGATTGCCAGCTTATGTTGTAATGGTTGTATCCTTGTATAAATTAATATTTTTGAATGTTCAACAATAGTTGAGTAGAGGTAATTGAGACTTTATTAAGTCTACTTTTTAATCTTATTTTGTTAGCTTTAGTATTGTTTTAACTTGCAAGTTGTTCCTAAACTACATTACAGTGATAACCTCAAGATAAAATGAACTTATTGTCATTTTAATAAAGAAAAATGTGGTTCATAGTTTCTAAACATGATAAAAAGACACATTAGATTGTGGAAATTAATTATTTCGTATATTTTTTGTACATGTTTAATGTAAACACTACTTTTTGGTTCATCATACATTATTAAATAGACAAAACCTTTTTTAGATTCTTCTTTATTTTTAAAATGATATTTTTTTCAATATACATAGTAAAATAAGTATACAAAAAACATTTCATTGGTATTTTCTTTTATGTCAAATGATAGAATTCTGACAGGTTTGTACTTTTTGATTGTTTTCAAATTTGGCTTATATAAAATATTACCACCATAGCTATTTGGTCATTTTACATTTTTTTTTTTGAGCCATTTTAAATATCCTTTTTTTCTTAATAAATTAGTTTGTCTTAATTTTTTTAAGGGATAGTAAGAATTCAAAATTGTACATTTTTCTTTCCATTTACTTTTTAGTGTTAAAAGAAAATTATAAATAACACAGGCCAACAATAGTTTTGGTGCCCGTGTATTTGGAGGTGATTTCATATGAATTTGGTGCCCTGAATTCTAAGGAGGTCAGATTTCTAAGATATAACGTTTTAGTGGAATGTACGTTTTACGTTATTTTAGGTTAAATCCATGAATAAAATCTAAAAAGTAAACATGAAATTCTGATTAAATTACACAAATATTATTTGTATATACTAATATTATTTAATATACAAAGATAGTACCAAGTTACGGATGGAACCAACTAGTCACTCAAAACTTCGGAAGTTTCTTTTTCATGAACTTCTTGAATGTATCTTATAACAGTCCCTTTTTAAATTCCAGCAATAATCTGCCATCAATTGTGTATCCCTTCATCCTTGATAGCGGTCCTCCATAATTTTAATATTGTGATGAAATCTTTCACCTTGCTCCTCACTGCTAACTCCTAAATTTTCAGGAAAACGGCCGAGGTGGGCTGACTGTGCACCTAAATACTCGGGTTGCACTCAGTGGATTTGAAATTTTTAAGCATAATGTTTACCAGTTCAACATTGTTTTCTGCTTTTCATTGGCCCAGAAAATTTCTGACAACTGCAGCAAATGAAGTCCAGGATTTTCGCTCAGCCTCATTCATGGAATTTTCTTATTTCTGAGCTGTTAAATATTCATGTTTTAATTTTTTACTTACTTCTAGTGAGGCATTTTTTCCCCTATAAATGCAAAGCATGATCTGTCCTTATCAAGAGCCTTTACAAACTGCTTCATAAAGCCCAGCTTGCTATGCAGTGGAGGAAAGATGATTTTCTCTCATTCAACTAAGGGTTCGTTAAAAACTTTTTTATTCTCCAATGACCATCTCTTCTCTCTTAGGCCACTCTTGTCTAACCCAGTGGTGTGTTTGGTCTCTGCTATCCCAGAGGCACAAGAAACAAGGATATTTGGTGCTGTTCTAGGAGAAAGTTTACCAATTTTAAGTCCACACAAATCACCCATTGATGTTCAAGATACCTTATCTTCTCCAAGACCAAAGCCATGGTGCTATATGTTTCTTTCATTGTCATTGAGTAAGCAATTGGTATTGAACCATATTTGTTCTCATTGTGTAGAGCTATCAATAAATAGGCGCCAATCATCTGGAAAATATTCAGGAAGACTCATTTTTACAGGAATCCTCTAATATTGTGACAAAATACAAGATTTTTTTCTTGAGAGAAGAATGGTAGCAGACCCTTTTTTCTTGTACATTAAAAAGTAATTTTGGTTCCTTGTACCAGTAAATTTTTTTCGTTCAATCTGGAAGCCAGTAATTCAGAAGCTTTTTTGACAGGTTAAGATCTCTGATGGGGTCATTTAACTCATTGTGGTTGAAACGCTGAGGAATTGTTGACATCAACTCATAATCACTGTCACATTCATAAGTATCAGAAGGGTGGTTATAGGGACAACACTCGTCCTCAGAAAGCTCTGGAAGCTGGTGAAATGCTGGGGTCTGTACTTCCTGTAAGTGAGGGACCGGGCGTCTTGCAGAGACTAAGTCAGGATAAGTCACTTGCTACGGTTGTTTCTATTGACTCCAGTAATATTTACTAGACAGAAATAACAGTCATTGATGTGGTTTTTGGGTGCTCTCCAAACCATCGGTACACTGAAATTCAAATTTTTTCTTTTCCCGCTAGTCCACTGGCATAAATGTTTTGTACAAGTTTTACAAACCTGATGCGGTAAATAGGATTTATCCTGATCACCGAGCTTAACACCAAAGTATCCATGATAAGCTCTCCTTACAAGGTCACTAATAGTCTTTCTGTTATCTTTTAATGTGTATTCTCTGCATATGTAGCAACACATCAGGATGATTTACACAACTTCTACTGGAACTGATTTTTTATCAACTTCGATCTATCCTGCATGGCGAAAATTCACAAACTGACCTCAAATTTAGTTGAAGCATTGAAATAAAGGATGGAATTCCCATCCTGGGCTATCCCAGTGACAAAGTGGGGATTCCCAGCCTGGGGTATCCCTATGACAAAGTGGCTTGAGTCGAGCAGGTGGTTTTACTTCTTTTTTCACACTTATCTCAAAAAGTAGACCTGATAAAAAAAACTAATTTCATATTTAGATTCATTATCCCAAATATAGCCAAAATCAGTTCCAAAATCCTAGGTGCCAAAAAAAAAGTTTTTAATTTTTTACTAGTATGCTGAAACAAGTTTCAGCACCTGGCTGATCAGCATGCATGTTTACTTCTGCAACTGCACAGAGCTTTCTGTCTGCTATGTTGTCTTACTAATCATTTAGTCTTTCACATACCATTGCTTATTATTTGTTTGCCAGTTGTAATGCTTAAGAGTTCCAGCATCTGGATTTGCAGCTCATTCTCAGGTGGCTGAGAATTGTTTGCTGAACTTTAGTAACGAACGCATGTAAGAATGAAAGAAAAAAACTGAAATATTATCATACTTTGGCTACCTACTTGAAAATACAGGGTGCGTTCCGTAAGTAATCTAACCAAATTCATAAGAAATCATGTATTTAACATATTAGTACAATTAGTCAAAAATCTTCTAAATGGCACCCTCCTGCTTCAGTACACTTCTGGAAGTGGTGTTACCAGGCCTGGAAGGTATCTTGTAAGGCTGCCTCTGGAATGTCCTTTAGAGCCGATGTAAAATGAGCCTAGATGTTTTCAATTCTGTCCCAATGTTTTCCTTTCATGGTTCCTTTTAAGCGTTGTTATTGCCCTTGTGTAGTTAAAGAAAGTTTTTTATTAATTTTGTTATTAAAGCCCTGGAAGCTGCTTTAAGTGGGCAAATGACACCACAGTATACTCAGAGTACACAAGGGAGAAAAGTTAAAAAAGGAAACTTACTTCTCACAATAGGAAGTAGAAAATGGATTGTGTTTGAAGTAATAAATAAAAAAGAAGTTTGCTTAAAGCTCATTATTTTTATTGTTAATTATAGTTTACATTATTTTCTTTTGAATGTTCAGGTATTACAAAAATTACACAAATCAAATTTAATTGGGGCCCCGGCTGTCTTAATTTATCAATTACAAACAGGTTATTAATTTTACCTGCAATTTAAATCTATTATTTTCCTTTGGCATAATCAAGCTTTCACAAAATCTAACATAAATAATTTAATTTGTTAGCCCAACTGGTGTGGGACTAAGTACATTCTGATTTAACAATATCTAATCGTTGACTGTTCACTGGCGGTGACTAGAGATGGGAGAGACGCGTAGAATTCATTTCCATTCACAGGAGAATGGTGTAAATTTAGTTTAATTTCTTGATGGGCTTGAGCCAGAGAAATACCTGAACTCTTGCACCATCTCTTGGACCCCACTGGAACCAAAAACATGGATGCAGTGATCAAGAGAAGAAATTAATGTGACAAGCCGCAGGAGTCTAGAAGTCAGGGCAAAAGTAAAGTAAGGAGCCATCTATAGGCAAAAGGGCAAAGAATTTTACAGTTACCATTCTGGGGGTGGAATGAAGAGAATTTCTCCCTTTGAAGATGAACGAGTGATCGCAATAGCCACGCGCGAGTCATGCTAGGATATTACGTAGTAATCCAAACTAAAGCAACTAGAAAATGAAACTAAAATAAAAACTTAAGAGAGATCACTCCCGGACTACATGGGATCACATCCCGTAAGTTAGTTGCGGTGAGATTACTTCCGAATGGAGTCACAGGCGAGACGTACCGGAGAGATGCGACCATGGTGGCAACAGCAGAATGAAACAATCCATCGGGTTGCGTGTAGTTAAAACATGGGCTAGAGGCCCGGAGGCCTAGGAAGTGGGGGAATTGGCCTCTGATCGGCTGGAGGTTGCACCAACCAAAATAAAATAACCAAGGTGGCTGTTAGCCTAACTTAAGGAGGCATCGGAGGTCACTCGCGCTGAAAGAAATGCGCTTTGTCAAATTGCATGTGAAACAGACACAGATTAGTTCACAAAAGCCCCGAGGCATCGGAGGTCACTCGCGTTGAAAGAAGTGCGCTCTGTCAAAGTTTAAGTGAAACAGACACGGGATTAGTTCACAAAAGCCCCGCAAGAGGGACTAGCGTAAGTCTGGCACTTATGGGCCCAGCTGGTTTGCGCTCTGTCGGGCTAAAAAGGAACAATAGAGAGGTGAGATTGCGGCCGCTAGAGGTTGCAGAACTAAAGTTAAGTGAATGTCATTTTCGCCGGCCAACGAGAAGACCTTTGATTTAGGCTCGCCGGGAGTGAAGGTTAAACACCCAGGCAGTGCCCTGGCTGGGGTTCTAGGAAAATGGGGGGTAGGGGGGGATGCTTATGAGAAAAGGCTTAGGGCGAGCGCCTATACTTACACGACAGTGCTGGAACATTAGAATTGGGTTTTACTGGAGCTGCTAACCTAAGCTGAGCTCTAGGAAGTGGGCTGCCATGGGAGGACTCTGAGAAAAGCAATCTCGGTAATGAAGTCGGACACTGTTACTGGTCGCATTCGTGTCCCGAGGTGGGAAGAAAAATGATGGCTAATACTTTCTTGGCAAAATCACACCGGGCTATCAGTTGCAGTGCTGGGAGTGCATAGCGGGACTATAGTAGGAAAGATTTTATCAGGATGAACAATGGGCTAACAAAGTTTATATTAGGGAATTTTAGGTAAAAAATAAATTTTTGCCAAATTTTTCAAATTTGCGGCACAGCGAGGAAACAAAAAAATGTCTGGTGGACAAGACAGGTCTTATGGAGGCTGGGGTATGGGTGGGGAGTGGGTACAGGCCAAGAAATAGTTGAAAACGAAGGTGCTGTGACTTGGTGCGTAGTCGTGATTAAGTTTCCACACATTCTTTATGTAGCTTCGGCAGTGTGTGACCCTCCTTTTCAATCTTTTTAGCACTTCCAAGAAGAAAGCTGTATTCATAGTAGTCCCAGTAGGTAAGAATTCATGGTGAACAATGCCTATGGACAATGATCATGGTTTTGATCCTGGACTTGCTCATGCGTGCCTTCTTCGGGTGAGGCGATGCCTGAACTCTGCCTTTTTGTCTCTGGGCCACACTCTAAAATCCATGACTCAACGCCGGGGCAGCGAGTCTGTTAGTCAGGACGAGAGAAACGTGTCATAATTTCCTTTAGGTTTGTGTTGTCTAAATTATGTCTATTTGTGTAGGCTTCCCACTCCCCTGATAATTTGGTAGGGTTATGTGAAAGCCACTTTGTCATTGAAGTTTTAGGTTGTAGTTATTTTAGTTTAGAAATTGCTTTTGAGCTTGTTTTCCCCATAGTCTATTTTACCACGGGCTGTGGCTTTGGAAGCCACTGTTTTGCATGTCTTACTGTTCCCATTTTGATGAGCCTATTTGTCAAGCTTAACGTAAGTTATTTAAGGCTTTGTGAGCACATCTTTTAATGTATTCAATCGTTTGTATAAAATTATTTAATCTAATGAATACCACATTCATGCGCACATCACATATCGAAGGCTGCAAATATTCCCAGTATTTATGTAAAATGCAATGTTTAAATTGTATTTGTATCTATCAAGTACTTTCATGCCGGAAGTATACAATAAACATAACAGGAAACATTAACTTTATTTTTCTTTAGTTTTGCACCACGTCCCTATGGTGACTGAATTTTGATTGGGAAGGGGGATGGAGGAATTGTATATAAATATCTGATTTGCTGCAGGGTCCAGGGTGTGAATTGGGATTGTCACACCCTCCATCTTGAATTGTAATGTCAAGGCTACCATCTTGAATGACCGAAACACGGACTGACATCTTAGATTCGTGAACATCTTGCATCTTTAAAATCCGTAATTATTTAATTTTAAAGATTTGCCACCACCCGGCAGTCCTGTGACTGAGAACTGGGTTGAAGTTAGTAATGCATAAGTAATTTACAGTCATTTTAATATGAGATTGGTCCAGGAAGGTTACGGTTAGCCCAGGGTCGGTGTGGGTCGTTGGCCCCAGGGTGGCTTACTAAGCTAGGTGGCTGCACCTGTAGGTGAAGACCTTACTAACTAAAGACATCCTTGAGTGCTCCCTTCTCCGCATAGGTAGTTGATTCCTAAGTAGGTTGGGTGGTGAACTACTGAATAAAACAAATATTTTGGCATGCATGGTTTTATTTACACAAGCCGATGGACAGGTATTAAGTCTGAGTTGGTATACTACAAATTACACTGGAAAAACTGTTAACACATGTTGCATCTCACGTTACTCGTGTACACCCTTTGGCGGCTGTCCCACTATAGAAAGGTTGCGGTCCGAATCGGTCGGCCCTGTACTCTTTTTAAAACTCCACGGTGCGGTCGTGCGGCAAAGGAGACGTTATGGTCACGCCCTGCACGGCAGACTAGTCCAGGTATTGGTGGTGAATTAAGTACGGAAGGTTTCAGTTCATTAATAATATTTACCAGCACGCAGAACTCAGTGATGTAAACTTTACAGTTTCCACACTTGACAGTCACAAGAGCCTTGTACTGTGAACTCCTGATGACTGCTGCAAGAGGGGAGCGGCAGGAGAGGAGAAGGACAGCGCCCTCGCACGCCACATCCATAAAGTACTAAGAAATGTTTGACATAAAATTTGATATATAAACATCTTACAATTTACGTAGTTAAATTACTCAAGTGGGAAACAACTGAAAGAAGGTCTAAATACATGTGTATCTTCTATATGGTAATTTTTTCTTGAAAAAAAAAACCCTAGGCAAGCCAGAGATTGTTCGTCGCTTGTGGGCTACTCCGTTATTTGGAGCCAGACACTATATATATGTATTAATAAATACACTCGGTGAGTAGCACATATTAAATCGGACCTGGGGCCACAAGATACTAAGGCGTTTGTCAAACAAGGTACTTTTAAGGTTTCATATGCATAATTAACAATGCACTTTCTTCTGTGAATATTATGACTTTTGTCATAAAATACACTGGTAGGCCCTACTCATACAGGTGCCTAACACACGGCATGGAGCACTTAATTTGTTATGGACACAATCACTAACTTGACTCGTGGATGTGATGCAAGGGTGCTTACCACCAGCGGGGACTGGTACTGGCAGGGTGGAGACCAGGCTTTACTATCATAGGAGGTTCAATGTCAGATTATAAATTAATTCTTATATAAAATTTTAAATAAAATCTAATTTAAATTATTTAAATCAGACGAATGCAAATTTAAATAGTCTATCTACCATGGTGATTACCAACAGACTGAGTTCTACCACCTTTTCAAGGAGATATATTACTTCTACCAGGTTGATGCCAAACATAAGTATCGTGGTGTGAATTTTTTTTTTTGGGGGGGGGGGGGGGGAAAGGGGGTGTTGGGTTTATGATGTATCCCCCCCTTTTAGAAATCATTAAAAATCGATCAATTCCAACAATAAAAAGAAAGAATTTAAAAGCTAACAGCAGCAAACAACAGCTCCTTGTAATTCTATAACATGAGTGTTACAGTTATGACTATGGTCGGTATGCTGTATTAAATGTCCAGTGACGATGCAGTGTGAAGGTCCGTGGGTGGTGATACGAGGTTACAGTTTAATTGGAACTTCCAAGTCCGTGATGTAGTAGGGGAGGTTGGGGTTAACTGGACCACGTCAATAGAAATTATATGTAAAGGAAATTTTTGTATTCTCTCATTGTATGTTTACTGCATAAGGTTGGCTGTTCTGTGCAAAGTAATATGGCTGGTGTGAATACCATACTTTCAGAAGTACAAACAAAAAACTAATTTTCACAGGTAAGAGTAAATTTATTTTGCTGCAGATAAAAGATCCTAAAACATGAATTATTAGTAGCTTACACTATTTATTGTTTCAGGCTAATTTTATATTTATTGCTTAACAAAAATACATAATGTTATAGTCACCTACAAGTTTGTTTACATGCTATTTGCAGTTAAGAGAAAAAAGTGCATGAGGGGTTAACTGGACCATTAAGGTTTGGGGTTAAGTGGACCGGTCCAGTTAACCCCAAAATTGTAAGCTTATTATATACGTATTTTCACATATCTGCAGCACAATTGTTTTATCAATTCCTGTGTAGTAAATTTAAAATTATATGGAATAAGTGTTCTTTTAGATTCAGTTGTTTATTCCTTTTGTTTTCTTTCAGAAAATGCCAAGAAATCGTGCTCGTACAACTCAAAACCGGTCATATTCTGTAGCAGAGCTGGAAAATGCTGTTAATTATGTAGTAAATGAACAGATGCCTGAACGTCAAGCTGCGAAACTAACTGGGATCCCTCGTAGCACAGTAAAACGTTATGTCACAAAATACAGAGCAACAGAAGATATCATAAAAGTGAATTTTCGTCCAAAGAATGAACATTTGCAAGTTTTTACCAGGGATGAAGAGCTTATGCTGGTAGACTATATTAAGACAAGTTCGAACATTCATTATGGTTTGACAAAAGTTGCAGCAAGGCGCCTTGCTTATGAATTTGCAGTGGCTAATGGAAAAACACTTAGGTCTAATTGGGAAATGACAAAAATGGCAGGTGAGGACTGGCTCATAGAATTCAGAAAACGTCATAACTTGGCCTTACGAACTCCAGAGCAGACATCTTTGAACAGGGCTTTGGGTTTCAACAAAACTAATGTCTCTGTGTTCTACACTAACTTGCGATATGTAAAAGAAAAGTTCAAATTTGGTCCTCAAGATATCTACAATATCGATGAGACAGGGGTAACAACGGTTCACAAACCTTCAAAAATTCTTGCTGAAATGGGAAAAAAGCAAGTAGGACAAATGACTACTGCTGAACGAGGGGTTTTGGTTACTGTTACAGCTATCACAGAGCGACAGGAAAGGTAGTGCCACCGTTCTTTATTTTTCCAAGGAAAAATTTCAGAGACCACATGCTTAAAGGTGCTCCACCTGGAAGTGATGGAGGAGCTAGTCCCAGTGGATGGATGACAAGTGAACTCTTTCTGTCTGTGCTGAAGCATTTTGCAAAGCATGAAAGACCTACTAAGGACCAACCTAAATTAATCATATTGGACAATCATGAATCACATAGTAGTATTGACTCTCTAAACTTTGCTAAGGACAATCGAATTGTGTTACTAACTTTTCCTCCCCATTGCAGTCAGAAAATGCAGCCCCTCGATTTGACGGTATTTGAACCTCTGAAGGCTAAATACAACAGTGCGTGCTCTGATTTCATGTGTAACTTCACAGGAACACCTACCAGTGCACCAAGAATTACCATTTATGACATTGCAGGCCTTGTTTGTGTGGCTTACCCTTTGGCTTTTACACCAGCAAACATCTTGAAGGGGTTTAGTGTTAGTGGCATTGAACCTTTTAACTCAAATGTGTTTACTGACCAAGATTTTATGTCATCGTATGTAACAGACCAGCCTCTAACAACTCAATCGTCAGCAGAATATGACTCCTTAGGTGAAGGGCCAAGCACATGTATAGATGACAACATAGGGAATCCTGAGCCTAATTCTGAGAAACTGAAATCAACAATTAGGTCTCCTGAAGACATTTGGCCATATCCCAATGTTGAAAGACGAGAAACAAAAAATGGTCGAAGGAAAGGAAAATCAACTGTCCTCACAGACACACCTGTAAAACGACAGCTGCAGGAAGCAGCAAACAACAGAGCAGCAAAGAAATCGTCAACAAAACGAAACAGGACTGAAGTCAAGACATACAGAGCACGTCGAATATTGGAAGAAAGCAGCAGTGACTCAGAAGATCCTGATCAATTACAGTCTGTTGATTCTTCTGATGATTTGTTCAACAGCGATGAAGATATTGAATCAGTTCAAAGTGGAGACTTTATTGTGGTTAAAGTAAAAGGCAAAACTCCAACTAGGAGAAATTCTGAGGCGTCTCCGCACTGGGTAGGAGAGGAGGGAGAGCCTTGGCCGAGGAAGGACGTGTGAAGAGGAGCTCCACTACTTAAGCTGTGTGTAGCACTTTTCAGTGCTACCCAGTGAATTTATTTGAAAGGTAGCCTGTGCACCCAGAGTGCGCAGGCGGTACAGGTGTTAGCAAATAGAGTGAGCGCACTAATCGCCCGGGGAGTAGCTGCCCCTACAGCCTAGCCACAAACCCGGACTAGTCCGGGTTTTGTTGGTCAGTGGGTGAGCAGTGCTGCTGCAGGATGTCCGACCACGAGTGTACCAATGCAGAACAGGAGCACATGAATGTGCCTCCCCAGTGAAGATGAGGCAGAGATGTCTAGTGACGACGGCTTCACCGTCGTCGCTAGCAAGAAAACCACAACAGGGGAAACAGGCAGGATTCGCCCCCCTCTTACGAACCCGGCCTACAACAAACAGGACGCGCGCGCGCGTAAAACCCTGGCACGCCGGACTCAAGACCCGGCGAGCCTGCCGGCCCCCAGCATGAGTGCAGGTTCGAGCCCTGCCTCAGCAGAACCAGCCCCTCAGGCACCCAAAAAGATGCAGGTTAAACCCCTGTTTGTTTTTGTCGACCAGGCACATAGTTACCCGGTCATAAAAGCTGCATTAGATGCAGCCCTGCAAGAAAAGTGGTCGTGCATAAGTAGGGGGCACGGCCAACTAATGGTACACACCGCCACAGTGGCAGAGTACCACAGGGCAGTGAAGGCCCTAGAAGTGGCCGGAGTGCAGCACTCCGTGCTACTACAGCGGGATGAGGTCCCGAATAAATTCGTTTTCTGCCGCGTCCACAGCAGCATGGACAAGGTTTTCATTCAGGGGGAGTTCCAGAGAATGGGACTCCCAGTACAAAACTTTTGGTTCCTGACCAATAGGCAGACCAGGCAACCAATAAATAAATTAGTGGTTGAACTCCCGAAGGCCATCAACACAGACAAGGTCTACGCCATCAAGTCTTTCGGTGGCCTCAACATCAGAGTTGAGGACTACAGACACCCTAAGGGCCCACTGCAATGTGGGAACTGCCAGCGATTTGGCCACTCTGTCAAAGGCTGCAGAGCTTCCCCTGTGTGTCGCTGGTGTAGCCAGGGCCACAAAACTGAGGTGTGCCCCCAGGGAGGGGACAAAAACCAAATGAAGTGCGCGCGCTGCGACGGCCCGCACTCTGCAAACTATAGAGGCTGCATGGCCTTTAAGAGAGAAAACTGGCGTCACCTCCCGCAGCAAGAAAGGAAGGAACGCGAGCTGCAATCAAAGCGCGCAATGCGCGACAACAGGAGAGCTGCAGCCGCAGCTCCAGTCCCCCCTCCCCCGCAACACGCGGGCCCCTCTGGGTACCAGCCCCAGCCCCCCAGACAGGCGTGGAGAGCCCCCAGCTACCCCGCCCCGCAACAGTACAATCAGTACACAGTTTTGGCCGACAGGTATGAAACTGAGTACCCAGTCGTTGCCAAGCCGTGGAGGCCTAGAGGCCAGCCCCAACCACAAAGACCCCCGAAGAAGAACCTAACGGGGCACAAGAATGGTAAGGGGAGAAAGCCCCCAGTGGAACAGCCGGCCCTGCGGCAGGAACAGCCCGCGACATGGCCCCCTCCTTCCCCTCCCAAGGCTCCAGAGCAGCCAATCGCGCGGGCAGCGCCCGCAGCCACCGACATGCAGGTGGAGCAGGTACCAGCAGTGCAGCCAACTGCTCCACTGCAGCCCAGCTCCGTAAACAAGCCAGCCCCTGGCCCTAGTGAATTCCTGAAGGTTGTCCAGCAATCTGAAACCTTCGCCCAGGATCCGAACCTGGCCCAGGTTCTAGAGCCGATGTGCCAACTGATGGCCATCTGGTGCAACCCGGCCATGTCCCTTCAGGACAAAGTACAAGCCACCATGGGCTTCGTGACCACCCTAGCGGCCAGCTTCAATGGCCAACAATTGTAATTTAGGCCCTGTCGTTGACTTAAACCCCGGCGACAATAGACTAAGCACCATCCTTTACTGGAACGCACGAGGAATTAAAAATAAAATAATAGAGTTTACAGACCACTTGATTAAAAACAATATTAAAGTCGCGGCCATCAATGAAACTCATTTAAAACCAGGCGATTGCCTCACGATATTAAACTATTTTATATACAGGCGCGACCGCGATACTAGAGGTGGGGGGGTTGCCTTAGTGGTCCACAGAAGCATTCAGCACTTAGAATTTCAATTACCTGTATTTAATGAACTGGAAGCAGTAGCCATAACGTTAAAAATAAATAATCAAAACATAATACTAATTTCTATGTATGCAAAACCGGGCAGGACACTAACAGAATTAGACTTAGATATCTTATATTAATCAGTTCCTTCGTTTCTAGCAGTTGGAGATATTAATGCTAAGCATAGCGACTGGAACTGCCGACGCAACACGGCCAATGGTTTCGTGTTTCAAAGGCACGAGTCAAATAAAAATTATCAAATATGTGCTCCCTCAGAGCCAACACATGATAGTGGAGCAATAAGGCAAACCCCAGACATATTAGATATAGTACTAAACAAGCGAGTTCACACGGGTTTCGAAATCAAAGTCGTTCACGAAATGTCGTCTGATCACTTCCCAGTTCACTTAATATTCGATGACGCGGATACTGACATCAATCCGCAGAGAACAGTCAGAGACTATAAAAAAGCAGACTGGAGAGGTTTTCAGACCAGACTAATTGATAATTTACCAGCGGCCGATGCTGCCAACTTTGAAACTAAAGAAAATATAGATTCAGCAGTAATTGAACTTACAGAACAAATACAGCTTGCAATGAACTCGTGCATTCCAGAAAAGGAGGTTAATTTTAAGCAGGACGAACTGCCGGCGTATATTCGCAACTTAATTATGCAGAAAAATAGACTAAGGCGCGAGTTTAGCAGGCGTCGACAACGAGATGCCAAACGGCGCATTAATGAACTACAAAGAGTAATTTCCGAGGAAATTACTCTATGGAGGAGTAGCCAATGGGACGACAAAGTTTCGAAACTCCAGGTACAAGATAATAGCACCTGGAATATGACAAAGCGGTTTCTCAACAAAATAGAAAAAATTCCTCCGCTGCAGACCCCCACTGGTGTTGCCTTCACCCCGATAGATAAAGCTCAAGCATTCGCGAATACACTCTGACTTGTCCCGGGCTTCTGCGGGGGACCCTGGAGTGGTTTAGGTGGGGGTAAAAAACCCCGAGGAGCGACGCGATCAGGCGTCTGGGCCGAAGAGCTCTTGCAGCCGTGCAGCCAGTCTGGCCGAGATGGGTTGCGGCCGCGGGTCCCGAGGGCTGTCACCGGCCGTGTAGGGCTTCGGGGGGCGGCGGTTGGGAGGGGGAGGAACTTCGATGGGGATGAGGGGAGGAGCAGGAGAGCTGGGAGGTGAGACGGGGGTAGGGGGATGAGGGAACAGGAATTGCGCAGAGGGCGAGTGCTCTGGGGAGTAGGGAACAGGGGAGTACTGCCCAAGGACCTCGGGATGGTAGGTAGGGCTGGGTTCCGTCGGCCCCGTGAAATATCCCCGCTGGTATGGCTTCAGCAGCTCCTCCGAGGTCTCCTTCCAGGGTCTTCCCTGCTGGCGAGAGCGTTTGCGGCCGGCCCTTTTTTGGCATGGAGGGGCAGAGGAGAGGAGAGGAGCGGGAGCGGTCCCCGAGCAGAGGTCGCTGCCCAAGAGCAGGGAGAGGTAGGAGCGGTCTCCCAGAGAGGTCGCTGCCTACCAGAGGAGGAGGGAAGGAGGAGGAGCGGTCCTGCAGAGAGGTCGCTGCCTACCAGAGGAGGAGGGAAGGAGGAGGAGTGATCCTGCAGAGAGGTCGCTGCCTACCAGAGAAGGAAGGAAGGAGGAGGAGGAGTGATCCTGCAGAGAGGTAGCTGCCTACCAGAGAAGGAAGGAAGGAGGAGGAGGAGTGGTCCTGCAGAGAGGTCACTGCCTACTAGAGGAGGGAAGGGGGAGGAGCGGTCCTCAAGAGAGGTCGCTGCCTAAAACAATACTGCTGAAATATTCGGTCATTTCTATTGGCCCAGAATTACTGGGAAGAGCTTTCTGCCTGGCTTAGCTCAGCCAGGGTAAATATACAATGTATGTACATATTCAGTAGGGAGGGCACATCTGTACCCTTCCTGTGCATACATATTCGGATAACAATACTCTTTACATTCACTTGTATCATTAACAGGTTTCTTGTCACAACACTATATATTTACATATTTGTCCTGAATTAGGCTGGGCAGGTAGACAAAGTTACCTTAATTTACATTCCCCTTTGTCTGCCATCTAGGGGCGGGTGGCGAACTAAATTTCCTGCCCATAGATTGTGTAGGAGGGGTGGCGCACTTGGGGCTTGTGCTATCATAACAGCCGAGGCCAAATTGGTGGACATGACAATTCGAACAAGCTTTCACCCCGAATCTCAGCCCTGCGACCCGCGATTTACTGCCGAAATCTATAGGGAAGTTAGATTAAAATTAAATCAACCCCTAACCACAGAGCCTTATTTAACTCAGTCGCAGGAAGTTAAACAAGCCATTAAGCGCATGAAACCTCGCAAGGCCCCTGGAAATGATGGCATCCAGGCAATTGTACTTAAGCAGCTGCCAGAAGAAATTATTGAGTATCTGGCAGCCCTAATAAATGCTATATTTCATTTACAATACTTCCCTTCGCAATGGAAAGAAGCGAACGTAATTGTTTTTCAAAAACCTGGTAAAGATAAAACTCTCCCACAAAATTATAGACCTATTAGTTTATTAAATATATTATCAAAGGTGGCTGAGTATATTATTCTTCAGAGACTCAACACCCACATTAAAAATAATAATGTATTACCTGATGAGCAATTTGGTTTCCGTAGCGAGCATTCCACAACACATCAACTAGTGCGAATGACTGAACAAATAGTTGATACATTCACTTGGAAACAATTCAGTATAGCAACATTTATAGATGTCGAAAAAGCATTTGACAAAGTATTTCATGCAGGATTAATATATAAACTTTATCAAACAGGCTTTCCCGACTGTTATATAAAACTACTAGCCTCGTATTTAAGCGGTAAATCATTTAGAGTCACGACTGAAGGGGCTCAGTCAGACGTAAAACAAATCAAAGCAGGAGTCCCGCAAGGCAGTATCTTAGGACCTGTATTATTCAATATTTTCATTTACGACATGCCTAGACCTGAACATAGATATGTCCAATTAGGACTATATGCTGATGACACAGTTCTGTTTAGTAGGTCTAGGAACTTAAATTTGGCTGCCGAAAGGTTGCAAACTGCATTAAATCTGTTTGAAAACTGGTGCACAAAATGGCGAATTAAAGTAAATCCGACAAAGTCAGAAGCCATAGTGTTCACGCGCAAACATCTACCGGACTTAGAAAACAGACCACGCCTCACACTCTTTGATGCAATAATACCGCATAAAAACATAGTTAAATATCTAGGAGTACACATGGATAGAAAACTACTATGGCGTGATCACATAGAATCCAAAAGAAAGGCAGCTTTCGCAAGACTCATGACACTCTATCCAGTCATGAGCAGACGACTCGGGAGCTCTGTTAAAAATGGCTTAATAATATATAACGCGCTCATTAAGCCCATCATAACATATGCAGCACCAGTGTAGGCAACTGCGGCTGAGAGCCATTTAATAAAGTTGCAGCGAATACAGAACAAGAGCATTCGTATCGCGACAGATGCGCCTGTGTACTGCCCCGTCAGGGCTATGCACAGGGAGCTTAAACTCGAACTCTTGAAAGATTATTATGTCAGGACTGCACAGAAATTCTATGATAAGAGTCGCTTGAGCGCAAATATGTATATTTCCTCTCTCGGAGACCGCGACCCGGAATTTTATCGCAAATACAAAATGCCTATTTCAATACTGGCGCACAGGCCGCCCTAGCTGCTCTGAGATTGGCCGGCCCGCTGGCCAATCACGTCACGCACAGGTTCACGCACGCGGAACCCAGCCCTGTCTACACGGAAAATTTCCTACGCGAGTAATACTTCAAAAATAATTATTTAACTTATAAATACTAAATAACCAAGCAGGCTGCATATAAAACCTCACTTAATAAAAATTAAATACGAATGCTCCTTCACCATTCGCCTTAAACCCATACACCGACAGTTCTTCCACTATAACTAGTGAATAGACGTAAGTATAATAATATTAGCCTATATTATGTTACATAATATATGTATAAAAAAAAGTAGTAGTTCTAGTTATGCTTAGTAACACATTTACAGTTAATGCTAGACGCACACAAACTCGTAGACAATTAAGCGTAGAAGTTGGGGCTAAAGGGCTCGCGATGAAGGAATTGGATAGTTTCTCTAACCGACCGACTGCCCTTACTGGCGACAGGCGATATGAGCTGTGCCCTCTTCCTGAGTGATTCCTGAAGCGCCAACTCGCGTATACACTGTTTAAATTAATTATTCGTAGCTCTGGATGCGTAGATGCTGTGATAATGGGTTAAGCAATGACGGACGAACTAATTTCTCTAAGTGCCGAAAGCCATTGACAGGCGACAGGCGACCTGAAGCTATAGTTTCTCCGGAGTAAAGCCCATGTCTCAGCTCGCGGATACTTAACGTAAATAAAACATTTAATGCCCACACATGCGTTACACCACACGTTAAGGCATGTTAGCCCGCGCAACATGCATTTACTAAAAATAGTCTAGTCTATAGGATGTTTAATTTTCTCTCTTTTAGTTATAGGTGCTGCTGTCTGGAGCGGATGTGAGTGGTTCGTGTTACCCTCACCGCCAGGGGCGCCTGCGTCCCTGGCCAGCGAATTCCCGTCCTGGACAAAATCAAAAATCAAGGCGGACCTCGAGTCCAAGTGCCCAACCCCCGCATGGTAGACTCTTTCTACTCTGGCCAACTCTTCATCCAGACCATCCTCTGTCTCCTGTACTCTCTTACACTAATGCATGCAAACTTGCATCCCGCATGAAAGTGCCCAGGGTTTTCCCTGTGTCTATGCAGGTTTTACCTGGGCCCAACTTAACTAGTAGCTTAGACTAGAGATAAGAGTGAGGGGAGTTAGTCATGGCAACAATCGCTGCCATGGCTGGCCAATCCCCTCCTAGCACACGATGCATGTGACCCTCTCCCTGCATGGCTATTCCCAGCATGACTAAGGCGTGATAGGCTACGGCCTGAGACGCACTTAGGTCCCTCCCTAACCCGGACCCCTCCCAAACACACTTAGTTTTTAGTTAGGTTAGGAAAAAAAAAACTCCAACTAGCAGCCGCAATTATGTTGCTCAAGTTGTGAAAATGTATGATGATGGACTTGCAGTTCAGTTTTACAAGAGGGTTGTCTCCACAACCAAATTTGAAGCTGCCAATGAAGAAGAGACCTTCATTGCTTCAAGCGAAGTAATTGCTAAGCTACCTAGCCCAATGCATAGCACAAGAGCTCGTTACAAGAACATGATATGGTTCCCAATTGATGTAACTAAATTCAGTGTCCACTAGAACTGAAGAAAGTTGACCTTACTTTGGTTATTTTAAAATAATCAACTCAATTTTAGAAGGATTTGTGTTATATATGTTACATTTTAAGCTACGAGATTGTATGTTTACTACATTCACTCAAATGGTTCAGTTAACCCCAATGTGTGGTCCAGTTAACCCACCCACTGGGGTTAATTGGACCAAAATTTATTTTATTATTATTTTTTTCTGAAATGGGTAAGAGATACATGTACAATGACAATACTAAAGCTGGTGTGCATAGGTATGTTACTGTGCATGAAATAAAACTGTAAGAATTGACATTATTTCTGCAAAATAACGAGGAAAGAAATTTTCCGGTCCAGTTAACCCCAACCTCCCCTACACGGCAAAAACTCTATGACATCTAAACATAGAATATTGAACTTTACACAAATTGCACTACGATTACAGATGCACCTAAGGGAGAGTCTTTGAGCGAAGGTTGATTAATGGACGCACCTCGCGAGAATTTGATTCCAGTTCTGTTCCTGACACATCAGTGCGATGATGAAGTTTCACGAGAGAAGAAAATTCTCTGGCTTTAGAAAAGGGCAGAGGGCCTGCGCGCACATTTTTTTCCACATGGACGAGCATGTCCTGCCACTAACGCGCATGTTTGCTGAATTAGTTACATAGAAAGTGAAGTGTCCCGGCAACAGCGTTCAGTGCTGGAGTGGCTCTAAGTGGGGTGAACACCCTCCTGGGGTGTGATGTTCTCAGTCGTCACTGTCGAACAGCTCCTGAAGGCGAGCAGGGCTGCAGCTTTCCCTCTTGCTGGGCAACAGGGAGGAGGAGGGAGGAAAAAGTCCTAGAGTGCAATCCTTGTAAGGCCACTCTAGGGGGAGGATCTTAGAGCGAAAACCTCAAGAGGCCGCACCAGGGGAAGAGGGATGCTAGAGTGTTATCCCAAGGGCCGCACCTAGGGATGCAAACGATACATCGATGTTTTTAAAACATCGATGTATCATTCATGAAACATCGATGTTTTGAAGAGCGATACATCGCCGATGCATCGACGTAAAAGTCCAAAAACGTCAACATCGTTCATCATTAAAATTACCCTAGTTTTTTTAATAATATTTTGGCTATCATTTGATGAATATTTATTGAATGTATAAAAAACATTACGATACGACATTTAGTTTGACATCGTACGGCCGAAGGCCACCCCAAAGCCCGACCTGCACCCGCCAGTACTCGGCTCCGCTAACGGAAAGCACCCCTACCCATGGCCCACCTGAGTCAAGTGAGTGGACCGCAGCCCAAGGTAGAGAATAGCAAACCATTTTAATTACGCATGCAATGCACTCCCTGTGCCTACAATATTCCCCACACAATAATAAAGTAATCAGAAACAAACAAAAGCCCCTAATTAATAGAGTGCGACGTAGGAGTGCCCGGGTCACTCACGTGTAGCTTTCTACTAAAACAGCTGTGAGTGCAACCCTTGTAAACCAGTGTAAATCATGAGCAATAAAACGTCCACCCCGCACCTGCCGTGCGCGACGTGAGACCCGTAGAACAACCAGAACAGTGTATGTAAATTGACCTAAACAACCCAACCTAATCAGCAAACAAATTCCATCACCGCCGACGGTTCTAGCGGGCCATGCTGGGGCAACGAACCCACGACCATCATATGGTTAGACACCGAGCTAGCCTGGCACCCTCCCGGAACAGAAATCTCTAAGAAAGCCAGCCACCCCGCTAGGACCTGCGCCCGACCTCGAACACGAGACCGCGGCGGACGGCAAGTTTTTAAGATACAATATTTTTTTACTGTCTATACTTACTGACGTGGTTCGACCGAAGGCCACCCTAAAGCCCGACCTGCAACCGCCAGTATCCGACCCCGCTAAGGGAACGCGCCCCTAGCCATGGCCCACCCGAGTCAGACGAGCGCCGCGGGACTTAGGTATTATCAACGCGCTTATCTTAATCGGCAAGACAAACCGAGTCATGTACACTGTAAATTCACTACAATTTAATGAATACGCCACTTTGAATGAACAACACCGTGCAACACAAGTGCGACATAGAAGTGCCCGGGTCACTCACGTGTAGTTTTTTACTAAAACAGCTGCGAGCGCTCCCCTTGCAGCCTTCAGCCTGATTTCAATAGTGTAATATGTGACTTAACTCAAACCACCCCAAATTAGCATTTATCATTCGCCACTGGAACAGTTATCAAGCAAAGAACAGTCTCCAGTGTGACTCTGATAATTCAAACATATTTTATACAAATTTATTACATATCATTTCTAAACACACACACACACACACACACACACACACACACATATATATATATATATATATAAAGTTAATCATTAAGTTTTATTGTGTGAATATGTGAATTTAGAGCCACTTGCTTTTTGTTATTAATATAATTTTTTACGAATAACGGAACTTTAGAAACTCTGGCGCGACAGAGAGCTCACCCCTCCCCTCGCGCCAGGGCCAGACGCCAGTACAGCACCACTCGCGGACCAGGACGGACGCACGTCCCACGGTGAGCCATCATCTCTTTGTCTTCATCGAACTTCCATCTGGTAACTATAGTCAGACCCCGAAACCTTTTATTTTAACTACTCCCCGTGTGCGCCCGGTCCTTTTCCGGTGTAGGGCCTAACCCAGCCACGTCAACTTAACACGCCCCGCACAACGCATTACGTGGGGCCGTGCAATATACGGTACGGGCCGACTCCCGCCACAACAGACTTTTAATTAATCGCCAAGTGCACAGGCACTGGCTACATCTAATCATAGACTTTTCTTAATTTAATAGCGAGCCGCGGTCCACACAGGTGGGCCTGTGCGTCGCCGTTCACCAATTAAAGGATTAGCCGACATTATCAAACTCTCTCCCTCAACCACGACTGGCATGAGGATGTAACGTTAGTAACGGCGCGTCAGAGCGCCCAGTATTTAATGACAGTGTACTTTATGTAGGGAAATCGTGTGAATGTAATTGCAAGTGTAATTTGCCAGCGTAATTAATCGTCCACTCCGCACACTCCTGCGCGACGTGTGAACGACATTGCAAAGCAGTGTACGTTATTTCTGAACCTCACCAATCCAGTTTGGGATCAGCGTCCTATGCTGTGTAGGGCCAGTGGTACAGCAGGCATTAGGGACCCTCTAACATCATCACCACCGCCGCCATTTCTAGTGGGCCACGCAGGGGCTTTCGGACCTCACGACCCACCTCGTGGCTAACCACCGCGTTAGCCTGGCGCCCTCCCGGACACATTTCCCCGCAAGAAAACAGCCTTCCTGCTAGGAACACCGCCGAGTCTCGAACACGAGAACCCAGGCGACGGCATTACTATAAAAACATACAATTTTAAGTAGGTATCAAAAATGTTGTAAATACTGAACTATTTGGTTGATTTCAGTATCAGTTTTGTTCCAGTACCTACTTTAAGAAGTGTAAAATCATTTGGAAAAAATAAAACTCGTTAAAAAATTTGTTTACATAATAATTTGCTTTTAAATATTGAAAAATTTAGGGAAATGCAGCAAGACTTTATGGATAATTTTATAGTTTGTTGTACGTACAAGCTATTGATTGGTACCGATACGGTCTCGCTAGCTCTATGGAGAAAATTAATGTTACATTTTAAACCTGCACATACACTTCATGCTTTTTCCCTATTTTTATTTTCAATTAAAAATAAATTGTGTAAAAAAAATAGTTATTTTTAAAAAGATTTTAGACTTCTTAAAATACTGGGAAAAAATGATAAAAATACCAACCAAAATGGTTTAGCATTTACAACATGTATTTATACTTAAAAATGTAAGTTTTATAAGTATCAAAAATTAAAAAAAAAGTTTCTTGAAAACTAAATGTCGTATCGCAATGGTTTTTTTATGGATAGATCTCTCATGATCTGTACAATTTACAATATATTCATGAAATGATTACTAAAAACCTAAAAAAAAACAAGGGTAATTTTATTTTAAGTACCTAAGCCTGTGTCTTAAGGCTGCAGTCTGCCCGGGCACACATATGGTGCGCAGAGCTTCAGGAAAAACAACGTGATTTGAAAACTACTCAAGATATCCGAGTGGGGTCTGTTTACAAAAAGCATTTAAGTGTTCGCTGAATGCCGAAAGGTACTTTTGAATACGGATTAAGTTTTTAAACTGTGTTTTTAGTAGAGTGGAAATGGCTAAAAGGCGTGTTTTCGGAGTAATTGTTAGGCATAAAACAACCGATACAGAATCTTGAAACCACTTAAGGGCAGTGCACCTTTATCTTCATTTCTCCACTTTATAATGTTATGGTCACTGCACAACTTTCACAGCTATCTTGTGGATATTGTGGTCAGGAACCTGTAGTAGGTATGGTTTTTGGCTAGGGGTGCTTTCTGTTAGTGGAGTCGAGTAATGGCGGGTGCAGGTCGGGCTTTGAGGTGGCCTTCGGCCGTACGATGTCACTATAATTTAAATCATTTTGGCATGTTTTTCCTGATACTTAAAAACATCGGTTCAAACATCGATGTATCGGTTATCAGAACAATGTTTTTTGACATCGATGTTCATGATATCGATGTTTTTAAGAGCGATGTTGCATCCCTAGCTGCTCCAGCAAAGGATCCCAGAGCATAATCCCAAAGGCTGCTCCGGAGTAAGGAAGGGGTGAGAGAGAGTGAAAGAGGAGAGCAGAAAGCAATAAACTAAATTCCAAATTCCTGCTGTATTTCCCCAGATTTCTCTGACTAGTACTGCCGCCGTTTCTTCATATGCTCGGCCGGGTGCGTGTGACAGCAATACCAGGAACTATTATGTTCCAATAACTCGCTATGTGGGAAGTCAATTCAAGATTGCGACCCCGTCACTTTATTCGAATCATTAGAAACGACGGCAGGGCGCGAAGTGTGCGATTTTAAGATTAATAGTGGCTCACGGTCCTGCAAGTAGTTAAGTAGCTGTCGCTGTGGTGCTTGGCATTAATTTATTTAGTGTAGATGTCAGGCGGGGGGAAGGTCACCCTTTCCCCCTCAGTTAGGTGGCTAACTGTTGTATGGAAGTGTCGTGATGTCTGTATTTAGAGGCTTGTAAAGTATGGTGTCAAAAGTGGCCTAGTTAATCTCGTTGTGTGAGTGTAGTGTTAAGCTCCAAGGCCGCGCGCGACAGCACAGTGACCCCCCAACAGTTATGTGCCCGGCCAGTCGCCGAGGAGGCATATAATCGTGAAATAGTAGAGTTCCGCTGTGGGTAAGAGGTTAGTTAACAGGCAACCGCGCGGGATTCTGTCAGTCCGCTCCCGCAGACAGCCAGTGACCCGCACGATTGCGCTGCCCCCGAAGCTAACTGTTGCTCCAGTCACTCACCGATTCACTCGTTCAGGTTTCTCTCTCCATCAGCCGACGCACCGGGACCTATCATGCATGGCGCGAGGTTCCGAGGGTCACTACTCTGCTTCCCCTCCTGCCAACGATGTGCAGCTTTAGAAGTGTGTGTAACACCAGGCTCTCGTCGATTACTCCTGCATCGCCAGCAGTGCCGTCACTTGATCATCGGCGAGCCACTAAAGCAACCGCCCCTCCCGCTGATGATCCACGAGTTGGGATTTATACATATATTACCAATAAATTCAGCTGCACATCACAGCTGGACCCCTATATTCGCCACCGACAGGTCGCTGCCTCTCAGCATTCACCAGCCTTACAAAATGATTCACACACTTTCCACGCAGAGCAGTCAGCTTATTCTAGAGCTGTAGCAAACCGTATGTATTCGTTACTGAGTAACGGGTGCGGCATCTAGTAACGAGTAACGAAAAGTTACACACGAATGCATTTCGTTACTCGCATCTTTCGTATGTTTCACGCATGCGCGCGCGTATTCGTTACAAAGAACGATGTTTGTTTATTAATAAAAGTATAATTTGGAAATTCGTCGTCCAAGTTTTTTACTGTTTATTAAAGGTATTGTGTGTGTAGACAAAGTTTTAGATTCGAACAGAAACAACAGTAAGAAAGTATTTTTTACAAATTATAAATATGTATGTTTTTGTTTTTTATAATCGCGTATTTTCACGTTTTATGTTCTTATCTTAAAAGATATATTATAATAAAGCCGCTCTAATGAGAGTTTATTGTTTCTTGGTTAACAAAAGCTGTTAATTATCAAATATTTTTAATTGTTTATATTCGATTTATTTTTATCTACGCGACGTCATACTGTACGCGTACGAAATACGACTCGATTCGATGCTGTTACTTAACATAGCATGTGCCATGTCATGCGGTATCAGAAGTGTGTACACCACGAGAGCTACCAAGTACCAACATTACCTCATATGATTTGCTGGGAGCATATGACAGAAATATCAGGAACTATTATGTTCCCACAATTCATCATTACAGTCAATATTTTCAGATTTAGAGCCTTTGCAGCATGTTCTATAAGATGTCACTGACTGTCCTGATCATATGCTAATTTCTGACAATCGAGATGCTCCCAACACCAGCGGAAGCTCACTCCTTCCCTGAGTTATGACGCAATGAATACCACTTATTTACATTCTGCAGCAGGCGCCATCTATTGGCGCTGGGTGCATCACCATCTAACAGGATATTAGATTAGGCATAGAGATTAGGTAAAAAATACCCTGCGGTGCCGGGGCAGCCATGTTTGTTTCAGGGATGAGCATGTAGCACTTGCACAAGGGTGCCGAGGCCAAATGCAGGACACGACAAAAACTTGGTATGACGTTAACATGTTTCGTCCGTGGACAGCCCAGTGCATGTGTTAATGAAAAGTAATGCTTTCTACCCGAGGATGGGTGCGAGCACATGGCCCATCGAATACAACAGTAAAAAAATTCGTGAACACGTGGTTGCGAATGATACTATTACATTTGAAGCCGCCCGTCGGTGCTTCCTCTGGTCGCAAAGGTAGTTGTGTGTCCTCAACACCCGACTAGGACGTGTGCAACGAACGCGCCCGCGCGTGACATGTAGAGTAAGTTAGGGCAGTGCGCAAAATGCCTGGAAGTAATCCCAGCTTGCGGTGTTGTGTGACGCACCCGGCCGGGTGTGGCGTTGCGCTATCAAAACATAGTGCCCCCTTAATTTTGTCAAAGAAAAACCTAAAACTTTTTATATTCTTAAAAACTTTAATTAATAAAGTAATGTTGTTTCAGGCCCGTTTTCGTCATAACGCTGGCTGTCACCATCTTCCCGCACTCCGTATCCTTCTGCGGGAGGTCGAGACTCCTTGGCCGGGTTGCCAGGGAGCGGCAGTGGCAATCAAGCACTCATCAGGGCTGGCACCCCTGCGCCCGTGGAGCATTCATTTTCGCGCCAAAACCGACATGTAGTGTTCAATAGGTTAATTTTCTGAATCCGTTTTCATCCGTTCCACGGCCGGCCCAAAAGCGACCGTGCGATTTTCGCATGATTCTTAAATAAGTGACTGTGGCTCAGACATGAGCCTTTTATTGTGTTACGTAATTTCTCTTTGTTAAGGGTACCACGCTGATGGGCCCGTGCTTCACACTTTAGTAACTCCGCTAGGAGTCTGGACTTTGCCCACACGGGGCTGCTTAGTAGCTAAATGCGTTCAGCGACATTTATTAACGACTCAATCTCTGGGATGTGCAGCGGTCGCGTGTGAGTTCTCCGTGTCTCCGGTATTACCGCGCCAGCGCCCAGCATTTGTGTCCGCTACGCCACAGCGAGGACAGAACTCTGGTAACTATTTCCAATCCAATCTGAACTGTACTTCTTTAACGGATTCACTTCGCTCCTCAGAACGCTTCTATGTCAAGCTTTAGTCTTACGGTGGTAATTCTAGTGTTAGTTTCGGCTATCAGCTGCATGTGTTGTCTGTCTGTGCCAAGGTCCTGTTAAGTGTGGAAGTATCCGCCACGTGTACTTTGCAACTCCATAATTCTCTAGTTTAACTTGTAGGCATTTTAATGATTTAGTCTTGTGTATTCAACTGCTCCGCCATCCGGAGAATTCTTAACCTTAGTCTCCCGAAGCATCACGCGCCGCCATCTTTCGTATCGCTAGTCTCAGTACAGCCTGCAACCCCTTGTTGTGTATTTCGCTGCTTTCCGCAAGACGTTAATCAGTGCCGCCATTCGAGGGCTGCGTGTACGGAGATTAAAAGGTAGACAATGATAGGGCCAGTTGCATGACTGCGCCATGTACCATGTGATGTTGATGTCGTACCTCTTCTTTATTTAAACTAAAACCCGGGTCACAGTCCTGTCCGCGGCACAAAATTCCGGCCATGGCCATTGTAGTGCCACTACTCGTAATCAGATCGCGGTTGTGAATAATAACAGACAATGTATTTTAGTTACTTTAATACATTTAATACATGTTATGATTGTAAATATTTATGAAGACTATTATTAAGTGTGTAGTGTAAGTATGTTTCGTAGCCTTGTAAGTCACATTGTAAATGCAAAACATCCAAAGGGATAACAATATGTGAAGTTTTAACATGAACAAAAATGTAGAAAAGAACTGTATAAATCATACGGGCTAACAGGCCTAGGCAGTTCTCCTCTCTCCCAGCCAATCTGGGAGAATAAAGACCAATATGATAAATATTGGTATTATTGGCTTACTTCTCTCTCTCTCCTCCACTAGCAACTCCTGGCGAGACCGCCCGTGTTGTATATGAGGAATCGTTCCGGCTGCCGCCGCACCTGGCGGAAGGCAACTCTACTCGTCGAGGTACCCAGATCAGGCCCAACCTAGCCTGCCTGGGAGCCTCAGGCAGCATACTTGCAGGGATACTTCAAGGCAGCAACAGGCCAGGGGGAGCCAAACTGGCATACAGTCCCCCCCATTCCTACCAATTCTCCCCTGTCTCCTACTCACCAGATCGCCTCCCGATGGCCGAGCAAGTCTTCCCTCAACCCCCTGAGCCAACCAACCCTTATCAAGGCATCCTACCCCCGCTTCATTCCTCTTACCCTACCCATGCGCCCCCCCCCCCTCCGCGCAAGCCACTGACGATCTGCACCACAGGTAACCAGCTGCAGGACCCACGGCCGCAATTTATCTCTGCCCGACTGGCAGAACGCCTGCAGGAGCTCTTCGACAGTGACGCTGACGCCGTCCCCGTTGCCTAAACTGAATTTACGTAAATTTAAGCTGGTAGGTTAATTTTGAATCTCAAGGGGGGGTTCCTGGCCTCGTGGCGGTAGGCAGGGATGCGGCGACAAAGGACTCCCCGGGCTGTTATGGCCTCCCAGGACGCCTTATTAATGAAACACACGAGTTCTTTTGGTGATTTATTACGTAGCACACTCTACAGGTCACACGTTCACGTGACTGGCCGCTTCACCGTCGACCTAAGCTCCGCGCACCTGGACCTGCTAGGGTCTCTGCGAGAGTATACGGACGTGGCGTGACGAGTGAGGACGAACGGTCCCACGACTTAATTAAGGGAACACATGACACTAAATTACTGTGGTTAGTCCGCACAAGAGAATGATTGGCTTATTAAAACACGTTACACTAAGTTACTGCGATTAGTCCCGCACAGGAGAATAAGCCACTTATTAAAACACGTTACACTGAATTACTGCGATTAGTCCCGCACAGGAGAATATGCATGAGCGGATAGTCCGCGGGGTGGCGATGGCCACGTTAAGCTGGGTACGGACACGGTGGAATCTGAAGCGATATCACACACGTGGCCGTGGCACGTCCCAGGTGAATACTCGTCCGAAAGTTTTGGTCGCGTTCGGCGCAGTGCCGCCCTGCGTGGGCAAAGAACTATGTCCCGTGGTGGGACGTGAAAGCGTGAGGCGCAGGTGCCACGACGGGTCACCTAATTGCATACGTAAAATATATAAATCCCTGATGGGATACACATGTTATTAAAAGACCGCGCGTGACTGCTAACGGCCGATTTGGGCCGACCGGGGAGCTGATATAAAACGTTTGGACTATATTTACCTATTGCAGTTATATGGCGTTGGTGCAAAAATTGAAGGCTCCCCGTGCGTGGGCTGCCGGCCCGGGCGAGTGCTGGATGGCGACTGACTAACCTCCCTGGCCGCCGGGGCCAGGGAGGGGGGAAATTCCGCGGGAAAACTGCGGAGCGCGGGAAGGTGACTTCGGCCAGTTTTGTGAATTATACCCTTTTAACATATGATCATTTAATTAACATTAATTATTGAATGGTTTAGATTTCTTAGTTTTTGTTTATATTATAAAATGCCTGAGAAACAATACCCTTGCGCAGTGCCACACCCGGCCGGGCGCTTTGCACACGTAGGAGGCCGTGACTGACGTCACGCCGTTCGGGGCACTGCACTACGTTGCGCGCGCGGGCGCGTTCGGGGCGCGGCACTTATCAGGTGTTGAGGACACATAACGGCCTGTGCTCTCAGAGGGAGCACTGACGGCGGCGTCAACGCCTAGGCGCACTGCAACCCCGGGGGGTTTTCACCCCCACCTATACACTCTCTTAATCCGGGGCGACGCCGAGCGGGGTGAGCAATCATCGTCCCCGAAGGCCCGTTCCGCGCAAGCACGTCCTCGGTCAGCTGCACTGGGCCGAACGGTCCACTCCCGCATCAGAGTGTGAGGCTGCTCTACCCAAGAGCTGACACCGGGCAAACACCACGACTACCGAACGACCGAGCAACGTCCACCCCATCTCCACATCTTCATCAGAGATGAGGCAGCGACAACATGTTAATAAATTCAATTGTACTCAAGTGTTTTCTCTTAATCATCACAGCGTCCTGGGTGGCCTAAACAGCCCGGGGGGTCCTTTGTCGACACGTCCCTGCCTGCAGCCACGAGGCAAAGAATCCCGCCCTCGAGTTAAAATTCCACATTCTAAATTCATTAATTCAGGACTCAGGCAGCGGGGACAGCGTCACATTATACAATGAGTTATTTAAAACTACACCGATATTAGGGCCGGCCACGGGGTCAATAAAAAGGAATGAGAAAAACTTAGGATGTGGTGGTTACAAGCTGTTAAGACAAAGTACTGAGGACCCCATGGAATGCGGACGTATATGACCCCTGAGACAGGCAAGCATCGACTGCTGTGGCCTTGGCAGACCTGTGCTACCGAAGGCCACATTTCCCTCGAGAAGGACGCAGAGCGCAGGAACGACTTGTGCTGAGTTTTGTGGCATAGTCGCATTGAATAATATTTTTTTAATTATGTAAGAGAAGTGATGATAAAATTTTTATTAATAATTATCAATTAAGAATTATACAACAAAGTTTTGGAACTACATCTGGGGGATTAATATACACATGGCAACGGCGGAAGTACACATCAACACCCGATAGCCACACGGGTGGTTATCGAACAATCGACCACAGGGTCCTTCTCCTCACTGCACTGCCCTGCACTGCTGATGTTTTTTGTGGCACACACATGCTATCGGAGCAAATGTTGTGGCATAACGATTTTCGCGACAGAGGAGAAACGACAGTTGGTGTCAGATTCTAATTGATTTTTAACGAACTTAATAAAGCTGAACTTTATTTAATTTTATGAAGTTAATGAAACATTAGAAATATCCGATGAAGTAAAAAAGCATACCATTTTTTGAATAGTTTTGGTAACTTTAAACCTGAATTAATTAAAATCTGTTTATCGACTGCATGGTGAAATTGGTCTTTACAATCTTAAATGTTCTTGGTGAAATTGACTTAAATTATTCGGTAAAATTAAGCTATTTGTTTGTATCTTTTGTATCTAAAATTTGAGTAAATATTTGGTTAAATGCTTTTCTTTTGTAAACTTTGCTTAAATTTGGTATAAATAAGTTTAAAATCTTTAACTAGTGAGTTCGGCTGTAAGGTAAAAAAGGAAAATATTATTCTTTAAATTGGTTTTTATGTTAACTGTAATATATTTTATATAAGCTAATTTTTTCATTGAAATTTAAGATGTTTTATCAATACATATTTAATAAAACTAAAGTTTCTTTGCGAGATAACAACTTTACTATTCGTTATCGAAATAAACCTTTTGTCTTTAGAAAAAATATTTTAAAACATATTCAAGCTTATTATTTTAATTTTTTTTGTTAGCTGTTGTGGCTCCAATTGAATTTATATACATTTAACTTTTTTTGTTAGGTGACGGCTATTGACGTAGAATGTTATTACATATTTTTAAATCTGGGTGTGGTGTGCTCGATTCCTCGATTGCATTGGTTATGATTAAGGCCATGCTTGAGTTTGTGTTGTGTTTGCGAATGGGGTTTGGTAGAAATAAGACAGATATATAAAAATGTAAGTAATTAGACGTTATTTTTTAAGTCTTTAGGACTTTTTATTATATATCAAATGCATTAATTGCGTTGTAATGCGTTAAAAGCGTACTTAAGTTTTGATATATGTATACTACGTAATTACTCATTAATTTAACTGTAAACATAATCTGGCCGAAGATAACCTAATTGAAGAGGTGTAAAATTTGACAATGGTACTTCTTGCACTATGCAGTGTTAATTGGTGCTTGATAAACGCTTTACCTGTTCAAACTTAACCCTTGTAAACTACTGTCAGTTGAAAGGTTTAATAACCAACACACAGCTTAAGGCCCAAACACAATCAAAACGAGTATTTCATAATCATTAAGTGGTATTATAAAAACATTTAAACTACACATAATTTAGTCTTAACTAGCTGCAACCATGTATTCCAATAATTATTTACACATGACTATTAGTATTTCCTAGAGTTAACTATTTTTGCTACCTCTTTGCTAATGTTGCTTCTAAAACCGTAGTACGTTTTCAGCCAGTTAGGAGTTCTGTTTGTCTTACTTCGGTTATATTTGATAACTTTTATTGAATAAATAAAATCTGTTATTGATTAGATAGTGATATATATATGTATGTACCTATCTATATGTATATTTTAATATATATAATTTTTGCACATTGGAGTTACGCTGCTCATCAGTATTATAGCACACTTTCCAAAGGGGTGAAAATTTATTTCTGCATTTATTATAAATTTTTTTGTTATAGATTTTGGTTATCTAATTTTATTCTCTAAGTTATAATTTTTTGCCATATGATTACACCCTGCCAACTATTGCACTGTTAATTTCTCACAAGATAAACAACTAAAATAAGCAAAGCGATGAGTTAAATTTAGGTCCATTCATTGGAGCTTGGGCCTCTGTATTTGTTTTGTGTTGTACAAGATATTATGTTTTATGTTGGGGCCTCTACGTCTAAAGCCGATTGAATCTGCGCTACATTTGGGACAACACATTACCATTCCACGGTAACGGAATGACATATTGTAGGGTGTTTTTAATAAATTAATTAAAGTACATAAATTTATTTTTAATTTAATAAAACTATCACATGTTCTTTACTATAAGAAGTATCTCTTCATTATAGAGAAGTTATATTTGCATAATTGAACCTCTTTGAACAATTGTTATGTAACTACGATCTAGGTAACAGACTTAAATTAAGAGAGACTCACATTTAATAGTTCATTTTCAACAGAAATTGCTCTGACCTCAATTTTTATTATATTAAAAAATAAAAATTATATGTGTACATTTATATACCTAGTCTGTGTATCAATTACAAATAAATAAAATATAATTTTTAAATATTTTAATGTTGATTTTCCAAAAAAGAGAAAAAGGTTCTGTAACATCATGGTAACGGAATTACTGAATCTACCAATTACATGAGCTATGTTGCTCTAGTTGATTTTACACTTAATAATAAAATATATTTCCTAATTTTAATACGTCTACCTCACAGGCAACTTTATGTTAAAGTTATTTAAGACAGTAATTCTCAAGGCAAGCCTTGAAACAACACTTCACCACATTAATCTATTTGAGTTTCTAAAAGAAATTTCACAGTGTCTTCCAATGTCACATCTTCATTTTTGTCACTAGTGCACACAAATGATGATTCTTCATTGAGAGGAAAGACCCTCTGTTCTTTCCATCTTCAATTGCAATAACTTTCTGATATATAAAACAGTTCTATTTTCTTTCCCAAATATAGTATTAAAAATTCCGTATCTGTTTTCAGAGATGTATGTGAATGTTTTGTTCCCTTATTTATATTATTATTATTATTATTATTATTATTATTATTATTATTATTATTATACATTTATCACCTTGATTGTGTAACTATTGTAATTTAGTTGTTTGTTGTTTTTGTAATTACTGTGTGGTTTTGTTAGTATTTTCGATGTATATATGTTTGTATCTGTACCTCTCTGTATGTATTTGTCCTTATTTGTTGTTATCACTATAAGTATGTATGTGGTAGTATTGTGTGCTATGGTGCCGAAGAGCAGGGAAGTCCATATAATTAAAGTGATATCTTTTTATTTGCCCTTATGTGTCGTGACCACTACCAAATTCTTACTAAATTAAATACATTAAAAAATAAAAATACGATAGGCTCACAGATTGTTTCTTGAACTGACATAGCTTCTTTTTTTATCTTCATTCCAAATTTCTGGATCAGTAGTAAAGTAGTAAATATTACTTTTGGTGGATACTAGCCACAATTTTTTTAACACTGTTATTTGATACTACTTGCACACTGCACCAACTGGATTTTTTGTATGCCAACAACATTTTCCTATTTCTCTTTCAATAATTACTTAATTTTTTCCATTTAGTTTTTTAGGTATTTGAGCCCTGATTTTCAACTCTATTTTGCAGCTGTGGAGACAAAATCATGAAGTGTGTTTACTGTCTCAGAACCACTCGTCACCTTCATATAAACAGCCTTTTTTAATCAGACCACCTGTCCCACCTAAGAGACCTTTTCCTTGTAAAGTAGAAAAAATAGTGCTGATATAGAATAATATGTAATAATTCACTTTATTCCTTTTTAAGTATGCCTAAGTAACTTGGCAAATAAAAAAAAACTGCACTGAAAAGTTATTACATGGTTACTGGACTGACAAATTAAATTAATCTTATATGGCTGGGCCTAAATTAATAAGCTAGGTTCAAACTACACTCATAAAATAAATACTTTAAAAATGCTAGAAAAATTACTTCAGAAAGAAAATAAATTTGGCAGAAGCAACAAGGCATTTCAGAAAAATAAATTTTAAAGGTTAAAAACTAAGTTAAACAAACTGCAAAAAATTGAAGCCACACAGTTACCAATTAAGGAAAAAAATCACTAGATCTAGTGACAAATGATAAAAAATAAAATTTAAGCTAAAGCAGGAATAGAAGATTGCATCCGCTACACTTTGTTACATGATTTATTTCAGTTGCGAAATGTTTTTTCAATAAGTTACAATATTCACTTAGAAAATTTAAACCATTGTCCAATTCATTACTGCTCTGGAAAAATTTGTTAAAAGCTGTGAAAGTTTAAATCTGTATCTCTGAACAAAACAAGCCTTTATATATGTGTGAGTATACACACACACACATACACACACACACACACACACACACACACACATATATATATATATATATATATATATATATAAAACTTGTGATGGCTTAAGAAAGTATGTAATCTGCATTTAATAATTACAAAACAAGTGTAATTAAAACCTATACTATAAAATTTGTGTGTTCATGAGAAATTACTTGTAAATTAACTACAAGAACTAGTAGTAGGTGTCTATGTCTGTGTGTATGTGTGTGCAAGTAGTGTTAAATTTTACCTTATTTGGTTTACATAGTTTTTAAGTATAATATATGTGTATTTCGGGATATGGAGATTGGTAATATAATTAATATACTGTTCGAGATTGGGCCAGTCACATTTTTAAATAGTTTGTGAGTTATATGGATTTTCCTAAATTTGACTTCCAGGGGACTGACGAATTTCATAGGAAATCATAAGATTTATTGTTTCTTTAAGCATGTTCAATACCAAGTATCTTAGAATCTAATAATGGTACTTACTATCTTAAGACTTAAATCACATTGGTAACCATTGAGTCTCAGTCTTCAAAACAATTTTTTAACATTTTTGTTACTTAATACTTTGAGGTAGTTTATTTTAACATTAAACAAATAATATACAATCCAGACAAAAATAAGACCAGTTATGCGTTAAGGTAATATTACTTATTCACTAGATGTCATTAGCAAAATATGACTTTAAAAAATTTAAATCATCTCATTTTCTACAATGAAAATAATGCTTCTAAAACAATAATATTAGTTTAACAACATAATAAAAATTACTTTTCAAAAATGACAAATCTCTTCTTTAAATTGGTAAAATACCTTGTTCCCTTTTGTAACCAATTTTGGTACAGGTAATTTTTTTTATTACTTGATCTACTGGCACATCTGACACATCACTTTTGTCTAACTTAAACAGAATGCTACCATTTAAATATTTAGTTGTAGCAGTCATTAGGGGTGCATGAGTACTTGAAAGTTCGAGTAGTTTCAAGTTTTACGTACTCGAATCGAGGCTAATTTTAAAGCTCAAAACATTCAAGTAGTTTATTGTTTGGTCTAAGGACATAATGAAACATCTTTAATACAAACCTGAGTAACCTAGGTTTATTTAACTAGTAATTGTGAAGCTCGTACACAGCAGTTAAGTAGGAAACGTGAATAGTTCATGAAGAACTGAATAAAAAGGTATTTGTTACAACTAAGTACCTTCAGCTTGCGACGCTTATTTTCTCCTGTCGTTTCATTATTATTAACAATGTAGATGATTAAATATTGAATTTGCTAGCGATGGTGGCTGATTTTACATAATTTCAGACTGTATTTATGATTTAATTTTTGTTTGGACATATTTACGGTCATTTAGCGCATCATTGTCATAATTTTGTTTACGTTAACCTATACTACAAAAACAAAACATAGGTATAGCTTCTATGGCTGTATCCGAATACATAGGGATGCGTCCTTAGCACACACATCCCTACATCCCTTAGCAAATGCAGCCACAATGTAGAGGACACATTTCTAATGGATGGATAGTATCCGAATACTTTTACTACTAGCACCACCTGTTGACTGTCAGTCGTACTAATGTTCACGCAGCCATTTTGTGTAGGGATTTCTACAAATATTCAGCAAAACGTAAATAGGCTAATAAATACCTACGAATTAAAAAATAATGTAACGTGTATGTTATACATGTTAGCGATCCAAATAAAATAAATTTTATAAATTGTAAACTTTAAAAATACTTATGAGTTTTGAATTATCCTTTAAGTTTAAATTCGTATTTTTATTATATTTATTAACGTATTCATTTGTCTCTGTTTAAGTTATCACTTTCGCTTATAATGTTTTAAACAAATATTATGCTGAAAATCGGAAGTAATATTATACACAAACAAAATAAAACCCGATTCCGAAGCTAATGGATGTAGGGACGCGTTAGTGGATGCGAGTGTCGCATCCCTAGAAATCTCGAATTAGTGGATGCGTGAAGGGATGCATCGGCATCCCTTGTGAGAATTCGGATTCAACACAAAGATGGCCGCGCCCACTACGATGCACTTTTAGTGGATCCCTTAGCTAAGGGATCCATTAGGCCAGTATTCGGATACAGCCTATGTAAGCGTCATGTTCAAAATTCTGTAGAATTCGCTGCAGTAATAATTGTTTCTTAGAATCAGCTTTGAATATCCTTTTTACACATAAATATTATATACCTATGTGTGTTACGGATAAGAAATAAATGTACAAAATACATGCCTATTTTACCATCTGCCTGGCTCAAAATAATAATAGTGCACTTAAATGTGAAGTGACCACAAATGAATGACGAATGACGGAGAAACACGGACGAAGCACCATAGTTACCACACAAACACAATAGTTACCAAGAAAGAACTACTTTAGAAATACCATGATTACTGCAGATGCAAAATAACTACCACACATGCACCATAGTTATCATAAACAACCAAGATATATTGGGAAAATTATATTTATTGGGCAAATTAAATGTTACGGCACTGTTACTTTACCCACCAAGCACAAGCACAATATTATCGTACATACATTTGGAATATTCTTGTACTGGGTGTATATTGTATAGGGCATTAATGAATTTGAATATTTAAAATGGTGAGGAAATGATAGTAACGGTGTGAAAAATTGTTATCATTATAATATTCCAAATTAACATTCTAAATTTTAAGTTCTTCACTGCGATAAAACTGGATAAACATAGTTTAGTCCTTGTGCTTCATAATATAATTTGAAAGAGAATTATATTTTTAAATTAATTTGTACTAGTTGCCTACAAATTTTTTGTAATTAAAATTCAAATAACCTAGTTAACTTGTCGCGGCCTCGTCTCTGGTGAAGATGTGGAGACGGGGTGGACGTCGCTCGGTCGTTCGGTAGTCGTGATGTTTGCCCGGCGCCAGCTCTTGGGTAGAGCAGCCTCACACTCTGAGGCGGGAGTGGACCGTTCGGCCCAGTGCAGCTGACCGAGGACGTGCTGACAAGGAGTAGCTAGCAGGAAGATTGGGTGTAGAAGAGAGGGATGCCCGCTGTCTCACGAAGAGTCGCTAGCAGAGGATTGCCCGCGGTCTCACAAAGAGTTGCTAGCGGATGGGTAGGCAGTGAGAGGTAGGCAGAGAGAGAGAGAGAGAGAAGGAAGCCCGCGGTCTCACTAGGAGTCGCTAGCTGAGGAGAAGGGGAGCAGAGGTATTCCAATAATTCCACAATTGCTTGTATTGGTGATTATTCTCCCAGATGGGCTGGGAGAGGAGAGCTGTCTAGGCTTGTTAGCCCGCACAATTTATACAAGTTTCTTCTACAATCATTTGTGTTAAAGTTTTACATATTTCTATCCCTTTTGATCTTTTGCATTTACAATATTATTTACAAGTCTACAAAACATACTTACAATACACACTTAATAATCTTAATAAATATTTACAATAATAACTTATATAACATAACTATAACACATTGTCTCTTTATATTTACAACTGCCATCTGGTGACGAGTGGTGGCACTACCAGGGCCATGGCTGGAATATTGTGCCGCGGACAGGGCTGTGACCCGGGTTTTTGTTTAAATAAAGAGGAGGTACAAAGTCAAACTTACATCAAAATATACAGTTGTAAAATTATTATCTAAATATAAGTACTGAAGGTAGGGACTGTAAGCTGTTATGCAGTTTGCACTATGATAGTGAGTAAAAAAACCATCACAAGATACTATGTGCATTTTGTACTTTTGTGTCACTATTTTCTGTTAGTTGATTATGAAAGGAAAATGAAAAAAAATTCTGACTAATCAAAAATACTTGAGTTTTTGCACTACTTGACTCGGCATTAGAATATGCTACTCGTGCACCCCTAGCAGTCATAATTACAAATCAGAATTCACAAACACACAAAATTCAAACTAACAGCTGACTATCAGACTATAGGAAAACAAATGTAACCCAATTCTAGTTCATTTTACTACCAACACATCCAATATTACACCACAGGCTTTGTCAGGACTTGGTTAGCCAACCTATGGCTAAATTCAAGTCGTAAAACACCACTTGTTCTTTTACCTGAGGTTAGCTTAACTGTTGGTTGGCTGTCCTACAGATTTAATGGGAGGTCGTAAAACCGGCCCTAAATGCTTAAAAAAAAATTTTGAGTGAGTTATGATGTTATGGTTAAATAGAAAATCATCTTTTAAGGCATAATCTGCAATAAATTTAAATCACCAAGTTTGAACATAAGCTCATTTAGCTCTGATGTACAGAAATAATAATCTTGTTAAAGTGAACAGAAGTATAAACATGAGTGCCTTGTACATTGTATACCACCTAATAGTCTTCCAATAATTTAGTAATAATTTAATGCACATAACCAAGGTTCTGCTTGGTATAATCACCGTAATACAGATTGTGTTTGCAAAGCACTGGTGTTTGGGCCACCCAACAACTGTTATAGTAAATTGCATGTTCGTATAGTTCATTGTTCTATGTAAAAATGTGTTTTCAATAATGGATATTTCAATATTTTTTTTAGGTTTGCCAAAATCATCTATTATGTTCGCTACTAAGTCATGCCCAGTGTGAAAGAAAATAGAGCCCACCAGTGGTATACTGATACTTACAGGTAGGTGTTCTATATCTATACTTATATTAATATTATAAAGCTGAAGAGTTGGTTTGCTTGTTTGTTTGTTTGTTTGTTTGTTTGTTTGTTTGATCGCGCTAATCTCAGGAACCACTGGTCCGATTTGAAAAATTCTTTCAGTGTTGGATAGTACATTTATCGAGGAAGGCTATAGGCTATATTATATTATCAATAACTTTAGGGATCCTTACTAAAAGTCCAATTTAGAATCAAATGCGTTGGAGGGGGTTAGATACAACATGCAGTACACGTACGAAGTGTGTGTTGACAATGTCGCAGGCGCATAGAAGTTTATTTCCTATTGCCTATTAACATTGTTGCCACGCACTAGATGCCTTATCATTCTTAATTTTTCCATACAAGTAAAAAACACCCGTGTGATATTAACAACGAAGCAATCAGTACCCTCATAAGAGTTCAATTAGTATTTAAATACTTTTTATCAATTTAAATCGCAAACCTAAACTATTGTTTTTTTTCCTCTCTCTGTGTTTAATTTGTTTTTTTATTGCCCTTTTATTCAAGTATATATATTTTACAGACTTGAAACTTCACAGTAATGTTCCTTATGTTACGCAGGATGACATCTTCCGAAAATTAGATCCCATGGGTGGTTAAAACCAGGCAACAGTGGGTACGTTGTCTGCATGAGAACAGGATTTTGCATTGTTCATGCCTTCTGCGTCTCCATGGCAACGGGCATTGTGCGGCAGTGGCGTACCCACAAGGAGGGGCATGTATAATGAGCGGTGCAAGAGTGATCTGCCTGTAGACTGCCGTAGCGAAGTACGGGTAGATTAGTTGTACGTTGCGTGCACGAGTCGGGAAACCATCGGTGCTATTCATTTTCTCTCCGGTGCATTATACAGCATTGTAATAAATTTTCACTGAATTTTTTTTATTTACCATTACTGTAAATGGGAGATGTGGCTTAATTTTTTTCCATTAGTATAGCCGTGCGAAGCCGGGTCGGGCAGATATAATATTATAAATCACTCCGGGCTAGGAAAAAACAGTTAAATATGGTAGGTTCAAAACAGCAGAATTCACTCACCCTGCTTAGAAGTGATGGGTTAGAAAAAAGTCCTTGTTAACATGATACAAAGTAAACTTTACTTGTATTCAAGATCCAGTTTACAGATCACCCAAAAAAGTATGTAATCAGAGATTTCTGGGGTTTATTTTAACCTAATTTAAACAATTTAGGATTGAAATAAAAAATACTTTCTTTGTGCAACTATAGGGTTTAAGGTATTCACAAAATTTCAGCTCTTTAGGCCTTTATGACTTGGAAACAAGAGAAATAGTCTCTTTTGGCATATTTCCTGTGAAGTTTTAAACACACCACTATCAAAAGGAAACGTACTTACACTGCGTTGACATTACTTATTTTTCATTCAAAAATTTATAGAAAATTTTTTTATTGTTTAATTAACATTTTTGGACAGTCCTTGTTTTAAACGAAAGCCAGACATCACTTTTAAGGTGTACGTGAGAGTAATTTGCTCTAGAGGGTAGGTACTATCAGGAGCAACACTCGTTCATGATGCCAAGCGAACAGTCTGAGTTCAGGCAGTTATCAGATACTCTCTGATAGCTGACATCTGCAAGTTGAACTATCACGTGGACACGTCAGTCGGTACTCTCAGAGAGTAACAGATCTGCTATCTGGATTTTTTCCTGATAGTTGAGAGTGCTCGCAGCAACTAGCAAGATGCACAATGGAAAAAAGCTCCCTCCCGTATAATCGTTATGTTACACATTTTATAGAGTTGTACGAAAGCAGGCCTGTTTTGTAGGACTGCCAGCCCATATTCGTTATAGAAACGCAATAATAAAAGTAATTACAAATGTAATAACATAACATCAAAAATCTTTTACTTGTGTGTTCAACACTCCACAAAACTTCCATCACTATCCTTCCAATAGTGCAAACAAGAATTCGGAATAAATAATTAAGGCTGCTATACGAATCTCATGTGAATTATTAGCTTATTCATTGTTTTTAACATTGCAATTGAAAAATCAACTTACTTAAATAACTAAAAATGTTTACTCAATAAAAATTTCTTCTGTACATGTCTAAATGCAGGCATGGCTTTCATGTTTACATACTTGTAAAAATTTAAGCAAACCCTAATCCGATTTTTGAAATTTAATGACAGTTATCATCTTTGTGTCTTCTTTAACAATCATTGGTCCATGTTTTTGTATTAAATATTCAACATCTTCTGCTGATATTCTTGTAAAATTGCAGTACTTGTGAGCATCTTCAATAAGAAGTTCTTCAAGCAATTTGTTCATGCCCCATGCTGTTTTCTTCTACTTATATATTCCTTAACCCAACAAGATAGTGTCCTTCATTCCTCTTGTTTACGTTGCTAATTAATTAGAACAAGAACTGAGGGGTTTGCTGATAAAACCAGTTACAACCACTTTTAGTCAATCATGAGTTAGAGTGTACACAATATAATATAAAACAGCAAGCTTCTTTTGGTGCAAGAACCAGATTTGAATAAGATATGGCTTTTGGCCCAAGTATGAACCCCATTATCTGTTTGGAGCAAGAATCAGGCTAATCAAACTTTGTTACTAAAAAATTACAAATATGGACCTAACTGGTTCTTGCAGAAAACTCTTCGATTACAGCTGCCACTCTTGGCGACATGACTGTGAATCTTAATGCGTGGAAACTGCCCTAAGAGCTCTGAGAGTTAAACTCGCAAGAGTCTAAGCGCACAATTCTCCGAGATCTCTCGCGAGAGTGGAACAGTTCTCAGGTGGACATGATCCTGCTAGTTGACTCTGAGGAGATATAGCTACTATTGAGTGTGTGTGCTCTCACATGGACAGGCACCTTTATATTTTCTGAAAGTTTCTAGAAGTCCGGTTGTAAAATTTCTGGATGTGCTCTAATATAGAAGAAAACTGTGCAAGGGAAAAGCTAAAAAAAAGTTTCAAAATTAACCAAAAAGGGCTAATTATGTTATAAATTAAGAACAAAGTTTATTCTACTCATGCTGTTGAGCTGTATGTAATAGTATTATAATTGTAATTTTGTATTGATTAGAAGAGGAGATAATTGGGAAAATGTGGTCCAATATCATAAAAAAAAAGTGTTACTAAAATAAAACCAAATTGAATTTTGCTAAAATCTCTTTCAGGTTTACACGGACTCTGTCTAGAGGACAGATACTGACTTTGTCTGGAGAGGAATTTCACTGTTCTAGGCCATTCCATTTACGCCCTACATGAACAACAGACAGACAAACTCTCTTTTATTATTATAGATTACAAAATATGAACTTACAGTGAGTGTGAACATTAGGATAGAAATTACAAGGATAAATACAGACTATGTTAGGCAGAGCAGTTAGGAGGTAAGTATTAAAAAAATGATGACATTCACACAACTCCAAATTCAGTAATAACCAAACTTGAAATTTTAATGGTCCCTTTTGAAAACAATAGTACAAGTTTACTATTTATGACCAGCACAAAGGAGTTAACATAAAAAAAAATTAAAACACATTAGAAACAGTACCCGAAACATAATTTAGACACTATTAAAACTGACAAATTAAACCTATATGCCCCAACTGGCTGATGTACAAATAGGACAACCACCATAGCTAATGATGCAGCCCAAGCACCATGCTTGAGACAGCCTGGCCACTGGAGGAAGCTAGTAGCGGGGAGAATAAAAAGACAAGAGAAAAGAGGAGAGAGAGCCTGGATGAGAAAGGAGGGATGGGAAAGGTATTTAGGGGAGGGGGGAGAGGAAGGAATTAGACCAATGAAGAATTAGACTACTGCGCTGAGGAATACAGTGTCTACTTGTTAAAATCCCTTTTTAGTGTTTGTTTGTTAATGTGATAGCACACGTGGAATGAATAGTAGGCCTATCGTATCTGAAAGGGGCCATTTAAGGTTTCCCTACAAGTATATAGATTTCACAAAATTTTGATAGCATACCTTTTTTAGTTTTGCATTTTTGCACTCTTTATCAATGCAAATTTTGGATAGTATCCATTTTTAAAATGTGTCCTTGCAGTTATTGTCTTGCACTTGGCTTTCCAGCAGAAAAATGGAATTGCAGTGTGGCCACTCGACCGGGTAAATCGAGATACCTGAAATTAGCTGGAAATTTTTTTGGTGCCAGGAAAACCTTGAGAAACCAGTGAATTTTTAAAGCCATTGCAATTATTTGTCTAGCAAGCTGAAAAGAGCTTAGTTCTACGAACTGTCACTTTTATCATTTTTGAGTGCTATATGCCATTTATTTGAGCAGTGTTCATTGCTTAGTTGTAAAACTACATGCCATGCCTACAAACTACATCACTTAGACCATTTTTGAGCGATGTTTTCTGGTGAACCTCTGCAGCGGATGTGAGGAATGTGACATGTGTTAAAAAGAATACTGTGGATGTCATAGGGAGGAAGTTACTACTCAGTTTCTTATCTTTCGTATCTCGTGTTTTTTTTTTTACTTGTGAAGATTTTAACTGGTGTGGCGGTAATAACAAGTAGTTCAGGAAACAAAGACCAAAAGAAGCACAAACCTGTGAAAAATTTGTTCAAAGCAGAATTTTTGCAGTGTTAAGAATATGCTTAGTAACATTTCAAAAGTGTACCGTCGTACACCTTGTGCATCACACCGAAAACATGCGTTAAAGTTCTTTATGACATCGTCTTACAACCATCCATTAAAATTTTTCCCATAAATGCAGTTTCTACCATAGAGACGCGGTAAAACTATCTAAATTATCTGGAAATGTTATTCTACACAACCATTTTAAAATATTTCAATTTTGAATACCAAAATTGAAATAAAAATCTATAAAGTTATTGATTATGATTTATTTAATTTCATTGAAATAAAATAATGATTTACATAAAAATTAAAGGCTTAATGTGAAAATAATCTTTGCGAAAGTGTTTGCTTATTCATTAACCACTAGAGTAGCCTGAGCATCGGAGTGTGTACCATCCAATGGTGGTGCTCTGGTCGCAGTAAGCCTGGCGACGTGAGTTATACACGACCTTGATCACCAAGTTCACAAGTTACTGCGTTTATTGAATTTAGGGAATGCTCCAAAAATGTTAAGTTTAATTCAATTTAGTATCCTTGAGTTAAATTAACACAAGTAAGATAATATTTTAATCACTACAAGTAAGATAGTATTTTAATCACTTTTCTCTTGTGAAGAGTTTTTGATATGGCCCTATAAAATTGTAATGAACTTATTTTTTTATAACTTATCAACAGGAACTCTCTAAAATCCAAGTTTACTAATTATGTATGTAAATATCTTTAAAAAAACTCAGGTAGTTTTTCCTTCTCATTAAGCATGATTTAAGTATTAATTTTTAATATGGCTGGTATCTGTTTAGAATGGGAAAATGGAATCACTAATAAGGTTTAAAGCCATGTATTCTTGGGATCGAACATGACGTCAAATTTCGGATAAGCGATGATAAATTAGAATAGGTTTTCACTATGTAAATTATCAAGAAAAAATAGCTATATTTAATACAGAAAACCATGATTTAAAAACTTCTTAAATTATACCAATACTAATCAACAAAAAGGTATAACGTCTGAACGTTATTGATTCATACTATCACTTTAGTAATGCAGTCGATTTGTAATTTACCCAGGTTACGTGGTCAGTTAGAAAAAAAACACTACTAGTTCTTATACTGCCAATGAATGTATGTATTAATAATCATAAGGAAATATTGTTAATTGTTAATCTGGTGTAATGTTATAAAAATAAAACCCACTTTTGCATCTACTTACAATACTTAATTGAAGCAATTTTATGGTGATTTCTGACATGGGATTAAAAGACCCAACCCAAATGACTGTAGCATGGCCTCCATTACGGTAAACACTGTGATGCTCTTAGTACCGCTCTAGCAAATCAATAGAATATTGTAGACCCTTAAAAAATATACCATTCTAAATCTTAAGAAATATTCAACATCGTTTGTTTGAGTGATTTTCTTGTGGGGCTCTTTATGTATACAATAATTTGTATTTTGATTTCTGAAAATTAAAAAGTATATATATATATATATATATATATATATATATATATATATATATATCTAACTTTATGAATTTGCATTGTCTATAAATGATAAGATATTAAAACTAATAACAATTTTCTTTATTATCGTGAAGAGTAATGTTTTTATATTATTTTGGTTGGTATACATATAGTTGAATGCATAAATCGCTTTTATGGAATGGATTTTTGTGGAACAATGAAATAAATGATCATTTAGGACCTAACTGTACATTTTTGGTATAATGCACAAGGTTTGCGGCGGTAAATGTTTGATATGTTAATAGGTAACTTTGATTCTGCCGCTGTAAAAATGTTCAGTTTTGGGATAATTTTCCATATATTTAAAACCTTGGTTTCCTAATAGCGAAATTCTCCCCAGCTCGAGCGACTTCAGCACTGCCACAGTACAGTGCAACTATAATGCTCAGAATGCTAGGTTGCTTAGAACGCTTCAGCTATCAAATCGATTGTGCCAAACTCTTGACAAATATACCATTTTAAAGCTTAAGAAATTTGCAACAGCATTTTTCTAAGTGATTTTCACATTGTGTTCAACATGTTTATATAATTTATATTTTAATTTACATTAATTTAAAATAAAATCTCTGGAATGGACTATTGTTTACTGACTGCAGCAATTCCTGTTGGGTTTGAAAGTGATTTTAATTCACAAGCTGTGAAACGTGTCTTCGGTCCCTCTGTCAGAATCTTTTTCCGACCACAATTCTGACGTGTTTCATGGCCACGTGTAGTACACCACTGCTTGTAGACACGTTGAACATTCTGCTGTGAAACACCAACAAATGCAGAAACTTAATGCACCATATGGCAGTGGGCACGGCCAAATACGATTGCCCCTTTTTGCCACCCTGTCACAACCGTATGTAGGGTTGGCTGGTTTAAACCAAGTGGTTTTTATAAATAACCAAATAGTTTTTTAAATAATGTATTTTTAAATAGAATGTCTTAATATTTTTATAAAATAAATTTATATGATTCCATTTAATAGCAATAAAATTTAGCTAATTGTATCTTGTGATTTACAGGAACAAAAAATTATATACTTATCAAGATCTTACTTATTATTTAAATTATCTGAATAAGTTCTAAATTATACCCAGCTAAATAAATGAATTAGTGAATTGTAGACAGTGTAAAAAGTGAGGAAATAAAAATAAATTTATTATTTAAAAAACTTGAATTTCTGTAGAAAATCCCAGACTTCTGTAAATCCCTACTTTTAAGTCCCAGTCAGATGTGCAGATTTGCTGGACTTCAGTTCTTTGATGTTGTAACTTTTCTGGTTCAACATGAGTGGCAGAAAGCAGGATATTGTATGGCTTTCATTTTAACATGCTGAGAACCAAAATAACTAATGCAATAAAAAATGGTTCAAACCAAAAAACCAGGTTGTTTGGTTTATTTAAAAAAAAAATCTGGTTCTTTTTCAACCTTGTATCGTACAACTACCCATGATGACATACACTGTCCTTTTGAAATATTAATGTCTCACTGATCACTACTATCTTATGCTCACATGCAGTTGAGTACGGGACTCATTCGCTGCACCATCTGTACAGGCTTAGTGATACATCTGTGCGTACACACAATTAATGTACAATTTTTTGTTCTGTGAGCTTAATATAAATAGTCACAGATTACACACACTGTTTGTTTAAAAGTGTTTAATCTCTAGTAATACTAGCGGAATGTTATTGATACACATGCAAAATATGCTTTTGAAATTTTTCACTCTTTCAGAGGTTCTAGGAAAAATATCAAAAATATAATTTTCACACATTCTTGTTTTATACAGGATGTGAATTTCAGGTTTTTCGATCCTAGGACCTTTGTGAGGTGCTCAGTTCACTAAAGGTTGACAAGTCATGCATAAGTCCTTGAAGGTAAGTCACTCACACATACACCCACAGACACATACACATATATACACATACATGCACATACACAAACATGAAGTCATTTTTTTTTCTGAATGAAGTCTAAGAAATACTAGTGCATCCTTTTTCAGCAGTGTAGTGTTTCAAATATTTGGTGCCTAAAACAATCAGGCTACATACTTGACCATCAATGTCCCACAATATTTTTCTTTGGTATAGTTTTTTCTTGAGTTTTGACAATTCTGCTAGATAAAAAAAGAGTTAAAATATTTTATTATAAGGAGCAAAAAAAATTAATTTTTGCCTGAAATAGATTTTATATAATTAAAGTGTGAGTATGATTATCTTTTCACTGAATTTTCTCTCTTGATAATTTGTAGCAAACATTTGTGTAGGCTTTTTAAAACACTTAAAATTTAATCTTGTGAATATCTCAGGAATGTTAAGGAACATTTCTATTATTCTTTTTTTTTTTATTAAGATTGTTGGAAACAGTGACTTGTACTTAACTTTGACTCATAGATCATAGATAAGATAATCTAAAGTATAAGTGTTGAAACATGTTTATCTCTTCAAAGTGTCAAGGTGCTAAAGTGGTAATTTATTGAGCACATGTCTTCTATTTCAGTACATCACAATCATCCGGCAAGAAGATGTTCAATAGATCAAGCCTGCATTCCAATGGCTATATAGGTAAAATGCTTTTTACTAGTTCTTGAATATTGGTTTAAGTCTTACACAGGCAACTTTGGATCCATAAATGCAGTAAGTCCTGCTACTACATCGTATTTCACAGTGTTGTTTTGACTAGTACATCCTTTGTTCTTTGAAAAACTGATTTGCATTAAGCCTGTTTGTAACTGCTACTACTTTGCAGTTTGGTACATTGAAGTCATTAAGAAACAATTTCTGCAACAACATTTCTTTCTTGCAGGGGAAAGTTAAATATAAGACATGGAAATATTCGTATTAGAAGAAAGCACATAATCATATCTAGATGAGACAGTAGTATCTTGGTATGTGTTTTATGCTGTATGTCATTGTAGTTGTTAAGGCTTTAGGAAATATACATTGTTTTCTTGTACCTCCAGGGAGGCAGGTTGCAGTATAAATATTTACTTATGATTCAATCTACTACTGTTTTTTCCTCACTGTCAAAATTTGATTTTTTATTTTGGATTTTTTATCATTTATGACATGTGATCAGTAAAGTGATGCTAACATTTTTTTTAGTAATTAGACCTAACTAATAAAAGAAAGTATCTTGTATCAAGAAATTTATGGCACATTTTAATATTAACCATTATGTTTGAAATAACTGGTCCCTTCCTTGTTCATAGCTATAAGCTAATGACTGCAATTGAAAAATTCCACTGAGGAGGTTTTTTTTATATATAAACACAAACTATAGTAATTATATGAAAGTGAATGATTCCTTGTTTATTTAATAACTTGATATAACTTATGCTTCCAAAATTTTGATATTTAATGTTCATTTAGCAAAATACATAACATAATATGCAGGTGTTTTTTTATACCTCAGTATTTGACCTCTATATTCAACAGAGTTTATAAGGCAAACTGTGATTTCAAAAATGTTTTTACTATAGAGTTGGAAGTTATAGGAGGACTTACTGTATAACCAAGTACAGTGGTGAATAATACCTGGCATGTCCTATCCTGTAGCATTGGAGTGGGTGGCGACAGGTGCACTAACATTACTTAAATGGTGTAGTGTTAAAAACCTGGCACACATTTCAAATTACCATGGTTTCAAATGGCTTGTGTAAGACTGACTTGAAAATACTTCTCTCATAATTGAATAAATTTATTGTATAGTTGTTATCCTAATTGAGAATGGTCTAACTGGTAGTAATAAGCTTTTGATTTAAATATTTTGTGTGTTCAATAAAGATTCATAGATCTTACTTGTGTAATCTTGTATATTTATTTATAGAATTTCACAGTTTTATGGATGGAAATATTTTAGGATATTAGTAAATAAAATTTAATAATAATGTAATGTGATCACTTATAAAACTAGGTTTTTTTATGACTGAGGTCAGTTGTGAGGAATTTACTGGGCTACTAACTAAAATCCTAGGAATACAAATTTAGTACTCGTTTGGAACCAATATAAAATTAGTGGTTCCTAAGTTTTGGTTAATTTTATTAAATTTTTGTGATGTGTTTTTAATTATAGAATGTTCAAGTAGACAGATTCATTGAACATTATCTGAGTAGCAACCATAAATGTTGACAGCTTTTTCTGATACAAACTGAAATACATTCATGTATTCTTTGACTGCTTATAAACATTTCATTCTACATTACAAGCAATAACCATCATCATTTCATAATATTACTAAGGAGCGAGAGCATCAAAGGGGGAGGAACTCCATGCCCTGAAAAAGAAAAACTGGCATTGTGACTTACAAAACATTGCCTCTCATTTGCCTTGAACAAGTACACACTGAAGCCACTGCTTATCTGGCAAATTACAAACATTTGCTCATAATATTATTCAACATATATTCACTCCTGTAGTAGCAAGAAATTATCCTTTGTGGCTGTAGTTTAAGGGCGTGCAATGCTACAAGTTTAATGGATTTCCCGAGGATGTTGTAGATACACGTTTCTTGACAAAAAAAATCAGTTGGGTAACACGTGTTTCCTTTTACTGAAACTTTAAACCAGGCAAAACCAGGCCACAAATGCATTAATGATGTTTCACCACTGTCAGATCAGTGTATCAAAGTAAGATCACATATGCTTATCCTTAAAAAGTTGGCAACGTTATGTGTGATGTTTGTATGTGAGTTTTTTGATTGCCTAATACCTTTCTAGGCATTAAAAAAAAGTGGTTTGCTAGTTACATTATGTTAAATAAATGTGATGGTAATGACAACTCTTACCTTACAGATGGGCAGCACCAGACACACCAGCAAGAGGTGGGAGCAGGGGTGGTTTCTGACGAGGTCCCCACATACTTGATAGAGCACCTAGCCACTTTTACAGTGTCAAAGGAAACCAGCATAATTTATCCTGCTGATGGTATGCGAAGGCTGCTGCAGTTGGAAAAGTCCAATGGAATCTGGTCACAGAAGATGCAGATGCAATTGGACCGCAATTGGGTGCTCATAATGGATTACGAGACAGGGGTAAGTTGTGTTAACGTGCTGTATTATTAATTTTGTTCTGTCTTTCTGTAAATTATTTATCATCACTGACGGCAATTAATTGTTTGTCAATGATTGTGTGTAACTACTGTAGCAGCAAACCACGGTCTGATTACCATTTTTGTTTTGCTGGGTGGATCTTTAGGTTTCACAATGTTATTAGTAATGAACAGCAACAAGGTGTGATTCCGTCTGAAATATAATTACTCCATACTGAGGAAACTTATAACAGATACAAGAAAATATTAACGTACAATATTAATTACATTCTTAAACAGCTCTCAGGTATATTCAGAAAGAGAGAAAAAAAATTGTGGGTCGACCTGTTGTTAAATTATAAAAAGTTTTCATTTAAAAAAAATACATAAACCAATAAAAAAATACAAATATGTTTAAACTATCCCAGTATATATACTTAAAGTCCAGAAATTATGTTTATCTAATGAACTGCATCTGACGACGTAATTTAAAGAAAGTTAAGAAAAGGGTCAAACAATACAGTAGCGCCGGAGGTCGGGGCTTCGTTTCCCGGAGCTCACGCGGGAACATGATGCCAGGGCGCTTGTGTCCTGTTGAGGAAGGGAGATGAAAATTCCAATTCGGCATCCGGCTCTCGGACCCTGTCTGGAACAGTCCGAATCAAAACTGATCAGAACTTGTACAACAGACAATATACGGGGCAGAAAATGCCCGGAAAAGTTAAGGGGATGTTGAGGAAAGTCGCGGATTGTCACTCACCAGACAGGGGAGTTGGCTTCTGTTTTCCGATGCGTCGCCAGCCAGGAACTGGATCCCGCGAATACGCGGTTGAGCGCGGACGTTTCTACCATTTCACAAACGAAATAATTTAAAGGAAAATAACTATTACTCTTGTACTACGCAGACGAACTAAACTACTTGAAAAAAAATTACCCTTATATAAGCGACTACATAGTCGGTTGCGGCCGGATGGAAGTCTTGCAGTGTCTCGTCGACTCGCCGATAATCGCAAAATGGTCCGTCTGCAGTCACGACCCAAAGTGTCCCGCGAAGAACCGCGTCTCGTAATTAAAAGTAAATCTTGAATCAAAAGTGGAGGGGGTGACTGGGACGTCCGGACCGAAAGGTTCCAAAGTTGCCCGAGTGGGCATCATAAAAAAACTCTGACTGATGTCTCGAAGTTGGTAGCACTGGCCGACCTTAGCGCTATCTGTTGAGGGGTGTCTGAAATAAAAAGAATCGACTCGCCCAAGGCATCTGCTTAAACAAGGGAATAAAGGGGCAGTCAGGTGCTACACTCTGGCGGCCAAGATAATAAGTTACTGTTTCTGCCGCGAGATGTCGTGGGGTGGTCCATCTTGGCACACACATTTTTTATGCAAGTCGTCCTTGGAGACGGTCGCTGTCTGCTGGGGTTTCTGACCGGTCATTGGTCTTAGGCGAATTCTTAGAACCGAGAGGGAAGGGGGGTGGACAAAAGTGCAACGACGCTGAGAACGAGCGTCCATGACGTGCTTTTCGAGGAGAGAACCTAATACGTATTCGTGACGGTAAAGGCTATGCTCAGCTCGTCTCTGAGAAATGGTAACAGCTCGTCCAGAGCTGCTGTATGCAGTTTTAGTCATGAAGTGAAGTAACGTTACAGGCCTGGGACGTGCCTGGGAACGAGGGAAATTTTAAACTGGCAGCCAACAAAGTCTTAGATCTGCAAAAGATCCTATAGGTCTCTGGGAAAGGTGCTTCAGTCTACTGGCACAAAGTTTAACTAAGGAGAGTACACCAGCCTAACAAAGAGTAAATCGCCCTTTAGTAACCAAATTATAGAGCAAATAAAATTTCAAAAAATAATTTAAAATTATAATAAAAATTTAAAACAAATCGAGGTGAAATACCAAATTTCCGGCACACTACACATGCTTTAAAATATATGTTCAATCTGTAGTTTTAGTCCCTTCATACTACGTAAATATATTAAATTTTTTTGGCGTTTAATACGTAGTAAATGTGTTATTTTGGGCTTCTGCTGTTTTCAAGATTCGTAGCAGTTCACAGAAGACTGCAGAGTGATTAAAATGTAGTTTAAAATTCTAAAAGATGTAAGTAATTTTGTAGTATTTCAGACCTCTGCATTAATGGAACTTTAGTGTAAGATTGCTGTGTTACAAAAATATTTAGTTCTGTCTGTCGTAAAACTGATTTTTGATTACTGTGATACAGTTTATGGTGATTTAAGTGAGGAACACTATAAAAGTTCACAGCACATTCAGAACATGTGTGTCAGGGTCATTTATAATTTAAAGAGTTGTGTGCATGTCTTCCCATATTACAATAGGTTGTCTTAGCTTACACTTGTTACAATCCAGACTTCCAGCTAGCTCTCAATTGGTCTAAGTTGAACATTCAAAAAAAAAACTTGAAGGCATTTTCTGAGTGCTGGGTGCCCAGAATAATTTAAGTTCCATATGATTTTTATTTTTATTTTAAGTCTGTTTACCATGAAGATTGCAAATAAAGTTTGTCAATTTATTTTTCCTTTTACCAAACACTGAACATGCCTGCCATTTTATGACACAGTACACTTTACATCAAGAAAACAAAAGCTCACTGAACAACTTAAAAAAACAAAAGGTTCATCAATTGGGCACAATATTTACTTACAGTTTGTTTAATTAAATGCCGTGGTCATTGCGACATATGGTACGAACGGCCAAGAGACCATTGTCTGCTCAGCGTAGCCAACAATTTACTGCACCTTGTGGTCATAAAGTTCTAATTAACTGTCAGAAATAAAGTTACAAACATTGCGGCCTGGGCCAAAGGTGTGAAATTCTTCTCAATGCTACATAATATGTTAATTTGACGAGCTGCCTTCAACACACCTACTCTCACAGTTGCCCAACAGTTGGCAACCCGTGACAACAGCTTTCTGCCAACTGGAAGGAGCTGGACTCATGACACCATCAAAAACCAATCACAGCCCAGCATATTCTTTTGACCAATGACACAACATTACACATACACTAAACAGCCAATACTGGCGCGTGGCAACAGTATCTCCAACAAATCCCGAGAGTGTTTCTACGCTTATCGTATCACATGATTAACACTGTCTATTTCTATCCTGACTTCCTTGTCACGAGATGTTGCATCATCTCGCTTTCATACCAAAAACCATAGCAAAAAATACAAAAGAAAAACATGAAAGCACATAAAAACTTAAATGAGTAAGCAAAAAATAGGTAAAAATAACTTAAACAACTTTTTCATAACAAAGCAAACAAACCATTAGAAATATTAAAAATGTTAAATAATTGTAAATAATGTCCATAAAACATTGCAAATGCGCAAATACTTCTCAAAAGGTTAAACAGCTGTTAGTAACATAATGATAGGAAACCTAACCAAGTATTATTTATGATTATAAAAACATAATAAATCTTCAGTAAACTAATTACCATAGGGGAAGGGCAGTAACCTGGGTTGCTTCACACTTTACAAAAGACATTTCCATTGCCTTTAAACGCAAACATTAATGGCATAGTCACCTTCCTATCTTGCCGAAAAGTTTCAGTTTCTTGGTTATCGATACAGTACAGACACATGTTCTCACTTGCTCGTACCTCAATGTAAGACACCTGCATATGCCAATTTGTTTCTACTGTACCTGGAACAACCGACCTGAGTCAATCAGGCTTTAAAGTTTTGTTTCAATGTTTAGGACAATATTATTCAGGTACTTACTAAACTCATATTGTAACGCCCCTCGTGCCTCAAAATTGAATTATTTTAAATTAATTAAAAAGAGCCTTGGAAACTTGCTGGGTAAGAATAATTAGAAAAATAAGTTTATTGACCAGAGGTGGCACGAGGTGGAAAACAAGACAATTTGGAACTCCCTGACACAAGCAACTGGGGAGATGGTGGATCGTTTAAGGGAAGAAGGTATATCATAAATAAATTAACACTACACAAGTAGCTTGGTCTATAGGTTCCCTGTTTTATTTAAAAATGTAACTAATGAATTCCGTTTTCCATTTGATTTGGCATTTATAAGTTTCCCAATTAATGATATTAACAATATGCCTTAGTTTTTCGAGAAAGGGCCGGCCCTAATTTAGTATAACAATACATACTCAACTTTACCAACAAACAATTATATAAACAAAAATTTATAAGTATCACACCAAAATTTGATTTGTCCAATCATTACATCGATGACTAGTTTTATTGATTCTACATATTCTTGAGGAAAGCACTGTTCGCTGGTAGGCTATTCATTCGATTAATGTAGTTCGTAGCTAGAAAGTGGGGGGGGGGGGGGATGTTGATTTCACATTACCACCCGGGTCTTCAAAAAATAACGTCGGGTCGCCGAAACCTCTCTTCTAACGTGACCCGCAGTGGAGGTGCAGGACCACGAGCTGGGAGCGATTTCTCTCTCCAGCACTTCGACCCTGTCAACCAGGGTGTAGAGTTCGGAGCTCACTAGGTGTCTCGCGCCGACATCAGGATGCTGCGGACCGAGAAATCAGGATGCGCGGATGAAACCGGAATTTTTAGAATTAAATAAGAAGAAATAAAAATTTAACTACGCATGACTTTTCTAAAAACTACCTCTGCCTGGCTACTGTACAAACGGGATCACATCCCTTAAGCAAACTGACTACATTCTCGTGCACGCGAAAATCACCGTTCCCGCAAAAAGCCTCTTAGCGCAGAGGACGTAGATGAGACGAGGTCAGTAGCCGAGGTCAGAGGGCTGAGTGCCCCGCAATCGGCCAAAACCCCTAATTAAATCGGGCGGTAAGGCCCCGGGTCAAAGGAGGGGGTAGGTTCGGTTCTAAGCCGAAAATTTCCGAAGGAGTCCGAGGCGGTCGTGGCAACAACACGACATGCGCGCTCTCTACCGGACCGAAACGAAAACAAAGAACAATCGACTTCTCCGGGCCGCGAGAGGAAAGCATAGTGCCTTATGGCACCGCGACGCTGCCTTCTAGCGGCGTAAGGGGGAACTACTTGAGGTGGTGAGCAGACTTGCCACCAGGTGTCATGAGGGTAAGCTCTGCACGCTGGCGACCAGGCCCGCGGTTACTTTTTTTTTGCCGCTAGATGTCAGGGATGTGTCTGTCGGACCCGGGAGAAGGTTTTTGCATCAGGTCATCGTCCCGTCCGGTCACTGCTCTTAGCTTAATTTCTCAGAACTAAAGTGAGGAGGAGAGAGAGGAAGGGGGGGCAGAAATAGCCACTAAGGTGGGAACGCAGCTCCACTGGAGACTGCTTCGTGACGAGACATGCTTTTCTCAGCAGGCCTCTACAAGGTAGCAGCTTGCAGCCCAGGAGCTGCTCAAAGCAGTTTTGGTCATGCAGGGAATTAAAATTACAAACTCGGGGCGTGACTGCAGGCGAGAGAAATTTCAACCGGGCTGACCATGTCCACATTAGACAGCAAAATATCAGATTGGCCCCCTGGGAAGGGGCTTCGGTCCACTGGCACAAAGTTTAAATCCGTGGCGTACACCGGCCTAACAAAAAGTAAATCACCCCCATTAACAACCAGATAAATTTAAAAAAAATAGAAACCCCGAAAAATTTTAAAATTATAGAAAAAATTAAAAAAAAGTGACGAAATGCCTAATTTCCGGCACATACTCCCCCGCTTGAATGCGGAGCATATAGGGAAAATAAACAAACACTTACACTGCTCATTAAAACTAGTACCAGGTTCGCCTGTATCCTACTACTTATATTCTAACACCTTTGAGACGCGTCCGCCTCTCAGGCACAACATATCGATAACCCTTAAACAATATTATTAACTAAGAGCTTATTAACTAAGTGGCCACTTAAAACTAATACAACGTAAAGCTAGCATTCTTATTTCTAGTACCATGGATTTTTAAGACCTCGAGGATTTCTGGCATGCCTAATATTAGAGTGTCCCCTATGTTAGGGTAAAGAAAATTAAACACATCTACTTTAAGTCAGCCTGTGTTTTCTTTAGATGGGAGATGTGCGCTCTGGTCACGAATTCTCCCGAACTGGGGTCAGCTAGGCTAACCGTAACTGGCGTTAAAAATCGCTGTATTTGAAAAGAACCCCTCCAGCGGTACGCCAGCTTGGCGGAAAACTTATCCACTGCCTTGCTGAGTGGGTGTGCCTTACAAAGCACAAAATCGCCTACCCTGTAAGGGTTAGGAGATCTGTTTTCGTTGTATTTCTTTTTTCTGCTCTCATGAGCCAGATTAAGATTTTTACGACCTCTTCTCCACATCTCCCTGATGTCTCTCGGATCATCGGGCAATAGGTCATTCAAAGACCAAAGATTTGAAAGAGGGGTATTTGGTCGGTAAGTGAACATGAGTTCGAAAGGAGTACTTTTGTGTCCTTCATGATGTGCATAATTAAAGGCCATTTGTAGCCACACCAAATTCGAATCCCATTTATCCTGCTCCTGCGCATGGTAAGCTATTAGAGCAGACCGGAGATTGCGGTTGAATCTCTCAGCATGCGAGGGCTGTGGATAATAAGGCGAGGTTGTGACGTGCAGAATGCCATGTGAGAAGCACATGTTCTTAAAAATCCTAGCCGTGAACTGGGTTGCATTATCTGACACTACTATAGACGGGACTCCCGACGTCTTGAAGATATGATTACGTAGCGCAGATACAGTGTTTTCTGCGGTGGCTTTTCGTATGGGGATGAGCCAGACAAATTTTGTGAAGGCGTCGATACACACCAGCAGCATAGTGTTTCCTGTCTTTGAGCGCGGGAAAGGCCCGACAAAGTCGATAAACATCTTTTGCATGGGGCGCTCGGCCACATCTGAAGTTAAATAACCGAAACGAGTGTTCTGCGCTGGCTTACTCAGCGCACAGATTTTGCATATTTTCACCTGCTCGGTGATGTCCTTGTGCATGCCGTCCCACACGAAATGACGTCGGATACCCTGAATGGTCTTATATATACCGAGGTGTGCGCCCACCGGCGAGGTGTGATAATAATGGAATATCATATTACGTAGATTTTGCGGGAGCACGATTTTGTATGTTTTTGATTGGGGGGTGCGTTTTTGCAACAGCCCCTTAGACATCCTAAAGTATTTTGGCGCCGTTCCTGAACTAAAACGTTTAATAATACTGGAAATGTGTGGGTCAGCTTCCTGCTCGCTCTGTAAATCCTGAAATGCCAACGGAAAGCCTGTCAATAGGGCTTGACATAAGAGTGGTGTTCCTTCGGGCGGAGTCTGAGTTGGGTTTTCGAACATGCGAGACAGTGTGTCCGCTACTATATTCTGTGTGCCCCGAATATGTTGGATTTTGAACTTCAAAGAGGAAATTTTTGCAATCCATCGCCCGAGTTTCCCTAATTGTTTCGGGTGTGCCAAAAGCCAGGCTAATGCCTGATTATCTGTCTCCAACAGGAATTCCCTGTGTTCTATAAATTGGCGGAATTTGTCAATGCCAAAAACCACGGAGAGGCATTCTAATTCGTAGATCGAGGAGGCTTTCCTCTCGGCGTGGGTAAGTGTCCGCGATGCAAACGCAATAGGCTGTCTGCAGCCTTCGACTTCCTGTGACAGTACTGCGCCAATAGCCACACTGGACGCATCAGTCTGTAAAATGAAAGGTTTGGTGAAATCTGCCATGCGGAGTACAGGCGGGGAAGAAATCGCCTGTTTCAGGAAATTAAAAGCTTTTTCTTGTTCCGGACCCCATGTGAAAGGTGTGTTTTTCTTGCGCAAGGTATTTAGTGGTGCTGCGTGCTCAGCGAAATTAGGAATATATTTTGAGTAAAAATTTGCCATCCCAATAAAACGTGAAATACCCTTAGGGTTTGTGGGAGGCGGAAAATCGCGAATGGCTTGTGTACGTGAAGGATCAATGGTGACTCCCTTGCTAGAAACCAGGTGTCCTAGAAAAGACAGTTCTTGGACTGCAAACTTAACCTTTTTTGTGTTGACAGTTAGCCCTGCTTTACGAAATCTACTTAGCACTTCCTCTAAATGTTTGATGTGTTCTTCGAATGTTTCTGAATATACGACGACATCGTCTAGGTAGTTGTACACTGTTTTGAATTTTAGATCTCCTAGTATCTGATCCAGGAGTCGAGTTAGTACTTGGGCTCCCGTGGCAAGTCCGAAAGTACTACTGTGTATTGGTACAAGTTCCAAGGGACACAGAAGGCTGTGATGGGTTTTGAATCCGCAGTAAGGGGAATTTGGTGGTAGGCAGAATTTAGATCAAACACACTAAAATATTTGGCCTTACTGAACCAATGAAAAGCAGTGTTTAGGTCTGGCAAAGGTATGTTTTGTATGACTATTTTCTCATTAACTTTTCTGTAATCAATTACACATCGTTGTTGATCCTTGCCCTTAGGCACCAGGAAAGCTGGGGAACTGTAGGCGGAGGTCGAGGGTTCGATTACCCCTTTTTCTAAAAGCTCCTGAACATGATTGCGCATCGTCTGCATCTTAGGGCCTAAAAATTGATAAGGGTGAGATCTCACTGGTATTTTATCCGCTAACTCAATTTGGTACTCGACTAAATTTGTGCGACCTAGTTTACTACTCAAGACATCTGGAAAACTACTGCATAATTTATCAATGGCGGCCCGCTGCTGTGTATTAAGGTGCTCGTGTGAAGTGGTGTTACCCTGATCCAAGATGGCTGCCGTTGGCTCGGCCGGAACTGAAACTATTTGTTCAGGGGTCCCACAAGGAATAGGATTACCCATGTTGAATTTGAAAACGAAATTCTTCGCCTGAAGATTAATGATTAGACCTGTCTTGGCGATGAAATCAGACCCGTAGATTAGGTCTGTGGCAAGTTGATCAGACACCAAAAATGGGAAATTCCATGAATATAAATCAATCTTCACCTTGATCACAACTGCTAACGTAATATTTAAAGGCTGCTCTGAAGCTGTGAAACATTGTAACTTAGTGGTCTCAGTCCTTAGAATTAATTTGCTCTGTTTTAACTTCTTATATAACTGCCCCGAAATCAGGCTCCGCGCTGATCCCGTATCAATTAGTCCCGGTACAGTGTGTTCGCCAATCGTTGTTACTGCATACGGAATTACTGTAGAAATATTACCAAAAATTTGGTGGCACTTTCTCTTGCCCTTATTTGTAGGATCAACACACGTTTTACATGAGTACGTGTGCGTTGAATTACCATTTCCCTTATTTTTGTTATTTCTCCTGCTATTGTGCTTTCTTTGTTTATGTTTGTGACCTCGCTTGTTACTTTTATTCCTGGACTCCTTGTTGTTAGGATTATTGTTTTTGTGTACTGGTGTTTCTTGTGTACGGCCATTACTTGGCGCAAGTTGAACTTCCCACTTATAAGAAAAAATTTTAACACTTGAATTTTTCGGTGGCCCTGAATAAGGTTGTTCAGGCCACCGCGTTATGCGTTTTTTGGAGTGTCGCCATTTTGTTTGTTGTTTTTGTGGTAACACTGGGACAGGGAATGTCCGTCTCTTTTACAGAAAGTACAATGTGCATTTTGTTGATATCTCCCTTGTGGCCTTGAAGAGAAAAATGTATTGCCCTGATGTTTCTGTGCTGCATTCTTATGTTGCGAATTACTGCGCTCCGTTCCCGCGCTGCTACCTTGTTGACTAGCGAATGTGGCTTGTTTATTTCGCTGAAAATCAGCGTATTCTATGTTTGTGGCATGTACGCAAAGTTTGTCTAGTTCAGCATAATTTTGGGGGCGTGCCTGGAACACTGAGCGCGAGCGCTCCGCTGGGTTCAAACCGTCTAGAATCGTACTCACGACCTCTCTCTCGGAAACCTTTAACCTGAGTACCTGGTTGGCTTCGCGTATGTCAGCCACGTAATTTGGCAAGGCTTCATTACGCTGCTGCAGGCGGTTAAAGCACTCCAACCGAATGTTTGTGAGTAGCCTACTCGGTATACAAAAATTTAACACGTCTTCATGAAACTCATCGAAAGTGAGGTCATTCTCAATGGCTGCCATGATCCGCTCACTTAAGGGAGCTTGGGTGTATGGGTAAACAATTTCAAAAATTTGTTTGTCGGGAATCCCTCCCTTTTGTCGCAGCTTTAATAAGACTCGAAGGAAATCAATTAGTTTGTGTGCGTCCAGACCCGACGCCTGTGGCAAATCCTTGAGTAACCTTTCTACCGGATGGGTGATTTTTCCGTAGAAACTGTAGCCAGTTTCTGGGGCTGTCGTGCTCCGCAATACTGAGTCGTGGGGCTGAGCCGCGGCTCCTGCCGGCTGAGGTGAAGGCTGGTGTGACACCGGGTGCGACTGAGTCTGTTCCCGAGTCGCACCCGAGGGGCTGATTTGTGGTGGAGTGAGCTGGGGCGTAGTGAGTGGAGGCTGCAGAATACCAGCACTCGGAAGTGGGGTGGTTTGCCATGAAGGAAACTGTGGCTGAAATTGAGCATAAGGATTAAAATAGCCCTGAGCGATCGGATACGGGAAAAACATGTTTGGTGGGTATGGTTGCGTCATGTGGTGTGCCATGGTTGGTAATCCCTGTGAAAATGTCACGCTAGTGACGGGGTGGGTTGTCACATGACTCGTTGTAATGTTTGTCGCCGCTGTCGTCGACTGCACAAGCGGCTCTGAATGAGTGGTAGATACGTGTATCGGTTGGTTTGGAAGCGACGTTAGTGGCTGTGAGTCAGGGGCTGCGTCTGGTAATCTTTTCGTTTCCGTCTCCTGTCTGTTTACCATCGCCCGTACTTCTGATTGTCGCGTGTCGGGTTGCTCTACTCCCAGGGGCAAGCTAGGAGCGTCCCCTTCCGGGAAGGCGGGACAATCGATGCCTAAAGCCTGTGCCCCAGCCACATAATGCTGACTGCGTCGTGTGTCTTCCAAAACGGCTGCTCTCGCCGCCAATTTTGAATGGAAACCTGCCGTCTGTTGCAAACATCGTTCTACCTCTTTTATATAAATTCCATGGAGAAGGTCTGCCGAAAGCTGTTTCAGGTTTTGCAAACGTCGGGTAACATGTTTTAGCCTGACTATATGTCGCTCGACATTGGGTAAATTTTCCTCCACATCTAGATAGCTTACGAAAGCCGATATATCATAAAACTTGGCGCAAGCAAGGTTGAATTCTTCAGTTACATCTAAATCCAAATTTGATACACTAGTGGGCACGCCATCATGAAGGGCGGCCCTGAGCCTCTTCCTGAGGACTTGCACATTGCCACTGGAGGGCAAATTGCGTAGCTGTAACTCATAGGTCAGCTCGTCTGACAGCAATAACTCCGGCTTAAACATACTGCTCGGACTTAAATTACTGCTAATTAAAACAAAATTTTAACACACATGTACGATTCAAACGTACACCATAAATACTCCTCCCTTAAAAACTATCTTAATTTTAAATACCTCCTAAGGCTTACTATATTAATATAAACTACCAACTAGCCCCAATGCGCGGGGAGTAAGTCACACTTTCAAGGTGGGGGGGTATGTGCCCAAACTTATTTGCGTAAAGAGTCGCCGTACTACTCAGACAACTGCGCGAGCTCCCCTGTCAGTTTGACTTGCCAACCTGTATACTCAACAGGGGGACTGACCTGCCGCTCGCAAGGTCGCCTCCCACGATGGACAAGGAAGAGGGGTGTGCGGGAGGAACAGGGCCGTGTCGTCGCCCTCAGATAACGGGCGTGTCGCTGGCTCAAGCGGGTGATGGGGGGGGGGGGGACGCCAGCTGAGGCGAGAGATAAGACACGTCTCGCTGCCGGCCTGCTAGCGGACCGGACTCCGCGACTTCTTGCGCTGCGCGCAGACTAAGTCCGCACGGGACTTTAAAACTCAATCATAACTTTAAAATAGAAAAGCAATATAACTACCGGGTGTACCAGCGATCAGTTCACAATGTTATTATTACAAAATTGCTATCACAAAAATTAATTAATTTAATTTTTAAATTTCTTTTTTTATATTTTATTTTAGGTATGCCTACTTTATTTAGGTATGCCTATAGACCAAACCATGCTCTGCTACCAATTGTAACGCCCCTCGTGCCTCAAAATTGAATTATTTTAAATTAATTAAAAAGAGCCTTGGAAACTTGCTGGGTAAGAATAATTAGAAAAATAAGTTTATTGACCAGAGGTGGCACGAGGTGGAAAACAAGACAATTTGGAACTCCCTGACACAAGCAACTGGGGAGATGGTGGATCGTTTAAGGGAAGAAGGTATATCATAAATAAATTAATACTACACAAGTAGCTTGGTCTATAGGTTCCCTGTTTTATTTAAAAATGTAACTAATGAATTCCGTTTTCCATTTGATTTGGCATTTATAAGTTTCCCAATTAATGATATTAACAATATGCCTTAGTTTTTCGAGAAAGGGCCGGCCCTAATTTAGTATAACAATACATACTCAACTTTACCAACAAACAATTATATAAACAAAAATTTATAAGTATCACACCAAAATTTGATTTGTCCAATCATTACATCGATGACTAGTTTTATTGATTCTACATATTCTTGAGGAAAGCACTGTTCGCTGGTAGGCTATTCATTCGATTAATGTAGTTCGTAGCTAGAAAGTGGGGGGGGGGGGGATGTTGATTTCACATTACCACCCGGGTCTTCAAAAAATAACGTCGGGTCGCCGAAACCTCTCTTCTAACGTGACCCGCAGTGGAGGTGCAGGACCACGAGCTGGGAGCGATTTCTCTCTCCAGCACTTCGACCCTGTCAACCAGGGTGTAGAGTTCGGAGCTCACTAGGTGTCTCGCGCCGACATCAGGATGCTGCGGACCGAGAAATCAGGATGCGCGGATGAAACCGGAATTTTTAGAATTAAATAAGAAGAAATAAAAATTTAACTACGCATGACTTTTCTAAAAACTACCTCTGCCTGGCTACTGTACAAACGGGATCACATCCCTTAAGCAAACTGACTACATTCTCGTGCACGCGAAAATCACCGTTCCCGCAAAAAGCCTCTTAGCGCAGAGGACGTAGATGAGACGAGGTCAGTAGCCGAGGTCAGAGGGCTGAGTGCCCCGCAATCGGCCAAAACCCCTAATTAAATCGGGCGGTAAGGCCCCGGGTCAAAGGAGGGGGTAGGTTCGGTTCTAAGCCGAAAATTTCCGAAGGAGTCCGAGGCGGTCGTGGTAACAACACGACATGCGCGCTCTCTACCGGACCGAAACGAAAACAAAGAACAATCGACTTCTCCGGGCCGCGAGAGGAAAGCATAGTGCCTTATGGCACCGCGACGCTGCCTTCTAGCGGCGTAAGGGGGAACTACTTGAGGTGGTGAGCAGACTTGCCACCAGGTGTCATGAGGGTAAGCTCTGCACGCTGGCGACCAGGCCCGCGGTTACTTTTTTTTTGCCGCTAGATGTCAGGGATGTGTCTGTCGGACCCGGGAGAAGGTTTTTGCATCAGGTCATCGTCCCGTCCGGTCACTGCTCTTAGCTTAATTTCTCAGAACTAAAGTGAGGAGGAGAGAGAGGAAGGGGGGGCAGAAATAGCCACTAAGGTGGGAACGCAGCTCCACTGGAGACTGCTTCGTGACGAGACATGCTTTTCTCAGCAGGCCTCTACAAGGTAGCAGCTTGCAGCCCAGGAGCTGCTCAAAGCAGTTTTGGTCATGCAGGGAATTAAAATTACAAACTCGGGGCGTGACTGCAGGCGAGAGAAATTTCAACCGGGCTGACCATGTCCACATTAGACAGCAAAATATCAGATTGGCCCCCTGGGAAGGGGCTTCGGTCCACTGGCACAAAGTTTAAATCCGTGGCGTACACCGGCCTAACAAAAAGTAAATCACCCCCATTAACAACCAGATAAATTTAAAAAAAATAGAAACCCCGAAAAATTTTAAAATTATAGAAAAAATTAAAAAAAAGTGACGAAAGCCTAATTTCCGGCACAATATGCATGTTTATGTTTGAATTTGTCTGAACTATATTACAAAATTTATATTTATTGTAGTATTGTTATTTCTTGGTTGGTTACAAAATATTTTATCACAATTATTTTTACTTGTTTAAATGACATCATTAGGTAGATTTACATTGTTTGTAATATTGTAAATTTTTTTATTCCATTTTAAATATATGTTAAATCATATTTAGTATCTTACAATTTTTTAAATTTATTTATTTTTTCTAATAATTTGTTCATTTAGTTTGTATTGTATTTGTAAGTTGTTTTCATTTTCTTGGCTATGGTTTTTATTAAGTTTATATTAATAATTTTACTTTGTTTTTTTATCATTTTACATGTACCTACTTTGCATATATTTATTTGGTTAAATTAAGTCCATAAAATAAAAAAGTTTCTGATTTATGAACTTTGGTTTAACATATTCTTATAATGGACATAGTATTTCACTGTGGTAATTAAAATAAATTAATTTTATTTTTACTTCCCATTGACGAGGTCATTAGAAACGGATGTAGATAACATAAGTCAGGGAATTGGAGAAGAATCAGCCATTGCCTATAGCATTTTCTACATTTATTTTGGAAATTAGTGGAAAGTCGAAATCATGACAGAAGGGTCCTAGATTCAATCCACAGAAGGATCCTAGATTCAATCCCAGGTCTCAGTATGCAAGTCTACACAATTGTGCTCAGAAACTGATTTTAATTTACACAAGGTCATTTTGTGGTTAAGGTTTTTGCATGAAGATGAGATAAGAACATTTGTGATTTGATTGTTGAAAGTGAGTTTGGTTTGTGTGTGTTTAGGTTTTCCAATTAACATAGTTTTTAAGAAAGTGTACACATCATTTTGTTTGTCAGATCATCTACCATACGCAACAAACTTATGCTGTTGCAAACATAAATCGGTGTGTTTACCCTAGTCGTATTGAAGAATTAATGTGGATTGTTCATCATATATCTGGAGCCATGATGTGTATCCTATTTTTTCTTTAGTTGCCCAGATTACATGCTCTCAACCAAAAAAAAGATTTATGATTATTTAATGCTCCTTGGATTTGAGTGCCAAGTTTTACCACTGCTACTTGCAAATGCATCACGGAAGTGGAGGTTTTTGTATTGTTTTTGAATTTTAGTTTGAATGTTCCTTTGTAAATTTTTGCTAAGACCAGATAGAGTAGACTAAAATACCAGATTCATGAGGGCACTACTCCATGGGCTGAGAGGATGTGCGATCAGAGTGCGATGATGTTTAATGCTAAATCGGAAGCAGGTGACAATCAGTGTTTTAGTCAAACACATTAGCAACCAGCAGTCTGGTGTTCAGCAGATTTGATGGTTGGTTTTGTTACTTTTAACGTTTGGCTTTGGGCAATTAGCGTAGTGTGTACTGTTGGTGAGTACGGTGATGCAATTACAGATTTCACAAACAGTAGTAGCAGGGCAGACTTTACGTTCACAGAGATGGCTGATATTTTAATGATGTATGAGTAGGCGCATTTACCAAGGGCACTTTCACAACAGAAATTTACAGAATGGGAAGACCTTCAAAACTCCTGGTTGCTAGTGCATATGGCTGTCTCTTAGCTCGATGCCTGCTTCCCGTGGAGCATTTGAAATGACCGGATGTTGACATTCAGAAAGTCAGGGAAAATCAGGGAAGTTGGAATTTGTCAGGAAAAACCGGGATTTTATTAAAATCACGGAAAAGTCATGGAAATTTCCTAGTGATAATAATTTGAGGGGAAAAAGTCATGCTCCAGTCTACCATTGCCACATTATTTGTCCAGGTTGAGTCAGTACCTACATATTCTTATTATAAAATGGTGTATGAAATATTCTGGTTTAAAAGAAAAAGTGGAGAGAGAACCAGGCCAGCTATGGGGACAGTGGAGGCTGGATTTTATTTGTTTCTTTCAAAAAATTACAAATAATGAAGAAAAAAAATTAGCCAGGGAAATTTGAAATTTTGATCAGGAAAAGTCAGGGAAATTTATTACAGATTAGTGTAGGCACCCTGGAACATTACTGTGCTGCCATTACACATTCTCTCAGTCAATGGAATGCTACTGTTCACACCTGTAACTTTGCAGGGTTATGTTTCAGGACATATGTTCCTTAAACAAATTTTCTTGTTTTGGCATTCCCTGCTGCCCATTCAATTTATCCCCAGTTATTTCATAACATGCTCTATACATACATATAAAATCATTAAAAATGTAATTTAAAAGGTTACTGAACTAATCTTAGTAGATAAGTTTAGCCATACACAGCCTGGTTGGTTGTGTTTGGTAGTAATACTAACATGTTTTATTTTAAGATAAGCCAACCCTCACCAGACCAAGTTTCAAATAAACATATAGGCTTAGCAGCACATGGTCGTGCTATAAATTAGTGTTCATCACATAGATTTATAAACACATAAATTTTTTAATTATTGCAAGACTTATTTTAGATTTTGTTCAACTACATACATTAATTGACTGTTTTTATACATGGCAAAATACATTTGTAATTTGAATTTAGCATTTGTTATTTTATATCATTGTCTAATTGATAACTATCTATGAACGTGTGTTAAACATTGATTAAAATATGTTGTTCAGAAACTTTGTGCCCAATCAGAAATGTGTAATACTGTGGTATGATGAAAAATTTTTGAATTGTAACAAGTGTTAAGCAATAATTATAAATTTTATTTGTTTGGTCATGTAGCTGTAGCATTTTGGCATTTTTAACAGGTTTTGCGGAACTTTGGAGACTGATTACATCAATAAGATTTTTTGAAGTTTCTTCATTTGTGGTCAGTAATATGCTATTGAGCGTGCAAATGTAATGCATCATTCAGTGTGTAATGTGTTCATAATTTTGAAGTTTGCTATATGAGCATGTTTAACCAATCTTTGACTTATATTTTTTTTTGTTTAGTAGTTTCCAAACAAAGCTTCTTAGTAGATTAGTATAATCCACACTGCATTTTAATTTTTATTTAATTATTCTTCAGTTTGTTTTCTAGGTATGTATATTAATAACCTATATAATTTAAATGCAAAATGTACTACAATTTAGTGTAAAATGTCATAATGTGGCTTTGCGTCAAGGAAAGCCAACAATTCAAAAATTCATGTTTACTACTTTGCATTAAAAATTTTTTTATCTACTTCTCTGCACCTTTTTGGTTCCCAACCTAATATTAGGCTTCCCTTTTGCTACACAAATATCTTCCTGTGTGTTATACTATGACTGTTGACACAGGCACATTATAGGCATTCCTAGACGAACAGAGGTATGACAAATTCTTACCTTTTCTTATTCTCCGGTTTCATACAGTGGCAAGGATTTGTTTTAAATCTCCCTACCTTCCCCAATAATGATGGGCTTGACATCTTCTCATTGTAGGTAGCGGCTAACTGGAATTCTAAGAAACTATGACGATGAAAAGCTTGTATTTTACTGAATTTTGTACTTACTGCAAACATTTTTTTGCTTCAATAACAATTTATTTATTTGTACATATGCAAACAAGAGAGATTTACAAAGAATTGGGTTTTAAATTTTAAAAAAATATATATTTTTGCTTTGTGATAGTGCAATATCCTCTAGTCCAAAATTGTTTTTAGGAGTCAAATATTACATATTTTTCCTTACATTTGTAATGAATTTACATACCTTCGATTATTCACAAAATCATTCATTCAATTAATTCCATTTTCCCATTCATGTCTTTTAACCATTTTAATACTACCAGTTTTATTTTTTTTTTAAGTTTGCGAAATATGTCCATAGAAAATGAACTATACTTTATTATTATATAGAAGGAAATATTATATTTAGGCACATTGAGGGTGAAATTTTAGTATGTGACGGAAATGCAACAAACTGTGCGCACACAATGCTGTAGAAGTTTAACAGGTTGTTTTCTAACGCGCATGCAAATTTCTGCTATACCCACTTGCCAAAGTTGTCCAGATAGGCAACAGCGTGTGGTGGCATTAACGTGTATATATTTTCCCACATGAATATCGGGGACAAATTAAGCATATCAATGTGCCAAATAAATATTTTGTGATAGCAAAGCTATTCTAAAACACATTTTATAAACTTTAAACTTATTTTACATAAAAATGTGAAGTTTTATTGTAAGCTTGGTGAAGTTTTGAACACATGACTTTAAAACAAGAGGAATGTAACTTTTTACATAAGTTTCTAAAAAACTACCCTCAATTTCCTTTTAAGTGAAATTTTGGTACTTCCTGGTGAAAGTTTGCACAACTGATGTTCAAAATGAGAGGAATATTACTGTCTACATCTAATTTAGAAAACAGAAGTTCACTCTCTACATGAGATTTTGTAAAAAAAAAAACCACCACATCCCCCTTCCCATCCCATTAAACATAATTTTGCTACTTCTGGATGTAGTTGTGCCCAGCTGATGAATAAAGTAAAATGGTAATTACTGTCTGCATTTGCTTAAAAAAAAAAGGAAACTCATTGTACACATGAGATTTAGTAAAATTGCCCCAACCCCTTTCACACTCCTTCAAGCAGAATTTTGGTACTTTCTAAATTTACAAAAAAAAAAAAAGTAAGATTTCTAAAAATCACTCCTTTCCATATTCCCGAACCCTTAAAAATAAATTTGTGTTTGAATGTAGTGGTAAACAGGCCATGGATGGAGCAATCATTATACATACATTTTTTGCCTAATGCAGCAGCATGTTAAGCATGAGTATTAATCTGCTTGCATATGTGTTTAGTTGGAGAACTTTGCCCAAGGGGCCACCATATCGCTAAATTCTCTTAGTTCCCCATGTTGTTTTATACATTTTCATGCCTAAGATATGTGTGTGTATATGTGTGTGTGTGTGTGTGTGTGCATGCAGCTTGTCTACAGGTCTCGAAAGTCACAAACTATAATTTCCAAAAACCTTTTACTAACTGACATTTGGTATGTTTCGCTCACTTCAGTTTATTTTTGCACGTTATATATAAATAATTGAAGACTTCACTTGAATCCAGTGAAAATTTTATCTTGGAAAGCTTTCTAATTTAAATATTGGTATGTTCCTGCAAATTGTAGAAACTATATATTTGTATTTGCTCATGTTTGATTTTGGTTGTATATATTTAAAAATCACCTTTTAATGGAAAAAAAAAAACTTGCAGAAAAATTCTTTTTTAGAGGTCTTGAAAAAGTGCCGGAATTTTTTGACCAGGTATTTGTAGCCACCCTGATATACATTCATAAATAAATAATTAGGTAAATAAAATTATGCAAAAATTAAAAGTATAACAGTATTAGTCACCTAAGCTGTTAACCTTAAGAATATATGGAACTGAAATAAATTTAAAAAGTTATCACTAAACAAAGTTAAGCAGACCCAAACAGGATGTCTAATTTCTGCTACGTTCTGTTATACCCATGGGTGTAAAAGTGGGGGGCTTGACAGTTTGAATAGCAAACGAGAAGGAAAAATTGGTTTCTTGATACACATACACACAAAACGTAAAGTGCTAACAGAAAAACAGCCACCGTAGTTGCCAACGAAAGCAGCTGCATGTCGGGGTATAAATAAATATGCTGCCATCAATTTAATAAAATACTGAAATGATACAAAAATTTCAGCCATTGATTCTAAAAGTATGTAAGTTGGGACTGGAGTTTTGGTATTTTCTCTTGTATAAAGCTCTTACCAGTCCAGGGTCTTAAAGGAATTGTAACCCTCAGATTTTTTAAAACTTAGGATTTCAGAGTGTAAGAGGATAGTTAGTTCTAAAAATAAACCAGTCAGAATTTGGTGTGTGCATTTTGTGAGTGTTTGTGGCCTTATCTCGATCAGTGTTGATGATTCTCCTCTCTCTTATCATTTAAAATGGCCATGAACTGTGAACTGACACCATACACCATTTTAACGTGTCCAACTGAACACGTTTTTATGTTTATGATTCAACTGTACTTCAACATTGTTTTGGCACGAGATTTATCACTATTTCAGTTGCCACATTCCGTAACAAAACTGCAGCCCTCTGTGAAGTGGAACTTTTAAATTTCTTCAACTGCCCCCCTCCTCCCCCCCATGCAAGTTTCTCACTGACAGTGCATGTTAGTTTTTATACAATGGACTGACAAAGACTTGGTGCCTTTCCTCACGTCTTGAAGGAGGAGGGATTTCAGTAAACACAGGATGTAAAAATAGTAGTCTTTCTGTAGTAGTTGTGGAAAAGGAGGGCTTGTTAGGGGGAAGGGGTGGATGTGGGAAAGGAGTGAAGGGCAACAGCAGTGCCATATTTCTGAGACACTGAAGACAAAGACTTCACTTGTATCTATGGAAACATATTTATGGTGGGACTCATATTCAAGGACGATGCATGTTTTTAATTTATAATCACCCATTCAATGTCAAACCTCAAGCATGAGCAGAAAGAGAGGACAATGCAGGGAAACAAGGGCTGGCCGCCGTCACCCCCAAGTGAGAGCGCTTAACAATAGAGATGTTGGTGACCAGTCGCACCCACTTATTCCCCTCCCACCCTCGGTTGCAGCCTGTCTTTGTAGGGAAAGAGAACTTGAGCGACCTTGAGAGAGCCCGGCCACCCGACCAGCTGAGGCGCAGCACAGTGAACTTTGAAATGGTTTACAGTTCATCTCTAAAAGTACCACAGATTGGACTGGCGAGAGTTTACCGTACTTAACTTGCAAATAAATTCAGTTAAGTTATCTTAGTATTAAAAAAAACTGTGCAGTTTCTACTGAATAAGACTCAATTTTTCTTGATAAGCTAGTTTGAAAATAGCGATAGAATATAAAAAGGTTATAAGTTATTAGGTGTGCGCTTGAATGTAGGTTGTTCATGATATTACGAGGGTTATTTTTTTTTCAACCTCTAATCGGCTGTAATAAAAAAACGGGAATGAATTGGGAAATTATTTTAATGTCAAAAGAAACGTACATCTTTACTCTATTTTTCCACATAATCACCGTGCAGATTGAGGCATTTGTCGTACCGATGCACCAGCTTTCCAATACCCTCTGCATAAAATGATGCCTCCTGCCTATTCAGCCACGTTTTAACAGTGCCCTGCAGTGTGATTACAGTTTCATTTCTCCATGGCATGCCCATTAATTGATACCCTAATCGCTCGTACACGAATCGACACGTTTCGTAGTGTTTGCCCCCTTCCACCAACCATGTGGAGCGGCCAACTCACACCTCAGTTGAAGCTTGGTTATGGGAATGTCAACATGGCTGCAACGATAAACTGTACGGCGAAATGTGAGCTGCGTGGAGTCATCCGTTTCTTACAGGCAGAAGGGCACACTGCAGAGCACTGTTAAAACGTGGCTGAATAGGCAGGAGGCATCATTTTATGCAGAGGGTATTGGAAAGCTGGTGCATCGGTACGACAAATGCCTCAATCTGCACGGTGATTATGTGGAAAAATAGAGTAAAGATGTACGTTTCTTTTGACATTAAAATAATTTCCCAATTCATTCCCGTTTTTTTATTACAGCCGATCGGAGGTTGAAAAAAAAATAACCCTTGTATCATAGAATTACATGTAATTATTCAGCAATAATTGTGCTCATTAACTCTAAAGAGTTTAAAATCGTGCGGAGTCTCACATTTTTAAAAATATGTTTATTACTGTGATGTATAACTTATTAGGAAATTTTAGAAATTGTAATATGTCTAAAAAGTTTTTTTTTTTTTTTTTACTAAGCAAGACCAATACACAGAAAGAGTTAAAATGTTAGTCTTCATAATTAACTTATGTTCCGATTAAAAGTTATTTTTCTTTGAATGATTTTTGAAAGGGGAAGATTGATAATAAAAAACAATTTTTGGACATTAGCAAATTTATAGTTTATATAAAAACTACAAGAATGGACAAAAAATATAAATACACAAACATACATTAAGATAAATACTTGAACACACTCGTTTGTTTAGATATTTATCTTTGGTGTCCATTCTTGAGATTTTTTTTCTATGATACGTGTTATCCAGCAATGATGTATGGTCTTAAAATGGTATTAAATGAAAGAAAACTATCGTATTTTCATTCAACAAGTATGCAGTTCCAATTAATTATTTTTTTATATTCATAAATAATTTATTGACATTCATTTCTCTATAAATTTAGGTGTTTCAACTGGAGTTAATTTTTTAAAATTTAATTTGTGTGTATGTAATTAATTTTTATTGTAAGTAATAAGTAAGGGATATAGGCCTAAATAAAATATAACAACCAAACTAACTGACTGAGCTGTGTATTAAAGTATGGCATAAAGTATGGATTCTATTATGCAATAATGAGATATATATGAAATAAAAATCTTTGTTTCACCATTGGGATTTGAACCGTGTCAAAAATCTTATTTATGTTGGTTGGGACCACCAATCTGTCACTAGGAGATTTGAGACTACACATTATCAACATAGTAATGCCAGTTTTCTTATGTATTTTTTAAGTTGCAGTTATTTCTTGTGACTATTAAACTTTACAAAATATATTCCAGAATGGTGTCACTACCATAATGTTTAATTTGGCACACCGCTGCACTTAGTACCTCCCGAGATGTTCATGAAAGTGAAAATATTAGAGTGTATGCTGCCACACATGGGACTGTCCTCTTGACGACTTCAATTTGCGGGTCTGACCTATAGGGAAAAAAAGCATTCTCGTGAGGTTTTAGGTAAGGTATGAAAACTCTCATACCTTGAGTCCCCTTGGAAGGGTGTGCACTAGTTGAGAATAGTCATGAAAACTGACAAGGAATTGGGCATCGTGTGGGGCTGGCTTTAATTGCTTGATTTGTCTTGATGTTAATTTCAGAGCTATCAATATCAATTCAGTTTTTTTTTTCAAATGGAACTACAGGAATGTCTGCGTCTAGCATTTTTGCTTTTACTGAGACACATTTAATGGTGTATCACACTTCAAATTTTGATTATTAGTTTGGAATAAATTACAGTAGTTCAAAATTTGGAATTCTCTGTAGTGATCACCACCTGAGTGTCGTGTAATGCAGACGTTGATGATCACTTTTTTTTTAAATTTATAATGGCCGTTAGCATTAGATTGGGTCTGATGTTCTAAACAGTGAAATACTGTACTCTCTCTGAAACTGCTTTTTAGTAGTCCTATTTGAAAAAATAAACATTTAAGATTGCTAGGGTGCTCTGGGAATCTAACTTCAGATTTTTTTTGATCAGACTGTTATGAGAAAATCTCCCATTGTCAACTTTCGTAGTAGCAGTGTTTCACTTCATATACCTTCGTGATAAATGGTTGGGGTAATAGCAGACACTTCTCAGTAACTGACTTATTTTTATTCTTTGGAGGTGTCCGTTTTTGGGAAGTTTCATGGTATGTGCTTGGGGTTTTTATATCCAAAAGACTTTTATATAGTTTTAGGATATTAACTAATTTCATGCATTAGTTACAGTCATTGCTGTGTATGGCGGTATGAAAAAGATACTGTAATAGATTTGGTATTATTTGCTTTGTTGCTATTAATTGCCAATGTCAGTTTTGTGACTTATTTATGTTTTGTAGTATCTATTTAAATTAATTTAAATAATTTGAGCTGCATGTTATTGCTTTGTACATTTCTGCATTATTGTGGTGTGAATTATTTTTTTTGTGCTTAGGTGTGTAATTTTACAGTATAAGCACATCCTAATGTTTTTTATACAAAATGTTTATGTTTTCATTTGATTCCCAAACTTGTCTTAGTTTTAAGATTTTACAAAATCAGCTGCATCTGCAGCTGACTGCATTATTAAGTGAGGGTGAAATGATGTTTGCAGCTCTGACCCATAAGCCATGAAGAATTGTGTGACATCAAAAAAAGGTTTATAGAGGTTTTATGTATAAGGGTGAGCTGAAGTGAGGTGGTACAATGCCACCACACCTGCCTGGCTGCGCCAGCAACATGGTCAGAGCGTACGACTGCAAGGACAGGCAATAAGAGACTCTGGGACATACGTCGTACAGTTGCATGCCCACCAGGGGTTCTCTTGGCCTGCACTAGTTCTTCCCCGTAAGGGTTTCTTTGGGATATTCTGCATTTTCTATTCAGGACTCCAGTAATTATTCAAAGTTATATTATAATTACTTTTAAGGTTTCTGTAAACCAAATAGCATTCTCGGTACTGGTGTTGTCTGCCGATTATTTTTTATTTTTAACACAAGAGTACTATTTAATGTATAAATTTTTCCAGTAAAAATCTTTATGCAAGCAAATACGAGTCTCTAAAGATATTAGGCTGTAAATATTTTTTTTAGTTATCAACTGTGGATGATAACAGGTTTACCGTGACACAAGGAAAAAGCGGAATGTAAAATAGCTAATAACCACAACTGTTTGCTTACTGCAGTGAAGATTCATTAACATACCGGCCACGAATGACTGAAATCAATTCTTTGTTACAAAGATAATAACAAAATAAATTGGGTAATTGCTGAAGGAACACATTTAACAAATTCTACCTTTCAAATAAAAATTTTATTGCAATACACCATCACTCAAAAACAAATTTTTTTTCCCTCCAGTCACATATATGACTTTCCACTATATTTCTCATAGAAACACAAACAACGTTCAAGAATTCCGTCGTCCATTACGCAATAGCAAGTTAACCAACCTTGGAGTTTGACATAACTTGTGCAGTGCAGCATTGCCATGCAGTGTTGTCAAGTTTAGGATAAGCCATGCACCATGCTTTTCCAACACTCATTTTACAAAAAATTGTGTGTGTGGTTTATGCAGGTAAATATGGTGTAGTCTAAAATAGTGTTTTACTGAAATTTGTTGTTGATGGTGCATTTGAATAGCATTTTTGTTAGTTTTTTTATACATAGTTAAAATATCTGCTGTTTTACTAAATGTGGTTTTATCATTTTACTGCAGGTTATTATGGAAAGGTTTCCTGTTGACCTTATTCAAGAGCCAACTGCCTTTACAAGTCATGACCCAATGGAAATTTATAACAACATTCTGGTTTTTATAGTTGGAGATGAAAGGCAAGATCGCCAAGAGCATGGAATGTCAAGATCTGAAATGCATATATTTCAGGTAAGTCATAAATAGATTAAATAAAAACAGAAAACACCATCCACTGTAATTTCATTTTATGAAGTTTTAGGTGTTGGTGCAAAAATGTCTGTATTTAGGGACATAAAATGAGCACATACATGATTGGCTGAAACCAATACTGTAGAACATAAATTGTAATGATTACATGTACCAAAATTTCACTGTAAGGGTGACTTTAGACAAAACTAGCAATAATTATATTGGATAGTTACAAATTTACCTTCTGATATCAATCTCAGAAGATAAATTTAAATAAATAGGGAAATCATTGCTGCTTGACCAAGAGCATTCACTTGTTTGGCTGATATTTAATTGTGACATTGTACGGCCGAAGGCCACCCCAAAGCCCGACCTGCACCCGCCAGTACTCGGCTTCGCTAACGGAAAGCACCCCTAGCCATGGCCCACCTGAGTCAAGTGAGCGGACCGCAGCCCAAGGTAGAGAATAGCGAACCATTTTAATTACACATGCAACGCACTCCCCGTGCCTACAAAATTCCCCACACGATAATTAATTAATCAGAAACAAAGAAAAGCCCCTAACTAATAGAGTGCGACGTAGGAGTGCCCGAGTCACTAATGTGTAGCTTTCTACTAAAACAGCTGTGAGTGCAACCCTTGCGGCCTTCAGCCTAAATTCAGTAGTGAAATGTGTGACGTAACGCAAACCGCCCCAAATTAGCATTATCATTCGCCACTGGAGTAGTTATCAAGAAACAGACAGTCTCCAGCTTGACTCTAATATTAAAACTTATTTTAGACAAACTTATTAAATGTCAATTCTAAAACATATATAGATATTAAATTAATCATTATGTTTTATTATGTGAATTTAGAGCCACTTAAATTTAGTTAATTATATAGATTTTTACGAATAACGGAACTTTAGAAACTCTGGCGCGACAGGGAGCTCACCCCTCCCCTCGCGCCAGGGCCAGACGCCAGTACAGCGCGACTCGCGGACCGGGACGGACGCACGTCCCACGGGGAGACAGCATCTCTTTGTTTCACCGAACGTCCATCTGGTAATTATAGTCACAACCGAAACTTTTTTTTTTTAAATACTCCCCGTGTGCGCCCGGTCCTTTTCCGGTGTAGGTTCTATCCCAGCCGCGTCAATTTAACACGCCCCACACAAAGCATTACGTGGGGCCGTGCAGTATACGGTACGGGCCGTCTCCCGCCACCCCAGAACTTTAGTTAATCGCCCAGTGCACAGGCACAGGCTACATCCAAGCTTAAACGTGTTTTTAATTTAGTAGCGAGCCACGGTCCACACAGGTGGGCCCGCGCGTCGCAAGTTACCGATTACGAGATTAGCCGACGCTAATCGAACGCTCTCCCTCAACTGCGACTGGCGTGAGGGCTTAATAAGTAAACACACGTAGAGGCATGCAGGTGTCCCTCTCAGATAACGTGTGGAGTGTAATCGTGTACGTTAGAGCACCACAGGGTGCAGTTTTGTCAAGTGTAATTGTAATAATAGTGTAACCAAAACTTCTACGTGTTCCGACGCCTCACTGGCAGTCATGTACCGCCGAGTAGACCTCGCGCCCAATGTAATGAACCAGTGTAAATCGTGAGCAATAAAACGTCCACCCCGCACCTCCCGTGCGCGACGTGCGACCCGTAGAACAACCAGAACAGTGTATGTAAATAAACCTAAACAACCCAACCTAAACAGGAAACAAATTCCATCACCGCCGACGGTTCTAGCGGGCCACGCTGGGGCAACGAACCCACGACCATCACACGGTTAGACACCGAGCTAACCTGGCGCCCCCCCGGAACAGAAATCTCTAATAAAGCCAGCCACCCCGCTAGGACCTGCGCCCGACCTCGAACACGAGACCGCGGCGGACGGCAATTGGTTAATATATATTAAATAAGTATTAATAAAATATAAGTCATTCAGATATATTTCTTATTTAAATAAACAATACCTTTGGAAATAGATGTCACATTTTAGTATGGGTAAACATATTAATTACTATAATAATTGAAGAAATCACAAAATGATTAATATGTTGTATAGTAAAATACTAGTAGAAATATAATTTTAAATAAGTTCAATATTTATATCAGGGAAAACATTGCAATTTAATTCAATATGTAATAAATATTGATTAAAGTATTTACTTTGTATTTTTTTTTTTTTTAATTCCCCAATGTCAGATGAGTTTTGAAAACTTACAAATTTGGATAATAGCAGTATCAGCTCAAATTAGATATTGCTTAGACTTTTTGCAAACCATTGCTTTGTAATGTTAAATTGAGTGTTTGGGCATGATACATCCATGGAATATGGAATGATGTATTTAAAGTGTTGTAATACTATGCTAATTCAGCTCCTCATTGGGAATGCAAAATCTGTATAAACTCCAGAGTTTAGGTATTCCACTGAACCACATAATAATGTCAACATCTGTAATAAACGCAGATTAGTTTTCTGTATGACCAACAACAATCTTCTGATTGCTGAAAGTTTAATCATGGGTACACACATGTCAAAAGTAATGTGATTAGTGTGTTTAGAGTATAGCAAAGTTTGAGAACTAGCTACAGATACTGGGTTTAATTAGCAAACTATTATGTTGCTTACCATATTGTCTAGACAAAAAACACACAACATACACAATAACTTCACTTCACCGACATCATACATCTAATATTATATAATTCTCAAATTACTTTGACCATTAAATAGCAATTAAGTTTTTGAATTAGTTCTATTATTTCTATTAAGGTTAAAAATTGTCTATATTGAAATTCAGTGAGATTTCACCAACTAGCCTTGTGTCTTCTCATGAGTCATAACTAATTGGCGTTCTGTGTAGAGTATGATAAGCAGTTGATATACATTCATGTGTAGTCTGCAAAATCTACCTGGAATTAAGACAAACTGTCCCTTGACTATTACTAAGAAAGAATGAAAATTATTGACATCACTCACCAATTCAATGATGATATAGTCAGCTTGTACACTTGGAAGGACATGAGACAATATACAGTGAGTTAAATTACTAGTAACAGATATCTTCAATTAGTACATTAACTTCAGTTTAGGTGCTCATTTTAGGCTATCAAATATGGTGACTACTTACAATCACCAAATTTATGACCACACTGTTCAGTCTCATTAAAGTATGCAATAACTACTTCAAAACCTTTCTAAAACTTCCCAACATTAAACAACTTTCAACTTTCATGAACAATTTATACTAAATATCAGTTTAAGTCCATAGAGTATATAAACTAGTAATTAGAGCTGAGATGATATGGTTTTATGCAAAATCATAAAGTTTCCTGCAGGTTTCACCACAAACCTCAAAAACCACAAAATGTTTGCTAACCATGAAATGACACCACACTATTTAATCAAATCGTAAACCACTGACGATTGGTTGATTGATGAGCAGTCCGTAAGTACCTGTTTGAATAAAATATGGTCGTATCCCACAGCAGTGTGGTTATTGCTTTAATTATTTAACTTTTCCAAAAATTACTACATTGAATTTGCAAACAAAAGATTTCATGCACTGAAGAGGCCCATGATCAAAGTTAGGTTATGGTATGTTCCATTATTTATTTTGTTTGCACACATTTCATTTGGAGATCATGTTCTCCAAACAACAGACTGCGAAAATTAAACTCTAACAATAAACAGGTTATATGATATAAGTGTCATATTTTCCATCAGCGCCATCTTTAATATCCACGAAGGGGAACTGTACACTATAAATAAGCTTGAATGCTAGTTAAAATAAATTCTTATATTAATAAATATTTTGATATTTGACTTTTGTTGTAATATAATTAATTTTGATATTAGCGTTTCTAAAAAAAACTATTTTTGCAGTGTTGGCACACATGCTAAACAAGCAATTTTGCCCTCCAACTCTAGTATTTACTGTTATTAAATATCTAGGGCTTCGTTTACAAATTATGTTCATAAATTGTTAATCAGGTCATTAAATAAGACTACTGCAACATCACGCGTGGGCGAGTTTAAGAGCGAAGGATTGTATGCTATTGATGGTAAAATACTTTTCTGTAAATATTATTACTGCGGTTTGAAGCACAAATATAAGGACATGTTAAAGAAGCACATAATCAGTGACAAGCAATGAATGCTAAACGACCCAGATCCACATCCAATATGAAATAACAGCTTTCTATTTCTGAAACAGTGGTGGTGCAAAAGTGTGCAAAAAAAAAGTTTGTGGTTGAAAAATTTGAGCTTTTATAGCTGTAGGTATTGCACTTATGCATTGATGCAGAACCATGTAAGTGGTGCTGGTGATCTCCAGGCAGCAGATAGGACGAGAAAAAAGTACATTCCTTTACTGCGAGAGAAAAAATAAGCTGAAATCAAGAAACCCTTTATGGGGCAAGATTTAGTTATATGTACTTGCTAATGTAACTACTGACAAGAGTACAATTGCATTTTCAACATCTTGTTCAAAATTTTGGGACCATGTGCTGAACAAGATGTTATCCTAGGGGCTTCTTGTGTACTTGATGCAGCCAATGCTGTTTGTTGCTCTTAGGCAATGATTCATGTGTGCTCTTGTGCCACTTCAGCTATTTCTAGGCACAATGTTTTTTCTTAAAGCCATTGGGGTAGCATTTCTCCGAATATTAACTCAAGTAATTATTTGCTATTTTATCAAAATTTTTAAATTTTATTAGGGCCTTCAATATTGTTTCCTCTGGTTTTTTTTTGGCCTGACCATTTTCCTGCCTGCTTCTACCTGGCTGAAGCCTCCTCTCACATATGTGGTAAGCCCAGGCCAAAGCTAAGATGCCTCACACATCGTGCTGCAATAGCCACATAGCTTAGATAATACACCCGTGCACTCGCCATCTCGCACATACTGTGAAACCTCATTATAAAATTTCTCACTATAAAGTATTTTTAACTTTAAAGTTTATATTTTTAGGTCTTAACTAGAAACATTTAGTAACAGTTCAGTATGATGTACTTTCATTATTAAGTACTAAAAAAAGTTTTTTTAGGTACGTTGTAATGAGATTTCACTGTACATGTCCTGTCGTGACACTGTTGGCACGGCGTGAATTTGCCATGTTGCTAACATTCCAAGACGAGCCCCCACTCCTCTGTTCACTAACTACCATCATGCTGTGCCTAAGTTTCGCACCACGACAGCACCATTTACCTCCCTCCTCTTTTGCGATTCTACTATGTGAAAATAGCGCCAACCACTCATTAGTACCCAACCTGCCTCGGACCACTCCCCAGCCTAGAAATGCCCCGTGTGACCACTAGTGGTGTCTCTTATGCCCTCTAGTGGCAAGTGCTAGGAACTGCAGGCCCCACTACATGGCCCCTGCATCAGTACACTCTCTAGTGGTAATTGTTCTCCGCCAACTAGCTCCTCACATCATCACTGCACCAGTTAACATAACATTTTCTGAAAACTTTTTCCGTACAGGATATAGTTTCGTATTAAGGGGAATTTATTCCCATTCGCTGCCCAGGCAAAAATGTTGGGAATAGTATGTTTTTATATTCCTGCACTTTTCTTTATCTACGTTAGCTCTTCACCACATCTGCCATAATGGGACTTTCTAAATACCCACATTATTTGTGGGTAAAACTGCACCGCCTGCAGCCAGTTCATACTGTATTGCTACGGGCTTAGTGCCTTTGCTTTGCTGCTCTTTCGGATTTATCTCTTCCAGTGTACCGTATGCTTATACAGATAAGGATAGTTCTTATATTATCATTTTTATTTCTTATTTTACAAGACAATTTAGAGAAGTAATTGCATCGCTCAACATGAAAGACTTTACTGAAATTTTTATTAATTTTATAAAACCAAATTCAAACCTGAATGGAGGGGGGGGGGGGGGGTTCTTCATATTAATAATAATTTTTTGTATTTGATGTAAGGAATTTTAAAACAATACAAATGTTTGAAGTTTTAGCAGAATATTGTAAATTACTTATAGCTAAAAGTAAAGTCAAAGTCCAGTGTTTCTTCTTTTATTGAAACTATCTTTGGAATAACTACTTTTCTGAAGAGAAAAACTTTTCCATGGTCTTATGCATATTTTTACATAAATTATATTATTTCTTGCCTGTCTGGGACCAGTGCCCAAAACCTCTGCTTAATTGTTGGTACTTAACCCAATATAACCATGAGCATGCCAAGTGCCAGCACATATCCACTTATCGTGCTAACAAATGTTGACTGTGAAAGGAAGGGACACAGCTTCACTTTAAATATGAGGTGATAGAGGAAAGTGTAATTGCATAGTTTACCGACATTGCCAAATACATGACAAAATCTGCTGGCAATCTTGAAGGTGCATTTGGTGCCCACATGTACCGCGTAAAATGTTGGGCCCATGAAAGTGAATATTGTCCGGTAGATCTGGTAAAACAACTTGGAGGAACTGTATCTCTTTGTAAGCTAAAGATGCCATTTTTTAACACCAGAAATAGGAGGCATGCATACCTGGAATTTATTCTCCTGAAACATGGCGAAAACAAGGCTCTGGTCAAGTTCCCAATGCCAGTTATAACATGATGGAACATGTAGTTTCAATCTGCATCATACCTGGCACTCCATTTGCATGACATGTGAAATTCTTTGAGCAGCTTGGTGAAGATAATGCAGGTTTTAAATACGTAAAGGGACTGAAAAGGAAGAGTTACAATATCTGAAGCCCACTATGATATTTGTGGCTTAGAACATCTTTGTAGACCTCGTCAATTTTCTTGAAGGAACAAAGTTTCTTACTTAATTTATTGTGCGTAAACTGAGTAAACTGCAAACTGCTCTTAACATGTTGTCTCAAAAAGTTGACATTTTTACAGGAATTAAAACTGTTAACTCTACAGCCCTAAAATAGCAGTTTTAGCAAATAACTAATTTCATTCTTGTCAAACTGATTGATCTAATAAACCATGATCCAATTTGCCACCGTTTTCTTGGAATCTTAGCTTTAATGAATCCTCAGAATGTAGGAAACATGCATGTGGAGAAAAAAGAATTTCATAAGCATGTTGGCAATTTACTTTTCCTTTGTAAGATGCAGAAGACCTCTTTAGCAACAGGCTACATGACGCTCCAAAACCTGGTTTCCGTAGAGTAGAAGATACAACATATATATTATGTTGAATGAAAACAGAACATCCCTAATTTTCAGCTGTTACACTCAAGTCAATCGGGATACATGCAAATTATGTGGACTCTGAAAGATCCTTTTTTGAAATATTTCATGTTTAAAAGTCGCACAAAAATATCTCTGAAACCAGGGAATGCCGAATTGCTGACAATGGTGGCCTTCACTTAAACCAAGAGACATTGCACAAAAAGTAAAATAATCTGAATATAGATTTTTTTTAGTTCCTGACATTTTTTTCCAATGGTTTTTTAGAAGACCATTGCAATATTTCAATTATTTTTTTAGTTTTAATGATTTGTTAGATTAGGTTAGCTACATTATAATACTGTAAAATAGTGTGGATGGTTGGTTAGGGCAGCTACATTTAAAATACTGCAAAATAGTTTGAACTGTTAGTTATGTTAGTTTAGCTATATTTGAAATACTGAAAATAGTTTTGAGGGACAATCAAGAAACATAAGCTTAAAAATTCAACTTTTATTGTTTACACTCATCAATATAGTATTGCTTTATGTACACATTTTAAGTGCAGATGATCAATGCAACGGTTTTTGGTATGCACAAATTATTACACTCTTTAAATTTTTTGTGACAATAAAACAAATCCCTAATTTTTCTGATGAAAGCTGCTTTTTTATAGCCCCATAACCTCTTGGCTCTACTAGTAAAGTATAAATAAACCATTTGTATAAGGTAAAAATTGAATTGTGATTCTAAAGAAACATTCATACATTATTTAACATTATAAACCTTAAATAATTCCTATAATATAATTTGTTTATCTACAGTGTTCTTTTGATTTTTGGTTGACTTTAAGGCTGTTTGTTATCGCATGTAAAATTTAAACAATATAATAGGCATTTTTTTGCAATGAATTAAAAATTGGTAATATAAATATTGTTAGTTTTAACATCTTTCCTATTTAGTGTTAAGAATTTATGTGCTATAAAATATGAACATCTATGATACCTAGCTTTAAACTACTTATTTTCGTAAAAGTTACTGAAAATCCGGGCCTCAAATATGTAGGATTCGTAAGGGGATCCCTCGGAAATTCGCAGGGGACCCGAGAATTTTGCGAATGGGGTTAACCGACACAAGTCATCTCTGGATAGGGAGCTTGCAAATTGTATAATTCCTATATTTTGGCCTGAATGAATGCAATAAACAGAAAAATTTAAATGTACACAAAGTTTTCCATAAAACCTAGTTTTGACATTTACTTTTATCAACCGCGTTTCACAGTAACGATTTTGTAATTGCAAACGGGCCCCCTCAATGAGGGGCTTCTTAATTCCATTGGGGTCCCGGATCCCCCCCCCCCCCCTTCCAGATGATATACACACATGCTAAAAATATATATTATATATTTCAGGTAGTGCAATGGTCCATGCGAATAAAAAAAAATAGCATGTGAACAATACCTATTCTACTATCTGTTGCATCTAAGATAAATCATAATGAAACTAATAAAAAAAATTAAAATGTTGTGAATGATTATAAATGTATGTACAGTCAAACTTTGTAATAACAGACAGCTAATTGAAAATGAAAGAAGTCATCTATTGAGAAATAGATTGCTATACGTAACCACATCTGAAAAAAAAATTCTAATAAATTTTATTTCCATATTGAACAAGTTTAAAAATAAAACATAATATACAAGTTTGTTAAATAGAATAACACACATTGTTTATCATTCCACTGAGCTATGACTTTTGGTCTACTTTGGCACCTTCCCCGCAAATATTTTTGTAGGAGATAATATTATGTCGTATTCAAAATTTGTTCAGCCATCCCACAGAAGCTTTGATAAAACCACCAACTTTGGTTATCTGTAATGCCTTCTCTCAAATTAGAGGTTCAGACTAAGGAATATTGCTTCTTCTTGCCCTGTAGAACTATTCGTGGGTTAGCTTATATACTGCTAACCCTTCAGTTTTTGGAAATGAACTTTTCCACTCTCCATCCACAATTTGGTAATTTTATGTTTCTTTACTCTTTACAATTTCTTTAATTGGTATTTTTTTCACATCAAATTTACTTCCTACGAGCACTAAGTTTTTTATTTCATGCAAATATTTGGATTAAGTCATTATCAAAAAAGATATTTAGATTTTTTTTAATAAATAAATTGGGAAGAAAAGATCAATTTTATCATTAAGACATTCATAAATTAGGTCAACAAGAACATTCACATCATTACATTTATAAAATAATTTGACCAATCATCGTTTATAATTGAATTATAAAAACCAAGAAAGTCTCCATTTTTGTAATTCCTTAACATAGAACGTGTATTAATGGTGCGGAAAAATCTTCATTATGTTAATAGTTAAAGCAGGATGATATATATCTTCTTTGATAAGCACTTCAAGAGCATTCCTTTACTGTACAATCAGAAATATTTGATAGACAGAGATTCAAAAGATTTTGCATTGGCTTAGAGTTATTATACTGAATAAGACCAAGGCTAGATGAAAAGTTGAGTATGCATGGATATTTTGATTTAATGTGTGAGTACAGGATGTTATCAGTATTATAATTGTTAGTCCAATCAATGCCAGGAACATTAAAATCACAGAGAACCAGTAGATTATCTTGACAGGTGACAAGTTTATCTTCTTGAGTCACAAAATAAGCTTGGTAGGTATTAGAATGGTTTGTAAAGGTATGTACATATTACTGAGAGTGAGAAAATTAGTAGGAGAAATTTTGTTTCTTAACCAAATGGCTTCAATTCCTGGGAAATCATAATTATCAATTGATTGAACTGATACAAATTTACATTTGTTAACAGCGATTAAAGCTGTTCGTTGAACAAGGTTTCCGTGAGTTCAATGATGTTGTATTGGAGTTAAATGATATTCAAAAAATTCCCGGGATTTAGTTCCAAGTCCTCTGACTTTTGGTATGCAATTACACACTCTTTATTAATTGGCTGCATGGAAGGGACATTTGCGATGCTCTTCCAGGCACCTGGGATGAAGTAGAGGCAGTCACAGTAGTGATGGATGGTTGCGAGGTCAATGGCGGCTTCAGGATGACTTTTCGGGAGGGGCTATCGCACAAAGAAAGGTCGTAGTTGCAAAAAATGAAAGTGGTCAGATATTGGCCTTGGAATATTATTTACAAATTACAGGTTTCAAATACAGAACCTTAGTAGCTCCATGCAACTTTTGATGAGATAAAAGTTTAACATTTGAAATTAAATATTTAAATAAACATAAATATACACTAATCAATAAAATTGGTCTCTGGAGGGGGTTTCGCCCCCACCGCCCCCCTTCTGGAGCCGCGCTTGTGCGAGGTAGAGCTGCTAGCATTAATAGACTCCTGAGCGGTCGAGACATTGCAGGCAGTTTGGTTGGGATGCAGTTTGCCATAAAAGGGGCTTATTAAACAGCCACTTGGCCACAAAACGATGGTATTGATTCTCTCAAAGTCTCCTTCAATGACTGAGACTGAAAGGATGTGTTATGTATTAAATTTGGTGCAAAGTTTTGTCACTTTGACTTATCATGTTTAAATACATAGGTTTGGATACTATGTTTAGAGTGGAACTATTTCTAATTCCCACTTTGATTGAGTGTTTTTTTCTGCTCAAGTTCACATTTACTTTCCTTGTTCCCATTGGCACGAGACTTGTGTACATGTTCCACAATTGTAAAACCTTCACTGTCATCATTTTGGTGTTTTGGTAAGCTCTTAGCTTTGCTGGATTCTCGCTGAGTAGTAATCAGGTCACTGTTCGAAATGCCGTGGTCTGACAACCCGGGTGCTTCAACACGGTCAGCTTTCTTAAATGCATGCCTATATGAGTTATCATTACCTTTCTTGGATGTTAAACTTTACTTTATTAGATGTAATTCTAATCTAATTTCTGCTGTTTCCATTCTTAAATCCATCAGCAGAGGTTTTAATACCGCATTTTCATTTTTCAGATCTTCCACTTTTTCACACAAAGACTTAAACATATTTATTAGTACTTCCATGTTAGAAACTTGAAGGTTCAAAACTTCCCTCGATTGTAAATATTGGTTACCTGTAGATTTTATAGTCCATTTTCTTTGGCAGGGACCAGAACATGTTCAGATAAAAATCTTGATCCACTGTCACTATCACTATCGTCGCATCATGACGGGGTAATGGAAACCCCAGAAAGTTGTGTTGGTCAGATAATGATGAATTTATAACGAGTGTTTCACTAAACTTCAAGCATAAACACCGTACAACAAGTAGCACTTGCGCCATGCCCATCCGGTTTGAACACTCGGCCGCTACTGTTTTTGATAATTATCAAAATTTTATCGTTAAACTTAACGTGAATGGAATTATTGGCTAAATTTAAAGATAAATATCCAAAGTAAAGTGGCTAGGTAAGAGAGGTTTGGCCGGCCAACGTATTGCTACTTATACTTCAATGTTTGTCTAACTATTGTTTCTGCAAAGATATGTAAATTTCAAGTCGCCATTGCCTTATTATAATATCATGTACTAACAATACCGAAACATCACTACTGCCTTCTCAAAAAAAAGAGAAACAAAAAATAAATCTTAAAGCAGGGACCGATCAGTAACCAAATTCCAGTGTTGTTATTTTTTAATTTTCCCTAAATCGATCCACCATTACACCCAACTTGTTTTTGAGTGTAAACACTAAATTTGAATGCTTGCCTCCGAGATTCCACCTCTGGATTAATTTGGTTTTCTTAACTAACTATTCACCAGTATGTTTCCAGACCCTTGTTGTATCTTGTGATTTTTTGAATAAGGAATAAGGAGGCAGTGCAACGTACTATATGTTTAAAATCTGGATTTAAACCTGTGTGTGTTTGAATGTTTTTGTGTGATGTTTTGTTACCTTTTTTTGGTTGCAGTGTCAAAGTATTTCTGCACAAGAACTGGTGGAAGACTTAAAGCTGTTGCAAGCAGGCAAAGTGCCTCCCAACCGTAGAGCAGAAATGATACCACCACCTCCGGCCACCCCACCTCCTGAACCTCCTGGTGACATGGGTGTAAATGTTCGCGGTCAAGTGTCTGTGTTCAATGCTTCAGCCAATCGTAAGTAATACTTTTTAAAATTTTTTCAGTCACTTACAAAATTCTAGTTTTTCAATGACCTCTGCATTATTTTTTTTGTTCAGACTATTACGTTCAGTACTCAAAGAATTTTGCCAAATAAGATATGTAGTTTAGGTATTTTACTTATGTTTATCACCAATAATTTTTTTTTTCTTTTCATATTTCAGTTTCTCTATGCGAATTACGTGGACATCTGCATGTCATGAATCTCTTAATTTTGTGTTGTATTTATGGCTTGCATACTGTATTGTGGCATTTTTCAGTAGTGGAATTCCCTTTAGGTCTATTAATAATTCTTCTTAATTTTTTAAATTTTTTACTACTTAACAAAGCTCTGTTGTAATTATTTTGTTTGTGCTTCAGGTGCTGGCCAACAGCTTGTTGCCATTTACTGGCCAGCACTGTGAAGGGTCGGGAATCAGGAAGGTTTAGATTCAGTAACTTCACCAGCAATTGTCTGAAGGGGGTGAGAACCACCCCCAGTACCAGTGTAGGCAGCTGGAATTGCCGCCTAGTCAGGGGTGTATCTCTGTGTCAGTGAGGTAGGATGATAAGCGCGATGCTCGCTGGTATTTGTAGTGCGGTATCGCCTCTAAGCACAAGGCTGTGAACTGGTGCGCAGTCTTCTCGTCGTGCCTAGGATATATATGAAATTTGAGTGGTGACCGTAACATTATGTGGTGAATAAATGAAGATAAAGATGTAATTATAGTCCCTTAAGTGCTTTCAAGAATATAAACCGGTTTTTTATGCCTAAAATTACTTTGAAAACATTTATTTTAGCCATTTTCAATCTTATAAAAATCCAGTTTAAAAACTTAATCCGGAAAGAAAACTACTTATTGGCCCTCAGTGAATTCTTAAATGCTTTTCGTAAACAGACCCTACATGGATATCTTGAGTAGTTTTAAAATAGTGTTGTTTTTCCTGAAGCTCTGCACACCATATTTGTGCCCAGGTAGGTGAGGCCCTTAAACCCACAACTTCTAGAATGTGATCTGTAATCCTTATTGATGTTGGGCAGCCACTCAGCTGGTAGAGTATGGACAGAGGGTGAGTTTTAGACGAATGGCAAACTTAGCGGTATAGTGCGGGGGTCTAATTCAGCAGTCCATAGAATGGGATGCCATTACTTACTTATAGGCACACAGTACTTGGTTACTGCCTAGTGCATTTATGTAAACGCACACTATTTTCTTGGGCATGGGTGTGCTTGCGTGATCTGTTAAATGCTGTGGTTTACACGAAGCTGTGATGTGATACTCAGGCATACGAAGTGAATTCACGGGACGTGTGGTTTGTTGATGGTTGTATACTGGCACACAATTATAGATTAAACAGACATATTGCAGAAGGCCACACATGATCATTTAGAATATTACACAGTTTTTTATTGTCAAATTATTTTCAGTCACTCGCCTACAGACTTTAACAATGAAAACCAGCTTTATGTAGGTATAAATGGCAAAGTAAATGTCAGAATCCTAGGACTATGCAAATTAAGTTCCTAAAAGCCTATTATGTTTAAAGCAGATAAAAACAGATACTAGGCATGTTATATTTTTAAGGTTGCAAGGTAGGCCTTGTGCTCAAACAGAGTTATCAATGTGGGAAACTGACAAAGACCTCACCATATGCTGGGTACAAAAATCATGTAAAATGGTTTGAAGAATACGAGTGTTTGAGGTTGACCTGTCATGGGAATAAATGATAGAGATTCAGTTAACTTAATATATGGTGACACTAAAACAGATAATTTTGTGAAAGGGTGAAGGCTCCATGGTTACCTAACTCGTGTCTGGTCAGCAAGGCTGCAAAAGAAAAACTGGGTGAGCCTTCTCTGCTAGAAGGTCAAGTGGGCATAGGCATCTGCTGCAAGCTTAGTGTTTCTGCAGGACTTCAGGCCCTGCTTGCTCTGTAATAGGCATCTGCTGCTAGCTTAGTGTTCCTGTAGGACTTCAGGCCGTACTTACTCTATAATAGGCATCTGCTGCTAGCTTAGTGTTCCTACTGGACTTCAGGCCCTGCTTGCTCTGTAATAGGCATCTTCTGCTAGCTTAGTGTTCCTGCAGGACTTCAGGCCGTGCTTGCTCTATAATAGGCATCTGCTGCTAGCTTAGTGTTCCTGCAGGACTTCAGGCCGTGCTTACTCTATAATAGGTATCTGCTGCAAGCTTAGTGTTCCTACTGGACTTCAGGCCATGCTTGCTCTGTAATAGGCATCTGCTGCTAGCTTAGTGTTCCTGCAGGACTTCAGGCCCTGCTTGCTCTGTAATAGGCATCTTCTGCTAGCTTAGTGTTCCTGCAGGACTTCAGGCCGTGCTTACTCTATAATAGGTATCTGCTGCAAGCTTAGTGTTCCTACTGGACTTCAGGCCGTGCTTGCTCTGTAATAGGCATCTGCTGCTAGCTTAGTGTTCCTGCAGGACTTCAGGCCCTGCTTGCTCTGTAATAGGCATCTGCTGCAAGCTTAGTGTTCCTGCAGGACTTCAGGCTGTGCTTGCTCTATAATAGGCATCTGCTGCTAGCTTAGTGTTCCTACTGGACTTCAGGCCCTGCTTGCTCTATAATAGGCATCTGCTGCTAGCTTAGTGTTCCTACTGGACTTCAGGCCCTGCTTGCTCTGTAATAGGCATCTGCTGCTAGCTTAGTGTTCCTGCAGGACTTTAGGCCGTGCTTACTCTATAATAGGCATCTGCTGCTAGCTTAGTGTTCCTGCAGGACTTCAGACCGTGCTTGCTCTATAATAGGCATCTGCTGCTAGCTTAGTGTTCCTACTGGACTTCAGGCCCTGCTTGCTCTGTAATAGGCATCTGCTGCTAGCTTAGTGTTCCTGCAGGACTTCAGGCCGTGCTTGCTCTATAATAGGCATCTGCTGCAAGCTTAGTGTTCCTGCAGGACTTCAGGCCCTGCTTGCTCTATAATAGGCATCTGCTGCTAGCTTAGTGTTCCTGCAGGACTTCAGGCCGTGCTTGCTCTATAATAGGCATCTGCTGCTAGCTTAGTGTTCCTACTGGAATTCAGGCCCTGCTTGCTCTATAATAGGCATCTGCTGCAATGGCCGAAGCTGAGGAGAGAATGATGGGAGGTTTTAAACTATCCATGTTAGATATAAGTAGGGTGCCCTTTTCACTTATAGAGTGAAGGAAAAAAGTTTCGTGAGAAAATTACTTACTAAGATTTATTTTAATTTCAATTTCTGAACTAAGTAGCGTGATGTAAATATTTTAGTGCTCCTTTTTTGTTATGTTTTATACCTTACTAATAATAAATCCATCTTTCATATTGCCAGAAGGATAATTTATTGTAGATAAACATCAATACATAAATAAAATAATATTATAGAAGGCTGCTGTTATTTGTGGACTTATAGCATTCTTTCATGAAAAACATTAATTCAGCTTAGAAAGACCAATGATTTATATGTTGATGTATACTTTTGCATTAGAATACATTTTTTAAAACTATTCATTATAGTAATTCAAGATCAGGAATAATAATGTGAAATAGTTAGGAAAATGCCACGCAAACCTTTAATGCACCCAAAAACCTCAAAGCCTGCATTAATATCCATAATTTCTACCAATTTTCAGTTAAAAAATATTTGTTTTGGGGTTAAAACCTAAAAGACTGGTATGTATTTTCAGATTGGCTGGTATTTTACAGTCTGTTTACCCATAAGTAATATTTTTTTTGGTATGTTAATAGTTTTTGTGCATGTTTACCAGTTCATCATTGTATGTTATTGTAACTGTATGAATTATCTATCCTAACTGTATTAAATTCTTGCTATTTTTTGTTACTTGCAGAAGCAGAAACTGGAGGTCCACATGTTGAACTTGCATCTGGAATGTTCTCAGGCCGTGATGGCATATCATTCAATGACGAAACATGTTCAACATCAAGCGAGAAATATGAGCGCGATGTAACTGTGTTAAACCACTGTTTTGATGATATTGAAAAGTTCATAGCAAGACTTCAGCATGCAGCGGCTGCTTCACGGGAACTGGAGCGTAGAAGGAGGTCTGTGAATTAGTATCAATTGTATTGGGAAAATTTCTTATTGAAATTTTTAATGAATCTGCTGCTTTTTTCCTTCTAAAATAGTTTGTATTCCTATTATAACTTAAGAGGTGAAATTTCAGAAAACAATATGTTAATTCACTTTGATTAGATAAGTAGATATTTTTTCTATCATAAATCCATATTTATACTCTTTCTATCCCCTTAGGGAAGAAATTTGGAAAGTGGTTACAAAGAGTTGGTAGATTTAATATGTTTATAAATCACACCTAATAATTAAACTTTCGCTTGATTGGATTCTGTGATACAATTTTTGTAATAAAACCAAACTGACTGACTTTCCACCCCCTTTGCAGTAAAATAACTAAACGTAACTACTTATATAGTTTATTCCTGCTCTATTTCTTATCAGTTGCTTAGTTTGCTTCAGACATATGATCTATTATTATAAATCACCCTCTTTTCATTCAAATTGCAAAAACTTTTTAAAACACAATATGCAACTCATTTTGAAAGTTATTTTTGCTCAGTTTCGTATTGCCTGATTGATTTGTGTGGGGATATGATTTATTACTTACTATAAAAACTAACTTACCAACCTTTCACTACATTTGGGGTGTAATTTAAAAAAAAAATGGTAAACACTTGCTACGTAATTATGTACATTATTCTTCCTCAATTTCTTACCTTCTGCTCTATTTGCGTTGAAGATATGTTTTATTACTAATTCAAATTTAACCCCTTATTCTCTCTTTGTGGTAAAACTAAAAAAATTTAGCAAAAACATCTTACATAACTCATAATGTAAATTATTCACGGTGTGTTACTTAACTCCCGCTTGATTTGTTTCGGAGATATGATTTAGTACTATATAAACTACCTTACCCCGTTTTCACCTCTTTTCTATCAATTTTCAAAAAATAAAAGAAGGTAAAAACAAGCTATGTTAATTTTTACGCAAATTATTCATGCTCAGTTTCTTACCTCCCTTAGTTTTCTTTGGAGATACAATTTTTTACTATAATACTTAACGTAACCCCTTTTCCCTTTGCAGTTGAATCGCGAGAAAATATATAAACATTAGGTCTGAGTGAATAATAAACTATTTGTATTTGGTTCAACCTCCAATACTTACACTTCGAAATAACGAATATTAGTTTGCTTACAAATACATCAAGGACTTTGTCACACACCAACGTTCACTGCTGAGATTGTCATTTGTGCGATATATATACCCTTTTTTTGATGTTTAATGGAACTTCATAATCAAAGTCATGAACAATAAGCGATGTTTTAAACTTGTAACAAGTATTCCAAGTTTTTTTTTTCTACTGTCTCACTTGAAAACAAAATATTAGTTGTATTCTTTTCATCACACGCACCAGAAGTAGGGAAAAATGTCAACCATGGTCTACAACACGACAAAACATGGACACTCCATTGAGATGGGCATTAAAAGAAGTAATCATATTTTCAACGGCGTATAAATCAATATTAACAATCATTCTAACATCATGTGATACAATAGTAACTTACTTGCTGTATACATATATGACAAAACAGACGTTGCGACTCAAAAATATTTAAAAAAATACAGTAAATAAGGGTTTAAGATTCCAAATGATTTTACCTAAATATGTGTTTATGATAATGCTAAACTAAAATTCAATTTACCTGGCTGCCATTAACAACGAAAACTTGTGAATAACTAGGGTTTAAATATGTAAATATGAGCTCATTCAATCACGAATTTGGAAATACAGCATTTTATATAAAGATTAACTTTTTTGTAAAATAGATTGCAATGGATTTCACGGTATTTTTCTGTTTGTGACAATTTTCTGGATCAGTATGTAGAGTAGCAGGTTGTGGAAAATAGGCAATTAGGAACTGAAATGAAAGGTTGGTTGGTTAGGTTAGATTGTTAGGTTTGCTGCATAATTAAAAAAAATTATTTCATAATTTCAAAATTTTAACAAACTTTTCCATATAATTATTGTAGCTGACTTAACTTAAAACAGCCTTTCACTTTAGTTTTATTTGCCTAATCCTCCAAAAGTTGTTATATGACGTGAAAATTTTTTTTAGTGGGATTCTAATTCTCCTTCTTACTTTTCAAATTCGATATTCATATTCCTTTCGAAATAAAAAAAACTAATATTTGCACAGGTCTAATAAACATGCAAAGTAATTTATTAAATACGCTATTCATGCTCATTTCTCATTTTTTTTTTACTTCCAGCTTAATTTGTAAAACAAAACTTAACCCTCCTTCCACCCTGTTAACAGTTTAATTTCGAAAAATGGGGGTAAAGAAAATGTAACTCTATATGCATGATGATCAGTCTTAGTATCTTACCTCTAGTTTCTATAGGTTAGGAAGTATACATTTTTTTCTTAAAACCTTTCTTTTACCCCTTAGGGGTGGAATCTCCCATAGTGGTAAAAAGAATGTTAAGTTTTATCATGTTCATTATTCTTACCCAATAATTTAGGCACAGCTTTATTAGTTTTGAAGATATTATTTTTTTTTTAATGATGCAAAAATCACCCCATTTTCACTCCTGTTAAAAGTCAAATTTCAACAAATAGGAAAAAAAATTATACTTAACTCAATATGCATGTTGTTCGGTCTTGTTTTTTTATCTCCTCTTCTGGTAGATTCAGAAGCACGGATTTTTATTCTTAAAATAAAATGTACCCCTTTACCATTTAGGGGTGCAATTTCGGAAAATTAAAATAAAGGATAGGAGGTTATTAGTTTTTGTATGTTTATTATTGACACCCAATATCGTTTCTTATAGGTACTTAATTAGCATTGTAGATATTACTGGGTGTCCACATTGTGGAATGTCAGGGAAAATCAGAGAAAAGTCAGGAAAGTTGGAATTGGTCAGTGAAAGTCAGGAAATGTTCCAGTCTGCCATCACCCAGACTGAAAAAGCATTTCTTTTAAGATGGTGTTTTAATCTATAGTTTTACTCACTATAAAATAGCATATGCAAGGTTCTGATTGAACTATGCCAGCTATAGGGATGTTGGGGGCTGGATTTTATTTATTTGCTTCAGAAACTGGCAAAAAATATATTTTATCTAAAAAAAAATTACTCAGGGAAATTTGTAATTGGGGTTTATGGAAAGTCAGGGAGAAGTCAGGGAAATTTTATTACAGAATTATGTGTACAACCGGTATGATTAATTATTTTAAAGCTATTTTTACCACTTTTATACTTCCTTAGGGGTGGAATTATGAAATTATATATTGCCTAGTATTTAAGTTAGCCAAAGTTCTTACCGACCAAAAAAGCCAGTAGTCCATACAGCTTCCGGCAATTTACTGTTGTAAATAGTAATAACATGACTTCATGTTTAATAAGTAAACTACCAGTAAATGCCTGTAATTTAAAATAAAATAATAATAGAAAGTGCAATTTATTTTCAATAAACAAATTACATATAAGAAAATCTTAATTTTCCCGGGAATGAGTTCTTGTACGAGCATGAAAAATACCTTATTGAACTAAAAAAAAACACATAAAATGCAAATAAAAAAGTTTCTACTGAAAACAATGAAAGTTACTTTAGTTTTGTCAGCAGTTAAAAATCATTAATTAGGAATAAATATTAAAATCATAATTATTAATGCTTTGTGTTTTATTCTTCACATTGGAATGGCATGTATCCATAGTTTTTCACAAAGTTATAGATTCAGTAGGTTTGTAGCAATTGTTATTTAAAAGTTATACTGATGTATGTATAGCCAGTTGGTTGAAATAAACTACATACATTTCTTTGCAAGCTTTTTCTCAGTATTATGTATTATATTTTTGTATTTTGGCTATATAATAGCTAAATGCACTATCCTTGACCTTATATATTTATTTGTACTTGTTTTTAGTATTTGTGGCTTTCAATCCTGCTTTTTTTATTCTTGGCCAGAAGATTGCTAAACTGTAACAAAGTTTAGTTTATTCTTTGTTCTTATTTTGCTCTTGATCTTTTCAGGAATCGTAAATCAAAGAAGAAAGATTTTGGAGATGGCATGTTGACAATGAGAGCTAAACCTCCTCCAGAGGTAGAGTTTATTGACATATTTCAGAAATTCAAACTCTCATTTAATTTACTGGTAAGTTTACATAATTTAATGATACTGTGTTGCCATGATTACCAACAGTGAAACCAGTAGTTGACAAACACCAATTCTATACACTTAATTGTCTTCTGAAAAAATTTCATATGTTTTATGAATTAAATGATACCCTTGAACAGCGTAGGTTACCAAAAAAAAGTGTAAAAACAGAATGGTGTATGATCACTTTTTTATAAGGTCAGTGAAATTTTGAACCCCAGGTCTAAAAAACCTTGTAAAGATAGAGAATTTCAGGACTCCAAGTTCGTAGCAACCCTGGCTGTTAACAGTTTTAAAGATACTAGGATCTAATTTCAGTACACACTTTAAGTTACATTTTTGAATAAATTTATTCCTACTATAGTTTTTTTTAGAAAGCTAAGCGGCATTTAATGTGATAGTAGTGCTGTAATTGTGTATTGTCCACAGGCAAAACTGAAGGCTCACATCCATGATCCTAATGCTCCAGAGCTTGTACATTTTCTTTTCACTCCTCTGGCTTTGATTGTGGATGCTTCTCATGACACTCATTATGGCCCAAACCTTCCTGCGAAAGTATTGTCTCCACTGCTGACAAGAGAAGCTGTTAATTTGCTCATTAATTGTGTTACAAGCAAAGAAACTGAGCTATGGCATTCACTTGGAGATGCATGGCTTATTCCAAGGTAAGGATCAATCAGTTAATTAGTTCAGTTATACCTTGAAACATTATGAAGGGAAATAAAATGTAAAGAAATTTATCTTAGCATGATAAGCACATTCAGATACAATATTTTAAGTATATTGTTATAAATTGGTAAGCAATAGATTCCGTTTCACGTTATGGCTAGTACGACCATCAAACAGTATGCAAACATGTAAATCTTGCCATTTGAAAAGTATTGTAATCGGGAGATGAGGAATTATTACTGGTCATATGTTGTGATTGTGATGAGTACAAAAATATGTCTGAAATCTAAACAAATAACTTTAATATTTCAAAAAAATGTGAGAGTCCTTGCTTTATAATGCTTTCAAACTAATACACATATTTTGGGCAGAGTCCAATGTTAAGTTTTGAAAAGTGGACAAATGTGGCTGATGTTGCTATCAGCTTTTGAGTTTTCTTGGGGTACTGCCTTTTTTTGCCAACAACCCATGCATTTTTTCAGTGCTCATTATATTCTCATTGTCCTCAATGTACTCAATTTTCAAAAGGTGTTAAGCCCTAGTTTATTCAGTTATTTCAGAAATCATCAAACAAGTATACAAAAATTTGCTTGAAATATATATATTTGCTCAAATTTTTATGTTAATGTAGAGTTCCATTTTAAAAAGTTTTCTATTTTATTTATATCTACATTAATATAATTTGTAATTTAAATAGGTAAGATTAAGGAATGTGTGTTTTTTAAAGTAGTGAAGTTTTGCTAAAAAGGAAAGAGAAATTAAGGGAAAAGTGGTAAAGATCGCAGGCTTTCATAGCCATTGTCTGGAGATGCTTGGCTTCTGGGTTGTAGCCGCATCAAAGGCGAAGATATCACAGACCTTTCAGTCGATGTTGCAGTCATTATCATCAGGGAGCAGGTACCTACTGAAGTTATTATGTAAAAGTTGTCCTGTCTTTTAATACTCTTGCCTGAGAGGGGAGTGTTTGTTTCCTGATTGGTCTGTTGGTTTGGTCAATCGAAGCTGGGCTTCTGTGATTGGCTAGGAGTGCTGGCCAACCAGAGGCGATCTGTCTGAATGGGTCCCATATTTTGCTTAATTTTGTATCCACCCTCTTTATTTATGTTCGATGGGTGTTTTAATATTTCAACCGATTCTCAAATGTATCTTTTCTTGTATTGTGAGATGTTGGCTATGGTGTGGAAGAGGTCGAATTCAGTGCTGTGCCGGGTTTCCAAAGAGTGTTCTGCTATAGCTGAGTGTAGGTTTTCATGTTTATAGTCGCTGATTTGTTCTTTAACCGTTGTGTTTATTCACCTGCCAGTTTGTCCTATATATACTTTGCCACATGAGCATGGAACTTTGTACACACCAACTAGATTTTCAGCTGAAGTTTTGTATTTCACTGATGTCAGGGCCCACTCAATCTTGTTTATTGAGAATTGCGTGTTTTTCGTGCTTCCTGAGAATTCTGGCCATTTGATCTGAAATGTCTTTTCATTCCTTACATAAAAGGAATTTCAGAATGCGATATAATGTAAAGTGTTTCAAAATATCAACTTAACATTTAGATTAAAGTTTGTTTTTAGTGTTGAAATATTCACATGTAATGTGTTATGTCAAATGCATGATTTTTTTGTATTGTTTTATAAAGGGATCAGTGGAAAGGCTATGTTGCACCGTATCACCCAGTTTTCTTGGATGGCTGGTCACCAGAGAGTCCTTTCATGGATGAAAGAGAGAATCCTGCGCTCATTTCTGATTACACACGGCATGGAGATAGTGGTCGTGCAGTACCACATGAGGTTAGTATTGTATTGAAGGTTTTTTTTTACATATGTTTCTTAAATTGTTTTAATGAAATTTTTAATTTTTTTCTAATCATTACTAAATGTATAAATTTAGTTTACTTGTAGTAGTCAAAAAATTATACATAGAAAAAATAAACAATTACATAATTTATAACAAAATAATTTTGTAATCTAGTGAATATTGAGTAAGTTATTGTAAGCTATTACAGTTTAGAGAATGAGTAAAGTATGCTTATTTTGTTAGATGTATTAATTAAAATTAGAGGGCAGCAAGTAGTTAGGAATTTTTTTATGACTTTTAGACTACCTTACAAGTAATTTCTCTTGCCATAAGTACACCCACTCTTTTTCCCATCCTGACACCATGTTCGGTGCTTCTCTTAATTGCCCCTTCCCCATTCTTTATCATCCCTTTATCACATTTTCCTTTCCTTACACTTTCTCACTACTCATTGACTTCCATGTCAGTTTATATTTTGTCTACCATGATTTCCTTTCCTTGTCGTTTTCACTACCACTGGTGAGTATCCTCATTTTACGGCATTGCTTTTGCTTCTGATTATCTGCTTCTTTGTTGCGAGGTAGTAATTTGTTTTTAGTTTGTGTTCTTCCCCTACTTCCTCTACTTCTTAAGGTAAAAAAAAATACTTTTCTTTAGTTTGTTTGATTTGATCTAAGTATTACAAGACTACATAAAATCCATTTACATCCGCCATTAAAGATAATCCAAATCTCCGTTATTTAATGTTCTCTATTGAACAGTTAAAAAGTTTGATGCATCCTCGATCTTGATCTTGGAGTAACTCCCTAATTCGTTCCATTAAAACAGAGCGATAATTAAAACGGCACTAATAATATGTTTTTTTGTAAGTGTTGATATTAACCAAAATAATTTGTTTTCCAACCATTGAAGTTTGTTTATCGCCTTTTAAATCACGACACTGCTCCCATTAAAATTAATTTACAGTATTTATTATGTAACTAAATACATGTAATGTACATTGAGATAGTTTTTTGAATTACATTTTGAGAATAAATATTGAAAAATTAAAATTTCAATGTTAAAAATTTACCGGGTGCAGTTTTTATATAATAGGCTTTGGGCATAACATTTTCTTACTAAGCAAGCTCTAACAACATTTTTTAGTAACAAAATAATGATGATATTATTATAAAAGCTCTGTTTCAATGTCTAATAGGATTAAAAAAGCATAAACTTTGCATGCTATGTTATAAGAATGGTTATTTAACCTGTTAATGTAATTTGTGACCCCTTTTTTTGCTACTAATTGCATGTCTGCCAACTGCAACACTTGTATTGCTTACCATATGACTTGCCAGTAGCTCAGTATGGAAGATGCGAGGTAAACTTTTCCTGAAAGCTTCTGGCCTTTCTCATCAAAGAAATGCTGATTTATGGGAGCTTAATATAAATATGGCTGAACACACTGGTGCCAGAGATATTTCTGCATATTATAAATCATTATACCATTTTAACTGGTCTCAAGTAAATAGGCAATTAAGAAACTCAATAGTTGCATTAAGTAAAGGATAAGCTGTCTTTTTTTAATTGATCATATTATTTATCCGTTAAATTGTGTTTTGCGTTACACAAATGTTTTTGCCATTGTGCATGCACAGAAATGAAAAATTCACATAGATGAAAAAGAGCATCTCTTGTAATTATGACAAGCTCTACTTCAAATCATGCCCTCATTTATTGACTTCGTTACTTCAAACACCTGTAAATCTAACAGCATTACTTTGAGGGGCGGGTGTGTATCCATTTTATTGCTTTACCATATGTTTTACCAACAATTGTTTTTAGTTAAATTAATTTTGGATATATAATTATTACTTTCGGTAGCATATTGTTAATAGAAGTTACATGACTGTCAGACAAAGATTTTTTTTATTTATATGACTTCAAGTTACACACGAACAAACAACAGCTTAGTTCAAACAAATTAGAAAATAAATTAGCTATATTTTTCGGTAGAAATAAGCTCAGAATTTTCACGTTCTTTGAATGATTCTTGCAATGGCATACTTGCCAACTTGTATGACATACTTGCCAGCGTGTATGATTTACCCTAAAATATATGGAAAATCGTGTTATTGTACGATTGTACGGCAATGTCTGTTATTTTACAGGTTTACTGACATTTTTACATTATTAAAATAAATTTGGAAAAGTTTGGTATCGTTCAGCGACGGGATATCAAGGTCAAACAAAAAAAATATTCATGTGTCATCTGTTTCTCTGTTGGCTGCTAAAAGCCAATCATCATGTAGTTTCATTGTTTTGTTTATCTTTTGGGCTCTGGCTGTTGTGCATCTGTATTTGTCTTAAGTCTTTGAGTGAATTAGTGTACAAAATGGCAGTATTGTTTTTTGGATAAATTTTTTTAAGTTATTCATTGTTTTATTTAGTTTGACTTGAACTTAAAGTTTAGTGCTACGTGAATAATTATTTAGAGGCGCGTATGTTGTAATTACATTTGTGGCATCGGTATGAATATATCAGTGTTTACTATATGAGCGGGAAAACGAAGCGGTACTTTCAGGCATTCAGAGACATGTAAGAGTTTCCGTATACCAATCCCTCATGTATCACGTCTTCAAATAGCGTGAATTAATGTAGCACTACATTAATTTTACTACCCCGGTCTTGAATAGCATGTCTGTAAATTTCAGTTAGCACAAAATCGCCACTGGTGAAAAAAAAAAAGTCAGGCTTGATGCCACGAAGTCTGCTTCAACTCTGTAAACAATAGATGTACCATGGCATACAGTCTGTTATACGAGGGGGGAAGAGATGCGCGTGCAGATCGGAACATGCTATCGGCTGTTATACAAACATGAGCTATGGCAAGTTCAATTACGGCTATGGAGTGTAAAGGACCAAATGTTTTTACGTCCGCGCGTATGCTGCCGGGCCATACAGTTTTAGCCCTGCCACAGACAGTCTAGCCAGTGGTATAGGACTCGCATGCACAGACACAACGCAACATCTGTCCATTTTTCTGCTGATAACTGTACATGCGCAAGCACCTGCAGGTGGAATCATATTGGAATCATGGCATCCAAGTGAAAGTGTAATGCTTCGTGTTCAAGTATTTGAGACAAAACTAGAAGTATCACGGCATGCAGAATGTCATGAAGGCCACAAAGGTAATATGTATGCTTTCTGTACGGTTTGTTTTTGTGATTTAAACATTGCATACGGCGGAAAAAAAGACATTTAAAATCATGGCAAAACCACAAAACACAATAGTAATACGAAAAGTGAGGAAGAAAATTTAGAATTATTTGTGAAAACTGAAAATGTGGATAGTACTGTCATTAGAAGTGAGTGTTCATGCAAACATAACCTGCTAGGAAAGCAACTGCAGCAATACTCAAGCATTTTCCTTAAGAAAAAATAGCAAGTACAAAAGTTTTGAAGTAAGTTGATATATTTTAGTACACACCTAGATACGAACAGATGAATTTAGTGCAGCTGATGATGGGTGCAATATTGTGTAAAGTACTTTTAGAAGATAAGTTTGAACTATCAAATTTACAAACCAGATTATTCAGGTCATTTAAAAGTTATATTTTTTCTGTAAAAATATTTTAACTTTGGTAGATAGTATAAAATGTACAATAATTAGTAATTTGTCAGGTTTAATTGTAGAGTAACCAAATTGCTGTGTTTGATTTACATTAAAATTAACCATTAAATTTTTTCTACTGGATTGGGAATTCCAAAAGTTGGCAAGTATGCGATGGGGAGATATTTCCATAAAAATGATTTTAAATTAAGCTTGTCATTGTTCGGTTGTAACCATAGAAAACTGAAATCAGAATGACCAGACGGGAGTTAAAACCTAGGTACTCCTGGATGTTAGTCTGTGTAACTGAGACACCACCTTGCTGTTGTACTTAAGTGTAAGCTTGGCCTGAAATTGAATCCCAAAGTTATTATGGATAGTTTACCAAACTTAGCCACCAAGGTGATCAGTTTTTAAGCCAATTATATGTCACAACATGTGCATCAAACAAAAAATATAAAATAAAAACTAAACAAAGCACAAGACTTTGAAATCATAAATTACACTATACCACTATGCTGTCAAATTAGCAGTAATTTATTAATTAATATCTTAACATCAGTAACTTGCTTTATTCTCAGTGATGGTTTTGAGGTATCTAAAATTAATATTTTTATATTTTTAGATTTTGTTATCTAATTTTTACTGTTATCGAATAATAGAATGCAAAAAAAAACATTTTAGTTCCTAGATGAAGTGAACTTCAGAACTTAGTTCATTTGGTCCCATGAGTCCCATGCTTGTTCTAGAAAAAACATTGAAATAAAATGAACGCTTTCATGTGACTAAGTTCTTTCAAAGCTTTGGTTAAATTACAAGTTTGGGAATGTTCTTATAGGTAATGACCAGTACATATAATACACTAATATATGTTTCAGCATTTTTGTTAAATATTTGCTCTTTGTATTGTTAAAATTCTATATTACTTTTATTTGATTTTTTTTTAGGTGGAGCATGATGGAGAACATGAATCACATTACAGCATTGATTATTTTGATTATGATCGACAAGAGCCTTCAGGACAAAACCAAAGTTCATTTCATAAGTCCAGTTATGGTGTTCATTCTGAAATTGAAGACAGGTACATACATTGTTTGCATTCCATATATGGCTCATTCCAGAGCCAGTATGTCTGTTTACAATTGTTATTAATTGGTAATATAGGGTTAGTTTTTGTTTGAAGAGTGTCTCAACTTCCATTTCAAGAAAGCCGATGAATTAAGCTGCCAAGATGCACAGAAGTTTTAGTATGAAACATGTCATCTAAAAACTATCCAAGATTTCTGAATGGTGTCTAAATACTAATAGACTTTAAGCAAATCTATTGTTTATATGATTTAAATTTTTTTAATGGGTTGAAAATGTCAAAAACTAGTTTTTTACCATAATTTTTATTTATATAAAGTATAGTATATAATAATTAATATTCTATTTCAAACTTTAACACTCCTATGCCTTTAAAATTCACTGCAGCATTAAGTCATTAGAGTATTATTTTTTACTTGAATGTCAAAAATAATGTAAAACAAATAGGTTGTTAATAAAAATATGTAGAATATTTTGTAGACAACTATTTCTGTAAATTTAATATAAATAAATTGCAATAAATTTAAACATCTAAATGAGTGAAAATTTTACACAAAAGGAAATTGTATATTTTTGCCCTACATTTTTTGAAAGTTGGTGGTTGTTAATAAAAATATGTAGAATATTTTGTAGACAACTATTTCTGTAAATTTAATATAAATAAATTACAATAAATTTAAACATCTAAATGAGTGAAAATTTTACACAAAAGGAAATTTTATATTTTTGCCCTACATTTTTTGAAAGTTGGTGGGACTGGTACAATGGTGCAACACCAGTGATGGCCAATCATACCAGTGATCATTCTGGACAAAATAATTTGAATGGACTTGTTTTTTAAAATTGTAAACTGGCGAAAGTGTTGTCTGTGGAGTAAAAAAGCCTTTAATTTAGTAAAAGAAATTAAAAAGTATGCAAAATTTTGTACTGTGTGATAGAAAACTTTTAAACAACACCGCAGCAGTTTGATGAACTTATGAATCAATGCTACCGTAATTTGATGTTTTAATGCATACATTTAGTTTGTGTAATATTGTTACTATACCTTATTTAATCAGACATTCTATTTGATGTTTATGATTGTAATTTTCTATATGTGTAATATTTTATCAGTTTTAATATTAGACATGACAAACTCTGTTAGAATATCCATGTAGATTAAACATTTTCTACATTGACTATAGTGAGTGACACTCTTATTGCGTACAACTTTTATATCTTTCAATGTTGTGAATATTTTATGCAAATTAATTTAGAAGTATGGAATGTCCCTCTTGTTGCAACTCACTAGGGCTCACCATTTTGGCATAAAACACATTCAAAAGTTACTGCCGCAATGATACATTGCCTGGGTAATAAGCAATATTTCCTGCACCCAAAGTGTAATCAATCACATGGTAACTTACCAAAATTCTGCTTGCAATTTCTGAACAGCCACAAGTTGAACATGCCGTGGCAATTAGTTTGCATTGGTCTTATGTTTGTAAACAAGCTTTAAGAATAATTAATTTTTTGTGCTGTCTGTTCCTAGAGACTGATAGTTTGTGATTTCCCATCATTATTACTGTGCTTTCAACTCTGCATGGAGCAAGTATGGCCTACATGCCAGGCTTTTTACCATTTGTGCTGAAGAAAAACATTTTCATTTGTTTAATATCTGAGTCGCAACAAGAGAGGCATTTTCATTAATTTCTTCCGTTACTTACGCACAAAAATAATTTAGAAACCTTATTTTCAAAGTCTAATGTCACCCTTGGAAATTGTGACTGGCTGTAAGTGATTTTTATATTTTATACCACAGTTTTATAAGAATCAACCTGAAATATTTCGGGTGAGTTTTCAAACAATGTGTATGTAAAACTCTAAATAAACCTAATTTGTGGCAGTGTGGTTTAATTTCTTGATGTTTGTTGTGCTTGTAGGGATCACTCTCCAAGTCCTGGAGCATTAGATCGAGAGTACTTGTCTGGAGCTGGGTTAGCGATATCACCGGCTGCCGGCAGGGATGCTGGAGCACACAGCGACATATCTGCAGATTCTATAGAGCACGGGATTGGTGATGACCAGCAGCGATTTGAGCTCTCACAAGCACGATGGCTTGAGGAGTTGCATGCCAGAGGAGCGAGAATAGTGCAGGTGACATACCCAAGGACTGCTAACAACGACAAGGAACTAACAGTTGTTAGAGGAGAATACCTAGAGGTGAGGAGGAGGTTCCTTATGAATTACATTTCAAATTTGCTTTATGTGAAAACCAAACAGTGATCACGTTTAACATGTACAGATGAATGAATCTGCAAATCTTTGGGTCGAGTCGAGCCAAGTTCAGGAATAATACCTCGAATATAGTCCACACTAGATTATTTTTTAGGCAAGTCAAGCTTGAGTAGCTGCAGAAATTTTGAGAACAATTTTATATTAATTTACCACTACCATGTACTAAAGTCCGTATTTCTTTTCAAATTAATTTATTCACACTGAATTGTGGAAAACTAAGTAGCTGTAAAGGCCTTTAAGTCAGGATATTATTTGGTTAATGTTTTTAAAAGTTAGAAAATATTGATAGTTATTTTCCAATTTTTCTTGTTTTAAGTAATTTTAATGCTACAATTTCTTTTCTCTTTTTAAAAAAAATAAAATAAAATTTTTTTTCATACATGTTTTCAAATTATTTTTCAAGAGGGGTTTGTGTTACTTTAAGTATTTTACCTAAATTTTACCATCTTAACAAGTAGTTTGGGTTAATTTTATAAATTACAAATACTATGAGATTGTGAGCATGGTCAGTTGGATTAGGTTAGCTGCATTAAAAAAAATTGGTTGTCTGTAAAGTCAATTTTCGGACGAAAGTTTATAACGTGACGTCATAACAAAACTTTGATGAAATGATTGCATACTTTTATGAATAAAATTGAATCATTTTTATTGAATTATCACTATTTTGTATGGACACAAAGAAGGAGTGAAATGAAATCTACAATTTAATTGATTCAAATATGTACATTACTTTAACACAGAGATTATTTTAACTATAAATTTTATACATGTTTGCTATTTAACTTCTTCCAATCTGTGTTATTCTGTTAAGGATAGGACGATGATAGGAAAAGTAGGAAACGAATGGGAGTGTTTCAAGTTTAATGTGCCTTGAAAAAGTCAAATCGATGGTTGTTCCAATCGAGTGGAAGAGAGATAGATGCGGCGCAAGCGTACAATGAGCGTAACGGAACACAGCGTAACGGGACACTTTTTTGTGCGTGCAGCCGGCGTTCATCGATTTATTAGACGTCACGTCAAACTACCATAAAGTAGTTAGGACAGTTAGTTAGGGTAAGTTAGCTACATTTTCAATTGGTAATCCCTAACTAATTGTTCACACAATTTGAAAGTATTTTTAATATACCTTATCCAACCACTCATTGAAATGGTTAACTACTGGTAAACTAATTAAAGTGTCACAATGCTCTCTTCGAGATTTGTTCAAAAACATGTGGGGAAGTAAAAGAAAAAATAATACTTTAAATTTTTTTTATTAATAGAGGTTTTCAAATGTTAATAGTGGAATGTATGTTATACATTTTTCGAGCAGTTGTAATTATATAAAATTAACCAACCACACTTAATAAAACTATGAGACCCTAAATACGAGGTTATGCTGAGAAGTTTTTGCCATTTTTAGTGTCCAGTGAGTTTGTTATCTTGTTATATAGCATTTACTTCATTTGTACTTGACTTCTGGTTGCTACAGTAACTTTGCGTCATAAGCTGGTTCTCTCTTAATTGTTTGGTTTAGTTGTTTTTACAATTATAAATAAAATTTGTTGTAATATATTTTCTGTAACACTGTTTTAAGTATGCTCTCAATTTTTATTTAATTCTTGTCTACTTTTAAAATGGTAAAATAACATTAAAATAATAAAAGAATTAAGGAAGTTAAAAATTGCTTGTTGTAATTTTGTTTGGCAGGTGGTGGATGATAGTAGAAAATGGTGGAAAGCCTGCAATAGCCGGGGCAAGACAGCCCATGTGCCACACACCATTGTTACTCCATACCAGTACCATGGCTCGGGAGAGCCTGGGGACATGTTCAGTAACCCTCTGTATGCTCCACCTCGTGGATACGACCGTCAGTATGCCAAGCAGGTAAAAACTGCAATGTTACTGGCAGGTGCAAGTAGCAAGATTGTGTTGTTTGAGATTTCAAGCCCATTATAGCACATATTTTCTTAATTTTTCTGTCAAATTAATTATAATAGAAAACTGTAAATATGACCAGTTATTGTCAATATTTTCTAACATGGCATATTTTAGAACATCAAAATTTGATTTTATGAGCTGATGTGCTTGCTTAATTTTGGAGATTTAAAACATTTGTAGCATTGCATAATGAGTATGTTATATACATATATATTTTTTTGGTGTCATAAGAATATTAAGAATCACTTTGATATGAAAGATAGTAATTATTTAATATGTAGATAAGGATAGTTCAGAGTTGTTAAGAATTGTTATTAATTACTTTGGTTAAATTTCATGGAAAGCCTTAAAATACTGATTTCCTTGAGATACTTAATTATTAATTTGAGGGTTAACTCCAGTTCATAATAATAATGTTGACATTTGATAATTAATGTCAGTAATTAAAGCAGTATAGATTATAATTTTACAGGACATCATTTTTAAACAAAAGTTTTTATATGAATTTCAACTTTGTTTACTAAATTTTGAACATTGTATTTGAATTTTTTGGGTAATTTTATATTCTATTGGATATTGCTAGTGTAATATTTTGAGAATAGTCTGGAAGGTACAGAAGGAAGAGCGGACAGGCGCGACACTCTGGCGCCAGAAAGCTATTTTTCACTTTGTAAATGCGTGTTTGGGATTTACGCGTCACGTTGTACGCACAGCTGTAGCAACCGTCTGGAAGGGTCTCTGGAGGCTACCACTAGCCAGCCAATCAGGGCGAGCCCTGGCGTCAAGTGATGTGCCTGTACGAATTTCCTTATATGGTCATGTTTTGGAATTATGTACGCTGATTGGTCAGTTGGCCCACGGGCTTGCCTCCCTTGTTTTCACCTTTACAAGGGAAGGTAATCTCGTCGACCAAGTCACTTGTTGCTCGATCGTCGTCGAACTCGGTCGCGTCGTCGGCAAGTCACAAGACAAATGTAAAACCACTAAGAGATAATTTAACGCCTAGGGGCTGGGGCCAGGCCGTAATTTTTCAACCTAAGTTCATTTTTTTCGGACAAATTAATTAGAAATTTAGGCCCTAGGCGTCGGCATCAGCCCGACTTCGTGTGATTTCGGTCCGCGATCGACGGTACCTTGAGTTATATAATTAACCAAGGGACATTACTAAGTTTTTTTTTTCTTCTTTGGCGAGTGATAAGACTCCTCGACCATCAACGGCAAGATGTATGGTGCTGTGGTATGTATTTGGACCTCATCCTATCAAAATTCAAAGACATCGTTAAAATTTGTATAAGAAAAGACAAAAACTGTGCAAGTAATGAAGTTTTTCTAACTAAATTCATTTGTAAAATTGTGTATTGAGGCCATGTAACAATGAGAAAAAACATTTTTTTTAAGAAATAAACATAGATAATTTAATAAACTCTTTTATTTCCAAATAACGCAGAACCATAGTAATGAAAAATTCCTCAGGAACATTGTTTGTTTTGTTTTGTTACGTTTCTATGTGTGCTTAGCCGGGCAAAAACATACAACGTAACACATTGTTAAAATAGTGGTGTGTAGCCTCACACACCAATTTTCCAAAGCTCAATGAACTTGGAAGGGAAATTTGATGCTCTCAGTTGATTGTGAAAGTTTGGACTAAACTAAAATACAAATTACTAAATTTGCATACGAGATATGAGTAAACATGTAAGCAAATTTTTTTAACCAATGACTACCTAATGTTTATCATCAACACCTCTTTTTTTAAACTTTATAAATTTTAACTGTGCCTTCGAGTTTCATTACTTACTCAGGTTATTTACACAGCTTTATAAGGAGAGAAAAATTTATGTGGAAGACTTGCTGAGGCAGAAAAATACCAGTACAATATCTAGTTAAAAAATGTGGAGATCTACTTACTACTTGCACATTTTAGTGGATTGTAAAATTTTACATGGTCATTACAGGCTGTCTGAAAGAAATGAAAGGCAGAGAAGTATGTCTGGTTTGTTACTTATCTGTAATGATTAATAGCTAGAGCCACCTGTTTGCTGTGAAAATAAATGGCAGATTTCGTCAATTTTTTTTTTTGTTGATTTCGGTGTATTTTTCGTCATTTTTAAAATAATTTCGGTAAAATTTTCGTCGCTTTTAGAAATTTTTTCTTTTTAATGCCTTTTTTTTAATTTCTTTTTAAAAACACAAGTAATTTGTGATCTTTAAAATTTTTAGTGTTATTGAAGTCATGCAGAAAAAACAAGAATTTAATAATTACTTAAATCACCAGCACCTGGGAAAAGTAAGAAACTCAAGAATGTTATATAATTAGGCCTATGGCATTTCCATTTGGATAGATTTTCAGGAATTTAAAACCAGAAATTTTAAAAATATTATGAGAATTTAGGTTTTATTCAGTTTTATTTAGGTACAGAAAGCACTTAAGTTCTTGTGTATTGAAATGTTATGCTCATTGACTGGAATTTAATTTTTTTTACTACTTTCAGTGTATGTAGTTTCAAGTTTCTGTGAAAACAATAATAAAAAAATAATGAAGTTTGTAAATCAAAGGATGTTTTTAAAAGTAGGCCTACCTTCAATGTACTAGTTCATCCAATCCGTTAATTTAGGATTATCAAGTTTCTTTAAAGGAATATTGGCTTCCATGAAAGCACAAACTGTTGACATAACAAATTCTTGTCTGTCTTCTTTAGCCTTTTTCGTGCGGGTAATTACATTGGTGAGTGAAATCTGACTTTTGACACTGACGTATTTGCTGCTTCAGATTGTTTTGCAGCTTGTGCGAACGCTTTATTCTTTTTGTGGGAAGTGCTGCCATTAATGTGTTTTAAACACGTATCCTTCCTGGCCCACTCGATGCGCACGTTACAATACTTCGTGCGAGAGTTCTTTCTCGCGGTCGTAAATTGTAACCACCATTCTAAATGTTTTATTTTGTAACGTTACATTAAACTTTCGTAGACTACACGCAGTCGACAAAGCAAACAGTAAACAAGCAGATCTACGACGAGACTAAATAATCACAGAATAACAACACTGCAAGACTCCCGACATTCGACTAAATACTACTAACCGAATAAATATATTAAATCGACGAATCGTTCTCGCACGTCCAGTAGGCAACTGTTGGAGTTGGAGAACGTGTTTCAACTTCACATTGCTCGCATTTAAGTTCTCACAACTTCGAACTTTCTATTTGCACCTTACCTACCTAACAACATGAACCTGAACCTAACCCAGTCAGACAGAGGTCTCGTAATTGCCACGTAAACAAAAACCCGTTGATTCTTTAGCGCGAACATGACATCTAAATTTATCGAGCGCAAGTAGTTTTCGTTATTGTGTTGTTTGGAAATATTAGTTTTTTGTGGACAGCAACGAGCCGACGAAATATCGATATAATTGATATATCTCACGTTAACACGGTCTGATCGACTTATAGCGCTCAATCGAATAAAAGTAAACACAACAGCGAGAGGAATACGTTCATTTCGTGATTTTTTCGCGTTTTATCGCCATCGCGGTAAATTTCGCGCAAATTCCTAGATTATGGCGAAAATTTCGCGATTTCGCGTGCCGCGAAAAACAGGTGGCTCTATTAATAGCTTTTTTGAATGGTTTACTACTTTAGTATAAAAGCATAAATAATACTAATAAAATGTTTTAAGTCTTCTCAAAATATAAGTCAAAAAGAAAACTGGTCAGTGAACATTAATTTTTTTAAATAGTAGATTATATAAACATACTTATTGTGATGGAGACAATGTATTCATTTTTGCAGGTATTCTTGTTATGACTATAAATGATAACAAAAAGCATTATAGGCTGTGTATGTCCTGTGATGTTCACGAAAGCAATATATACAGATGTATCACACCAATCCACTTTTTTTTTCTTCAAAACTTCTACCCCTAAAAATGCATAATTTCCATTTGCAAGTTTTTCTGTTCGCAGGTACTTGTGTTTATGTATGTAACCAAGCAGCCAAAAGCTCAAATTTCACTCTTAACAACATCCCTGAAGAAAAGTATAACTTCAAAAATCAGAAGACAACGTATTAAAGTTTGCACATACCACACAAAATACAACTTACAGCACTCATTGAGCACAGTAATTTTAAAATTATTTCTTCATTACTATTTACAATGGTGTACATGATTATCTGTTCACAGGACTCTCCAAGAGGGGAACGAGACATTGGTTCAAGTGTGGAATCTAGACCAACTCGTTCACCGCCAATACCACCTCCTGCCCCAGCTGACTGGGTTCGCAAAGAGAGACTTGGCAAGAAAGGTGAATTTCGTTACTTCTAGCTATGTGTGGCTTTTGTGTGGTGCATCGCAGCTTTTGTGGATTGCAAAGAAAAATATATGCCAGTGTGAAACACTACCTGGGATAATGCTGTTTTCCGTCCATTGTAATATTGTGTTTTCACAGTACTGAATATTGTATTTTGTGTACAGAATGGTATTAAGGTCGTAAAATTAATTTGGTTTTGTACTTTCATATCAGAAACAATTGGGATGGCTTAGTGTGGTGTGTGTGATAAAATTAATCTTGGTATCTTATTTCAGTTTTATAATAATTTTTTTTTGTAATATAACAATTGTTTACACCTACATTTTTTATATTAGAGATTTTATCAAGCTTAAACTAGAAATTTGGAATCTTAAATTTTAAAATCATTGCCCATATATGTATGTATACGTATGTGCAAGTGCCTACACACACTAATGTATATTATATATGTGTATGCATTCATACACACACACATAATTATATTAATAAAATGAATAGTTGTCTGTGTGTATGTCTGCCTCTAGCTCACATAGCACAGAGATGGTGAGGCCTGGAGTGGTAAAATATTGGTATGTGGTTTCTCCGGGGGGTTCTTTTGTTCCTTGAAGAGATTTTTTTGAAATTCATCTAGTTCTTATTTAATTAAGTTATTTTTTTTTTTAACAATTTTAGACCACTTTTTTGGGATAATCTCAACAGCAATTGCATCGTTGATGCTTTCTTCGTCTTCCGAAAATGGCTTTCGCATTGTTGATGTCTCATTTTCTTTCTAATCTTAATTCAGTCTTTCCTTGATAATCTTTGCCATCATATTGACACAGTACTGATTAAATTAATGTTAATTTGAAGGCAGTTAAAAACTGTTGAATCCGAGAGGGAGTCTTTAGTTTATTTTTCTTCAGGTTATCTTAGTTCTTATGATTTTTTGTTTCATAAGTGAGTTTCTAAATTCTATCAGTTTATATTTTTCATTCAAGGCACGGCAGTAGCGTACCCACCAGGAGGGGCATGTATAATGAGCAGTGTGATAGCATTCTGCTTGTAGATGACTGTAGTGAAGCGCGGGCGCATCAACTATGTATCACGTATATACATCTATATGTGTGCAGGCACTTGCATGTGAAATTCAGTGTGTACTTCATTTTATTGTCATCTAAACTTATTTTTATGTACTGTAGACCTATTACAGTAGATTTTATAAAATATTTTGAAATTAGTTTCAAGTGGTACATTATTAATAAAGACCATGATTCATCTTAATATTTTAAATGTTTTTTTTTCTTTGTGAAATGGTTTTTTGAGACGGAAAAAAAAATTGTTCATATCCTTTGTAAAAACCTGAAGGCTTTGCTTCTTGAGTGAATTATAAAAGTAGATATTTTCTTCAAATATGCTACTTACAGATTAAGACCTAATAACCTTTATATAATGTTATATATTTAATACTTAACTTCCATCGTAGATTTTTGAGAATCTAAAATTTTAAAATATGGCTCTGTTTAATTGATATTTTAACTGGGGATTTTGTGCTGTTACATTCAAAAATTGAGCTAATAGATCCTTTGATAGGTTTTTCTTGGGATATGTTGCACTTTGCCTCTTTCATTTCCCACTTGATGTCAGTAGTGATATTTATTGCCATTATGTTGACTGTAACAATTTTGAAAATAATATGTATAGAGATGCCTATAAGTATCTTTTGTAATTATTTGGAAATGTTTGGAAGTTTTTCTTTTGAGAGCTCTGTCTTTGTACAGGCCAAGAAGTAATATATAATTTTTTAACTGATTACTCATGATCATGTTAAAAAGATAAAATTGAAAAAAGAAGTTTATAGATGTGAGATAATTTGAGCCTAGAATACCATTACATCATATTACATTCTTAATTTTGGTTACATGAGTATCACACAATACTATGTTCTACACTAAATAATACAATAATTATCTGTCCTTTAAGCAGGGTGTCTAGATCAGGAAAAGTAAGAAAACTAGAAAGAGTATAGAAATCTAACTGCCTTGAATTGAACATGATTTTATTTAAATAATATGTAATTAATTGTGTAGATATCATCTTATATTCTACTGCAAAGTTGCTAAGAAAAAGGAAATCTACAAAAGCACACATACACAAGAATTCAATGACACTATATTTTAAGTTCACACTCTGCGTTATTATGACCATGCCAAAGGTGCTCACATTCATCCCTGGAGAAAAAAACATTTTCAGTGAGTTTGAGGTGCCTATGGTGACACTATGACGTTAAATGAAAATGGGGTGCATGTTGGTTTTTGTGAAGCTACAGTACATCAAGCTTTGATTTCATTAAATTTAGCTGCAGAAGAACTATGAGTGTCTTATGAAAATGTTCTAAGTGCGTGATTTCAACAGTCAAATCACACACGAAGGCCTGGGGCATACCAGTAAAATTGTATTATGTTTCAAAATACAGTTATGAAATTTTTCAAAATATTTTAATATCTATAAAAATATCAACTGGATATGATTTTTGTTGTGAAAACATCTAACATTTAAATCTAACTTCATCAGGGGAAAAGTTAACAGAACATATTGTACACCGTATTTTCTAGGCCCGGCGCAGCAGGTTGGACCTATTCATGGTCAGGTTTTTGTTGATTGTCATAATTGAATATATCTGCTTTTCTAAAATAATAATTTAACTTTACACACCTAACCTTTTAAATATTAACGTTTCAATTTCTACTTATTTTCAAATAAACGGCGGAAAACAAATAAATCATTTGCCGCATTTTAAGTCAGTTCACTGTCATTTTAAGAATGTTTTTATTTTAATAAGTATTAATATCTCCATGTCTGGGATATTATTTTAATTGTAGGATACAGCCTGTTAAGGGTGCTGTCTGCCCGGGCACACATACGGTGTGCAGATTTCAAAACTACTCAAGATATCCGAGTAGCATTTAAGAACTCGCTGAGGGTCGAAAAGTACTTTCGATTTCGGATTAATTTTTTAAACTATGTTTTTAGAAGAGTGAAAATGGCTAAAAGGTGTGTTTTTTGAGTAATTTTTAGGCATAAAACAACTAGTATAGATTCTTGAAAGCACTTAACCTTGCATTACACCTTTATCTTCATTTCTCCACCATCGCTCATGTTTCATAGTTTTTCTTTGACGACGATAAGACTGCGCACCAGTTCAGAGCCTTGCGCTTAGAGGCTATACTGCGCTAAAATACTAACAAGCGTCGTGATTATTACCCCACCTCACTAACTCACAGACACGCAGACCTTAATATATCAACATTTCATTACTAAGAAATTTCTGTGTTGTTGTAAACAATTGGCACACTAACTGATATTTTCGAGAGAAATTGGAACATGCTACGGCATGAACACATTTTGATGTGGCAAGGAATAGGATCCATGTTTCACTGTTTAAGCTTGAATTGAGAAATCATTTATTCATTAATTGCAAATATTTTAATATGTAGATATAAGTTCTGGTTAAAATGTAATGCACAAAATTCTGAGATACTAGGTATGGGCCTCATGCATGTATCAATGGTTCTAATTTTTTTGTTTTTAAATAAGAAAATTTCTGCAGATTAGTGAAGGATAATTTGCTATATCACTACAGTAGAATCCCGCCAATGCGACCCCCCTCTGATGCGTCCATTCAGTTTATACGATCGTTTTTTGAGAAACCGTGAAAAATTTGAGCAGAGAAAGTCGAAAATTTGAGTAAAATCGGCTGAAAAACAAGTCTGTTACACTTTGTTGGGCGCTGTGTGTTCACGTTTATCTTGGCGAGCGCTGTACTGTAAGCAGGCAGGCATACAAAAGATGGCTAAAAATAGATACCACCCCCCTATTGTCCATGCTAGCCAATACCGGTAAACTGCGCACGTAGAGGCTGTGCTTCAAGTGTGCGTGAGAGATAAGATAAAGAAGGTGAAGAGGGCGAGACCTGCCAGCCAATATATTTGTGGGAGGGGGAGACAGAGATTAAAGAGAGTGAGCCCTGCAGCAAGCGGAAGTGGTCAAGGTCGACATTTCCCGTCACACTCTCGCTAGCTAACGATGCTGCTGGTCGCCAGCCTCACACACACACACACACACACACACACACACACACACACACACACACACACACACACACGGCGCATGCTCACTGCTCAGTTACAAAGTAGTGTTCAAGGCCGACAGAGATTGCCCGAGCCTGAAAAGTTTGGACAATATTCACCTGAGCCCGCCCGAAGTCAAATTTCGCTGCCCGACCATGCCTAACTGACATGCAGGCCTAGTGCCTAAACAACTTACTGCCTGCCCAAGTGGGCAAACACATTTACTTGGCTACGTTCCATCGTCAGCCAGTGAATAAAATACAAGTGTCTGTGTCGCTAGACAGTGGCGACTGGCGAGTATATGTGTGAGCAGCCAGCAGCTCCGCTCTCCTTCCCCTCACTTACCCGTCCACACCCCTCCCCTCCTATACTTACCCTACTTCTCGCATTCCTGCACGTCAGCCAAACGGACCAGAGCGATAAGCGCTGCCAGACCACCCGTCACGTACATATTGCTATTGTGTCACGGGACGCAACCTTTCAAACGCCACACTAATACAGCCCGCAAGAGACATAATAAACCTTTAATAAAAAGTTATCATTTCAACACTAAATCGTCTGATTTTTCTATACAAAGATGACGAAAATGGACACGTTGCACTGTGTTGAAAAATTTTTTTTCTCGGCAACGGGAGCTCAATATTGCTTTCTAGAGTATAATTTTTTTCGGGAGACAACATGCTATTTAAATACTGTAATATTAATTTAAAAAGTTGTCTTTTTTACACCATAGACTATTTGAATATGAAATCTATGCGAACAAAAGTGATTGTTTTATGTATTTGGATATATATATATATGGGGGTGCGGGGAGGGGGGGCTAAATATTGGCCCGAATTCTCTATTGCGACCATTCCGTTTATAAGTCCGTTTTTCCGGAAACCGTGAGGGGTCGGATCAGCGGGATTCTACTGTATGTGCAAATTCACCTTATGATCCAGAAAGAATTTATCAAAAATCAGAGTTTTTGCCTTTAATTTTATCTGTTTTGATGCCTGTGCTTAATGACGTACACAAAGCGTGAGAAAGGGCATAGTGCTTGTCAAGATCAACAATGGCTACTGTTGCTAAAGCATGTACTATGTATGCTATTGTACGTGTCCACAAGAGCCCCAAAACATATTTGCTAGGCGTGTGCAAATATTTGAATTTTCTAATATCAAAACAAATAGTTTCTTATTCATATTTGATTCTATTTCAAATACTAACACTTCGAAATACAAATATTCAGTCGTTTATGAATAGGACTATGCGGGATCCGAAAAATCAGGAAAAATTTCTGGATCATGGAGGTTTTTTTCATCAGGCGGGTACAAAATTTCCACAGGATTTTCTTAATGTTGTAGGGTTATTTGTGTTGAGTTTTTTACTACATCCGGCCATGTAAATTTTGAGAAGACTAATACAGCAAAGTCGGATTTGACACAGTATTTTGGAACCATTACTAACACCCATGTTATTAACTAAAGTATTTTACAGAGAAGAAAGTCCACCAGGTTGTTAAAAATAGATCAGAACTGCGGGTGTTAAATTTAGTTTTCAGGTGATCATAGGATAGAAACACGGCATGTGGACTCTGATAAGTTTCGTTCAGAACGTGGTGGGAAAGAAAAAGAAACTTGTATAGATCTCGTGGAAAACATGTGGCTGCATACTCACTGCAAAGTTCTAAAGAGTATCATGCTATAACTTTTCCTGGTGGATAATACACAGTGAGCGACCAGATACAGGCCTACACTCACACTTCCAGGGTAGTGACAGCTCAGTCAATTATCTTGTCCTACATGGCCCAAAAAAATCCACACTAGGAAGGGGGGGGGGGGGGAATTTACCTCTTTTACCGAAGCACACATACACTGGGTGGTAAAAAAATACTTACCTATACATGCCACACAAGTGTGCATTGAGAGACTTTTCTCAGCAGCTGGCTACTTTGTTGCCTCTATTCCCCAACACCTCTATTTAAGTGTCAAAAAAAATTAATATACATTTTATGGTATTTAAAACAAGATTTAATTAGCTGCTCTATCCTAAGTAAAAATACAGACAAGCATAACTGTTTAAAAAGGTCCCTGATGTCATGTTGTGTCCATGATTTTGATCTGTACAAAAATCATTATGGAAATGTATCCCGTTAGAATAAAGGAAACCCTGTACTGAAATGAAAACCGATAGTTACGATAAACTCTGGATGAACTAATGCCAGCAGAGCAGTAATGGCCAAGGTCAACAGCAGCTGTCCATCAAAAAAAAAAAAAAAACACGAGCAGCTCAACTGTGCCGAACCATAGAATGCTAAATTTAAGACCTTTTGCTTTAGTATGAAGTCATACACATTACTCAAAACTTTCTTATAAAGTGTAATTTTTGTTTCTTTTACTGGGGATGTTTTGTGTGTGTTATTGTTTATTTCCTTCATCCTTTATTCTGTAATATCCATCGTAATTCACTATGCTCATAATTTTGTACTTTATCAGTATTTATATTTCTTTTTAAGAAATTACTAACTAAAACTTACAATATATTACTTAACTTTATTTTATTAAATATATAATTTGTTTGTAAGTGTCATTGTGTTTTTAATCGTTTGTTTTAAAGTGTTTGTTATATGTACTTAATTGTAAGGAATTTGTTACATGTAGCTTTGCAGTTATTTTAAGTGCTGTCTATATTTTTATCATAAACATATAACTTGTATCATCATTTCAAGCTGTTAAAATTACTTTCAGTGTTATTTACTTGTAGTGTATTTAGGTAAGCAGTTAGTAACCAACAGTATAATGTTTGCAACAGTTAGGAAGGTTGGTGTACGTGCACAATTTGCATGCATTGAAGACAAAAATAACTAAATATTTTGAAGCAGGCTTAATTAAAACTAGTTTTATGTTTTTTTCTGTTATAGTTAAAATGTTATTAATTCTTTTATACCTCTAACTGATCTGTAACTCTGGCTGTACACAGAGATCTCTTTAGAGAATTTTTCTCTGAAGGAAATAATGAGAGCATAGATCCAGATTTTTACACAATTATTATTATGAAAGCACTTAGTAACTTAAATATTTTGATTTAATTACTAGTTCAAGCTCAGTAGTAATAATATGTGTGTAAAATATGGGTGTATGTATTTGTCTTAACTTCAAAGCATTTAAACTGATTCACGAATTCCAGCCAAGCCTAGTATGAATCCACGACATCTTTGGTGGAGGGGGGGGGGGGGGGTCTTTTTCACGTATGTTTTCTTGATCATCTGTGAAGCTAGTCAAGATTTTACAAAAATCAAAAGCCAGTTAATTTAATTCAACTATTCCAAGGATAATGATGTACACAAAAGAATTTAAAAAATAGTCATGTGACAGCTAATTTTACATAAAAAAAAAAGACTGCAGCATGTACTCACTGGATGGTACCAGTACAAACTGATTCACAGGAAAAAAAATACACCTTTGCATCGACACAATGATTCGCTGGTTGTATCAACAGTCTCGACTTTTTATTATTGTATCTTGCAGTTCGAGGAGGCTGGTCCAACCAGCAAATATTTCATTCCCGCTTGCGGGGGTGAAAATCTGTAGTATTCTCAGAGGGGGCCCATGGAATTACATTTATCATTCCCGTTTCACGGTTAAGATTTGAAGAGCAAGCAGGTTCCCTCAGTGGGGGGCTTCTTGATGTCAGGGTGAGCCCAGGCCCCCCTGGCCCCCTGGGATCCAAGCCCATGCCCTCATGCCTTTATGTGTGTGTATTTCTACAGTTACGACTTTGTAAATACTGGTTCTTCTGTCCATTTTTCACGTTTCAGCTGCACACAGAAGTAAGTGTAATTGTTTTTTTATGTGTTGCATTTCTGTAAAGTAAAGCTCCGGCTTAGTTTGCTATGTACCATAAACTTAATTAATATAGTGTTAATTTTTCCAAATAGAGACATTGTTATTAGTGTGGTGCCCTTTTTGGTCTGTATAAAATGGCTGAGGCTGGTTTGGTAGCTGTAATTTTAATCAGTCTTAAGCATAGCTGTTAAAATATTTTCCATGATAGATGGATTTATCCGTACAGTATTTACAACAGTTTGAAATTATCTTTACCACCAGTACTTGTGTATGCAATGGTATTGTGCCCCAACCAAAATATTGTTTTTTTTTTTGTGAACTAAATATTTATAATTTGTCCATCTTGTCTTATTTATACGTACTATACACCAAAATCATTTAATGTGCAATGTTGTATTAATATGTTATTTATACTAATGTAATGGTCTGTTTGTTTGAATTTGACAGTGTAATATCATTTATAATATACAACTTTTTTAACTTCTTAAAAAATACTGTATTAATGTATGTTATAAATATGTAGTCTTTTAGTGTTTTTTACTCTGTAGTGAAATTTATTCAAAAATAATTTTCAATATTTTAGTGAAAACTTTAATAAATCTTGTAAATAAAATTAGAAATAAACTTTATATTGTTATCTATTTAACCATAATTTCATTAATTAATTGTAATTTCTAATTAGGGACACCAAATATTTATACCCTTAAAATATGCATGTTCAAAATTTTTTTGCAAACTCACGTGTTTCAGAAAGGTGAGAAAAGTTACCTTGCAGAATTTTTCCATCACACACATTCACACAATCAAAATCTTGAAAGATCCACTTTAGATTTAACTGTATTGTTGGTTAGTTACTCATTATTAAAGACAAGATATGGTATAAGAAAGCAAATTTCGTCATTAAAATTAGTGTCTTTTAAAATTGAAACACACGTAATAATTAGGGACCCTTTTATTTCGCGAATGGTTTATTCACGAAATTTTTATACAAGCATATAGGGTCTACATACCAACAATTTATGTTATTTTTATGGTGTTACAAACCGCTTATGTGTCGCGAAATTTCACGAAATTTGCCATTTTTCGCGTTTTGTGCGAAATGGGGCTAAATTCCTCTATTTCACTGAATTTTGCATGAAATAGTCCATTTAAAATCACTATTTTTAAGATTTGCGCAAGAATCTGTTTACAAGTCAAAGATAAAACTCCACACTACACGAAAATATTTTACAGAGCGACGCCTAGGCAAATAATTTTTCACTTTATAATTTGATAATATTTTAACACCCTCGGGTTCAAGAAACGTGTTTATTACGTTTATTAACCTAACAATAACACAACCGTTTTGTTTCCATTCGTTGGTCAACGGTTTTCCTAACAGCCATTGCAAGCCATAGACAAGAAAGTACATAAACACTTTATCATAGCGACACCATGTTGAATTTTATAATTTTTCGCTGTGAATCTTTACTTTTTTCTTTCAAAACCCATTTATACGGATAAAAGGTCTTTATTTTCTAGAACATTCACAATACAGTCAAACCTCTATCTATCGAACTCGCATGTATCGATTGTCCGTGTTTATCGTATACTTTCTACGGTCCCGGCAAAATTGCCATACAACTAAGGTTAAAAAAGTCCGCTTGTACCGATGTTTGAATTACCGTTTTGTCTGCATTGATCGTACAAAATATGTGGTCCCGTCACTACAAATTATAATAGATGATCGTTTAACCATAAAGATTTTGCAGAAATAACCATTTCTTAGAAAGAAACCGTCATAAAAACAGTAAGGATAGTATACAGTAGTAAAAATCACCTTAAATCTGCAGCCAAGTAATGGAGCACGTAAATATGAAAAGACAAATGAACAACAACTTACGAAGAAATATGGATGATGTACCATAACTACAGTACAAACCCAATTGTTATCCTAAGATAATTACCATAAAAAGAACTAAAGATTCTTTGTTGATACTATAATTACTACAGAAGCACGATAGCTACCACATTTGCACTACAGTTACCGTAACAACCGAGATGTATATTTACCGTGACGGTAATGTATTTATTTATGACATATTAAAATTAAAGAACATTATTGAAAAAAAAGGATGTTAAATTTTTATATGTACGTTTGGCACATGTTGCTAAGAAATAATGCGATCTGAAAGAATGCAGTACTACTACGAAAAGTGAAAAGGGTACTCGTAGATTTTTAGGTTATGGCAGTATCTCTCGTTTTTCAGTAATTTCGGCCGAAAATTAACAAACGTATCGGAAGTCGACAGAAATGCTGATTCAACTAAATATTGGTAAAATCGGCTTCTTCAGTACAGCTCTACATTTGATGACATGAGTAAACATATTTCAGACTTCAGGATATTGAAAAAGTCTTTAATTTCCATGTAGATTTATTGTGCGTATGTTTTTTTTTTTTTGCAAGTGTAAATTGAATTAAGTAAAATACTTCCATTTTTATTTATTTTTCAACTGATTTAACTTTAATGACAAGTAACTGATATATTTCTGACACTAATTTTGGGTTGAAATATTATTTTTAAAAAATTCTTAGAGTGAAGTCCACATCTATTGAATGTCCGCATCTACTGAATTTTTTTGTTGGTCCCCTGAAAAACGATAGATAGAGGTTTGACTGTATATCTGATGTCAATACCGATTTACGGTAATTTACAAAAAGAACATTAATTTTACCAACATGGTGTCCTTCCATACAAAATGACGTCCTTGATGTATTATGAACAAAACTTACACCCTTTATCTCGTCTTCTCTGAGACGTTCGGAGGAACAGATTTATCATCTTTGGCTCAGAAACTCCGGGCTTGTTTGTTTTGAAGTTGCTTATTGTTGAATACGCACTATTTATATATTTTTTTAAAATTGAAAAGTGGATTTAAGTGTTACTCTTGAATTGATATGTTCATACATTTATCTGAAACAGTAATTTATCTAGTATTTTGCCCTCGAATGAAGCATGTAATTTAAACAACAGTTATACAATTGCAAATTCGCCATATCAAAACGCGTTACAAGCGTTTAAATCATGCCGATAATTGTATCAATTCACAACAGTCAGCAGGAATTTGCAACTGATGGCTTTTATGTATTTGATGCAAAGAAAAAATTAATGATGTGCAAATTTTGCAACATTCGAATAGATTGGGAACGACGAGACTCATGCATGAAGCATATGAAAGATAGTAGCAAGCTCAAAGAAAACAAAGAAAAAGCTACTGCTGGCTGCAGTAGTGGACCAAAGCGACTAATTTCAGTGCAAGATTCTCTTCACAAAGCAAAGACTATGAAAATGGAGAAAGAAGAGTTTATTTGTGACACAGTTTCAGCATTCATGAAAGCAAATATTCCATTAGAAAAATTAGAAGATCCTAACCTCAAGCAATGGCTCAGCAAGTACATTCAAGGTAGGTATTTTTTTGTAAGATGATAAACAAAGGGATAGTATCTTTGTGTATAAATACTCATATTTTTGCAAGTAGCAGTTTTTCACATTTCTGGATAATGTGACGTCAGGTTTTTTAATTATCAGATTGTTAGGTTATTTTATCAACTATATACATGTAAAGTAACTTAGGTATCGAAAAGTAACATAATGTATTTTATTTTAATTTTTTGAGGTTAAACATAGTCTAAATTTTGATTAAATTAAAGCAGTACTGTTAAAAAAAAGATGAATTTTTGTATTTTGCAGGAGCTGGGGACCTACCTTCTGCAGACACAGCAAAATCAAAATATGTACCTACCACAGATTCGTCAGGAACGGAAGGAGTTCGTCTGCCAAATGGTCAAGGATCAGCTTGTAACTGTATTGTGCGACGAAACGATAGATAAGATTTGGCGCTGTGTTTTTGTTGTGCTATTGAGAACTTCATGTCCCAATCAAGAACATAAGATGTTTGTTGCGGGTGTTAAAGTTCTCCAAAATGCAAATGCTGCAGAGTGTTCCAGGGCTATTTTGGATGTACTGACTACAATGTGAAGTACGACAGTATTGTTGGAATCGTTACAGATTCAGCATGCTACATGACTCTTTGTGCCCAAATGTGTGAAGTACTTTGTCCTAACAATTGCATTGCTAATGCAAAAGTGGCTTTCCTTAACACCAGAAAGAGGAAACACAAATACATTTCCTTTCTGAGGGAGAATTACCCAAACGAAGAAAAGAAGTGTATACTATTTCCATCGCCAGTTATGACAAGATGGAATTCTTGGTACAAATCAGCATTGTATATTGCAGAGTATCTCAGCGATTTGGTTGAATATTTCAAGACAACCAACGATGGAGGGGCTACAGTACAGTATTTCAAAGATCTGACAATCTGACAAACATTGCAGTTGTGCACATTATTGCTTCAGCAAAATTTTTGTCTGAACACTGCCAGTCTGTCATTGAAACAATTGTGCAACTTCAAGGTTCGTCTTACCCATATGCCCACAAGTTACAAGCAAAAATACAAGATCTTCGAGATAGTTTCAGAAGTGTTGCTCAGGGTAATTTTGGTGAAGCGACAAATGCTACACTGGACACAATGACTGTTACTATGAAATCTGTAGTAGCCCAGCAACTGCAAGTTTTGGGTGTTGCATGTGAAAGGAAGCTATCCCTCTTACTTTTAGAAAACACTCCTACTGCTAAACATTTTTTTGAGTGCATGGGAAAGCTTTTTGACATTAGAAATATATCTATAAATACTGTAGATGACACCCTGTTAAATGCAGCAAAGAATATTCCTGCCATCAAGAAAATTTCTTCCAAACTCGTTTTGGAAGGCTATTCTGCTTTCAAAAGGCAAGTTTTATTGGGGAAGACCATCAGGAATTTGCAGAATCCTGTATTAAAATTTTGTGGATTCCAGTTTCAAATGTAGACAGCGAAAGGGCTTTCTCAATATATGGGAATATTCTCACAGGTATGAGAACAAATCTGAAACCAGAAAACATGGAACTGATGGTCTCAATGTACTTTGGCAATTGACATAGGTGTGTGTATTGTAACATGTAATTTCAATAATTCATATAGCGTAAGTGGAAACCAGTTCTTGTAGACATTTTATTCTAACTTCCCAACAAGGTTTTATATTAATATTACAATTTTAAATTTGTAAATGTTCAAGTTTTTAAAATAGCAAGATGTTTTCAATATTATCTCATAATGAAAGTTAAAATCTAACAGTTAAGTTATTTTCGGTTTTGCTGTATTTTTTTTCCCCTATAAATGTACTACGTGTTAAGTGAAACAAATTTTATTTACTGCTTTATTAAAAATTTTGACTTTTTACACAGCTTCTACCGGTTTTTTTACACCGCTCTTACCAGGTTTTTTTACACTGCGTTCACTAGTTATTTGCACCACTATTGGTAGTTTTTATTTACCATTTTTCAGGGTCCCTAGTAATAATGAGTACCTATCAAGCACAATAACGTTGATAAACTGTTTCAACAATTTGTGGTAAGACACCTAAAAGTACATAATCTTGGGGAATGTTAACAAGATACGTATGAAGAAAATTGACCTAGTAAACTTCAGAGGTCATCAAAGTTGAACTATTTAATTTACTTAATTTCTTCTAATACTTGTCTTTCAAAAATTAACTTATTTCCGAACGATAACTAAATAATTTGAACTTGCACAAGACTGTCGAAACCTTTGCAGACGCCGCACGCCGATCATCTCCTTGCATTGAGACGCTGTTCCATCTGCACACCATTTCCCCCATTCAAGGCAGAACATCTGACGAATGAGAAACACGCATGACCGTCGAAACCTTTGCAGACGCTGCACGCTGTGCAAGTGTATTTTTCGATCGATCATCTGCTTGCATTGAGATGCTGTTCCATCTGCACGCCATTTCCCCCATTAAGGCAGAACATCTGATGAATGAGAAACGTGCACATCGTTGAAACCTGTACCACATGCCGCACGCTGTTACAAGTTTTATTTTCGACCAATCATGTGCTTGCATTCGTATAGACTGAGAGACTATTCCATTTACACACCTTTTTTCCTATTAGAGTTATAACATGTGACGAATATGCAGCAAGCCATATTTATTACTGTCCATTACTCTTTTTTAGTTTTGCTATCTTTTTAGGTGTGACTTTAAGGTTATCAAGCATAATAAATATTTAGTGTTGTGGCAAACAGTACATAATGGCATCTACAAGTAGTGAAGGAACCATTAAATGCAAGGCATTGTCCTTTGAAGAAAAACTGAAATTAATATCAGAAGTTGATGCAAATTCTTTGATACCAACAGTGAGTATGGCAAAAAAAACTTGGGATGCCGCCATCTACTTTAAACGGAATCATGATGAAGCGAGACCAACTTTTGGCTACTAATGTTTCGTCAAAGTGTTAAAAAATGAAATTTGGTAAATACGAAGAAGTAGAAATTTTACTCTTGGCGTGCACTGGGAATTCCAACGAACGGCCCAATTTTAAGAGAGAAAGTTGTACAATTAGCACATAACCTAGGTGTTGAATTTCATGCTTTGAATGGCTGGCTCGACAGATTTAAGAACAGAGTAGGAATTGTCTATATTACTGTAAGTGGAGAATCTGAGAGTGTGTGTGATGATACTGTCCAGAGTTGGATAACACAAAGTTGCCTGCAATTATAAGGGGCTTTGAACCAAAAAATGTATTCAACGTTGATGAATGTGGTCTGTTTTTCAACATGCTTCTGGACAAAACCTTTGATTTAAAAGGTTAAACATGCCATGGAGGCAAAGTAAGGAACGAGTGAGTGTTATTGGGTGCCAGCATGGATGGCACTGAAAAGTTACCATTGCTGGTAATTGGGAAACAAAAAAAAAACACAGTGTTTTAAAAACATAAAGACATTACTGTGCAAGTAGGTATGCAAACAACAAGTCTGCATGGATGACAAGCAGCATTTTTGAAGATGCAAAAGGTGCAAAAATCGGAAGATTTTGCTTTTCATGGATCACTGCCCTGCTCATCCCAAAGGAATTATCCAACCTTAGAAATATCCAGATTGAATTTTTCCCACCAATTTCAACATCCAGGCTACAACCCATGGAACAGGGAATTATAAAAATTCTGAAACTGCATTTTCGTAAGAGCCTTGTGTTACGACTTATAACAAGAATGAAAAGTACCAAAACTAGTGGTTATAAAATCAAAATCCTGGACACCATGCATTTTCTTGCTGCTTCATGGGAAATGCTTGACTCAACCATCATTAGTAATTGCTTCAGAAAAGCAGGCTTTGGTGCTCAACAAGTTAATGATATTTTCCCTGAAGAAGCATTTGAGGGCAGTGAACCAATTGCATGTGCTTCTACATGCAGTGCAAATTGGAAAACTCTTCAAGAGCACCTAATTTTTCCATGCACTTTTGAAGATTATGTCTCAGTTGATGATGCGATTCTACCATGTGAGCCACAAACCATCGAAGATTTGTGTGCACAACACAAGGATTTAGCTGAGGACGAGTCTGGTGATGGTGACAGCGATGAAGGTGATTCCACTCCCATGCCAACTTACTTCGAAGCACTTGACCACCTGGACAAGCTAAGGTTATTTGTTAATGGAACATCAAATGTTCCAGATAGTGTCAGGAAGAGTTTATGGGAACTGGACAATTTTGTAATGTGCCAGAACGAAAATGTGTTGAAACAAACAACTCTAATGCAGTATTTTTCAAAACAGTAAATGTTAGTTTTTTTTTGTGTTTTGATTATTGTTTTTTATTGTGCTTATTAAAAAATTCATTTTAAATAATTCAATTTACTGATGTTTATATAGTTTTTCCAGCATGCCGACTATAATTGGTAAGTAATTTTGAGTTAAACAGTATGTAATATAATTTATTAAAATTGATTTTTATGAAGCAAATGTATTTCCCTTTTAAGAAGTTTTCCCTGCTAAAAAGTTTTTAGCATCCAGAGGTACTTTCTGGGATTCAAATTCGAGATTTATATTCGAGAAAATTGGAATTTGACACTTCACTTATTTTTATAGTATTATGGATAAATTTATAAAATTGACATTAATATAAAACTAAGAAATTGTGTTATTTGAATTACTTAACCTACTGACATGGCCGTGGCCTGTCTTTATGCTAAGCGGGGGTTCGCGTCGATACATGTACTGAGATTAATTTGTGGGCGCCACCGTGCAAGGGGCACGGACCCGGGAGAGACTTTTTCAGGGCTGTGACGTCGGCCATGTAGGGTGTGATTTTAACCCCCCCAAAGCCAATCCTACAGGTCTGCTCTCAGCGTCGGGTACGCTCTTCACCTAAGCCGTGGGCTCTTACGGCGTCCCACACCCTGGGCGAACTCAGGATGTTGAAATAAACAAATGCAAATAAAATAGTATGCCCTGGTTTATTAGTTGCTACTTCGCCTACACCTTTGATTATATCGCACAATGCCTGCGGCACGAATCGGTTCATGTGGTGCGACCTGACCACGTGGTCACACACTACAATTAGATAATTAGCATAAAAAGGACCATAGTGGTCACTCATACAATTATTTAAACAGTCCCCCCCCCCCCCCACGGCCCGAGAGAAGCCCCGAGGAATTATGAACGAAAGATTTAAGATGATTAAGATTTAACAGAATTACTTAGCAGTGCAGGCAAGCGGTGAGGTCCCCGGGGTACTGATGTGTCTGCTCTCGGTCGGTGCTGGCGAAGGACTGGGGTGAGCTCAGGGCTCTCGTATCCTAACATGGAGTCTTCGTGCCGAATCAATTACCGTTATACATATTTACGATTACGTGCCACAGGAAGCTACAGGTAAAACATGAAACACTGTTAATAATTATATTACACCTAATGCATGATAAAAACTATTAACTAAAATTACAACAATTTAGTATTAATGATAACCAGTCTGGCTTCGGCGGACTTCAGTTCGCCTCGTGCATGTTCGGTACGTCTTTTCGTTGTTTATGCCTTAACTAAATATTAATTACTTAAAGTACATAAAACACTCCCGGCCGATCTGCCGTCATACACCACTTGGGGAAAAGTAAGCAAAAAAGAATTACAATGTTTATCTATAGTTAAAGGGGTGTGGTGCACTGTTGCTACAGCACCCTCTTGACGTCCATGGCGCGCTATTCAACATAACCACCCTGCTACGTACTCAAGACGGAGCGGCTGCCAGTACGGGAAGTTTGACGGGGTGGGGGGGGGGGTGAGGGGAAAGGTGGCGGAGGCTGACCAGGCTTTTGGGGCGCAGGCCAGATTGACGTCAATTGCCTCCCCCTGAAAGAGCCTGGTATGCCGATGCTAACTTTTTCACGGGGGCGTGCGTGTCCGCCTCTGGAACCTGTCCGGAGTTTTAGTTCTGGATTGTGCAGCAGCGAGGAGGCGACAGTTCCCGACGAAGTCGGAGGTGGTATCATGGTGCTGGTGTTGGAGCCTGTGGTACATCTCTGACGGGCTGTTCGCGCTCCGCTTCGGGTTCCGCTGGTTCCTCCATGCTCATGCGAAATTTCGCGTCCGCAAGCGAGCAGTACAGGGGCCATAGTGGCTCTAGCGGCGATTCCAGTCGCTCCTCTTCTTCGTCCGGTTCCCATATCAGTGGTGTGGGGTCAGACTCGTGGTCGTGGAGTTCGTCGCCCGTGGCCTCGTTGAGCCGCGGAAATAGGTGTCATCGTCTTCCGAGTCTGGGGACAACAGTCTCGGCAATACCTCTGTGATGGTCAAGTGCATCTCGAAACACATTTCCGTATCCAGTAATCCTGGAAAGTCCGCCTCTTCCGTGTCCGCCGGTGTTGACGTGGCCGGCCCTGTCACTGCCTCTTGCGCCTGCTGCAGTGTGGTTGCTGTCTCCCTGTCTGTCGTCTCTCCCCGTTCCTCCCCCGCTTCTAATGCTATCCGTACGTCATCCCTGTGGTACTTCGCCGCGTGCCCCGAAGGTAGTTTTATTACCACCGCCGTGTTCCCTGTCTTGATCACAAGCACAGGGCCGATCCATTTCGGTACGAGGCTTGTGCAGAACTTTCGGTTTCTTGCCGAGAGTGGGTGTAGCCGTGCATATACCAGTTGTCCGAGATTCAACGCCGGAGGGGGGCGGGTAGTCTCAGGCGTTCGCTGCGCCTGATACACCGCCTGCCTGTGTCGCGCCGTGTCACGTAGCTCCGCTAGTCTCCTGAGCCGGACCTCTGGAACCTCTGCCTCTACGTCTGTTCGCCGTTTGTTGTACGCGGTACTGTTCCGGGAGGGGAAGGTTCTGGCCCTGAATCAGGATCGCTGGTGCCTCTCCCGTCGCCGCACTCACCCTGCGACGTAGGCAGTACAGGATGTCCAGGATGTGCGTGTCCCATTGGGTGTGGTCGTCCGAGAGTCGCAGCCATAATTGCACCTTGATCGCTTGGTTTCGTCTTTCCGTCGGGTTGGCGCGGGGATGGTACAACTGTGTGGTGTGCAGGAGGACCCGCCATTTCGCGCCCAACTGCGTCCATCTACATCTGGTGAACTGAGTACCGTTGTCTGTCAGAATAACACATGGGTATCCCCAGCGCGGGAAAAAACTCTGCTTCGAGCGCTCTGGCAATGGTGCCGGCACGTGGGTTAGCAAGTGGGAAGGCCTTCACCCAATGTGTGTAGCAGTCAGTGACAACTAACAAGAACCTTTTCCCTTGTGGGGATCTCGGGTACGGGCCCATCAAGTCAAGATCAACTGTATGAAAGGGTTCCGTTGGCTGCCTTGGTAGCTGTTGTGTGTTTCCGTCTGACTGGCGCGTCTTACGTCTCTGGCAGTGTTTACAGCTACGCACGCAGTCCCTCATGAACTTGTTCATGCCTGGCTAATAAAACAGCTCACGGATGCCGCGTAATGTTTGGTCTGCCCCTGGGTGTCCGGCGAGTCTGTTTACATGCAGCATGTTAAACACTTCGTGCCACGTGGTGACAGGTGCATATGTCCGCCATGGTCCGTCCGTTCCTCTGGGTCGGGCTTGCAGGTTGCCGTCTACCATGCGATATCCCTTGCATTCCCCCTCGCTGCACCGGCGTATTAAAGCCTGTGCGCCAGCGTCCGTCAGCTGTACAGCTCGCATGTACGCATCTAGGTCATCCAGCTTAGCACCTGGTGGTAAAGTGGGCGTGGTGTTTGTGGCGATAGCGCATAGAGTCGCGTCTGACATCAGGGTAGAAATGCTAGAGAAATTACGTCCACTAGTGGGCTGTAGAAACTCGTCCCATTCTGCATCGTCGCGTGCAGTTACAGTGTCGTCAGGATTTCGTGACAACTCGTCCACTAGCTCGTTTTGTTTACCAGGCACATGTTCTAACCCAAAGTCCATTGCCTGAAGTAGCATGGCCCAGCGTGTCAATTTGGACCGCCGCCCCTGCATTGTTGCCAGCCACTTCTGACATTGGTTGTCTGTCCTCAATACAAATTGTTGCCCCTCTAAATGTGGTCGGTACCGTCTGAGGGCCCAGACGACACCTAAGCACTCACGCTCGTTCACGCTATACCGCGAAACAGGAAGCAGCAGAGCGGGAGTGAAGTGATGTCACGCGGGACATAAGGCACATGGTTCCGGTGGGGCTGATCGAACTTCCGGAGTTTGCGGGATGGACCAGTGACGATCCTGGACAATTCCTGAACGCATGTCGCGGACGGTTGTGTCGCTACGGGGTCCCGGAAGTGGAGTGGGCCGAGAGGATAGGCGGCGCGCTACAAGCAGACGTAAAAACGTGGTGGACGATTATTAAGGAGTTCGACTAGCCATGGTTGGAGTTTGTCAGGAGGTTCGAGTCCCTGTTCGCGGACGCTCGAACATCGCCGAACTTCGCGCTAGCATACTCTATTATACGTGGTTCGTCATTGTCGCCGAGCTCTAAAAGGATAGCGCCTATGCCTTCCTGACTCGCGTCCATTTGAACGATCAGCTGTTTACTGGGGTCGAGTCGTGCTATCAGGTGACATTGCTGGAAGCTGTGTTTCAGCTCGTCAAAGGCACGCTGCGGACACTCCGTACAGCGGAATGGGTTTTTAGGTGACAGCTGTTCCATCAAAGGTGCCTCTACTAACGAGAACTGGAATGAAGCCATGTAGCCAATTTTCCAGTCCCAGGAACCATTGTAGTTGTTTTTGTGTGCGCAGTGGGTCTTTGTTGACGATTACCCCTAGTTGTTTTTCCGTCGGCCTGTTCCCTTCGGCATTGACAACTAATCCGAGGAAATCTAACTCAGTCGTTCCTATGTGACATTTCTCACGGTTGCACGTGAGTCCGTGCATGGCCAAGCGCTCCAACTTTAATGCTATGTGATGTGTATGTTCTTCCCACGTTTGAGACCATATGATGATGTCGTCTAAATACGCTGTTGCGAATCTGCTTTGTATTTGTCTAGGACTCGCGTCATAATGCTTTGGAACGTGGCTGGTGTATCCTGGAGGCCAAAGGGCATTGCACAAAACTGGAATCTACGTCTGGAATCGTGAATGCGGTCTTAGGTCGGTCTTCTGGCCATATGAGTACCTGCCAGTATCCTAATTTAATGTCGAGAGATGTGAATATTTTGGCATTCCCCAGTCCCGTCAGCGTGTTGGCAATGTTCAGCAAAGGCGGAGGTGCATTAATGGTTACCTTGTTTATAGGTTTGAAATTTACACAAAAACGTAATTTCCCGTCCTTTTCGGCTAGCTTGGAAATTGTATGTGCTTTCGCTTGGCTCAATGATGCCATCGCGGAGCATTTCCTGCACCTGTTCAAGGATAGTCTGTCTACCTACATGTCCATAGCTGCCGGGCTGTATAAACATTGGGTCGTGAGGGTGGGTAGGAATGGCATTTTCAGTTATGTTGGTACACTTTAATGGGTCCGCGGACGCGAACAAGTGACACTGTTGTTCTGAGATGGTCTGGATGTCGGCACAGAACTCAGGAGGAATTCCTTGTTCGAACTCGTCGAGACTGACCTGGGTGGTAGTTGGAGGCGTTGGGCGCCCGAGGCCGTAGACGGTCCGGCGTCCCTGCGTGCCGATGTGCACGCACCCAGCTCGTACCTCGATGGCCGCATCCTGCTCGCACAGCCATGGCAATACAGAATGAAGTACACTCACCGACAAAAAATTGTTCACCCCTGGATAATTAATTACAATCATAATTTAATACCACATAACTTTTTCTCTGGACTTGCTAATTGCATAGATTTGGTTAGGAAGTGAGTCCATAAGGTTGTGCAGGTACATCGGATCGAGGTTAAGCCATTCTCTGAGAATTTTATCATGTAATTCACCAAATTGCAGGGATGCTGAGATCTGCATATTACCCGCTGTTCCAACATGTGTCATAGATTTTCGATGGGGTTGAAATCAGGTGATTTGCAGGCCAATCGAGATATAATAGGGTGGGGAAGTGTTCATAAAACCAGTCACATATGCGTCCAGCCTGATGAACTTTGCTGTTGTAATCTTGAAAAATTGGGGTATACTCATCATGCAGATGTTGACTGGCAACACCTGATCATCCAGAATGTTAAAATAAACATGATTGTCCAGAATGTGTAAATAAACATGCTGGCTCGTTTTAGTGGTCACCACAGTGAGTGGAACTAATCCATGATACAAAAAAAAAACATCACAGATGCACCTCCAGCTTGAACCTGACCTTGCACACATCCAGGATGATGCTTTATTTGGCCTTCGGTGCGCTCGATGATGTGCATCATTGGAATACAGCAAAAACGTGATTCGCCAGACCAAATTACGTTACGCCAGTCAGATATTGTTTACGTTCGATTATTATATGTTGAAGATGCGCATCTTTATATATCTTTGTGAGAAATGGCCTCTTGAGAGGTGATCGACTCCAAATATTTATTGCATGCAGTTCCAGTTGTCATTTTCTCTCACAAACAAGTTGGGATGGACCTTCATTCACTGACTGCAGCAATTCCTGTCAGGTTTAAAGCGATTTTGATTCACAAGCCGTGAAAATCGTCTCTGGTCCCTATGTCAGGAATTTTTTCTGACCACAATTATGATGTCATGTTTCGTGGCTACGTGTAGTACACCACTGCTTGTAGACACTTTGAACAGTCCCCTTCATAACACCAACAAAACAAGCAACTTCATGTACATTATGGCCATGGGCATGGTCAAACATGATTGCCCCTTTTTGCTACTCTGTCACTTCCTTACATCTACCCATATTGACGTACACTGTCAGCTTGAAACATTAATGACTCGCTGATCGCTACTTCTTTATTCTCATGTAGAGGTAGTGCACATGCAGTTTGAGCATGGGACTCTTATTTCTGCAACATCTGTACAGGGTTAACGATCCATCAGTGTGTGCACCCTTGGGTGACTAATTTTTTGTCCAGTGAGCTTATCTTGAAGTGCTACTAGAGTCCGAACTCAGTTTACAAGATAATGTCCCGATTTATATCGGCAAGGCCACGGTGGCACTCAGGCAACTGGCTCCCCTACTCACGCCACAAACTCCCCTCCCTCTGAAAACATGAATATGGATATGCGAAACCTATTTTTGGACACTCCTTACTTATGCCACTCCAATCTGGATAGCAGTGAGAAATTTCACTTTTAGGTCATTGTTCATTGTATCCCAACAGGCACTCCGATTAATTCTCGGCCGGCCACGATTGACTCATTGATGCAGCTTTCTCCAGGGGCCATATTCCAAGACAAAAAAATAAGGGTTTAGGTGTTGAATATGCAATACCTGTACCCTAACCATTTTCCAAGTGCACGATAGGATACGGCCAGTCCCTTATTTTTAGGGCACTGATTTTTGGTGTCCTATCTGTTGCCGATTTGATCCATAACTGTATATATATATATATATATATATATATACACACACACACACACACACATATATATTTCCTTTTTAATGAACTTTAATGGAACTTTTACGATTACAATTTCCCCCCCTAATATCTTAAAAAACAGCAAACATAAATACGGCCAAAAATTCATCGTTTATGCTTGTACAACCAAAATTAAATATTTTATTTCACATTATAATTCCATAGTTTTAAAAAATAAGCTAAAATTACGATGGATTCCACGTAGTACAACTGTTTATAGCCTCGCACAATTCCTCGTTTATTACAATGGCTGCCGATCTGATACCTTACAGGAGTTCAGTTAGGACACGTTTTGGAATATGACCCGAGAGTTAAGGTACAGCAGTTGCCCAACAAGGCAGTGCATATTCGCTACCTTACTCAAACGTCTTGGAATACCGCCAAAGGAGACGGGATCAAGCACCCTCTTGGAGTACTTTCAAGGGAAAATGGAGAAATTTTCCCGAAGACTGGAATGACACTGCAACCTGTTGATTCGGCCATTATACGAACCGATCTTGAATTATTCACAACTTTTTAAATTTTCACCATATTAGTGACATCCAACCCGATAGACTGCAAATAAAAACTTTTATGTCACTAACCTGCTTTCCACAGCATTTTCAGGATACTACAGCCTTGAAAATATGAAGAGAAGGTTACATGGATTTTTTCTGAGAGGCTCTCCCGTTTTTCCCATATATGTGATGCCGTCGTCCGGGGTCTCGGGCTCGAGTCCCGGTGCGGCTCCTAGCGGGAATGGCGGTTGTTGATGTAGTGTTTCCGGGTGGGCGCCAGACTAGCTCTGTTTCTAGTCGATAGGTGGGTCGTGGGGTCGGTTGCCCTGCGTGGCCCAATAGGACCGTCGGCGGTGTTGCGTGGGTTATGAGGAATTCCCTACTTGGCGGTGGTTGGGAGTCGTATGGTTAATTAATCAGATGCTGAAGTGATGCAACAAATGACGTGCGTCGTTTATTCCTGCGACTGTGGGTTTGGTGTAATACCGTTGATTACACGCCACGTCGTACAGAGGGTGACGTCACACAATACAGAAGTTACACAATTACACAAAGTTAGTCTGAAAGTTACGTAATAAGACGTGGCACAAGTTCACAAAAAATGTTACGCGATGGCGCGTCGCACAAATTTACAAAAGAAAACGTTCTAGATTCAAGGCGTCGCACAAAGTTGCTAAATATTACGTATTAGCGTGGCACTAGGCGGTTCTGAGCCTGGTTACTCAAAAGAGGGGTGAGGGCGATTGGAGGCGGCCAATCCCGTATATCAATGTCTCGAGGCGGTGTTCGCGTCCACTGTAGTGGAGCGCGGACCGCAGGTAAATTCGTCGAAGTTCCCTTACGGGGTGGTGTCAGCGCTGGAGCGACTGGTTTTAGTTAAAGTTCTGTTCTTCGGAAGGCGGCCCGTGCCGTATGCTGAAACTACCCCGCAGACCAAGTGTGGTGCAGGGGTTTTTAAAAGTTATGCGGCCGGATTAAGTCCTGGACCGAAAATTGGACCGGGTACGCATGGAGAGATAAGTAAAAAGAGGTTTCGAGGAAGTGACTATAATTACCAGAAGTGAGTTCAATGCAGACAATGGATGATGTCTCTCCGTGGGACGTGCGTCCGCCCCAGTCCACGAGTCGCGCTGTACTGGCGTGATGTCATGGCGCCCGGCCGAGGCTCGGTGGCCCTTGCGCCAGGGTGTACCTCATTACGTTAGTTTCTAATGTGACACGTTAATAAGAGATTTTAAGGGCGCTAAATTCCTACATTAATTATTAAGGCTAAATTAACATCACTCGTCCCTTCTACAAATTGGAGTTAGTATGTTTACGAATTATGTCCTCTAAATTATACGTCACACCAGCGACTGTTCGTCTCTTGCCGGACTGCTCTGGTGGGGGTTAATAACGAACACAAGGGGTTAATAATTATGTCACATGGTTAATTAACTAATCTAGGCAGAAGGCCGCCAGGGGGACACTCACACACGTATCGACGTATTTACACACGTGAGTGCCCGGGCACTCCTACGTCGCACTTTCGTTAATCAACTTTTAATTTATACATAATATTGTTTAATATTCTGTGTTTGTTTTTGCAACGTGGTCGGCTGTAATGTCGGTCTGTTTATTAGGGGGCAGGGTTCTACCTTGGTTGCTGGTGGCTCGCCTGACTCGGGTGGGCCATGGCTAGGGGCGCGTTCCGTTAGCGGGGTTGAATACTGGCGGTTGCAGGTCGGGCTTTAGGGTGGCCTTCGGTCGGACGACGTCAGTGAGTATAACTCAAAGATGAATGTGCATTGACTAGCCTTAATGAATAGCCTACCAAATCAATGTCATTCAACCCCAAAGGATGATGAAAAATATAAAATAAAGAATCTAATCCAGAAACACCAACAGGTGGGCATGAATTCTCCCTACCTTTAGAGTAGATATAACTCACCTTACATGCCACAGACTAATGTTGGCCAGCTCAAAAAAAAACTAATTGTAATAATGGAATTTTTTTGCTGCTACTTGCTATTTCCTATTTTTCCTCTCTCTTTCCTTCCTGCTAGCGACTCTTTGGAGACCATGGACATTCTCCTCTCCACCCCTTATCAATTTGATTAACCTGGCATTCTCGTCAATGATGATAACCTGTCGTCCCTGGCTGACACCATAAAAGTGTTTTAAAATACTAAAACACATGAATCTGTAAACATTTTTCAATAGATATATATATATGTTTTTGTAGTACTTTCCACAAGAAATATCGTTGATATTGGCAATATAGGCTGATATTTTTCTCTGCAGAAGACATAATTTGTTTCATAAAAAGAAGTACATGACAGCAGATTTTATGGTTGTAGTAAATAAGATCGTAATATATAGAAAAAAATTGATATGACTAGTTTAATTACATGACACGCATTAACAAATTAGCTTTACATTATTTAATTATTACATATGAATAAAAATCATAGCAATTTGGTACCTACGTCAACTTGAGCTGTGATGCATTATTATAATCTTTTTTTTTTCAGTTTTAAAAGTTGTATTTAGCACTGTCAAAAATGAACTTAGTGTGACCGATTTTCAAACAGACTGCTACCCTGAAGATGGTGACTGCAATGTCAACCGAAACTTGATGAGCCATTCGCCTTTGACAGATAGAACTTACAAGCCAAGCAACCTCAGGCAATGACCACTAAAGCATGCGATTGGTATTTTAATTTGAATGCTTAACTTAGTTTGATGGGAGACTCTGAAAGCAATTATTTTCTCGAAAAAAAATGTAAACTAAACTGGGAAAGTATTTTATCTTTTTGTGAAACTTGGGCATTTAAAGTCGAATTGTAAAAGTTTATTTTACACTTGCATTATCTCCTGCCTTGCCTTCACGATCGACATTTCCGGCACTGATGTTATGTATTGAAACAGATTATGGCCTTGAAGCAGGCTTGTCACTCAACACTACATCTGTATTAATATTTGCCATCTCTGTACAAAATTCTCCCTCTTCAACAATTATCAACTCAATGTCAGCTGTACATAGCAGCTGTACAGCATGACACAGGTGCCGCACATGCGAGGTGTGACTATTAAATAACCAGACTGATGTTGTTCCCAGCAAACTGCGAGTGTGCCACGACATGTTTGAACATGACTGTGTCTGATGGTCCTTCCCCCACCCTGAGCTCCCCTAGACAAGCCAGCAGGTTGCTCAGTTTGACTGTAGCAGTTTATTGAATTAGTCTACACACTAGTGACGCATCAGAAAAATGCCAAGTGGTCAGACGTAGCAACGGGTTAACCTCAAGTTTCTTGTTAAAATACGGAAAACTGCCACAGAAGCTTATGCAAAGTTGAAAGAAGTCCACGGGAATGAATGTTTATCCCGCACACAAGTTTTTGAGTGGTTGTAAACGGTTTAAATAAGGGCGTGAAACGACCGAAGACGATCGGTGCCCAGGACGGCCCTCAACGTCAAAAACGAACGAAAACATTGAACAAATTGGTAAATTAATCCGCGCTGATCGTCATCTGAGCATCCGAGGGCTTGCTGAAATGACAGGAATTGACAAAGAAAGTGTTCGACAGATTTTGCATGAATCATTTAACATGCGGAAGGTTTGCGCAAAAATGGTGCCGAAACTCCTCACTCCTGAGCAAAAGGAAACAAGACAGAACATTTGGACTGACATCCTAAACAACATCGCCACTAATCCAGATTTGTTAGACAAGGTGATTTCTTGTGATGAATCGTTGTTTTTTACTTACAATCCCGAAACAAAGAGGCAATCCATGCATTGGAAGAGCTCGCCAAGGCAAAAAAAAAAAAAAAAAGCCAGAATAAGCAAATCCAAATTCAAAGCAATGATGATTGTCTTTTTCGACATTCGTGGCATTGTCTACATTCACTGGGTACCCGAGGGTCAGAAAGTCAATCAATATTTCTACATCGATGTTCTGATGGCCCTACGTGAGCATGTGGCAATACGAAGACCCGATTTGTGGAAGACCAAGTTCTGGATCCTTCACCAAGACAATGCACCAGCCCATTCTGCCTTGTCTGGGAAAGCATTCCTCGCAAAATACGGCATCACCGTTTTGGAACATCCACCGTACACGCCCCACCTTGCCCCCTGTGACTTTTTTCTATTTCCCAAGGTCAAGTCGGTGCTGAAGGCGACAAGATTTGAAAGTGTGGAAGCGGTTAAAGCAAAAGCGACGGAGATTCTCAACCACCTGACAGAAGAGAACTTCCAGCACTGCTTTCAACAATGGAAACGTCGTATGGAGCGGTGTAGGGATCGCCAATGGGAGTACATTGAAGGCGAAAAAACTTCTGCTGTAATTGGTGACGAATAAAAAGTGTTAAAAATACAGTCCGGTTATTATAAGCCATGCCTCGTATATTATTTTGTTACTTTCGTGTCTTTTCATTTAATGGGTTTATGTCAGTGTGACGCAAGGCTAAAACCATATATTTACTATATTTTATTTAGATAACGCATAACATGAACTACAGATATGGTTTATTACTATTATTTCTGTGTCTTCCACCTTTTTCAAGATCATATAATTTTAGTTACCACTTTCCAAGGCCTCGAATCAAACTATCCCAACCAGGGGCGCAACAACTAAATTTCCAAAGGGGGGGGGGGGGGGTGGCCAATATATCTTTTTATAAAGAATCATCAATCCCTCCTATTGAAGCGGGGGGTCTGGGGGCCCTCCCCCGGGAAAAATTTGTATTTCAAGGTGGAAAATGGTGCTATTTAAGCAGTTTTATTATCTAAAAATTGATTACACAGCACTTTCTTTGCCCCCATTTGCCCCCACTTCAAGGTTTCAGAGGGGGGGGGGAATACCCTTGCCCCCCCCCCCTGTTGTTGCGCCCCTGATCAAAACATACAGTATCCTTCGAATGTAAGTACTAATTTAATATTCTGCAGTCTGACAAAAGTTTTATGAAAGTGAACTCTGTCGATAAACCAGAACTCGCACTTTAAAATCCCTATACACTGTGTGCTTTTTCTCTCAAGCGATGTCATACTCTTGTATGACAAGAAAGGAAAACAGACAGAGGAAACACCTGGACAATAAGACTCTCTTATGTGACATTTACTTACTGATCATCGTGAAGACTTGAATCTCCCAAGCCCATGGCCAGTCAGTTTGGAGCCATTTAATTATAATTGTTGGTTATCTGCAGATGCTGAACACAAAATAGTGATCTTGATCTGTAAGGGTGGCTTACCCGAAGATATTCGTATCTGAGACACATTTATCACTCTGGGTGACTCCCTGGTGATGTAAACCAGCTGTTTGAGAGAGGCCTTGCTGCACCTGTGCGACGAAGTGGCGATCTTCACCAGGTTGAATTGTGGAATGTTTTGCTGAACCGTGTTACCATGTTTATTGACAGCAGGCAAATTAATTTATATGATATAAAATGTTCAATATACCTACTCATTTACTGTAGACTTCACAGAGCAGGGAAAGTTGTTGGTTGGGAAATTTTTCCATATGTCGCCAGGGAGAAAACATGTTTGAAACTAATATATTTTCAAAATCCGTTAATATCATCACAAGGGCAATTGATATTAGATAGTATGCATATTTTCTATGATTTTTTTCAATATGATAAACCTTAATTGTAGGTTTACATGTTGTGATGAAAATTTGTGTCATTTCTCTAAATGTGGAATTTAACAATCAAAATAACAAATAAAAAAGGTTCAACTAAAATAACTTAGAATTTAGGAATTTTATTTTAACTGTAGGTACCATAAGGCATACTATAACAGTACGAAATCTGGTTGCGATTCCCTTCGCCACTCATCTCTTCAATGTCGAAATTGTCTGAAGTTGGAAAATATTGCGAATGAATATAATCAAACTGATACCTTCATGATGATGCTGAGGAGTACAACTATGTTCTCGCTGAACCTCCAAATAAAAATGTCAAATACAAGGAAGATTAGGTAAAATTTGTTTGGGACATAGCTCATGCAATAAGAAACAATTTTATGGGGAAACCGACATCTATATTTAACTATACCTTACACTTGATAGGAATTCAGTATGCAATAAATGCTACATAACATAATGCCTACCTCCAGTTCACCCGAATCAACCCAATTTGAGTTATTTTTGTTAATGACCCCAATGTTGATAACATTCATTCTTTTTGTTGGATCACATTATTACTGGCTGCTTAAACACAGGTCTGAACAACCATACCGTTTGCATACTGGGTTAACATGTTGCATAATATGTATCTGGTAAAAGTATAATTAGTATCCCACCTGCAAGATGTGGTTACCTGATAAATAACGATAACTCGCATCCAAACAAGGGGCATTGGTATATCGTTCTTCAGAAGTTTTTCTCTTAATGCAAAATTCCACCTATTTTGTAAGTTTGATACAATTTCCCAGAAAGAAAAGGTGAAGATTTACTGTTTCTGTGAGGCCTAGATTTAACACAATAGAAACTGTTAATTGGAAATTATTATAGGAAGCATTAAAGCATAAAGAAGTCATGTTGCCTTTAAAAATAATGGGTCTGGAAAGTAACATATTTAGAATGAGCCAGAGGCTTGACAATGAATATCATTACCAGTCAGTATTCAGCTATGAGTTATACGTTCCTTATGATATGTAAATGCTATATTTAGGGCATTTTATTGATATTAAATTGAATTTGTCACACTTCACAAGCCTCAAGACATTTAAACTCATTAAGCACAACTACTGTTTAGGTGCACCTGTCTCGCGATTGCAAATATAAATGACAGAGTAAACTTGCAAAAATGAATTCACCATTAATTTCCTACCAGAAATGTATATGAGTATGTGAGATTGAATAGGTTAGAAACTGATGATAGCTGCGCATTTAAGTAAAATTGTTACATCTAATGCCTTGTCTTGTATTACAGAGAGCAGAAGTGACGTGGATACGAGTGCAGACGAAGATAGCAGCTCAATTATCAGCAGTATGATGATGGATGTACAGAATGATGCGATGTCTCCACCAACACCCCCACCGTTGCCGGAGTCAGCGAACTCTGAAACAAATATGATGATAGCTAAGAATTCAAATCTCAAAAGAGGTAACGAAAACAATGCAGCATTAAGTCTTTTTATTCCTAGAGTGTAACAAAAAAACTTTTATCTATGTATACAGGTATTTTGCATTAAACCCTAATGTTTTTAAGTAATTTTTTTTAAAACAATGTTGAACGACTTAGAATGTGTCCAGAGTGGCACTACTATCTCATTCCCCATGGATGTTGACCATTTCATCATTACCTCCAGATCTTTTAAATCTATATGTTTGTGAGAAATTGGTTTGATTCTAAATTAAGATTATTTTTTTCTAAACCACTGGGCATAAACACATTTCAGAGATTACACAGATAAATTTAGTAACCAAAGCCTTCAAAATACAATAATGATAATATGATTACCAATGCACCAGTTTAACCATCTTTTGAAAACAAAATTCTGACACGTATTCCAGTAACCTCGCGCCAGCGATGCGATTAAAATTAAAAAAAAATATATATTTTTAATCGGGAAGTTTGTTGCATTCACTATTTATATCATGCTAACATCATAGCTGTGTCGAACGTGGTTGCTTAGAAATCATCGCGTCACCACTGTCATGCTATCGTGCTTCCAACATGAATATTGTCCCCGGAGCGACACAGGTCTACTACTGGTATCTCATTGTTTAAATGTTCTAAGTTGTTACACAGCCAACAGTTATCTTTATAAATGTTCAAATTATGCTTTAATTACATGTTTGGCTGTTAGTAGTATATAAATTTATTTCCTGGGTGAGTTACTGATGCCAGTATTCGCCATATTGGATTGTGACATCACGGTGGCCTTCTTAGCAATATCATAAACATTTAGTTCTGCATTGGCTTGAACTGATTAATCCTGAGCTCCAACTGGTTTACTGAAGACAGAGACCAGCCAGATCTTTTTCATTCAAAGTCTTTTTCTCCCCGACAGAGTTTCTCGATGCTATGTTTAACAGACTGCTTCACACCATTGGAATTGTAAATTGAAATATTCACTGTCTTTAATGCCCACTTCTTCACTTTGTCCTCGAATGGATATGGTTTGCCATATACACAGTCCATCCATAAATTAATTTTAATGATCCGAGCATTGATACTGTGACGTCGTCCGACCGAAGGCCACCCTAAAGCCCGACCTGCAACCGCCAGTATTCAACCCCGCTAACGGAACGCGCCCCTAGCCATGGCCCACCCGAGTCAGGCGAGCCACCAGCAACCAAGGTAGAACCCGCCCCCCCCCCCCCCCCAAATAAACAGACCGTCATTTCAACCAACCACGTTATAAAAACAAACACAGATTATTAAACAGTATTACGTATTAATTTAAAGTTGGTTGACGAAAGTGCGACGTAGGAGTGCCCGGGCACTCACGTGTGTAATACGTCGATACGTGTGTGAGTGTTCCCCTGGCGGCCTTCTGCCTGAATTAGTCAATGAAACCATATGACATAATTATTCATCCCTCGTGTTACGTTATTACCCCCACCAGAGCAATCCGGCAAGAGACGAACAGTCGCTGGTGTGACGTAAAATTTAAATGAAATAATTTCTAAACATAATAACTTCAATTTGTAGAAGGGACGAATGATCTTGATTCAGCTTTAATAATTAATGTAAGAATTTAACACCCTTAAATTCTCTTATTTGACATGTCACATAGAAACTAACGTAATGAGGTCAACCCTGGCGCGAGGGCCACCGGGCCTCGGCCGGACGCCATGACATGACGCCAGTACAGCGCGACTCGTGGACCGGGGCGGACGCACGTCCCACGGAGAGACATCATCCTTTGTCCACACCGAGTTCACTTCTGGTAAATATAGTCACTTCTTAAAACCTCTTTTTACTTATCTCTCCGTGCGTACCCGGTCCAATTTTCGGTCCAGGACCTAATCCGGCCGCATAAATTTAAAACCTCCCTGCACCACACTTGGTCCACGGGGTAGGTTCAGCATCTGGCACGGGCCGTCTCCCGAGGAACAGAACTTTAGTTAAAATCAGTCGCTCTGGCACTGACACCACCCGTAAGGGAATTTTGAACGAATTTAGCTGTGGTCCGCGCTCCACTACTGTGGACGCGAGCACCGCCTCGATACGTAGACTTACGGGATTGGCCGCCTCCAATCACCCTCATCCCTCGTGTGAGTAACCAGGCTCAGAAACGCCTAGTGCCACGCTAATACGTAACATTCATAAACTTGTGCCACGCACCTCCACGTAACATTCATAAACTTGTGCAACGCATCCCCACGTAACATTCATAAACTTGTGTAACGCACCCTCGTGTAACATTTCTTTTGTAAACTTGTGCCACGTTTTTATTGAGTAACTTCAAACTCATTGTTGTGTAATTGTGTAGTTTTTGTATTTTTTGACGTCACCTGTTGTACGACGTGGCGTGTAACCAACGGAGTTACACCCGAACCACAGTCGCCTGAATAAATGACGCACGTCATTTATTGCCTCACTTCAGCGTATGATTACTTAACCCTACGACTCCCAACCACCGCCGAGTAGGGAATTCCTTAAACCCACGCAACATCGCCGACGGTCCTAGTGGGCCACGCAGGGCAATCGACCCCACGACCCACCTTACCGACTAGAACCAGAGCTAGTCTTGCGCCCACCCGGAAACATTACATTCACAGCAGCCACCCCCGCTAGGAACCGCACCGGGACTCGAGCCCGAGACCCCGGACGACGGCAACTGCATAAATAATCTGATTGATTATGTTCTGCTTGAAATTATCAAGAAAAGTACAAATGACTTTTGACTCACTAACTGTATTTAGATAATAGTAGTACTTCAGCAGTCCACGAAATGCAGATTTAGCCTAGTGGGATCCATTATCATTGACCTGTAATGTACCAAGCACAGTCTTCGATTTGGATTCATTTCCAGACATCATCGCAATTGGTTGTTGAACACTTGCTTGTGTGCTTGTACGCATACGAGTCTCTAGCCTAAACAAGGAGTCGAAATGTATGCAGGTATGTCCACAGTAGGCAAACGGACTTCATCTCTACAGTTTTTCACATGATGTCTCAAATTGTCAATGCACGTAAACCAAACATGGCACTCATCGCAGCGTAACTTCATACGAGAAAGGTTCATAACGCATTTGCTCCTCTCGTGTCTTCGTGCATTGATGGTCAATGTCAAAGTTCAAGGTAATTTAAGATTGCCACCTTGAAGTCACAATACAATATGGCGGACACCGAGATCAGCACATCACCCAGAACCCAGATGCAGGAAATGCATTTATATACTACTGTTGTTTTAGTTTTTTATTTCGATTCATCTTCCCTAAAATTTATAACAATCCTGAGTAGAAGTGAAATGTTTTGAAAGATTTAAAATAAACATTATTAATGCCCTCGAAATATTGAACTATAGCTAATTGTACTTCAATAATTTATTTTACTTCTAATGTATTAAACTTCAATTGGTCTATTTTGTATGTTATAAATGTATTTTATAAATTTATTTCAGAACAAAGTAGCCACGATTTAATGCAAGAAGAACTGAAAGCTGTTCTTACAAAGTTCAGAGATAAGCAGTCAAATTTAGGTATTATGAAAACACCAGAAGTGTACATAAACCAACATTCGTCACCAGATGAAGTTACACAGTGGCTTCAAGACAAGTGTTTTAGTGAAAGGTATGTTTTAACAAATTTATTATACTCATAGTTCATACAAAAATGACTAGTTATTTTATATTATGCACAATAGGTCCAAAATCACACGAAAAATATGCAGTTGCCTTGGGTTAATTATAATTTCTTCGTGAGATGTAATGTTATAGACTAACCAAGATGCTCAGTAAGCAGCTAGTTATAATCGTACGTCTGCCATATGATGTAAATTCATTTGGTAAAGAATGAATTATTTGATGTTTTATTAGTAATTAATGTACAATGCAGATATTTCAATTTTATCACAGTTTACGAGATCCATTAGCATACATCTGTGTTATTCTAATTAATTTAATTGTTTATCTGTAATAAGTTTTTGGAAAGCATTTGCCGTCACCCGGCCTCTGTAGAAGGCCCGGGGAGTACCTGACAGGCGCTACGGGCGTCGCGGTGCTGTTGTTGTCCGGGGGGCGCCAGACTAGTGGGACACTAGGCCATTGATGGTGGGTCGTGGGTACTCTGCCCCCGCTTGCCCCGCCAGGTACGTGGCTTGAAGTCTAACCTGAACTTCCTTACTTGGTTGTGAGGCCGCTCGGCCTTGTGGAGGACGGGGCGATGCGAAATAATCGTAAGCGACACTTGTTATGTTGATTTGCGTTTAATTAACGGACTTCTCCGGTGGTACGCATGGGTACGCGGTACTCCGTATACATACTCTACACAGTGGCAGAACCGCTACAAAAACTATGCGAATGCGCTATGCGGCGTCTGAGCTGTTGTACAGTTACATTAACACACACTGATTACAGAACAAAACACGACATTAACATAACACTATGAATTTGCCGCGGCAGTCTCGCGGGGCGTGGTTACTAGTGTTCTGGAGATGGCCAGTACCGAAAGATAACTGTCTTAGGGGGTTCGGTGAGCGTGATCCTAAATTACACCTTACACTTACTTGAGGTTGCAGCCGGCAGGCATATGCGTGGTGGTCTTAGCGAAAGCGAGTTGGCTGGTCTGCGACGCGGTGCGGAACCACTAAGAAAAACTGTCGGGATAAGCCCGGGTCCGCGAAATACACGCCGAGTCTACGTGAGCAGCAATGAAGTAAAAAGAAAAAGTTTAGATATTAAAGTGACTACAGAATGAACGATCGGTGGAACAAAGTGGAAGGCTGCTCACGGACACACGTCTTGACCCGGCGCGGAGTGGTTGGAGACTTCCGAACATGGCCGCCTCGCAAGGGAGGGAAACTTTCACCTCCTTTGTGAGTCGGCGCCAAAAACTTAAATTAACTTAATTTGCTGTATTATAAGCTAGAAACACGTTCCAGGTGCCCAATTAAAAGGATGCACCTGGTAATTGGGTGCTTAAGGCTTAACAATTGTTTTAGAGTATTTAATTATTTGAATTGTGGCATCAAGTTGGCGACTGTAAATTTATTAACATATTGTCTCCCTGTGAACTGTATTAGTGGGATTTCTCCTAATCCGACTTGATCATTGTCACGGGCAATTTAATTAAGGCCAGTGGCCGCGGTGACTGGTAATGAGGTTCGTTGTCTACTCTGTGCATGCGGTGCTTGCACGGAGTAGCTACGACGCACTTGTTTAATGCCTGTGAATTAATAATTGTGTCCTAATGTCTTGTTCCTTAATTGTTTTATGGGTTCGAGCCCCCGGGGTTCCGTGCCCTTAAGTTTATTTGAGTCTATTGGGGTCACGCCCGAGGCGCTCGCCTGACTCATTCCCGTTGGGCTAGGGGTGCGCTCCGAAAATGGGATCTGGCACTAGAGGTGCGGAGCACTGGCTTAGAGGCCATGGTCGGGACGATGTCACATTAATGTTGATTTCTGGAAATTCAATAGAATAAAGAACCAAAAAGATTCAATTACAGCCTTGTATGTAGATTACATGCAACATATATGCTAAGTATGTGTTTCATTGTTCGGAAAGAAATATTTGTGCACTGCTTATAAGAGATTTATAGTAATGTTTAACTATGCATGGTTTCTGTTGACTTCTCGATTCGCAAGGATTTTGTAAATACTTATACGTAAATGTCTGTAGATTCACTAATATGTTGAGGACTATGTGATACTTGAATTGGGAATGGTGGTTGATTAATTTTTGTTGTCCTTAGGTCCATATAAGTAGGTATGGAGAATTGTTATTGTCACTTTGGGTCTAGTAAATATGTTATTATAATGGGGGTGTAAAAAAATTGAAAATTGATTTTCTATAGCTGTTTCATCTCGTAATTCCGATTTAAAGCTTGTCATGCAAGCTGAGATGGTTTTCTCAAACCTAGATGTAGCTAGATAGGCAATTGCATAATTTAGATATAAATTGTTTTAAGTTAACATTTGAATTTTTTTGTTAGAAATGTGGGTAATATTAGTTACATGACATTATGTATAAATTTCGGCTGCATAGTAATATAAGTTAGAATGAAGGTAATTATTTACTCATCAATTTAGCTTTATTATTTTGTTTCCTTGTACCCGAAATGGCTTCACAATAAAAATGTTTATTTATTTATGATATTTAACTTTTTAATTTAACTTATTCTTTGTTATGTGAAAATGAGATGGAATGAAATATTTTATTCTATAACCATGCATTATGTTTGAAGGTTAGGTTAAAATGGTAATTATAGGAAAAATTCGGTGGGTAATATTTCCTAAATATGCAGGCTTAAGATGTTTTACGTAATCTGTGAGTTGGGATAGTATTAACGTATTATGGTTCCATTAAGATATGGCGGCTGGAATAATTTAAATAAATGAGAAATTGAAATAATTATATAGATAACTAGAGAGAATATACTGTTTTCTTTTTATGACCTGGGAAGAGATGTTACGATATTTTTAAGAGGATGTTGAACATTTTGGTAATGGATCATGTGAGGTTAGACAAAAGTTGTGTGAACTTTGGTTTTGAAATTGGTTGTTGTTCAGTTGTTAATAGAGTGATTACATTGGTTATGTTATGGATCTACATCATCTGGATCGTATCAAAAATTCTTAGGATGAAATAATTTTAGAATCGTAGGACAGTTGAAGAATGTGGAGGTAGAAGATAGACCCTATGTAAGCTGATTGCCATAGTGGCTGTATATAGAGATGTGCGCATAATTATTGCCTCAGTTGCTATCCGGACTCTGAAGAGTGAACATCGCTTTGGAGCTCTTTCTTATTAAACTACAATACCATCTGAAGAGAGTATGGATATGGAATCTACCACATGTTCTTCGAGATCCTGTATGGAGCCAACATCTCCAATGAAGCATCCGAGCCAGCATTGTAATATGACGTTCTCAACAAGTTCCAATATGCGGCATCATGAGAAGAGTAATTGTGCGAAGAAGCCATTTCGTACTATGATTTGTTGTGGAGAATGTTGTAAAAGGTTTACTCCAACGATGAGTTGAAAATACACTTGAAGATATGCAAAGTCAGAGTTAAGCACTCGAAAGTGAGGATATCGTCACAACAGCATTACATTGATTCGCTAAATAATACGCCAAGCATAAGTGTGGCACAATCTGTCTCGGACACAACTACACAGGTCTTGGAAGGGGCATTACCTCAACTAGACATCCTTGCAACTACTATGATATGTTGTTTGCATGCGTTCATGATGCACGAAGGCATGAGAGAAGTAAATGTGCTAAGAGTCCCTCACGCATGAAGTTTTAATGCGATAAGTATCGCCTGTGGTTCACTCGCATTGATAGCTTAAAAAAAACCCTTGACAACATGTAAAGGTAAAGTTCGCTTGCTTACTAACGATTCGACTGCTCAATTTAGGCAGAGGTCCCCATACACACAGACTCAAATAAAAAAGCATATCAGCAGCAACTGTCTGCATCGTCATCTGGTCATGATTCTAAAACCATAACTGTGATCGTCGTCTTCCATACAAATGAAAATGGATTCTACTTGGCGAATTCTGCATTTAGGGGAATTTTGAAAGACTACTACTATCTAAATTCTTTTAATGAGGCAAAATACATTTATACTTTACTTGAACATATTGAGCAGAATATAATAAATCAGATTACAGATGATACAGAAACACAGGAGCCTTTAAAATATAACTTATGGTTGAACTGTGTATATGGTAAACCGGTGCCGCATGGAACAAAGTGAGCAAGCGCAGGGGCTAAGCCAGGAAGGGGGGGGGTTTAGGGGTTCAACCCCCCCCCCCCCTTAGCACCAAATCTTTAATTAATTTCTTATTCATCACTCAAACAAATTTCATATTAAAATTAATACAATTTTTACTATTACAATATTAAATTTAAGTACCGAAAACTGCTAAAATAGCACTATTTTAAACCTTAAAATCCAAATTTTCCCAGGGGAAGACCCCCGGACCACCGCTTTAACACCGCGGGGGGGGGGGGGGGGGGGCATGCTTCTTAACACCCCCCATACACAAATCCTGGCTACGCCACTGAGCAAGCGTTCTTTCAAGACATCAGTTGCTACACATTTCACTTCAGACGCGTGGAGCAGTCAGTTAAACAGAGTATAAAAAAATGCTGCGCGTAAGAAGAAGAATGGCTGTTAAGATTAATGTTCTATATGTGTATAATTCATATGTGTAATAAAATAAAATAAATATATGTCACGAGCTGGTCGACTAGTCCCTGAAAATTCTGCTATCCTGCCGGCTACTCAGGGTTCGGTAGAGGGGGGTTCGGGCCACGTGGCCGAGGGACTTAGTCTCCAGAGATGAAATTAGAACAACTCGAATAAAGTTTGATGGTCCTTTATACTCAAGACGCTTGCAAGGAATATAATTCTTATGAACCGCGCGCGATAGGATGTCTGTCTGACGGTACTGCACACTGGCCAGAAAGAAATGAACAGCACAGAACCTATGACGGCGAATGACCAGTTTGAAAAAATGAACCGCGACTCGCCAAAATTAAGAGCAGAACACACGTACGTGAAAATAACAAGATGAGAGCTCGCGACTGAATAGCAAATTAACAAGCTCGACTGCAAAGTTGAAATACGTCTCCGCACGGCAAAAGTCTAGAACCACTGCTAATACCGCGCCCGCTTTTCTCACCGTCCCGGAGCGGCGTCAACACGTCCGCCGCCTCTCGTGCCGGGTCCACGACTGCCCTCCCACACCCCTATCGCGCCTGAGCGCCCGCGTCTCCCCCCTCCTCCTCGAGCCCGCGGAACACGCTGATTGGTCACAGGCGGAAGCCACGGCCTTGGCGCCCGGTGAACAATTAAAACTTATACAAATACATAACCCTTGAATACAAAATTAATTATAATAAAATATAAGCAAAATATGTACAAAAAAACGTAAAACAAACATATATTTACAATAAAATAATACGTCAAATCCTGTATGGAAACAAAACGTCGCACGTCACTCTCACTTGCGTCGCACAACACACGCAAGAGATGGCGCTGGCGAGGCATAACGGCCTGAAGGAGCCGGGGAGACACTTGGGTCGACGTCATATATACATAAATATTGTTTACTTGAGATGTTGAGTTATAATATAAAGAAAATGCAAGATTTGGAATGCTTAAATGAAAGCTCTTCTCGTTGCTAGTGTTTATCATGTATTCTAAATACAAAGAAAATATTAATTAAATAAGGAATTTTGTTTGAATTTAATTAAATTTAAGAATTTATAAAAATCAAAGCCAAATAAATAATAATTTTAGAATATTTTCTGTATGATATTTTGAATTTTGGTCTTTTATGTCAAATGATTGGTGCTTATTCTTGTCATGGTATGAGCCTATTCTTCTTGGTATAAATTACTTTAATTTAGTATTTAGGATGATCAGGTGATCATAAATATTTATACACTGTTTTGGTCTTTAGGCAAAGGATGAAATAAGCAGCACTCTTTGGTATGCAAAGTCGGTTTTCGTAAATAACCTAATAAATGATGACTATCGAACTAACAGTACTACAAGAACGAATAATACATCAGCATAATCTAGCAGAGGATAAATTATACAAGTTAAACATAGCCTATGATTATATAAGCAAGTATGGAGTTTGAAATAAGAGGATTAATTAAATATATGTAAATATGATAATGGTGGATAGAATGGATGTAAGAAATTAAAGATGTATCATATGTAAAATTTGAAAGTGATGAATCATAGGTGGAGCTGATGATGTCATGGGTTAAAGGCCAAATTGTATAATAAAAGATGGTGGTGGTGACATCATAGATTGCAGTTGACGATATACATAGTCCAAGATGACGATGGCGGTGATGTAATCCAAGATGGCTGCGGTGTATATGTTATAAATCAAAGGTGATGATGGCATAGTCCTAAATTGTGTCATAGGTTAAAGTTGATGATGAAAAAAAATCCAAGTAGGCTGCCTCCAGCAGACGAAATCAATATGGCAATGTTATCATAATGAAAATTTCAACTCACAGAAGAATGGGTACTCGATGATGTAATCGTAACGAAAAGTGCAACACATAGGAGTGGGGCACTCGATTCCGGGGTGGTAGGTGTGATTACATAATTCAGAATGGTTTAAAGTTCTAGAAAACAAGATGGTAGAACCCAAGATGACAGCAGTGATTTCATAGGTAAAAGGTGATGATGAAAATACAATATGGCTGCCTCCAGCAGATGAAATAAATATGGCGATGTAATGAAAAGAGCGACACATAGGAGTAGTGTGCACGATTATAGGGTAGTAAGTGCGATTACATAATTCAAAATGGTGGAAACCAAGAATATGATATTGAAAATGGTATTCTAGGTCAAGGTCATACAAGATGGCAGCAGTGATGTCGCCAAAATGAAAAGTTTAATCCATAGAAGAATTGGTACTTCATGATGCTATCGTACCGAAAATGGTAAAACACATGAGTGGGGCACTCGACTCCAAGATGGTAGGCATGATGTCATAATTAAACTGATAAAATTTTCTAGAATTCAAAATGGTGGAAGTTTCTTGAAAACAAAATGGTGGTTGTATTAAAATGTGAAAATCGTAAATCCAAATCCTCAAGTCTTATCAGTGGTGACATAATCCAAGACGGTAAAAAGTTCTAGAATTCAAAATGGTGGTCGGGAATAACATAATCCAAGATAGCCGTTTATCTGGTAGATTTTTTTTGAGTAATCTGGAGTATTTTGCAACTCTGTGGAGATTTTCAAGCCACTGAAATTTTTATGGTTTGAAGGGATATTTTGTGGGGAAAACAGGTTTTTTTTGTGAAATGGGAAATTTCTAGAAAAAATGGGAAATTACTAATAAATTTGGGGAAATTGGGAAATATCTGGGAAAGCAGTGACGTTGATGTCAAAGGTCATATCCTGAAACCTGATCCTGGCTCCTCAGTCCCCAGAGGGACACACTACGTACAAGCCTACTCTCTTACATACATTAGATTGATAATGTGTGAAATTTTTGTGTTTTGTTTTTATCTTTTGGCTGTTTCAGAGTATGCAATCAGCTGAGTGGAATGAATGGCAATGAATTATTTGCGCTGAGCAAAAAGCAACTGGAACATTACTTCGGCCCGCTAGAAGGACGGCGTTTGGATTCCCAAATAACAATTCAACGAAATATTTCAGGGGTAAGATACTCTTTTAATGAGTTACTGCCAAATTTATAGCAAAATTATTTTTGTCTGGAAGAATTTGAACGATTCACTTTCAATATCTGTGTTGCGTTTGTAAATAGTTTTACCAAGGAATTAATTATTATATTTTGTATTAACATTTATAAGTATTTTCAATGCAGCTCTATGTGAGGTTTTTTGCACTAAGTTTTTCCACATTTGTAAATTATTTTTCTGGTTGTATTTGTTTATATACCCTCATCGCAACTGTAGAAAATGGCATGACAAATATCAGGTTATGTCATTCGGTGTGCCTCAAAGATGGGCAATTATTTGGGCCACAGTTATAATATGGCATAATGTGCTATGAGCATGCACTGGCTGTTCAAAGTATGGTAAAGTGTAATTTGTCTGACACATTTCAGGGTAGGTTTGAGCATAGGAAAGCGGGTTAAATCTCAGCAAGGGGAAAAGTGTGTATTATTTATATTATGTAGATATATATTAAATATATCACATTATCTCTCTTGGATTTGTAACCTATGATCTTCTAACAAGTTAAATTAAAATAGATATAAAATTACAAAATCATCATACATGGCATATTTTGATTAAAAATTCCCCACCTGCATTAGGTATATTGCATTATTGTTTACATTATGAAAATTTACAGAACTAAGTTTATTAAAATTTTTGAAGGTAACTTATGTGGGATGTGTAAAGAAATTGAAATAGTTGCAGTGAAAAAATGTATATATTTTAATTATGCGAATTGTACTGGTTCATACACATATTAAGAATTATGGATGTATATGATCTACCTTTGACAAAATAATGACATACTATATTGATTAAAAATAAATTTTAGCAGATACTTTACCTTGCACAGAACTAACATGAGATTATGGGTAGGTAGGTACCTACATAAATAGTGACATGAGTATTACGATTTTATTTTTAATTGTCTCTTTGCCTGCATAACTAAAATTCTTGTGTTTTTTATATATAATATGTAACTTATAGGTATATATTTACGAAGAGCTAAATTTACATGAGCCACTGAAAAAGTAATTTTATTTTACATTTTAATACAAATGCCAGAAAAATGTTTCATGGAAACCCAGCATTTCCTTCTTTTTTTGTGGCCTACTTAATTAAGAAAAGTTAAATTTGAACATTTTGAAACATTTTATGTTATGTACAAAAATACTTGAGCTGATCTTCTGGATAGTCTGAATGTATTGTTCAAACATTCAATCAAATGTTAATTTTAACAATAATTTTAAAAAGAAAATGTGGATTACTTCAAACTGTTTGCAAGAAAAGTTACTGCGTCTTTCTTATTTCTCACATTAATATATAATCACTTACTAAGTCCTATAAAAATATTAATTTGTTCGAAAAATCATATGGCAATATTAATAATTTCAGTTAGTGAAATGATACACAATGGGATGAATACTAACAATTAACAAGACATTTATGTTTGCTCACATAAATATAAAATACTTAATAGGTGTACACATTATTTTGCAAAATGTTGTTGAAAATATTTAGTTTTTACAGTCGTAAATACCAAATTGAAAGTTCACTGTAAATCATGTCACGGTATATAATTATGAGTGTTATAACTATTTTAATGTTATTTAAGAACTAAAATTTTGTAGGTGTTAAAGTGATTTTAAATGTTCCTAAACATAATGCTTTTTTTTTATTCCCATAGTACAAGACTGCCCGTTCTTCAGAACTGCGTGCAATCCTTGCCAAAGCTCGTCTAAAAGTGGAAGAATAAAGCAGAAGCGAAAAATAAAGTAATTTATAAACGAATGTTTAAATTGTTGTGTGGATGATTAAGTTATGTGTAAACAAAATTAATATATGTTGTAATGTTTAGCACCATTGTGATTGTTGTATTGCTATGTTTACTTTATGGGTAAATAAAGAAATATTAATTGTTTTACAGTCTGGCACTAAAGAGAGCCCACGATACATTTATATGCGATTGAGTAAAAAAGAACACTGTTTCATCGTTACCAGCATCTTATCCTTGTAATATTAACAGTTGCAAACCTTAACACTTTAACAATAGACTTAAAATGGGCTAAGTTATAATTAAAATATCACTATCATTATTTCTTAAAATAAATGGAACATTAACTTGTATTTTATAACTTTAAAATAAAAAAAACACTTTACATTTTATATTATGATATAAACTAACATACTAAGTAATTTACAAAAAAAAGCGAAAATTGAGCTTTAGATGTACAGATAAACCAAAACATCGGGGCCATAGTTTTTTTTTGCATGAAAACGTCTCTCGTGGACCATCGGGTATAATTTAAAGGAAATAAATTAAATTCAACTTTTTGTGAATGTACTTATTTGCATTTTCTCGGTTAATCTTAAAATGATATTTTACATTTATCAATTGTATATAAACATGCACTTTACTTTAAGATATATTCAATACATTTACAACAGGGCTTCGTTTGCTTCGTATTCATGCATCTGCATCGGGTCTTCATAGTTCGAGTTAGTTTCAGCCATCTTAGCCTTTGTACTGGTCAACAAAATCAGTAGCCCTACAACAGTGCCCAACACTGTAAGTCTCTACGGCACTCATGAAGGCACCTCACTCGTTTGGTTAAGTTTTGGCACTCGTGTGATTCGGTACGAACTGGCCTGAGCGCTCGAGCATTTCCCGCTGCCTCTGTTTCTGAATACTTCTTTAATTGCACGACATTACCTGAAATTAGCAATTTTATAACCTTTTGTAAACTGTCACCGGCATAACTTTTCACTCGACAACTTATTTTTTTTAATGCTTAGCTAACCTTTAATAGCATCTCAACATCTACTCGAGGATGCACAAATAAATAACCCTTTTCTTTGCGAAGTTATGAATAATTATTTGGTTTCGCAGAGTGAATTTCAATGGTCTTTTTCAACCTCCCTCCTCACTCAATGACGTAGGCACACAATGGTGTAAGTGAACACATAGCAGACAACACATGGTGGTCTATTTTCATAATATTGTTACGATTTACCGCGGGTTCGTAAAGGATAGCCGAATTAAAGATTTTATTACACTACAGTTTTATTTATTGCCACTACTTATGTCAATAACAAAAATCTTCTAAAATGGCAAATAATTAATTACACTTAAAGAAAGGTCTATTCCCAAGTCACTCGTTCCACACACCTCGCTGGGCCGCACCTCTGGCTCAACTCTCGCCACAGCACCCCTCGTGGGTCTCCGCCGCGGGACTCCGTCGCCACACTCCACCGCCGCCGACGCACTTCCCCTTCGTCGAGATCCCACTCGACTCCTCGCTCGCAACTTCGCTCGGGCCTCCGCCGCGCCCGCGACTATATCGCCCGGAAACTCCGCCGCTGGAAAACTCCTGACTCCACTCACTCACTCACTCCCTGCCCTGGAACCTTCGCCCAAGGACTTCGCCACTCGGCCGCACCCGCGGCACTATCGTCCGGAAACTCCGCCGCGGGAGAACTCCCGACTGAACACTCCGAACTGACTCCCTGCCCTGACGTCCTCGGGCATATATATAGGCCCCGACGCAATTCCAAAACTCACGAGAGCAACCGGGGCCAATCGCATCATCGCGAGCCGTCCCGACGGCAGACATCTCTCGAAAACACGTGTCGGCGGCTCGCGTAACTCCGCAGCTGGCAGGTTTCGGATGTCAAACTAACAGTGACGCGAGGTGGAGGGGGGGGGGGGGGAGCGGAGGGCTGGAAGGAGATAAAGCGGCGACCCAGGTGCGCACGGCACATCTCATGTTACAGCAGCCGCCAGCCAGCTCTGCACCTGCGCATGTCGTGGCCTTGCTCACATTCGTAACAATATATACAACACTTGGCGATACACACGTTGAGGTACGAGATATATTCAAATTTTTGGCAACAACAAAAGTGTTTCGTTGTACTTCAGCTGCACTGGGAGCTGATCCTTGGACTCTCGTGGCTAGTATATAAAAACACCATAATCGAGGTCTGGAGAGTAAAGATGCACTTTGTTACCAATGGTCAGCATTATGTGTACATCATGGGGGCACATTGATCCTAGATTCCCAGTGCTGTAATTACTTTAGACCAAATCAGACACAAATGCTCCTAAGATACACCAGAGACAAATGGAGGCAGTGATCCAGCAACAGCCAGCCAAGTTAGCAGATATGGTCACGCTGTGCCGGACCAAGATGGCTGAGCATGCCATCCCCACAGTTCCTTACAAACCCATATATATAATATATGAAGCCACGTGTTTTTTTTACGGGATATCTGGAAGCAAGTGGAATAGATTTTGAAAGACAGCATTATAGAACCAAGTGAGAGCCTGTTTAATTTACATGTGGTTATAGAAGTAAAGGACGGATCTCTTTGGTTTTGAGTTAATTTGGAGCCAATTATTGAAATCACAATTTCTATTCTGATTCCTCTGAATAACATTGCTGATGCAATTATCAGATTAGGATATAGTGAAGTGTTTTTATTCCTCGACTTGAAGTCAGGATATTGAAAGTCACAGTATGGCCAGAGGACAGACAAAATACAGCCTTCACGACTCCAGATAGCAGGGACTTCTAGTTCAGGGCCATGCTGTTTTGGTAACAGGATGCCCCAGCCACATTCCAGACTCTCATGTTGCAGGTCTTAGATGACTATATTGGACAGTTCGCTACTGCCTACATGGACAATGTTTGGTGTCTTTCCAAACTTTGAAAAACATGTACATAACATATAATTGGTACTGGAGGATCTGGCAACCCATGGGCTGATGTGCAACCCAGGAACGAGTCACGTCAGGGCTGCCAAGATCGCATATCTGAAGCACATATTGAGTACTGAGAGTAGTTATCCACATCACGAGCAACTGGAATAGATCCAACAGAAACCCATTCCTAAGACATGAAGCAGCTCCGAAAATGCATGGCATTGGTGAATTGGCTGCGCTCAAAGATTCCTGATTTTACCACAGTGACAGCTTCCTTAACTGACATATTGTCCATAAAATCAAGTTACAGTCGGACTGAGGAGGTACAGGCAGCATTTTACAATACGAATGTGCTGTTTAAGAACTTATATGTGCTGTCCTGGCAAACACGTGGCTGTCGCATATACATGTCGACTGATGCCAGCCAGAGGTATGTGGGCAGTGCCGTACCAGTACAACGAGGCTGTTGAATACAATTATTGAAACAGCAGTGCAAAATTCAGTCCTGCACAAAAGTGTTACCATTTGAACGAACAGGAGTGCCATGGCAGTGGTCTGGGTGCTCTACTGCAATTGTCACCACCTCGAGAGGCACCTTTTCATGGTGTCCATGGAGAGTCGGTGCCTGAGTTTGCTATGTACAGTACAATGTCTAATGTAAAAAGACAACATATGGGTCCTCCAGTTATAGTTGTTTAGCTTCAGAGATTAACACATGCTAGGTAAGGAAAATAAATTCCCAGATAAGCTATCCTGGCACCCTGACCCAATGAACACTTTTCAGGAGAATGATACCTGGGAGGACATGCTCCCACAAGTCCAACAGACATCGACAGAACTAACTTCGACAAGAAAATTTTAGGTTGTGTTGTATGCCATAGACACCCTACTGACAAAAACATCTATTGTACTGTTTGTGCCATGTACACACTAATGGAAGCTTTCCACACCATGCAGGTTATGGATTTAGTTTCCAGGGCCAAACAAAATCAATGTGACCAACATGCGGTGCCGGGATACAGGAACGTAAATGTGACATTGAAGAATCAGCATGCGGAAAGTAGTTAGATTGGCACACTCATGCTCCTATTTCCATGCATCAGGATGTGTTACAGTCCTTCCTCTTTTTGTATCTGGCTGGTCATCTGAAGAGGGGGGAGGGACAGATCTCAGGGCAGTCGGGCAGATGTTCCACCAGCCTGGTATGGCTCATGACATCTGCAATGAAAGGCATTCCAGTTGGATGGTGATGAATAGCAGTGGCCAGCCATTCTGAGCAGCCATTCCACACAGTGGCTCTCAACATCATGGGGCCTTTTATGAAATTGCCCCATGGCAAAAGTTTTCTGGTTGTGGTAACAGATTTGTATTCTCGGAGGGTTGAGGCCTATGTGGTATCCAACACATGTAGGGGAATGATGGCTAACTTGCTAAAAAAAACAGAGATGTTCCCATGCACTTCAGTTCCTTGGTAGATGTTGGCTCTCTGAGTGCCTCAAGTGGGGGTAGAACACCACAAAACATTGTTTACCACCCCTGTGCCATAAATAATGATCACCACAACTAGGCCATGAAGGTCCAACTGTGGTTAATAGTGGAACTGGACTACACCAACTCGGATGCCCACATCCCACAGCTCCTAATTTGTATACGTCGGTGGACAAATGGTGCTACAGGATATTCCCCTGGTGAACTCCTTCAGGAACACCATCTGACATTACCAGGTAACCATTCCATGGATGCTGATGCCTCAGTTGATGAGGAGAGGGAGAAAATTATTCTGGTGCCCATTCCTTAAGGTTTGCAGGAAACCAGGGAAATGGCATGCATGTTCCAAGGAGAATGTATAGCAAAGGACAAACCCCGAGACAAAATGTTGTCATCCCCCAAGACTTGATCCCAGAGAATGGGTGTATACGTGGTAAAATCCACAATCTGCTGGGAAGTGCGACTTTGTGTTGTCCTGGCTCCTAAGTGGGCACGACCATGGAAAATTGTACAAAGCATGGGGCCAGCATATATCATTGTGTGAACACATCTGAGGAAGGGGGAAAAATTTCATAGAGATTACCTCAAGCAAGTGAGTGATGAGGGCATGGAACTTAAGGAGGCTTCATCGTATGTACAACCTTTCTCCGACACTGAGATGGAGGATGTGCCCCATGATAGACTGGATATGCTGCTAATTGATACATACACTCCTAATTAGCAAAGCTGGATACACCAGAGTAGGCTAGTATGAGATACAGCACTTGGTGTAGTCTGGAGCCTATCGATAGATATATGGGGACCCACACAGGGTTTCGTTCTCCAGACAGTTCGAGTTTGGAGTGGGAACACGAATCCATTCATAGTGGGGATCTCATTATGGCAGATCCAGAAGCAGATTACTCAACCCCTAACTTCGATTGCTCAGAAGGTATTTGGATGACTCCCTGTCAGACTTGTCAATCATTGAGACAGCGAAGGAGTCAAAAGTAGTCATATGGGGAAGATGAGAATGCATCCGACGAGGATCCTGATACACCGTCCCGATGTTTGTGGCTACCTTGGCAGGCACCCATGCATTACTACTTTATTGAGTTGAACATAGTAACTAAGCTGCTGCTAGAAGAAGTATTGGCAGTTCGGGCCTAGGTTCCAGTGAACCTGTCCCACATCAGTGATGGTAAACAGGAAGAAGTCCAAGATCATGACCAGAACAGACCACACCAGACATGATGCCTGCTGACAAGACTTGTGGGTAATATTTTAGTTGTACCTCCCAAGCAGGAGGTTGCCATTAAATTTGCTTCTCGCACTCCTCATTGTTCAATGCAGCAAGGTGACCCTGATGTATGTGTGTAAGTGGACCTTAGTGGTGCGAGGAAGTGGGGCTGCCCCACGTTTGCAATGGGATAACATTACTGATATTTCGCCCAATTTCCTTTTGCCCACTTTATCTCATTGTGAGTGTTTGGAAGGTCATAACAGTGAGAGTACCGGCGATGAGTGAAGGAAGGTATGTAAATGGGTTCCAACTAGTGCAGTGTATTATTATTGGGGGTTGACTTTCATAATGTTGTTCATGCAAGGGGGGGGGGGGGGAGGCATTCAACATGAAACTTTGAGCCATTCTTTAGTTTAAGACCATTGTTTTATATCATCATCGAACAAGAAGTTTCTGTGTATATATGATTAATCGAATACTTCCTGAACTATTATTTGTAATTAGTTTTAGTCATATGACATTTATATTTTTTTTTCGGAAATAGTTCATGCACCTGTACATTTCTGCCGCTACCCATTTTTAATGAAATATTGGTGTATGCAGTGCAAAAGGGTTTGGACAAAGTTACGAGGGAGACAGTCACCTGCTGACTGCACACTGGGACAGATGTATTGTATTTTTGCTACTCTGCTGACTCGCATATTTCCGCACTCGTGGAGACTCTACATCTCTGCTCATTATTGTGTTTCTTTTGTTAAATGTTTTAAGATGGTGACTTTCTTCATGCCAGGTATTTATAGTGGTAATAGTGCAAGATTCCTCCAAATATAGCTGCAAGATAACTGTAGAAATAGCTGTAAATATTGTTTGATTTACTCTAAGGTATTAATGTGATTAGTGTATGTAGTGATGCAAGCATGTTAATATTACTTCTCATCATCAAACAAGCTACCATCTTCAGTGTCGCGTTTTACTTAAAGGCATGCCTAGTGGCCTACAGTAAGGTTTTTTCTGTGATGTTGACATTAAGGCTTCCCAGTGACCTATAAATGGACTCGCCTGTCTTAGTCTGCCACATTTAAGAGCCATTAGCCACGTGGGTAATCCCATCCCTGATCATTATTTCTCTCATGCTCTGCTATGAGCTAGTGCACAGCTTAACCTTTCCATCTAGACAAGCTGGTGCTCAACACATTTACCCTTAGGCCTCTTTCACACTATACGGTTTTTTTGCCGTCCGGGAACCGGACGGCAATACTGCCGGACAAGGAAAATTTTTTCATCCCTTTCACACTACACAATATTCGTCCGGTATTTCATCGGTTGTTGCAGCCATGGACAGACGGCAGAAATTATGCGCTGTGCTAAGTTTGGTCCAAAGACGTAAAAAAAAGCGAAATAGACGGTTTTGGATACATCCTCTGTTAGTGAGAAGAGATGAAAAAGGAGCATTTTGTATATTTCAAGAACTGAGACAAGATGCAGATAAATTTTTTAATTATTTTCGGATGTCAGTGACAACATTAGATGAACTTCATGGTCTTCTGAAAGTTCATTTGCAGCGTCAAAACACGAAGCTAAGAAACTGTATTCAGCCCATAGAAATGCTAGCTGTATCACTCCGGTGAGTATTGTTGCAAAGTAATAAAATAATGGAAAACCCTAAAACATGTTTCTATAAAAATTACAATTTTTTAAGCAATAAACAGGACTTCTGAAAAAATTATTATTTAAAGCAATTAAAAATAGTTCAGTAAATATGAATGAGAAATATCTAGTCCGAAACAAAACAATAATAATCTAATAATTACAGAAAAATTAACAATTATAAAAAAATTAACACGCTTTAATTCTAATTCAAAAACTTTGAGATTAATATAATAGTTTTAAAAAGTATCAAAGCATATTTCTGCTTAAATTCTGTTTGTATTATGACATAGCATAATTAGGTAGAAGTAACACTAAAAATCAATATCTTGCATTTCTGACAAACATGTTAAAGTCGAATCAGCAGGTGAAGGTGTCTTCGTGGCCGATGTAGATGTACCATGTAGCCATTCAGGTGTAGTGGACTCATTTTGAGTTGCTGAATCAACAGAATGGGAGGTCTGTACTGGAAAGACTGTTTTAGACGTATGCTGCTGAGGAGTCGTATGTATAACACTAGGTTCAAAGCGTGCTTGAGGTTGCGAAAACTGAGTGGACGAGTGAGGGTAATGGTGAAAATTAGGTGGACTCACATGGGTATAATTATGATAAATGGGCACTCCTTGAATGTCCAAGCCTTGTCTAGGAGGAAGAACAGTCATAGTAGCATTTTGGGAACTAACAGCCTTTAGTGCCTGTAACACTGCCATCTGGAAATCAATGAATTGTTCATTTGTTAACATTTTCATTGATGGCAAAAGTCCTTTAAAAAAGCTTAAATGAGGGTCTTCGGGACTGATGGTTTCTTCCACAGCCTTTAGCATTCGTGTTTCAAATTCGTCGAGCTTCCTTTTTCTTCGTCCCTTATTACCTTGGGCCGTGGAAGTGTCTACATTTACAGAAGTTCCTGAATCACTTCGCTTTTGCGTGGTTGTCTTTTCAGTGGGTCTTATTTGCTGTTCCACTGCTGCGTCTGCTTCTTCATAACCATGTTCTTCAGTAAATGTCTCTGATGTACTGTTATCTGGGAGGTTGTCAGTATTCTTCTGTGAAATATTGCGTTCTTCTGCCTCAAAAACATCAATTCGTCGTGATATATGTATTTTCTGATTTTGTTAGCACCTGAACCAGATTTTTGGCCTTCTTTGAGTTTTCTATTCGTTTTCATCCAAGAGTCTCTTATATTGTTCCATTTCTTCATGATTTGTTGCCCTGAAAGAGAAATTACATTGTTAGAGTTATTTTGTTTTTAAATATGACATGATCATTTGTATGATGTCTTTTTGTGTTTCTTAATGTAATGTTTTATTAACAATTAATTATAATTCTAGGTACCTAGCCAGTGGATGCACTTTCATGGACCTACATTATTCGTATAGAATGGGAGTATCAACAATAAGCAAAATTGTCAGAAATGTTTGTTCTGCAATCTGGACCATTCTTCATGAACAATGCATTCCAAAACTATGCAAGGAAAAATATGAAGCAATTGCAAATGATTTTGAGAAGAAAGCAAATTTTCCGCATTGTATCGGCGCAGTAGACGGGAAGCATGTCAGAGTAATAAAGCCAGAAGATAGTGGGTCAATGTACTTCAATTATAAAGGTTACTTTTCTATAGTAATACTAGCTGTTACTGATGCAAACTATAGATTTACATACGTCGACATTGGTTCCTACGGATCAGAAAGTGACCCTTCTATTTTCAAGCAATCTTCTTTGTGGAAAGGTTTAGACAGTGGTCAGATTTTACTGCCAGATGAAAGACCTTTGTATGGAAGTGAATCGCCTAAAGTACCTTACTTCTTTTTGGGAGATGAAGCTTTTCCTTTGTCGACAAAGCTCATCCGTCCTTTTGGAGGCGTTCATCTTGATGTAAGAAAAAGGGTATTCAATTATCGGCTCAGCAGAGCAAGAAGATATGTGGAATGTTCTTTCGGGATACTGACCAATAAATGGAGAATTTTCCATCGACCACTGAATGTTAACATTGATTTTGCGGTAGACATTGTCAAAGCTTGTGTTGTACTTCATAACTTTGTGCGCGACAGAGACGGATATAGCTTTGAAGACACAACGTCAATTGTTGGACTTGAAGATCATTCAGTTGGTGGACAGCCTATTCGTGGAGGAATAAAGTCAAACATTCTACGAAACGTCCTGGCTGATTACTTCCTAACGGATTTTGGTGCACTATCGTGGCAGATGAAAAATATATAAACTGACACAATGATGTGTCTCATGATATGTTTTCGTACTGTACTGTACTGCACTTACGAGTTTTATTTACATGTATGTCTAAATACGTTACAAAAATATTTTTTTAATAAAACAAACTGTATCAATTCAATTCTTTAGCCTCGCATACATTATATTAATAATTAAAATTTATCATTTAACATAAATGGTTGGGATTTAATTTGCCCATTTTAGTTTTAAAATTAATTGTATTAAAATACAAGAACCAAAATATATCTACTGCAACCAACATCAGCCTATAATTATTATGTGCTACCTACAACAGTGCTAAGAAATGATGTGTAAAACTGTTGGGAAAACTTAATTGTTAAAATTTGAATAACCTTTAAAAACATATTGTTGGCTACATACGTTGAACCCCCCTTTGTGCTTGTGCCATTGGGTAGTACCTTTATTTATAGTCCTGGAAGCCGCTTATAGCCACACAAATGTTCGTTGAGAAATCCAGAGGGCACAAGGGAGGAACGGAATGTCCAAATGGTGTTTCTCAAGTAAACCTTAGAGAACACTGTGGATCGTTAATATTAATAAAACAAATTAACAACTAGATAAAAAAAAATACAACATGGGTGATTGTGCCATATTCCCTTGTTTATTTGTTAAAGTTAGACTTTTAAAAGAACTATTTCTGTAGTTGGTATTTTCTGAATTTCGAACATATTATAACTTTACAATTTCAATACACAATAATATTAGACAGATTCAATTTACTAATTCAGGGGCCCCTCTAGAGAAAAAAAACATAGACAGAGGTTAATAATAATTTTTGTGTAGTCTTATAATAAAACCTTCGTAAAATCAGTTCTGTTATTTTAACAATATTAAAAGTTCACCGAAGACTGGCCATGACGAGGGGGTCGGGAGAAATAAGAAAGTACTGTACCACAAGCATGATCTGGACTTATTGCCGAAAATGTCGTTGAGATGCAATAGCTTCCCGGTCACCGGAGAAGGCTGGCGATTTTCAGGGGGCTCCGCGAAGTTGGAGCCGAACTCCAAGAGGTTGGGAGGGTGGTACTCCGGAGATTTGGAACCCGGAACTTTGAAACTTGGGACTTTGCACCCTCTGCAACCAAGAAATAGGTCACAGAGTTTAGAAAATGTAAAAAAATTACAAGGGAGGATACAAACGGGATGATCCGAGAATTATAGAGTTTGGAGCTTTAGTTTACACTCACCATTCTGCTGAGGGTGAATTCCGAAGAAAACGGTCCACGGGATGGCACTCGCGGACGCGGGTCGCGTAAGCGAACATAACTAGATTACTACGGTGATGTAAACAATAATAAAAAAAACCAACTAGCTAACTAGAAAAAAGAGATGGGACTACTCCCGAAACTCTGGTAATCACATGCCTAGCCCTTGTTGGAGCTCTCCGACAGCAAAAGAAGAAAAACCGACGAATTGGCGGGAGCCAAGTCTCTAAGACGACCGTTCGCGACGAGAGCTCGAGAAAAACTCCCTCAATCCCCTAAGTGGCACAAGGTAATTTCGGCTAGCCCAGGGAAGCTGGGACTCGAGGGGAAGGGAAAATTAGCTGATTGGCCGAAGACGCCTTGGTGGCATCTATGCATACAAGAAGCATGGAATGTCCAATTTTAGATCGGGGGAAAGGTCCCACAAAATCTATAAATAATTTTTGCATTGGTCTTTCGGCCACATCAGAAGTAAGGAATCCGAATCGTGTTTTCTGAGCGGGTTTGCTCAGTGCACATAATTTGCACAATTTTATTCTCTCAGCAATGTCCTTGTGCATTCCGTCCCAGCTAAAATGGCGACGTATGCGTTCAATTGTTTTGTAGGTGCCCAGATGTGCTCCAATCGGTGAGGTATGATAATACCTAAATACCATGTCTCTTAGGTTTTGAGGGAGGACAATTTTGAATGTTTTGCTTTGTTTTGTGCGCCTGTACAACAGTCCTTTTGAAAATTTATAGTATTTTGGAGGTGAATTTGATTTCATGTCTTGAATAATTTGTGATAGGTAGGAGTCTGAGTTTTGATGACTCTGCAAATCCGAGAAAGCTAAAGGGAAATCGGTGAGAAGTGCCTGCCACGCAATCGTAGGTTCCTCCTGAAGATTAGAGTTGGAGGGGTTCTCGAACATTCGAGAAAGAGTATCAGCTACTATATTTTGTGAACCTCGAATATGCCGAATGGTGAACTTTAGTGATGACATTTTTGCAATCCATCTGCCAAGTTTGCCTAATTGTTTGGGGTGGGCCAAAAGCCAAGCAAGGGCCTGATTATCGGTTTCTAACAAAAACTCTTTGTGTTCAAGATACTGCCTAAATTTATCTATTCCAAAAACGACAGCTAGGCACTCGAGTTCGTAAACAGATGAAGAATTCTTTTCTTGATGAGTCAGAGTGCGCGAGGCGAAAGCAATCGGTTGTCTGTGTCCATCAAAGTCTTGGGACAATACTACTCCCAAAGCTACGCTGGATGCATCGGTTTGGAGAATAAATGGCTTAGTAAAATCTGCCATTCGGAGCACTGGTGGGCTGATGATTGCCTGTTTCAAGTAATTAAATACTTTGTCCTGTTCTGGGCCCCACTTAAATGCTGAATTTTTCTTTCTCAGGGCGTTGAGTGGAGCTGCCTGTTCCGCAAAATTAGGAATAAATTTGGAATAAAAATTAACCATGCCAATAAATCTTGAAATGCCTTTAGTGTCTTTAGGCGGCTGAAAATCTACGATAGCCTGTGTGCGGCTTGGATCAATCGTTACTCCTTTACTTGAAATAATATGGCCCAAAAATGAGATTTCAGGGACAGCGAATTTCACCTTTTTTGTGTTTACAGTTAAGCCAGCATGGCGTAATCGTTCCAGGACTTGAGTCAAATGAGTTATGTGTTCCTCAAATGACTCTGAATAGACCACAACATCGTCTAAGTAGTTGAATACAAATTTAAATTTAAGATCGCCGAAAACTTGATCAAGGAGGCGAGTTAAGACTTGTGCGCCAGTAGCTATTCCAAAAGGGACTACTTTATACTGATATAGGTTCCAGGGTACACAGAAGCCGGTGATGTGTTTGGATTGAGGAGTTAAAGGTATTTGGTGGTAAGCTGAATTTAGGTCAAAAACACTAAAATATTTGGCCTTACTAAATCAATGACAAGCTGAATTGAGGTCAGGGAGTGGAATTTGTTCAACGTCTATCTTCTGATTGGCTAATCGATAGTCGATAACTAGGCGGTGACCTTGACCTTTGGGAACCAAGAAAGCAGGTGACGAATAACTAGAAGTTGAAGGCTCAATCACATCCTTATCAAGTAAGTCCTGGATGTGTTCTCGCATAATTTGCATTTTGGGTCCTAATAACTGGTAAGGGTGACATCTCACTGGCGTTTTGTCCAAAAGTTTAATTTCATATTCAATAAGGTGGGTACGTCCTAATTTTTCTGTCAAAACATCAGAAAAACAGTTACATAAATTTTGTACCTCTGTTTGTTGAGCTGGTGTAAGATGGTCCAAATATGATTCATTTCCATCTTTGACACTTGTGCGAATGGCTTTAACCTTACCCTGACATTTTGTTCCCGGCGAGTCAAAAGAGATATTAACTTGTTTATTAAATTTAAACTTAAAATTTCTTGCTTGCAAATCAATTATCAATCCTGTTTTGGCTATGAAGTCTGATCCAAAAATAAGATCTGTTGCTAGATCCTGTGCAACTAGAAATGGGAAAGTCCAGGAGAATAAGTCGATTTTAATTTTAAGTAAAGCGATCGTGTTCACTTTTAATGGCTGCTCTGACGCAGTCACACATTGGATATTAACTGGTTCAGTTTTGTGAATTACTTTTTCTTTCTGTAAAACTTCAAACAGATGCCCAGAAATGAAACTTCGGACTGAGCCTGTGTCGATCAGTCCTGGAGTTTCGTGGTTGCCAATTAAGGTTTTGGCATAAGGTAAAACTGTAGGTAAATTTGCAAAAATATTATGACAGGTCCTCTTGTCTTGTTTTGGATTGATGCAGTGTTTACAGTACTCTGTAGGCTCATTATAATTTTTTATGTTTTTAGACTTAGCTGCCAATGTGTTTGTCTGTTGGTTATAGGTTTGTTTTGAATTGGACGGTTTTTTGGAAATTTTTTGTTTCTTTTTGCGTTTTCGTTTTGTCTTGTTTTCGCCTGGAGGGTGGCGATTTTCATTGACTGAGTCATGCCAATCAGTTTGTTTATTTGGTGGCACAGAAAGAAAACTTTCTGGCCACCTACCTACATGTTTTTTGGTTTGTGTTGGTAGTGAAAAGGCTGTTTGTTTTTGCTGTAACATTGTTCAATTACATGTCCGGATCTCTTACAGTATTCACAAAATGGTATGTTTCCCTGCTGTTGCCTATAATTTCCCTGGTGATTACTGTGAGGCTGTGATTTAGGGTGATTGTTAGTGTTCGTGCTTCCCTTGTTGGGGTTTTGGGAGGTCGAGAAAATGGGATGATTAGCCGGGAAATCTGGATAGCGGTTCCTTTGGTAATCGGCAAATTCTACATTGGTAGCATGAATACACAGTCTGTCCAGCTCGGCAAAGTTCTGTGGTCGGGTCTGGAAGACCGCTCGTTACCTTTCGGCAGGATTAATGCCATCAAGAATATTTGATACGATTTCATTCTCTGTGACTCCTAAACGAAGAACTAGGGCCGCTTCTTTAATGTCGGCGATGTACCTGGACAAAGGCTCATTCCTGTGTTGTAATCTATTATACCAGTCAAGCCTGAGATTCGTGAGCATCCTGGCAGGAATAAAGAAACTTATTACATCTGCATGGTATTGATCAAAAGTTAAATTATTTTCAATGGCCACCGAGGTTCTTTCACTCAAGGGCGGCTGTGTAAGGGGGAAAACTAATTCGAAAAGTTCCCTCGTTGGTATGTTGCATTTTTGGTGCAACCTAATAAGTTGTCGTAGAAATTCAATTAATTTCTTTGGGTCCAAACCATTGGTTTCAGGTAGATTATTTAGTAGCCTTTCGGCTGGGTGGGGAATTTTGCTGTAGAAATGCGAACTATGGCCTTGAGGTTCTGATGTTGGTGGTTGGTGATGTGTAGTCGCTGGTTGTTCATTAGACAAAGGGGGGTGGAGGCTGTGTCGCGGAAGAGGGGCGGCAGGGGCGAGTGGAAGGTATGTGGTTGAGGGACTGACCTGTGGTATTTGTGGATCGGGTATTGGAATGGTTGGCATGACAGTTGTTTGTGCCCTTTTTTCTGTCGAGGTGGATGTGACTGGCTGTGCTGAGGGTGTGATTGGGATGCTAAATGCCAAGGGGGAGGGGTGATGTTCAGGGGTGGTTTGAAGTGATGAGAAGGGGGATGTGAATTGATGGTATGGATTGAAAATGGCTCCTGAGGTGGGTGGAAAACACACAGATTGGTAAGGGTATGTGGAGTATTCTGGAGGAGGTCTGGTGTAAGTGACCTTGGTAACAGTCTGCGGTATTGGTCTGATGACCGTCCCGGGTGGAAACCACACGTGGGTGGATGGCTGACTGACAGTAGTGAATGTGGGTGGACTAGGAAGTTGATTTGTGGAAAATGAAACTGGAAAAGGTGATGCAGGGAGGAGTGGAGGGGAGACTGGTAATGAAGCGCCCTGAGTGGTCTGTGTTTGTGCTCGTTGTGTGTCAGTTTTAATCTCTTCGAGGGGTGGTGTGTTCACTTCAGACCTTTGTGTCTGGATGTCGGGAACTAACCCAGTCGCCTCGAGGCTTGTGTTTTGTAGAGCATTGAGTCTAGTTCTCAACTTGAATCGGAGATTAGGGATCTGCTGACGACATTTGTCTATTTCCTTTTGATAAACCCCATTTAGTTTGCCTCTTGACAATATTACCAGGTTGGCTAGCCTGCTGGCAACGTGATCGAGTCGGGCGATCATTCTTAGTATGTGGGGTTTGTTTGTTTCGGTGGACACTACATTTGCAAATGCTGCAATATCTTGGAATTTACTGGTGGTGACAGTAAATTCACTAAGAGGGTCTAAGTTCAAATTTAGAAGTGAGTGTTGTGTTTGTAGTTGGCAAGACCTGAGTCTTTTTCTCAGCTCTTGGGCGTCTCCTGAAGTGGACTGCCCACGAAGTGCTAACTCGTAGATCACCTCGTCTTTCAAAAGATACTCTGGAGTAATCATAGTGAAAATCAAATTTAGTGTACCCTTAAACCACAGAAGGCTTAAGAAGGAGTGAGCGTCTGCTCACAATGACCTTGAACCTTACCCTAGGCTTACTTACTAAACATAAAAACACTCTTAACTTAACTTATACTAGTGACTCACAAGGAGCCTTATTATTTTTTCTTTCTGGTCACCACCCTGGTCGCACAGATTCTAAACCCACAAATTGTAACGCAAAAATTACGTTTGTTAGGAGTAATGACCTTTAAACAACAAGGGAGGGGAGGTTCCTCTTGCTCGGCGGGCGTGCGCGCTGATTAGATAAGTCGACCCGCGCCCGTCGCTGTTTGGGTTGCGGGGGTGTGAGGAGGGGGGGGGGGGAAAGAGAGGAAAGCCGTAGTGGAGGCACGTTTAACTGATAACACACGTGCGCGCAGCCGAACACTGGCCGCGAAACGGAGTGGGTGGGGAGGTCAGCTGGGAGGCGCGAGGAAACACTCGCCTGTCTACTGATGTGCAGCGGCCATATTCAACATGGCGGACACTCTATGGTCCGTAAAAAAAAATACCGGACTATACGTACACATACTCATTAATAAAAGGGAGATAAAAGAATTCTAATGATGAGTGTAAATTTTCATGCAAAAGACTTACTATAGTAAAATAGATATAAAAATACGCGTTAATTGGCCAGTCAACATTTACAATTCTATAAACTAAAGTTAAAAATTATTTTAAAAAAAACTGTTTACACTTATTATCATTTAGTTTGAAAGTATTTGTAATTTAGCCAAAATAATAGCAATGACCACAATAAACACAGTTTTGATGCAAAATTACGTTATTACAGATCCGATAAATTATATAAACTAAAGTTACTGCTATCACTTCTTGAACTCTCTTTATGTTCTATTTAAAATATACCCTGTCAAAAATTTATTAATTTAAATTAAAATTTTTTTTTCTTAAACTATGCTTATAAAGTATGCTTCTAACAAACCATGCTCTGCTACCACTTTCTGAACCCCCCTTTGTGCTTGTGCCATTGGGTAGTACCTTTATTTATAGTCCTGGAAGCCGCTTATAGCCACACAAATGTTCGTTGAGAAATCCAGAGGGCACAAGGGAGGAACGGAATGTCCAAATGGTGTTTCTCAAGTAAACCTTAGAGAACACTGTGGATCGTTAATATTAATAAAACAAATTAACAACTAGATTTAAAAAAATACAACATGGGTGATTGTGCCATATTCCCTTGTTTATTTGTTAAAGTTAACTTTTAAAAGAACTATTTCTGTAGTTGGTATTTTCTGAATTTCGAACATATTATAACTTTACAATTTCAATACACAATAATATTATACAGATTCAATTTACTAATTCAGGGGCCCCTCTAGAGAAAAAAAACATAGACAGAGGTTAATAATAATTTTTGTGTAGTCTTATAATAAAACCTTCGTAAAATCAGTTCTGTTATTTTAACAATATTAAAAGTTCACCGAAGACTGGCCATGACGAGGGGGTCGTGAGAAATAAGAAAGTACTGTACCACAAGCATGATCTGGACTTATTGCCGAAAATGTCGTTGAGATGCAATAGCTTCCCGGTCACCGGAGAAGGCTGGCGATTTTCAGGGGGCTCCGCGAAGTTGGAGCCGAACTCCAAGAGGTTGGGAGGGTGGTACTCCGGAGATTTGGAACCCGGAACTTTGAAACTTGGGACTTTGCACCCTCTGCAACCAAGAAATAGGTCACAGAGTTTAGAAAATGTAAAAAAATTACAAGGGAGGATACAAAGGGGATGATCCGAGAATTATAGAGTTTGGAGCTTTAGTTTACACTCACCATTCTGCTGAGGGTGAATTCCGAAGAAAACGGTCCACGGGATGGCACTCGCGGACGCGGGTCGCGTAAGCGAACATAACTAGATTACTACGGTGATGTAAACAATAATTAAAAAAACCAACTAGCTAACTAGAAAAAAGAGACGGGACTACTCCCGAAACTCTGGTAATCACATGCCTAGCCCTTGTTGGAGCTCTCCGACAGCAAAAGAAGAAAAACCGACGAATTGGCGGGAGCCAAGTCTCTAAGACGACCGTTCGCGACGAGAGCTCGAGAAAAACTCCCTCAATCCCCTAAGTGGCACAAGGTAACATCGGCTAGCCCAGGGAAGCTGGGACTCGAGGGGAAGGGAAAATTAGCTGATTGGCCGAAGACGCCTTGGTGGGGGTCGCTCGAAGGGGCTAAAAGAAATTATAAAAAAAGGGGGGGGGGGGGTAAGTTCTGTTGCTCGGGCGGTGCTGCTCTCTAGGTAGGTGACACGAGAAACTAAGGATTAGCCGACAGCTCCGGGACGAGCGGGAAGCCTACTTACAGGCGTTCGGGGGTAATTTAGTTCAAAACAGTGCCACTAGATGGCACGGGTGAGTCGTTTGGCGCTAGTAAATGGCCCCGGGGCGGGGGCGGGGGGCGGGTCCAGGAGAGTGCCCGTTCAGAGTCCTCGGGCTGCTTCTGAGAAAACATGGAGGGGTGGGGGGGATGGGGAAACAGCACTGTCTGTGAGAAACGACGGCCGTTCGTGACGAGACGCTATGCTAACGTCGGGTGGGACATGAGCCGCGCATGACAAAAGGTGCTCATGTCATGCTGCTACTCGGATCTGAGCTCGTCGTGAGAGATTGTCGATGGCAGCAGTTCCTGTCACGAGAGGGGATCGAAATGACAGACGGGAGGCGTGTGGCTAGGCGAGGAAAATTTGAATCGCCCTGCTGAGTTTAGCAGGCGTCGGCGAGAATGCTGGGGGGGGGGGGGGACTTAGTCTTGGGAACTTGGCAGGGCCACTGCTATAACAAACTTTAGGTGAGAGTGTACACTGAGGGGGGAAAAATTAAATTGAGTCGCAAATTTAATACGTAAAATTCAGATTAAAAAAAATAGAAAATTTTTGAAAATAGGGCCGAAAATCTAAATTGGCGGCACAACGTTTCGTATCTCAAGAATGTGTACTTATTTCTAATTTCCAACTTCTCTTTAAAATTTAACTAATGGCGAAATTAACTTACCAATACTCTTCTTTTCGGAAGGTGTTTTACTGTCGAAATCCCCAACAAACTCGACACAAACTTGGCGCCATGCTTCTCTTGTGAGGTTTCTGTCCTTGTAAATCTCCATTGTTTTATCCCACAAAACAGGCCTTTCGTGAACTAAACATATTAATTTGTCCACGTCGATGTCAAGATCACTCATTTCTATGCAACTATGCAACAACACTTCTCATGAGCTGAAGACCGCCGGATGTACTGTACGGCAAACTGCCGGAAAGTGTGAACGCTCCAATACTGCGCAGTAAACTACTACGCAGTTATTCGGCTATTTCGCCGTCCGGCGACCGGACGATTGTAGTGGCAATCCGGCGAGTCATCAGGCAGCCGGACGGCGAAACTGCCGGAGGTTCGTAGTGTGAAAGCTCCCATTCCCCTCAATGTACCTCGCTGCCGTCCAGTTCCCGGACGGCGAAAAAACCGGATAGTGTGAAAGGAGCCTTAGTTTCCCCTTTTCTCACTGCCTTAAACTTGCCTCCTCATCATCGAAAGGCAATGGCACGACAGATGCAGTCATTTCATAATAGTTTATTTTCAATATAATTGCCATTGTACCTTTTCAGGCAGTATCAAAAGCCCTCCCCTAGCTTTGTCCATTGCCCAGCGCTATCCCAGAACATGTACATTAGCATTTTCACCACCCTATTAAAAAAATTATACCATTAAAGACTATTGATTACCAAGATAGTAGTAATGTAAACAGAGGATGGTATTGTGTTTTTAATTCAAATATTTTTATCATTTCATAGAAAAATACTTGTATTTTTTTTTAAATATTGTGATGTTGTGGTGCTGTGTCTCGCTCACAGGGGGAAGCAGCGCCACCAACTATCACTCTTCTTTAATCCAGGGTCAGAAATGGATGCTGTTTAACTGTTCCACTGTTTTGACGCCAACTGTCAGTACTTCTCTGTCGCATAGGCCGTTATGCCACATCGATGCCTCCTTAGCATGTGTGTACATCAAATGCACTGGTGGTGTGAGTTAGTGCAGCGAAGGGAACAACCCTGAGGTCGTTTGGTCGATAGCCATCCGCACGGCTATCGAGGAGTGTTGATGTGTTCATCCGTTTCTGCAGGGTATGTATTCGTCCACCAGTCATAGATCCCAAAAATGGTTAGTTAATTATTTAATCACTTATTGTTAATTAAAGTAACTTCATTACTTGTCTTTCTTACAGAAACTAATATTGTTCACTGTGTGACTATGCCGCAAATCTTAGCCCGAGACATTTCTGCGCTATGCATACTTCATGCAGGAAACGTGACCCTGGGTAGCTCCAAGCTATGCCAGTCACCACTTGCTCGGCACAGGAGTCGTACGCATCCGCGCACCACCGGGTTCTTCAACATCTTGCCATTACCGACTGCAACCTCCATAGCGTAAGTTTCCAAATCCTTTTGCATCGGCTCTGTAGCCAGCTCCGTTTTTGGTACAGTTTGAAGGAACCCACTACATAATTAAAGACTTTCGTTCTGTGTAATGCATTTTCGAGTTTCAAATTTCCTTCGTTTTTAGTTGATGGGCTATGTCCACACACCTATCCTCAGGTAGGAGGTACTATTCGTGAACTTTCGAACATCGCTCGCACTGAGCTATCTACGGACTATATGCCATATTTTCAGCCTAACTTATTAACCAAATCATTAACCATGGGAATCTGCAGTAGGTCACATTCGTCCATGTGGGAAACATGCTTGCGAGGGCCCTCCGCCCATGTTTAAACCCAGAGACTAGTCTTCCCTTGTGAATCATGTCTCTGTTACAATGTATGACAGAACAGAACTGAACTCAACTACTCACAAGATGTGTTTAGCAGTCTAAGTCTGTGCTTGATAAATTCCCGCACAGACTATTTACCAGCTGCGAGTGTCCTAGTAAAATACTTGTGTAATGTTCAATGTTCCACATTCTTTCATGCACATTGTGTTTGTCGTGTTCTATGTAATAAACATTATGTATCAGTAATACTGCACCCACATACCATACTTTATGGACCTTCCCGTGGCACAGCCTCTTCACTGTCGCACCCCTGCTCTCACCGTAAAAATAACGGTTCCACAATATAAATACGTAGAGCTGTGCTCTGGCACCAACATGATACAGGCTGAGTGCTGTGGTAGCACCATGTAAAATGTTACCTCTTTTGTAATAAATCAACATCGTTTCGGAGTTATTTTCTTTCATTAACAATGAATCACTGCTGTCGCTAACCATGTGACCTGCACCCTCTTAAAAACTCACGGGGTATCACTATCAGTGTACTTCAACTACGAGACACCCCATACAGCAGCAGTATAATAGTCATTGATACATATAATTTTTTTTTTCTTTTCGATTCTCATAGGTGGCCAGACTATTTATCCCTGCATTAACCTTAACTCGTTATGCTGCCACTTTCCACAAGATTACCGACTTGTGTTACTGTGGGATATTTTAGTTTGTAGTTTGTAATATTGGCCGCCTTGTAGACAGAGTTGACAGCAGAGAAGATGGTGGTGACATGTCTTTATGAAGTGTAACTCCAGTTATGGATTTACTAAATAAAAATGTAACACGTGGCGACGAGGATGGGATGTGCCGGAAAGAATAATCCGTTTATTCAGCGTTGTTAAAATAGGAGGTTTCAAAGTGGAAAATTTTGTTTGCAGCGAGGATTCGTGGGAATCGTACGCTGAGCGGCTGGAACAGTTTTTTATTGTCAATGGCGTCAGAGGACCAAGCGAAGCGGCGCGCAATTTTTATATCATCATTAGGCAAAGAAACATACGAAGTGTTATGGAATCTGTGCGAACCAAAGAAATCTCAGTATGTGAGTTACAGGGAACTTTTTAAGTTGTTGAGTGATCATTATTCTCCCAAGCCATCGTTCATAGCTGAACGGCACAATTTCCACAAGCGGGTGCAACAAGATAGTGAAACGGTTTCTGACTTTGCGGTTGGTTTATGGAAATTAACCAGGTATTGTAATTTTGGGATGTTTTTAGACTCAGCCTTGCGTGACCAATTTGTGGTCGAGGTAAGAGATAAACATATAACACATTGGTTATACTTGGAACCAGAAGACATCACATTTGGGGATGTCGTAGCACTTGCAGCTGCCTATGAAGCAGCCATGTATAATGCATCTTTAGGTGCGGCAGATCTGAAGGTTAGTTAGGTACCTTGTCAGCAGCCTCCAGTGACCGAGGCCATAAATGTAGTCAAGGTTAGGCCCAGGAAAGTAGATGAAAAAGGGTAAGGACCAGTGAAATACTTTTGCAGTGGTAGGGCTTACCATGTGGTGAAAGACTTTAAATTTAAGAATTATAGGTGCAACAATTGTAAACAGCTGGGTCATTTGCAGCGCATGTGTCCAAATCTAGCGATGTCAAAGAAGGGGGAGTCGAGAGCACACAACTTTGTGGTGCATGATGGTGCAGAGAACCATATTGGCCTCGTAGATCGGTGGGAAAGTGAGTTCACACCAGTATTTTGTATATCAACTGGAACAAAACCAAAGCTATGGGTAATACCTGTTTTAGTCGGGGAAATACAATTAGACATGGAAATGGACAGCGGTGCTGCTATATCCGCCATATCGGAACATACCTACAAACAATTGTTCGCAACCTATCCCTTGAGGCCTACCAATGACAGATTGAAGTTTTATACAAATGAGGTGATGATTCCGTGTGGTACATTTGACTTGTCCCAGGCAGAGAGGAGGAGCGGGAGCGGTCCCCGAACAGGGGTCGCTGCCCAAGCAGGGGAAGATCAGGCAGAGGTGAGGAGCGGGAGCGGTCCCCAAGTTGGGGTCGCTGCCCAAGAGCAGGGGGGGGGGGGGGGGGAGAGAGTGGGAGCGGTCCCCGAGTAGAGGTCGCTACCCAAGAGCAGGGAGAGGTAGGAAGGAGGAGCGGTCCTCCAGAGAGGTCGCTGCCTACCAGGGGAGGTAGGGGTAGGAGCGGTCCTCCAGAGAGGTCGCTGCCTAAATAATACTGCTCAAGTATTCTTGCCACTTTTATTTACCCAGAATTACTAAGAAGAGCTTTCTGCCTGGCTTAGCTTAGCCAGAGTAAATATACAAGGTATGTACATATTCATCAGGGAGGGCACATCTGTACCCTTCCTGTGCATACATATTCGAATTACAATACTCTTTACATTCACTTGTATAATTAACAGGTTTCTTGACACAACACTGGGTATTTACATAATTGGCCTGAATTAGGCTGGGCAGGTAGACAAAGTTACCTTAATTTACATTCCCCTTTGTCTGCCATCTAGGGGCGGGTGGCGAACTAACTTTCCTCCCCATAGATTGTGTAGGAGGGGTGGCGCACCTGGGGCTTGTGCTATCATACCAGCCGAGGCCAAAATGGTGGACATGACACATTGAGGGTGCCAGTGAAAGTAAAGGGACAGCCTGAGACTGCAGAATTAGATCTTTCTATAGTACCAAATGATGGTCCAGATTTGCTAGGGAGAGACTGGTATGATGCTTTACATTTACCACGACCGCACTTGTATCATATCGAGACATCAGACAAGCAAAAGTGGGAGTTGTTTAACAGCTTGGTACGGCGATATCCATTGGTCTTTCATGAGGGCCTAGGAACATTTACTGGTGGGCAGGTCTCCTTACGATTAAAGGGAAATGTCCCTCCTGCGTTTTTGCCTGCCAGGACCCTTGCGTTCACACTAAAAAGCAAGGTGGACACGGAGCTAGACAGACTGTTAGGGCTGCGCATTCTGCACCCCGTAACATTCAGTAAATGGGCTACACCATTTGTGCCAGTGGCAAAAAGTGATGGCAGTGTATGCATATGTGCTGATTTTAAAATAACTGTAAATCCTGGATTGGTAGCAGAGTATTACCCACTACCCAGGATGGAAGAGCTGTTTGCGAAGTTGAAGGGTGGTGAGGAATGTTCTACAGTGGATTTGTCTCTAGCATTCCAGCAGTTAAAGTTAGATGAGGCGTCTCAAGAATTGTGCACAATCAATACACACAGGGGTCTTTTCAGATACAGCAGACTACCATTTGGAATTGCGTCCTGTCCGGCCATTTTTCAGCATACAATGGAGCCGGTTCTTCAGAGCCTAGACGGAGTGGTTTTCTTTCAAGATTACGTTCTGGTTACTGGTCCGACAAGGGAGCAGCACTATAAAAATCTGGGTACAGTATTCCAGTGTCTAGACAAATATGGTCTCAAGGTAAATACGAAGAAGTGAAAAATCCTCCAGCCTTCAGTAACATTTTTGGGTCACACAATTGACAAAGAGGGGCTATACACTTGTGATGATAAGGTCAGTGAAGTTGTGGATGCACCAGTTCCGCAAGACTTCAAACAGCTGCGTGGATGTCTTGGGTTGGTAAATTATTATGCTCGGTTCCTGCCTAACCTCTCTACAATCCTCGCACCCTTGCATGGGCTTTTGAAGAAAGGATGTCGTTGAAGTTGGACCTCGCAGTACGACGTTGCCTTCCACCAGCTCAAGGCTTTGATTGTTTCATCTACTTTACTGGCCCACTATGACCCTGAGTTGCCTATCAAGATGGCGTGTGATGCTTCCCCATATGGCCTCGGGGCTGTGATCAGTCATGTGTATCTGGACGGCTCGGAGAAGCCAATTGCGTTTGCTTCTCGTACATTGTCAGAAGCCGAGAAGAACTATTCGCAGTTAGATCGGGAAGCCTTGGCAATCGCTTTTGGCATCAAGAAATTCTTCCAGTGTGTGTATGGGCGGAAGTTCTGCCAGGTTACCGATCACCAGCCCCTAACGCATATATTTGGGAACCATTGTGGCATTCCTCAATTTGCTGCAAATCGCCTACATCGCTGGGCCGTTTTGTTTGCAAGGATTTGACTACGAGGTACAATATCTTGAGAGGCTCAGCAAATTCCAATGCAGACACCCTTTCCAGGCTGCCGTTGCACCAGGTAGAGGTTTCAGAAGAGTTTTCGTATCTACACGTTGCAAAGACTGAGTTTTTACCAGTGACGGCACAAGCCATTAGGATCGCTACAGAGCGTGACCGGGTTTTGAGCAAAGTATTGTTGTGTGTTCGTGATTGCTGGCCTGTTGAGGTTGAAGAGGCTTAGAAACCTTTTTACACAAGAAGGCTGGAATTGACAATTGAGCAGGGAGTGCTGATGTGGGGCCACAGAGTGGTCGTGCCATCGTCTCTACAGAGTACAATTTTGCAGGAATTACATTCTGGTCATTTCGGTGTGTGTAAAATGAAAGCTCTAGCACGGTCTTATGTTTGGTGGCCGAAGTTAAATGATACATTGGAAAAGGTCACAACAACGTGTGAGTCGTGTTTCCGGGAGAAGTCTATGCCTGATAAGTCTATCTTTCTGCCATGGTTGTGGCCTGGCAAGCCATGGCATAGAGTGCACGTGGACATTGCTGGCCCCTTCCTGGGAAAGAACTTCTTGGTGTTAGTGGACAGCTACTCTAAGTGGCCTGAAGTGTGTGAACTCACAAGCACTAGCAGCACAGCCGTTATCAACCAATTGTGTGGGTGGTTTGCAACGCATGGCCTCCCGGAGCGGCTTGTATCAGATAATGGCCCCCAGTTTGCACTGGAAGAGTTTCAACATTTCTGCCGTCAAAATGCCATATGTCACACATTTTCCCCACCGTACCACCCAACAACAAATGGGTAAGCTGAGAACATGGTCAAGACATTCAAGCAGAAGATCAAAGCCATTCTCCACTCTGGTGTGCCAATGGAGGTGGCACTTCCTAGGTTCCTTCTGAGTTACTGGACGACACCACGTGCTGTCACTGGAGAGTGTCCCATCAGTATGATGTTTGGCAGGGTATTGCCCAATAGACTCTCCCTGGTTACACCTTCCGTAACAGCCAGTGTTACCACCCACCAACCACCTCTTGCTTCTTCACCTCGGCGCAGGTCGGACACTTTTGCGCCTGGCAGTGCAGTGGTTTTTCGAGTCTATGGGCGCGGAGAGAACAAGTGGGACAGAGGCATCATAGTCGACCGACTGGGTCCGCTCATTTACAGGGTAAACAGTATTGGAGGAGGTGTCTGCCATTGTCATCTTGATCAGATCAGATTATTTTCTCCACTTCAGAAATTTGTGTCATCCATTGACCAGCACAGCGTGGACAGTGACAGGGGCACGAGTTCTTTGGCTGCAGTAGCGACTCAGGGTGCAAGAACTCCCTCAAAGTCAGTCACTGGCAATGTCCGTGATACTGTCGGGAAAGTAAAGTGTGTTACACCAGGGATGGTTACTGGTGCGAATGGTGGTGCATTCTTCAAGCGGTTCAGTCCAGCTACAATGGTTAGTGAGAGTCACGAAATATGAAGGGGGAAGAGTGTGCTTGACAGTGACAGTGGTAAACCGGACCAACAGGTTTTAGAAAACCGCAGTACGTCGTATGCGGGCAGAGTGGAGGACGAGCAGTTCAAGGGATTTCCTGTATAGGTACCTTCACTCAGCAACAGCACTTAAGGGTCGTAGGTACCCGATGAAAGACAGAATACCAAAAAAGGTTACGGGTGTATAGTGTGTTGTTTGGAGTGTGGGACATTTGTTGACAACAATGTATTCGTTTGTTATACACTTTATAATGTAGGCGTGAGTGACTGGTTTGTCGTCTCTAGTGTATTTGTACTTTCTTTTTAGTATTGGTTTATATACTTATTCTTCTTCCTAATGGTTATGTGGGGGGAGGATTGTGGGATCTTTTAGTTTGTAATATTGGCTGCCTTGGAGACAGAGTGGACAGCAGAAAAGATGATAGCGACATATCTTTATGAAGTGTAACTCCAGTTATGGATTTGCTAAATAAAAATGTAACAGTTACCAACCAATTCGAGGAGTGCTTATAATTTTTTAACTATCCATGGAGGTGAAATTTTTAAATGCAATTATAGTTTTTCTTCATATACATGCCATTGTTAGCCAGATATTAACTACTGTTGTTTCACTAGAATATTAGGTGTACCATTTTGAAATTAATGTTAGTATTCTGTACTAGATGTAAGTACCCACCAATATGTGTAGTGCTAGGCAGGTGTCTGACTCTCACACCACTAGGAAAAGGCATGCTTCAGAGCTGAAAATATGTGCTGCCAATTACTGGCTCCCTCCAAAATTGCCTGCTCGACACATGCATCCGGTTGTGTCTTCTAACAGCCACCAGAGCCTAACGTTCGGCGACTTTGTCTCACTTGTATAGTGCTGCTCTAAGGACTGAGCTGACACCGGCATAATCCATTGTCATGTCCTGCATTTGGCCTCGGCCCCCTTGTGCGAGTGCTACATGCTCATCCCTGAAACAAACATGGTTGCAGCGTCACTGTAGGGTATTTTTTACCTAATCTCTATGCCTAAGCTAGTTATCCTGTAAGATGGTGATGCACCCAGCGCCAATAAATGGCGCCTGCTGCAGAATGTAAATAAGTGGGATTCATTGTGTCATTACTCAGGGGAGCAGCGGGTTTCCGCTCGTGTTGGGAGCATCGCATCCCGAGTCAGAAATTAGCATATGATCAGGACAGTCAGTGACATCTTATAGAACATGCTGCAAAGGCTAAATCTGTAAATATTGACTGTAATGATAATATAACCGACTTGTATATAAGCTTGGCTTGTACTGTACTAGTGAGATCTCAGCTCCCTGGCATCTGGGTGGAAAACGACTAAGTCGCCCCCAAAAAACCAGTGCCATTAATCCATCCAAGCAGACACAACTGTCCAAACGCCCAAACCCTGCATGGTAGACTCTTTATACTCTGACCAACTCTTCTTCCTGAACCATCCTCTTTTTCCCGTAGTCAACCAGCTCGTCATTAATGCATGCAATTGCATCCCGCATGACAGTGCCCAGGGTTGTCCCTCTGTCTATGGAGTTTTAACCTGGGCTCAACTTATCTAGTTCTAGTCTAGAGTTAAGAAGGGGAGTTAGTCATGGTGCCAATTGCAGCCATGGCTGGCCAATCCCCGAACAAGCACACAATGCATGCTCCCTTGTCTGCATGGCTTAAACCCAGCATGAATGGGCATAAAGGCTTCGGCCTGGGACGCACCTAGAGTCTTCCCTAACCCAGACCCCTCCCAAACAAAATACACTTAGTTTTAGTTAAGTTTGTAAAAAAAAAAATTACCAGTGAGAGATCCTTACCCCAGAGAAATCTGGGGTTTTAAAGCAGGAATTTGGAATTTGGTTTATTGCTTTCTGCTCTCCTCTCCCCTCATCTCTCACTCTCTCTCTCCCCTTCCTTCCTCCCTCCCTCCCGAGCGGCCTTCGGGATTACGCTCTGGGATCCTTTGCTAGAGCGGCCCTCTTCCCCTGGAGCGGCCTCTTGAGGATTTCACTCTAGGGCCCTCCCCCTGGAGCGGCCTTTCGAGGATTAGGCTCTAGGACTTTTCCCTCCCTCCTCCTCCTTGTTGCCCAGTAAGAGGGAAAGCTGCAGCCCTGATTTGCCTGGCAGACTGCCCGTCTTCAGGAGCTGTTCGACAGTGACAACTGAGGACATCACATCCCAGGAGGGTGTTCACCCCACTTCAAGCCACTCCAGCACTGAACACTGTTGCCGAGACACATCACCATGTACAGCATTGTTAACTATCAATGACACACATATATACCCAGTGGCATGCATGTGATATGGAGAGTTGACTCGAGGACATAATACAATGTTTTAACTTAAATTTTCCACAAAAACATAAGGAAATATATTTTTAGTTTGTTGGAGCTTAGTCCACTTGTGGACGTCTGGGACTAGTCCCTAATGTTATTACGGTGTTGCCGGCTACTCAGGGGTTCGGTAGAGGGGGTTCGTGCCATGTGGCCGAGGGATCTAGTCTCACCAAAAATAACAAGCCCAAATGAAGTTTCCGGGTCCTTTATACACATCAATGTAAACACTTTACATGGGGCCAGGGGCGCAACAACAGGGGGGGCAAGGGTATTTTGCTCCCCCTCTGAAACCTTGAAGTGGGGGAAAACGGAGGCAAAAAAAAGTGTTGTGTAATCAATTTTTAGATAATAAAACTGCTTAAATAGCACCATTTTCCACTTTGAAATACAAATTTTCCCAGGGGAGGACCCCCGGACCCCCCCTTCAATAGAGGGGATCGATAATTCTTTATAAAAAGGTATACTGCCTCCCCTTTGGAAATTTAGTTGTTGCGCCCCTGCATGGGGCTACCGCGGATCCGCCTGTGGCAATCTCGATAGGGCGTAGACCAATTCCGCGTGCTTCTGCTATGTTAAATACAGGACGTCCCGCTCGTGCCGATATAAACCCTTGCTTATTAGAGGTGATGCTAGACATGGCTGATGTGGCACAAGGAAAGAATGATGGGAAAATGCCACAAGGTCCGTATGTCCCTATTCTGGTAAATACTCTACTGACATAGTCACTAGAATTAAAACAAAAAAAGACTTATTTACAATGACTCCCGTCCAAACCGGTGACTGACAAACTATACTAACAATGCCTGGAAAATGTGTATGAAAACTATGCTGGCGACGGCTAGCTATCAACTCATTAGTTTGCCGTCGTCCGGGGTCTCGGGCTCGAGTCCCGGTGTGGCTCCTAGTGGGAAAAGGCGGTTCTTGATCTGTGTTGTCCGGGTGGGCGCCAGACTAGCTCGTTTCTAGTCGTGAATTTGGGGTCGTGGATGTATGTGCCCCTGCGTGGCCCACTAGGGCCGGCGGCGGTGTTGCGTGAGATGATTTTAAATAAGAGACGTGGAGTTGAGGTGGTGGTGTCGTACCTTTTATTCAGAGGAGCGAGTCGTACACAATACAACACTCTACAGAGGTCCCCGGGGGGTTTTTACTTGTTATTCCGTGGCGCCTTATTGTTTGTGTTCCGCGTTACGTGGCCTCGGATGCTGTTATGTCTCAGACGTCTCACTGGGTACGTAGGTAACGTAATTTCGTAACACAAAGGCGGGACACAAAATACACTGAATTAAGGGGGCGCGTACAGGTTACGTGGCACTCGTTACTCGGGTAACGTAAGTTAGCAATACAAAATACGGGATACAAAAATACACTGAATTAAGGGGGTGCGCACAAGTTACGTGGCACTCGTTATTCGGGTAACGTACGTTAGCAATACAAAACACGGGATACAAAAATACACTGGATTAAGGGGGCGCGCACAAGTTACGTGGCACTCGTTACTCGGGTAACGTAAGTTAGCAGTACAAAATACGGGATACAAAAATACACTGAATTAAGGGGCGGGCGATTGGAGACGGCCAATCCCGTATGCAAATGTCTCGGCGCGGGTGTTGTGCCCACTGTGGTGAAACACGCACCGCAATTAAGTTTGTCCAAGTTCCCTTGCGGGTTTGTGGTCAGCGCCGTGCGCGTGACCTTAAACAAAGTTCTGTACGTTGCGGGAGACGGCCCGTGCCGTATGCTGAAGAGCAGCCCCACTGACCAAGTGTGGTGCGGGGTGTCCTTAAGTTGATGCGGCCGGATTAGGTCCTGGACCGTAAAAAGGGACCGGGTACTCACGGAGAGGTTAAGTAATAAAAGGGGTTTGGTTAATTAGTGACTATATTTACCGGACGTTACTTTCAATGTAGACAAAGGATGTTGCCTCTCCGTGGGACGTAGGTCCGCCCCGGTCCATGAGCTGCGCTGAACTGCCGAACTGGCATGGCGTCTGAGGGAGGCTCGGCCTCTCTCGCGCCAGGCGTGACCTCATTACGCTAGACTCCAAACGGGTGTGTCTGGAAGAGATTTTATTGTCGCTAAAATCCTAATTTAATGTTTTAGGAGGAATGGGTACGGTTCTTCTCTTGTCTACTCAGGTTTCCGCGGCTTTGTCTTTGATTGCTGTTCGGGTCGCCTGACTCGGGTGGGCCATGGCCAGGGGTGTGTTCCGTTAGCGGGAGCGTATACTGGCGGGTGCAGGTCGGGCTCTGGGGTGGTCGTCGGCCAGACGACGTCAAGTTCACGACTCACAGGACTCGCATTAAAACTTGAACGAGGAATGTCTGTTTCTCAAACGCGACTGAAACTATGCCTAACTCCTGCAAGGCACAGCTCACGACTACCATTGACGTCACACACGGTCAAGTCCCATCTCAGCTCAGCTCTCTCACCACCAGCGCGAATCGACGCCTCTCCCGCGACCGCTGCCATCGTGCCAGGATGACGACTGACTCTCCCACTCCGTCCGGCGCGCCCGCGTCTTCCCCCTCATCCGCGAGCCCGCGGAACACGCGGATTGGCCACAGGCGGAAAACCACGGCCTAGGCGCCCGGTGAACAATAGGATTATAAAAATTATATACAAATTCAAACGAAAATTATTTACAATAAAAAAATTTACACAATAAAATAAAAGTCGAATCCCTAAAAGAAAACACACACGCCGCAGCGCACCACACTCTCGTTGCACCATAATGCAAGAAAAGGTGCTGACGAGGCATAACGGCCTGAAGGAGCCGGGGAGACACTTGGGTCGACGTCACACTTCAGATTATATCAGTATAATTATGAGGTTGGACATGACTCAGGACTCTGAAAATGGCCTGTTGATTTATTAATAATTTGTATAGCCTGCACGCACATGTTACGAATAGAAAAGTTTTTAGTACATCATTGTACAGCTTATCTGCTAATAGAACTGTAAAATTTGCTGTCATTGCGGATGGAATTTGGCATTTTGTTGCGGTTATAACTGTCGTGTTACTGTGCATGTCGTGGTTTCAATGCTTTAAGTTTTTGATATGTTATTTTCTAGGGCATACATCAAAATGTTGTAGCATAAACATGTTCGTAGTGTTATTAATAAACAAATCAACGTGGCTTTTGTTCATTTATAGTTCTTTTGGAAAATCATAAGAAATAGTGACTTTATTCGCAAAAGATTAAAATGGTCTACACAAAATAGCCCTTTCATGGTTATCTCACCCGGGTGGGGGGGGGGGGGGGGGAAATCGTCTGCTTTGTTTTGGTGTATTTGGGTTGCTAGGATAGTGTTGCAATGTCAAAAGTTTTCGATTGATTATAATTTAAGGTGCGTATTATTACAGGCGTATGCTAAGTAGTCACATTTAATTATCCTGCTTTTTGCTTTTAGTTATGTTTCGGTACTGTAGTAATGTTATTGATTCATATGTTTGTGTCTTTCCACAATTAGCTGATGTGCAAACGGGTACGTGTAAGTCGACAAATGTTATTGTTTATATTTTCATTCATCATGTGAGTAATCGTATAATAATTGTCAAGGGAATGCACTCAATTTAAAAAGGGCCAATAAAAATTTAATAATTAATTCGGTAAATATTTACCTAGTGTACGGATTATCGTCAAAATTTTTTTTAAAAATCTGAAATAACTTTCATTATATGATTTTTTACGTCCTATTTTCATTACAGCCTGCGGAGATAAGAAATTCCAATTACTTTTGGAGATATCGAATTTTTTAATTTTCATATTTGGGCGATATTTTTTAATAAAAAATTTAAAATTCCGAAAATACTTTTATTCTGTGCTCTTTAACTTCCTCTTTTCATTAAACACGGCGGAGATAAGAAATTCCAAATACTTTAGGAGCTATCGAATTTTTTAATTTTCATCCTGTGTACTCATGCGGCGTTGACCTGTTGCTTGTTTACAAGTATGTATTTTTTTTTCCGCAACGTAGGTGAACGACTACATCATGTAAAAAGAAAATTACGCGAGTTCCTACTGTTCATCCTTTGTCCCGGTTTGTTAAGTCCGGTCAGCTACATTATAAATACTTTAAAACTAAACAACCATTACAATCAATTTTATTATTTTTAATGTCCGTTCAGTTTCAAAGTATTTATAATGTAGCTGACCTGACCTAATCTACCTTTGTCCCATTTTGTTAGGTCAGGTCAGTTACATTATAAATACTTAAAACTATACAAGTAAAATTAATTGATATTATTTTTAATTTCCGTTTATTTTGAAGTATTTATAATGTAACTAACCTTACCTAATGGAAAATTTATGTTATTTAGGCATTCACGCACACACAGCAAAATATAAAATTGCGGCAGTGGAATGATTACATAGGTCTTGTATTGCAAAATAAGAACGGCGATATCTCCTAAAGTAATTGGAATTTCTTATCTCCACAGGCTGTAATGAAAAGAGGACGTAAAAGAGCATATAATGAAAGTTACTTCAGATTTTTAAAAAAAAATTTTGACGCTAATCCGTACACTACATATTTACCATTAATTTGTATTGTAAAAAGGGAATTGCGATATTGCAAGGAGTTTACCAGTAGCAGCCATCATATTGCCACCCGGGGTATTTAGTGTGTGTGAAGCCAGAAACCGAAGTTCCTATAACTCACTTTTTGCACTTTATATTAATCTAGCACGGTGTCGCTTCTAAGCATTGTGAACTGCCGTGCAGTCTTCTCGTCGTCCATAGGACAACTGTGAAATTTGAGCGGTGACCGTTACATTATATGGCATAGAAATGAAGGTAAAGGTGTAATGCAAGACCCTTAAGTGCTTTCAAAAATCTGTACCGGTTGTTTTAATGCCTAAAAATTATTCTGAAAACACGCCTTGTAGCCATTTTGACTCTTCTAAAAATACAGTTTAAAAACTTAATCCGAAATCAAAAGTACTTTTGGGCCCACAGCAAATTCTTAAATGCTTTTCGTAAACAGACCCTACTTGGATCTCTTGAGTAATTTTGAAATTACATTTTTCCTGAAGCTCTGCACACTTTATGTATGCCTGGGCAGTTGGCACCCTTAAGATGCACCCGACACTTTTGTGGGAGGCATGTATTTTGGTAAATATATAGTTTAGCGGTATTTGCGAAAAAAAAATGTTAAACATCCGAAAATACTTTTATTATATGCTCTTTCACTTCCTCTTTTCATCAAACCCGGCGGAGATAACAAATTCCAAATACTGTAGGAGATATTGCCGTTATTATTTAGCAATACAAGACCTGTGTTATCATTCGACCGCTGCAATTATTTTTAATTTGCCGTGTGTTCTTGAATGCCTAATTAATTAAAATGGTTGATTAGGTCAGGTCAGTTACATTATAAATACTTATAAACTAAGCGGACATTAAAAATAATGTGAATTAATTTTAATGATTATTTACTTTTAAAGAATTTATAATGTAACTGACCTGATTAAACAAACCGGGACAAAGGATAAACAGTAGGAATTAACACAATTTTTTTTACATATTACTTGCGCAACAGTATCCAAATAACAAATAAAACATTAAAATTTGAAACGTTAAAAACTCACCTAAGTTAGAGGCGGGTACAATTCTTTTCCATTAGTAGAAAGTGATGTAGTCGTTCACCTACGTCGCGGAAAAAAAATCATACTCGTAAACAAGAATCAATTTTAAATGCCGCATGAATGCACAGGTATTGTGATTAAAATTAAAAAATTTGATATCTCCTAAAGTATTTGGAATTTCTTATCTCCGCCGGGTTTAATGAAAAGAGGAAGTTAAAGAGCATAGAATAAAAGTATTTTCGGAATTTTTAAATTTTTTTTAACAAATATCGCCCAACTATGAAAATTAAAAAATTTGATATATCCTAAAGTATTTGGAATTTCTTATCTCCGCCGGGTTTAATAAAAAGAGGAAGTGAAAGTTCATCATGATGCCCACCATATAAAATTTTTACTACAGTGCTCAAAAAACAATAAAACTGTGATAGTTCCTAAAATTACTGTACCATTTGCTTCACTTGTCATGCAAACAGGTCAATGAATGGCTACTGGTTTGTTGTGTATGCCTCACAAAGGATACGAATGCAAGTAGATGATTGGTCAAAAAGTATATTGTAACAGCGTGCGGCAAAGGTTTATTTTTGGTTACGTTTGTTGTTTTGCAACAATTGTTTAAAAGTGTAATGATAAATATAGTTTAAGAGTGTAAAGATCAACTTTATCACATTATTTTATTGCTTAAATGATGAATGTGATATGCGGGAAGCATCTATAAATGCAAACATTTTGAATGGAAATAATTAACATAGGAATATACAAAAGTGATCAAGGGAATAATTATTTAAACATTATAAACGAGAAAACGTATTTTGCGAGAACGTCTTAAGCAAATTTTACTGTATTTCCAAGCCTGGGTGGATGTTACTTCCTCCCCTACCCTCGCCAGCTGTGCTTGATTGGGGGTTGCAGAGGAGAAGCCTATTGTAACATGACGTGCAGCACTTTCTTCGTGCTAGCTGTCATGAGCGGCAGAGTTGAGTGCCAAGTGAACTTGCAGGTGGAGCATATCTGAGTAAATTGTTTAACTGAGATAAATATTTGATTAAATAACATTCATTTTTCCATGTTATGCCTCCCACGCAGTCTAAAGTTAAAAAGGAAAAAAAAAACTGATTCGCAAACGTGAGAAGTTATTTATAATTAGTTGAAAGGTATAGAAACCGAGGCTATCAATAAGGAACCAACTATTCTTTTTGAAAAGTCACAGCAACATGGTTTTCCCACACAACAGTTTAAACTATCAAGAAAGAAACAAAAAGCAGCTTCAGACAAAAGTGTATCATTTTCAACTCCAGACAATAAAAGGCTGAAGACTGTAAAAGCAAAGCTGTATTATCTGGACTGTGTTTAACTTCTATTTTACTGGTAAATGTGTTCCATGAGTGGAAAAACCTGGTTGTAAACTTAAAAAGGATAAAAATTTTGAAGGCAACAATCCAACATTAAGCAGAATTTTGAAAAAAGGTAAAAAAAAAACTTGAATTTAAATGGCAAAAGCAGACATTCGCCAGAAATGGATTGAGTACCTGGAATCTATCTAGCAATATGTACTGAATGGTCCAGTTGTACCAATATCAAAAGAACAACGTTTGGTAATTATACATGCCGAGTGTGAAAACGGTTTCATTCCGAATGCCTTGTCGATATCGAAAGCTCAGTAGTCAACAGGAGACTATCATCACAATATGAATAAGGAAAACTTTAAAAATAGATAATGGACAAGCCAATGCCATATCTCTCCCATATCTTTTCTTGTAATTGATGATGCGGCATACCACAACGTCAAACAAAATAAGGTTCCAAGATCAAATTTTACAAAGCTGAAATACAGCAGTGGCTACAGAAGGAGAACATTATATTTACAACTGACATGTTGAAACCACAGCTTCATGAACTTGTGAAGCAGAACAAGCCTCTGCCAGTTAAGTATTCTGGGGGCCAGCATGGCAGCATAGCATTTGGCTTTCCTCTTATCATCCTGAACTGAACACCAGAGAGAGCATCTAGGCCAAAATGAAAGGGCAGGTTGCATCCGGAAATGTTTACGTGTAATCTAAATGATGTGAAATGTCTCTGCGAAGATATTTTCAGTTCCTGGGAGAAGATTAAAAGCCACTGTGTGAGCGTGTAAAGAAACTTGAGGATGATGTTCATTTTGACTTTGAGATAGACAAAGATTTATATTTATATTTAGATCTAGGCAACATTGACAGGGATAGCAGTGATGACAGTGCACTCTCGTCAGCAAAGGAAATGGATGGAATCACAGAGCTAGCCGAGGATGAGTAAAAAAAATTTAAGTCATTTATTTCAATGTTTTCAGTTATTCTGTAGAGTCTGATACAAATGCGGTTTTCCCTAGGTACATTCCGGCAAGAAAGGTCATGACCCTCTCTTGTGACGTTCAAGCTCGTAGTTATTTGGCGTTTAGTATAATACAGATCCTTTTATAGTCACTTTTAAAATATAGGTTTTGGAGATTAATCTTTAGTTTCTTCTATAGAATATTTTTCCTTTTAGATAATTCAAGGAAGTCTTCAGATATACAAGTTGCTCTAGCTGTAGGTCCCTTTTTGCAAATCTTAGTCTCTTGAGTACAACTTTCAATAATTTCATGAAATATGTCATATTATTTCCTCTTACTGAATATGGGTTTTTGTTGAAATTAATTAGGTAAAGTTAATTGATCTAGATAGAGTGACAGAATCAACTTGCCCATGTAGGTATAACATTCAGCTTGCATATGGATATTGTACATAGCCCACTCTGTTTGCTTACGTACACAATACTAGAGGGCATTGTGATCACTTGAGTCTACTGGGAAGTTAAAAATGGTAATACTATTTTATACTTGCTCAATTAGTGAGCAAAGGTGATTTTTATTCTTGTTTTCAAGTTTTGTTACCATGTTGGATAATTTTTAAAGTGTTTTTTTTTATTGAAAATAATTGAGCAATGTAAACTAAATTCATTTTGTCCACATATAGAATTAATAGTACTATGCTATTTGAAATATTCAAGTGGTTTTTTATTGTTAAAATTTATGTAATATATATTTTTTTTATATTAAGGTATTGTGCTGTTGTTACGCCCCTCGTGCCTCAAAGTTAGATTTATTTTAAATTAATTAAAAAAAGAGCCTTGGAAACTGCTGGGCAAGAAAAATGAGACAATTAAGTTATTGACCAGAGGTGGCACGAGGTGGAGAACAAGATAATTTGGAACTCCCTGACACAAGGAACTGGGGAGTTGGTGGATCTTTTAAGGGAACAAGGTATATCATAAATAAATTAACACTACACAAGTAGCTTGGTCTGTAGGTTCCCTGTTTTATTATTGAGGAATTTTGTGTTCGTATTATTCAAACCTGACAATAAAAATCTTAGTAAATAACAAAGTTAAAGGGGGCGCCCCAGGAGTAATTAAAACAGTACATGTTACACCTTAGCAAAAATTATTACATAATTAAAATTTAAAAATTGCACCAAATTTGAATGTCCCAACAATTACATCGCTGATTAGTTTTATTGATTCTACATATTCTTGAGGAAAGCACTGTTCGCTGGTAGGCTATTCATTCGATTAATGTAGTTCGTAGCTAGAAAGTGGGGGAGGGGGGGATGTTGATTTCACATTACCACCCGGGTCTTCAAAAAATAACGTCGGGTCGCGGAAACCTCTCTCCTAACGTGACCCGCAGTGGAGGTGCAGGACCACGAGCTGGGAGCGATTTCTCTCTCCAGCACTTCGACCCTGTCTGAAACCCAAATCAAATTCAAAACGAATTAGACTTGCTTCCAGACAGTCCTATACCGTCGGCGCAAAAGGCTAACAAACGGGAATGGGGGGGGAAAAGAAAAAAAATGACTCACCAACCAGGGTGTAGAGTTCGGAGCTCACTAGGTGTCTCGCGCCGACATCAGGATGCCGCGGACCGAGAAATCAGGATGCGCGGATGAAACCGGAATTTTTAGAATTAAATAAGAAGAAATAAAAATTTAACTACGCATCACTTTTCTAAAAACTACCTCTGCCTGGCTACTGTACAAACGGGATCACATCCCTTAAGCAAACTGACTACATTCTCGTGCACGCGAAAATCACCGTTCCCGCAAAAAGCCTCTTAGCGCAGAGGACGTAGATGAGACGAGGTCAGTAGCCAAGGTCAGAGGGCTGAGTGCCCCGCAATCGGCCAAAACCCCTAATTAAATCGGGCGTAAGGCCCCGGGTCAAAGGAGGGGGTAGGTTCGGTTCTAAGCCGAAAATTTCCGAAGGAGTCCGAGGCGGTCGTGGCAACAACACGACATGCGCGCTCTCTACCGGACCGAAACGAAAACAAAGAACAATCGACTTCTCCGGGCTGCGAGAGGGAAGCATAGTGCCTTATCTCTTTGAAGGGTGCGGGTCACCTCAACTAACCACCAATATGATACTGTTTTATGGGTGGTGGTTACTGTAGCTAACCACAAAAATAAAGTCGTTATGTGGGCGGTGGTTACTTCCTCTAACCACATTATTTTCGTGTGCTCCCTTTTACGGGTCGCGGCGATTCTCTCTAACCACACGTTGTAGTTGTCCTGCGACCCAACAGATGGCAGGAACAGTACCGCGCCACATTTATATGTCCTGTTTATTACTCGAGCCACCACTTTACTCAGACTCGCCATTGTTTCTTGCGTTGCTACGTATTATAGTGCTTTTTACTAGGAATTTTACTATTATATGTGTGGTAAGTGTTTGCTTTTATATTTAATGTGTTTATATAAATGTTTTAATAGTATTTGGGCACTTACAAATGTTCGTTTCTATTCCAGACAGCGTATTTGCATGTGGTTAGTGCTGCTAACCACTGCCCTCCCAGAACTTCAGCATAAATAACAGATCTAATATGCCTCGGCAAAAAGGTTTATCGGAGGATGAAATTTACCGTTTACTGTTTGAAGAAATACCTTCAGAAGAAGATAGTGTCATAGACTCCGATGACAGTTCATCTGATCCTACTTACATAAATAAGAATTTGAACAAAGAAAAAGTTTTCAACACAGTGTCAAGCAGCAGTGAATCTGAACAAAGTGACAGTGATGTGCCAAATGTTTCTAAAGTACTCTCTCGTACAGCTTCATCCAGCTTCGCAGTTACATGGACCCAAGATACTCGTGTTCTTCCAGTGCCTCCCTTCACAAAAGAAAGTGGTGTAGCAGCAAGAATAAAGAACAAAGCAAATATCAAGCCATTGGACCTCTTTTGTGAGTATTTTGATGAAACGCTTATCAACCATATTGTATTTCAGACAAACCTTTATGCTACCCAAACAGGAAAACAATTTGTCCCTACTGATGCATGTGAAATCAGGACATTTATTGGGATAAATTTATACATGGGCATAACCAAAAAACCAAGCTATAGAGACTATTGGAGTTCTGAACCTGACCTCGGTGAGAATTACATTTCTAAACTAATGACTGTGAAAAGATTTAGCTTCCTTTTGAGCCATCTGCATCTAAATGACAACACCGTAGCTCCAGACAGAAATAGTGTAAGCTATGACAAATTATACAAGCTTCGGCCTTTGCTGGATCATCTTTCGAAAAAATTTTTTGAATGTTACCAACCTCACCAGAAACTGGCAGTTGATGAGTCGATGGTAAAGTTCAAGGGGCGGTCGTCCCTCAAGCAGTATATGCGAGATAAGCCTATAAAACGGGGCTATAAGTCATGGATGTTGTGCGATGAGTCATCCTACAATTTGAAGTTTGACATTTACACAGGAAAGACATTAGGGGCAACAGAAGTAGGGTTAGGTGCAAAAGTTGTTCAAAATTTGTTAAGTGGTCTCGAAGGTTGTCATCACATTGTTTTCATGGACAATTATTTTTCTTCTTATGATCTGTTCAGCAACCTGAAGTCAAAAAGTGAAATATATGCGTGTGGAACAATAAACCCTAGAAGAAAACACCTACCTGCACTGAAGGATGAGAAACAACTTGAAAGGGGTGAATTTGATTGTCGTGTTAGTGAAGATGGAGTGGCTGTGTACAGATGGAAGGACAACAAGGCAGTGAACTTGATTTCAACATGCCATGATCCACTGGATGTTTCTTCTGTCAACCGCAAAATGAAAGATGGAACTGTAACAACCATCAAGTGCCCTCAGGTTTTGAAAGACTACAACTCACACATGAATTTTGTCGATAACTTTGATAGACTCAAATCAGATTATGCGATCAACAGGAAAAGTAAGAAGTGGTGGATGAGGTTGTTTTTTCATTTCATCGACTGTTGTGTTACGAACGCATTTATAATGCACAAGGAACTTCCTGTAGAACAATTTACAAACAAAGATTTTCGTCGGGAGGTTTACAAAGGGTTGCTAGCTCCAAGAATAGTTGCTGTGATAGCATCCACTCCATCTGGAAGCAAAGGAATGTCTCCAGTCGCAATCAAGACACATAAACCATTTGTAGACAAGAGTATTCGCCATGAAAGCAGCGGGCACCAACCGGTTCATTCAACATCAAGGAGATGTGCAGTCTGCAGTTCTAGGAAGAAACCAGTTCGTACTGTGTGGATGTGCACTGTATGTAAAGTGCCCCTATGCCTTAGAGCAGGAAAGGAATGTTTTAGAAGTTATCACAGTAAATAGCTTAACTGTTATGGAAGGATAAAGTTACTTGGAAAAGTGTTGGTTATAAACAAAACATTACTGTACTGTTTGTTACATTTGATTGCCTAGTGGGGCTGTGGTTAGTTGTCTAACCACTTTTCATGATCATAGATTATGATTGTTTACAAGTTATTTTAAGAATGTTTCACAGTAGTATACATAAAAAGTAATAAATATTTAAATATAAGTCAGTTGAAATTAATTCGTGAATTTTTTTTTCTCTGCCCCTGTCAGGTATTTTTTTGCTCGCCATTTCCGCCCTTCACAGGTATTTTTTCGATCAAAATTTCTGCCCTTCAAAGAGTTATGGCACCGCGACGCTGCCTTCTAGCGGCGTAAGGGTGAACTACTTGAGGTGGTGAGCAGACTTGCCACCAGGTGTCATGAGGGTAAGCTCTGCACGCTGGCGACCAGGCCCGCGGTTACTTTTTTTTGCCGCTAGATGTCAGGGATGTGTCTGTCGGACCCGGGAGAAGGTTTTTGCATCAGGTCATCGTCCCGTCCGGTCACTGCTCTTAGCTTAATTTCTCAGAACTAAAGTGAGGAGGAGAGAGAGGAAGGGGGGGCAGAAATAGCCACTAAGGTGGGAACGCAGCTCCACTGGAGACTGCTTCGTGACGAGACATGCTTTTCTCAGCAGGCCTCTACAAGGTAGCAGCTTGCAGCCCAGGAGCTGCTCAAAGCAGTTTTGGTCATGCAGGGAATTAAAATTACAAACTCGGGGCGTGACTGCAGGCGAGAGAAATTTCAACCGGGCTGACCATGTCCACATTAGACAGCAAAATATCAGATTGGCCCCCTGGGAAGGGGCTTCGGTCCACTGGCACAAAGTTTAAATCCGTGGCGTACACCGGCCTAACAAAAAGTAAATCACCCCCATTAACAACCAGATAAATTTAAAAAAAAATAGAAACCCCAAAAAATTTTAAAATTATAGATTAAATTAAAAAAAGTGACGAAAAGCCTAATTTCCGGCACATACTCCCCCGCTTGAATGCGGAGCATATAGGGAAAATAAAACAAACACTTACACTGCTCATTAAAACTAGTACCAGGTTCGCCTGTATCCTACTACTTATATTCTAACACCTTTGAGACGCGTCCGCCTCTCAGGCATAACATATCGATAACCCTTAAACAATATTATTAACTAAGAGCTTATTAACTAAGTGGCCACTTAAAACTAATACAACGTAAAGCTAGCATTCTTATTTCTAGTACCATGGATTTTTAAGATTTAAGACCTCGAGGATTTCTGGCACGCCTAATATTAGAGAGTCCCCTATGTTAGGGTAAAGAAATTAAACACATCTAATTTAAGTCAGCATGTGTTTTCTTTAGATGGGAGATGTGCGCTCTGGTCACGAATTCTCCTGAACTGGGGTCAGCTAGGCTAACCGTAACTGGCGTTAAAAATCGCTGTATTTGAAAAGGACCTCTCCAGCGGTACGCCAGCTTGGCGGAAAACTTATCCACTGCCTTGCTGAGTGGGTGTGCCTTACAAAGCACAAAATCGCCTACCCTGTAAGGGTTAGGAGATCTGTTTTCGTTGTATTTCTTTTTTCTGCTCTCATGAGCCAGATTGAGATTTTTACGAGCTCTTCTCCAAATCTCCGTGATGTCTCTCGGATCATCGGGCAATAGGTCATTCAAAGACCAAAGATTTGAAAGAGGGGTATTTGGTCGGTAAGTGAACATGAGTTCGAAAGGAGTACTTTTGTGTCCTTCATGATGTGCATAATTAAAGGCCATTTGCAGCCACACCAAATTCGAATCCCATTTATCCTGCTCCTGCGCATGGTAAGCTATTAAAGCAGACCGGAGATTGCGGTTGAATCTCTCAGCATGCGAGGGCTGTGGATAATAAGGCGAGGTTGTGACGTGCAGAATGCCATGTGAGAAGCACATGTTCTTAAAAATCCTAGCCGTGAACTGGGTTGCATTATCTGACACTACTATAGACGGGACTCCCGACGTCTTGAAGATCTGATTACGTAGCGCAGATACAGTGTTTTCTGCGGTGGCTTTTCGCATGGGGATGAGCCAGACAAATTTTGTGAAGGCGTCGATACACACCAGCAGCATAGTGTTTCCTGTCTTTGAGCGCGGGAAAGGCCCGACAAAGTCGATAAACATCTTTTGCATGGGGCGCTCGGCCACATCTGAAGTTAAATAACCGAAACGAGTGTTCTGCGCTGGCTTACTCAGCGCACAGATTTTGCATAGTTTCACCTGCTCGGTGATGTCCTTGTGCATGCCGTCCCACACGAAATGGCGTCGGATAGCCTGAATGGTCTTATATATACCGAGGTGTGCGCCCACCGGCGAGGTGTGATAATAATGGAAAATCATATTACGCAGATTTTGTGGGAGCACGATTTTGTATGTTTTTGATTGGGGGGTGCATTTTTGCAACAGCCCCTTAGATATCCTAAAGTATTTTGGCGCTGTTCCTGAACTAAAAAGTTTAATAATACTGGAAATGTGTGGGTCAGCTTCCTGCTGGCTCTGTAAATCCTGAAATGCCAACGGAAACTCTGTCAATAGGGCTTGACATAAGAGTGGTGTTCCTTCGGGCGGAGTCTGAGTTGGGTTTTCGAACATGCGAGACAGTGTGTCCGCTACTATATTCTGTGTGCCACGAATGTGTTGGATTTTGAACTTCAAAGAGGAAATTTTTGCAATCCATCGCCCGAGTTTCCCTAATTGTTTCGGGTGTGCCAAAAGCCAGGCTAATGCCTGATTATCTGTCTCTAACAGGAATTCCCTGTGTTCTATAAATTGGCGGAATTTGTCGATGCCAAATACCACGGCGAGGCATTCTAATTCGTAGATCGAGGAGGCTTTCCTCTCGGCGTGGGTAAGTGTCCGCGATGCAAACGCAATGGGCTGTCTACAGCCTTCGACTTCCTGTGACAGTACTGTGCCTATAGCCACACTGGACGCATCAGTCTGTAAAATGAAAGGTTTGGTGAAGTCTGCCATGCGGAGTACAGGCGGGGAAGAAATCGCCTGTTTCAGGAAATTAAAAGCTTTTTCTTGTTCCGGACCCCATGTGAAAGGTGTGTTTTTCTTACGCAACGTATTTAGTGGTGCTGCGTGCTCAGCGAAATTAGGAATATATTTTGAGTAAAAATTTGCCATACCGATAAAACGTGAAATACCCTTAGGGTTTGTGGGAGGCGGAAAATCACGAATAGCTTGAGTACGTGAAGGATCAATGGTGACTCCCTTGCTAGAAACCAGGTGTCCTAGAAAAGACAGTTCTTGGACTGCAAACTTAACCTTTTTTGTGTTGACAGTTAACCCCGCTTTACGAAATCTACTTAGGACTTCCTCTAAATGTTTGATGTGTTCTTCAAATGTTTCTGAATATACGACGACATCGTCTAGGTAGTTGTACACTGTTTTGAATTTTAGATCTCCTAGTATCTGATCCAGGAGTCGAGTTAGTACTTGGGCTCCCGTGGCAAGTCCGAAAGGTACTACTGTGTATTGGTACAAGTTCCAAGGGACACAGAAGGCTGTGATGGGTTTTGAATCCGCAGTAAGGGGAATTTGGTGGTAGGCAGAATTTAGATCAAACACACTAAAATATTTGGCTTTACTGAACCAATGAAAAGCAGTGTTTAGGTCTGGCAAAGGTATGTTTTGTATCACTATTTTCTCATTAACTTTTCTGTAATCAATTACACATCGTTGTTGATCCTTGCCCTTAGGCACCAGAAAAGCTGGGGAACTGTAGGCGGAGGTCGAGGGTTCGATTACCCCTTTTTCCAAAAGCTCCTGAACATGTTTGCGCATCGTCTGCATCTTAGGGCCTAAAAATTGATAAGGGTGAGATCTCACTGGTATTTTATCCGCTAACTCAATTTGGTACTCGACTAATTTTGTGCGACCTAATTTACTCGTCAAGACATCTGGAAAAGTTCTGCATAATTTATCAATGGCGGCCCGCTGCTGTGTATTAAGGTGCTCGTGTGAAGTGGTGTTACCCTGATCCAAGATGGCTGCCGTTGGCTCGGCCGGAGCTGAAACTATTTGTTCAGGGGTCCCACAAGGAATAGGATTACCCATGTTGAATTTGAAAACGAAATTCTTCGCCTGAAGATTAATGATTAGACCTGTCTTGGCAATGAAATCAGACCCGTAGATTAGGTCTGTGGCAAGTTGATCAAACACCAAAAATGGGAAATTCCATGAATATAAATCAATCTTCACCTTGATCACAACTGCTAACGTAATATTTAATGGCTGCTCTGAAGCTGTGAAACATTGTAACTTAGTGGTCTCAGTCTTTAGAATTAATTTGCTCTGTTTTAACTTGTTAAATAACTGCCCAGAAATCAGGCTCCGTGCTGATCCCGTATCAATTAGTCCCGGTACAGTGTGTTCGCCAATCGTTGTTACTGCATACGGAATTACTGTAGGAATATTACCAAAAATTTGGTGGCACTTTCTCTTGCCCTTATTTGTAGGATCAACACACGTTTTACATGAGTACGTGTACGTTGAATTACCATTTCCCTTATTTTTGTTATTTCTCCTGCTATTGTGCTTTCTTTCTTTATGTTTGTGACCTCGCTTGTTACTTTTATTCCTGGACTCCTTGTTAGGATTATTGTTTTTGTGTACTGGTGTTTCTTGTGTACGGCCATTACTTGGCGCAAGTTGAACTTCCCACTTATAAGAAAAATTTTTAACACTTGAATTTTTCGGTGGCCCTGAATAAGGTTGTTCAGGCCACCGCGTTATGCGTTTTTTGGAGTGTCGCCATTTTGTTTGTTGTTTTTGTGGTAACACTGGGACAGGGAATGTCCGTCTCTTTTACAGAAATTGCAATGTGCATTTTGTTGATATCTCCCTTGTGGTCTTGAAGAGAAAAATGTATTGCCCTGATGTTTTTGTGCTGCATTCTTATGTTGCGAATTACTGCGCTCCGTTCCTGCGCTGCTACCTTGTTGACTAGCGAATGTGGCTTGTTTATTTCGCTGAAAATCAGCGTATTCTATGTTTGTGGCGTGTACGCAAAGTTTGTCAAGCTCAGCATAATTTTGGGGGCGTGCCTGGAACACTGAGCGCGAGCGCTCCGCTGGGTTCAAACCGTCTAGAATCGTACTCACGACCTCTCTCTCGGAAACCTTTAGCCTGAGTACCTGGTTGGCTTCGCGTATGTCAGCCACGTAATTTGACAAGGCTTCATTACGCTGCTGCAGTCGGTTAAACCACTCCAACCGAATGTTTGTGAGTAGCCTACTCGGTATACAAAAATTTAACACGTCTTCATGAAACTCGTCGAAGGTGAGGTCATTCTCAATGGCTGCCATGATCCTCTCACTTAGGGGAGCTTGGGTGTACGGGTAAACAATTTCAAAAATTTGTTTGTCAGGAATCCCTCCCTTTTGCCGTAGCTTTAACAAGACTCGAAGGAAATCAATCAGTTTGTGTGCGTCCAGACCCGACGCCTCTGGCAAATCCTTGAGTAGCCTTTCTACAGGATGGGTGATTTTTCCGTAGAAACTGTAGCCAGTTTCTGGGGCTGTCGTGCTCCTCAATACTGAGTCGTGGGGCTGAGCCGTGGCTCCTGCCGGCTGAGGTGAAGGCTGATTTTGTGGCACCGGGTGCGACTGAATCTGTTCCCGAGTCGCACCCGAGGGACTGACCTGTGGTGGAGTGATCTGGGGCGTTATGAGTGGCGGCTGCAAAATACCAGCACTCGGAAGTGGGGTGGTTTGCCATGAAGGAAACTGTGGTTGAAATTGAGCATAAGGGTTAAAATAGCCCTGAGCGGTCGGATACGGGAAAAACATGTTTGGTGGGTACGGTTGTGTCATTTGGTGTGCCAAGGTTGGTAATCCCTGTGAAAATGTCACACTAGTGACGGGGTGGGTTGTCACATGACCCGTTGTAATGTTTGTCGCCGCTGTCATCAACTGCACAAGCGGCTCTGAATGAGTGGTAGATACGGGTATCGGTTGATTTGGAAACGACGTTAGTGGCTGAGCGTCAGGGGCTGCGTCTGGTAATCTGCTCGTTTCCGTCTCCTGTCTGTTTACCGTCGCCCGCACTTCTGATTGTCGCGTGTCGGGTTGCTCTACTCCCAGGGGCAAGCTAGGAGCGTCCCCTTCCGGGAAGGCGGGACAATCGATGCCTAAAGCCTGTGCCCCAGCCACATAATGCTGACTGCGTCGTGTGTCTTCCAAAACGGCTGCTCTCGCCGCCAATTTTGAATGGAAACCTGCCGTCTGTTGCAAACATCGTTCTACCTCTTTTATATAAATTCCATGGAGAAGGTCTGCCGAAAGCTGTTTCAGGTTTTGCAAACGTCGGGTAACATGTTTTAGCCTGACTATATGTCGCTCGACATTGGGTAAATTTTCCTCCACATCTAGATAGCTTACGAAAGCCGATATATCATAAAGCAAGGTTGAATTCTTCAGTTACATCTAAATCCAAATTCGATACACTAGTGGGCACACCATCATGAAGGGCGGCCCTGAGCCTCTTCCTGAGTACTTGGACATTGCCACTGGAGGGCAAATTGCGTAGCTGTAACTCATAGATCAACTCATCTCACAGAAATAACTCCGGCTTAAACATACTGCTCGGACGTAAATTACTGCTAATTAAAACAAAAATTTAACACACATGTACGATTCAAACGTACACCATAAATACTCCTCCCTTAAAAACTATCTTAATTTTAAATATTTCATATGTGCCCAAACTTATTTGCGTAAAGAGTCGCCGTACTACTCGGACAACTGCGCGAGCTTCCCCTGTCAGTTTGACTTGCCAACCTGTATACTCAACAGGGGGACTGACCTGCCGCTCGCAAGGTCGTCTCCCACGATGGACAAGGGAGAGGGGTGTGCGGGAGGAACAGGGCCGTGTCGTCGCCCTCAGATAACGGGCGTGTCGCTGGCTCAAGCGGGGTGATGGGGGGGGAAGACGCCAGCTGAGCCGAGTGATAAGACACGTCTCGCTGCCGGCCTGCTAGCGGACCGCACGCCGCGACTTCTTGCGCCGCGCGCAGACTAAGTCCACACGGGCCTTTAAAACTCAATCATAACTTTAAAATAGAAAAGCAATATAACTACCGGGTGTACCAGCGATCAGTTCACAATGTTATTATTACAAATTTGCTATCACAAAATTTAATTAATTTTTTTTTTCTATATATATATATATATATATATATATATATATATATATATTTTTTTTAGGTATGCCTACTCGATTTGGGTATGCCTATAGACCAAACCATGCTCTGCTACCAATTGTTACGCCCCTCGTGCCTCAAAGTTAGATTTATTTTAAATTAATTAAAAAAAGAGCCTTGGAAACTGCTGGGCAAGAAAAATGAGACAATTAAGTTATTGACCAGAGGTGGCACGAGGTGGAGAACAAGATAATTTGGAACTCCCTGACACAAGGAACTGGGGAGTTGGTGGATCTTTTAAGGGAACAAGGTATATCATAAATAAATTAACACTACACAAGTAGCTTGGTCTATAGGTTCCCTGTTTTATTATTGAGGAATTTTGTGTTCGTATTATTCAAACCTGACAATAAAAATCTTAGTAAATAACAAAGTTAAAGGGGGCGCCCCAGGAGTAATTAAAACAGTACATGTTACACCTTAGCAAAAATTATTACATAATTAAAATTTAAAAATTGCACCAAATTTGAATGTCCCAACAATTACATCGCTGATTAGTTTTATTGATTCAACATATTCTTGAGGAAAGCACTGTTCGCTGGTAGGCTATTCATTCGATTAATGTAGTTCGTAGCTAGAAAGTGGGGGGGGGGGGGGATGTTGATTTCACATTACCACCCGGGTCTTCAAAAAATAACGTCGGGTCGCGGAAACCTCTCTTCTAACGTGACCCGCAGTGGAGGTGCAGGACCACGAGCTGGGAGCGATTTCTCTCTCCAGCACTTCGACCCTGTCTGAAACCCAAATCAAATTCAAAACGAATTAGACTTGCTTCCAGACAGTCCTATACCGTCGGCGCAAAAGGCCAACAAACGGGAATGGGGGGGGAAAAGAAAAAAAATGACTCACCAACCAGGGTGTAGAGTTCGGAGCTCACTAGGTGTCTCGCGCCGACATCAGGATGCCGCGGACCGAGAAATCAGGATGCGCGGATGAAACCGGAATTTTTAGAATTAAATAAGAAGAAATAAAAATTTAACTACGCATGACTTTTCTAAAAACTACCTCTGCCTGGCTACTGTACAAACGGGATCACATCCCTTAAGCAAACTGACTACATTCTCGTGCACGCGAAAATCACCGTTCCCGCAAAAAGCCTCTTAGCGCAGAGGACGTAGATGAGACGAGGTCAGAGGGCTGAGTGCCCCACAATCGGCCAAAACCCCTAATTAAATCGGGCGTAAGGCCCCGGGTCAAAGGAGGGGGTAGGTTCGGTTCTAAGCCAAAAATTTCCGAAGGAGTCCGAGGCGGTCGTGGCAACAACACGACATGCGCGCTCTCTACCGGACCGAAACGAAAACAAAGAACAATCGACTTCTCCGGGCCGCGAGAGGGAAGCGTAGTGCCTTATGGCACCGCGACGCTGCCTTCTAGCGGCGTAAGGGGGAACTACTTGAGGTGGTGAGCAGACTTGCCACCAGGTGTCATGAGGGTAAGCTCTGCACGCTGGCGACCAGGCCCGCGGTTACTTTTTTTTGCCGCTAGATGTCAGGGATGTGTCTGTCGGACCCGGGAGAAGGTTTTTGCATCAGGTCATCGTCCCGTCCGGTCACTGCTCTTAGCTTAATTTCTCAGAACTAAAGTGAGGAGGAGAGAGAGGAAGGGGGGGCAGAAATAGCCACTAAGGTGGGAACGCAGCTCCACTGGAGACTGCTTCGTGACGAGACATGCTTTTCTCAGCAGGCCTCTACAAGGTAGCAGCTTGCAGCCCAGGAGCTGCTCAAAGCAGTTTTGGTCATGCAGGGAATTAAAATTACAAACTCGGGGCGTGACTGCAGGCGAGAGAAATTTCAACCGGGCTGACCATGTCCACATTAGACAGCAAAATATCAGATTGGCCCCCTGGGAAGGGGCTTCGGTCCACTGGCACAAAGTTTAAATCCGTGGCGTACACCGGCCTAACAAAAAGTAAATCACCCCCATTAACAACCAGATAAATTTAAAAAAAAATAGAAACCCCAAAAAATTTTAAAATTATAGATTAAATTAAAAAAAGTGACGAAAAGCCTAATTTCCGGCACACTGTAAATAACTTCACTTCTATTGTCTTTTGTCTCATTGTTAATAATGGAAACAAAAATAATATATTACCAATTGGCTGATAATAAATTGATAAAATATTGGAATACATAAAATAATTTCTGAAGTATATTAGTTTTTCTAAATATTTTTTTTATTATTTTTTTTGGTCTAAAATATAGAAGTATTTATTTATATTTCTGTTAATAAAATTTTATTTATTTATTTTCTTAGCACCCAATAGACTCAGTTGATGAGCGGTGGCTCTCTGAATATAGGGCTTTTCAACCTGGTTACAAAATTTATGAAATACACGTAGGTTATGATTACATACACTATTTCTAATATTTGTTCAATATATACAATAGCTAGCATTAAAGTTATATTACAAATTTCTAATAATGGATATTATGTTAAAAAATTAAAATAAGTATTAATGAGCATAGTTTGTTGAACATTAGAACAATTAGATCAATCCGTCTATTTCTAGTCCTATTCACATTAATCACAGTAGTTCACATCATAGTTAAAATTCACTCACTTGCATTATTTTACACACTATGAATTATCTATACAGTCACAATTATTGAAATTTACATTCATGCAATTATTGTTCACATGACACTTCATAGAGCAGACTAGAGTAATGTTTAATAAATTTAAAGATTTTAGTAGAATCGTTAATGTTATTAGGTTGTAGGAATCCTTTTTTTAGTTTTATGGTAATTACCCACTTTAAAGGTGTCCGTTGGAGTTGAATGCACAAGAAATGTATAGATTTTTTTTTTTTGTGAATATGTAATATTTTAATTCTGATATGGTGTAACTATTCAATTTGAAAAGAATAATTTCTTTAGAGTGAAAAGTCTTCATACTTAAGTCACAAAGGCAAATTTGAATTTTGCGAAAGTGTGTAGATTAACTTGGTAGTCATTATCCCCAGCACAAGGCTATGCGGAATACCAGTAACCAGGGTTGAGTGCTTTAAACCACAGTCTAGACTATGATTTAAACCAAGTGGTTTTTATAATAAAACCAAATGTTTTTTAAATAATGTATTTTTAAATAGAATATCTTAATGAAATTTAATGAAAGGTCTAATTCCACTCTAATAATAACAATAATTTGCTCATTAATGTTTCTTGTGATTTACAGGAACAAAAATTATATACTAATCAAGATCTCATCATTCAAATTATCTGAATAAGTTATATGTAAATTATACCCATCTAAATACTCCTTTAAAATTAAATTAATTAGTGAATGGTATTCAAAGTGTAAAAAAGAGAGCAAATAAATAATCATTATTTAAAAAAAAAAAATTCTTGTTCTGTGGGAAATCTCTGACTGTACTGTAAACCTCCTTTCTGTGGGAAACACCCATTCTATGGAGACTCCTCTTCCTATAGGGAAGTACCCTTTCTGTGGTTGTCAGATGTGCAGATTTGCTGGATTTTATGTTCTTTGATGTTATAACTTTTCTGGTTCAACATGAGTGGCAGAAAGCAGGATATTGTATGGCTTTTATTTGAACATGCAGAGAACCAAACTAACTTAATGTAATAAAAAAACTGTTTTCTTTCCCAACCCTGCCAGTAAGTATTAATGCTGTCTTGTCTTGAAAGTCCTTCTGAAATCAGTAAATGTTACATTTAACCTTAAGGATGAACTCTCAATTTCACAGCCTGCTTGAGGGTCTTTGGTGGTCGTGATCTCTAATGTGTCATGCTGATGTAGTGAGGGTCATTGATTCAATCCTAACACCACCATCTGGGAGCACTGTGTCGCAGCCAAGTGGTTTTGAGCACTTTGTAATCTTAAAGGTCCCATTCCCTTAAACCTCTGTACATAACTCATAACTGTGTAACATAAAACACTACTAAGTAAATACCTAAGAAATTCATAGTCTAAAGTCATTTTTATATGAAAACACTCATTAAAAAATTATGTTTTGTTTTCTGGCAACTTTTTACTTTTGTAATTATTTTACAGTCTTGTACCTTGGTTTTTATTTTATGTTAATTTTTTTTTCCCCTGTGTTTATTTTCCATGTGCTACACGGCTGGAACTGAGGGGACTTCAAGTGACAACCACCCACCGCATGAAGCACTGCATGGGATTATGAAATTTGTAACAGAATTGTTTAATGTTAAGAAGCTCTCATGTATCTGAAATAGTGGTATTGGACCATCATAAAAATGATACACTTTCAGAATTTGTATGTTATGACATGATTCTGTCTGTTCAGAACTATAGGCTGAAAAATAAAAAAGTATCATTACATTGGAAAAGTAGCATTTTCATAGTGGTTTTCCTAGTTAGACTGATATTTTTTTCTATTTTCATACTTTCCACAAAACAGGAAATATATTAGGATAATTCCATATCAGATAATCAGAGGGCTATTCCTCACTGTATGAGATCAAAGGCACTGGTGACTCACATTACCAAGTATGCATCAACACATTATTTAACCAGTGATTAAGCACGCCATGAAAAGTTATGCAAGAGAGCATATTGAGAAAATTTTTCATACAAATAAAATTGTTTATTTTTTAGCTTAAGTGCATGACAATATTTATCATTATCAATAAAAGTTGCATGCTGAAAATAAATATTGACAACATATTGCAAAAAAAAATTCAATCACCATTAACTTCCTATAGAATAAATATATTCCAATGAATATAATACAGTTGGTACATCAATTATGCACAGCTACATATATTATAATAATAATATCTAGTTTTCTGTACATGTATCATTTGTGAAATTTTGTTCACTGTATATTTGAAAAAAAAAGTATTATGTCCTCTTATTCATTGTCACTTTCCTTGCCGCCAACACATTGTACATTTGGTGTGTTTGTTGCATCCCAGGGACATAGCCAGGGCGGACGTTCGTGAGGTCCAGATCCATCCCTTCAAGGATTTAAACACAAGCAAAGACAGAATAAGAAAACTATAGCAATTAAGCTTCCTAAGTTTGCAGAGAGATTATTTTAGAAGGATTATTGTAATCCTTAGTGAGCTACAGTAATGTATTTCCTCCCCATTACAGCCAGACTTGCCTGATACACAGAAGTGACAGGAATTGTGTTTACAATAGTCTGTGTTTACTGCCCGTTTGCACACGTTTTTCTGTAAGCATGTCTTTTATACAAATTTGGCATGTGTGTTTAATGTATTTAATAATATTTATGTATGTATTTATGACTTTTTGAATGAAATCAAATAATTGACTTAAGAACAAAGTAAAAACATTAATAAAAACCAAAATATAAAAGTTCAGTTTTCTTTTCTCAGACAAAATCATTACTTAAATTTCTATGTGTAAACGTTGCAGCTCTAAAAGTCTTTTAGATATTCACTGAGATTTAAGTGTGGCAGTCAATTTTCTTTTAAACATTAATTATAAAAAATCTACTCATCAAAATAATGATACAATGGTTAAACCAGACCCCAACCTTCACAAAAAATGCTGACTTTGGCCCAGTGCACCATGGTGGGGAACCTTTTCTACGAATCTTTTTAGTGTACGTGTTCTTATATTTCAGACGTGACAAAATCCTTCAACTGGTGAGGTAGTGTAGATTATTCATGACATGCAAACCAGCAACATGTTTTGTTTATTTGTAGGAGTTTGTATAAAATATATTTCACGATTCATTGCAGTTTAGCAAGCTAATTCATTTCATTTACATATACACTCTTTTAGTTAGGTTGTAGAATATTATGACTTCTGTTCTTTTTCATTTTTTCCCTCTTTTTTCTACTTTTTCATTTCTTCCCTCTTTTTTATACTTTTTCATTTCTTTGGTTCCTATATATATTTTGAATAAAAATATTGGAATGGATGAAAATTTGGGTGTGAAACAAAAGCATATTTTGGCAATAAAATTACAGTATATTTTATTTTATCAAATTGAAAAGAAATCATACACTTACAAATTAATACAAAATAAACTTATTTTACCTTACATAATAAAATTAATCTACTGCTCGTCTCTCTGAGTTTTATAAATGCTTGTCAAAATTTATCCAAATTATTTTGTGTGTTCGCACACAATAGAATCTCTCTGTTGCCTGGAAGGGTCCCAAGGAGAGGTGGTATAGATGGTTGTAAAGCATTGTGTTGTTTGGTAGTGCTTCCCATTGTGTTCTGTTGGTTTCTGTTGTTTTTGTTATAGTGATTTCTGGGATTTCTTTTGTTTCATGTTTATTTCAGAGACTTATATTTTAAACTTTTGTATTTTATAAGTTCTGTTGCAAACATAATTCAAATTCTATATATTTTTTCTAATATTTTTACTATATGGTTATAATGGTTTATATTATATGGTTATTATATGTTTTTAATGGTTTCTATATTGTACAAATTTCTATGGGGTTATACGTATTAAATTTTCCAGCATTTCATTGGATTATTATATTATTGTTGGTATCTTATCTTAATGATTTATACATTACCTAATAATAAGCTAAAATAAAACATCAAAACAAATTTCTGTAAAACAACATAAACAAGAAAATTCTTATTGAATCCATTTTAAAACCTGTTAAATAAATAAAACATGGGAAAAAAACACTTAAAATCAAACAATAATAACCTAAAATATACTAACTAAACTCAGTATAAACCCCCAATATCATAATAATCCCATGGAATAAAAAAAAACTACCAAAAAATACAACAACAAAAAAACTAAGAATCCAATGAAAAACACTCAAAAACCAGAGGGTAATGTACAACATGATACACAAAACCTACAGAATACAATGGAAAACTTTAGCAAACCTCAGACCCAAAAAAGAAGAACATTACAACAGAAACCGACAAAAAACTAACAGAATTCAATAGTAAACATTAGGAAACAACAGAGTGCTTTACAACATATACAACAAAAACAAACTCAATACAATTTAAAAGCAACGGCATGACTTACAAAAAAGACTACATACCATCAAAAACATTAGAACGTAACCCATCATAAAACAATGCCTTGCAACAGAAAAATAAAACTAAATGAAAAACTGTAGAAACAATAGTAACCAATAGAATACCTTACAACAGAAACCAACATATACCAACAGAATAGAATGTAAAAACTGGAAAACAACATATCCCAACAGAGATATTACAACAGAAACCAACAAAATAAAACAGAATACAGTGAAAAACACTAGAAAACAACAGACCCAAAAATAGTAACTCGTCACAGAAAACAACAGAAAACACTCGAAAATGCCATACAACAGAAACCAACAAAAACCCATAGGATACAATGGAAAACACAATGAAACAACAGCAACAATCAGAATCCATAGAATCCACTAAAATATAACAGAACTAACAGAATACAGCAGAATGTATAAGAAGTTTGTGTTTATTACACTAAAGTTTCTCTGCTGAAGAACATACATTTTTCATTTAAAAATTAGCAATGTACAAATGCAATGAAATAAAATCTTATTAAAACAACTATACATATTATTTATTGTATTCAAGTGTGCTGTAAATATAGAACAAATATCATTAAGAATAATTTTTAAATGCATATGTAAATATATCATTAATAAATATTTAAAAAGTATGTATTTATTATTTAGCTTACTGAAAAATATTTTAAAGAAAAATATAAAAAAATATATGAATTTATTTATGATTAATATGATTTTTTATAACATTGGAATTTAACAGAATCCAATAGAATACAATGAGACCCACGGAACAACAACAGGAACCAATGGAAACAGAAAACTAGAAAACAACAGATTGCCTTACAACAGAAACAAACAGAATACAATGAAAAACACTAGAAAACAACAGACCTATAAATAGTTGTCTTACAATAGAATACAACAAAATACACTCTCAATTGCAACATAACAACATAAAATCTTGTTTCCTATTGTATTTCTGTTGGGTTCTGTTGTTTTATTCTGTTGTTTTCTGTTAAAAATCTTTGGTAGTTCAGAAGTTCTAAGATGCCGTTTCAAATGTTCTATTGAACCGAGTTAGTTGCAATTTATTTTTACCCTGAAAAACTATTTAGCCGAATTTGCCACAATTTTATATTGTTTGGATTTATTTCTGAAGATAGACAATTGATATTTCATGTGTCCATCATATTGGCAACTCTATGTAGGCCTATTAAAAATTGTGTTTGGTTTCAAGAACTTTGATGGTGTAGTTTGCGTTGTAAATATATCACTTTTTTTTAATATTTTTAATTCTGCACACAACTTTATACAGGGCCATAAAAAAGCTAATATTGAATACACCTTTATCTTTTTTACTTTCCCTCAGATTTTTATTCACAGATTGATAAGTGAGTGTGTGGCAAATGAATAATAGATCACACCATATAGTAATTATAGTACAGCGCACGCACTAAGGACGGAAGTTTAACATGATGAAGTCTATAATGAGCATGCGCCCACGAGCTGAAGCCTTCCAGGTAGCCGACCGCACGTGGCGGGATTAACCTATACATATTTGCTTTCTTGAACATAGTGGGAAGTATCAAGCATATTGGCGTGCCAAATAAATCTTCGTTATTGCAAAGCTATCTTGGATTACATTTTATAAACATTAACTAATAGTCACAAAAATAAATAATCACAACTGTGAAAATACATTTATATCTAGGGATTACACCATTAATAATCCAATACTCGTCATTCATCTCTCATAGTGACAAATAGCTCAGTGGCTAAGTGCTTGATATAGAACCACAAGGTTTGCATACATCATGCATTAACATTTTTTTAAAACATTTTTACACTCATTTTTTGACACTTTAATTTATAAATATGTATTAATACTTGCCATTTTATCATCTACATGTAATAACTTTAAATGTATTGTTACGATCGCGCTTGGCTGCAGTGCATGGCATCGCCGCACTCGTTCGGCCTGTCTGCGCCCCCTTCCACCCGCATCCTCTCCCTGGTATCTCGTGTCATACTATCTCGCTACATTCTGACCGTCGCAGCGCGCACCTGCCTCAGATCGGGTTACTTAAAAGAGGCCGCACTGCGGAATAAAATGACTCAGACGCCTTTATCGGCGTTCTTAGAGCAGCCACCGCGTCCTTCGAGGACTCACGATGCATTTCTGGGTATTTCGACGGCGAAGGTCGCGCGATATCTCGGAGACATGCCCGATTGTTCTGGATGGGAACCCAAGGGCTATTTAAGGAGGTTGGGCCAACCTTCGAGTCAGAGTCAGAGAGAGAGTCTGAGTGGGGAGTTCTCCCGCGGCGGAGTTTCCGGGCGATAGTGCCGCAGGTGCGGCAGAGTGGCGAAGTCCTTGGACGAAGGTTCCAGGGCAGGGAGTGAGTGAGTTCAGTGGAGTCGGGAGTTTCCGGGCGATAGAGTCGCGGGCGCGGCGGAGTCCCGAGTGAAGTGGCGAGCGAGTCGTCGAGTGGGATCTCGGCGAAGGGTGTGACGGCGGCGGCGGAGTGCGGCGGCGGAGTGCGGCGACGGAGTCCCGCGGTGGAGACCCACGAGGGGTGCTGCGACGAGAGTTGCGCCGGAAGTGCGGCCCAGTGAGGTGTGTGAAACGAGTGACTGGGGAATTGACATTTCTTTAAGTGTAATTAATTATTTGCTAATTTAGAAGATTATTTGTAAGTGTCAAGTAGTGGTAGTAAATAAAACTGTGTGTGTGAAATAAAATCTATTAATTGGGCTATCCTTACGAACCCGCAGGTAAATCGTAACATTTTGGTGTCAGAAGTGGGATAGCCCTATTTATTAGATTTAGGATTAGATTTAAGAAATTTAAAATTAAAATAATAATAGAATTACCTTTTTCTAGAATAAAGTTAGTATTAGGAATTGTAGGTAGTTAAGCACATAGGTGATAAATAGTGTAGTGATAGAACAATAGTGACAGCGAAAGACTAATAGTGTATGTTGACAAGAAAGATGGCTGCTGACAAGTTGGAAAACATAGTGGCTTTCTTGGCCGAAATGAATAATAAAATTGATAAAGGTCAGGAAGAACTGAAGAATGAAATGAAGAGTAGCCAGGAAGAAATGAAGAATGAAATGAAGAGTAACAGGGAAGAAATAAAGAATGGCCAGGAGAAAATGGAGAATAGGCTGGACGAGATGAAGAGTAGCCAGGAAGAAATGAAGAATGAAATGAAGAATAGCCAGGAGAAAATGGAGAATAGGCTGGACGAGATGAAGAGTAGCCAGGAAGAAATTAAGAATGAAATGAAGAGTGGCCAGGAAGAAATGAAGAATAAAATTGATAATTGCCAAGAAGAGATGAAAAAGAAGATCGATGAAACCAGCAACCAGTTGGAAGGCAAAGTACAGTGTTTAGAGCAACATGTGGCAGAACATGAAGAACTAGTAGCACAACAGCTGGCCCAACTCGAGCACACCACAGAACAGCGAATATCAGCGGTAACCGAAGAATGGCGTCGGATGCTAAAGGATGCTACATGTGCTACGAAACGAAGCAGTTATTCTGGAGATGTGAAGGTGGAAGCCGCAACCTGTCATTCAAAGTTCAAGCCACCCACCTTCGATGGCCAAACCTCGTGGGCTGTCTACAGAAGACAGTTTGAAGCAGCTTCTGAGGTAAATGGCTGGGACGAGGAGGAGAAGGCTACAGCACTCATCCTGGCCCTGCGAGGACCTCCACTCGAGCTGCTTCAGACCATACCAGTACCAGAGCAGAAGAACTATGCGGTACTGGTGGAAGCTCTCGAGCTAAGGTATGGCGACCGACACATGGGCGAGGTATACAGAACAGCCCTGAAGACACGTCAGCAGCGGCCCTCAGAAACATTCCAGGAATTCGAGGCAGACATCGAGCGTCTTGTGTACCTCGCTTACCCAGATGCACCAACAGAATTTCGACAACAGCTGGCAACCAGTGCATTTATAGACGGGATCAGAGATGCAGAAGTACAGCAGACTCTTCGTTTGGCCCGGCACAAGAAGAGCTGCGATGCCTTGGTCCATGCCTTAGAAATTGAAGCGGCACGCAGTGCTTCAAGAAACACCAGCATTAGGACAAGGAGAACTGGACTGGAGCCATATACTGAAGGAAATGCCAGAAACAACACTAATGAAGGAGATATCATCAGGGCATTGAAGAAGTTGCTAAATGATTCTCCGGGTACCCAGGCCCGAAGAGTAGGACGCCCACGGTGCTTTGTCTGCCAAGAATTAGGACACATCCAGCGGGAATGCCCGACACACAAGAAGACATCACAGAAAGAAGACAAGCGAGAAGAACAGGGAAACGGGCAGTAGCTGGTGTGAGGGGGCACACGCCAGCTCTACGGGAAATGGTAGCCCCTAGGGTTTTCCCAGTATCCTTACTTCGCAGAGGTCAGGACAGTTTGTTGCTTAATGGATGGATCAATGGTAGACAGTTTTTACTCACTGTTGACACAGGGGCATCAGTGTCTATCATCCGCTCAGACCTTGTGAGTAGGGACAAACTGAAGAGAACACCCATTCCATACAGGCTTAAAACAGCCACTGGGGACACTGCACCAGTGCATGGATGGTTGGAATCGGAAGTAAGGATTGGGACTTGGACATTACCACAGAAATTTCTTGTTGCCGATATCACTGATGAAGTAATTCTAGGAGTGGACATAATGAATCAGTATGGATTTGTTATTGACATGGAGGGACAGGTACTGCGTATAAAAGGGGAAGAGGTGGCTTTGTTTACCCCTGATCAATTGGAAGTTCCTGTAATGCAGGTAGTAGTTAGCGAATCTGTGTCAATTCCAGCAAACCATGAGCAGATTGTAGCTGCTAGAATAATGGGAGACCCTAGGGGCAACATGAGCTACCTGATTGAGCCGGATATGACTTTAGGATTGGAGAAGCTCCTGATTGCTCGAAGCATTGCTAAGGTCGGCGAGGTTGTACCAGTCAGGGTAGCCAACCTTGATTCGCGAACGAGGGTTCTGAAACAGGGAGACCCAATAGCTAGCTGTGAACCAGTCTCTTGGGTAGGCCTGAGTGAGTCTTCTTCACCTAGCATACATACCGAGCAGAGACTTAATCCTAATTTAGAACAGTTATTGGAGCGAAGCCAAGATAATCTGACAAGTGAAGAGATGGAAGAAGTTACTTCTTTCCTGTTGAGAAATCAAGATGTTTTTTCCTTAGGGGACACTGACCTTGGAAGAACCAGCATCGTGTATCACCGCATTAACACTGGCGATACCGAACCAATCCGACAAGCACCACGGCGACTTCCTCTAGCGAAACAGGAAGAGGCAGAGAAGATGATTGCAAGTATGATGGAGGGTGGTGTCATAGAGCCTTCTGCAAGTCCTTGGGCTTCCCCAGTCGTTCTGGTAGCGAAGAAGGATGGCCAACTGAGGTTCTGTGTGGATTACCGGAAGCTGAATGATGTCACCAAAAAGGACAGCTACCCCCTCCCACGTATCGATGACACACTTGACACACTCTCTGGCACCAGATGGTTCTCTACGCTGGACCTAAAGAGTGGTTACTGGCAAGTGGAGCTGCACCCCGAGGATAAAGAGAAGACTGCTTTCTCAACAGGAAGTGGGCTGTTTCAGTTTACTGTGTTACCATTCGGATTATGTAATGCACCCGCAACCTTTGAGAGATTGATGGAACTTGTGCTGCATGGCTTGACTTGGAAAACATGTCTAGTGTACCTGGACGACATTATTGTGGTGGGAAATACTGTAAAGGAGCATTTAAAGAACCTCCAGGACGTATTTGACAGGCTTCGCCATGCACAGCTCAAGTTAAGTCCTAAGAAGTGCTTCTTGTTTCAACATGAGGTAACATTCCTCGGACATATTGTATCACAGGTTGGGGTCCGAACAGACCCTGAGAAGATCCGGTCTGTAAAGGAGTGGCCACGGCCTGAAAACAAGCATGATGTAAGGAGCTTCTTGGGTCTCTGTACCTACTATAGGAGGTTTGTACCTGGGTTCGCAGCCATTGCAAAGCCTCTGCATCAGCTGACCGAGGAAAGGAGGCAATTTCTGTGGATGCCAACATGCGAGACTTCCTTTCAAGACCTCAAGAAAGCCCTGTGTACAAGCCCTATTCTCGCCTATCCCCGTCAACATGGAGACTATATCCTTGACACAGATGCAAGTGGAAGGGGGTTGGGAGCTGTACTTTCCCAAGTCCAGGATGGGAATGAAAGAGTCATAGCATACTACAGTAAAGTTTTGTCTAAGCCTGAAAGTAACTATTGTGTCACAAGAAGAGAACTTCTGGCTGTAGTAAAATCCTTCCGACATTTCCACAAATATCTGTATGGTAGGAGATTCCTTTTACGAACTGACCATGCTGCACTTAAGTGGCTGTTACAGTTCAAGAATCCAGAGGGACAACTTTCTAGGTGGATTGAACAGATACAGCAATATGATTGTAAGATTGAACACAGGAAGGGCCGAATTCATAGCAATGCCGATGCTCTTTCTCGAAGACCTTGCAAGGTAGACTGCAACCACTGCAAAAGAGCAGAGGAAAATGAGGGAATCGAAGATATTCGGCGAACTACTATAACCAACGGTGAAGACAAATGGGACAATGCCAGCTTGAAATCGGCTCAGCATCAAGACCCTGACCTGGGACCCATTATAAGCTGGATGGAAAAGGGTACTGGACGTCCATCATGGCAGGAGGTATCTAGTGACCGAAAGGAAGTGAAGGCTTATTGGGCACAATGGGATTCTTTAAGGCTTGTGGATGGGCTGCTGATGAGGGCATGGGAAAGTCCAAATGGAAAAGTAGTTAAGATGCAACTATTACTTCCAAAGAGTCTAGTAGCAGAGGTGTTGAAAGAAATCCACGATGGTACTTCTGGCGGACACCTAGGAATTAACAAAACTCTGGGTAAGACCCGCCTACGCTACTATTGGTTGAAATGTCGCCAGGACGTGGAGGCATGGTGTAGAAAATGCGAAACATGCTCGGCTAGGAAAAGACCACAACATTGTAGTCGCGGAAAAATGCAAGCCTATAATGTGGGAGCTCCATTTGAAAGGATAGCAATCGACATCGCTGGGCCATTCCCCAAGACTAAAGATGGTAACCGGTATATTCTGGTAGTGATGGATTACTTCAGTAAGTGGCCAGAGGCGTATGCACTTCCCAACCAGGAGGCTACCACCATTGCAGATACACTAGTCAACAACTTCATTTGTAGATTTGGGGTACCAATGGAGCTTCACTCAGACCAAGGCCGCAACTTTGAGTCCACAGTGTTTCAGGAGGTGTGCCGGTTACTAGGCATAAATAAAACCAGGACTACAGCCCTACATCCTCAGTCGGATGGCATGGTGGAAAGGTTCAACCGAACTCTAGAGGAACACCTTGCCAAGGTCGTGGCCGAACATCAGCAAGATTGGGATCAACATATTCAGTTATTCCTAATGGCTTATAGGGCTGCCATTCATGACTCGACAGGGCAGACTCCTGCAAGTATTGTATTTGGACAGGAGTTGAGGCTACCCTGTGACATCAAGTTCGGTCATCCTCACCAAGAGTCGACCAGCACTACCGACTATGTCAATCGCTTGGAGGAACGAATGACATTTATACATGACGAAGCCCGTAGGAACCTCCGAATAGCGACAAACCGAATGAAGACAAGGTACGACATGAAGGCTAACTCGGCAGGATATCACGAAGGCGATTTAGTGTGGCTGTATAACCCTCAGCGAAGGAAGGGCAGGTGTCCTAAGCTTCAGAAAGCATGGGAAGGCCCGTATGAAGTATTGAAACGGCTAAATGATGTGGTGTACCGTATCCAGAGGGGGAAAAGAGGACGAATGAAAGTGGTGCATCTAGACCGATTGAAGGGATATGCGGGAAGAAATGAATTACCTGTTCGGGACGAACAGGTTTAAGGAGGGGGCAATGTTACGATCGCGCTTGGCTGCAGTGCATGGCATCGCCGCACTCGTTCGGCCTGTCTGCGCCCCCTTCCACCCGCATCCTCTCCCTGGTATCTCGTGTCATACTATCTCGCTACATTCTGACCGTCGCAGCGCGCACCTGCCTCAGATCGGGTTACTTAAAAGAGGCCGCACTGCGGAATAAAATGACTCAGACGCCTTTATCGGCGTTCTTAGAGCAGCCACCGCGTCCTTCGAGGACTCACGATGCATTTCTGGGTATTTCGACGGCGAAGGTCGCGCGATATCTCGGAGACATGCCCGATTGTTCTGGATGGGAACCCAAGGGCTATTTAAGGAGGTTGGGCCAACCTTCGAGTCAGAGTCAGAGAGAGAGTCTGAGTGGGGAGTTCTCCCGCGGCGGAGTTTCCGGGCGATAGTGCCGCAGGTGCGGCAGAGTGGCGAAGTCCTTGGACGAAGGTTCCAGGGCAGGGAGTGAGTGAGTTCAGTGGAGTCGGGAGTTTCCGGGCGATAGAGTCGCGGGCGCGGCGGAGTCCCGAGTGAAGTGGCGAGCGAGTCGTCGAGTGGGATCTCGTCGAAGGGTGTGACGGCGGCGGCGGAGTGCGGCGGCGGAGTGCGGCGGCGGAGTGCGGCGACGGAGTCCCGCGGCGGAGACCCACGAGGGGTGCTGCGACGAGAGTTGCGCCGGAAGTGCGGCCCAGCGAGGTGTGTGAAACGAGTGACTGGGGAATTGACATTTCTTTAAGTGTAATTAATTATTTGCTAATTTAGAAGATTATTTGTAAGTGTCAAGTAGTGGTAGTAAATAAAACTGTGTGTGTGAAATAAAATCTATTAATTGGGCTATCCTTACGAACCCGCAGGTAAATCGTAACAGTATAGTTCAGTCCGTTGGTTTAGTTATTTAACACTAGACCCTACAGACTGTCTCATGCTTATATTGTAGAACAGAGTATATGGCAAACACTGTTGTCAGATTGATACTGTCCGACTTGTTAACATCAAAAGTCTTATTTTGTGTACTATTCTTAATTATTATAAGATTTATTTTTAAAATTTTAATATTTATTGACAATCATGAGACCATAAAATAGTGTCTATTGACAGTATTATTACAGTTGTAGATGTTCCGACAAAAAATGTTTCAGTGCTAAACACCTTTTATTATTCACAGTTGAAACTATTTGTAGAGGTTAGTTACTCTAAATAACAAGACATTCCATAAAAGTATGTGCTATGCTCAAAAGAGCTAAAATTAAAATGTTGAATGATATGAAAATATTGTTAGCAAAAACATTTTAAACAAGATGGCATCTTTCAATTACACCTCCTCAGAAATAAAAAAAACTATTATCAAATGGTTCTTTTGATGAATTACAGCGGGAAAATGTATTTCAAAAATTTTCTTTTAAAATTTTACTTTCCAAAGTACAGTTCATCAATTATATTTTTAAAAATTTACATTAGATTACAAACTTGCACCTAAAACTTTTGTGCTCTCTGACAGTATATCCATTTAAATGCACACTGTAATCTAAGGATGAGAGACACTATATGCAGGCATATAAACTTATATTTATATAAAATAAAAATAAATCTTACGAACACAACATAATTGATTGGTGTATATAATATACACATGTGCACACAGAGAGACAGAGAGATAAACACAAACACACACACCAAGACTGTCACACACAGAGAGTGACAGAGACATACACAGAGAGAGAGATTCAAATGGAGCCAAGTGCATATGGAGACAAATGCAAATGGAGCCAAAATGTAGGTGGAGGCATTGTAGCCAGGTGGAGCCAAATGCAGGTGGAAGCATTGTATCCAGGTGGGGCCAAATGCAGATGGAGTCAAATATAGGTGGAGGCATTGTAGCCAGATGGAGCCAAATGCAGGTGAAGTCATTGTCGCATTGTAGTCATGTTCGAATCTGATTGGTAAATCTTAAATACACAGTAAAATATTATATTTAAATAAACGAATGAAAAATGGCAGTTTGTACCCATGTTTTATGCCTGCGACCTTGAGTATACAAGTACAACCCAGAATTTGGTAGTCCTTAGTTTGTTTCTGGCTACGAAAGTGTAAGGATCACTTGGTAATATCTTCTAACATTTAAGTAGTAATCGTCTATTATTGTAAACTCGATGACATCTTTAGCATCATTTACGCCAACCTTGATGGAACATGTGACATCGATGATGCAGACCTCGATGACTACGACGCCAACAACTACGCAGAACTCGATGGAATGTGCATCATCATCACTGAGAACACTGTAGAGACGACTTCAACAGGTGTGGTTCCACCAGTAGAAGAGACTTTAATGCATACAGTGCTACCTGCAGAGGAAACTACGATGAATGATGTTTCATCAGCAAGGAGACTTCAATTTCTGCAGTAGCAATAGCATCAATAATGTAAACTGAAGGTGCCTTGGCGACTTTCAGGCATCAATGTCGCCACTGTGGCAAGTTGTTCTCAAACAACAGTAATGTATGATGTCAGATGAAGAGAGAATGTGCAAAGAATCCACCTTGCAAAAGGTTTGGTTGTAGAAAATGTGGCAAGCAATTTGCAAGAAGGTACCTATAATTTGAAAAGACACATGAAAACATGCGCGGCAGAAAGTAAAGGTTTCGCTACAAAAGCGATTGATTAATGCGCTTAAGAATAACAGTGGAATTGGTACAACAAAATATTGGCCTCTGGCTCGGGCCTGAAAGGTTTGTTGACAACGACTATACATCCTTGAAGCTACTGTTATATGTCTTTCGAATTTTTCATGATGCACGAAGACACGAGAGGAGCAAATGTGTGAAGAATCCTCGTATGAAGTTTCGCGGCGATAAGTGTCATGTTTGGTTTACTCGTACTGATAATTTGAGACGACATTCGGAAGTAGTATGTAAATGACGGAGCTGGTTCAGGCGGTGGTGACTGGTGCTGACCGCCATATTGGATTGTGACGTCACGGCGGCCATCTTGGATGACCTTGAACCTTGACCTTTCAAATTTGCCTAAAATTAACCAAAAGTAGTCAAAATTTCCTTTTTTTTTTTTTGAAAAAAATTCCTCCAAAAAATTTCAAAAATTTTGTTAATTCAAAAATTAGCATTTCGAAAAACCTCAAAAGTCGTTTTGCCTTAGAAAGAACACAAAATCCAAAAAACGGCTTAAGCATCCATGTCTAAAGCCTCCGATAAGCCATTTTGAATTATGACGTCACCGTTGCAATTTCCGTTAAGGCCGCCATTTTTAAAATATTTATTTATTATCCAATTTTAATGAAAAAAAATTAAAATTCATAAAAAATTTAATTAATAAAATGTCAATAAAAAAATTTAAAACCATACATTTACGGCCAAGTCCTCGGTTCGAACACGGGAGGGCCAAAAAATAAAAATGGCGACCGATCCTTCCCTCACAGTGGCTGCTGGCAGACTGACTCCCCCCACCACTTATGTCAAAGTATATATATCGTCACCTAGTATGACATCATGTCTGCCATCTTGAAAATCAATAATTTCAATGCTAGAAATTCCGAAAAATTCCAAAAAATATTTTAAAAAAATTGCTTAGTGCAAATGTTTAGTTACTTAATTATTTCGGTCCTCGGTTCGATTCCTGGCGAGAGTAAACCAGTAATTTATTAATATATTTAAAAAAATTCTCAGTAAAAAGTAATAAAATCATCTTACACCACACCCGTCATTTTGAATCATGTCACCACTGTATCAATTACTGTTACGGACGCCATCTTGAACTTTATTTATTATTCGATTTAAATGAAAAAAAGTTCAGTATTCATATAAAGATAACTTATTAGAACGCTGATTGATTAGATCGATTCCCATCCTTGGTTCGAAACCGGTAAGAGCAAAAAATCAAAAAAATATCCTACCTCCATGGAAGCCACCTAGACTGACCTCACACCACCAATAACAAGGTATATATCATCAGCTAGTATGACGTCATGTCCGCCATCTTGTCTTCGTCCGCTGGAGGCCGCCATCTTGTTTTCGTCTGCTAGAGTGTGCTGGTGACATGTTAGTATAATATTCTGTTCACCATACTTTTGAACTCGATTGTTGACATTGGTCTTTGACCTTGAAATTTGAACTTGGCCTTAAACTTTGACCTTGAAATTTGACCTTGACCATGAAATTTGACCTTGACCTTGAAATTTGACTGTGACCTTGACGACCTTCATGGATCCGACATTTTATGGTCAGTACATGCTACCAGGAGCTACCACCTGCTAGAGGACATTGCCACCATCTTGTTTTCGTCTGCTGAAGGACACCATCTTGTGTGTGTACTCATCTTATAGAGTACATTACAATCATGCTAGTTTTATTCTAACCCACTAGAGTGCAGTAATCATTCATTATTACTGAGGTGCCCACCATCTTGAAATTTGGACACCATCTTGGAATCGTGTAATTATATAGCTAGAGATCAGGAAAAAAAAAGCCAAAATTCATCAATTATTCACTCATTAAGGAAATGATTGAATCGATACTTGGTTTGATCTATGGACGAAGCTAAAAATAAATTTAATTAAAATACCATAAAAGTGTCAGGTTCGAGGAATAAAACACAGCAAGTTCTTTTACAAATGTAATATTTATTACATAATTTCTATTCTACTACAGGATCAATTGCGATAGTTATCAATCATATAAACATTTAACCCTGCATAGGCGCGAAATGACTAATCCTTAGCTCCAATCGGTTTATACTAGACAGAGACCAACCAGAACCTTTACAGACATAGTCCTCCTCTTCTTGACAGAGTTTCTGGATACTGTGTTTAACAGTTTGCTTCACATCGTCAGAACTGTAAATTACTACATGAATGCACACTTCTTCACTTTGTCATCGAACGGATATGGCTTTCCATATATACAGTCCAACCACAAGTTATATTTCAAAGGTCCGTTTGTTGCTACGTCATCAGTAAGCTGATTAATTATGTTCTGTCTGATATCGTCAAGAAAATTACAAATGTCTTTCGAGTCACTAAGCGTATTTAGATAATAGTAGTCTTTCAATGTTCCACGAAATGCAGACTGCGCCAAGTAGAAGCCATTATCATTCACCTGTAGAGCACCGACCACAGTCTTAGGTTTAGATCCATGTCCAGATGCCATAGCAATCCGTTGCTGCGCATCTGTTTTTTTTTTTGCTTGTATGCTTTCGAGTCTCCAATCTAAAGCGATGAGTAGAAATTTCTGCAGGTAGTTCAGCTGTAGGCGCACAGACTTCACCTTTACATTTTTTTCAAACTGTCAATTCGAGTAAACCATTTATGACACTCATCATAGCGAAACTTCATGCGAGAAGGATTCTTCTTGCATTTGCTCCACTCATGTCTTCGTGCATCATGGGGAAATGCGAACGACGTATCACAGTAGCTGCAAGGATACCGTGGTGATGAAGACGTACCTTTCAGACCTGATCCAGATACTAACGTTGCCACAGTTGTACCATTTCCAGGCATACTCTTATGAACATCAATGCATCGTTGTTGTATAGAAACCGTTACTTTCTGCCGCACAGCAGGACCTTTACATGTCTTAATGTGCGTTTTCATATTATCTTTTCTGGAAAACTGCTTTTGACATTTCTCACAACCAAACATGTTGCGAGGAGGATTCTTAGCACATTCTCTCTTCTCGTGTCGACGAGCATTGCTGATGTTTGAGAAAATCTTGTCGCAGTAACGACATCGATGTTCGTTAGTTGTTGACGATTCGCCATCCATTGAAGTCTCCATCGAGGGCGAAACAGCGTTCGTCGAGGTTTCCTGTACAGCCAGCACTACCGGCATTAAAGTCTCTTCTGCTGGTGGTATCTTGACTGTTGAAGTCTCCTCCAATGTTGACGTCGTCGTTGCCAACGGGATCTGCTCCACAATCGTCGCCGCTGACGTCATGGTTCCCGTCGTCGATGGTACAACCTCCATCGAGTTCGACGTTAAAGACGGTAAAGATGCCATCGAGGTCTCAAGAACAGGTAATTGACACGACTTATGCACCAGAAGAAACAAACTAGGTGATCCTTATACCGTCGACGACAGTAACAAACTGAGCGACCTCCTGTCTAGAACACGCTTATATACATGCACCCGATGGAATTGTACGCTAGTCAAATAAAGAACCATTTACTATAATACTCGAGTCAAATCATCATTTAAAAAAGAAGCTCACAAAAATAAGATAACTCAATTGACGCACATTATATGCATTGTACACGCAATGTATGCAATGTACGCAATGTATGCAATGACCACACAACGTTCTCACAGTTCAAGCATTCAATGAAAAGGAAGCACATTCGGAAGCACAGTCATAGAACACACAAATATAGAAAAGGACGCAAAATCGGAAGCACAAATATAGGAAAGTACCCGTAATCGGAAGCACAATCATCGAAAAGGAAGCTGAATCGGAAACACATTCATCGAAAAGGAAGCACATTGAATGAAAAGGACACACATTTTCATACATTCAACTCAGTAGGTTACGTTCGTTAATTTGACGTTAGGATACAATGCCTCCAACAGTCATTGTCTCCAATAGTCTTTTGGCTCCAAAAGTCATTGGCTCCAATAGCCATTGGCTCCAACTGCCTTTTGCTTCAACAGCTCCAACGATATTTGGCTAGAATGCTACGAGTCTAAGAGGCTATGAGGTTACAAGGCTATGAGTCTTCAAGGATCTAACAGGTTACGAGTTATACATGGCTGCGAGACTGCATGGCTAAAAGGCTGCGTGGCTACGAAACTACATGGCTATGAAGCAACATGGATACAAGTCTACTCGGCTCCAAATGACTGCGAGGCTACATGGCTTTAAGACCACTTGGCTACAAAGCTTCAATTCTACTAGTCTACAAGACTCCTCCAACTGCCTTTGAGTCTACAAAGCTCCAACTGCTCCAGCAACATTATGTTAAAAGATTACAAGGCTACTTGGTTACGTAGCTACAAGTCTACGAGGCTCCAAGGCATCATGACTACGCGACTACGAGCCATGAGGTTACGAGACTGCGTGACTACAAGTCTAAATGTTTACGAGACTGTGAGGCTACAGAGCTACGAAGCTTCTAGAACACAAGTTTACGAGACTGCGAGGATACAGGACTACAAGTCTACATGAGTACTTGGTTACGTAGCTACAAGTCTACGAGGCTATAGTGCTACGAAGCTTCCAGGAACACGTTTCTACGTGGCTTCGAGACTACTTGGCTCTAACTGTCTACATTAGCTCCATTCAGTGGTGAGAGTTAATTTATCTCATGCAAAATAACCCGTTTAGAGTAGTGTCGATTCTTGGCAACAGATGACACCACATGCTGCTTACAGGTAAATATTATTTAGTTCTTTTATGTGGGATGCAGGATGCTCACTAACGATCGCAAAGGAAGGATGGCTTCGCTAAGCACCAAGGAGAAGGAAGTTCGTCTTGCTTATTAGCATTGAATATATATAATGTATAGAAGTCGCGAGCCCAGGTTAAATTTTCTGTCCGGTTTCTTAGAAGAATTGTTGTAGTTCCAAGCTCCGCCGCTGCGATCGCTTTCATCGCTGGGTATCGGCTGTATACGCCCCTGGCGGTATTTGGCAGAACTAGGTTAACCAGCCCAGTCGTGACATCATCCTTCACCCCCCCCCCCCCCCCCCCTCGAAAATCCCAGACCAACGATTCAAATTACCCGGCAGGTCTTATCAACATCGTTAGGCGACCTTGAAGAGGAGCTTCCCTTACCGTCGTTTGAGAATGATGAAATCCCAAAAGAAGCTAGCCACGGAAATCACTGAATGATGGGATTCTGTACCCGAGTGAAGTGAAAATTAGCTATTAAAACTTTGTATTGGGCCAATAGTCAGTGTTACGTTCAAAATATGGTTTTATTTTAAAAGTAAAATACTTATTTAAACTATATTTCGCGTTTGTGCAAATTTACTTTTAGATATTGGCAAGGAAAATCAACATACCTTAAACAACCTTCTCTTATTCAACGTTATCTATTAAGTAGTAAAAGGGGTAGATATTATTTTTAAAAATAAAAAAAATTATATAACCCACTAAATCAGTATTGGCAAGATATATATATAAATTCAATATTAAAATACGCACATTAAAAATTTTTGTAATTAACTTTTTTCTGTAATAAAAATTCAGGATGATTTTGGTTTAATTGGTTTACGTATATTGCTATATTTTCTAAATCACATAGAAAAGGGAAAACAGTGCATCAGTGAAAATTCAAAAATTTAGTTTAAGTAATACTAGCCATACCAAAAGATCAATATGCGAGATAAGAAATTTGGTAACTGCTCTACATTTCAAATAAAAATGCACTGGTTTCATGAATACTGAAATGTATGCGTAATAAGGCATATTATGTTATTATACTAAGCATGACTATAACTAAAAAAATTACAGTAATTTAAAACGATGGCATTCTTAACATACAATAAGTGCGCGAGTCTTAGTTTATTTTTTAATTGGCTTCTTCGTCAGATGGAAAAGAGTTAAGATTTCATCAAGGAAAAATATATTCTCAAAGTCACTAAACCGGGAGATAGAAAATAAGGTAGGTACTTAATTTTAAATAAAAGTTAAAATAGACTTACGCTAAACCAATTAAAAATAAGTCGTAAAAATATTTTTATTTATTAAATATGTTCTATACTTGACAGTTCTTTGTGTATAATTCTTCAAAAATATTTGAAATTTAATACATATTTTCTTAAAATGGTAGAATATCAGCAATACCCGGAAATTACGTGAGCAAAGCCACGGGTTATTAGATACACTTTTATTATAAAATAAAAACAATTATGCATTTGTAGTTCACGAATGTGATATTTTGTTTATTGCTTCACAACATTCATTTGCCAGTCTCAAATTTCATTGTACCACTTGTCAGAAATGTCACCAAAAATGAGAGATAGTTTTTTTTGACGAATTTCAATTACGAGGAAACCTTTCGCAAGACTTTTTTCTTCGCAGTAGTCACTGGGACACCATTAATTTAAATCCACTAAGATAATAAAATTGTATGTATAATGATTTGTTTTTGTATATTTATATAACTTTCCAACCAATTTTTAATGATTTTCATGTGAATAAAAACTTGTAAAGCAATTTAATTAACTGTGTCATAATACTTCTGATTAGATGGAAATACAAACTTTTCATCAGTAATATACGATGATAAAAATATTTATTATTGTAAAATAATATTCACTGTTCAAATGCAAATTTAAATAGATTATTCATACATGTTTCCTGCTAATTAATGGTTTAAAATAATAATTTTTTAATATAAAATCATTTTTCTCTTGTGTTAAAATGGGTTGCTAAAATGAGGAATTATAAATATGTCACTTACTAAGTCCGTGCACAGATTTACACAAAACAGCAATGTAAATAATCTTTTTTGGTAGTTTCTAATTTTGTGCCCTGGATAACATGAATTTGGTTTAATTCATACCAAAGTGAATTTTTTGAACAACTTAAATTGATGTCATAAACAAATATTTATTTTATATTAAAAATCCACAAACAGTTTTTAAAATATAATATTTATCACGCCAGATGGAATAATAAACAAAAAATAGCTCTTATATGTTGTCTGTGTTTAAAGAATTGTATTATATTTCATGGAAATAATATTTACCTTTCGGTTATTAAAAGAAAATATATTTGTATTCAAAATACTTGCGCATCGTTTTTACGAGCATAAAGGCCGGGATACATTCGCAATAGCACGCAAACAGCACACAGATAGCACACACGCACAGAGATAGCACAGAGCTTGATGCTACATTCACGCACAACACAACACAAAATAATACCGGAAGCATTCAAAAAAGTTTTTTAAATGTAAAACTCCCGTTCACAATTTTGGTCACTGAAGTTGGCATACGTGACGTTTGTTTAGATTCGTGTGTTGTTATTGTGGTACGGTTTTCGTTAAACCCAGAAATATTTTAAATATTTCAAAGTTTACGTACAAAACACAATGAGCATTCAAAAATATATATCACTGTTTATTTCAAATCCGGCTTCTTTAACACATTCAGACACAGACTTCCAAGCATTTAATTTAGCTTCTTCATTTTTGTATCCTGCGGATCCCCTGTCATACAAAATATTTTTACTTTCTATTACAGCTATCAAAAAGCTATCAAATGTGCCTTCCATTTTTATGTTATCGCGTGTTTGAAAACAATAACAAACTACTCAAGTCAAGAGCACCAATACTTTCGTGACAATTGTTCTTTTATAAGCCCACTCGAGTAGTACTTAAACTGTTTGCTGATTGGCTACCATCATGGTCGCGCACAGAAAATAACCTAAAAGTTAAAAGTTAATGAACTTTCTGTGCGCCGATCCTGTGCTATTTTTCTGTGCGCGTGCTATTTGCCAATGTGGCAGCTCATATCTAATAGTGTATGTTGAACTTCTGTGCGTCTGTGCTGTTTGCTTGCTATTGCGAATGTAGCCCGGGCTTAACTTGTGTATCTAACCTCAAAGCAAGGAATATAAAGAGTGGGAACTCAATGCTATAACAAACACTCTTATTTTCTTTGGAGATCCGGGAAATGTGCTTTATTTATAAGCAACTTAACATAGTAAATCGTTAACTTTTCAGATCTATGTTGGCAAAATTGATTTTTTTTGTGGTCATTCGCTACTGGGAATATTCACCATATAACGTTTAAGATTATTTATTTTGAATAACGAAACAACCAAAACATTATGTAAAAATGCTTCATCTTATGTTAAAAAAATTATAAACTGCATAGCCACAAAGTATGACATCATACCATTAGTTTCTGTTACCTACTAATAACAACACGTGCACGCGTTTGAACAGTCATCGCAGCCATAGTTGTTTCATAGCTACCAAAATCATTCAACGTTGTCAAGAATTATTCCAAATTATGTTTTGCCATTTTACTCAATGCGCCACTCCGTTAACACAACATTTTATAAATTCTGAACCACGAATGTCAGTGGGAATGTACACTATACTGTACATTCCAATCTGATACGCTTTAAGAAATTTCTGTAGTTTTCTTATTATTAAAACTTAATTTTTGATGTTGGCATCTTTTAACCGCACTTTTTTTTTTTTTTTTTTTTTTTCGGTGGCCGTACTCCTCCAATTCAGTTGCGCCCGCCGATATCTAAGCGCTCGGATTTCAACAAAAGGCACCGCCTCTCGATAGAGTGAAACAGAGAATTACGCGCACGACCTTGAAAAAAGCGACGCTACAGCGCTCTGGCGTGGAAGCTGGTAACTACGAGTACCCTCTTGTGGAAAGAAGAGCTGTCTAGCGGCGGAGCTAACAACTACCTCAGTTTTGGATCCGAAAATTGGAATAATAAATCCTATCCCCTCGCGACTTCTATAAGTTATATATATTCAATGATATGACTGAGTAGTGGTATTTTCGTTTGAATTCTACCTGATAAAAATAACGCAACTGATGATTCAGTAGCAGAAATTCAATTAATTAAATTTAACTCTGAATAAAATCACATAACTCATTAAGTAAAAAATCCTTCATGCTTAGATCGGTTTCTCAGAAGCAACCAGGAGCACACGGAGAAAACCATCAAAATATTGACAAGAATATTCGGGAGTACATGGAGAAAACCATCAAAATATTGACAAGAATAATCGGGAGCACACGGAGAAAACCAACAAACACATTTCTTTGATATCAAAAAATCACAGAAAACATTTCAAAATAACAATAAAAATAATAATAGCCTAATAAATAAAAAAAAAGATAAAAAAAATTACAAAAAATTCTAACTTGTGAACTTCTCATTTGTTGAGGTTTTTCTAAATCCTAATTTTTGAATTAACAAATTTTTTGAGATTTTTTTGCGGAATTTTTCCAAAACAAATGGAAATTTTGGCGACTTTTGATTAATTTTGGGCAAATTTTGGCAAATTTGAAGGTCCAAGGTCAAATTTCAAGGTCAAGGCCATCAAAGATGGCCGCCGTGATGTCACAATCCAAGATGGCGGTCGGCACCAGTCACCACCGCCTGGCGCCTGCGCCAGATCCGTCATTTACATACTACTTTCGAAAAAATCTAAAGTACATTCTGTCTCCTCGGTTTAGGTTGGAGACTCGTATGCGTACAAGCAAACAAACAGGTGTTCAGCTACCGGTTGTGATGATGCCTGGGCATGAATCTACGCCCAAGACTGTGCTCGGTTCATTATAGGTAAATGATAATTGCTTCCACTATCTGCATTTGGTGGCATGTTGAAAGACTATGATTATCTGAATACATTTAATGAGTCATAAGACATCTGTACTTTTCTTTACGATATCAAGCAGAACATAATCAATCAGCTTATAGAGGAAGTAGCAACGAATTGAGCTTTAAAATATAACTTGTGTTGGACTGCATATTGGGTAAACCATATCCGCTCGAGGACAAAGTGAAGACGTGCGAATTCAAGATAGTGAATACTTCCATTTACAATTCTGACGATGTCAAGCAGTCTGTTAAACACAGTATCGAGCAGGGGCGTAGGAACCGGGGGGGGGGGGGGGGGGGACAGGGGGGACGTGTCCCCCTGAACTTTTTGGGTGGAGGGGACTGTCCCCCCCAACTTTCTAGACCGTGATATTTTTATTTTATAATATTATTCTGCCCAACTTTATTTGTAATTCTTCACTCTCAAAGTTAACTTAAGGAAACAATAATAATTTTAACATCGATGTATCCAATGGTTAGATACAAAAACTGCTTAAATAGCGCTATTTTGCACTTTTAAAATCAAAATTTTCCGGTGGAGGACCCCCGGACCCCCCGTCTTAGTAAGAGGGGAATCGGTTTGCATGACATCAAAATCATTATTTGTCCCCCCCAACTTTATGAACACAGCTACACCAATGGTATCGAGAAACTCTGTCTGGAAGGAAAAGACTATGTAGGTAAAGGATCTGGCTGGTCTTTGTATTCAGTAAACCGATTGGAGCTAAGAATTAGTCAGTTTAAGCCAATGCAGGATTAAATGTATATATGTATTAGATTGTTCCTGTATTAGTGTAGAAATTATGTAATAAATTGTATTTGTTAATAAAGTGTTGTTTTATTTCTTGCACCTCTCACTTTCTTGATGTGATATTTAATTAAATAGTAAGTATTTTTAACCTAAAATATATTTTTGTATTGACCAAGTAGACAACCAAGAACATGAATCGATTTAATCAATCAGTAAATAAATGAGTGATTTTTTTGGATGGTTTTTTGAATTTTCTTTTTCAAATTTATGGCTAAATAATGACATATTTTCAAGATGGTGGATTTGTAGCCCACCTTTCCTCCAAAATGAAAGGTGAACCACGTCCCTGACGCTTTTTGGGTAAGTATTACAAAAATGGTAAAATCCAAAAAATCCTTAAAATCACCACTTTACAATTAATCACGCAATTTGCTCACTCAAGAGGCATCGAGCAAAGGCAAAGAAAATTCTAACAGCAGAGTACAAGTACTAAGGCCTTACTTGGCAGTTCGGTAAATGGCCACAAAAAAATAAAAGTGTAAGACTTAGCATATAGAATTTACTGGAATAAAAATCCATTGCAATACAAACTTTAACATTATGTTCAAATTGTTATGCTTGCTTTTCCAGTTACTTGCACTTACAATTTGCGTAAATAACTTGTGTAAGCGACTAGTTAACAAAAATTAATTATATAAAAATAACAGGGAAATATAATTATATGTAAATGGCCTTATATATACTCAACACAAATATTTTATAACAGGGCACCTACTACGATATACTATAAGCTATGTATATAAAATATAAAAATTTATAAAAAAATAATATATGGTCATACATACGTATGAAATTAATACATATGCTCTAACTGTATGGAGCTCCAATTTACAAAGGCTCTAAGTTAGGTATGTTAAGTAATGTCCTGCTGGAGCCGATTTCTTAAAAGAAAAATACGTCGCGCGAAAAGTTTATAAGTAACACACAGTCGAAAAACAACTGTTGGTAATGGCTTAGTCTCTCACCACTGTTCCAGTAAACTAGGCCTCTCTGATGACGTCGTTGAAACATCCATTAAAAAATGCCAGCTGACAAACTAAGTGATCTAAATTTCAACAACAAAGTTCGTTATCGAAAATGTTTCATCTTCAAAAACATACTCACATAAGTGCGTAGAAAAACCATGCAAGCAAAAACCCAGTCTATAACTGACTGATCTGACTCGATTAGTACTTTACAAGTGCAAAAATCTACAACAAATTTCTGGCGTGAATTTGCACTGTTTTTTTTTTTTTTTTTTTTTTTCAAATAAATGTTATGCTCAAAACGAACTTGTATCTCGGGCCATAAACACATTACAGGCCGGTGCTTTACCTTGAGAGTTCTCGTAGAGCAGCAGTTTTCCCACCTTGCGTGCCAGACGTAAACGCATGGCCTGGATGCCGTGTAGTCGTGTCGCCCGTCCGTCCTCAGGTGGCGAAGTTCCGCGCATTGACGTAGTGGCTCGCGGACGCTCTCGGGCTCGTGACGTCAGACCAGCGATGGCGGCCGCTCAGCAGCCAGCCAGCATAAACACAAACGGTTTCGAGAAATCATCAAATAAATATAAAGTATAAGCCTAGCTAAAATTAAATAAAGTTTACAAAAATTTAGTAACAAATGAACATAAAAAATTTATAGAAAGATAATGCAAAATGATTTTAAATAGATTTTAAAAATAACCAAAAGGTTTAAAATAAAAAATATTCTGACAGTCAGAGTTACCAACTGTTGAGTTACCTACTAATGTGGGGAAGCCTACAACTCACATAGTTTCGGTTCCCTAAGAATTTCCGAAGATTTCCGAAGTTTTGCGTTTTGGTATTAACGCCACTTCAGCCGCTAAATCAGAAGTTTCCAATGAAAACAAGCATGTTGTGACTGACCTAACATAACCTAACCCTTCGATTTTTTTAATTTCAATTTTTGAGAGAAATCCGAAGTTGCACGAACGTGGTAGGGAACCGAAACTACATGAGTTGTAGGCTTCCCACTAATGTGGCCAGGTGACCACAGATTCTATGGTGAAAAATACTACCAAACTCTAGCAGGTAAAAATTAAGTTAATATAATGGCAGTGCACTCTGGCAGACGAAATCAAAACAGTGGATCCATGATCGCGGACATAATGTCATACTGGCTGATGTAATGTATTTCTTGGCATTATTGGTAGGGGATCAGTCTGCTGGTTGCCTCCGCGGAGTAAGGGCCTATTGCCATTTTTATTTGCCCTTACCGGGTTTGAGCCCAGAACTCCATGACGTAAGTGCGGTTTTTATTGAAATTTTATCGAAATTGAAATTAAATGATTATTATGAATTTAAAAATATTTCCCGATTTTCCACCATAATACTTACTGACTTTCAAGATGGCGGATGTGATGTCATAATTAAAAATGGCTGAAAGTTCTAGAAACCAAATGTGGACATGATGTGATTATTCAAAATGCTGGACATGACTTAATTTCAGAATGATAGAGTTCAAGATGGCATCCAGGGTCAAGGTCAAGGTCAACGAAGATGGCCACCACTTCAAGTTCAAATATCTTATTCATAGGCTTATTGGAGAATTTTAAATGGGGAAACTAAGCCTCTCTGAGGAACTTTCAAACCTTAGACTTTTTTGGGGGGAATAAAACATAAAATTTTCCTCCAAAAAGTAAATTTTTATTTTTCAGTTTTTTTTGTTGGATTTTTGGCATAATTTTGATTATAAAAACTGTAAATTTGGAGTCATTGTTGCGAATTTTCGGCAAATTTTGTATCATTTTAGACAATATTTGTCCAAGTTTAAATGTAAAGGTCAGAATCTAAGGTCAAAGGTCAAGGCCAAATGTTATGGCTAAAGGTCCAATTCATCCAACATGGCCACCATGACATTTCACACTCCAAATTGGTGGACACCAGCACCAGCACTTTGCTCCAAAATCTAAATCTATTAGAAATGGACCAGTAGGATTTTTTATAAAATTCTCAAAAAATGGTTGAAGTAATGAAGAGATTTCCTTAAACTGGCTTTAGGCCTATCACTTAAAGAGCTTTGTGAAACCAACGACTGATGATGTTCTAATTATTCTTAATAGCCACCATAGTCACATTTCTCGTTTAATTTATGAATTTTGCAAATAAAATGGAATTGTTCTCTTGACAGTACCTCCACACACTTCTCACAGGTTCCAGCCATTTGACCTGACCTTTTTTGGCCCATTAAAAAATTCAACAGGAAAAGTGACTTATTTTTGAAATCTTTAAAAGAAAATGTGAGAATTACGCCATTCAGACTGACTGAAGGTTTTAACTGTGCATACATCAAAGTTTGTAAAAAAAAATCCAAGAATTATTCAAAGTTCCATAGGTTTGATTTTGATTTAAAATTGACTTAAAAATCTCAGGCTGATGAAGCTAAATAAAGTGAAACCTGGAAAATTCAAGGGAAAAGGGAATAATTGTTGCTGGTACAGCACAGTAGCCATACCATCCCATCCTTGCTGGCATCCATCTGTACATACACATGGGAGTCAGGTGCCAGGTGATTCAGGATGTGGCACTCATGGAACAGTCGCTCCACTGCAATGCGAGCTCGTTCGGCGGTGTCTGTTCACTGGAACTTGTGTTGGGTTAGAGTAAGTCCATCATGGGGGTAGTGATAGTGGCAAAGTTTGGGACAAAGTAGTGCAAGCAATTGAGTAGTCCTATGAACCGTGGATCTGCTTACTGAATTTGGGGAAAGGTGTTGTCCTCAATGAGGGCGAGTTGTTCGGGTAAAGGTCGGCACCTGTTGGTGTTGATGACATGTCCCAGGATCTCTAAATTCTTAGCCCCAATGTGGTACATATGCAGGATGCATGTGAGTCCTTACATTGCTAGCCATTCGAGGACTAATTTGAGTGGGTATGCGTGGTCCTCCCACATCTAACACATGCTCACATGGTCCAGGTATACTGCGGCAAACTTGTGTACGTAGCCATCCAGGATGAGGACCATCATGATCTGGAACATCATATGGGCATCCATTACCTAGAACAGCATGGTGGAGAATTAAAATTGGCTCCAGTCGGATGTAATAAAGGTGGTTTTGTGCCAGTCCCTGGGAATGACTGAGACCTGTCAGGAGCCTGACTTCAGGTCTAGGTATGAGGATACCTGGGCACCCCCAAGCTGGCCAGCACTTCGGTGATATTGAGATGGGGGTAGCTAGTATATGACATCATTGACCAGGTTTACATTCACAAAGAATCTCAAGGACCCATCCTTCCACCAAGATCATCCTGAGGATGTGTGAGGACTCGCTAGGTTCTATGACACCATCCTGCTGCATTTCTCCCAGATCGCCTCCTGTTCGCACAGACTGTAACCCTCGGATTTAAGACCATGGGCGGATGAGGCACATTGAAGATGTTGTGCTAGACTACAGTGTTAAAGAGCAGCATGTCTGTGGCTGCAAAGACCTGCAGGTATTGGGCAAGAAAACTATCAATAAGCGATGGGTTTTGGTGGGACTTTGTTCTGGAGTCCGTCCAGAGTGACGAGGTGTCCGAGATGGAGGGCGTGGGACGTGCCCAGGCCGTACAGGGTACATTGGCTTTGGATGCCCACCTGCAGCCAGCACTCTTGCACCTGGTGTTCTCCTGAGCGAGCCATGGCAGCCCCAGGAAGAGGCCGTCCCTTAGGTCATGAAAGACTAGTGTTAGAATCTGAATGGAATAATCTCTGGTGGTGATTGTTACCCACGCATATCCAGTCATGAATGCATTACCTCCCTCCATTGGAAGCTGTACACCAGGTTCACTTCCAAGATGAGGTTGGCCACGATGTAGGTGTGACTGTCAGCTTTGTCCGCCCGTGCTTTCACAGGCAGTCCATTCACCAGGATGGGCACCAGGAAGAACACCCTGGCCTCGAGGCCAAGTCGGCCAGGGCTGGTTTGTGTGTCTCCGCGCCCCGCAGGTGCTGCCGAGGTTGTCGGCATCACTCGCCGACAACCCGGGGTTAGTCGAGAGTTTTATTTCTTGAATTTTAACTTTTATGGTAAAATATTACAATCAGGTGATATTTAATTAAATAAATAATTTTGAGCTTAAATTAACTCGGTTACAAGATTGCGGCAGAGGTCAAGGTCATCCAAGATGTAGGCCGAGGTCAAGGTCAAATGTCAAGTTCAAGGTAACCAAGGTGTTGGCCGTGACGTCATAATCTAAGGTGGCGGACCCCGGCTACGGCTCCACGCCCGGCACCTAGCTGCAGGACCCACTGTTATACAGGGCGAGTCTGAACTTACAGTATTATTTAAGCTGTGGTCATTTCTTAAAAAGGAATTCAATACTAAACTCCAATGACTTCACTGGGAAAATTATATGTAGTAGCCAGTCACTTTTATTTTAAAATAGTTATGGCCTGAAAAGGTTGGAAACTAATACGTCGTCTTTTGGTTCTTATTACACCCCTTAAAACGAAAACTTGGACAAAAAAAAACCCTTATTTGCTTTTACGAAACTGCATATTGGGTCAATACACATTACCATTTACTAAATGAAATACACATGTGTAAAAATATTTTATAAAATGTTTTTTACAATCATATGTTTTTCATATTTAGTACTGAGGCGTTTGCTACGCCTCCATTAGTTTCACTTTTATAATTAATTAGTAGTTTGAATGTCTTTATTATTAACGTCTTATAAATTGATTTGGTTTAGATTATATTATATGATATTATAGTTAGTTTGGCACTTATCTCCAACTCGCCTTGAAGTATGGTAAAAAACAAAAGAACATTACGGACATTAGCGGATCTGCGTTTGTGTTTCCACGAGCCAACACCACGGCGCGCGCGGAGCGGTGTGACGTAATGGGGAGGCGTGGACGAGTGAACGACTGCGGCTGGCTAGCGGGCAGACGGGGCTAGCGGCTGGTGGAGTGCACTTCGGCTTGCGGGAGCAAGCGTGTTGGACTGCTGCAAAATGGAAGCCAGTATTCCATTCACCAACGCTTCGAGCAGTGCCCAGCCCGGGGCTGTCATCCAGCACGCTGCATGGACTGAAAGTAAGCCTCGACGCACTTGATATTAACAACCAGACATCGGGTTGAGTTTTCAATGGAACGAAAAGCAGAGCGACTATAGTGATCTCAAACTCAGACCTTAATAGCATCAGAAATCTTTAACGCCGTGAACTAAACTCTATTTCTTTTTTATGTTGGGCCGCGCGAGAAAACTACATTTACTGCAAGTGAGACTTGGACGTTTTTTTTTATGCTGTGGTGCGGGATGTTAGGTACGGATTATAGCGTCACAACTAGAGACCGATTTGACGAAGAGAATTGGGGATGTGTCAAAAAAAACATTTATAGACAACTACGTTATCCATGATTACTTTTAACGGAGTTGTTAGGGAAAATCTAAGCTTTCTTAAATGTTTGTAAAATTAAGCGTAATTGGTAGTTGTTAATGATTGGTTATATTAGATGTATTTTTTTTAATGCTAGATCGCGATCTGCAAATTTGTGTCAGTTGCCCTGTAGTTAATGTACCAAGCCAATACCAAGCCGTTAAATTAAATAGCAAACAGGCAGTGATGCACTTAATTATTTTCCATGCCGTCTTTTCCTGCTTAGGGGCTGTACTTTTCACTGCATTTACCCTTTTTACCCATTTGCGATTTCTGACTTCGAACCCGAGCGCCTCAAGTAAGGCCTCAGTACCAATCACCTTAATTTTTTTCATATTTAAATATTATAGGAAAATTACTTGGTCGAATCCGTGTGATCTTTATTTCGTACTTATTAATTTAATCAAAGTGTTTTAGTATTTTAATGTGTTAAAACTGTGTTACATAATTAAAAATAACATATGTATGTTCATATAAATATATATTTTTTTGAATTGTAGATGGTCTATGGCGAAGGACTGTCGAGCCGAAGTGAAGATCCCCGAATCACTCAAGTTTCACCCAGTAATGGTTCATGGGATGAAGATATTGTATCTAACTATACCCACATAGGTAGGCTGTCATTTTCTTAATTATTATGGTTTCTACTACAAGTTGGTTGGTTTATGATATAATCTAAACTTTAGTTTTCTTTTGTCGTTACTTTTGCTTGTGAAATCCTTGCTTCTGTGTGTAATTAATTTATAGAAACATTTAAGATACTTGATTAAAACGCAATCTCAATAAAACATTATTTATGTAGGTAATGAAACATTAGGATGTATTCTGACACGATGACTCAGATTTGTTACATTTTTTAAGTTTTTGTATTATATTTTTATTTAATTTCCCTCGGTGGGTTCTATATGGGGACAGCTGATTTGATTTAAGTTTTTTTGTAAATATAATATAAAATATGTTTTATTTTATTTAATTTTTAGGTAAAAATGCAATCGAGTTGTAACATTTCACCTAAGGTGATAGCTACATTTCAGACAAGGTGTAAGATTTCAGGGCCAGTGTTCCAGCTCAAGATCACCCAAGAAGACAGTCGTAACATACAATCCAAGACAAACCCTCTCTATCTGCTACACCTTAAGAACACTGTCTCGGAACTGACATTTATACGATACTTAAAAGTATATTAAGTAAGTTCATTGAAAAAGTTGTTGTCGCTCATATCAGAAAAAGTATGAAGAGTCATCATAGACATGTCCTGATAAAATTTTCCGTTTGAATATATTTTGCAGGGAAATCTCTCTAATTACCACACGTGTTTGTTTTGGATGTGGCCTTGAAACAACCTTTTGAATGATTTCATCAGTACAGTTGCTAGTTCCGTAGTCTAAAATAAATTACACTTTTTCGCTTTTAATAAAAACATATCACATTGCTAAATAGCCTGTATTTATATGTATGTACTTGAGGTAAAAACACAATTGAAACAAAATCTGTTTGCTTAAATTTATCATGTCTTATTTATAATATTTTGAACATAAATATTTGAATTTCAATAAGAAAAATATCTGCAAAATTTAAACATTTTCCTTTTGATTTGAATGCGCATTGCAATTAATTTAAATTCGAAGCAATAACAAGAAATACAATTCTGCTTGGTCCTCTTAAATATCTGACATATTAAAAACCTTAACTCAGAAGAATAGAATGCAAGTTTAATCTATTAAAAACAACCAACCAAAACGACACAGTAGCAAATAAAAATAATATGAACTATATTATATTGTTAAGATTTACTGCGGGTTCATAAAGGATAGCCCAATTAAATAACTTTTTCACACACAGTTTTATTTATTGCCACTATTTACATTACAAGCAAATAATCTAAAAATGCCAATTAATCAATTTACTTAAAAAATGTTGCTTCCTCCAGTCACTCGTTTCTTACAATCCACACGCCTCGCTGGGCCGCACCTCTGGCGCAACTCTCGCCGCAGCACCCCTCGTGGTCCTCCGTCGCAGGACTCCGTCGCCGCACTCCGCCGCCGCCGTCGCACTTCCCCTTCGCCGAGATCCCACTCGACACCTCGCTCGGAACTTCGCTCGGGACTCCGCTGCACCCGCGGCACTATCGCCCAGAAACTTCGCCGCGGGAAAACTCCTGACTCCACTCATTCACTCACTCACTCACTCACTCACTCACTCCCTGCCCTGGAACCTTCGTCCAAGGACTTCGCCACTCTGCCGCACCCGCGGCACTATCGCCCCGGAAGCTCCGCTGCGGGAAGGCTCCCGCCTGAACTCTCTGAACTCCACTGACTCTCTTCCTCTCTCGAGGGCGCCGTCCTCGTTTTATCTATCAGCCGCCATTTCTGGAACTCACGAGTGCGGCTGGGGGCCAGTCGCGTCATTCCGCGCCGACCCGACGGCAGAAATCTCTCGAAACACGTGTCGGCGGCTCGCGTAACTCCGCAGCTGTCAGGTTTCAGTTACGTGTCAAAGGCAGGGCGCCGCGCGGGGAGTTGGGGGAAGGAGGGGGAAAGCGACAATCCTTGTTATCTTCCAGGCGCGCGCGGCGCATATCATGTTGCGGCAGTCGCCAGCCAGCTCTGCACCTGCACGTGTCCCGGCCTTGCTCTAGTTCGTAACATTATTTTAGTTATTGGAGTAGGTATTGAGTATAGTTTTATCAGTGAATTTGATTTTGTTTGCTTTGTGTGCGACATATTGTGGAAAATTTGTGTTTAAAAAATATCATGTGTTAGGCCTAATTGTATATGAATTTCACGTGTGAATTGTAATTGCATATATGCTGCATTTTGTGATTTATTATTGCATTTAATGTAAGTTATTTCATATATAAAACCAGAATATAGTTAATTTAATGTTGAGAAAAGATAGAACACATTTAATCCCCTCCTCAATATTTTTCTGAGTACGCTCATGAACTGAACTGTGTTGTGCCTAATTTTAAGTGTGAAGTGTAGAAAGTAGTATATTTTGGTATCGGAAACTAAGTTCTGGGTGAGGATCCGGAAGCCGACCGCCATTTTGGATTCAGACGTCATGGCGTGCATCTTGGATGAATTTGACCCTTGAACTTGACCTTCAAAATTTGCCAAAAATTGCCAAAAGACTCAACATTCCTCAAAATGTGCTCACAATTCGCCAAAATTTCCCGTTTATAGGGAAAAATCCGCTTTAAAATCTCCAAAAATAATTCCTATTTCGAGAGAAAAATTCCCTTATTGAGGGAAAATTTCCCGTTCTAGTCCTCAAAAATGACATTAACTTAAAATGTCTATAATGTGGTTTAGGGGTCCTAAAAGCAAGCCGCACTAAGCAACTTAGGTCATGACCTTGACAATTAGGTTGCTAAGGCCATCGTTTTGGTTTTAGGGCTTCATTACAGTTTTCGATATTGTCAGTTTTAGGTGCTTCATCACAGTGCTTGGTCTTGTCACCAGCTTCAGAGTCACTGTCGTCATAATCGTAGAAGTCAGCGTCTTCACCTGGATTACTGTAAGAATTCTAAATCGTTGTCATCGAAGCTTCTTCATCGTCTAAAAGCTTCCTGTTTAAGTGTCCATAATTTTTACAAAGTATGGAGAATCTACTTGAGATGGACTTGAATGTATTCTCACATTTTAAGGTCCATTGGTTTCAGTCTTCTTTAAACCATCATCATCCTTCAATTTAAGTTCTTTGATGAGATCAGGAGAATTATGAACATATAATCACATTCAAGACAAGGAAAATTATTTTTATCATACAGCACACTCTTCGTTAGTGTGGTGGCTTTATCGATGTCGTCCATCTCGTAAGTCGGCTTGGTTTTACAAGTTCGTCCATGTCTTTTTAAGCTATCAATTCGTGTAAACAACCTGCTAAACCGATTACAGTTTAACATTTTGCATAGCGGGTTTTTAACACAATCATTCTTCTCGTGACATCTAGCATTCCTTTTCAGGATAAATTTCTTACCACAGTATCTACAGAGGTGTCCTTTTGATACAGCTACAGACAATGAACTAGGATACATGTTAGCTTCTGCGACTAATGCCATATGCAAACTGAGAGTTTTAAATTGGAACAATTACTTAAATAGATTATTTTTTAATTTTTCACCAGCTGGAGTTGATTTATCTCATACAAGAAACATGTCGCAAGTAGTTCCGATTCTTTCCTAGAGATGTCGCCGCCACGTGTTGTGTTGAAGTAAATATTATTATTTTTTTATGCGGGATGCGGGAAGCTCACTCACGTCCTCAAGAGAAGAAGGGCTTCGCTAGACATCAAGGAGTAGGAAGTTCGTCTTGCATGATAGTGCTTGTGAGTTGTTTTAAGACACAGTAATCATCTGGTAATGAATCTCTTTTGTTTGAATTCCACAAATTAAAGCAATATATTGTAATTGCTGATTTGGTAATAGGAATTCACTAAGTAAATGAACCTCTGAATAAAATTGCTTATTTCATTACGAAAAAAATATTTCATGCAAGGATTTTTTTCCTGGAATAACCAGAAACACTCAAAGAATATCAGCAAAAGTCTCGCCAGTAATAATCAGGAGCACGGTGGAATACCAACAATAGTCGTGTCAGAAATATCCTGGAGCACATGGAGATAACCAACAAAATATTGACAGAGATATTCAGGAGCACACAGAGAAAACCAACAATATATTCACAGGAATATTTAGGAGCACTCGGAGAAAATTAACACATATTTTCCTAAATCAATATCAATGAACCACAAAAAAAATATTAAAAATTTAAAAAATTTAAATTAACAAATTTAAATAAAATTATATATTTCATAACTTTGGCGAGTTTTGAGCAAATTTTGAGGAATTTTGAATCATTTTTGGCGATTTTTGCAAATTTTTAAGGTCAAAGTCAAAGGTCAAGGTCATCCAAAATGGCTCCATGATGTCAAAATCCAAGGTGGCGGTCGGCTTCCGGTTCCCCATATTGAACCCAGTTTCCGGAGGTATCAATATATACTACTACTGTAGCAGTTAATGTGGATGAAGTGTTTGATTTTTAGGTGTGAATCTTGCACTTTTGTTTATGATGCTTTGGTGGTAACCATGCTTTGTAGTAATCTTTAAATATGTTTATAAATGATTCACCCAGAAAGTTGTGAAATACCATAGCTAGGGTTTTGCAATAAAAAGTAAACATTTGAAAAACAATTACCTAATAACTTTCTCTTAATTTTGTAGCAAACAAAACTGCATTAAACCCATCCCTTACTTTCCACATAACACTAACAGAACCGATATTCTTTAATTTTGTAACATTTTATTACTCATTGTGAATTTTTTAGTACCACAATTGCAAAAGCGTTGTTTTTTTTTTCCAAAGTTTATGTAATCATTGTTCAGAAACCATAATATAAAAGAAATAAAACCTGGTTTTGATATTTTTTCTGTTGGTTCATGTAGGAACTCTTCCATGGTGCGACAGCTGGCGCGAACCACAGCATATTCTCTTCCAGTTGGCAAACGCGTTCTTTGTCATATCATATGCTGCACCAAACAACTCCCAGGGCATTCTTTTCATGCACGCATCGCTCATTATAGGTACGTATCGATTTTTTTTTACAGACTACGAACTTCTCACTTTAAGATACTGGTAGTTTCTATAAGTAGTATAGGAATGGGGCTGCGGGCGCACGGGTTCTGGGTGTGGTGCCGGTGCCGGTGTCCGCCATATTGGATTGTGACGTCACGGCGGCCATCTTGGATGGTTGTGACCTTGACCTTTGACCTTGACCTTGAATTTGATCCTCAAAATGTGTCAAAATCCGCCAAAATTGGGCAAAATTTGCCCAAAATTCCTCAAAATTCGCCAAAATTTCCATTTCTGTGAAAAAAAATTCCGCCAAAAAATCTCAAAAAATTCCACAATTCAAAAATTCCCGTTTTCGAGAGAAAAATTCCCGTTTCGAGGGAAAATTTCCCGTTTTTAGTCCTTAAAAATCCCAGCGGCTATAAATGTCCATATGTAGGCTTAAGCATCCATGTCTACAGCCTACGATAAGCCTCTGACGTCATCATGGATTATGACGTCACCGTTGCAATTTCCGTTACGGCCGCCATCTTTAACTTTTTTATTTATTATCCGATTTTAATGAAATTTTTTTAAAAATTAATAAAAAATTTACTTAATAAAATTTTAATAAAATACTTATAAAAAACAAACATTTACGACACGGAGTTCGAAGTCCTCGGTTCGAACCCGACGAGTGCAAAAAAAATTAAAAATGGCGACCGATCCTTCCCCCGTGGTGGGTGCTAGCAGACTGACTCCCACCACTTTTTTTCAAAGCATATATATCGTCACCTAGTATGACGTCATGTCCGCCATCTTGTCTTCGATGCTGGAAGCCATCATCACTGTATCGTCGGCTAGAGTGCGCCGATGACATGTTAGTTTAATTCGTATCCGCTAGAGTGCAGTAATCATTTATTACTGTGACACCCGCCATCTTGTCATTTGGCCGCCATCTTGAAAATCCGTAATTATTTAGCTAGAAATTCGGGAAAAGTTCCAAAATTCATTAAATAAATCACTCATTAATTTACATATTGATTCGATCGATTCCTGTCCTAGGTTCGATACCCGATCGATGCAAATAATCTTAATTTTTATGTAAAAATACCTAAAAAATGACAGGTTCGAAAATAAAAACACTGCAAGTTCTTTTACAAACATAATATTTATTACATAATTTCTATTTTACTACAGGATCACCTGCGAAGGTTAGCAATCTTATAATCATTTAGGTCCGCATAGGCGTGAAATGACTAATTCTTAGCTCCAATCGGTTTATACAAGACAGAGTCCAGCCAGATCCTTTACAGACATAGTCCTCCTCTTCTTGACAGAGTTTCCGGATACCTTGTTTAACAGTTTGCTCGATATCGTTAGAACTGTAAATTACTGCAGCCGATGTCTTGAATGCACACTTCTTCACTTTGTCATCGAACGGATAAGGCTTTCCATATATACAGTCCAACCACAAGTTATATTTCAAAGGTCCGTTTGTTGCTACGTCATCAGTAAGCTGATTGATTATGTCCTGTCTGATATCATCAAGAAAATTACAAATGTCCTTTGACTCACTTAACGTACTTGGATAATAGTAGTCTTTCAATGTTCCACGAAATGCAGACTGCGCCAAGTAGAAGCCATTATCGTTCACTTGTAATGCTCCGATCACAGTCTTATGTTTATTTTCATGTTCAGATGCCACAGCAATCGGTTGCTGCACATCAGTTTTTTTACTTGTACGCTCACGAGTCACCAATCTAAACTCAGGAGTCGTAATTGCTGCAGGTAGTTCAGCAGTAGGCGCACGGACTTCACCTTTACAGTTTATCGAATGTTGGCGCAAATTATCAATTCGAGTAAACCATTTATGACACTCGTCACAGCGAAACTTCATGCGAGAAGGACTCTTCGTACATTTACTCCTCTCATGTCTCCGTACATCATGTTTAAATGCAAACTTCAAATCGCAGTAGCCACAAGGATGCCTAGTTGAAGACAAACCCGAACCAGATGTCGCTGTTACTGCAACTGAATCATTTCCAGGCATACTCTTATGCACATCAATGCATCGTTGTTGTATAGAAACCTTTACTTTCTGCCGCACTGCAGGTCCTTTACATGTCTCCAAGTGATGCTTCAAATTAGCATTTCTTGTAAATTGCTTGCGACACTTAATACAACCAAACATTTTAAGATAAGGGTTCTTGGCACATTCTCTCTTCTCGTGTCGACGAGCATTGCTGATGTTTGAGAAAATCTTGTCACAGTAACGACATCGATGTTCGTTAGTTGACGATTCGCCATCCATTGAAGTCTCCATCGAGGGCGAAACAGCGTTCGTCGAGGTTTCCTGTACAGTCAGCACTACCGGCATTAAAGTCTCTTCTGCTGGTGGTATCACATCTGTTGAAATCCCCTCCAATGTCGACGTCATCGTTACCAGCGGGATCTGCTCCTTCTCCGTCGTAGCTGTCGATAAGGTTCCCGTAGTCGATGGTACAACCTCCGAGTTCAACGTTAAAGACGGTAAAGATGCCATCGAGTTCGCAAGAACAGGTAATTACGCGATTTATGCACCAGATTAAACAATCTAGGTGATCCTTACACCGCCGTCGTCAGAAACAAACTGAGCGTCCTGCTGTCTAGGACTCGCTTATATACATGCACCGGATGGAATAATACGCTAGTCAAATCAAGAACAATTTATTATAATACTAGAGTCAAAACAACATTAAAAAAATAGAAGCACCATCAAAAAAAAAGGAAGCACACTTGGAAGCGCCGACAACGAAAAGGCAGCACATTTGGAAGCACCGACAACGAAAAAGGCAGCACCATCATCGAAAAGACCGCACATTTGTCATTGGCTCCAATATTCATTGGCTCCAATATTCATTGGTTCCATCAGTCTATTGATTCTATCAGTCTAGTGACTCCAACAGTCATTGACACCAACGGCCTTTTTCTTCATCAGCTCCAATGATATTTGGCTAGAATGCTACGAGTCTAAGAGACCATGAGGCTACAATTCTACGAGTGTACAAGACTCCTCCAACTACCTTCAAGTGTATAAAGCTCCAAATGCTCCAACAGCTCCAACACGCAATGTACGCGCAATACATGTAATTTACACACAATAAATGTAATGATTACACAGTACACACACACAGGAAACGGAACGTACACACAGTACACACAGGAAACGGAACGTACACACAGTACACACAGGAAACGGAACGTACACACAGTACACACAGGAAACGGAACGTACACACAGTACACACAGGAAACGGAACGTACACACAGTACACACAGGAAACGGAACGTACACACAGTACACACAGGAAACGGAACGTACACACAGTACACACACAGGGAACGGAACGTACACACAGTACACACAGGAAACGGAACGTACACACAGTACACACAGGGAACGGAACGTACACACAGTACACACAGGAAACGGAACGTACACACAGTACACACAGGAAACGGAACGTACACACAGTACACACAGGAAACGGAACGAACACGTAATATTCACGCAATTGACACACAGTACACGCAGAGTACACGCAATTTACGCAAAGTACACCCAATGTACGCAATGTACGCAATATATATGTAATGTACACACAATGACTACGCTTCGTTCGCGCAGGACAAGCATTTAATGAAAACGAAGCACGTTTGGACGGAAATTCTATAAAACGAAAGCTCATTTAACGAAAAGGAGGCGCATTCTCTCGTTCATTCAACTTGGTAGGATACGATTTTCAATGATAAGTTAGGATATAATCTCTCCATCAGTCTATGAATCCAACAGTTTATATTTCCATTAGCCATCGACTCCAATAGTCATTGACTCCAACAGTCATTGGCTCCAACAGTCATTGCCTCCAACAGTCATTGTCTCCAACGACCTTTTGGTTCATCAGCTCCAATGATATTTGGTTAGAATGCTACGACTCTAAGAGACTATGAGACTACAATTCTACGAGTGTACAAGACTCCTCCAACTACCTTCAAGCGTACAAAGCTCCAACTACTTCAGCAGCATTATGTTATAATAGTACAAGGCTACTTGACTACGAAGCTACAAGTCTACATGGCTCCAATTGCGGCATCTGTCTTCGTCTGAATTTTCTCTTTGACTCCAACTCCGCCCGCCAGCATCTCTTCGATCTGCACCTCTATTATGTTATAATAGTACAAGGCTACTTGACTACGAAGCTACAAGTCTACATGGCTCCAATTGCGGCATCTGTCTTCGTCTGAATTTTCTCTTTGACTCCAACTCCGCCCGCCAGCATCTCTTCGATCTGCACCTCTATTATGTTATAATAGTACAAGGCTACTTGACTACGAAGCTACAAGTCTACATGGCTCCAATTACGGCATCTGTCTTCGGCTGAATTTTCTCTTTGGCTCCAACTGCTACAGCAGCATTATGTTATAATAGTACAAGGCTACTTGACTACGAAGCTACACATCTACAAGGCTCCAATTATCACATCTGTCTTCGTCAGCATTTTCTCTTTTGCTCCCACTGCTCCAACAGCATTATGTTATATGATTCCATGGATACTTTGTTACGTAGCTACAGGTCTACGAGGTTCCAATGCATCATGTTTACGAAGCTTCCAGAACACAGGGTTACGAGACTGCGAGGCTACAGGACTACGAAGCTTCCAGGACACGAGGCTACATGGCTACGAGACTACATGACTCTAACTGATTACAATAGCACCACTCAGTGGTGAGAGTTAGGTTATCTCATGCAAAAGTACTTTATGCATGTAGTTCTGCTTTTCAACAACAGATGTCGCCACATGTTGCTTGCAGGTAAATAATATCTAGTTCTTTTATGCGGGATGCGGGATGCTCACTAACGATCGCAAAAGAAGGATGGCTTCGCTAGACTCCAAGGAAAAGGAAGTTCGTCTTGCATGTTGGTGCTCCACAGATGTCTCATGGCGTAATATTAATTTGACTGAGTAATGATATTTGTCAATTCCACCTGATAAAAATATTGCAAGTTTTGATTTAGTAGCAGAAATTATCGAATTAAATGTAACTCCAATTAAAATGACATGTCTCAATAGACAAAAAAAAAAAATCCATGCAGAGAGTGGTTCCTCATAATAGTCAGAAACACTTGAAGAAACCACAGGAATGATTGCAAGAACACGGGAAAAACCATCAAATTATTGACATTAATAATCAGGAGCACACGGAGAAAACCATCATAATATTGGCAAGAATAATCAGGAGCACACGGAGAAAACCATCATAATATTGACCAGATTAATCAGAAGTACTCGGAGAAAACCACCACATGTTTTCCTTGATATCATAAAATTACAGGAAAAAAATATTTAAAAATAAAAATAAATTAATAAAAAAATAAAAAAATTGCATAAACAGTTTCTGCTAGCTTGTAAACTTATCATTGTTGAGCAAAGATAGAGTTCTTGTACAAGCCAGAAATTTATGCAATTTTTTTATTTTTTTATTAATTTATTTTTATTTTTAAATATTTTTTTCCTGTAATTTTATGATATCAAGGAAAACATGTGGTGGTTTTCTCCGAGTACTTCTGATTAATCTGGTCAATATTATGATGGTTTTCTCCGTGTGCTCCTGATTATTCTTGCCAATATTATGATGGTTTTCTCCGTGTGCTCCTGATTATTAATGTCAATAATTTGATGGTTTTTCCCGTGTTCTTGCAATCATTCCCGTGGTTTCTTCAAGTGTTTCTGACTATTATGAGGAACCACTCTCTGCATGGATTTTTTTTTTGTCTATTGAGACATGTCATTTTAATTGGAGTTACATTTAATTCGATAATTTCTGCTACTAAATCAAAACTTGCAATATTTTTATCAGGTGGAATTGACAAATATCATTACTCAGTCAAATTAATATTACGCCATGAGACATCTGTGGAGCACCAACATGCAAGACGAACTTCCTTTTCCTTGGAGTCTAGCGAAGCCATCCTTCTTTTGCGATCGTTAGTGAGCATCCCGCATCCCGCATAAAAGAACTAGATATTATTTACCTGCAAGCAACATGTGGCGACATCTGTTGTTGAAAAGCAGAACTACATGCATAAAGTACTTTTGCATGAGATAACCTAACTCTCACCACTGAGTGGTGCTATTGTAATCAGTTAGAGTCATGTAGTCTCGTAGCCATGTAGCCTCGTGTCCTGGAAGCTTCGTAGTCCTGTAGCCTCGCAGTCTCGTAACCCTGTGTTCTGGAAGCTTCGTAAACATGATGCATTGGAACCTCGTAGACCTGTAGCTACGTAACAAAGTATCCATGGAATCATATAACATAATGCTGTTGGAGCAGTGGGAGCAAAAGAGAAAATGCTGACGAAGACAGATGTGATAATTGGAGCCTTGTAGATGTGTAGCTTCGTAGTCAAGTAGCCTTGTACTATTATAACATAATGCTGCTGTAGCAGTTGGAGCCAAAGAGAAAATTCAGCCGAAGACAGATGCCGTAATTGGAGCCATGTAGACTTGTAGCTTCGTAGTCAAGTAGCCTTGTACTATTATAACATAATAGAGGTGCAGATCGAAGAGATGCTGGCGGGCGGAGTTGGAGTCAAAGAGAAAATTCAGACGAAGACAGATGCCGCAATTGGAGCCATGTAGACTTGTAGCTTCGTAGTCAAGTAGCCTTGTACTATTATAACATAATAGAGGTGCAGATCGAAGAGATGCTGGCGGGCGGAGTTGGAGTCAAAGAGAAAATTCAGACGAAGACAGATGCCGCAATTGGAGCCATGTAGACTTGTAGCTTCGTAGTCAAGTAGCCTTGTACTATTATAACATAATGCTGCTGAAGTAGTTGGAGCTTTGTACGCTTGAAGGTAGTTGGAGGAGTCTTGTACACTCGTAGAATTGTAGTCTCATAGTCTCTTAGAGTCGTAGCATTCTAACCAAATATCATTGGAGCTGATGAACCAAAAGGTCGTTGGAGACAATGACTGTTGGAGGCAATGACTGTTGGAGCCAATGACTGTTGGAGTCAATGACTATTGGAGTCGATGGCTAATGGAAATATAAACTGTTGGATTCATAGACTGATGGAGAGATTATATCCTAACTTATCATTGAAAATCGTATCCTACCAAGTTGAATGAACGAGAGAATGCGCCTCCTTTTCGTTAAATGAGCTTTCGTTTTATAGAATTTCCGTCCAAACGTGCTTCGTTTTCATTAAATGCTTGTCCTGCGCGAACGAAGCGTAGTCATTGTGTGTACATTACATATATATTGCGTACATTGCGTACATTGGGTGTACTTTGCGTAAATTGCGTGTACTCTGCGTGTACTGTGTGTCAATTGCGTGAATATTACGTGTTCGTTCCGTTTCCTGTGTGTACTGTGTGTACGTTCCGTTTCCTGTGTGTACTGTGTGTACGTTCCGTTTCCTGTGTGTACTGTGTGTACGTTCCGTTCCCTGTGTGTACTGTGTGTACGTTCCGTTTCCTGTGTGTACTGTGTGTACGTTCCGTTCCCTGTGTGTGTACTGTGTGTACGTTCCGTTTCCTGTGTGTACTGTGTGTACGTTCCGTTTCCTGTGTGTACTGTGTGTACGTTCCGTTTCCTGTGTGTACTGTGTGTACGTTCCGTTTCCTGTGTGTACTGTGTGTACGTTCCGTTTCCTGTGTGTACTGTGTGTACGTTCCGTTTCCTTTGTGTACTGTGTGTACGTTCCGTTTCCTGTGTGTGTGTACTGTGTAATCATTACATTTATTGTGTGTAAATTACATGTATTGCGCGTACATTGCGTGTTGGAGCTGTTGGAGCATTTGGAGCTTTATACACTTGAAGGTAGTTGGAGGAGTCTTGTACACTCGTAGAATTGTAGCCTCATGGTCTCTTAGACTCGTAGCATTCTAGCCAAATATCATTGGAGCTGATGAAGAAAAAGGCCGTTGGTGTCAATGACTGTTGGAGGTACTAGACTGATAGAATCAATAGACTGATGGAACCAATGAATATTGGAGCCAATGAATATTGGAGCCAATGACAAATGTGCGGTCTTTTCGATGATGGTGCTGCCTTTTTCGTTGTCGGTGCTTCCAAATGTGCTGCCTTTTCGTTGTCGGCGCTTCCAAATGTGCTTCCTTTTTTTTTGATGGTGCTTCTATTTTTTTAATGTTGTTTTGACTCTAGTATTATAATAAATTGTTCTTGATTTGACTAGCGTATTATTCCATCCGGTGCATGTATATAAGCGAGTCCTAGACAGCAGGACGCTCAGTTTGTTTCTGACGACGGCGGTGTAAGGATCACCTAGATTGTTTAATCTGGTGCATAAATCGCGTAATTACCTGTTCTTGCGAACTCGATGGCATCTTTACCGTCTTTAACGTTGAACTCGGAGGTTGTACCATCGACTACGGGAACCTTATCGACAGCTACGACGGAGAAGGAGCAGATCCCGCTGGTAACGATGACGTCGACATTGGAGGGGATTTCAACAGATGTGATACCACCAGCAGAAGAGACTTTAATGCCGGTAGTGCTGACTGTACAGGAAACCTCGACGAACGCTGTTTCGCCCTCGATGGAGACTTCAATGGATGGCGAATCGTCAACTAACGAACATCGATGTCGTTACTGTGACAAGATTTTCTCAAACATCAGCAATGCTCGTCGACACGAGAAGAGAGAATGTGCCAAGAACCCTTATCTTAAAATGTTTGGTTGTATTAAGTGTCGCAAGCAATTTACAAGAAATGCTAATTTGAAGCATCACTTGGAGACATGTAAAGGACCTGCAGTGCGGCAGAAAGTAAAGGTTTCTATACAACAACGATGCATTGATGTGCATAAGAGTATGCCTGGAAATGATTCAGTTGCAGTAACAGCGACATCTGGTTCGGGTTTGTCTTCAACTAGGCATCCTTGTGGCTACTGCGATTTGAAGTTTGCATTTAAACATGATGTACGGAGACATGAGAGGAGTAAATGTACGAAGAGTCCTTCTCGCATGAAGTTTCGCTGTGACGAGTGTCATAAATGGTTTACTCGAATTGATAATTTGCGCCAACATTCGATAAACTGTAAAGGTGAAGTCCGTGCGCCTACTGCTGAACTACCTGCAGCAATTACGACTCCTGAGTTTAGATTGGTGACTCGTGAGCGTACAAGTAAAAAAACTGATGTGCAGCAACCGATTGCTGTGGCATCTGAACATGAAAATAAACATAAGACTGTGATCGGAGCATTACAAGTGAACGATAATGGCTTCTACTTGGCGCAGTCTGCATTTCGTGGAACATTGAAAGACTACTATTATCCAAGTACGTTAAGTGAGTCAAAGGACATTTGTAATTTTCTTGATGATATCAGACAGGACATAATCAATCAGCTTACTGATGACGTAGCAACAAACGGACCTTTGAAATATAACTTGTGGTTGGACTGTATATATGGAAAGCCTTATCCGTTCGATGACAAAGTGAAGAAGTGTGCATTCAAGACATCGGCTGCAGTAATTTACAGTTCTAACGATATCGAGCAAACTGTTAAACAAGGTATCCGGAAACTCTGTCAAGAAGAGGAGGACTATGTCTGTAAAGGATCTGGCTGGACTCTGTCTTGTATAAACCGATTGGAGCTAAGAATTAGTCATTTCACGCCTATGCGGACCTAAATGATTATAAGATTGCTAACCTTCGCAGGTGATCCTGTAGTAAAATAGAAATTATGTAATAAATATTATGTTTGTAAAAGAACTTGCAGTGTTTTTATTTTCGAACCTGTCATTTTTTAGGTATTTTTACATAAAAATTAAGATTATTTGCATCGATCGGGTATCGAACCGAGGACAGGAATCGATCGAATCAATATGTAAATTAATGAGTGATTTATTTAATGAATTTTGGAACTTTTCCCGAATTTCTAGCTAAATAATTACGGATTTTCAAGATGGCGGCCAAATGACAAGATGGCGGGTGTCACAGTAATAAATGATTACTGCACTCTAGCGGATACGAATTAAACTAACATGTCATCGGCGCACTCTAGCCGACGATACAGTGATGATGGCTTCCAGCATCGAAGACAAGATGGCGGACATGACGTCATACTAGGTGACGATATATATGCTTTGAAAAAAAGTGGTGGGAGTCAGTCTGCTAGCACCCACCACGGGGGAAGGATCGGTCGCCATTTTTAATTTTTTTTGCACTCGTCGGGTTCGAACCGAGGACTTCGAACTCCGTGTCGTAAATGTTTGTTTTTTATAAGTATTTTATTAAAATTTTATTAAGTAAATTTTTTATTAATTTTTAAAAAAATTTCATTAAAATCGGATAATAAATAAAAAAGTTAAAGATGGCGGCCGTAACGGAAATTGCAACGCTGACGTCATAATCCATGATGACGTCAGAGGCTTATCGTAGGCTGTAGACATGGATGCTTAAGCCTACATATGGACATTTCTAGCCGCTGGGATTTTTAAGGACTAAAAACGGGAAATTTTCCCTCGAAACGGGAATTTTTCTCTCGAAAACGGGAATTTTTGAATTGTGGAATTTTTTGAGATTTTTTGGCGGAATTTTTTTTCACAGAAATGGAAATTTTGGCGAATTTTGAGGAATTTTGGGCAAATTTTGCCCAATTTTGGCGGATTTTGACACATTTTGAGGATCAAATTCAAGGTCAAGGTCAAAGGTCAAGGTCACAACCATCCAAGATGGCCGCCGTGACGTCACAATCCAATATGGCGGACACCGGCACCGGCACCACACCCAGAACCCGTGCGCCCGCAGCCCCATTCCTATACTACTTCTATAGATACATTTTCACAAAATATCATTATGAACAGTGTTACCTAAAATAAATAGGACCGTAAAAAGTTATATCATATTTATTTACAACCGTAATTTAATTTATATAAAATATATTTATTATCCAAAACCTATATATTTCTTTTGATAACAATTAAATATTCTCAAACAAAAAATCTTAACAGTTAACACACAATATAAAACTAATAATTTAGCACTTTTTTAAACAGATGCTCATTATTTTCATAATGTTTATTCAATTTAGCTTTTAGGGTATCTCTGTAACAAATCTGACACTTTTGGGTGGCAATGTTAGAAACTCCTTAACAATTTTGGGACTTCGAAGTACGTGAAGTAAGAAATACCTTTACTAAATTTAGTTTAATATTTTTTTTAGTTATGGTTTTTAGTTTTTATGTAAAATGTAATCAATAAATAATATTTGACTCGAGGTATCATATTTCAGGGACTGAGTTTAAGGTTGAAGTAATGTTTAATTATTTTTTTAAGGAATTTTAGCCACTTTATGAGTATTTCAAGCCACTGACATTTTTGGGGGATCAAAATGGAAATTTTGTACCCTGAGTACAGGGTTTATTCTCTAAAACTGGGGAAATTGTGTCATTTTACGGTATTTTTTATTCATATTGGATGAAAAACGGGAAACTTTGACATCCGAATCCAAGATGGCGGTCGGTCATTGACTCAATTCACGCTCTACGGCCTGAAGCCTGGACCAGAAGGATCTATGATATACTACTGTCGTGGCATGCCGACTCCCGGTATCTTGTGGGTTCACGATATTGCTCGACGGCACAACACTGGAGCACCTATAAACTTTAGCGTCCGTTCCACTAGGATGTTTTACTCTCCCTATAGCTCAGAGTTGGCACCGAGTTGCTCAGCCTGTTTGCTTAGTCAGACAACACTGCGACACAAACTGTGTTGTCATCACAGCTATTTGCGGGCCTCGTGGTCCGTGTGCCAGAACCCAGCATCGAGCCAAGGGCCCGCGAATAGTTCCAGGCCGCGGAGTGCCGCCTACTACCTCTTGGTTATGTGTGGATCAGTGGCGTAGCCAGGATTTGTGTATGGGGGGTGTTAAGAAGCATGGCCCCCCCCCCCCCCGTATTAAAGCGGGGGGCCCGGGGGTCCTCCCCCGGGAAAATTTGGATTTTAAGGTGTAAAATAGTGCTATTTTAGCAGTTTTAGGTTCTTAAATTTAAATATTGTAATGGTAAAATTTTTATTAATTTTAATATGAAATTTGTTTGAGTGATGAATAAGAAATTAATTAAAGATTTGGTGCTAAGGGGGGGGGGGGGTTTTGAACCCCTTATCCCCCCCCCCTCCCCCCTGGCTACGCCCCTGGTGTGGATGTCTGTGGAAAGGATGATACTGGGTTACTTCTAAGGTGTTGTTAGAATTTGTTTCTTTGGCGGAATCGTGGGAGGGACTCGAACCCACGTGCTGCTGGGGGCAGTGCGATGGATAAAGATAGAAGTCACCGAGTGATTGCCACCTCTTCAGGCGCGTGGAAAATGGCCAGCGTCGCACCGCTTCGACGAGGAGTGTTGTCCCCAGGCGGCCAATTGTTTCGAAACTTGCTAAACGGTATGACGCGTGTCTCAGTGTGTATATGTCGAAAAGTAAAGTGTAGTTGTTATTTTTCAAGTGTAGGCTATAAAATAAAATTTATGTGGCTCTGTAACTACGTGCGTGTGTAGTTGATCACCGAACGGAGGTTAGTTTTCCAAACTTACCCTCGTATTTCGGGTGCAGTTACGAACAAACTGCATCTGTAACAAAAACAATATTTTTGCTCTACCAAATAATTTTATTGGTGTCATGAACACTGGATTTCTTATTAATACAATTTTTTGGAGATTGATGTTAAACCATAAGTTTTATCATTTCTCAAAAATGAAAACTAATGTTTTTTTCTGCTGTCTAGGATTCATGCTATTCTCATTTTGGGCTTGGAATATTATATGTGCTCCAGATGTGTTTTCGTGGAATTTTACTTTTATGTTCCTCAACATGGGACAATTGGTTTACATAATTTACCAAATGAGACCAGTAAAATTTGATCCAGAACTGGAGGAAGCCTACCAGACCCTTTTTTATCCTTTTAAGGTAAGTGAAATCTGTTCATTTAAGACACTATTATTAAATGTCTATGTGCTTTTGATATAATTAAATTAAGACAAGAGGCAATAAATAAAAAAACATTAGGATATACAGTTTTTAATTTAATGTACTTATTTATTTTATATGATTGTCCACATTAGATCGTGAAATATAGTGTTACTTTTAAAGATAATATATTTTCTTAAATTTAAAATTGGAAACTGAATATTTTTTAAGAATGCAATTTACAGTTAACGTTACTGCAATAAACAAAATTCATAATGCAAATTACTTGCGTTTTTGTGAATTGGATGTATGAAATATGAGAGCATTATTTGGTCTCGTACACCCCGCCACACACTGCGGTTCATGATCTGTAACGAATGTTTTCCCCTAATTTTCCCTAGTAACATTCATCTTATCCAGTGTAATTTGTGATCATAGAGCAAGAAAGGAGGGGGGGGGGGGGTTTCAGCCCCCCAAACCCTCTGCCCCTCCTTCCAGGATCCACCTCTGCCCCTCCTTCCAGGATCCACCTCTGCCCCTCCTTCCAGGATCCACCTCTGCCCCTCCTTCCAGGATCCACCTCTGCCCCTCCTTCCAGGATCCACCTCTGCCCACGGCCAATACTCGTCGCCCTGGTTATGTACATATTAACTATAATATCTTTCGCAGCGGTAGGGAGTTCCGTTACTTGATTTTTCCTTCGACCCGAAAGCTAAAACAAAGCAGCCAGATTCGTAAACAATCAATGCTTAGACCATACTTGAATGCAATGTTTTGCAATCGGACACTTTAAGGCTATCCGTAAACATGTCTTGTTTGATGTTTTATATCATTTATTTAGAAAAAAAAATATTGATATGGTAGCTACTTTCTCCGGCATTATTCGAAGATACCCGTCAATGGATTGAAAGTCAATTCATTAGAAAAGCTTTCAAATTATCTTTATAACAGATGTTGAAAATTTTTAGATAAATATTATTATGTTTATGTAAGTTCACGACAAAATATCATCTTATATATAATCATTTAAGTAAGTAAATGATCTTACAAAACATTTTCAATGCATAAGAAGGGCTACTGGGAAATAGTTTATTTCCCTTTAAACTCATGTGATTAACAATATTTCATTTAAAGCAAGGCTGCAATGTGTCACATATATTACAGGCTTACCTTGGCAGTAATTGTAAAAGCCACCGACTCTTAGAAAACCAAATTTGTACCAGGTTTATTGTTGGTTTAAAACTGTAAGCTGTGTCAAATTTTTATACGTACTAAATCTCTACACAGTGTTTCAAATGTTCATTAGGTTTCCCGCCTCCAGTTCAAGAGGATGGTGAGCCCTGAGTTTGCACAGATTATGTCTCTTCATGCCGGGGAGGCCTATGCCATGCAGGATGTAACAAGTACTGACCGCTTAGGGCTGCTTCTGTCTGGAAAAGTAAGTTTCCTTGATGAGAATTTAACATCATAAACAAATTTTAGTTAAACTATATTAAATCAACTGAGCTTAGTTAAAAATATTTTTTTTAATCATGCAATAACTGTGAGGCTTTTTTTTTTGTAGTTTTAAAACGAGCCATGATTTGTAGTAATACTCATTCAATTCCAGTGGCGGATACAGGATTTGAGGGGAGGGGGGGGAGAGAGGGTTGGAGGGGATTTAGTAAAATAGAAAAATATTTTACTTTTAACACGTATTCAAAAAATGTAATTACTACTGACACTAACACACTGACAAATGAGAAAAAACCTTTCTCATTCTTTTTCTCTAAAAAATCCGGACGGGCCGTTTTCCTCATAGAGGGAAACATTTCCTTAAGATAAGGTTGTATCCTTAAGCAGGCTCGATCTTAGGTCGTGAACTTGACCTTGACCATCAACTTGAATAGTCTTTAAATTTTAACCCAATAATTCCAAAAAAATAATACAAAAATATTTATTTATTCAATAAACAGCAGTACCCAGTTCGTATCCGATGAGATCAAGTTAATAATATATAAATAGAAACTAAAGATAATATAAGAAATTGTTTCATTTCTTTAGAAAATATTGAATAAAATAATCACTTACGGCATATTTCAGACTTACTGGGTTCGATTCCTGCCGAGGTCAGTCTTAAAGAATTATTGGTGACAGGCCTCCCCTCATTGATGTCCTGTCAGAACGACCTCCATCACTTTGACCAAGAAATATATTACTTTCGTCGCTGTGACGTCACGACAGCCATCTTGGTTCCGCCACCTTGTTTTCGTATGCTAGAGTGTGCTACCACAATCTTGGTTTATTTTTTTTTAGCTGATATAGAGCATAGTGTCAATCACCAGTATGTCAGCTGTCGTATCATACACCATATCGGCTGCCATATTGATAATCTGTCATTATTAATATGAAATTTCGAAAATAAATTCCAAAGCTCATAAAAACAAGATATTAATACATTGATTGATTCGATCGATTACTGTCATTGATTCTATCCTTGGTAGATTAAATAAAAGGTAAATTTAGCTTTAAAATACTTAATAAAATACTACCTCAATTTAACATTACCCCACAAACATATAAGGTTCAATTTTATGTGAAATAAAAGAAACATTTTTTATAATTTTACTTATTACATAAATTCTATTCTAATACAAGTAAAAATAGCTCTTTGGAAATATGTATTTATTGAGCTAAGTCTGCTTGTTCTCAGTTGCAATCGGTCCACGTGGCTAAATGTCCAACCGCTACATTTTCCCTGGTGTGCTTTCTCTTCGCGAAAACCTTTTTTTAACACCACAATTTACAGATTATTATACGTCGTGCGATAGATAAGTATCAGTATTCACTGTCTTGAATGCTCTTTTGTTAGTCGGGTATTGAAGTGGCTCAGGTTTAACACAAGTACAATCCAGCCATAAATTATACTTCACAGAAACATGGCTAATTCTCAGCTGCAGACTGTTCACTGAAGTCAGCATCTAGCCAAATACATTCCCACGTAGTCTTGTTCTTAATCTAATTTATATTTTTCTCAAAATCACCAGAAAACTCAGATTGTTTGTCTCACATAAGATATTCAAATAGTAGCAGTCATTCAACTTTCCACGAAATGCAGAATTAACCAAGTAGAACCCATTGTCATTTACCTGTAAAGCACCGAGCACAGTCTTATTTTAGATTCACGTCCGAATGTCAATGTAATATGGTGCTGCTCATCTGTGTTTATATTTTATATTTGTTAAAAAAAATATATATATTTTTAGGTGTAATTGTTTGCCTTTTATATTAAATTTTGGAAAATCAAATTTTATGAAAAACACATAATTTGAACTACAATTAAACACACATTTTAATGAAAGGGAAGTGGTAACCACTTTAATTTCAATTATAAAATCCACTCCCGTCAGTGATGCGTGTTTAAGTCACGTTGTCAAGAGAAAATGTGAGCTAAAATGTAACCTTACTTCACTCATACAAAACACACAGCCAGGCGATCCCTTAGAGTTGTCTCTTACGTTTATAATCAATTCTGAATAATATATATTTGAAATTTTTTTTACTCTTATTAAAAATTGTTATTTGAAAATACCATTTATTAAAAAAAAGTCCTTTTAAATGTGTCATTATACAGTTCTGAGTCCTAGAGGCAGTTTTAATTGGATTGGTACTAAAGACAAATTCTATTGACGGAAAATGTTGGTAAAGTCTTCATGTAAGTTCCTAGTGTAAATTTTTATATGGCATGTCGTACCTGTCTTTATAGGTAGGACTGAAAACATTAAGCCCACAAATTTCAGTAGCATCCAGACTTGATACAAAAAGTAAAATATTATCTAGAAAAAAAAAATATCCCAGCGAACAACATCGTGAAATTTGCAAAGTAAGGATTTTTTGCGTTAGTGGCTTAATACTTTTGAAAAAGTAGTTTAATCAAAGGTCTAAGACTAAACCCGGTACTCTCTAACCAACAGTTTAGCAAAATTAATACTATGAAAAGTAATTTTCTGCTTTTTGTTTGAACTAATAGTAAAGTTACCATTTCTTATGTACTCGCTCTCAAAGGGAAATGAAGAAAACCACTAAGAATTTTGTATTTTTTAAAGAATTTATTACATTTTGTAATGGAATAGTAGTGAATGTAACTTGCCCAGTTATCTTCTATATTTTACTAGGGCACAGAATTTAGCTGTAGATCCCTTTTAGATTGTAGGTATTTATAGTGCCTTAAAATATTTTATAAAAATAGAAAAAAAATACCCTTTTGTTTATGAAAATAAGTGTTTAGATATAAAAAAATTGGCTTGAGTGCCTTTTAACACTTATATGTTATTATCTGTAGGTAAATGTGATGTCTGACCATCAGTTTTTGCACCCAATCATTCCATGTGAGTTTTTAGATTCACCAGAATTTGAATCGAGTCGAGCTACTACTGAAGATAAATTCAAGGTACTGTAATTGAAGTACGTAGTAAATGTGTATTTTTTTGTTATTTTTTTGTAAATATAGAACATTTAGTAGTTAAATGTTTTTATTTTTTAATTGTACCAAACATTGTTTTTTTATTTGTGCTTCACAGCACACTGTAAAAATTGATTGTATACTTTTTACGAGGAAAATTCTTGGAAACTCAGTTACCAATGGTATCAACTTGTAAAACTGCAAGGCAGAGCTTTGTAAAATAATTTTATGCCTTGCATAGCTTTGTACCATTTGTAATTTTACAAGTGATATCATTGGAAACAGAGTTCTCAAGGACTATCCTTGTAGAAGTTTTAAAAAATTACAGTGCATACGTTTTATCTGTTATGTAAAGTAGTAGACGGCCATCAATTCTTTAGTGCTAAACCTAAGGAAATTTCACTGTTTACAATACCAAAACAAGTCTTTATGGATGGGCGCGTCAGCAGCAGTTAAAGATAATGTAGCGTACTGTTGATAATTCGAACTTGGTTCCTCTGAATTTCAAGTCTTGTATTTTACTACTGTGCCACATCTCTCCATAGAGTTTAGTTAGAAATTAGGAACAGCGTTTTTCACTAATATCTTTAAGTTATAGGTTAATATAGGTGTCCGAAAAACAAACATTTTTCAAACATCTAACATTCGAAAAATTATGAGTTTAAGAAATTACTGGTTTTTACAGAAGTAATTATAATAACAAAATATTAAAAAAAACTTGAAATCCAAACACTTTCCGTGTTATCAAATAACTATTTACTCGTAGTTTACTGCTAAATACAAACACGCTGTAACTCAAACCAGATTTTTTTTTCAGGTCTCTATAATAGCGGCAACTTCTTGTCGCTATCTGTCATGGCAGCGATCTTCTTTGGAATATATGTTTGTGAAAGAGACATACATAGCAACAGTTCTTACAACACTTATTGCCAGAGACATCACAATTAAATTGTACGCAATGAACAAAAAGGTAAGCTAAGAAGATTTCTCTTCATGTGAAACCACACTTACGGATCGTGTTCATTCCTTTCATTCACTTACTGTCTGCAGTAAATATACATGTTTTATTATAATTATGACATTAAATTAACTTTACCTTTAACTAGTTTAAAGAAAGTCGTGTTCAACTATACAGAATGTTCGCATAAATTTAATGGGTGGTAAGAAAAGCCAAAACATGCCATTTTTGTTAAGTAGCATGTGTCCGGAATCGCAGCCTTACAACGTTATTCCTAGGTGCGAACCGTTGCGCGAAAATGGGAGTTTCACTCGCATTAGGCGCCACTAGAGTGGCTGAGTGACGCGCAATCGTAGCGCCGTGACGCTCCGTGGGAAGCACTGCGCACTAGCTTCCAGAAGTCTGGATGGTTGGTTGTGTTACGTTCACACAGGGGCGCAACAACAGGGGGGGGGGGGAAGGGTATTTTGCCCGCCCCCCCTTCTGAAACCTTGAAGTGGGGGCAAACGGGGGCAAAGAAAGTGCTGTGTAATGAAGTTTTTATTTCTCAGAATTTTTTAGGGTGTTTGGCGGAATTAATTTCTAAAAAACTGGAAATTTGGGAGAATTTTCGACAAATTTTGAGTATTTTTCCGCAAATGTCCGCAAATTTGAAGTTTAAAGTCAAAGATCAAGGTAAAGGTTATCCAAGATGACCGTCGTGACGTCACAGTCCAATATGGCTGAAACCCAATTAACAATCCCCGCACCGCAACAACAGCAGGAGCCCCTTTTATATGCCACTTCAGATCACGACTCCCACTTAGAACTTATTAAATGATTTTCAATTTCGTAAATACATGAATTTTTCAATCTGCTTTTCGGCACACTCTTGTTTCTAGTATCAACCGTTCCATGCAGTTATTTTGGACCAGTAATGCAATGTGAAACCAACTACATTTGCTTATATTTTTTGTGTTGATTTTAAATAGGTGTGTACTTATTAATATTTATCAGTTACCTTGAAAAAGGTATCACTATGGAGCAAAATAACGCCAAATTATGCACATGTGACGTATGTGTACAATTTTATTCGCAAAGCTTTTTATAAAAGGACTGTAGCACATGGAGAGTATTTTTATAGTTGGTACTGATTGAATTATAAAATTATTTTCTAAAGTTTTCCTTTTATACCATTATTTATTCCACAAAAACTACCTTCCTACAGTTTTCAAAATTTCTCCTAAGTACTTTTCAAAACACTGTTACATTTTTATGACTTGAAAAAAATTAATGTATAGTTCTTTTTAGTTTATATGTTCGTATCTATACTTACATTGATAGGACTTCGGCGATTATTTATTTTAAAAACAAAAAAGTCTAACAGTAGGCTTTAAATCCAATTAATTTCTGAATGAACAGTAGGAAAAGTTCATTTTGATTTCACGTCATTCTTTGAATTATTTATCACGTATGTATCCTAAACCACATAATAAGTCTTTGTGGTTCATGGGAGTTGTGGGAACAATGTTACAGGAAAAAAAAAATTATTAACGAAGGAGGTGCATGTTCGTTTTGATGTGGCGTCAATTTCTATATCGATGTTTCGCCTGGCAGATAATCACAGAGAACGGATCTCACCTGGATATCCGTCTGCCGAGCATCACATCGTCTCTCGCGACGGCACCGGGTGACCACAAGAGCACGCCACGCGCCTTGCGCCAAAGCATGGTGGTGCCCGACCCCTCTTCTCCGGACTCAGGTTCGTGCGAGTGTTGACATCATGGTCTTGTATTTGTGCAGAACTGAGAGCGATGCCATTGCCAAAGAAGCATAGTTATTATATATATGGCTATTTATTTTGCCACAAACAAACAAATAAATATATTTGTTTATGGCAATGGGCAACCAGCAAGATCACAGTTTGCTCCAAAATAAATTGCTATTAGTTAGTCTGATGCTCATAAATAATGTCATACCGTAACTTAAAATTGTAATATCTTTTGACTGATCACCTCACCACACAAACAGTTGTCTTGAGTGTGAACCGCCGTTTGAACCACGTGGGTTCGATCCTAGCTCCCAGAATTGGCTCACTTTTATGAGCACCGAGTCGGTATCAAGTGTTTCGGTGTCCACTTTAGTCCTGGAGGTTCGTCTCCTTAAGCCTTTATGCAAAACCATGTAACGTAAACACCATAAATAAACATAAGTGTGCAACACTCTCCAATATTTCTTACAGCTTATGTGTAACAGAAGTCTAATAGAGGTTTATTTTGAAATTTTTTTTTTTGGCAGATTGGTGATTGCAGTGAAGTCGGGTGTGTGGCTTTAAAAATGTACAGTGTTCGGAATCATTGGCAGTCATTACATCTTTACCAACAGAAGTTCAAGCTAAATAATGTTGTGTAAAAATAAGATCTCTATAAAATTGGAACAACCTTGCTATGTAGTAGGCCTATATGATTCAATGTCAAAAACTGTAATAATTGTACTATTTAATTGTAAATATTTTCTAATGCGGTACGTTTAAAACATAATTGTCTTTGTTTCTTACTACTATATCGTTAATATTGTGAAACATGTTATAAAAATAATATTTGTTAAAACATTTTTTTTTGAAATATTGATCAATAATAATGATTGTTTGTGAATTAATTATTATTATATTTACCTACCCAAGAACAAGTTTTTTTTCAAAGATTATTAAATCTAGTATGTACGTGGTATCGCAAGTACATCTGAAAATTGAATTATGTCTATTAAACGAACTGTAAGAAATATGTGCTGTTCCTCTGTAAAAACAATATTTAAAAAAATATTTATGAAATTATTTTTAGTCTTTCTTGCATCAATTTTTTGTAACTACGAACACCGTCTGCAGTTAAATTTTTCCTTTCAAGCATGAACTTCTAAATAGCACAATAATAATAAGAACTAGACTTTGCACATTTACTTCCTTTTCTTTTTATGAGGGAGCCTATTTAAAAATTTGGGAAATACGTGCCTTTTTAGTTTCAGTTTAGATAATGACGTATTTTACTTTTAAAACTTCCTTTCACTTGTTTATATGTTATGTTACAAATTAATCTTCCCGCTAGTTTACCAAATTACAGATGCATACAAAACTTTAATATTTTTTTTCAAAAGTTAGATCTGTATTTGAAATGTATGATACAGTATGAAAATTATTACCTTACGTGTTGGTAGATTAGTATTATTGAAAAAATGAAACAAAACTACCAAAACTTTCACCCGTTTCCGCTTTTCCCATAAGGATGCCTATGTGAACATCAGAACACCATCTTAGTATATACGGCAAATCCCATTAAAAAAAAAAAAACTCATCCCATTTTAAAATCATAATATTTATTATACATTTTCATTTATATTTGATGCAAAATATAGGTACTAATTTAATGAATTCCATTGTTTTCTTTCTAAAAAAAAATACTCACTTCTATAACAACTTAAGAGGCCATAAACCAGGAAACGATATCATGAATTCACTTTGATTAAATAAGTGTGTATTTTTCTAACATATATTCACACTTTATATCCCTTAGGTTAAGAAATTCGGAAAGTGATAAAAAAGCGTTAGAGATTTTAGATGTTTATAAATTATCCCGAATACTTTAACAACCGCTTGACTAGTTTCGGTGATATGATTTTTATAATAAAACAAAACTAACCCTCTATGCGGTATAATATTAAATATGACAAACCCATGCTTTGGAACTTATTATGCAGGTTATTCTTGATCAGTTTATCACTTTATTTATTATTATAAATTAAAATACCCCCTTTTCACTTATTTGCATTCTTATTTAAAATACTTATAAAAACGCGCTACCCAAATCATTATGAAGGTTATTCTTGCCAATGTCCTAAATGCTGCTTGATTTGCTCGTAGAGATGATTTATTACTATAAAAAACGTACCCCGTTTTCACTATCTTTGAGGTCGAATTTAGAAAAAGGTAAAAACACGCTTTGTAAGTAATTGAGTAGGGTAAATACCAGAGAGATGCCCCAGCGTGACAGACGCCACACTATCTGCAGTTAGAACCCCTAACTATATCGCGCACTGTGTTGCTTTCATTCTATTCCGAGAGACAGTACTGTCAATAGCTATTAGTTTGAGACATTTCAGGTCATAAAAAAGGAGTATTCTGGCGAGTTTCTTTTGTAAGTACAGGTTTTAGGCCTAAAATGTAGCCTAGGGTTTAAGTAAGCCAAATAACCTCTATTAAAAATAACTTTTAGCAAAATCAGTTCAGAAGTTTTTGAGTGATGGCTGAACAAAAAGACCAACAAGCAAACAACAATTAAAAAAATATATATATTGAGTTTTTAGTTATTTAAATATCCTTTTCTAACAGTTTTTTTAATAATTATATATACTGAACAGACCTTTTACCCCGAAATGGCTTTTTATTAGTATAGATGGTAACCAGAAAAATGATGACATCAATATTATCACATTTATTTATTTTCGGCAACCAGATAAGCACATACTCTACATCATAAAGCACCCAAAATTCAATATAAAAAAAATTGAGAGAATGGATCTCAAAACATTGCTCACACTGTTACCATCCAATTCCATAACATCACTAGGAAATATTTACATTTGGTTATCAGTGGAACTAGTTACAAGAATGTGAAACATGAAAGCGCTGTATCATTAAATACTAATCACCCGCACTGTTAAGAAAACAATTAGAGAAAAATGAGAACAAATATTAGAGTATTATTTTCATAAAAAGTAAATGAATATTGGAACGATTTTTATTTCAGGAACTGTGATGTAACTTATATACCTAAATATGGCATGACTAAATTAATATACAGAATGTCACTGATTACCTGTTACAAAATATGTGATATGACTCATTGTGCGAAACAAGATAGTAAACATTGCATGACCCATGACATAAAAATATTTTAAAAAAATTTAAATTTCTTAGTTCCTTAGTCCTTCATTATGTTTGTATGTTCTTGACTGACGTCTGGCCGTTTCGTGGTACGCGACAAATATATATATTTTTTTGGTTCAGAGAGTCAGAGTTTTATATTCCATTGTATTACTTCGTAAACATATGCCTAAATGTATATGTTTTACACAAGGATAGCTAATCTGAGCAGACCTAACCTCAGTGGACCTGATCTAAACGAGCCTGGTATGAGCAGAGCTGAGCAGAGCTGAGCAGAGCTGAGCAGAGCTGACCCGAGAAAACCTGACTTTAGTGGTCCTGATCTGAGCGGGCCTGGTATGAGCAGAGCTGAGCAGAGCTGAGCAGAGCTGAGCAGAGCTGACCCGAGCAAACCTGACTTTAGTGGTCCTGATCTGAGCGGGCCTGGTATGAGCAGAGCTGAGCAGAGCTGAGCAGAGCTGACCCGAGCAAACCTGACTTTAGTGGTCCTGATCTGAGCGGGCCTGGTATGAGCAGAGCTGAGCAGAGCTGAGCAGAGCTGACCCGAGCAAACCTGACTTTAGTGGTCCTGATCTGAGCGGGCCTGGTATGAGCAGAGCTGACACGAGCAAACCTGACTTTAGTGGTCCTGATCTGAGCGGGCCTGGTATGAGCTGAGCTGACGGGAGCATTCACGGAACTGTTTCCCATGCCTGTTCTTCACCGCTCGGTAAGCAAGGCATGTGTTCAAGATGACGTGCAGTTGGTATTGCAATTGGTGCTTGACAGACGGGAGGTGGCAGTACGCAGTCAGCTGTCGAAGGTCAAATGGGGTGCATCAAGATTTTAGTTATTGTTTTATTTTTACGCTATAAGATTTTAACATGTAGTGTCTTATAATTCACCAAACAAAGTATAAATATAATTTTTACATCATTAGCTGTCAATTTTACGCTTTCGTTGTATTTGTGATACATCAATAAAATTAATTTTATTAATTACAAAACTTAAACTATTTCGTTCTTAAGGAAGTTATTTTTGCTTTTTTATAATACAGTTGAAAATTTATTTGTGGGAAATTATTTAAAATACGTCGCTGTTAAAACCCTCACAATTTTGAGAACTGATAATTGATAGTTTGAATTAAATAAATATTTTTGAAAGAAATTTAAATTATATCATGATGTAGCCAGTAGCGAAACATGTAACTTTCCAGGTCTGTTATATATTTTATTCTCTTGTGTGGTACGTAAAAAAATTTCAAAATTGTAGGTTTTGCATTTAACAATGTAAAAATAATGCAACACTAATTTTTTTTATGTAAGCTGAGCTACCCAAGAAGTCTTACATTTTAACAGTGTTTAACGTTAATATAGAATAATGAACTGAAACAGGACATAGGTTACGCTCAAATTTACAGAGTGCATTCTAGCAGACAATAACCGATCAGTCAAAAGTCGGAGATAGAAAATATGTTTGTTGCTACTTGACCACTGTCTCCTGAACTATAAACATCAGTGGTGTTAAAAAAAATTATAAGCATTTATTTCACTGCCAGTTGTAACTGTCAAATTATGTATATTTTATACTACTCGTGATAATTTTCATCTAATCTTATCTGTAACGTATGATTAAAGAAAATTGCGTAGTTTTTTTATGTGGGGTTGTATAACAATAACAAAAGAAACATGGCAAAAAAACGCAAATGGAGAAATTCAATTGACTGTCATCTGCTAATTGCCGATCCAATTGCAGACTGCCAAACGCACTTTGTGTTTCGAATACGGCCTGACCTCGTGTGTACGAGTTTGCTTGTGTTTTAGACCAATTTAAACCTATTACATTTCCTTAATAACTTGTAATGTATAACAGAACCAGGTTATGAAATAACTGGAAACTCTCATATAATAATGAGTAAACTTTCAAATACAATTTATTTCATTCATAACGCTCAGTAGCTAAACTTCATTGCTCAGTTGGATACATGCCGACTTGAAGTTCCAATGTTTCTGCATTCAAATACTGAGTAAGACATTTGTGTAAATTTGTTTTGTCAAAAATTCGTTAGTAAATATTTGTCAAAATTAAATACAAAAATAAGTAACTATTGAAACACGAATTAAAAAACAGCCTAGTTCATGATAAATAGCTCTTACAATAAAGGGCAACATTGACTTCGCTAATTCGAGTCTGTAAACATGCATATCAATATTTTGCATAGTTATAAGTATTTACATTTTTCCAAAGACCTTAATTCTAAAAACAATAGTTTTGGGAAGTTTTGATTGTGTTGAGATAAAGTTCAACGTTTAGAAGTTTTGTTTTTAATAAATGCTTAGCGAGAAAACAATACTAAAACTTATCCGATAGAAGTGCTAATAAAAGGAATAAAACTTTTTTTATCAGTACCTAACTACTTTAAAAAATTAGCTGTGTTGTCAAAGTATCTTAAATTTTACTTACATTACATCTGCACTAACAAAGTAATCACACAGCGTTTATTTTTATATTCCTACTGCACACAGTCTTTATTAAATTTTACCTTTTTACCAAATTAATTACGGACTTATGGTGTACAAACATCTTCCCTGTTTTTGAATTCCATTTTTTTTAAATAATGCATATGTACAGGGCCGGCGTGTCCATATAGGTGAACTAGGCAACCGCCTAGGGCGCCAAGTAGCTGGGGGCGGCGCAGCACGACACACAACAGCTCATATAATATGTTTAACGATTATTGAAACTAGATGAAAATGGATTTTTGTAACAGTTTGGAATGTTTATATTGATATAAGTAATTATTTAAAGTCCACGGTGACCTGTTTATGAATTGTAATAAGTAAAAAAGTAAAAAAAAACACAAGCCTGCTTACATTTGATTGTTGACAAAATCTTAGGATTACGTGATGTATTTTGAGGCAAGGAAATTTTTTTTGGGGTGTCCGGCTGGAGGCGAAGGGGATTAAGGTTTTTCGCCTAGGGCGCCAATTTACCTTGCACCGGCCCTGCATATGTAGATTGAAACTAATAAACACCAATTCCCTAAATATTATGAACGTCATAGTACAATAGTATTCAAAATGTAATTGCCAAAATTCATGCCAAATATAAAAATAGCAATTACGAAAAACAAAAATATATGTTATTTTTCTCTTTATTACCAAAAAAATTTCTCATCTTTGTATTTTTAGCGCTATAGTTTCTCACTGGTACATTCGAAATCATTCTAAAAAAATAGTCTCCTAGACGCACACTTACATCCTAGTACATGTGTATGTATACATTCTGCATTGCAGCTGTTAAACAAAGAGATAGATCAATGTTAGATTCCAGGATAAAATATATATTTAAAGTAATACCAATCATTTCAACTAATGACCACATCATTTGGGACTGGATCCTTGATAATTATTGAGAAAAAAAAAGTGTTTTGTGACTATTCATAAGTAGCACTTTGACATAGTAAACATAATTGTGTAAAGCAATAATTCAGGATCGGAGAACATGTTTAAGATAATATTGGTGGAAAATAGTACGCACGCAAGTATGTATGATTGCAAGCAAAGATAATTTCAAATGATGCTTAAATGGCGACAATGGAACTTGCAGTGAAAGTTGAACGGGGTGGCAGGCCGCAGCATCTGTTAGAAGTCGCAGTGAACTTACGGACTTCCCAGACGAAGAATTCACCTCGAGTAAACCAGGTACTCATAACCAACCTGCGCCTTCATGTTTCTGTGTTCCGTTGTAACTAGGGTGAGATGCACGTCGCACGTGTTCTGTAGTAGATTTAACATGTTTCCAAAGGTTTTGTTTGGACTCCCGACGTGATGTAAATGAATATTCCCGGACGTTGAGCTTGAGCGATGTTGTCGGCAGGTGTGAGGTGCGTGGCGGACGGCAGGGGTGGGGGGTGAGAGGAGGGACGAGGGGGTAGCAGGGGAGGGGGCGACTACTGCTGGTAGGCGTGGTAGATGTCCCCGGCGGAGGCGGCCTGGTGGCCGGCGGGGGCGGCGGGGGCGGCCTGGGGGGCGGCGAACTGCGGCTGCGCGCCGAGGAACTGCGGCTGGCGCGCAGCGGGGCGGGGCAGCGCGCGCGGCTGCTCCAGGCTGGAGTAGACACGCGACGCCTGCGAAGCCTGCACCGAGCGGACACACACTGCACTCGCTCGTTCGACTCTCCTGCACCACGCTGCTGCCTTGCCTACAGTTTTTTTCTTTTCTTTTCAAAGTGAAACTCCTTTGGGCGAGATGAAAGTACAATTTCAAGGCCGAATTTTAATGCAACTTTGAGACATTTCTGTTAAACGTTTCGTATGCGAAAAGGACACTTGGCCAAAGAGATCTACTTACGAGGTTTGAATTGCCAAATAAGTTTCATTTCCCTCACGTTTACTGAGTTACACGCGCTCTTTTTTCTAAGATATTAAAAATGACTGTAGTTATTAAACATCATGATTCCATATGTAAATGATAAGTACAACTGATAAAGTACTATCTGAAGTACCCATGCTTCGCAACGGCAGTCTACATGCAGAACACTCTCTCACAGATAGTCAATTTGCTACATCACGGAACCGAGTTTATAAATGCGCCACTCCCACCCACACGAGCCTCCTGCAACTTTCACTTCGGCCACGGTGATTCAGCGACCGTACCACGCGCTCCCACCAAGGCGCTTCGCAAGCAGAAACGTGGCGGACGTCTCCATAAGCTCCCATTTCCCCCACAGATTAATTCCCTCAATGCTCTATTCACGTGTCATCGCCCGTCTCTAGTGTTGGCGATGCCGATCAGAATTTAAGCCCATAACTTCTAAACATTTCACACCATCGCCTGAAGCAGGTGTAGAAACTGTAGCAACCGTGTGCAGAAGTTGTGGTGCAACCACATGTAGAAATATTTAGTTGTACCTTGAGTTCTTCTTATGGTAACAAGAACGCCTCGTGTTTGACTGGTGGCAGTTAGGTTGCAGAAGTCGTAGAAGTTACAGTCCACGCGAACAAAGAGTCAATGTTGAATAAGACCGCGTGCGAGAGTTGAGCAGCGGACAGTTTGTGATCCCAATATTGAGCGGCTTGTGAGCAAAGAAGCTGTCGAAAACGTACATGTCATGGCGGATTCATGTTGTTGAGGTTATAAAATCTCGTATCGCTGTATACGACTCAGTTTTCAAAGCAGTTAAGTGCTTGATATTTCGCGACTAGCGAGCCTCACGTTAAAATATGTTCTGCGTCAAAATACTTTACATGTAACAATTTTGTGGTACCACTTGCAAACAAACACACGTTTCATTCTTTGCATTAGCTGAATTTTGACAGCTCTGCTGACAAATCGCAAGCCCATTTTGGAGTCATGCGCAGAAGACAAGAATACGCCTATATTCATATTTAAGAAATGGCACACATAGGTGCCACGTCACAGCTAGTCTTCATCTTCGGGTTAGTAGTTCAGCGAGGTCATTTAGACACGGTAACTCACTGGTCTATTTCGGGAAACCATGGAATCCCGAACTCTCGATCACCAGTCATGGATTCAAACTCTGTCCCTTCGCAATGCGAGATATAGTGTCACTGCGCCAACTCACGGCAGATATCCTTGCCACCCAGAATATAGCGACTGAGGAGATGCCATCACCCACCGATGGACAGATTTCGTGTTTCTGGTTCTTAGGCGTCTGTCAACTACTGAAGGAGGTCATCGATCACAGCAGTGAGGTCAACGCCTGCTACGTTGCTTTCCTTTCAGATTCTAATTGGACAAGTACATCAACCATTATTTTGGCTGTCAATGATCTCTCGATATCACTCCAGGTCTATACCCATACGCTTCCATACCAAAGGTCACGAGCGATCTCTTCTCCATTTCCCCTGAAGTTCGAAGCTTGCGTGGCCATTGTGTGAGTTGGCTTGGCTTGTGGGTTTTTACTGCTTCAAGCTGGAAAAAATAGCCTCCGACGTTTCGATCGGTATTGCAGTCGCCATCGTCAGGGAAGCATAACTGGCAACTGCTACCTATCTCATGGAAACTTCATTTTTGACTGAAACGTCGCAGGCTTTTAACACCAACATGGCATATACATGCCAGCTAAGCCCAGGGGAATGCAGATAAACGCAGGGGAACGCAGAGGAAAGCAGGGGAATGCAGAGGGAGGATTGCAGGGGAATGCAGAGGAACTCAGGGGAACACAGAGGAACGCAGAAGAACGTAGGGGAATGCAGAGGAACCCAGGGGAATGCAGAGGAACGTAGGGGAATGCAGAGGAACGTAGGGGAATGCAGAGGAACGTAAGGGAATGCAGAGGAACGTAGGGGAATGCAGAGGAACCCAGGGGAATGCAGAGGAACGCAGGGGAATGCAGAGGAACCTAGGGGAATGCAGAGGAACGCAGGGGAATGCAGAGGAAAGCAGGGGAATGCAGAGGGAGGAATGCAGAGGAACGCAGATGAACGTAGGGGAATGCAGAGAAACACAGGGGAACGCAGAAAAAAGCAGGGGAATGCAGAGGAACGTAGGGGAGTGCAGAAGAACGTAGGGGAATGCAGAGGAACCCAGGGGAATGCAGAGGAACGCAGGGGAATGCAGAGGAACCCAGGGGAATGCAGAGGAACGCAGGGGAATGCAGAGGGAGGAATGCAGAGGAACGCAGATGAACGTAGGGGAATGCAGAGGAACGCAGGGGAATGCAGAGGAATGCAGGGGAACGCAGAGGAATGCAGGGGAATGCAGAGGGAGGATTGCAGAGGACTGCAGGGGAACGCAGAGGAACGCAGGGGAATGCAGAGGGAGGATTGCAGAGGAATGCAGGGGAACGCAGAGGAACGCAGGGGAATGCAGAGGACTGCAGGGGAACGCAGAGGAACGCAGGGGAATGCAGAGGGAGGATTGCAGAGGAATGCAGGGGAACGCAGAGGAACGCAGGGGAATGCAGAGGAATGCAGGGGAATGCAGAGGAAAGCAGGGGAATGCAGAGGGAGGAATGCAGAGGACTGCAGGGGAACGCAGAGGAACGCAGGGGAATGCAGAGGGAGGATTGCAGAGGAATGCAGGGGAACGCAGAGGAACGCAGGGGAATGCAGAGGAATGCAGGGGAATGCAGAGGAAAGCAGGGGAATGCAGAGGGAGGAATGCAGAGGAACGCAGATGAACGTAGGGGAATGCAGAGGAACGCAGGGGAATGCAGAGGAATGCAGGGGAACGCAGAGGAACGCAGGGGAATGCAGAGGGAGGATTGCAGAGGAATGCAGGGGAACGCAGAGGAACGCAGGGGAATGCAGAGGGAGGATTGCAGAGGACTGCAGGGGAACGCAGAGGAACGCAGGGGAATGCAGAGGGAGGATTGCAGAGGAATGCAGGGGAACGCAGAGGAACGCAGGGGAATGCAGAGGGAGGATTGCAGAGGAACGCAGAGGAACGCAGAGGAACGCAGAGGAACGCAGGGGAATGCAGAGGGAGGATTGCAGAGGAACTCAGGGGAACGCAGAGGAACGTAGAGGAAGGTAAGCGGGTCTCACCTGCTGGTAGTGCGGCGCCGCGGGCGAGGCGGGCAGCTGCTGGGGCTGTTCCTGGTCGCTGTATCCGGCCTGCAGGCCAGACGCCAGCGCCGGAGGCGGCGTCGGTATCTTCACCACGATGCTCGTCGGTTCGCGGGTCACCTCGGCCTTGAAACCCTGCGCAACAATGCCACTTGCCGTCTGCTGCTTCCCGACCTCACCTCACGCTGGCGCAACTGCTTGGCAATCACTCTGTTTAGTCAATCGGCCAAGAGCATTTTGACTGGAGCCCATGCCTCAAGGCCAAATACCTACTCTGTCCAACAATAACACCACCAAATCAAACACTACACTTTTAGGAAGATTGGAAGTCTTGAAGTTACTTCCAGCTTTTGCTCATTAGAGAGCATGGCCATAATCATTACTTCACATTTCAGTTAAATCGAAAATTTCTAGTCGGGAAATTTTTGAAAGTTGATTTCGGAATGTTTTTTTTCTCTTTTTTCTTTTTACTAAAGAAAAAAGAATGATCTCTAAGAAATATCATGACCACCCATTTTTAAATGTGTTTGCAGGGCGAATTTTTTTTTTTTTATGTTTTGCATCTGGAATGGTTTAAGTTTGTAGCATTCCAATAAGCACGTTTCATATAACGTGTAATTATGTTTTATGAATGGTGCAGATGCGACTACTTGTATCTCCAAAACACAAATTACATTGAGATATGTTTAAATTGTTGTGAAATATGTCATGTTGGTTTTTCTTGATTTTTTTAAACAACGTTTTTTATTCATTTAGTCTAAAATTGTATTCCCCGTAAAAAAAATTATAATTTTGTGTCTTATTTGTCGAATAAACTAGTGGAAATACCCAAAAATGTATACGGCCTACGTGTTGTTGCATTTGCACCATATATGTTCTTAGATCCTATAGCTAAAGGTCTTACGTTAAAGCAATCACGTTTTCCTTTCATTTGAAGGTTTATAGTGTTTGAACTTCAGGGTTGTGATCATAATTAACAAAGCAGGATTTAGTAGGCGACCTTCAGTGGTGGTATGGCAACAGGTGTCAAACAATATCAGATCATGAACCAGAGGCCGTGGTCGTCGAATCCAACTGGAATTACAATAGCGCGACGCAGGCGACGCAGGCGACGCGACGCGAATACAATATTTTTCTAACCAACTACTTCAACACATTTGTGACGTCAGCTCAAGTGCATTGGTAATGCAATTATATTTATGTATTTTTTGTTTGGATAACTAAACCTAAACCTTTTAAATATGTTTACTCACAGTGAATTTTCCTTAATAAAAATTGAATTGTGATTAAAACAATTTTTTCTCATACTGGTAAATTAAAACTACCTGTAAAATTGTATGGCTGTCGTATATTAAGTACGAATTTAATGGCAAGAAACCACTTATATCTAGGGGTTTGTTCAGTTTGTCGCACGGCGAAAAAAACATGTGTTTACAATAATGCTGGAGTCACATGAGCGCGACAGCGTGACTTACAGGACGCAGTGTGACAGTAAAATATAGCGTTATTGTGAACACGTAGTTCTCTCACGTGCGAAGAACAAAAAATATATAAACGAATAAATATATATTGTTTGCCATTAAATACGTTAAAAAAAACATACGACAGCCATCAACTCTTGCAGGTTTTTAAATCGACATGTTTTAAAGAAACGTGTTTAATTCAAAATTTAAAATTAAATTGTAAAAGTCACAGCGCGTGAACACATTTTAGAGATTTCACAAATAAATTTATCAAACATAACCTTTAAAATATAAGAATAATAATAGTTTTACCAACGCGCCTGTTTAGCCATATTTTCGAAACAAAATCTGACGCTAATTTCAGTAACTTCATGCCTGGGAATAAAAGCAGAACAAAAATTCTAATCGAAGAGTCTGTCGCGAACGCCACCTGAGAGCCGCCTACTTGACGGGTGTGTCGGACGTGATTGGCTGGAGAGGTGTTGGAGCGGTGACTCACCTCGCACGGGTCCGTCGTGTACTAACGTGATTGGCTGGAGAGGTGTTGGCGCGGTGACTCACCTCGCGTGGGTCCGCCGTGTACTAACGTGATTGGCTGGAGAGGTGTTGGCGCGGCGACTCACCTCGGGCGGGTCCGCCGCCTACTTGACGGGTGTGTCGGACGTGATTGGCTGGAGAGGTGTTGGCGCGGCGACTCACCTCGCGCGGGTCCGCCGCCTACTTGACCGGTGTGTCGGACGTGATTGGCTGGAAAGGTGTTGGCGCGGCGACTCACCTCGCGCGGTTCCGCCATGTCCTAACGTGATTGGCTGGAGAGGTATTGGCGAGACGACTCACCTCGCGCGGGTCCGCCGTGTACTAACGTGATTGGCTGGAGAGGTGTTGGCGCGGCGACTCACCTCGCGCGGGTCCGCCGTGTACTAACGTGATTGGCTGGAGAGGTGTTGGCGCGGCGACTCACCTCGCGCGGGTCCGCCGTGTACTAACGTGATTGGCTGGAGAGGTGTTGGTGCGGCGACTCACCTCGCGCGGGTCCGCCGTGTACTAACGTGATTGGCTGGAGAGGTGTTGGCGCGGCGACTCACCTCGCGCGGGTCCACCGTGTACTAACGTGATTGGCTGGAGAGGTGTTGGTGCGGTGACTCACCTCGCGCGGGTCCGCCGTGTACTAACGTGATTGGTTGGAGAGTTGTTGGCGCGGCGACTCACCTCGCGCGGGTCCGCCGTGTACTAACGTGATTGGCTGGAGAGGTGTTGGCGCGGCGACTCACCTCGCGCGGGTCCGCCGTGTACTAACGTGATTGGCTGGAGAGGTATTGGCGCGGCGACTCACCTCGCGCGGGTCCGCCGTGTACTAACGTGATTGGCTGGAGAGGTGTTGGCGCGGCGTCTCACCTCGCGCGGGTCCGCCGTGTACTAACGTGATTGGCTGAAGAGGTGTTGGCGCGGTGACTCACCTCGCGCGGGTCCGCCGTGTACTAACGTGATTGGCTGGAGAGGTGTTGGCGCGGCGACTCACCTCGCGCGGGTCCGCTGCCTACTTGACGGGTGTGTCGAACGTGATTGGCTGGAGAGGTGTTGGCGCGGCGACTCACCTCCCGCGGGTCCGCCGTGTACTAACGTGATTGGCTGGAGAGGTATTGGCGCGGCGACTCACCTCGCGCGGGTCCGCCGTGTACTAACGTGATTGGCTGGAGAGGTGTTGGCGTGGCGACTCACCTCGCGCGGGTCCGCCGTGTACTAACGTGATTGGCTGGAGAGGTGTTGGCGCGGCGACTCACCTCGCGCGGGTCCGCCGTGTACTAACGTGATTGGCTGAAGAGGTGTTGGCGCGGTGACTCACCTCGCGCGGGTCCGCCGTGTACTAAGGTGATTGGCTGGAGAGGTGTTGGCGCGGCGACTCACCTCGCGCGGGTCCGCCGCCTACTTGACCGGTGTGTCGGACGTGATTGGCTGGAGAGGTGTTGGCGCGGCGACTCACCTCCCGCGGGTCCGCCGTGTACTAACGTGATTGGTTGGAGAGGTATTGGCGCGGCGACTCACCTCGCGCGGGTCCGCCGTGTACTAACGTGATTGGCTGGAGAGGTGTTGGCGCGGCGACTCACCTCGCGCGGGTCCGCTGTGTACTAACGTGATTGGCTGAAGAGGTGTTGGTGCGGTGACTCACCTCGCGCGGGTCCGCCGTGTACTTGACGGTGCGGATGAAGCCGTCCGAGTCGACGACGCTGTAGCTGCCGGAGATCTTGTCGCCCTCCCGCTGCTCCTTGCGGTTCTGGTAGTTGGTGAACTGGTCGTCCTTCACGTCGAACGCGAACTGGTACTGCGGGTTGGCCTGCAGAAAGGGCGGGAGGACTCTCAGGGCGGCATTCCAAGACGTCGCACCGCCTTGTTAGGATACAACCGTAACCTCTCTCGCGGGCCGTATTACAGAACGCGTCCTTACCTAATCCCAGGAAGGAAACAAATCGTCGACCGTTTTAATTAACACTCCCCTGCGCGAGGCTAGCGGACGTTTCGAAACCATCGATACAACTACTACGGCAAAAGTACTAGAGATACCAGCACCATCGCACAAAATAGAACCGCCCTGCTTATTGTTTCAAGTACTTTTTAAGTTGCGATTATTTATTGTTATGACCAATAAAGTGTAAAAAAAACAAATGATAGGTTTGCTATCATAAGGTTTCATTTGGCACACCAACACGCTTGGTACGTCTCCCGATGATCACCAAAATTAGTATATAAGAGAATATGGCGCCATATATTTTAACGAATTCAACGAAAAAGTGAGCTCTGCGCATGCGCGGAATTTGGGCAACTGATAGGTCATGGTTAGGACACCAAAATCCGTTTCCTAAAATAAGGGACTGGCCGTGTCCCATCCTGCCCTGGGAATACGGTTAAGGTACAGGTGTAACATATGCAACACTTAAACCCTTATTTTTGTTTCTTGGAATATCGGCCCCAGTCACCGTGGCACATTCAGCAAAGACCGATATTCCCTTACAGGTAGGCAGCCGACGAGTGCTGCGTGCACAGAAGATTGTCTATCCTCCAGGCGCGAGAGGCCGACAAACGATGCCGATTAACACAGCGAGACATCTTTAGAATCTGACTCAGCATAGAAATAATACCCCTAGAAGTTTAACAAAGTGATCCTAAATCGTCGCATCATTTATTTATTTTTGAAACGAATAATGCCCATAATATTGTATCGTTCTTTCGCGAAGTTAAGTTTCCATCTCACACGACGTTTTGGATATTTAATTTGTTTTGGCATTACTGTTGTTTCAGGGATTTTCCTGTATTTTTATTCCGATAGCTCTCTGGATTCGATGTTCGGTCACAAATGATGGTGCCTTTGTCAACATCTCACACTTCACTCAACCCCGCAGTGCTAAATGCCTCTCACTGGTACTTTAACGGAAGCTAGAGTAAACAGTTGCGTACAAAGGCGGAGGCGGAAGAGCCAGTGCCTTCCCCATGTTCTTTCTGAAAAATGCATGAACTGTAGGACCAACTCGTGGTATGTTTGTTGATAAACATAATTTCATGAGTGTACTTTCACTGCCGTACGACTTTTGATTCCAAGGACGGTTTACACGTAAATCACTGAAATAATGTAGCTTTACCAAAACAAATTTAATAAATCACACTTCAAAAGCACTTGAACGGTATTAAAAAACATTTCATGAAACATATTGTTTAATTTAAGCATGCAGTTAGGTGAAAAATCTTTTGTTGTTAATTTTTAATGAAAAAATTAAATTAACTTTTAAAAACTTTGGAAAACACGACATGGGATTCTTTCGGTTCTTTTAGGTGGTTTCTCTGAAGAGTGTGAATCATACATCCTAAAGCCTTCAGCTTGAATTTTTTTAACGTCCGAAAGTGAATTAAATTTTGTCTAATTGCACGTAACTAAAAGTCTTTGCAACTTTTCGACGGCGTGGTTGCGTTTTTCCTAAAGGAAGTTTTGCCTGAACTTGAGGTACAACGCAGTTAGGCAAAAAGCCATTACTGGAAACGAAGTTAGGCATATCGCAGATAGGCAATACAATACAATACAACGTTAGGGAAAAAAGCGTAGTAACATTGAAGATAAATTCCGTTAGGGAAATCACAGTTACGCAAAACATAGGTTATTAAAACTAATTCCACAAAAATAAATTGTTATGCTGTATTTAGTAAATTGCACATTACGATAAACGCTGTTATGGGAAATCGTAATCAGGCTCAACGAAGTTAGACAAAATAAAGTTAGGCAAATGGAAGATAGGTATGTGGAAGTTAGGCATATATAATTCAGGCATAAGGAAGTCAAGCATAAGGAAGTTAAGCACGAAATAGTAACGTCCTTAAGACTATAAAACGCGTAATAAAAGTTGCTGTTTGCGATGCAGGTCTCAAAATCAAAAGTCGGTTCAGTTCGAAGTTTGATTCTTCAACGGAATATCTGAATAGCTTGATAGCAATATCGATGCTATTTATTTAAAATATTTTTGCTTTGTGTTAGTAATTTAAAGTAAATTTACGTGTTTTATAAAACATTTTTTTCCTTGTGTTATCTTGCTAACCACTGACCTTGAATTTTTTTTAATAACATCATAAATAATATAAAAATTATTAACTTGCTCTGAAGCATCCAGGATATGTTCGAATGGGTTATTTTATTAATTAACTTCTCCCCCAGGGCTTTGGCCACATCTTAACTCCACAAAAATTGAATCTTTAAGTATTCGATATCTATTATAATGTTTCCACTGATTTGCAGTGAATATTTGTAAATTCGAGAGTCGTCGATGGCCATAATCACTGAGGTGGCACTCTCGTTTGACGAGGGTCAGGGATTTGATGTCAGCCAATAGCATGACTCAGTTCATGAGCATCGAGTCGGTACTATAGTGGTGACTGGCTAAGGTATGTCGACATTTGACAATCGTTATTTAAAAAAAACATTTTCTCTTTAAAATTGATTTAAAATTTTAACGGCTAGATGTTAACCATATTTTTATTCTAGGTTTTTGTAGTACTTCCAATATTCAAATTATGGTCAAATCAGATTTAAAACCCAGGTCCTACGAAATAAGAGTATAAGAGTACGGTATCTCACCACTGCAATGCCTTGCTCTGGATAAATTACTTTAAAATGCAGTTTACAATTATGAAGTTTTAATTTTATTTATCATCAATCTTTCATGATGAACTAGCAATCTGTTGAAAAATTATTATTGAAATTTATATCGATAAAGATAGAATATAACTTATGATTTTCAAAACTATGAAAAAAATTTCATTTTAATGTTTAAAAAATACACGAGTTTCTCTAGAGGCCTCTGCAAGTATGAAATAACCTTATAAGTATCACCATGTATTAATGTATCACATGCATAAGTAAAATTCAAAATTATTTTTAGAAACAAAAGTATGGCTAAGCGCAACGGAGTAACTAAGGAAAAACGCAAATTTGCTAAATATTATTTGGGGAATGTGATTTTAGCCAAACGAAGTGAGGCAAGGCGAATTTAGGCAAAACGGAACTATGAGAAAGGTAAGTATGCATTAAATCAATCATTATGTTTTAGGGAAAACGCTGTTAGGTAAAAGATCTGTAGGATAAATTAAGTTAGGCACAACGAAATTAGGTAAAACGCAATTTACTTGTTTTAGCTAAAAAAAAAAAAAATGAATTTTAGTTACACTGTTAGTCAAAACGTAGTTAGACGCAGCGATTTTAGGCTAAACGAATGTAGGAGAAAGGCAGGTAGACATAAAAACAGTAATATATTTAAGGAAACACTTCTAGATAAATAGCCTCTAGGCTAAACGAATTAAGACAAAATTATTTTTGGGAAAACGCAGTAGGTGAAACGCAGTTAGACGAACAGTTTTCAGGGGAAACGAAGTGTTCTCTTTGCATCAAAAACCAAAAATTATTTAATGCTTCCTTCGATGAGAGTAAACGAAACGGACATGATAAAGCACATGGCAAAACTGGATCGCCACGACAGCGTAGAAAGCTAGAACGGTGAGAGCAATTCAAGGAAAGTGGATCAGGAACTACTTTCTCTGTCACTCGTGACATAATCCGGCAAACTTGATTTTCGCCCCAAGTCCACTTTAGTGAGATAAAACTGTCCCAACTGCATTGAAAGTGAGGTGTAAGGCTTTACGTCACATGCATGTACTCGTATACGCCATCCATCTGTGCGATGCAGTTATCTTTAGCTATAAAGAGTTTCACTATTCCATCAATAAAATACGTTTCATCACTAACTGAATTAAACCTACACTGAAAATTCCATTTTACTTAACATTTGTAGATTACTGTGCAAATACGAAACACGAACTAATCTCAAATCCATATCAATATGAACACAATGTTGTCCCTTTGTCCCCATCTTCACTGAGGGAAATCTCGAATAAACATTTGCATACTAACTCACAGTACGCGGTTTTGGCCTGTCTCTGTAGCGAGTATAATTGCTGTGCGTAGTGCAAGAATTGACGTAGGGCTTCGTATTGGCATAAGAGGTGCGTTAAGAAAGACCAGGCACCTTGGCTCTGTCTGTCGATCTCTTACACGCGTGTTTACACGGAGGTACCGCACGGAACTCCGAACGTTATGTATCATAATTAATTTCTGGCGAAAAATAGAAAATCATCAAACTAGTTCAAAAACAACTCTCCAGGCATTTTCACGACTGGTAAGCATTTTCAGTGAAAAAAAGGTAAGTATGTTTTTTTTAGAATTCAATATTCTATTCCTGAAGCATACATTCCATTGAATTAATGTCTTCTGGATTCAATAAATTGCTACAATGTTAAAATAATTCCCGCCGTAAATTTATAAATAACTCTGGTTACGAATCCGCAAATTAACATTTATCTTCAGAGTTTTACGGGTAAGGATTTTACGTGAATTTAACATGAATTTCTAGAAGTCATTTTGTAGGATTAACCAAAAAACCTCAAAACCTCCTTTAGTCACCAGGAATATTAATTTTATTTATTTCACGTTCATGCTTACCTTACTAACTATTAACATATTAACTCGAAAGTTGGAGTACGATGAAGTTTATCCGAAGATTCAGCTATCTGGAAGCACGAAGAACCCTGAATTTATTGGAGGCGTTCTTGTTAAAAAGTACGTAGATATACTGTAAACTCTAACATTGCTCATACTTCACACCATCACGCCAGTTGAGTGGTTCACATTCAGATACGACGGGGACCTTTATGTGATTTATATATACATATATATAGAGATTATATATATTGATTATATATATATTGATATCGTAGCGTGTTTCATAAATATATGAACTCGAAAATATGTATCACTGAAGCTTGTAAAACTAAAAAAAAAAAAAAAAAAAAAACTAGTGCTGAGTATATAATTATGGTAAACATAGCTTACAAATTACGTCAATGTGCGTTATCTTCGAATTTTCAAACGACCAATGGGTGGGAGCAGGGCCACAGAGAGAAATAAGCAAGAAGGATATTCAAGCATCTGAAGCGCATATAAAACGAAATTAATAAAAATTCGAAAATATAATTCTTCATAACAAAACTTTTTTAATTTTTAATTCAGTAACTGATTTTTTTGCTCGTCGAGTTTCTAACCAAATTTCTCGTAATCAATAACACAAGTGCTATTTTATATTAAATACTTTTAAAATTTAGTTTAAATATTTTGGCCAGAGTCAAGGCCAAATGTCAATATCCTGACCCAGTGGCTTATAATTTGGTCAGTTTAAGGATGCAAATCAATATAAGTTGAACAAAATGAGCTCTGAGTTTTTCGAGGAAAAATAATTAGATTTATCCTAAAAATAAGAAACATTTCAGTGAAAGGGAGATATTTAATGTAATTTTGAGTATTTAAAAATATTTCTTTAAAGAAAAAAGGAAATTAGAAGGTCAAAAGTCACCGAAATCCAAGATGGTGGCCAGTCGCTGACCCGCACCACGCATTACACCCTCAACACTGCACTAGGAGCGGTCAAACTCTACTACTCACCCCAGAAATTTAAATTATGAACTCTTGGGTGAATATTTTATGACAAAACATAAAAACAAAAAGCTATTGTGATAAATTTACGAATATATATCTAAATAATGATAAAATTACAAGCAAATTAAATGACCAACATGGGGTGTGATACCGTGCTTTAATTAATCAATTCATGCACAAATGGCGCCAGCATGTTCTCATTTGTCCAATGCTGGTCTTGCCTCAAGCAGGAAACATGTGGAAGTATATGTGCAGCTTAAGATACATGAAAGTAAAATCCAAGCGAAATCGTTGCAGGTTAGTTCATTGCCCCGAGTCGCAATCGTGCAAAGACGGAGCAGGCCTACTCACGTCGAAGTCTTCCGGCTCGGCGATCGGCTGGCCTTGCGGAGGCCGCACGAGGTACTGCTGCGGCGCGCCAGCCTGTGCCGGTCTGGCCAGGTACTGCTGCGGCGCGCCAGCCTGCGCCGGCCTCGCCAGGTACTGCTGCTGCGCGCCAGCCTGCGCCGGTCTGGCCAGGTACTGCTGCGGCGCGCCAGCCTGCGCCGGCCTCGCCAGGTACTGCTGCTGCGGATCCTCTTGCGCCAGCTGAGGCAGTTGACCGCTGTACTGCTGCTGAGGGCCCGACGGCACGTACGTGACTGCCACCGCGGACACCCCGGCTACCGCTGTCGCCAGCACCGCCGCCAACTGCAACACGCGCCACTGAGCCACTTCAAGCTGGAGAATTTCATTAAAGGCTTCCTTAAAGGGTGACCACCCGGCAGTGCCTATAAACAGTATGCACAGCTTCAGTAGAAAAACTTTTCTCAGAAGCATTTTTTATGAACGGTCATAATGTATGGAATGTTTTAGGAAGTAACAAATGTGGTACGAAATGTTGTAAGTTTCTTTGTGCAGAGAAACTTAATTTGATTATTTTTCTATAGAGTTAGAGGACTGCAGCTCAAAGTTCAATAAATGATCTTTATCAACCAGAATACTTCACACTGGTCTAAGTTGCGCGTAGAGACGAAGAAACAAGTGATGCGTGAGCCAATGTCGCCCATAGCGCCCATAACACTCCTACACTTCTAGACTTTACGAGCACGGCCAGACCTGTTTCACAAAGTCACAGGGTCTTATTATCAATATTTTAAAAATAATAACCTCTTATAATCACAGTTTTACGAAAAGGCGTTTCAAAAAGGTTTTGAAAATTTATCACGCACAATCAAATATTAGTTGTGTGTGAGAAGTATCAATTGGCCAATTTTGGCACAATGTTCTTGTTATGAGACTAACCCCTTAAGGCCTATTCGTTCAAGGCTTGCCAATCGTGAGGATTAGGTCATGTTCGGGCGTGTTCTTAGATTGATATCAATGATCAGGAGTTCGTTCGCCATGTTCAGTCACCTTCGAGATTTGCATCCGTAATCCTCTACGCGCCCAAGTAGAATCTTTTCCTACTCTGTCCAACTCTTCATTCATGTATGCCCTTGAATCCCACATGTCTATGATAATGCAGGTTTCACCTAGGCCCAACTCAACACAGTTTTTAGCTAGTTTTAAAGTAGGGGAGCTAGTCGCTGCCATGGCTGGCCAATCCCCGAACAAAGCACACGATGCATGCTACCCTTCCCTGCATGGTTCATCCCAGCAGGACTTGTCGTATAGGCTTCGGTCTGCGACGCACCTAGGTCCCTCCCTAATCAGCACTCCTCCCACAAATACACTTAGTTTTTGGTTAGGTTTGGAAAAAATATATATTTCCTGTCCGATATTTTGTCGGTTGTACGTCAGAATGTGCTAATATCGACTGCAAGGAACACTATCGCCATCAGACGCCATATTTTAAATAATTTTTTTTGCTACTGGCTACTACAATAGTAAAAATCGCTTTATATTAAACCTTGCGAAGTTTCATTCTTGGAAGCAAGCAGATACGAACCCAAGACTCTGAGGTATTCAGCGCGGAACAGTGCCTTTAACCTCACGGACATTCCGATGATTTTGAAGTCGGGTACAACTAACAGTCTTTTTTTTTTAATCATGACATTCCAATTTTACTCAAAAACTCCTCAAATTTTCACAAAATTTCCCTATTTCGAAGGAAAATTTATGTTTGAGAGAAAATTTTACGTTTTTGTTTCCCAAAATTGTAGGTGGATCTAAATGTCCGCAAAGCAGCATAAAACTCCAGTCGCTAGGTCTAGACCCTAACCTGAGCTGATATTTGACAAATTAGGCGAAATATGACACCCTGATATAGCTTTAACTCAAAATATCAAAGTCTAAGTCCCTCCGTAAGTAGTTGGTGTCCCAGGGGTATTAATCTAGCCAAAAACACAAATGTTCCGTTTTGACGAGCATATTAATCATCATTACAACGGGCAAGGCAAAAGGTTGAACTATGGACCCTGGCCCTTCGCGTGAGAGCGCTGAAAGTCGCATGTCTAAGTACTGAAGACTTCAGGGCTTCATTAAAACATAGCAATTTCAGCGTCACCTTCAGAGGAATGACGCAAGAAGAACGCCCCGAGGCGAGAGGTTGCCACGCCCCAGCAGTCGCCCAGAAGTGGAGTGGTGGACCTGGCGAGGATGCGACATGTCATTGGCTGCTTGTAGGGGCGGAGCTGGGCCAATGTCGATATCCAGCTCCGCGCGGCCTACTTCGCAGCGTTTTTAAGGCTCTTGGGGTCCATATGTTGCTGAGAATGCTTTACAACCGCAAGCACAATGCCTCATGAAAGAAGTGGTCTTAAGGAGTTCAAACCCCTCCCATAGGCCCATTATTTTCCCATTACGTACAATTTTTTTTCCCCAACTTTCAAACTCTTAAAGTGCATGTCTTTGACAGTCTCCATTTACTTTTAAGTCTTAGTTCGACGAGATGTAAAGACAAATTAGAAAGAAAAAAACACAAAAAGTGGCTCATACCCGCCATCTATAACTTGTTTTAAAGTTGACCACAGCTAGCCATGCAGATGTACTATTTATTTATATGACTCGAAAAACGATAGGACCTAAAATTTGGACATTTTTAGAAACCAACGTACGTAGCCTTGTGTAAGTAAGTCCTGCTTCATTTGCAATCGCCAGCGCGAAACAATCAGTTATTCTCCCGAAGGTTACAGGCTGTAGCCTGCTGGTTAGTACCAGACATATGTGATTTTCCATAAAGATTATTAAGGTGAATAATTGTGATTCAAAATTAATGAAAAACGTTGATAAATCTGACATGGTGGGGTATGATTCCCCTTAAGATCTCTCTCCATTTCCAACCCAAATACTTAATCACAAGTAAAATATTTAGGTTTGGCGTCACCTGGAGTGTTTAATTTTTTTGTTGGTTGCTTTTTGCAGATTATTATAAAAAAATTTACATGAGTGACTTAAGAAGTGAAATTGCATGCATTACCCAGCTTTGGAAACATCAAAAATGTACTCCTAGAGTGACTAAAACGCGTGACGTCAAATAGACAGTAAAAGTTTTGAATACTTGCCCGACATTTTACAAAATTAGCAAGTAGCGGGTGGCATTAATTTAGCAAACATTACATTTGCAAGGCAACACAATATCGTGTGTTTATGTAGTCAAATATTCGTAAACATGGTCCTTAAACGAAACTAATGACATGGAAATACAATCACCCAACTTTGTGGGTGGAGGAGAGCCTTAACGTGGTCTTGTCGCTGTCTGTGAATGACACAGCTCGCGATCATAATGAACACCCAACCTCCGGCAAAAAAAAAAAAAATATATATATATATTGCCGTGGAATATTTAGCCTGGTGAAGAACTCATCTTATCTCCATACGCACATAGCATCTGAAATGAGACCCTATACTTAGGCTGTACTAAAAACCTTTTAATACCACTCTGGTTGATTTTTATGTTGAAACGAAAGCATATTTTTGCATAATTCTTAATTTCTTGTCAACGGAAAGAACATTAGAGACTGATACAAAAGTACAATGCATTGAGGGTCATTGGGAGAAGTAACCATTCTCACATTAACTTGAAGCGAACCGGAAAACCACGGAACATATAAACAGCAATTTCTGTAATTGAGATTCAAAACAGGTCTTCCCAGATGCTAATCCAGTGTTCTGTTATTGAAGCATCACATTTGTTGTAAAAATATATTTGTTGATTTATTACTGGTGAAAAATCATCGGATATTGAAGAATTTTCTTCGTATCTTTTGGCGATGGTCTACAGTTCGATCCCAGAGCACAGCATGGTTGAAATTACGAGCTCCTTTAGCCATAAAACACATTTCACGAGAAAATTTTTTGCTACAGATCACATTATATTTTCATTTAGTTTAATCCCACAAAGTCAATACAAAGTTTAAAACCGCTGCCATCTCGTCGAAGGGATTTTTGTGCTCATATTCATTCAAATATTTTCGTTACTGGCAAGATATACATTTTTATAATGGATTTTTTATATAAAAAAATTAATGCTTAAGTGATTTCGCGGAAATCGTATCATGAAAAATTTTTTTTTGAGAAATAATTTTATGCGACACCTGGTAAAATAAACGAAAAAAGTCACCTAAAATTGGTAACTGTATTGATATATAAATTAATACGTTGTAAATGGCAAAGAATAAACTTTTTGAATGTCATTGCATCTTCAGGATACTAAAATTAAAAACATTTTTAAAAAATCTGGGAGAATAGTTTATTGTTAATTTAATAAAACATAACAACTGAAACAGTTGAAGTACTAAAAAATGTCTGAAATGCTATTTAGTAAATTATTTCCACGTTCTTTGAATAAAATATCGGAACTGAATTCATATCGGTAGTTGAAAATAATAGATTAATAAGTTCTTTAAATGATTCATGCAATGGGGAATTTTAATTTAATGCAGTTTTTTGGACATACGCCATTGCAGTTTTTCACTGCTGGTCATAAAAAAAAAATTCCGAAAAAGTCCAACCAACTGCATTAAATTAAATAATAGATTGAGTAACTGAAGTGGACAATTAATATCTTAATGATACGCGGGTGAATTAATTAAATTCTTAAAGTGTGGATAATGGTGTAGCCTACATTCTAGTCGACGTCATTCTTTAGGGTTATGATATATATATATATAAAGTTATGTGACATAATATAAAAATTATATATTAATATGTATTATAATTATAACTCAGGATTATTACTAAATAATATTTTTTTAAAAATGTAATGATATCTTAGGAAATGTCGAAGTGAATTGTGAAAGGCCGTTAGCGTCTGCGGGGTGGCCACCGACCTGAGCGAGAAATGTCAGACACGCGGGATGTCGAGACACTTGAAGTAGGCCGCGCAAGGCACGCCCACTCCACCCTGGCTTGCGGTGCGCCCCTCCCCTGTCCCTCCCACTGCCTCTGGCTGGCTCTGGTGATTTCCCTGGCGCGTCATCTCTCCTATCCTCGTACTTCAGTACGTTGCTGATCCCCCATAGGTAGGGACTGGAAAAAATCGCGGTTTGAATGACCTCTAGGATGGACTCCACGATCCTCTATGTACGCGGGAATATTACACCAGCTCATTGGCTACTGACTCGTGACACTTGCTAACTGGGATGCTTATGATTCGATACTTCTTACGTTGAGGGTCATTCATTGGCTCACAGTCCTTCAGGCAAACTGTGTTCCAATCACTGAAGCGGCAATCAGTTACACGCACTTGGATTCTAGCCTATCGCGAAATGAACCCGCGAATTTTTCCTGTCTCTACCTATAGGAAAGCTAAATTCGTATTAAAATTTAAAAAAAAAAAAACCTCCAGTGGTGAGCCTCTTGTGGTTACCAGGTGCGCGCTCCACCGCTGTTCTAGTAGATAAGGTCGCTATTCCAAGACACAATAATAAGGGTTTAGGTGTTGAATTTGCTACACATGTACCCTAACCATATTCCTAGTGTACGATAGGACAAGGCCAAGCCTTTATTTTTAGGCAACCGATTTTGGTGTCCTATCTGTTGCCGTTCTGTTACCAAAATTACGCGCATGCGCATAGCTAACTTTTTCATTGATTTCGTCCAGATGGCCGAATCGCATCTGGCACCATTAACTCGCATGTAGTTATTTTTATGATCGTCGGGGGACGTACCAAGCGTGTTGGTGAGCCAAATGAACTTTTATGATGGCGAAACTATTCTGGAATACATTTTGTACACTTAAATGATCATAACAAGAAATAATCGTGACTTTAAAAGTACTTGAGAAAATTAAAATTTCAAAATTAAATTCGCACTATAGTACTGCTCTCTGGGCCAATTTCACCATGCGGTCGTTAAACAATGTGTTAACTAACGGTTGTTTAAAGTTAACACTCCGTTCTTAAACAACCGTTAAGCTTTTTCATTTCACCACGCATTTCTTACCATTGATTAGTTACACCTTGTTTTAAGTTTTATTCGCCTAGAAGATTCATATAAAGAAGGCGGTGGCGATGCTATATTGTTACGTATGTGTTGCAGCTTGGTGTGATGTAAAATAAAGTGCGCTATTGAAATTTAATATTTGTTTTGAAACATGGGTGAGAGACGCAAACGTTCTGTTAATTTTACTTCGTATGAAAAGGAACTGCTAGTTGAATTGGTTCAAGAACACGCGAGTACAATAGAAAATAAAAAAACGGATGCCGTTACAAATAAAGAAAAAAATAAATCTTGGGAAATTGTGACGAAGATATTCAATGCTTCAAGCCCTTCCACCAATCATTGGAACACAAATTTATGCGCATAATTTCAATATACCTACATTAGTTCACACAATAAATAACCAACTTTTTCTTACTTTTCTTGTGTTGGAAAATATAGCTGATGTTCAATTTGCTGAAGCACGATTTCAGCTGAATGCTTCGAGAGCCGAAAATGCTTGACAAAGTCAACATCATCATAATCGTCCAGATAGTTTGATCTTTCTTGAACCCATCTAGGCCTTCTTCGCACATTATCATCATCCTCTTCAAAAATTAAATCGTACATTCGCGCGGCCATTACGAGACACAACTCCTCTTTAAAACAACTGTTTAAGACTTAACCGCCCGAATTTGGGCGGTTAATGTTAAACAACTGTTAACGAACTTAAACACTGTTTAACTTTTGGTGAAATATAATTCACAACTAAACGATGTTTAAGTGTTCTTAACCAATGTTTAAACTCCTTAACCGGCGATGGTGAAATCTGCCCTCTGTAGGATATTTGGCGTAGCAAATGTATCGATGGTTGCCAAACGTCCGCTAGAATGCATTGAGATACGTTTCTAGCCTCGTGCAGGGCACAGTTTATTAAATAGGTTGCTTTTTCGTTACCTAACAGGGATTGGGTTAGGACACGTTCGGGAATACAGTCTGCGAGTTAGGTTACAGTTGTATCCCAACAAGGTAGTGCTTATTCGCTACCTTACCCGAAAATCTTTGAATACCACCCTAAGCTCTTAGGACTTTAGAAGGAGAATATGTATTATAATGTTGTAATGCAAGTTTCCGTAGGAATTTCAAAACTTGTGATTACTTTTTACTGTGACTATTTTAGTTTACCAAGTACCTATATACCGGGGTTGATTCACTATCTTATAGTATCATTTGGCACACCAATATGTTTGGTATGTCCCCTAATGTTTAAGAAAGTAACTATGTACGGGTTTTTGTTGCTACTTGTGGGTCCACCATCTTTGTGACACATTCCCGTTTATCGACTTCCGCTCCATTAAAACGAAATTACTCCTACCAAATGCCGTATACCGAGAGCTAGAATGTTTACACATATTACAAATTATTAAACAATTTGAAAACACCAAAAGACTTTGAGAAAATTCTCTAAAAAAATTTAAAATTAAAATATACCCTGCAACATCTCGCAAGAGTGAAGTTTATTTACCTTCGATGCAACTCATTTAGAAGTTTTCTAAGGTAAAATATACTGAGAGAGGTGGTGTAAAGGTCAAACGTTGGACTCGCGTTCGGAATGACCCCGCGTCCAAAAGCCAGTCCACCCGTTCGGAACCATCCCGATTTCGGTTTCCATTTTCTCCCAAAGACGCTCAAGAAAAATGCTGGGATGTTCCCATATTATGGTTGCTGATTTCTTTCTCAATATCTCTGATACGAGGTGTCTCGCTGTCAAAGAGGTGTTAAGCTCAATTACAATACATGACATTATGATTGGCGAGAGCTTACCCAAAGCTATCAATACACGCACGTCCGAGAAGTCTCACATGAACTTTGAAGGGATATTATCAGAGTAGTCAAGTATATTCACATCAAGTTGGATGTTTAAAAAAACTTTGACGTTAGAGCCTGAAAATACCAAAATCGATTTAAATGATCGCTCAGAAATTGAAACATTTAAGGCTGAATGTAGAGGTTGCTGATAGTAACGAGCTACGACCACGTCAACGCGCACCTGAACTCTGCGAGAAGACTGTTCCGGAGTCGCCCGAAGGCCTCACCTGAAGGAGCATGTCTGCAGGTACGCCTGACCGCCGCCGAGGAACAAACGAAGCCTCGGCCTGGTAGGCGGCCGCTTATATGTCGGCGGCGTGACTCTGCGGGAGACATTTGGGGAAAAGGAAAGGCGGGCGAGCGGCTGCCCTGGGCGGGGCCGGTCGGGGCGACGCGGTTGCGAAACTGTTCCATTACCAGAGCCGGGTTGGCTGGCTGGGGCGCCGGCGCTGTGCTCGCGCGCTTCCGCACAGCCGGGCTGAGCGCGGCACGTGTCGCCCTCCCTGCGTCTCTTCCGCACAGCCGGGCTGAGCGCGGCACGTGTCGCCCTCCCTGCGTCGCTTCCGCACAGCCGGGCTGAGCGCGGCACGTGTCGCCCTCCCTGCGTCTCTTCCGCACAGCCGGGCTGAGCGCGGCACGTGTCGCCCTCCCTGCGTCTCTTCCGCACAGCCGGGCTGAGCGCGGCACGTGTCGCCCTCCCTGCGTCTCTTCCGCACAGCCGGGCTGAGCGCGGCACGTGTCGCCCTCCCTGCGTCTCTTCCGCACAGCCGGGCTGAGCGCGGCACGTGTCGCCCTCCCTGCGTCTCTTCCGCACAGCCGGGCTGAGCGCGGCACGTGTCGCCCTCCCTGCGTCGCTTCCGCACAGCCGGGCTGAGCGCGGCACGTGTCGCCCTCCCTGCGTCTCTTCCGCACAGCCGGGCTGAGCGCGGCACGTGTCGCCCTCCCTGCGTCTCTTCCGCACAGCCGGGCTGAGCGCGGCACGTGTCGCCCTCCCTGCGTCTCTTCCGCACAGCCGGGCTGAGCGCGGCACGTGTCGCCCTTCCTGCGTCTCTTCCGCACAGCCGGGCTGAGCGCGGCACGTGTCGCCCTCCCTGCGTCTCTTCCGCACAGCCGGGCTGAGCGCGGCACGTGTCGCCCTCCCTGCGTCGCTTCCGCACAGCCGGGCTGAGCGCGGCACGTGTCGCCCTCCCTGCGTCTCTTCCGCACAGCCGGGCTGAGCGCGGCACGTGTCGCCCTCCCTGCGTCTCTTCCGCACAGCCGGGCTGAGCGCGGCACGTGTCGCCCTCCCTGCGTCTCTTCCGCACAGCCGGGCTGAGCGCGGCACGTGTCGCCCTCCCTGCGTCTCTTCCGCACAGCCGGGCTGAGCGCGGCACAAAGATCTAGTTTGTATAAATCTTTATACGGAACAAAGGAATTTCCCTCGACATAGAGATGCAACTAATTAAAGACTTACTTAATGAAATGCAGGTTCTACGAGATTCATGGGAAACCATTTTGGATGAAGCAAAAGTAATTCCCGAGGCAGTTAACATTTCACCAGAGTTTGTTATCAAAAGGAAACCCAAAGCACATTAAAATACGCCATAACAACTTCAGCTAGAAGGTTCAAATGAATCCAAATCTTCTGTTGATCTTCATGTTTTGTATTTTGTCACGGCAGATTTCAAAACAAGATTTGCGAGCTGTGAACAAATTTTTGAGCACTTTTGTATGGTTTTGGCTTTCATTGACCTTGAAAATTATGAACTGAAAGTTAAAACCACCAATCTTGTCTCAAAGTATCCTTCAGACTTAGCAGATTCAAACAGCTAAGTTGAAAAAATCCTACACATGAAGTGTATCTATTTGATAATATATTTTTGACGTGACAACGTCTAATAAATCGATCAACGCCGGCTGCACGCACGAAAAAGTGTCCCGTTACGCTCATTGTACGCTTGCGCCGCATCTATCTCTCTTCCACTCGACTGTTTATAAAGTGAAGTGAAAAGTTAATGTGGTTTTCATTGCTTATTACAACAACAATTTCGGCAATAAATGTTGATTATTCTTGCATTTAAAAAATCTGATTACTAGTATAATTTCAAGTATTTATTCTTTTATTATTAAAATAAAAATGATTCAATTTTATTCATAAAGTATGCAATCATTTCATCAATGTTTTGTTATGACGTTGTCACGTTAAACGTTAAACCGACTTTACGAACAACCAATTTTTAATATGACTCATTAGAACTGCAAGGAGTGGAAAAAGCAGGGGTTAAAGGACAATAAATTCATAATTTCCTTCACTTTTAAATCTGTTACAATTTATTGTAAATCTTCAAATACTATGTAAAACTTTATTCTGAAATTTTTTTTGATAAAACGAACCATTACTGCAAGGAATAGAAAAAAAATATAGGTTGGAATAGAAAAAAAATATAACTTCCGTATCCTGTACGCTATCAAATCCATTCTTATTTATTTTTAACTTTTGACGTGACAACGTCTAATAAATCGATAAACGCCGGCTGCACGCACGAAAGTGTCCCGTTACGCACATTGTTCCGTTACGCTGTTGTAGCGTCGGGTTCGCCGCTACGTTTAAACACCGCGCGTCAGCGCGGGCGTTGGCACTTCGTCCCCTCCTTCCTTCCCCCTGCTAGGTGTGCTTGCTTGCTCCTCGCCTCCCCTCCTCGGGTTGCCGCACCTAATCTATTTAAACGGCTGTCAAAGTGTGATTCGGTCTTGTCTTGTTAAATTTGTTGGCTGGTCTCTTTCGGCAGCTCGAGTAGCTGCATTGTCTTTGTAATCCAGCATGTAGTCAGTTAGGCTTAATTTGTACGACGTGCGAGAGCGACCTCGGGGGAAACATGTAAGTGTTGTTTGGCTTTGCGAGTGAGGCGGTGGCCCTTGCCCTAATGTAAGCTTATGTAAATTCTTGTATGTTTTGTTTAAATTCCCTTTCGGTCCCCACCTAGAAAATTATGTTTGGATTTACTCGAATAATTTAACTTCTCTTTCAACCTTTTCTTTGTAACTGTTCTCCCCTGAGACGTCGACGTACGTAAAACGCCACATTATTTATTTCTTTTAGAATGTAACTTAACTTGCGCGCATTATGTAGTAGGTTTTCCCTACATAATGACTTTGTTGTAATTTTGCTGTCAACGCGTCTACCTTGTGACGCCTCCTTTTGATGGTCCGTAATGGGACCGCGCACTGTTTCGCCGGCGTGACTTGTAACTTATTCTCTATATTTTGTGGCCCTGATAATGGCTCGTTCACTTGAAATTTTGCTGTGTTCATTATCAATTTAATGGATTTTGGATATTTTGTTAACCTAATTGGTTTTCCTGTCTCACTGTTGTTGTTCACGTGTTCATTAATCAATTTTTTTTTGGCCTAATTAAACACCAAGTTAATAATGTGAAAGTATGTTATTATGTCAGCAAATACCATTCCTCAATCCTTTCCATGCTATGGCCTCCCTCCTCGTATCTAAGCATTAGGCTGCGTCCCGTTGCGCACCTTGTTCCGTTACGCGGTGTCCCGTTACGCTCATTGTACGCTTGCGCCGCATCTATCTCTCTTCCACTCGATTGGCCTATGCGTCCGAGGAGAAGAAAGACAGCGGCAGCACACAACTTACATCTACACGTGAACTGTTTCGTCGACTGATTATAAAGTGAAGTGAAAAGTTAATGTGGTTTTCATTGCTTATTACAACAACAATTTCGGCAATAAAGGTTAATTATTCTTGCATTTTAAAAATCTGATTACTAGTATAATTTCAAGTATTTATTCTTTTATTATTAAAATAAAAATGATTCAATTTTATTCATAAAAGTATGCAATCATTTCATCAATGTTTTATGACGTCACGTTAAACTATCGTCCGTAAACCGACTTTAAAGACAACCAATTTTTTTTTAAATATTATGTTGAACCTGGGTTGAAAATAAATTTTGATACAAGCAATCATTACCGCAAGGGGTGCAAAAGTACTCAAATACTATCTAAAAGATTTGTCTGGACATATTTGATGTGACGAAATATTACTGGCGGAGGTTGAAATATCAAAAGGGTTTTAAAAATTTTTAAATTCCTTTCTATGTAGCATACTTCGTTCAAACTTATTGTTAAACTTCTAAAATTAATTTTTCTTACTTAATGTTAATTTTTTTTTGCTGTGTAGTTAAATATATTTTTATTAAACTAATATTTATGGTACCTTATCCTGGAGCTGAAGCAGAATGACATTACCTACCACAAAAAATTTACAAAGTTCTGGAGATGCTAGTTTGTAGTTATACTTGAAAAACGGTAATACCGCATTAATGGTTGATTAAGTTAGATTAACTACACTAAAACTATAGTGAAAATGATTGATTATCTTAGATTAACAACATAAATAATATTGTAAAATAGGTTAAACTGTTTCTTACGTCGTATTAACAAAAATAGCTGTAAAATTGTAGCAGAGCTATTTTATCAAACAGTTAAACCTATTTTAATGTATTATTTTTAAATTTTGATATTATTAAATCGGTAGAAACATTATGTCTTAACGTTCAACTTACACAGGAAAGACAAAAGTATAGCAAGTCCTTACTTTCACTCAACTCAAGTCACACAAGTTGAGAGATGTACTAGAAGGTGCGCGTGCATCTTTGTGGTCACAAGACACCTGTTCTTCCAGGTGTGATTCAAAAGTATTAACACAATAAAAAAAAATTCCTCGCCTCAATGTACAAACACACCTCGAATGTAGTGATGTATACTTACAAATACTTGCAACTGTAAATAGCCTCAAATTCTGGTGTTTCAATGCTCTGTGTAAAAAGTAGCAGAATTTTTAACGAACGTGTCCAGCCGGCATGGTTCATGTATGCTCGTGTCTTTTCTACTGACTTAAGCAAGTGCTTCGTCAAGCCGTAAGTACGTCAAACAAGCTCTTGCTTGAGCAAGCAGTCTTCATGAAGCTCACCTTGTTGACAGACTATTAAACATGGATATTGAAATCACCGCCTTGAGAAACAAGACGGTCTTTGCCAACACAACTATGAATACCAGCCTAGGAGTGCTGAAAACACCTTGATTGCAAACAAACCACAAATTAATTCTGATACCCGCAGAGCATCCAGCTGCATTCCAGGGGAAGGTCAAGATTCATGTGTGTGTGCATTACGACAACTCTTACCTGGATTTATGATGTCTTGGCCAGATAGTGCATATCATTAAATTGCAGGAACTGATCCACATCAGCAATACCTGCCCAAAGCTGCTTCTGGAAAAAGCCAGAATCCCCAATGTCCAGGGCTGCTTTCTCAGACAGCTATACTCCACACTACCTGCCTTTCTTACCATCGGAACTTCAAATTAATAATCATGACTAAAAACTAATACTTGCAATGAGGTAATTATACATTACAAAGGCAGACTAGACCTTTAGACTGATTAAAGAGGTCCTTGTGGTCATCATCGCTAATGCATCATGCTCATATGGCATGGGTTGTAGATTCCATTCCAAACCCTCGACATGACTCAAATTTGTGAGCACAGAGTCGGTACCCAAGTGTTTAAGAAATCCACTATAATCTAGGAGGTCCCTTCGCCTTAAACCTTTGTGCATAACTGTGTGACGTAAAACTCTATAAAATATAATATAAAACTCATTTATTAAAATAGTAATTTTAAAAAGGTTCCTTTCAAAATTCTCTGCTACAAACAAAGCTTCCAAAGCTGATAAAAATCTTGACATCTTTGGAAATCTTTTTGTTACTTTTTATAATGTAAATTCATATAAAAAACCTGTCTCATAAAGCTCATTCTATCACTTAATATCCAGCACAATAGGTAAAAAGGTTTTGAAATGTTTCTTAAAAAGCGATATGGTCCATAGTGTCAATCATATTAGATTTTCTATGATAGTAGATAAGCTATTTCAAAGGATTAAAACCGTTTCAAAAATACCTCATTTCTTTAAATAAAAAATAAAAAAACATTTATGTTCTATCACCACCTATCAATACCAAACTAATTGAACAAAAATCATTGCTCTTGTGGCCTTGCCTAATGTCAGCAGGTGGTAGAGTCAAGATTATAACTTTTCATATCCCAATTCGTACAGACTTCCTTCTGCTTCCAATACACGGTTGTAACAAAGACCGGAGTGGGGAACACAGATGTTTGTTAACTCTGGTCGACTTGTGTAGCAGTCGAGACCTGGCTGAACCCATTTACTGGTGGGCTGCTGTAACAGTCTGTTATCGCCCGGCCCTGCCAGATGGTGGACTGCTACAGCAGTCGGGCCGCTATCTGCTGTTTTCTGCTTCGCTATGAGAAGTGTTGTGGAAGCTCGACCTCGGTACTATCTAGTGGATGTCTCATGAGTCTTTCTACTGGAGCCACTACATAGCAGTAGTATACAGCCTTTTCCGAGCATATTTTAGGAGCTGGCACGTCATCGGGCCTTGACAAACGACTTCGGCAATTGCCTGCCCCATTTAGGGTGACGACTGAGAGGATGGTCATAAATCAAGTTTTTTACACATTCCTTTCCATTACCCTTACATCCAGTGGATGTTAAAGAAACTCATTTTTTCTCTGTTTTTTTCAGAGCTATGCTGATGTACGTGTAAGTGCATTGCGGATCATAAAATATACCTATTTATATATATTTTAATTTTTTTTAATGTCAACGAAAAATACACTCTAGAGTAGCACCTATAGACTTTCAAAAAATGGTTTTGGCATTTCTGGTGAAATTTTAGCTAGCCTAATTGAACAGTTTTTCCAAAAGGGACACACACTTTTCTGCAACAACTGGTACACCAGCCCAGCATTGTTTTGTTGCCTTTATGACCGGGCAACAAATGTGTGTGGGACTACCGTATATCACACGAAAGAAATGCCTAAAATGACTGGAAAGCTGAAAATGGGATAATTTACTTTCCAATCAGTTTCAGGCCTAATGCTGGCACTAAAATGGTGTGACAAAAGAGACGTTTATATTCACTCAATTTTTCATTGAGTATGTCATGAATGAAACTTCCAAAATTGACTACAATACTGGATAAAAAAAACTTAAACTAAATGTCTCACTTGATTACAACAAATCAATGGGATCTGTTGACAAGAGTGACATGATATAGTGTAAAGCATCAGCTTATCATCAAAGTGGTCCCACAAGCTGTTTTTTAATATTATTGATATGATTGTTTTAAAATTGTATTGTTTATACAATAAATTTGTTGCAAAAACTTTGTATTCAATTTTCAAATGAAAATCATAGAACAAATTTTGGAAAAGCAATACATAGAAAGAAGAAAATAGAGAGGAGGAAGATGATAGGACTTTCCGCAGAGACTGACAGCAGGACTTCATCTTCCTGATGAATGGAGTGCATACAGGACATGTGTTGTGTGCAAAACATATAATAAGAGAAAGCAAACTTAAGTTTGATGCAAAGAATACAATGCAACACTATGTGCCACTCCATGCTTCAAAATTAATCACACTAAAAACAGTTTTTAAAATAGTCTACGATCTAAAATAATGATGGTAGGCTAACTGTATTCAGTATCTTTTTCATGTAAATTATATAAAAATAAAAAATAAAATTATATTAAAAAAAATTGACCAAAAACATGTTTCATCAGTGCAAAGTATAAAATTCAAATATAAAATTAAGGAATCTGAAGAAGCTGAGCATCCCGTACAGGGATTGTGGTTGGTTAGTCATAGTGGCTGTATCCAAGGTCAGGCTAGCCCTTCCACTTCACCGGAGTGAAAGGGTTGAATGTTCCAGTTCTGAAGTCAGCTTGATGCTATTTTCTGAGGCTGATGGAGCGCAGAAAAAATTCACTGCACACTGGCATGTTTCATTCACGTGTTTTAAATGCTATTACAAATAAAACCAATAGATGATAAAAGTATACACGTATACCCATAACTTAGTACTTTTGATTATTTATACTAATACTTTTGCTAACCAAACGTAAAGCAATTTTAGTGAAACAAAATTCAAAAACACATTAAAGTTTATCCAAAATTAGATTTTCTGGTTTTATTTGGTATAGCTTTGAATAATACTTAAACACAGTCTTCAAGTATGATAAGAATTGCATTTTGTTTTTCATACATGTTTTATGGCAACTTTTATGATAACTTTTATAGTATTTTATCAATAATAAATATGCTACATGAATTAAAATTTATTAAAATATGTAATGTGCAACATTTCATTACTTCAAAGTAAATATATATCATGCACCAAAGGCTAACGACTACAATACAGGGAGGCAGGGAAGGAGCAAGAAGGAAAAAAAAATTATGCAAGACAGAGTGCAGATAAAAAGGGGAAACACAAATATAAAATAACTAAATACGATTCAACTGACTGAAAGCAATTTAAACAGGTCAGAGAAAAAAAAACCACCAGCTCACACTAGACAGACAAAAAACATGACAATAATATAGAGAAGGTAGCACAATTATTTTCAGGCCACACTTAACAAACAAGCCTAAATAATTTTCAATTTTATATTTTTGGAGTCATGAGGGATAGTGTACCTGGGCCTTACTACCTCCCCTCTTACATACAGCCAACAGATACATCACTTAACAAAAACCAAGAAACTCTATATTATTTTTTAATTGTGTGTAATGTCTTATTCCTGTAGAAGGCATGCATCTGAGCAAAAACATTTTTCTGTTTTTGTTTAATTTGTAGTTTCTGATTTTTTTCCCATGCCATTTTCTTTAATGTCTTCTGTCATTAAAATACATATATTTGGACTAGATTAGTATTTACAATTCTTATCATGCATGTTTAGAAACAATAATCAAGAATTTAATGCATGTAAAAGCTGGTGTTACAGTGATTTCAAGAAGTCATTGAAAATTTGATTTACTTCACTAACGTCTCTCTGTCAGTAGCAACTTTAATTTTTTTTTTCTTCTGACCAAAGTTATGAAAGGAAAAAAATACTATTATCAAAAACACTCGTCTAAAAGGTTCACAATTTATTGCAAGAACTTATTACAGTTATTTTGCACATACAAAACAATTACATATTGCATTTCAAATGTACAATATTATATGCTTCCTTACAAAAACAATTCTTAGGGATCGTCCATTAATCACGTGAGGCTCGAAAAGGGGGGGGGGGGGGGGGGGGGGGGGTCGGGAAAAATCACGAAATATCACAAGGGGGGAGGGGGGGTGTAGTGAGATATCACGTGTACTCGCCGTAGTCAGGCAACAATATCCCCGCCCGCCGCAACATGAACCACCCGGCTCGGCTTGCCAGTCGCCAGTAAGACTGTGATTTTTGCGCCGAATACATGCGTAAATCACATATAAGCCTTTCCTTTATTATTTTTATGCCAGTGAGAATAAACCTGCAACCTTAATGTGTGTCTGGCCATTTTTATCACTGTGCTTAATTTTCCAGAATTAAATTAGATTATACTTATATTTAAAGATAATATTCAAAAATTTTTTTAAAAAAATATTTCATACCAAAAAAATATACGTGATTTAATGGGGAGGGGGGGGGGTAATTCTAAAAACTCACCACAAATCACTAGGGGGGAGGGGGAGTTAAAAATTTGCTATAAAAACATCACGTGATTAATGGATGACCCCTTACATCCTAAGAGGGCTTGGTAAAAAAAGGCTAGACTAACTAGGAACAATTATTTATGAACTATTCAAATCAAAAATTGTCACCATCATATACTTTAAGATTTATTTGAAATTATGTGAACTTTTTTATTACTTTTTTTTTGCATGAATGGTATTAATATGGTTTGCATTCCTATCACAAAAACTCATTTCATGTTTCTTGGCTGTCAAAATCGTAACAAATTTGAGAATTTTGAAATGCCAGGTAAAATTAATTAATATTTTCTGAAATAAATTCAAACCATTTCTTGAAGTAGCCAGTGGCATTGCAGTTAAACCTAAAAAGTTTCAATTCTGCAATAAATTAAATTCTCCTTATTTGTACAACCCAAAAACGTTAAATATGTAACTTTGGCAGCTAATTATGCAAAAAAAATGCGCTGTATATATTTTTCATTTCGTGAAAGTTAAACAATTGAAAAAGTCTACAAGTTTATCTGTAATTACTGTAAATATAAAATTTTGACCTGAAATGGGACGCACCCCCTTAAGTGCTTAGAGAATCAACATTTTTTCAAGACCAAATTTAGTTAATAATTTAAGTTTTAATTCACTTATGACAGTAATATTGAATTGTTCTAAAATACATTTGTACATGAGAGTTTTTTTTAGTAAATGGTGAAAAAGTAAACTCAAATATTTTAAAAAATAAATGTCCAAATCTGAGTTTTCACCTAGGTATACAAAAAAATTCTAACTTGGAATGTTAATTGAATCACTATCTACTAATCCAAAAATAATGTTTAACATAATGATGTGCAAACTTCTATAAGTCACTGTGTTTCAGATATTCATGATGCATTTAATGCCAATCTACAAAATTACACTTTTTATTATTTCAAATTTAGTGTCCTACATTAAAAAAAAAACATCAACTCAGTGTATTATCCTGTCAAAGTGTACTTGTTGAAACATATTTACTGTAATAATTAATATTAATTGCATTAACAACGTAACTTTAGGCTCAATACTCAAAATTCACATTAAATTTCAGTAAACAGTTTTAACAAATCTCAACCATTTTGTGGAGGTACCTACTTCATGGCTTCAAGGTTGAGGCAGGGTCTGTGAAAGTATTGATGTGTGATGGACATCCAACTCGGAAGTAAAGAAGTAGTTTGTTACAAAGGCCATAACAGCCTACGATCTAAATTAGGTGAAGTCAACGGATATATTTTCATATTCTAATTCAAACTTGGTAGGACTTTGATAAAAAAAATTGCTGATGTACTAAAAATAAAATCCTGAATAATTGACATGCAATTTATGCATACATGAAAACCAATTATTAGTGCTGACAGGGAGAAAATTCTTCAGTAAAAAATTAAAAATATAAAGGCAATAAAAACTTGCAAAGATAGTAAAGTGAGGGTTGTACACTTGCTACTTTAGTGAATGTTTATTCTGTCATCAGTAACACATAAAAAATTACACGTGTATTATTGGAGGTTAACAATAATAATTAGATAACTTACCCACAATAGATCCCTAATGATTGAACTTTACTGGAATCAATAACAAAATCTTATCAGAATTATCCTGAATCTCTTTGGACATATTGTCACAACTGAAAGACATTTTTTGTGGCTAGTAAATGATTTCCTTCTAAAAATATCTGAAAACTGTGCTTAAGGAACGAAAGATAAACATTTTACAGAATGTTGTTGTACATGAAAATGTAACACCATTTTCCAAACAAGTAGCAAAAAAGATCTTTTTTAATCCTGCCTAAACAGGGACACTATACTAACACATACTGCATGTACTTAAATAAAATACTGAATCTTAGTGAAATGTAAAATGTGCATTCGCAAATAAATATTATCCATATTGAAACTGTGATGAGCACAAAATGTTTAATATTTTGAGGCATATTAAAATTAGACCTTATTAAAAGACATAATTATCTCACACAAAGCTAAATTAAAAATATTTTGAATTTTGATTTGGTTTGAAAATAAAATTAATGCCCTGCAGAAAAGCTTGAAAATTATACTGATTTCACTATCATAATTTTATCTCATTAATAAATGAATTCCTTCCACAAGCTCAAAACCTTATTTTTAAAAAAATTTCAACGATCTATCGCTCTACAACCATTGATAAAAAAAATTGGCAAAAAACTATGTTGTGCTAGAATATATATAAAGTGTAAGTACACTAAATCTCAAATAAACCTAAAGGGACATACATAGTAGATGACTTGACACACAACAATACAGACTTATCTTCCAGCTGCTTCACTACAAAACTTACTAGCTTCCATAACAATACATTTTTATATACCTTGCAGCTGCCTTGCATACAATAAAGCAACAAATCTTCAAACAAAAAATTTACATATTTCACAGCTCCATTAAAAAAAAAAATTCAACTCCTAAGACAAAAAAAAATGAGAAACACTCAAAACCAGTGGTCTATGTGATTCTAAAACACAACTCTAAAAATTAATCCAAAAAACAAAACAAAAGTTATGTTTTACAAACAAAACTTGTGTTGTACAAGGGGGAAAAAAACACATTTTAATGGTATTTGATTCAGTTCAAATTTAGTAAAAAAAATCAAACAATTTTAAACCACCAAAAAAATAAATAAGTTAAAACACAAATATTTTCAACTGCTAATATAGAATTTTAATGATTATTGTAGTTTTACTTAATTAAACTTGGGCAATACTTTCTTCCATAAAAAGAACAGTACATTAAAGCAGACTTGCACAGCCAGGTAGAGATAATCAAACCACAAACTCTGCATACTAATAAATGAAGTAATGAATTCCTTTTTTTTCATATCATGACTGTGCATTCTGACCAAAGCATTTAAGATAAAATACCACCAGATTTTGTGTGTTATTGCAGATGCACGTAGTTGGAGACAGGACAACTTTTGATGTTAGTTCGGATTATTTCAAAATATGTGGAAGTAATTTTTAATATAATGACTTATTTTACAGAATTCATTGGCATACTAAAGGCATATTTTGGAGCTGATTAGGAGAAATGTGTGTGAGTGAAGGAGAAGCTTATATGACGATCAGTACTAGTATTTTATGAAACAAATATTTAGTTTCAGATACAATAAAACATAAAAAATACAGTGTGAACACAATATTTTTTATCCATTAAGTTTCTAGCAAAATATTGGAAACAATTAAAAAGCTGTGGCTGGCCTAGTTGCGCAGTAACGTGCATGTAACTTACGAACTTATGGAAACTGAAATACGTGAAAAACACTCACAAGCCAGTGTAAAAATTAAAAGAATAAGTGATTCAAATTGCTTATAAATTAATAAAAGAAAGAAGTTACATTAAGAGAATTGTTAGCAACTTAAGTATGGAATGGAACAAAAAAAAGTAACATGGAATATAACAAAAAAACTAAAAGAGCTCATAAAAAAATTTATATTTATGGTGTGAAGAGCAATTATATATATACACACACACACACACACACTTTAACTCACTAACATTGTAAAAACTAGAAATGACTGAATTTTGTAACAAAACAAGAATGACATTTGATTTTCACCAAAATGTTCTATAAAAAATTGTTACTCAATTGAGCCAGAAGCGAGACTAGTTTGTCGTTTAGTGAATAGCATTACATTTTATATCTTATTATAAGTTTCTAAAAAAAAAAAATTTGGACAACAAAGCACAAAACATTTTACACCTAATTGACCTGCCATTAGAAATTTACCAAATACCATTACACTTAAATTATATTAAAAATTTAAAAACAATAATTTCTGGCACCTAATTGCAGCTTTGTTTTCTGCTGACATATTTAATATTTTTATTTAGACCTGATATAAAAATCTATTTAAATGTTTAATAAAACTTTAAAAAATTTGCTTTTGAACCAAGCATGGCTCCAAGAAGGAGGGGGGTAAAAAAATCCTTCAACCCGAAATCATTTATTTTGTTTTATTTTTGACAGTACGTTAACATTTACTTAAATATCTTAATTCGGGCGATAAACAATTCTTTCATCAAAAGTAGCATAAAATTATAAACGTTTTAAGAAACATTGAAAGTTCAGTATTTGACACCATAATTTTGTAAGCATTCTTATGCCTATTTCTAACATGTATCCTTTCTTCTTACAAAAGATCCACCTGAATAGTGTTCCTGGAGCCACCCATGTTTTGAACTTCTCTCTGCCACAAAGGACCATTTATTGTACATTATGTTCAGAATATACTATAGCTGCTATATGGCACATGAGGACTTGTTGTTTCAATAGAAAAATAGTCATCAAAATATTTTTCCCCACAAGTAAATATAAAGAAAAGAATGGACAATCTGAAATTTAATTAATAACTTACATTTATATCCAATGAACGTACAACGTTAAATCAAACAACAAATTTGCTGTGACAAAGAGATTGCATGTCATTCCCCCATATTTTATTCCTTCAATAATATAGAGATTCTATTACTTTTCATAATATAATTTTAATGACATATTCCATCAAAAAGATCAATGCACAATAATTTTTTTGGTAAAAGTTTAAATTAAATAAATTTGTATGAAGATCAAGTTTTCAAATGATGAAATAAGGTGCATTTCTGAACTGCGAAGCTTCTGTGTGAAGTTCTAGATCTCAAGTGCAGGAATAAAGAAAATTTTTACCACCCGGATGGGCTCTGTGTTATGCCAAGAAAAACCAAATAGATGCCACTCAGATACCATTTAACATATATAAATAAATTAATTTAAGAGTAAGTTTGCATGGTGTATCTAAATATCTATTGATTATATTTAAAACTCTTATTAATGCCCTTGCTTTCATTCCAGTAGGTTAATCAGGGAGCAGCTAATCAAATTAATTTAATCTAAATTCAAAATAACAAAATGCTACACACATTAATGACTTCCAAGGATTCTAACCTAGAACTATTTCTTGGTCACAAAAATAGGGAGAACTTATGTAATCCCTGATAGTGCTAGGATGGCACATAAATGCAAGATTAATACCATTAGCAATGTAATGTTTACCTTTACAAACACATCACTTCTTGCCCAATTTCACTTGTACTTTCTTCGGTGGGCTCCATCGAAGACACGACACATCAACAGTCATCCTTGGACTTTTTAACTGTGAAGTCTTTATGTACTCCTCAATGAGCTTGGGTGTGACACAGATCACATGCTGCCCTTTCCAGTACTTTACCATGTTCATTGACTGCAGGGCGTAGATTATGTCTGTCTGCGCGATGCTCGTCATTTCACTGCCAAAATAACAACTTTAGTGAATTTTACACTCTCATAGTTTCAACACCTATCCATACAAAAAAAAAAAAAAAAAAAAAAAAAAAAGGGTGCGTTCACTTATGTACACGCGTGAGAAGTTATACTTCTTGGCATCATTAAAAATAGTTTTTAATTGCATGCAAATAATTGATTACAATTAACTAATAAAAAGGCTGGAAAAGATAGTCAACACAGTCAACAAAGTTCAGTTTAAATTTGAAAAATTAAATAAATTAAATAATAAATATATGACATAATTTGTACTAAATATTATAAGATTCTTGATTTTAAATATTTATTATTGATTATTTAATATTTTAAAAGAAAATAAATAATTTAATAATAATTTCAAAAATTTAATTTAAGTTTATTCATTTTTTAAATATTTGTTATTTTCTTAATTTAATATTCACTTTTCATTTTTATCAAAAAGTTTGCATTAAATTTGTTCATTTATTTTTATAAATATTTATTATTTATTCAATTTAAAAATAAATATTAAAAATTAATATTTTAATTTGATGTTCGATTTTAATTTTTATCACAATTATTTTTATAAATGTTTTATTAAATTTATTTATTTATTTTGTAAATATTAAATAACCAATAATAAATATTTAACATTAATAATTTAATAATATTTAGTATTAATTATATTAAATAATATATTAATTTATATCAATAAATAATACATACGGATAGTTCACCTCAATTATATTGGAGCATTTGAAAAAGTATAAAGGCACAATTGTTTTCACTAATATTTACGAATAGTAAATAATATTAATCAAAATATTCCGTTTAAATCACTACTGAATATAATTTATTAGCACATGTATAATTCGCACTTGTATGAAACTAAGACACGTGTTGTGAATGTCAAAACTAGAAACATGTGGATAAATATTATAAATATGAAAACAGTGATCAGAGGCGACGAGCATGCCAACATGCGCGACTAATAGAGGTTCTATTTCTATTTTGTTGGTAGATTTTTTTCGAGACTTAATGAGCAGTTTAGCGGGCAGCTTCAACCTGTTAATTTTGTTTACAGTGATGCACACGCATCTTAAAATTTCACTCTCATCATTTTTTCATAATGCGCCTAAAGAAGTATAACTTCAAAAATTAGTGTTCTAAAACATCAAATGTTAAGAAATGTTGTACATGATAGAGGATGACCCAGGAGTTTAATAACACATGTTTGTAAGAGAGATTTGTAAAATATGGTATTGTTATATATTATATCATATCATGCAACTGATACCCAATATCGTTCAAGAACAGCAAATACTTATAAATACACAACATTGTGAAGTATCTTATTTACCATTGCAAGTAATTACTAGAGATAGACATTTGAATTTTATTTTAAGCCTCTAAGTAGTATTATTTAAAAAAATTTTTTATGTGCAAACATCTTAGCTCTTGGTAGAAGAAATTTCGTGAAAATGGAACGTCTATGAACTGAAATGTGACACAAAGGAGCGGACGAATGTGTAGCAACATAAAAAAGCATATAGTCACTACTGTAAAAAGTGCCAAATGAAACTTTAAGATAGTGAAACTACCCTGGAAATATATGTGGTAAACTAAAATAGTCATAGTAAAATATAATCCCAAGTTTGAAATATGTAAGAAAACTGGTATTATAATGATAAGAAAACATATTCTCCCTATCAACTCAAAGTCCTGATGGCAAGGTGGTATTTTGCACACTTCTTCACTTCAAAAAAAAAAATGGTTCAAAGTTTGTCACTGGATTTTCTTTTTACTTATTTTAAAAACCTTATAATATAATAATATTATACAATAATAATGTTGAATCAGGTCAATAAGGTTAAGTTTTGTTGGCAGAAAGTATTTACAGACTGATGAGAGAGAGAGAGAGGTCTGTATACATGATAATTTCCTATTAAAGTTGGGTTTTATCAGTCCACATGCATTTTCCTAGTAAATAACACCTGACAGGCTTGATGCAGATTTACAACAGGTAAAAAAAGCAAAATGACTTAACAATTTCAATTGGACTGTGTCAATTAAAATATATTTTGCAATTCAATGACTTAGCTCACCACAGAAACAACTAAAAAAAATCACGATTTTGAGTTACTGCAATGATACTGTATTGTTAACATACAAATCCATATATTTCTATATGCATTACAGCCAAAATATAAACATGAAATTGAAATAATTTGGGTAAGTTCACAACATGATACCAAGCAGTACCGATATTTGTTATTTGGAGGGAAAAAAAGGAGGGGATACGTTAAATGCCTTTCAAGTAGACAAATGAAAGACAGTTGAGGTAATATAAAAATTGTGTGATGAATTGTAGTGAAATAAAAAAAAATATTATAACAGGGAAATAGTAGTGTTAATGATGTAAGACGTGGCATTTTCTAGGTGAAGTGGTACTGAGTTAATGTAAGTAAAATAATGTCTTCTGGTGAAACAAAAAAAAATTTTAGTGTTTCAGTTTTCATATAACATGTCTATATTGGTACAGTGAATTGAATGAAAGTGTGGTTGTGATTGTATATAGAAGTGACTTCATATTTAGTAATATTGAATTAATTTAATGGTAAAATGGGTAACTTTAATATACATACAAGCATAATATTGATAGCAAATGATTATTGCCGTAAAGTCAGAAAATATAGGTGATTTTTATGGTTATTAAATGTTTTAGTCATTGGTAGTATGTAGTGTTTTCTGTGCATTTTGTTTGCTGTGTTAGGTCAACAGTGTGTGTTGTGTTTGTTTCAAATTTCTGTTTGGTTAAATAATAGATTTCTTTGGTTTAGGGAGACAAATCATTTAAGTAATGTAAAATCTAGGCCTGTGATGTTCCCCGATTTTTTGGTTCTAGTTTTGGTTACATAAAATACCCAACCCAAAACCGACTTTTCAAATCTTCAGTTTTTGTGCCGAAGGTACAGGTGTATTTTGTACGTTCCTGTTACCTCATTTAATGATACATTTATCATGCAGAAAATGTGACCAACATCTCATGATGTAATAATGCAGAAAAAATATATACCGCAGAGTATAGTTTAGAATGAATTTTGGGAGGGATAAGAACCGAAAGACTCCATCTTAATTTCAGTAATTTATAGGCCACAATTTCTTTGTTAAAATTTGACTTTGTTAAAGCATATTTTATTTAAATAGAATTCCAAAAGTTCATAGGGACTGGCTGCTAAAAGTTTTTAAGTGTGATCTCTGCTTAAAAAAAAGAAGAAATTTCAAATAATATGGAAATAAATTCTTATGGCACAAATACAGTTGAAACAATATGGAGTCTTTGGATCCTTTCATATATTAATGGTACTGTTTCTTGGAGGTTGGAATATTTCTGGCTGTTTGTATGTAAAGCCAATTACAATATAGACAAAGCATGCACACAAAATTCATTGCATTAAAAACAATGTAGATTAAATCTGTAGACTATAAAGAACAAATTACATTTGAATATTAAGAAAAAATATATAAATGAGTGACAAAAATGCAACGATTAGCCTACCTATTCCATGGTTTAGGGTTAGCTTAAAAGTAATTTTAAAAATAAAGTTTTGTGCTAATGCAAAGAGTGTACTCATCATTTCTGTTTTTGTTAATCTTTTTATAAAAAATAATGAAGCAGTTAATCTATTTGTATTTAGTGAAGAATTAACATTTTTTTAGCTTTATAAGAACCAAAACTGAAATAGAGTACAGAGGTTCTTGATGTAAAACTGAACCAGTAATGCCAAAACCAGCACTGCACAGCTCTAGTTAAAAGTCTCGTTTTTCTCAGGTAGAAAACTTTTTCAATTGTTGAAATTATAACAAAATGTGAGGTTTGGTGAGGGTAGGTCAGCAAAATTAAAAATATATATAAGTTTACATCGAGATATCATAGGGTATTTATGAAGTCGTCAACCAGGTGGTGCTGAAGTAATTATGATGTGTACGTTCTTATGGTACGAGTGCGGGAATAGAAAGGTTTCAACTGGTAAGACTCACATGCTGTTTTGCACATTGTTTGCTCCTTGAGGAAATTACATCATGATACGCAAGATTATTTACCATCGATATGTTCTACACTAGAATAAGTAGGACTATAGTACACTTTATGATACCCGAGACATCTCATTATCCTTTTTGGAAGGATATGATCACGTGTAGTAAGAATGGGCAGATGTGAGCACAGTGCATGGGATTGGAGAGAGAAATTTTTGGAATGTCCTGTCTTTGGCTTTCCGTATACGTGTGCCGGCGTGCTGCGAAGGCAGGGGGAAGAGGTTTCAGCTGATGACCTGTGTAAGTCCCTGCAACCTTGAGTGAGGTGGTTCATCTTAGTCCAGCTGACCTGTACGCAAGGTGGTTGAACAGTGGTCACGCCAAGAAATCGGGCACTGATTGGTTAGCGGGTCCGGTGTCACGTAAGCAGGCGCAATGGCACAACCAGAACAGAAGGCAGTGTGTGCATGTTGAACGAGTCGTTCCAGAAATCTTGGTGCAATTATGCACATCCAGCCAATGGAGGCAGCTGAAATCATTAAACATTGAGCTAAGTACATTCCTTTTAAGAATATTTATAGGCCTCTTGGTTGTTCGGATGGTTGTTGCGGAGGATGTTGTAGGCTTTTGGGGAGATGACGAAAACGACGACGATGATGATGATGTGTCTTTTGTCGTTGTATCATGTTGTGATGCAGGCCTGATCATCTGGAGGGCCATATGACCAAAATTCATCAGTCATGTAGCTAAGTATCTAGTATCATTTATATTTTTCTGGTTGCAAGCCAGATGTGGTTTAGTTTATTTTATTTATTTGATGTTAAGTAGTTTATGACTACTGTGGCATTGTTCTCTCTCTGCTGACATAAGAGTGTAATTATTTTCATAATATCATAAAAGGTTTATGGTGGTAAATACTGTTTTTGATATAGTTTGCAAGTTGCTGAAAGTAATGAATTTAGTAGCCCCAGTTAGATTGGTTAGGTCGTTTGGTGATGGGTTATGAGCAGGTACCCTCCTCCTTGGTTTGTTGTCAATTGTAATTGTGTGAAGAGAAGTATAAAAATTTTAACTTCAAACAACAATATTTCAACTAATTTCGGTTTTGATTAGAAGTAACACCAGTTCCATACAGAAACATTATAAGTTGTTACTCTATGGAATGAAAATCTTTTTTCAGCTTTTGTCTCATAGAATGTTGGCAGTTCTTTGTCTAGGGGAAAAAAAGACTACACAGGGAGCTTTTTATTCTTAGTCAACAAAGATCCAGTGTCATTAAAGAAATTCTCATGGTTTTTTTTTTGCTGTAATACATTTTAAGTCAATTTCCATCTACTTTCTAAATATACCAGTCCCTCACTTAGCACGACTAATGAGTTCTTAAAAATGTTTGTGATATTCAATTTCACGCATTCTAATGTATAAGTCTCCATAAAGAGCATGGCTAATTTACTTAATGTTTAATGTGTTCCAAAATGTTTAGGGAAATTGTTTTCATGCAATATTAACGCGTAGAATAACACACAACAATAAATACATCAGACCATTTATCTTTATAAGCCTACCATCGAATCCTTTGTATGACAAATACGACAGCGCGTAACGGAAGAAAGGTGGTTATTTACTTTAAAAAAAATGTGTTTATTTGTGTAACACCACTTTTTTAACCCCAATCATGTAAGGCTGTAATGATGTTTTTACAACAGCTGATAGTGTAGTCAGACCTGCACACACATTTCTTCCCCCCCCCCCCCCCCCCTCGTAAAGCTAACTGTAATCCACGGTACCTCTGTTGTTTACCAAGTTGGAGCAAACATCATGGCGTCATGCCCAGCCTTTTTTGTTTGTGGCGAATTTGTGCTAACTGAAATTTAAAGATGTGCTTGTCAACACTGGGGAGTAAAATTAACATAGTACTAAATGAATTTGCGCAATCTGAAGTCATGCTAAGTGAGGGATTGGTGAACTTATTTAAAATATAACACTGTGATTTTTATTTTATAACCAAGATATATTTTCTTTATCTGTGTTCATTACGTCATGATTTATTTTTTCAAGTCAAGCACACTGTTTCTTTAAGAGGGTATTATTTTAATATTAAGCTTACTGCTAAAATCTCTGCTGCTTCCTGGCTTGCTATCATTCTGTTCAGTAATATTATTTAAATTTTGTATTATTCACTTTCATTTTGTTAAATTATGCTTGGCTAAAGATTAAGAAGTTTCAACTACCCAAAGTAATGATAAGCATTGTAAAATTATTTCCGTATCAATATTTAACAAAACACAATTTTATCCTTCACAAAACTAACGGTTGTCTAAAGAAAACTTTGTGTATTCAACGATAATATTTACTTTCTGTTACATGGTTTAACATTTTTAGTGCATTCCAGCTAACCATTTTGGAATAAAATTCTGTACATCATTCCTTTCAATAACTGTACAATTTTCCACTTAAAAATAGCTGTCTATAACTATTACAAATAACTACAAAACAGAACAAGTGGCATCACAAATTCAATGTATATCTGATCAAAAAAAAAAAGCAAAAATGAAATGTACAGATTAGCTGGACTGCACACATGCACATCTGTAATTCTTTCATCTGTATATTCACAAAAGCACAAACCTAAATCTAATAATATATTTTTCCACACCAACAGCATTTACCTGAGAGCTTTGATGGACACAGTTCCTCTAAAGTCCCTGAGAATGTCAAGCAACACCCATGACCAATAGGAACGATAACTCAACTTGCCAAGATCTGATAATGGCTTCTCAGGACTACCAACAGTGCATTCTAGTTTTGATAACTCATAACTGAATGCAATCAAGAATTTCCCATATCCCATTCGCTGGTAAGGTGGCAGTGTCAAAATACAGGCAACATTATTTCCATCAGGGGACTCTTTTTCCTATAAAAATAAAAACAAAAATTAACACAATTTTTAAAGGATTACATACTAAACATTAAAAAAGTTACACATAAACACTTTAAAAAATATCATTCTTAAACGTTTCTGTTAAGAAACCAATATTTTCTCAACTCAACAATTTATTATGTCTTTTCCTTAGTAAAATGATTACAATTCAACACACACTTTTCTTACAATGGTAAAATGTCAGCAATACCCTGAAATTCCAATAGATAAGCAGCAGGTTCTTTGCTAATACAAAATAAACTTGTTATGCCCTGTGTTATTCAGTGGGTTATCCCTAATGCTGCTTCCAATATCCTTAACAGAAGGAATTCCATATTAATTCACCAGGATCTTCTTATGTCATAACTGACAGGATTGAAGTTTCTATCGACTAATCATGGACAGTATATCTTTATAAACTCTCAAAAATTAAACCTTTTTGGTGCTTTAAATTATACAGTTCAGCACATTTTTCATGAATTGCAGTAAAATAGCAACAAATAATAATTGCAAAGTTACCTTTACCACAACTTCAATTTTAGAGGATTAAGAGCTTCTAATAATTAAAATAACAGACCTTATGGAGTAAACTGACACGCACCTTAGAGAAGTAACCTACTAGATGAGCACCCTGTTTGTCCACTTCACACAATATGTAAAACATGAAGGGCTCAACATCAAAATAGAGTGTCTTGTGGTCCAAGAAAAGCTTTGCCAATAGACACAAATTCTGGGTGTAAACTTTGTGGTCTTTGCCATCTACTTCCCAGACAGACAAAGTACCTTTACGATATATCTCCTTACCGCGAGGTTGGCGCCAAGTACACTCACTCTGTAACAAAAGAATGCTTAACTAAAAAAACCGTAAGAAAAAAATACTAAAATGTTTACAGGGAAAATCAATAATACTCTATTCAAGGATTTGTTGTTTTTCAAATAATTAATTTTTTACCAAGCAGACTTAAGGTTTCAAATATAACAATGTAAGTGGGAATTTGTTACGTCAGGGTTTGGAGTGCAGTATAAATTACCACATAAAGTAATTTTCAAAATTCTTGAATTTTTATCCCTAAAACCTAAACTAACAGTACATATTACTAAAATATGATATTGTAATCTTTGCACACAATCAGTGTTAAATGGACCGTATGTAAACGGGACATAAGGAAGGCTGACTACGGATACAAGTAGAGGGGAGGGAGAGGGGGGGGGGGGGCTGGGTTTGTGATATTCACACTTTTCGCCGGCTTGACAGGTTTCTTTGGAGTTAATCATGGTTTATTTCAATTAATACATCAGGTATTTCCAAGGACATTCATATTTATTCTTGCTTATCTTCAGCTTATCTTCTATCTAGTCGCTGTAGGTCTACCCGAGGGTCGAACCTAGGACCTCCCTCGCAAGCATCCACCCCACTGCGAACATCGGTAGGTCTCGAGGGCCTACAGACTCTACACTCGGTTTGCTTAATGCATTTCCTGTACTCTAGTGCCTATTACAAACCCTATCACTAGCCTAACTCCAGACCGATACAACCATCTCGCTTCCTGGAGGAACGCTCTCTCTTCTGACCTCTTGAAAACCCTGCAGCGCTGCAAACTGGCGTACCATCGTTCTACAGAACAAGGCACAAAATAAAAAGTTGAATATCATGGGGTGACGGTATCGGGAAGTGGGCAATGAACTGAGCGCTGGTATCTCCACAAAGGTTGGAAAAAAAATAATAAATTCTCCCATTTATATCCTCTTAAAATCACCATCTCTTTTGGAAGAGTGCAACATTACCGCGAGTTTGAAAACGTTACAAATATAGTAAAACAAAATTACCCAATATTATTTAATAGACTACATAACTGTAAATCAGTTCTGGCTCGCTTGAACAAGGCCAGACGACTATCACTGAAGAGGCATGAACGTCTTGACCAACAATCTAGTCCACGCACAAGCATCACTCAACCCCCAGACACACAAACAGAGATGAACTCGTGAATCTTATTTACATTACAATATAGGCTAAAAAGTTGCTGTAAGAGTACAAACAATGGACTTTTATGTAGCTGTTATAACTGTTCCTAAATAAATAAACTGCAAGTTCAATCACAGCAATGTTAAATAAACTTTGCGGTGAATTTTGTTTGTTTAAAATATTAGCTGCCAACATACAGTCACCTTTAACAATAAAAAATTACACTTACCAAGTGGTACCTGCATGTCTTTTCCAGACGCATGTACTTCAAACAGTATTCACATATCCACAGTTTGGGCTGTTTTCCATATTCTTCAGGATAAGGACTAAAGTACCATGTATCTATCTCGTAGCGACCAAACTGTAATTTATCGATGTATTTCACTTTGGTAATTGCTTCATGTTCTTTCTCTAAAGCAGCAGTTGTTGGGTCCATCTCTGCATACGTCTAAAAATATTTACAGATATTATAAGAAAATATAGGCACGCAGGACATCAAAACTTGCAGGCACTTCTCACTAATGAATTATAGCATTTTTGCTAAGCCTACATTTGATGTGTCTACCCTAACTGCATTTTATATTGACCAGAATATTTTTTTTTTAAATTTAGGCTTAGCATCATGTTGACGTCATTAGATACATAAAAAAAGGGCATACTAAATGCTAGCCTTTGTTCAGTCCTATGTACACCCCTGTCTGAAACTTTTATATGAAATTTATGCCAAAACAGTGCATCCTATGCATTCGCACTAAGAGGTATTTTATTTATAATTTACACTTCTCAATTCAATGGCATCAAATTGCCATTAAAATGGAAGACACAAATTTTGTACGCAAAAAGAAGATAACACTATATTGTTTTTTTTAAAGCAAAGAAATATTTGTTAATGGTTTTTTACTATGAATAAGTCTTATTTGACCAGGGGCCTATTCCACCAATAAACTTTGCAACTTTTCACTTTGCACTTTGCACTTTTCTTTCTTACTTCTGTTCCACGAAAATTAGAATTCGCAAAGCAAAAATTGAAAAGTGCAAAGCGAAAAGTGCAAAGACTTTGCACTTTTTAACGTGTTTCTGTTCCACAATAATCTCTCTCTGCAGAACTCATCTATAAATATTTGCAAAGTTTTCAGAGGTTTTGCAAATATCATTTTGCTTTTGCAGTTTAACATTTTATTGTGTGATCTTATTTAAATAATTAGTTTGAGGTGGTTAAAAGTGTTGTTTGTTATAAATTTAGCATTTAAGTAATTATTTAATTTAATTTAATGTGGTTGAGAGAAATGAAAACATAGGTAGTAGTAACATAAACACATAACCTACAAAAGTAAAAGAAGGAAAATGAGGCGTATTTTATTGCATTCAAGTGATGAATCTGATGAAGATGACAGAGTTCCAGTAAGGAATGCGTACAGATTAAGAATAATTTTCATGATTGACAATGATATGCATAGTGCTTTTAAAAGAACGTCAGTCCATTCCTTCTCCTTTTGTTTCTGTGTTACTGTGCCTACTAGAGAAACTTGCAAATAATATATCTTTTTTTTCTTTTATAAATTCTAATACTGCTAATTTTTTATGCACAACTTCTATTTTCTTACTCATCATGCACTCTATAACCTACAAACTAGACAACAGTAATGTAAACAATGAATAAAATAATGCAAAGACTTTGCAGACTGGCTGTAGGAATGCAAAGAGGTTAAAAATTTTGGTGGAACACATTTACTTTGCACTTTTCAGTTATATGCAAAGTGCAAAGTGCAAATTGAAAAGTTGCAAAGTTTATTGGTGGAATAGGCCCCAGGTTTGCATCGCACAGCTATGCAGAGGGCTTATGGTATCAGGGCCTCCACAAGATTATAGCATATTCCGAACCACTTGGATACAGATTCAGTGCTCATAAATTATAAACCACGACCCTCGCCACACGAGCACGACACATCAGCGGTCATGGCTCCAAGACCCCAGTAGGTTTAGGAGCTCTGAACCATAAAACACAATCCAGCAAATTTGGTTTGATTTCAAATAGATTTTGAAATTTCAGACCTATTTCCAAGTGTGGACACTATCCTTAGGAAGGAGACAGGATGTTTCCAGATGAGTCTTAAGTGACTCATACAGGCTGTTAAAAAAAAAAATCTTGCAGGTGATCATTTACATGAACATAAGACAAAAATACATGTACAAATTTTTCCTTATTGCTTAGTGATGTTAAATTACACGTAAAAAGGTTGGCCAACCCAAGTTCATTAATAAAGGGGATAATATATCAGTTACAGGAAACATTATTACACAATTTTTAGCTTACCTGCAAATAGTTTTCCATAATTAAAAAAAAATTTACGAAAAAATATAATTAGTATTGTGCATAACTTCCTTTGTAATTACTTCCAACCAAAATATTTAAAATGATTTTATCTTATTTTTATACATAATAATCAAGTTTACAAAAAAAGTTTACCTTTACAAAAAAATTTTTTTTTCCCAATATTAATGTAATCTTCATCAGTTGTCAGCACCGATTTGAAAAACTTTAATGACGTGTAGAGTATCGTAAATCGCTCTGCGTGTTGAAGGACAGATGACAGATGGAGGCAACATACTATTGCAAACCTGGCCTAAGGTTCAGTCTCTAATGGAAAGTTGACTACTGAATTTTCATGGCATTACTTTGCTGCAAGTGTCCATTATTATTATTATTATTACTACTTGCACAGCTTTTTACACCCTCCACATTACATAGTAAATATCTGCTGAAAGTATTTGCAACACAACAACTAATGCAACGGAGGTAGTGTGTTAAATTTATAAGTAAATCCCTGTGAAATTCTTTCAGATACAAAAAAAAAATTAAACATTTCCATATAAAAGACACTTGATGATTAAATGAATGAGTTTGGGTTCAACATATTTTTTTACATTAAGGACATCAGTGACAGTACGATGGAGTGACAGAATGTATAGGGGAAACAAAAGAACCCTGAGAAAACAAACTGTATCACAACAGTCACTGAAGGTGAATGTGAGCAAACTTCTTGTACAATAATCAAAATAACTCTATCTCAGTTTTTGTGACATTGCTGCACATATCTATCATTCTAGTACTTGGATCTTTCTCACAATAAGCTGAGCTAAGTATACAGCTGTCTTAGAATGTACTGTTAGGTAAATTTTTGTTTACTTAGTTACAATGTGGATAAACAGCTTTTGTCTAAAACCAGGGTTATTACAGATATTGCAGATAAAAATTCAAGGACTTTCAAGGACTTTTCAAGGACAATAAAGCCGAATTTTCAGGACCATCATTGGCTGTGATAAATTATCAAATACGTATACGTATCAAATACGAAAAATGTGGTCCTCACAAGACTGAATGGTTTTCACGTACATTTTTAACCTATTTCTTTTTTTATCACAATTTTTAAGGGACACAGCAGGAAATAATTAATATCAGAAAATCTAAATACAATTTTAATAATTTATTGTAGAATGAAATATTATTGCTAAAATTCTAATATGCCAAAATCAATTTCATCACTTACCAGTATTTCATAAACCTTCTCTGCTGGTCACTGTCCCTCAATTTTCAGTATTATACATTATTAACCTGTGCTTCAGTAAAAACATTTTAATCATGTTTCACAGTTTGTGTTTCTGTCTTGTCACGAGTAGTATGCTCTACTGCAGACACTGACACCCATTAACAAATCTAAACAAATATTTACACTAATGTGGCTAATAAAATAATTGTGAATTTAAAAAAATGAAGACCCATTTCTGTATATTCAAGATCAAAAGAAGAAAAGTCCTAAACAGACAACAGACAATACAATTTAAGTTAAATTTGTTTATAATCATTCAACTTTCTACACAAAAGCTCATCAAGTTTTGCAAGTTCTGCCACTTTTTCTTTTGCTGTCCTCCTGTAACTGTTAGACCTTGAAACAAATGTTAACTTTCCTGTTTTTGCTGCTTGCTCTGAGAGTTTATCAGCTGATGCACTCAAGTGTGTCTATATCCGCTTGAAGTCTACGCTTTTTTTCCTTTAGATCATCTAACTCATCAGTAACACATTTCCTTTTTAAGGATTTCTGCTCTGTTTCTCTTGCTCTTTCTTTTTCTTCCAAATAACCTTGCCACTTTTGCCGTGCTGCCGATGCTGAGATGATCATCTCTTTTGTAATGTGAACATTAGTAACACCACCAGCAGATGTAATGTGCTCACCAATTATTCGCTGTGCAATAAGTGTACGCTCTTGCATGTTCTCCACTTCAATTTTCCTGTTCAAGGAAAACCCTCTCTCAACTGCTGCTTGACCATGGGAAAGAATAAGTAGCATTTTCATTACTGACCACAGCTTTTCATAGTCAGATTTTGACATTGTACAGGCATATAATAGCAAATCCAAACGATCTACCACTGGTCTGAACTTCTCAAATTCTGAGGAGAAACCAAATGCAGCAATGAATTCTTTGTATGATGAAATTAAGTCATCACAATCAGTTTCTTGAACTCGTTTAGCCTCCACTAACGTCTTCAATGTCAAAGTAAACTTAGTTGTACAATCTGTTGAAATATTCATTTCCCTTGGGTCTAAACATTTGAGACTTCTCACAACTGAATACTGTAAAGGACATTTCTTCAAAATTTTCTTTACAGTTTCAACTAGAAAATCACGGCATTGCATACGCAACTGCAAAACATCATATTCCTTAACATTCCTCTGAATCAAATCTTTGATCCTGTTCTCAGCAGCAAATCCTAACTGAACTTTTGCCACAGGCAAATGATTCTCTTTCATACTTACATCAATTTTCATAAGCTTGATGCCCGTAGCAGCACTCTTCAGCTCACTATCCTTGATGAACCTTTCCATCAAGCTTCGGATCAATTTCTCCATGTCCTTAGCCAAAAAGGGCAGCATGGGTTTATCAGTTTGGTACACTTTCAAAAAAACTTCAACTTGTTTTGCAATTTATTGGAATGCTAAAAGCTTCACTGGACACAATGTATCATTTGCTGCTTCTTTAATAACTGAGAAAGATTTTGTGTTCGGGTTTGGAATCTTTTTTCCTGCAACTGCCTGTACATACATTACAATATGAGGCCAAATCTCAAGAGCACGAGTAACTACAATCACATTTTCAACCCATCTTACTGTACAAAACTTCAAGGGAAATACATTTGATTCTGTCACTTTGACATAATCTGCCCTTCTAGCTGGTGAGTCCTTAAAAAGATAATACAAGCTAGATAAAACCTTATCTAGATCCCATGTGGATGATGTAGAACCATGCTTGAATGCCCCATGAATTATGTGTAACCCACAGCTGCCTGTATGAATCACTGAAACATTGGAATCTCTCTTCAGCTGATCACACACAAGGTCATAAAATTTCCAATTTACGTTTGGGCCATCCATGGACAGCTGTAACAAAGAACTGCTTGGGATACTAACATCTGAATACATCTTTTCATAGGAGGTGAACATATCTTGAGCAGTAGAGTGTTCTAAAAATTCGGAATGTATGTAAGACAATCTAACCTTATCACCTTCCCAGTAACGAACATGGTAATCCATTTGTTTCTTCTGCAGTTTCCTGTTCATACTTTCATCAAAAAGCAAAACATAAGTTTCTTTTTCCGAAGGGTTTCCATAAGTAGAGATTGAAAATATGGAGCAATGCCAAAACAACAAAGATAAGCACACTTAGTTTCTCCTAGTGAAAAGCTCTGGGCAATGTTACTGTCACTAAACATAAGTTTAAAAATTTGTGAAATATCTTCACATGACTTATACGAATAGTGGCTACAGCATACTTTCCGGGCCCACATAACTTCAGCTTTCAATGTATCATGGCTCGAGAAGAAGGGAGTAAGTTTCTGGTTTTCTTGAGGTGTAGGCCTAATGTTCACTTCAGTATCAGCCACCATGGAAGATGAACCTTGTTGGGACTTGGATCTACCATAAAAGTAATGGATTCCTAAACAAGACTTTTTGTCACTTGCACAATTGGAGTGTTTTTTCCCATTCATGTGGCTTGTTAAAGCAGACACACCCATTTTGCTAACATCAAAATCGGTTTCACACACATTACACCTAGCTTTATTTTTGTTTCCAACTTTCCCCAGCCACTTATTAAAACTGGGATTCTGGAGCCACAAATCATTGAAAACACAATTGCCAGGCATTTTGATACAAACATTAAACTTAGTAGAACTAAATTAACTTATGGTCTACACAAATTACACACCGAAAAAACGAACTTCACTACCACGAAATTAAACTACACAAAACTGCAGCCCGCAAAGAAACGGACCAACACGAAAAACGAATTAATACATTTGTGACGATTATGTAGTAGTTTACTGGTTATGTAAATATTATCAGAGTTAATGTACAATATTTAATAGAGCTGTAGCAAACCGTATGTATTCGGTACTGAGTAACGGGTGCGACATCTAGTAACGAGTAACGAAACGTTACACAAGGCTGGATTTCGCCACTCACATTTTTCGTATGTTTTACGCATGCGCGTTCATATTCGATGAATTTACGTTACAAAGAATGATGTTTGTTTATTAAGTAAAGTATAATTTAGAAATTCGTCGTCCAAGTTTTTTACTGTTTATAAGAAAGTATTTTTTACAAATTAGAAATATGTATGTTTTTTTTTATTATTATTGCGTATTTTCACGTATTTTTTGTTTTTATCTTAAAAGAGATAATATAATAAAACCGCTCTAATGAGATTTAATTGTTTCTTGGTTAACAAAAACTGTTAATTATCAAATATTGTTAATTGTTTATATTCTATTTATTATTATTTACGCGACGTCATACTGTACGCGTACGCAATACGACTCGATTCGTTGCTGCAAAATAACATAGCATGTTATGCGGTATCAGAAGTAACGAGTAACGTAACGATACAATAGTAACGAGTACTAATTGTTGTAGTAACGAATACATACGGGTACGCTTTTATTCGTTACTTTTACACCTCTAATATTTAATGAGCCATAAGATTTAGGTGGCAGTTACTGAATAAAGCACTTCGGCGGAATATTTTACACCGTAAAGTTGGCGAAACGAGCTATTTTTCAACCTTCGGAGATGTTCGATAACGCTCGGAACACGCGCTCCGGCAGCCATACGATATTAAACGTATATTTACACATATTATGGTACAATTAAAGTATGATTGCACTATAGCTATAGTAATAGTTTATTCGTACCATAGTACCACACATTTATTGTTTTGTCATTCCGTTTAGAGTCGTACGCCGGTCTTACGCATGCAGCCAAATATTTGTAGTACCCACGATTTGATGTCACGTTAACTCCAACGTCTAAATTCAAGGACTTTTCAAGACCCAAGTAATATCAAGGACTTTTCAAGGCCTTGAAATCCCCTTACCTAAATTCAAGGACTTTCAAGGACCGTACGAACCCTGTAAAACATATACATAGTGCAGCTGCAAGCAAAAATTGTTGCAAAAGGGAAAAAATACAACATAAAAGAGAGACATACCAGCATTTTGCAGCCACATAAACAAATACTTCACTTCAATTAATTATATAAGGATGTTTCAAGTTTTAAAAGAGAAATAAAGCTGTTTCACATGTTAAACATGCTACTGTGATGATGAAAGAGTAGAAATTACAAATTCATGCATACATATACTCAAGATATTGAGTGACATCAAGGCAGTAATACATATTTGGTTCATGATTTTTATGTACGTACTGCTGGAACAACAAAAGTAAAATCAACTAAAAATTTACAGATGGAAATTTCTGAGCTGTTTCTCACAAATTTTCAAATATAGGCTTAATTGTTTAAGAAACAAACTGTTTCACTTGCAGACTAAAAAATTCTGAACTCTAACTCTCCCACACTTGCTGCTTGGATGTTGGTACACCAATCCCTCACTGCACGTCTTCAAATTGTGCCAATTAATTTAGTGCTATGTTAATTTTACAGCACAGTCTTGAATAACACGTCATTAAATTTCAGTTAATCGAAATCGCCACAGGCAAAAAAAAAGTTGGGCATGACGCCATGAAGTCTGCTTCAACTCAGTAAGCAACAGATGTACCGTGGCATACCGTTAGCAATACGATGGGTGAAGAGTAATGCGCGTGCAGGTCTGACTATGCTATCGGCTGATTTACAAACATCAGCTATGGCAAGTTAGGTTGCGGCTACGGAGTGTAAAGTATCGCCGGGGCGTATTGTTGTCGCTCAGCCAGACTGGGCCGTGATGGATGAACTTCAGTCTAGCCAGTTTCTGGGAACTTGCATGCAAAAACACAAAGCAACGTCTGCCCGTTCGTCTGCCGGTAACTGTACATGCAGTTGGAATCGTTTCGGAATCATGGCTTCCAATAGAGAGCGTAAAGCATCATGTTGAAGTATTACAGTGTGCAGAATGTCATGAAGGCCACACTTATGTTGTTCGCACTTTAGTTTTAAGCAAGTCAACTGTGTGCAATTGTACGAAATAAAGACTCTATCAAAAGTTTATATAAGTGACATGCTGTTGGAAGTACTAGCGGGAATGTGTTTGACATTAGATACCATGAACAGAAATGAACAGATGATTCACACGGAAAAGGTTGTTAAATGAATGGTGCACTGAAAAAAAATCACAGGCCTGACAGGATTGGTGTGCACCAAAGGGTGATACGTGAATAAACACTTTAATTTTTGAAAAATTTAAATGTAAATATCTGGACAGTAATACTGGTTTGATTGCCAGTAAAGATGGTTTGGAAAGTTCATGGAAAGATACGCGACGTGAGTTGAAGGTCATTCCGGGACAGGCAAGCCAACCAACCGACTGACAATAAGTACATAACCACAATTCTCCCATTATGCTGTGTCATATTAGTCAAAGTATTCGATGGTAGGTTTAAAAACATAAATGCTGTGACATATTTATTGTTGAGTATTATTCTATGCTTTTATATTACGTCAATAATATTTCCATACACATTTTGGAACACATTAAGTAAATTAGCCTTGTTATTTATGGAGATCAATGCTTCAAAATACACAATTTTGGATAACAATAACATTTTTAGGAACCTATTAGTCGCGCTGAGTGAGGGATTGGGGTATTGGCTTCACACCAGCACCAACAAATTTACAAACCATTGCTGTGTCAATAATGGTGATGAGAAAAAAAACCTACTTTAATAGTATCTGAGTAATGGTTAATAAATTATGAAAATGTTTGTAGACATAGTGTTATTAGAACTGATAAAAACCTCTAGTCACTTAAGGGGTTGCTATATCATCGAATTGAGAAGAAGAAAACTTGATTGCACTTCCCAAAAAATCCCATTAAACTTGACTAACACTTCCCAAAAAATCAATTATTTTTCTGTGAAAGTGAAATTTTTTCCCTGATGTTAAGTAATACCTGCACAGTAAAATAAAAATTCTTTAGGAGTAAGTGTATCGTTATTCCCTTTAAGAGTAGTAGTTTAAGTAAAGATAATTTATTTTTTATGTTCTAACATAAAATTAAATGTTTAATGCTTAAGGCATTTCATTAAGGTATTTCAATAACATTACAGTATTTAAACAATAAAATTATTTTAGTGATTACTGATAACAGATATTATTCAAATATTTAAAAAATACATAGGTATATAATTCAAATCATAACAAGTAGACATACCAATTGGATGTGATTGATTTCATCATGCCTACGCTTCTGATTTCTTGTAATTTTCCTATCTGATTTATCATTTGCATCTCCAGAGATGAGCCTCTGAGCATTTGTCCAACGATGCTCTGCCATTTCCAACTGAGAGCACATAATCCTAAAAAAAAACAAAAAAAAAAGTGTTTTATGCAAATAAGGCATTTAAAAAGTTTGAAATTAATTACTGCTAGTTACTAAAAAATGTATTTTACATTATATATATCCAGCAAGTGGATAATTCCAAAATATGAATAATAAGTTACAGGCCAGGGGTTTTATTCACAAACTTATGCCACTTAACAGTACTCCAATTTCTCAGTTTCTCGAACAGCACTATCCAGATTGTCTTCTTAATAGTCCTCACTCTTTTATGTCCTTAGTCACTATAACGAATTTAACACGTCACACTTCTTCAAATAAAGCTAGTTAAATAAGGGTGGAAATTTGCAATAATTATAGTGACATTTTTTTATAAATGCAAATTATTTTTTTATAGGTATTATGGTATTTTTTTCCCCCCTTTTTGTGTACAAGATAGCTTCTAAAATTATGTCTCACTCAATGAGCCAATTAGAATCCAACCCAGAAAAAATTTAAACTGCAGAGAATTATAGAGTATATTGGTTCCAAAACTCAAATCTGCTAATAAAGTTTTTTTGTGACACTTTTTCTGATCAAAGTGTATTATTGGTTATATGTTTTCGAGAAATATGACAAGGCAAGAGAAATTCTTGTTCCAAATAGGACTTCAAAAAATTATTCACGAAGAGGAACTTAACACTTTCTGGCTGAGATGTGAAAATTTTGCCCCATAAAAGATATTTTTTTCCAGAATTTTGTTGATAACTTTTATTTTGAACTGTGAAGGATTAAGACAACAATAGAAATTAAATTTTTCACATCTAAATAATTGACTAGAGTTCTGTGAGCAGTTCAGTGTCTTAGCTGATGCATTTAAATGAATAATGATTCAAATTGTTTGAAATAAGTCTGGTTTGATGACCTTTGGGTTTTTTGTCACTATTGCATTATTTTACCAACTTTTTTTCCCTTTATTTCATTATATTATTTGATCCAAGTTAACTTGATGATAGTTTCTAAATTCCATTTTTATGGAGCATAAAACAATGATACTTACTATGATTAAGAGTAATGTAAAATTTGGTATTACAAACATAAATGTCCAAATTCTTTTGATAAAAGAAAAATAAAGTCTTTAGGTCCAAAAATAATGGGGCAAAACAAATTTCTCTCGTTACCTCTATTGCCTAACACTATGTCGAAATCCTAACTTTGTTCTCTGGTGCTTCAAACATTTTTGTTACTTGGCAATGTGTTTCACAACAGCCACCTTTATAGATGGTCCTGATGGGTAGGATCAAAACCAACAGAAGAAATGGTGGTTGCAGGAGTGAAAGCATATCAACTTGGTGACATGTGGTTCCTCAAAACTGTGTATTGGGTGTTACGAGAATACACCATGGTATCCAGGCTTGACAGGATTCCTGGTAAGACCATACACAGAAAAAACCAACTGGATTTATGATAGGTACCACGAGGAACTTGCAAATAAGCTCCAGTGGGGAGAATGAATAGTGAACTTATGAAAGTGTTATAAATTTGTGGACACACATTTAAAATTATTGTAATTTAATTAAGAGTGTAAAAATAAGGCTGATAAATTATATATGGTTGATTTATTGGGCTATCCTTTCCTGAACTTTTTACCCAACTGTAACAATATAGATCACAGTGAATGAAACAAAAGACATTATAATAAATATTATACTTAAAATTTTATTTATAAATCTGATGGAAATAAAAGTGTGCACTTGCAAGAGAAGTGAAACTAGCTTATTAGGGAGAGATAAATTATTAGTATTTTTTATTGAACAAGAGATAATAATTAAGAAAAGTAAGGATGCTGGTATGATATCAAATGTAATATTATTTTTAGGCATTATGTTAAATCACGATATCCCGCTGAATAAAATTAAAAAAACAGGAAAACACTCCATTTGAACATAATTACACTTATAAAGCTAACCTCTAAGTCTCAAAGTATTTTTTACATTTTAAATAACAATAATCACATAAAAATGAATGATATTTATAAAGTCAATGTACCAATCAATAACTCTTTTCCACATGAATAAATACATTCAAGGTACTTTAAATTAAATAAAAGAAATAAAGTAGCATCAATCAGTAGTTACAAAACTCAGGAGTATACAAACACAACCAGTGTTATGAGAATTCCGTGGCATCACTGCTGCGTCATTTCTACCTTTCCCCTGCCGTCTCCCCAACCGGCTGTTACAACTAGCATGTAGCATGCTACTTTACGTACTTATTCCCCCACCCCCTCCATTCCGTCTTCCCACTCGACCGCTAGTGCATGCATTGGAGTGGCGTCGCTGCTGACGCTCTCTCCTGCTCTACCGGTTCCCCCACCACGTACCTAACTATTCCCCTCAAGCAATCAGAATTTTCGTAACGCTTGACAATTGTAGCCTCCTCAGCAAAGAAGTTTCACTTCAAAAATCTCTCAATTACATTTTTGATTTGTTAACGAATGTTGGAGCAGGTTATTTCATAAACAATGGCCTGAAAATGTTTTGGCACTGCAGGCCAATGTCTTTCCCTATTTTACAGAATATTTTTATGACATAATGTTTGTGTTTCAGTCATGTAATACATCAGCTGATTATGTTGGGGCATGGTCATAGCACAGAGTTTTATATTGGTATATAATCATTCTTAATATACTTTAAATAAATTTAGATATAATTATTTATTTTATTTACAAAAAGTCAATTAAATAGATTTTTACAGATATTCACAAGATTGACTATGTTACTATTTACATAAGTCTGATTTACAGTATTTTATTACATTTAAATGTTGTTTATTTCTGCGTGTGAATTCATTTGCAAGTTTTTATCACATTTCTAAAATGTTTGGTATTTTTTTGGTAAAAGAAAGGAAGAAGAAGCAGATCCAATTTTTCAGAACGTTGATCAGTTACTGAGACTTTCTGGTAATTTCCGTATGTACAGTAGAGTCCCGCTAATCCGAAGATCCGCCTAATCCGAACAGGGCTAGGAAAAAAAAATTAATTTTAATAGCATTTAAGAACTAAGAAAAGTAAAGAAAAAAACAATATTTTTCATCTAATGTTGTACGTTTATTAATATGTACATAAGAAACTTATAATTTATCTATTTCAATGTCTAACTGAAAATAGAAAAATATTGGATTACGTACATAGTACTTACTTAAATACATATGTACGTATTGAAAATTTTTGAATTTACTTACATACTATATGTAGAATTAATGTTCTGTACAGGATTGACACAAAACAAAACGTAAAAAAGCAAACCATTATCTAAGAGGCAAAGTCAGTAATCTTCCTTTGACGCAATGCACTAAATCGGCTTGAAGATGCAATGTTTCGCCAACGCCGCATAACCATAACATCTATTGGGGTTGCATCGGCATGTTGCTCGAAGTATCGCCAAGCCAGATCAAGGGCACTGGCTGGTTGAAGTTCGCTGCCCTTCCGCTAATGCACACTCATGAACCGCCCTTAATTTCGACCTAATGTTGTCACGTGATGTAGGCTGTTGGATTTGTTAAACTCGGAATATTTGAAATTGCAGTTTAGGCTATGTGAGTAATTAAAAATATTATATGATACTAAATATGTATGCTAAATAATAAAGGTGTATTTTTCGTCTGACCTTTCATTCATATGACATATCAGACACTAAATACGCCTCAAAAAGACAATATATGGCATCATATGACAAAGTTCCACCTAATCCGAATTTTTGCTAATCCGAACAGGGTCCGGTCCCAATTAGTTCGGATTGGCGGGATTCTACTGTAGTTCTCATGATAGGAAAATCGGCAAGTGCTAGCTCCCACGGGAGGCTGTAAATTTATAAGGGTTCGGTGACAGCCAATCAGAAAAAACTTTGTAATATTGTGTTTGTTTTTACAGAAACACTTTGATGTGAGGGTAGTGTAATTTGTCTATTGTTGTGTCCTTGTATGTAAGAGTTGTGTTGTGATTGGTCTGTGAGGTCACGTGGTTGCCCTGCATGACTATAGGCAGTTGCGTAGCATCGTCATACATTTGAATGTTATGCAGCTAGGTCGCGCCATTCAAGGGCTCTCTAAACTATATTTTATCAGTTTTAAAGGCGGAAATTTCAAGTCTGGAGTCATTGCTAAGCTGCAGTATGTTTGTGACATTGCAGATACCTGCCCTCCCCAGATTTGAAGAACATTCTTGTGTTCTGATATTTCTCAGTAATATGGTGTATCAGCTGATTATATAGTTCAAGGTTATAGTAACTTAGTTTCGGTATTGTATTTTATTGACCTCAGTATTTTTATTATAGTCAGAATTTAATTATTTTTATTTAGAAAGCCATTGAACTACATGTTAATAATAATAATTTTTACAAGGTTCGCTAGGTTACTATTTATGGGTGTGATTTTCAGTATTTTTTTTATTTAAATGTTATTTTTATAGATACTATCTTATGGTGTGTATTTCATGGTATGTATTGGGACATTTTTAGAACACAAGACACTGGTGTCTGTGAAAGAAAGAAAAAAAGATGCATTGCACCGAAATTATAGACAAAATTTTATTGCATCCTGTGTTGGAGATGGAGACATTTGCTACGACAGACTGTGAAAGAGCTCTCTGACTGGGAACTCAGAGAGTAGTAATTGTAAGAAAAGTATTTGTAGCCCACAGGAAAGCAGCATTTCGGGGACATTCCCGTTAATACTTTTTTTTTCTTGTCAGTCGTCGCTTGGACGTTGCCATGTGAGGTCACGCTGGTCGTTGGTTTACAAATCTAACATTTTAATGTTGTTGAGAAGATTTTCACTGATGAGGTTCAGGCTGTGCTGTTTCCAATCTTCTTTCGGACGATTATGTAAAACCTTTTTGACCACAGACAGCAGCATAGGCGTTTGACGAGAATTTATGTGTTTAATTGCACAAGAACAATGTCATTCTCACACTGTACTGTGAGTTCAAGACAACTGCTGGATTTAACCTGCATTTTTATATCATTTTAAAAGAAAAGTAAAGTAAACAGCTGTGAATAATCGGCATGTTGTTCCGGAGCGAAGATGTATCTTGGTAATGTTAAACTTTTGTATGGAACTGTCTCATCATGGAAATTTGATTAGATAGTAATAGTAATAATAATAATGGAACAAAACTTTATTTTCAACTTCTATTTTAGAAAAAACCTAATTAACTTCTTAAATTACATTGAAAACCTTAATTTTCAGGAACTATTTTAAATTGTAACTCCTAGAGCTAAATCAGTTTACCAAGTGTTCTAAATATGTGCAATTCAGACCATAGCTAGCCGCGACTTCTAGATTTTTACACAATCTAATTTTTTTCTTTCGAGTTTCCAACTCTCAATTAGAAACTAGACCCCAGATGTGCGGCAAGGCCCAAGGTGGCCAGTTGGACCACCGGAACGTACTTTCTTTTCTGTTGTACATAGACAATGAGGCCACTAGGGACATCATTCAGTTGAAGCACAGGACTGTGAGGACCATCTGCAAAAGTGAGTTTATTTTTTCCGGTCAAATCATGTAACGATTTTTGTTGGGAAAAGAATATTTTTCAAAACTCATTTCAAACTCTTTTATTTGAAATCAAACGTCAACAGTTTTGAGTAAATTAATAGTCATAGACATAACTTTACCACCAACTACTTCAACATGTGACAAGATATTATTCAATGTTTCCTGTATGGGCCAGTAACAATTGTTGTCTTAGCTGAGCACGAATGTAACTTGTCTCAATATTGGGACTTAAGTCATCAAGAAGTAAATATTAATGTATTGTATTTTGACACTGCAGCCAACAAGCTAAAAGTGGCAACTTCTCTACCAGTATTTTATCCAAATATAAACAATTCATTATACAGTTCACTATATCACCAAACAAATATGAATAAGCTATCCAACGGTAAGTACAATTGTTTCCTCCACCAAGAGAGTCTCTCTTTAATGGCCTTGTCACACTTTCAAACTTTTGCTTCAAACAACTTTGGAGAATCAATTTCAGAAAATGAAGCAATTATGCATCCAATAAACTGAAAATTTAAGCGTATTGGCAAATTTCTGAAAGTGATTTCAGCTTTATTGCCGCAAGCATTAAGGAATTAGTACTTGATTACCTAACCTGACAATGCTCGATATTAAAGAGTATGTCAAATCCATGCTGAATGTCTTCAGTGGTGTTGCTGAACAGAAAGTGGTGAGCAAATTTGAGGGTATTATGCACAATATAATAGCTACTTTACTTCTGTTGCCGCATGCAAGATCTTCAGAATGAGAGAAGACCCTTCTGCAGATATCTCTTCAGTATATCAGCCAATGAAATGCACCAGTGACTTCTTGTGGTAAAGAAACATTGTTTTCTGAGTAAACATGAGGGTAATATTTCAATTCTGTTTAATGCTAAGTAAGTTGGCAAGTATCCCCTCCCCCCAATTATAGATTGGTGAGTTAAGATAACACTACTTATTACAATATGGTTCGGGAAACATTTGATGCATTTTACTTAATTATTATACTACCTTTCTCAATATAGAAATCAGCAAAATATTATCTGCAAAATTTATTGATTTTTTTGTACAGTAAAATTGACATATTTTGCTTTTTGATTAACTACAAAAATAGGCATTTGTAACTACATACAACATGAGACATGGGTACAGGTTCAAGTCAATTTTATGGACCAAGTATTAAATTTCCATTATTTGTTTAAGTATTGGTGTAACATGTGAAGACACAAAATACATACCTGTCTCGGGTAACCCATTCATCCAGACGGCGATCAAAACCTTCGTAATGGACATAATATTCCCAATGGCCATCTGGTTCAATGTATCTTGTCTGAATCACTTCTGCTGACTCTGAAGTAAGAATTAAAAAGGCAGGTTTATAATCCATGCAACTTTACAAGTACATAAGTTATTTTACAATGAATACTGTACACATTAAAACATACAATGTAAAATAATTAAAGGTAGCCTTAACTATCACTATTTCATGTATATTGATGCTTGTACAAGTTACACAATATAAACCTATTAAAACAAAATGGCTACATATAGAATGTAAATTTGAATGAAATAAAGGCTGAAATTGGATACATATGAATAAATATCAAACACACTGCAAACATTTCAAGACTTATTTGAATGGTGGTACACATTTATTATTGTAATATATTTATACCAAAAATGCAGCCCTGGAATAGACTGTATTGTGAATGTTAGGTTTGCCGATTCTGTGATTCTCCGTGTATAAGAACATTCAAAAACAATTGTGACAGCTGCATCAAAGCAGAAGTATTATAATGTAAGCTATAAACTACGATTTCTCAAAAACCAGTTAGAGTATACAGATGCTGTTTTCAAGACAAACACAGGAACGCCTCTAGTTTTCGAAAAAAGTATCTTCTGAATTTTATGATAATTTTCTTACATCACAGCTTATCCGTGTATGAATTATTAAATTTCAAGATCACTTTTTTTAAAACTATAAAGTTCCTTTTATTTACCCTGTAAACAGTGTTTCTTAATTCCTACTGGTTTCTGAGAAATTACTGTTTGTAGTTGACATTTGATAGAGTTTACAGTGAAGCAGCCGCCGCCGCCATCTTGTGTTCTAATTGTGTTGCAGATCCTATGGTTTTCCACAGATACATAAGATTTTGAATTAGATAATGTAATGCAATGTTACTTATATAAAACCTTAAAAACAAAATTGGTAAATATGTACTTTAGCGGTATTTGCAAAAAAAAATGTTAAAAATCCGAAAATACTTTTATTATATGCTCTTTAACTTCCTCTTTTCATTAAACCTGGCGGAGATAAGGCTACTAACCCAACCAACCGTCTACATTGTTTTGAAATATTTCTTTTTGTTGATAACCTATCGTAATTGACCATTTTTAAAATTAAGTAACTCTTTTCCTCCAAATCATAATCACACACTGAATCACACAGAAAAGCAAAAAATAGTGGTGACCACTTCAATGCACAGGTAATGGAATGAAACATATTAATTATGATTTCTCAGAAATCAGTTGTAATATAGAAACTATTTTCAGGGTTAGTATAGGAACGACTCTAAAAAGGTATTTTCAGAATTTTACCTTTACTTTACGTAAAAGCCCCTCTGGTAGAAAATTAGCTGAAATTAGCCACACAAAGGTCTGTATAACAAAATAAATTAAGTTTAATTGCACAAGCCCCAATCAAGAAATTTTTAACATTATGTTGTCGTGGCCTCGTCTCTGGTGAAGATGTGGAGACGGGGTGGACGTCGCTCGGTCGTTCGGTAGTCGTGATGTTTGCCCGGCGCCAGCTCTTGGGTAGAGCAGCCTCACACTCTGAGGCGGGAGTGGACCGTTCGGCCCAGTGCAGCTGACCGAGGACGTGCTGACAAGGAAGGTGCCTGCGGTCTTGCAAGGAGTCGCTAGCAGGAAGATTGGGTGTAGAAGAGAGGGATGCCCGCGGTCTCACGAAGAGTCGCTAGCGGAAAGGATGGAAGTTGGAGAGAGGGATGCCCGCGGTCTCACGAAGAGTCGCTAGCAGAGGATTGCCCGCGGTCTCACAAAGAGTTGCTAGCGGATGGGTAGGCAGAGAGAGGTATAATGAGAGAGAGAGAAGGAAGCCCGCGGTCTCACTAGGAGTCGCTAGCTGAGGAGGAGAGAGATGAAGGCAAGCCAATAATACAACTTTTGGCTGTGTCAGTATTTATTCTCCCAGATTGGCTGGGAGAGAAGAGCTGTCTAGGCAATTTTTTTTTTCCTAACCTAAATTAAATCTAAGTGTGTTGGGGAGGGTTCCGGGTTAGGGAGGGAGACTAAGTGCGTCTCAAGCCGAAGCCCATACGCTCTAATCATGCAGGGTATTAGCCATGCAGGAGGGGTAGCATGCATCATGAGCTAGGAGGGGATTGGCCAGCCATGGCAGCGATTGGCGCCATGACTAACTCCCCTCACTGACTATACTAGACTAAAACTAGATAAGTTGGGCCCAGGTAAAACCTGCATAGACACAGGGAAAACCCTGGGCTCTGACATGCGGGATGCAAAATTTCATGCATTAATATCAAGCAGGAGGCTTAGGGGAAGACAGAAGGATGAATCTGGAAGAAGAGTTGGACAGAGTAGAAAAGAGTCTACCATGCGGGGGGGTTGGGGGCTTGGACATTGCTGTCCGCATTGTTTTGGGTGGCGCTGGTTGTTTCGGGGGCGACTTTAGTCGTTTCCCGCGAGGCTGCCAGCCAGCCCAATTAAAATTACGAAGAAGGAAAAATTTTTTAGTTAATTAATTAATTTAAGCTGTAATTCAAAATCTCATGCCTTTCAGAACACAGCCAGCACTGGAGGTGAGGCCTGCCAGGCGAGCGATGCCATCAGACATGAGGGTCAGCACTAACACAACAGGTAGAGAACCCCAGGGGGTCGACCATCCACCTGTGTGCTTCGCACTATTTTGAATTAGCATAGTGGTGTTATTTATGCGTAACTATTTTAGTAATTAATTTAATTTAAATTTTTAGCTTGCAATTCAAAATCTCATCCCTTTCAGAACACAGCCGGCACTGGAGGTGAGGCCTGCCAGGCGAGCTATGCCATCAGACATGAGGGTCAGCACTAACACAACAGGTAGAGAACCCCAGGGGGTCGACCATTCACCTGTGTGCTTCGCACTATTTTGAATTGGTGCTGAGAGTACTTATCACTGGTGGTGTTGTGGTGTGTTGATTTTGCATGTTTAACGCGAAATGTTGTGTACTTAAAGCTAAATGCCTAAAACTATTTTTATTTTTTTTGGCACCTATAATCTAGATTGTGTGTGTTGTTCAGGGGTAGGGGAGGAGTTTCGCATGTTTAACGCGGAATTTTTAGTGTGATAAGAGCTAGTTACTAAATCTATCTATGACGAACTGCCAGCAGTACGAGTGTATGTGCGAAATTTTCCCACCAGTCCGCAACCACGTAGTTGGGGTCTGGCCTCGGCCGTCGCAGGCAGCTGTGATTGGCCGGCTGCTCAGCCAATCGCGCATCGCTATGGGGGGCGATGCGCAAGGATTGATTTCGGGCGTTTGTATTTTTGTGTTATGTCTGGATCATAATTTCCAAGTGATGAAACATGCTGATTTAAGCTGTTTACGCATTTATCGTAAAATGTTTGTGTTGTACGAATGTAAAAGTCTTGCAAAGTTTCCGATTCCGTTTCGCGATGCAAAGCTTCGACAGGACAGTACACTGGGGCGTCTGTAGCGATTCGAATACATTTGTTTTGAATTCGCTATATTTCAACAAGTGTGTGCGAGCTGCGGTTGCCCAGACAGGGGCTGCATATGTTATGATGGGGCGGATAAGAGCTTTGTAAAGCAGCAAGCCATTTTTGACTGTACTGCCGCGTCGCCTACTCATGACTGGGTATAGGGCACTGATTCTAGCCTGCGCTTGCGTTCGTTTGGCGTCTATGTGATTGCGCCAAAGCAGTTTCCTGTCCATATGTACGCCTAGATATTTGACTACGTCTTTGTGAGGGATGTTTTCGTCAAACAAACTAATGTGTGGCCTGTTGTCGGCAGGAGTAATGTGTTTGCGGGTAAACACAATTGCTTCGGACTTTGTTGTATTTACTTTGATTCGCCAGGTCGTGCACCAGTGTTGGAACTTGGTGAGTGCAACTTGTAGTCGGTCTGTGGCTAGCTGGAGGTTGTGAGACCTGCTATACAGCACCGTGTCATCTGCGTAGCAGCCTAGTTTGACAAGGCGGTGTGTGGGGCGTAACATATCGCTTACGTATATGTTAAATAGTACAGGGCCTAGAATGCTACCTTGTGGTACTCCTGCTCGTATTTGTTTGATGTCTGATAGAGCTCCTTCTGTGAATACTCTGAATGTTCTGTCTGCTAGGTTAGGACGCAACTAGCTTGATGTAGCAGTCTGGAAATCCTGTTTGATAGAGTTTATAAATCAGCCCCGCATGAAAAACTCTGTCGAAGGCTTTTTCTACGTCTATAAACGTTGCGACTACATAATCATGTGCGTTAAATGCACTTGTTACCTCTTCTGTGAGACGCACTAATTGGTGTACTGTTGAGTGAGTTCTGCGGAAGCCGAACTGTTCGTTAGGCAGTATGTTGTTATCGCAAATGTATCTGTTGAGACGATTTAGTATAATGCATTCTGCGACTTTCGACAGAGTGCTTAATAGGCTGATTGATCTGTAGTTTTGTGGTAGTGTTTTGTCTTTACCCGGGTTGTGGAAGACTATAACTTGTGCTTCTTTCCACTGAGAGGGGAAAATATTTAATCGAAACATTGCATTTATGCATTCCGCTAAGTATTCAAGTGTTTCGTTTGGGAGTTGTTTAAGAACAACAGCTTGTATGCCATCGTTTCCGGGAGCTTTGCGCGGCTTCATTTTTCTGATTGCTCACTTTATTTCCTGTGCTTGTGTTCGCAAGGGCTCGGAGACTGTGGGCTGTCGCAATTTAATACAAAGTTCGCGGTAAATTTGTGCGGTGAATTGCCTGTCGCAGGGCTGCATATTAGGCTGGAAAGCTGTTTCCAGTGTGTCGGCGAAGGCCTGTGCCTTGAGTTGGGGCTGAAAAACTACGCCGTTGTTTGTTTATAGGGGCGGGATTTTATCCGTTTTGTTTAGAATTCGTTTAGTCAGGGCCCAGGCACTGCCATCCTGGGTCTTGAGTTTTGATATTTTTGTTTCCCACTGGCTGCTGCGCCAGAGTGAGATTTCGTCGGATATGACTGTTTTGAGTTCATTGATTCGGCGTTTCGTCTGTTGTGTAAGGCGCCGCGTGTATTCGTGCCGCAGTCGATTCTTTTGTGCGATCATGTTGCGGATGTACTCTGGCAGTTCGTCATGCGCTAACCTAGCCTCCTTTTCAGGGATGCACTGGCTGATACCCTTCTGGATTTTTACAGTTAATTCAGTTATCGCAGAATCTAGATTTTCATTATTTTCAATGTTAATTTCGGCTGCGTCAGGGACATTTATCATTAAATAATGTTTAAAACGTTTCAAATCTGCATTCTTATAATCCCTAACTTTGCGCGGTAGATTTTTATCTACAGTGGCATCATCGAAGATTAAATGAACAGGGAAATGATCTGACGACATGTCGTGTACAACCTCGAGTTCGAATCCCGTGTTGACACGCTTATTTAGGGCAATATCTAATATATCGGGTATGCTATTTAGTCTGCCAGAGTCATGCGTTGGCTCTGAGGAAGCATGTACGTGATAGTAGAGGTGGGTCGAAAAGTATCAACCTGATATTTTGTAACTGATACACGCCTGTATCAGGTACTGCAAACGAGTACACTTGAATTCGCCTGGAACAACACCATGGCCAATGTGCGCGTGCGCAGAACCTGATCGCAGATGATGGTCACTTGGGCGGAGCTTTGAAAGGGGAGGGAGTGGCACAACGAATAAGGGATAAAGGGAAAGAATGTAGGGGAGGAAGCGCAGAGCGAAATTGTTACGAGTCGTTTTGTTTCTTGTCCCACATCAAAGTATGCTCAGTGCGCAGTGCGTGCACCGTCTCGTTCAATAATAAAACTAATGAAATTTTAATATTATAAAGTACATTAATACAAGATATAATATTTATATTTGTGCACCTAACAGCTATGAAAATGCAAATAAATTCTCAGTTGACACTAATAACAGATATAATCAACATATGGACTTTCTTTTTTCGAAAACAATTAGTAACTAGTGTTTTCATACATTAAAAGATTACGATTTTATCAAAAATTAAAAATAAAAAAACAGATAGGTACATTAGTGAGCATACTATATCAATAGACATTTGAGTTAGGTACATCAGGCAGATAGCAGTGCCAATATTGATAAAAAAACAAACACTTTGCAAGTTCAGTCACTATTTAACAAATAGTATTGCTTTATAACTCAGTTTTTGTTTACACAAATTACACTTAGCAAACTCATTATTTTCCGTGAAAAAATTCCACACAAATGAAGTCTTTTTCTCGCACTTATCCATTCCTTATTTCACTATAAAGATACTAACTACAAAGCATGACAGCTCGCAACAATGTGCATGGTAATACACGGCCAGGACAAACTGCAGTGAATGTTGAACTGATTGATACTAGCTGCATCAGGCGGGCATGAGAGTAACAGAGGTAGAGAATTACCGGGCGTGATAAATAATGTATCAGATTCTCCTTCCGGTCGCACGGTCCTGGGACTGCCACTGCTAAAACTGATACAGAAGTATCAGATACTTGTAACTAGTACATTACTGTATCAGTATCAGGTTGGAACAGATACCGAAAATTGCTGTAACAACCCACCTCTACGTGATAGTTTTTATTAAGCTGGTGAGTGTAGAGTAATCTGCCGTTCGCTGTAGCGCGCCTGCAGTTCCACTCTAGGTGTTTTGCATTTATGTCGCCTACAGCGAGGAAGCTCGGGGCCGCCCCATACAGAGCGTCCAGATCCGCCACGCTGAGGGACCTACCAGGGATCGCATACATTGAAATGAGTTTAATTTGTTGGCGGTTAATAGTCAAATTAATACCTATTGCTTCTAAATTTTGAAAATCGGGGAGCTGGCAGGCAGAGTGCCTGATACTGTTGTGTACTGCCAGGGCGACTCCGCCGCCTTTGGCATCGCGGTCGCGCCTGTAGATGACATAATTTAAAATGGTTAGCCTATCAGTTGGTTTTAAGTGTGTTTCACTTATCGCTGCTATTTTTATTTTATATTTATCCAGGTGGTTTATTAATTCCGTTAATTTATTTTTAATGCCACGTGCATTCCAGAATAGGAGGGAATTTAACTTAAAACTACTGGCCGGGTTTGTGTTGTGAACCGGGGCCGCATTATTCATAGCCGCCATGGATGGTGTCGGCGAGCGCACACACACAATCCATGGTTGCACGGATTTTATCGGCCATGGATTTCGCTGGGTGGAGCCAGATTACTATCAGTTGGCAAAGTGGGCCGATGGCACCGCGTAATTGAGTGTTGGCCCTTAAGGCCTTATTGTTCAGGAGGAAGGATTGGACATCCTCCAGGAGTGGCACCTGCGTGTCGGTGGCGGGTGGGGGAGGTGGTGACACAGGGGCTGTGTCAACAACCATGGTCTGGGCAGCTGCTGGTGGCGTCACTTGTCGCGGGGCCGCGGCGGGTTTTTCCTTGGCCGGGGCAGCTGGGGCAGCTGGGGTCGGTTGTTGGTGTTGTTGTTTTTGTTTGCCATTGTCGTTCTTGTGGCCCGTCCAGTTTTTCTTGTGGCCCGTCCAGTTTTTCTTTGGCTGCTTTTGTCGCGGCCTGCGCTGCCAGGGATTGTTGGCGACGAAAGGGAAGTCCAGCTCGTTGTAGCTGGGTACACCGTGGTGTGTCAGTGCCTCGAACCTGTTGTTGGTGAACTGCGTGAAGCCCAGGGGCGGGTGGTGCCTCGGGGGGCCCCATGGTTGGGGGCCTGGGGGACCGAAAAAGCCCGGTGGGGGTTGTTGCTGGGGCGCGGGCTGTGTCGCGGCTCGTCTGTTCTCGCGGATGTCGCGGCGAGACTGCTGTTCGCGCGCTTTGCGGACCTGGGGGGGAAGGTGCCTGCGGCTTTCCTTTTTGTAGGCACTGCAGCCCTTGTAGTTGGCGCAGTGCTGTTCCTGGCAGTGAGCACATTTTTTGTGTTCCTGTTGCCCGGCCAGAGGGCAGTCGGGGGCGCGGTGCGGGCCACTGCACCACCTGCAGACTGGGGCGGCTCTACAGCCCTTGCCAACGTGGTTGAATCGCTGGCAAACACTGCATTGACTAGGGCCTGAGGGGCGGCGGTAGTCGTTGACGCGGATCTGCATGCCAGCAAATTCTTTCAGGGCGCGGATTTTCTCGGCGTCGTACGTCTGCGGCACCTCTATGACGAGCGCGTCGCATCTTTCGCGTTTCTGCCGGTTTTCAAGAAACCAGCAGTTTTGCACCGGCAGGTTGGCTGCAGCGAATTCCTGCTGTAGGAAGTCGTTGGGCGTGTGGCGGTGCACGCCACGCAACACGAACTTCTGGGGCGTCTCCTCCCGCTGGAGCAGGACGGAGTGTTGAGCGCCAATGGCCTGAAGGGCCTTAATGGCGCGGTGGTACTCGGTGATGTTGGCCGTATGGACCATGAGCTCATCGCGGCCGCGGTTCTGGCAGACAAACTTCTCTGCCAGGGCTGATGTAAGGGCGTGATAGACCCTCGGATATTGATGCCCTGCATCCAGGAACACAAATAATGGCTTCACTTTGGGAGCCTTGGTCGCTTGCGCTGAAGGTGCTTGGGGGGCGGGAGTAGGGGCGGGGCCCTCCTCGTCGCTGCTGTCCGCACTTTGGTCGCTGTGGGCACGTTTTGCCCTCTTGTTGGACACTGTGGTCCAGCCTGGCTGCTCGCCACTGCCTGAGGGGCCTTCGTCCATGTCGCTGGTTGGTCTCTTTCATCAAGCCTAGCGCTCAGTTGCACCCACTGACCACTCCCCCGGGGCTAGTTAGCCGGGTTCGTGGCTAGGCTATAGGGGTTCTAACACCCCGGGTGTCGCTGAGTTCGTCGGTCGTCAATACCTTTACCTGTACAGCTACAACTGTTACCGCCTGTGCGCACTAGGCACGCAGGCACCTTTCTAGATTGTCTGCTGTCGGCTGTGATAGCACTGAGAAGTGCTATCAACAACTAAACAAGCGAGACTGCAGGAGCTGCTCCGGGACACGTCCGTCCACCTCCGCAGCGCAGCTGGAACTCTTCTCTCCCGCGCTCAGCTGTCTAGGCTTGTTAGCCCGCACAATTTATACAAGTTTCTTCTAGAATCATTTGTGTTAAGTTTTACATATTTCTACTCTTTTGATCTTTTGCATTTACAGTATTATTTACACGTCTACAAAACATACTTACAATTTACACTTAATAAACAACATAAATATTTACAATAATAACATATATAACATAACTATAATACATTGTCTCTTTATATTTACTACTGCCATCTGGTGACGAGTGGTGGCACTACCAGGGCCATGGCTGGAATATTGTGCCGCGGACAGGGCTGTGACCCGGGTTTTTGTTTAAATAAAGAGGAGGTACGACGTCAATGTTAACTTCTCAAGAATTCCCAGTAGTATGATTTTTTCAGAACCCAGTTGGAATTCAAAAACGACATGTTGATGGACAATCAAGCTACACTATAACGTAATGTTAAAAGATACCTTTCTCAAATTATTTTTTTTTTCACGGAACGTCAAAAATTAACCAATTTTACGCTAACTACTTACGCCATGTGTCATCCGGTCTTTTAACCAAATAATGTGCACCGATGTCCACCAGTCCTTCCATTCCTTCCATAAACTCGTCGTCTTCATTGTCCCCGTCAACTTTAGAGTCACTCATAATACTGAAGTTTCTGTTTTCTTGTTTTCTCATTAAATTATCATCTAAACCTAACGAATCTTCAAACAACTCTTGGTCACTTCCATCCAACTGCTTTAACACAAACATTTCTGACATTCTGACAATTTTTGACGGCGACGTCAGTAATTATGGATTTAATTCCAAAACTGCCGTTCAGTAAGCAGTAATTTAAATGCACTTTAACAAAATAAAAACAAGAAACCTTTATGTGTACTAACAACGACGAATTCAGAGATTCAACAGTTATTATAAACACCAAAGATAGAAAAGAGTCCAGAAGGAGCATGTCATAGAGTAACTATATAATCATTCTATTCGTCAATATATAAATACCTAAAATCAAATGGTGCGATCAAAAGGCAAATTAGTATCCAGTATATCCTTTAAAAATAAAAAAGGCAGGAAGTGGTCTTTTTTAAATTAACATACATTTATATATTCACAACTCAACATGAACATTAAAATTGTTTTAACTTACATTTATACTTCTTATTTTTTTGTCACTGAAATAACCAGAAATAAATTTGGAAAATCTAATATCAATTAAACAGGTTGAACGAACCCGCGAATAAACTTTAATTTTTATACTTAAATTCCTTTACTAAAAAAAATTGCTTACAAAGTTAAGTTAAAAAAAAAAACATTATTTACAATAAAATTAACGCAAATATATATTCAATAATTCTTGCACATTACACTTAAGAAATTGTTTGTATAACAATTTACACATATCGTCGGTCTAATTAGCAAACCTCGTAACTCCCTGAAGACAAATTTTACAAGAGAAGCAAAAAACTGAATAACTTTTTTGTTTGTACTAAATATGTGTTTAATTCATCACATAAAAGTTAAAACACCCCCTGACGTTTGTCAACAAACTCTGTGTCAGTTTTTAATTATTAAACCTTTTTTTAATGGAGTTACGAGGTTTTACAATCATAAATTCAAACTAAATATGGAGATACGAGGTTTGATAAGATATAAATCTTCTTATTGGCGTAAACTTAATATTGATATTAGAACAATTTTGAGATGAATAGTTATAGCACCAAATTTATTCGTGTATTATAAAAAAAGTATCTCTAACAATACAAGGGTTATTTCCGATATTGAACAGTAAGGACAGTATACAATACACAACAGCAATATTGTATAGTACATAAAATCCACATTGACTATGAATTCGTTTGAAAGAATATCAAGATAAAACTAGCTTTTAAATACTGATAACTGAAGCAATAAATATTACTCCAACAAATTGTAAAAAAAAAATTACCCCTCAGAAAATGAATGCTTCAGTTTTGAAAAGGAAGGCTATCATAAAATAAGTAATAGTCTGACTCCATAGTTGTTTTCAGGGACTGCAAATGGTCGTATTTAGTTTTCTTTATCTTCAGCCTCTCAGTGTACAGTGCTGGCAAACGATTAAATGGCTTATCAGTAATGTTATTTTTGAGAATAGGCAAGTTCTTCCACTCTTCTGTGAAACCCAACTTGTAGGAAATAACCCCATCTGGAGTGTACTTCAAGGCTCTGATGTCGGTAACACATGGATCCCCAGTTATTCTGCCTGGTCTGATAGAGCTATACACTTGAGCATGATCAAATTAAAAAAAAACTCTAAGTCAAATAATGAACTTCATATGGACGTGGATTTCTGTGTGCTTCCCTGCAAGTTGCAATGTAGTCAGCTGGAACATTAATCTTCTTGTTTTTCAGCTTATTTTTTTTCTTCGAGTGCATGGAGTCTGCCTCCATTTGTGTGTGTCCGACCTCCAGAAACTTTTTCTTTATCGTTACACACTTTGTCACCGATATCTGTAAGAGTGCATTGGCGAGAGTCACATTTCTGTTCTGATAGCAGCAACCATCACTATACAGTATCAATTTGTCGGCATCGTTCCTAAAGGTAGTTGCGACAAGATGAAGTTGCAAATTACTGTAGCAAACTCATTTGAACCAAGGCCCCTCTCAGTCTCGATCCACAGATAACAGAAGCCATCTTTGGCTTTCAAATCGAAAACGGTAAAAGAAAACAATGAAAGTGCCAATATCGTAAAGAATGTATGATGTTCTACAAGGAGTACTTATGAGATCCATGCCGAAATCATTCTTGGCTCTTGACATTATGAAATGAAGAATGGATAGCTAAATCGTATAAAATAGTTTAGACATTACCTCCAAAAACTTTTGATATTATGGCCTGTATTACAAAAGTTTGAAAAGTATAATTTATTGCAATAAGTGTTTTGTATGCATAAATAACCGATGGACAATACTCAAAGTGTGAGATAATAATAATATGTACCTGCTCCATACGTACAGTAGCGGATCCAGAGGGGGGGCTAAGGGGCTCAAGCCCCCTCCAAAAGCATCTGGGTCCACTATTGTTTTAGTGTTTGCCTTGATAAAGCCTAGCCTCAGCTGGGTCAAGCCCCTCCCAAACCAAAATCCTGGATCCACCACTGCATACGTACAAACAATATCGAAACAATTAGAATAATATTTTAAAAACAATTAATAGACAGTCCAACAATAACACTGTGTTTGTTTACTAACAAAATGGAGTTACGAGGTATGCTAATATGCAGAAAATCTACAGCTGGAGATAAGAGGTTTTCTGAAAATAGGATTGTAGCCCATAGGGATTGTTTATTGTTATGATCTTTGGAATGGTAATAGAACACTTAACTGAGTATATAGTAGTACCAAAAACCAATTTTTGACAAAAAGTGGAGTTACGAGGTTTGCTAATTGGACCGACGATATGTAACTTATTTTCCTAATAAAAGGACAGAGATTTTCTTTCATTATTTATAGAGTAATAAACAAGAAAACAAAAAAAAAAACATTTTAAGACAAAGTCCTACATATTTCTGTTCAATGTTAAAATAGCTTGGAATTGAGACGTCTTAGGGCGGTATTCCAAGAGGTTCGTGTAAGGCAGGGGGGTGTAATTTAAATGGGTGGATCGGTTCCTTGATCAACTTTTTTGGACATCCAATAGATGGCAGCAGATGCCAACTAACTAGTCATTACAAACTTTAAATTAAATTAATTATAATTCGTATTTTAATTTACTGTGATGTAAAATCATATTTTTATATTTAAGTTGTACGTATTTATACAAATATCCTTATAAATATCAAAATATTTTTTCCAACTTCTTATTTTATTACCAGTTTGTTTACACCGTGGTCAAGTAAATGCGCTGGACAGAAACAGCAAAACATGGCGCCATACTGTATGGGAGGGAATTATACTACACACGCTGAAAACATAACTTTTTTAACATAATTTAACGAAGTTAAAAGCATATAAAAGACAGAAAAATGTATGAAATATACAATATAACAACATATATGTACCATAATATTAACAAAAAAAGTTTTAAACAATAAAAACTTAAATTGTTGAAATATCAAAATAAACACAGCCCATATATTTTACAAATTCTTTATATAAAAACGTCTCCAGGACTCATACCATGTATTGGCCGAACATCAGCCATGTACCATATGAAAGCTGTCACCTTACTTAGCAAAATATACTCATCAGAATTTTAGTCTGGGCCGACACTTTTAATGCCGACGGACAGCAACAAGATCGCGCGCCCAGTTTCACTTGCAGGCAATTGCTTCTCCCGCCCATTACAGGCCTTGAAAAAACCATTTTACTTCTCCGTTAAAAAGTAAAATATGAAAATTCAACAACGAGGTCCTAAACACAAGATATAAGGCTTTTTATTTAACCTAAAAAATTTGTAAATTAATAACATTTTTTTTAATTATTTAAGGTCACACAAAGTTCATATTTCAGAAAATGTCATTATATTATAACGACTCCAGGACTCATACCATGTATTGGCCGAACATCAGCCATATACCAAATGAAAGCTGTCACCTTACTTAACAAAATATACTGTTCAGAATTGTTGTCTGGGCCGACACTTTTAATGCCGACGGACAGCAACAAGATCGCGCGCCCAGTTTTACTTGCAGGTAATAGCTTCACCCGCCCATTACAGGACCTGAAAAAACCATTTTATTTCTCTGTTTAAAACTGAAATTTAAAAATCCACCTCAAGGTCCTAAACGCAAGATATGGCGCTTTGTATTTAATTTAAAAACTTAGTATTAGTTAATAGTATTATTAAAATTATTTAAGGTCAAAAAAGATACATATTTCAAAAACTTGCATTATATTAAAACGACTCCAGTACTCATACCAAGTATTGGCCGAACATCAGCCATATAACAAATGAAAGCTGTCACCTTACTTAACAAAATATACTGTTCAGAATTTTTGTCTGGGCCGACACTTTTAATGCCGACGGACAGCAACACGATCGCGCGCCCAGTTTTACTTGCAGGCAATAGATTCACCCGCCCATTACAGGACCTGAAAAAACCATTTTACTTCTCTGTTTAAAACTGAAATATAAAAATCCACCTATAAGGTCCTAAACGCAAGATATGGAGCTTTGTATTTAATTTAAAAACTTAGTATTAGTTAATAGTATTATTAAAATTATTTAAGGTCAAAAAAGGTACATTTTTCAAAAACTTGCATTATATTAAAACGACTCCAGTACTCATACCAAGTATTGGCCGAACATCAGCCATACACCAAATGAAAGCTGTCACCTAACTTAACAAAATATACTGTTCAGAATTTTTGTCTGGGCCGACACTTTTAATGCCGACCGACAGCAACAAGATCGCGCGCCCAGTTTTACTTGCAGGGAATAGCTTCACCCGCCCATTACAGGCCTTGAAAAAACCATTTTACTTCTCCGTTAAAAAGTGAAATATGAAAATTCAACAACGAGGTCCTAAACACAAGATATAAGGCTTTTTATTTAACCTAAAAAAATTCTAATTTAATAACATTTTTTTTAAATTATTTAAGGTCACACAAAGTTCAAATTTCAGAAAATGGCATTATATTATAACGACTACAGGACTCATACCATGTATTGGCCGAACATCAGCCATATACCAAATGAAAGCTGTCACCTTACTTAACAAAATATACTGTTCAGAATTTTTGTCTGGGCCGACACTCTTAATGCCGACGGACAGCAAAAAGATCGCGCGCCCAGTTTTACTTGCAGGCAATAGCTTCACGCGCCCATTACAGGACCTGAAAAAACCATTTTATTTCTCTGTTTAAAACTGAAATATAAAAATCCAACTACAAGGTCCTAAACGCAAGATATGGCGCTTTGTATTTAATTTAAAAACTTAGTATTAGTTAATAGTATTATTAAAATTATTTAAGGTCAAAAAAGGTACATTTTTCAAAAACTTGCATTATATTAAAACGACTCCAGTACTCATACCAAGTATTGGCCGAACATCAGCCATACACCAAATGAAAGCTGTCACCTAACTTAACAAAATATACTGTTCAGAATTTTTGTCTGGGCCGACACTTTTAATGCCGACGGACAGCAACAAGATCGCGCGCCCAGTTTTACTTGCAGGTAATAGCTTCACCCGCCCATTACAGGACCTGAAAAAACCATTTTATTTATCTGTTTTAAACTGAAATATAAAAATCCACCTCAAGGTCCTAAACGCAAGATATGGCGCTTTGTATTTAATTTAAAAACTTAGTATTAGTTAATAGTATTATTAAAATTATTTAAGGTCAAAAAAGGTACATGTTTCAAAAACTTGCATTATATTAAAACGACTCCAGTACTCATACCAAGTATTGGCCGAACATCAGCCATATACCAAATGAAAGCTGTCACCTTACTTAACAAAAAAAACTGTTCAGAATTTTTGTCTGGGCCGACACTTTTAATGCTGAAGGACAGCAACAAGATCGCGCGCCCAGTTTTACTTGCAGGCAATAGCTTCACCCGCCCATTACAGGCCTTGAAAAAACCATTTTACTTCTCTGTTAAAATGTGAAAAATGAAAATCTAACAACGATATCCTAAACACAAGATGTGAGGCTTTTTATTTAAACTAAAAAATTTGTATTTTTAAAAACATTATTTAAAGTTATTTAAGGTAAAACAAAGTACATATTTCAAAAACTTGCACTATATTAAAACGACTCCAGTACTCATACCAAGTATTGGCCGAACATCAGCCATATAACAAATGAAAGCTGTCACCTTACTTAACAAAATATACTGTTCAGAATTTTTGTCTGGGCCGACACTTTTAATGCCGACGGACAGCAACACGATCGCCCGCCCAGTTTTACTTGCAGGCAATAGATTCACCCGCCCATTACAGGACCTGAAAAAACCATTTTACTTCTCTGTTTAAAACTGAAATATAAAAATCCACCTATAAGGTCCTAAACATCAGATATGGCGCTTTGTATTTAATTTAAAAACTTAGTATTAGTTAATAGTATTATTAAAATTATTTAAGGTCAAAAAAGGTACATATGTCAAAAACTTGCATTATAAAAAACGACTCCAGTACTCATACCAAGTATTGGCCGAACATCAGCCATATACCAAATGAAAGCTGTCACCTTACTTAACAATATATACTGTTCAAAATTTTAGTCTGGGCCGACACTTTTAATGCCGACGGACAGCAACAAGATCGCGCGCCCAGTTTTACTTGCAGGCAATAGCTTCACCCGCCCATTACAGGCCTTGAAAAAACCATTTTACTTCTCCGTTAAAAAGTGAAATATTAAAATTCAACAACGAGGTCCTAAACACAAGATATAAGGCTTTTTATTTAACCTAAAAAAATTCTAATTTACTAACATTTTTTTTAAATTATTTAAGGTCACAAAGTTCATATTTCAGAAAATGGCATTATATTATAACGACTACAGGACTCATACCATGTATTGGCCGAACATCAGCCATATACCAAATGATAGCTGTCACCTTACTTAACAAAATATACTGTTCAGAATTTTTGTCTGGGCCGACACTCTTAATGCCGACGGACAGCAAAAAGATCGCGCGCCCAGTTTTACTTGCAGGCAATAGCTTCACGCGCCCATTACAGAACCTGAAAAAACCATTTTATTTCTCTGTTTAAAACTGAAATATAAAAATCCAATTACAAGGTCCTAAACGCAAGATATGGCGGTTTGTATTTAATTTAAAAACTTAGTATTAGTTAATAGTATTATTAAAATTATTTAAGGTCAAAAAAGGTACATTTTTCAAAAACTTGCATTATATTAAAACGACTCCAGTACTCATACCAAGTATTGGCCGAACATCAGCCATACACCAAATGAAAGCTGTCACCTAACTTAACAAAATATACTGTTCAGAATTTTTGTCTGGGCCGACACTTTTAATGCCGACGTACAGCAACAAGATCGCGCGCCCAGTTTTACTTGCAGGTAATAGCTTCACCCGCTCATTACAGGACCTGAAAAAACCATTTTATTTATCTGTTTTAAACTGAAATATAAAAATCCACCTCAAGGTCCTAAACGCAAGATATGGCGCTTTGTATTTAATTTAAAAAGTTAGTATTAGTTAATAGTATTATTAAAATTATTTAAGGTCAAAAAAGGTACATATTTCAAAAACTTGCATTATATTAAAACGACTCCAGTACTCATACCAAGTATTGGCCGAACTTCAGCCATATACCAAATGAAAGCTGTCACCTTACTTAACAAAATATACTGTTCAGAATTTTTGTCTGGGCCGACACTTTTAATGCTGAAGGACAGCAACAAGATCGCGCGCCCAGTTTTACTTGCAGGCAATAGCTTCACCCGCCCATTACAGGCCTTGAAAAAACCATTTTACTTCTCTGTTAAAATGTGAAAAATGAAAATCTAACAACGATATCCTAAACACAAGATGTGAGGCTTTTTATTTAAACTAAAAAATTTGTATTTTTAAAAACATTATTTAAAGTTATTTAAGGTAAAACAAAGTACATATTTCAAAAACTTGCACTATATTAAAACGACTCCAGTACTCATACCAAGTATTGGCCGAACATCAGCCATATACCAAATAAAAGCTGTCACCTTACTTAACAAATTATACTGTTCAGAATTTTTGTCTGGGCCGACACTTTTAATGCTGAAGGACAGCAACAAGATCGCGCGCCCAGTTTTACTTGCAGGCAATAGCTTCACCCGCCCATTACAGGCCTTGAAAAAACCATTTTACTTCTCTGTTAAAATGTGAAAAATGAAAATCTAACAACGATATCCTAAACACAAGATGTGAGGCTTTTTATTTAAACTAAAAAATTTGTATTTTTAAAAACATTATTTAAAGTTATTTAAGGTAAAACAAAGTACATATTTCAAAAACTTGCACTATATTAAAACGACTCCAGTACTCATACCAAGTATTGGCCGAACATCAGCCATATACCAAATAAAAGCTGTCACCTTACTTAACAAATTATACTGTTCAGAATTTTTGTCTGGGCCGACACTTTTAATGCCGACGGACAGCAACAAGATCGCGCTCCCAGTTTTACTTGCAGGCAATAGCTTCACCCGCCCATTACAGGACCGGAAAAAAACATTTTATTTCTCTGTTTAAAACTAAAATATAAAAATCCACCTAAAGGGTCCTAAACGCAAGATATGGCGCTTTGTATTTAATTTAAAAACTTAGTATTTGTTAATAGTATTATTAAAATGATTTAAGGTCAAAAAGGTACATATTTCAAAAACTTGCATTATATTAAAACGACTCCAGTACTCATACCAAATATTGGCCGAACATCAGCCATATAACACATGAAAGCTGTCACCATACTTAACAAAATATACTGTTCAGAATTTTAGTCTGGGCCGACACTTTTAATGCCGACGGACAGCAACAAGATCGCGCGCCCAGTTTTACATGCAGGTAATAGCTTCACCCGCCCATTACAGGACCGGAAAAAACCATTTTATATCTCTGTTTAAAACTGAAATATAAAAATCCACCTCAATGTACTAAACGCAAGATATGGCGCTTTGTATTTAATTTAAAAACTTAGTATTAGTTAATAGTATTATTAAAATTATTTAAGGTCTAGAAGGTACATATTTCAAAAACTTGCATTATATTAAAACGACTCCAGTACTCATACCAAGTATTGCCCAAACATCAGCCATATACCAAATGAAAGCTGTCACCTTACTTAACAAAATATACTGTTCAGAATTTTAGTCTGGGCCGACAATTTAATGCCGACGGACAGCAACAAGATCGCGCGCCCAGTTTCACTTGCAGGCAATTGCTTCTCCCGCCCATTACAGGCCTTGAAAAAACCATTTTACTTCTCCGTTAAAAAGTGAAATATGAAAATTCAACGAGGTCCTAAACACAAGATATAAGGCTTTTTATTTAACCTAAAAAATTTGTAATTTAATAACATTTTTTTTAATTATTTAAGGTCACACAAAGTTCATATTTCAGAAAATGTCATTATATTATAACGACTCCAGGACTCATACCATGTATTGGCCGAACATCTGCCATATACCAAATGAAAGCTGTCACCTTACTTAACAAAATATACTGTTCAGAATTTTTGTCTGGGCCGACACTTTTAATGCCGACGGACAGCAACAAGATCGCGCGCCCAGTTTTACTTGCAGGTAATAGCTTCACCCGCCCATTACAGGACCTGAAAAAACCATTTTATTTCTCTGTTTAAAACTGAAATATAAAAATCCACCTCAAGGTCCTAAACGCAAGATATGGCGCTTTGTATTTAATTTAAAAACTTAGTATTAGTTAATAGTATTATTAAAATTATTTAAGGTCAAAAAAGATACATATTTCAAAAACTTGCATTATATTAAAACGACTCCAGTACTCATACCAAGTATTGGCCGAACATCAGCCATATAACAAATGAAAGCTGTCACCTTACTTAACAAAATATACTGTTCAGAATTTTTGTCTGGGCCGACACTTTTAATGCCGACGGACAGCAACACGATCGCGCGCCCAGTTTTACTTGCAGGCAATAGATTCACCCGCCCATTACAGGACCTGAAAAAACCATTTTACTTCTCTGTTTAAAACTGAAATATAAAAATCCACCTATAAGGTCCTAAACGTCAGATATGGCGCTTTGTATTTAATTTAAAAACTTAGTATTAGTTAATAGTATTATTAAAATTATTTAAGGTCAAACAAGGTACATATGTCAAAAACTTGCATTATAAAAAACGACTCCAGTACTCATACCAAGTATTGGCCGAACATCAGCCATATACCAAATGAAAGCTGTCACCTTACTTAACAATATATACTGTTCAAAATTTTAGTCTGGGCCGACACTTTTAATGCCGACGGACAGCAACAAGATCGCGCGCCCAGTTTTACTTGCAGGCAATAGCTTCACCCGCCCATTACAGGCCTTGAAAAAACCATTTTACTTCTCCGTTAAAAAGTGAAATATGAAAATTCAACAACGAGGTCCTAAACACAAGATATAAGGCTTTTTATTTAACCTAAAAAATTTCTAATTTAATAACATTTTTTTTAAATTATTTAAGGTCACAAAGTTCATATTTCAGAAAATGGCATTATATTATAACGACTACAGGACTCATACCATGTATTGGCCGAACATCAGCCATATACCAAATGATAGCTGTCACCTTACTTAACAAAATATACTGTTCAGAATTTTTGTCTGGGCCGACACTCTTAATGCCGACGGACAGCAAAAAGATCGCGCGCCCAGTTTTACTTGCAGGCAATAGCTTCACGCGCCCATTACAGGACCTGAAAAAACCATTTTATTTCTCTGTTTAAAACTGAAATATAAAAATCCAACTACAAGGTCCTAAACGCAAGATATGGCGCTTTGTATTTAATTTAAAAACTTAGTATTAGTTAATAGTATTATTAAAATTATTTAAGGTCAAAAAAGGTACATTTTTCAAAAACTTGCATTATATTAAAACGACTCCAGTACTCATACCAAGTATTGGCCGAACATCAGCCATACACCAAATGAAAGCTGTCACCTAACTTAACAAAATATACTGTTCAGAATTTTTGTCTGGGCCGACACTTTTAATGCCGACGGACAGCAACAAGATCGCGCGCCCAGTTTTACTTGCAGGTAATAGCTTCACCCGCCCATTACAGGACCTGAAAAAAACCATTTTATTTATCTGTTTTAAACTGAAATATAAAAATCCAACTACAAGGTCCTAAACGCAAGATATGGCGCTTTGTATTTAATTTAAAAACTTAGTATTAGTTAATAGTATTATTAAAATTATTTAAGGTCAAAAAAGGTACATATTTCAAAAACTTGCATTATATTAAAACGACTCCAGTACTCATACCAAGTATTGGCCGAACATCAGCCATATACCAAATGAAAGCTGTCACCTTACTTAACAAAATATACTGTTCAGAATTTTTGTCTGGGCCGACACTTTTAATGCTGAAGGACAGCAACAAGATCGCGCGCCCAGTTTTACTTGCAGGCAATAGCTTCACCCGCCCATTACAGGCCTTGAAAAAACCATTTTACTTCTCTGTTAAAATGTGAAAAATGAAAATCTAACAACGATATCCTAAACACAAGATGTGAGGCTTTTTATTTAAACAAAAAAATTTGTATTTTTAAAAACATTATTTAAAGTTATTTAAGGTAAAACAAAGTACATATTTCAAAAACTTGCACTATATTAAAACGACTCCAGTACTCATACCAAGTATTGGCCGAACATCAGCCATATACCAAATAAAAGCTGTCACCTTACTTAACAAATTATACTGTTCAGAATTTTTGTCTGGGCCGACACTTTTAATGCCGACGGACAGCAACAAGATCGCGCTCCCAGTTTTACTTGCAGGCAATAGCTTCACCCGCCCATTACAGGACCGGAAAAAACCATTTTATTTCTCTGTTTTAAACTAAAATATAAAAATCCACCTAAAGGGTCCTAAACGCAAGAATTGGCGCTTTGTATTTAATTTAAAAACTTAGTATTTGTTAATAGTATTATTAAAATTATTTAAGGTCAAAAAGGTACATATTTCAAAAACTTGCATTATATTAAAACGACTCCAGTACTCATACCAAATATTGGCCGAACATCAGCCATATAACACATGAAAGCTGTCACCATACTTAACAAAATATACTGTTCAGAATTTTTGTCTGGGCCGACACTTTTAATGCCGACGGACAGCAACAAGATCGCGCGCCCAGTTTTACATGCAGGTAATAGCTTCACCCGCCCATTACAGGACCGGAAAAAACCATTTTATTTCTCTGTTTAAAACTGAAATATAAAAATCCACCTCAATGTACTAAACGCAAGATATGGCGCTTTGTATTTAATTTAAAAACTTAGTATTAGTTAATAGTATTATTAAAATTATTTAAGGTCTAGAAGGTACATATTTCAAAAACTTGCATTATATTAAAACGACTTCAGTACTCATACCAAGTATTGCCCAAACATCAGCCATATACCAAATGAAAGCTGTCACCTTACTTAACAAAATATACTGTTCAGAATTTTAGTCTGGGCCGACACTTTTAATGCCGACGGACAGCAACAAGATCGCGCGCCCAGTTTTACTTGCAGGCAATAGCTTCACCCGCCCATTACAGGCCTTGAAAAAACCATTTTACTTCTCCGTTAAAAAGTGAAATATGAAAATTCAACAACGAGGTCCTAAACACAAGATATAAGGCTTTTTATTTAAGCTAAAAAATTTGTAATTTAATAACATTTTTTAAAATTATTTAAGGTCACAGAAAGTTCATATTTCAGAAAATGGCATTATATTATAACGACTCCAGGACTCATACAATGTATTGGCCGAACATCAGCCATATACCAAATGAAAGCTGTCACCTAACTAAACAAAATATACTGTTCATAATTTTTGTCTGGGCCGACACTTTTAATGCCGACGGACAGCAACAAGATCGCGCGCCCAGTTTTCCTTGCAGGCAATAGCTTCACCCGCCCATTACAGGACCTGAAAAAACCATTTTATTTCTCTGTTTTAAACTGAAATATAAAAATCCAACTCAAGTTCCTAAACGCAAGACATGGCGCTTTGTATTTAATTTAAAAACTTAGTATTAGTTAATAGTATTATTAAAATTATTTAAGGTCAAAAAAGGTACATATTTCAAAAACTTGCATTATATTAAAACGACTCCAGTACTCATACCAAGTATTGCCCAAACATCAGCCATATACCAAATGAAAACTGTCACCTTACTTAACAAAATATACTGTTCAGAATTTTTGTCTGGGACGACACTTTTAATGCCGACGGACAGCAACAAGATCGCGCGCCCAGTTTTACTTGCAGGCAATAGCTTCACCCGCCCATTACATGCCTTGAAAAAACAATTTTACTTCTCTGTTTAAATGTGAAGAATGAAAATCCAACAACGAGGTCCTAAACACAAGATGTGAGGCTTTTTATTTAAACTAAAAAATTTGTATTTTTAAAAACATTATTTAAAGTTATTTAAGGTAAAACAAAGTACATATTTCAAAAACTTTCATTATATTAAAACGACTCCAAGACTTATACCAAGTATTGGCCGAACATCAGCCATATACCAAATGAAAGCTGTCACCTTACTTAACAAAATATACTGTTCAGAATTATTGTCTGGGCCGACACTTTTAATGCCGACGGACAGCAACAATATCGCGCGCCCAGTTTTCCTTGCAGGCAATAGCTTCACCCGCCCATTACAGGACCTGAAAAAACCATTTTATTTCTCTGTTTAAAACTGAAATATAAAAATCCACCTACAAGGTCCTAAACGCAAGATATGGCGCTTTGTATTTAATTTAAAGACTTAGTATTTGTTAATAGTATTATTAAAATTATTTAAGGTCAAAAAAGGTACATATTTCAAAAACTTGCATTATATTAAAACGACTCCAGTACTCATACCAAGTATTGGCCGAATATCAGCCATATACCAAATGAAAGCTGTCACCTTACTTAACAAAATATACTGTTCAGAATTTTTGTCTGGGCCGACACTTTTAATGCCGACATACAGCAACAAGATCGCGCGCCCAGTTTTACTTGCAGGCAATAGCTTCACCCGGCCATTACAGGCCTTGAAAAAACCATTTTACTTCTCTGTTAAAATGTAAAATATGAAAATCCAACAACGATGTCCTAAACACAAGATGTGAGGCTTTTTATTTAAACTAAAAAATTTGTTTTTTAAAAAACATTATTTAAAGTTATTTAAGGTAAAACAAAGTACATATTTCAAAAACTTGCACTATATTAAAACGACTCCAGTACTCATACCAAGTATTGGCCGAACATCAGCCATATACCAAATAAAAGCTGTCACCTTGCTTAACAAATAATACTGTTCAGAATTTTTGTCTGGGCCGACACTTTTAATGCCGACGGACAGCAACAAGATCGCGCGCCCAGTTTTACTTGCAGGCAATAGCTTCACCCGCCCATTACAGGACCTGAAAAAACCATTTTATTTCTCTGTTTAAAACTGAAATATAAAAATCCGCCTAAAGGGTCCTAAACGCAAGATATGGCGCTTTGTATTTAATTTAAAAACTTAGTATTCGTTAATAGTATTATTAAAATTATTTAAGGTCAAAAAGGTACATATTTCAAAAACTTGCATAATATTAAAACGACTCCAGTACTCATACCAAGTATTGGCCGAACATCAGCCATATACCAAATGAAAGCTGTCACCTTACTTAACAAAATATACTTTTCAGAATTTTTGTCTGGGCCGACACTTTTAATGCCGAAGGACAGCAACAAGATCGCGTGCCCAGTTTTACTTGCAGGCAATAGCTTCACCCGCCCATTTCAGGACCTGAAAAAACCATTTTATTTCTTTGTTTAAAACTGAAATATTAAAATCCACCTACAATGTCCTAAACGCAAGATATGGCGCTATGTATTTAATTTAAAAACTTAGTATTTGTTAATAGTATTATTAAAATTATTTAAGGTCAAAAAAGGTATATATTTCAAAAACTTGCATTATATTAAAACGACTTCAGTACTGATACCAAGTATTGGCCGAACATCAGCCATATACCAAATGAAAGCAGTCACCTTACTTAACAAAATTTACTGTTCAGAATTTTTGTCTGGGCCGACACTTTTAATGCCGACGGACAGCAACAAGATCGCGCGCCCAGTTTTCCTTGCAGGCAATAGCTTCACCCGCCCATTACAGGCCATGAAAAAACCATTTTATTTCTCCGTTTAAACCTGAAATATAAAAATCCAACTACAAGGTCCTAAACGCAATATATGATGCTTTGTATTATCTTAAATAATTGGTATTTATTTTAGTGTATAGGGATTGCCCTGAGACACGCCTAGGTCCTACCTTAAACTGGCTTCTTTCCCACACACTTTAGCTTAGTTTAATTTAGGTTAGGAAAACATTTCAATTGTCATTCGAGTCAGGCTGTTCAGGGGGGTTTCTCCACGCTCCTGGCTGGCTTTAGACTCACGTAGAAAAGGGATGATAGTCGCAGTGTCTGTCATTTATATTCGATCCTAAAACCGGACGATTTGACGGCCGGCCTGGAAATAACTTCTCATACACTCCAGAGTTCACACATTTTTTAAGCATATTACCATGTTGTTCGTAATAATTGGGGTTAATTGTTTCAAAATAAAACAATAATATACCATGTCATGCACTTTTTTAATACACAGTATTTGAATAAATTTTCCCTAACACATAAACCATACACGCTGACGTCATGAGTTTTTCAAGGTAACCTAATTTGGTACGTCTCTGGAGTTATACTTAATTTATAACCCATTTGCAACAAGTCAAATGAATCGGAAACACATTGTCGAATAAAATTAGTAAGTATTAATTATTATATCTGTGACATCTTAATTATGTTACTTAGATACAGTGTGCTATCTGTACAAGAGTAAAATTTAACATTAGAGGTATGACAATTCATAATATTGTAAGTTTAATTGTACTTTTTTAATAACTACAAAAATACATACAAATTATGCAGATTTTCCTAGTTATATCCACTAAGAACACGGATATTTAATCATATCGGTAATTCATTAATTATTTATAGGGGAGACATTGAAGCAAACATTTTCTTTCAATTATTATACATATATGTGTAAGTATGCGTGTGTGTATATATAAGTCCACATTCGGCATTATCAATATGTATGTAATTGGGAAATTTATACATTGGAAGAATTTTTATAACTTGCAGGGTTATGCGGGATTGTGTAAAAAAATATGTACCTAACAATGAAAGGTGAGTATGTTAACATTTTCCAAATGAGGCTCAAAGATAAAGTTACGACACATTTTAAATTTACCTTTTTTGATTCAGGACCGTAGCTTATCAACTGTTCTGGTTCAGAAACTATCTTAATTATTACAAAGTACATCAGAATCCAGTGACGACCGGTGTATGAGCTGCAGCAGGGGAGTCAGTTTGCAAGCGCACTGACATTCACGACAAGCTTGATTCACCAATGCCCACAATGTCACAGAGGAGCCAGCGATTATCAACCAGTCGCAGCCACGCAGTGCGACGCTGCGTCTACTGGAAACAATTCTGAAGAGTTGGAATCTGCTGCATTCATTCGCTAGTCACCACAATAACAATACATTAGAATAATGTTGTTTATATACTATTGAGACCTTGCATGTGATGGTAACGGGCCAGCATCTCGTTACCTGTATTTAAGGGGCGAGAACATATCAATTAGTTCTGGAAAAAAAATTCCCAAGAATTATTAAAATAAAGTACATGAAAGATGCTGTTAATTGTACACCATACAAAGTACATGCTGCATTTCAACAAATGTGCTTGTATGGTTAACGTAACGTTATATCAATGAGTAAATAGAAAATTTTATTCGAAATTTAGTCATTAGCCAACCCCAAGTGTGAAAGATATTCAAGCAATTATTTGCAATGTTGCAAATATGTTTTAAAATGGTGCAATTTATGGCTTACTTTTTCAATTTTTCTTTGTAATGAAACAAGAAACAACTTGCAACGTCACAAAAGGCTCGCTCAGGAAGGAGGGTGCAACCTCTCTTTGGAACGATCCTCTTGTTCAATGTCAAATGAGCTACTTGTCACTTGCATTTGTTATTTTCCTAGTGTTAACTAAGAGGTTTCTTATATTTCAATGGTGGTATACACCACAACACTTTATATTTGTTCGGTACATTCGTATAAGGGAAACTGTAATTACATAATCCAGAGAACATAACATCACTTGGAAACCACGCGTACTAAGTGTAAGGTTCTATCATATTGTCACGTCTCACTTTCAGAGGGGGGGTTCAATTCTTCAAAAATGTAGCTCTGAACATAAGAAACTCAAAACATTAACTAGCCATAGAGCATCTCACTGAGGATTGAATCTTAGTAGGTGTATTCTTATACAAGAATAGAAAATCAGGATACTGAGAAAAAAATAAGAGTAACCTAAAAACAATAGAACAATCACATTTATTTATAACAATTAAATAAAGCTGACAAATAATGAGGCACCTTCCATGTCCGCTACCAGCCTTATAGATATTCCGACAGAAAAACAATAAACCATATATAAGATTTTCTTAGTAGTACTAACACATTAACATAATCGTAATAATTTCCTCCAGGCCACCCAGTGATACCAAGCTTCATTAGCTCTTCCACAACTTCATTTTTAAAATTTATTAAGAACATCCACTACCTTGAAACGGATTTTAGAAATTATTTAGTTTAAGTTTATAACGTCATCATTTACATGAAAAGACAAGGATCGTGATGCAAACAAATTACCGAGTTATACTTGAAAATAAAAAGGGAACGGTAGTGCTCAACGTATTACACGTTAAAACCACTAAGTTTCTAAGAACAAATTATTTATAAGAGCAAATAATACACCAAACGAGAATTTTTAAAGTTAACTACGAAGAAACACTGAAGGCTAAGAGTCCGGCATCACTCAGGCGCCATTTCCGATAGCACTCACCTAACCATTACCAAGTCGCCGCGCGGCCGGGCAGCATGACAGCCTTCCACAGGATTACCGCCCCGCGAAAACATTTTACATCTCTTTTAAGCTATTTTCTTGGCCGCAAAACCCCTACGGGGAAAACATCCTGACGGGAAGTTTTCCTGTGTTTTACAAACACGTAAAGTTATTACAACAAGCCGGCCGCGCGGTCGGCCGCGCCAGGTTGCCCACGTAGTCAGAAAACCGGCCGCTAGATTGCGACACTCGCCTGCGCACGGCGACTGCGCACAATCTGCGCTCTCAGCTGGCCTCAAAAAAAAACGACAAACAAGTCTGCGCCGCGTTTCTCCGGAACTGCAGCAAACAACGTGTCAGCTGGCCTGGCTGAAACGCGGTCACGCCTGCGTTCCCAGACAAAGACGTGCAAGACTCGCACTCTTCCAGCCCCCCCGCAAACCCAAATCCAACAAAGGTGTTACCCCATCTTAGCGTGAGGGAAACCAAGTCCCGAACTAGCGAAAAGAATTTAAAAATTGTATTTTCAACAAATAAACTAATTAAATAAATTAATGATAATTTTGAGCTACGCGACATCACCCCGGGCGGCAGGAGCTTGTGCCCCACAAGCTTACAACAATGCTTGGGGAATATTTAAGTTTGCTTCAAAAAAAAAAAAACCAATTGTCCCTATCATTTCTATGTGATCCAGTTACAAATTTAAATTAGTGATTACAGTGGTTGTTGTTTAGGTATAAATACCAACTCTAAGTTCTACTAGCACTTATTGACAATTTCCTCTCGGAGGACAAATGTGTTTTACAAAATTTCACATGTTAGCACTGCTTGGGACAGCAAGCAGCCAGGAGGGATACGGCGAAGAGATGCACCAACTCAGGGCAGAGACAGGAACAGCCAGCGGAACTGTGAGCTGCAGAATCACACCCCACTCCAACTTCTGCCTCTCCCAGCCGGTTCATCCCGACGTCGTTCATCCCAACTGCTCGTCATCCACGGTACACGACACCATTCCTACACAAAATACATGAGCAGCATCAGGAGTCATACAATTACAAACAACTAAAAAAAAACTCTCAAACATCAAAATAATAGTGAACAAATCAAACAATTAAATTATCTTACTTAAGTTAATGACGTATTTTCATGTGTTTATCAAGAAGTATTCATGAGATCAACATAGATCAACACAACTAACCAAGGAGGGTCATACCAGGTATCAACACAAAAATAACTTTTAAAGATTCTTAAAACAAGTAACTATTCAAAAACTAAACTCGTAACTCATCTGCAATATTCAACATCTGACGAAGAACTACTATCACTGTTCTCAGGGTTTTTTACTTTGTCATCCAATATTTCAATTGTGTATTTACTAGCCATCCCTAATAGACTCCACCTTAAATTATTTTCATTAGTCCTTAACTTAAGCATACATTTCACATTTCACCTTAAATTAATTATTGTTAGACAAATACAGCCATCCCTGGTCTCCCACTGGTTTCCTGAAATAACCTAAAATAAATTTTATTATCATTACACAATTAATCCTATAAACACATCAATCTTAATACACCAGCTGCACTGCATGCTCTTCTTCTTCACTAAAATAAATCAAAATGTTAGACCACACCTAACACTCTTATCTTAATTTATTTTTCAGTATCCCAACATTCTTTATACCTACTAACCGGCGATCTCCACCATTTGTCACGTCTCACTTTCAGAGGGGGGGTTCAATTCTTCAAAAATGTAGCTCTGAACATAAGAAACTCAAAACATTAACTAGCCATAGAGCATCTCACTGAGGATTGAATCTTAGTAGGTGTATTCTTATACAAGAATAGAAAATCAGGATACTGAGAAAAAAATAAGAGTAACCTAAAAACAATAGAACAATCACATTTATTTATAACAATTAAATAAAGCTGACAAATAATGAGGCACCTTCCATGTCCGCTACCAGCCTTATAGATATTCCGACAGAAAAACAATAAACCATATATAAGATTTTCTTAGTAGTACTAACACATTAACATAATCGTAATAATTTCCTCCAGGCCACCCAGTGATACCAAGCTTCATTAGCTCTTCCACAACTTCATTTTTAAAATTTATTAAGAACATCCACTACCTTGAAACGGATTTTAGAAATTATTTAGTTTAAGTTTATAACGTCATCATTTACATGAAAAGACAAGGATCGTGATGCAAACAAATTACCGAGTTATACTTGAAAATAAAAAGGGAACGGTAGTGCTCAACGTATTACACGTTAAAACCACTAAGTTTCTAAGAACAAATTATTTATAAGAGCAAATAATACACCAAACGAGAATTTTTAAAGTTAACTACGAAGAAACACTGAAGGCTAAGAGTCCGGCATCACTCAGGCGCCATTTCCGATAGCACTCACCTAACCATTACCAAGTCGCCGCGCGGCCGGGCAGCATGACAGCCTTCCACAGGATTACCGCCCCGCGAAAACATTTTACATCTCTTTTAAGCTATTTTCTTGGCCGCAAAACCCCTACGGGGAAAACATCCTGACGGGAAGTTTTCCTGTGTTTTACAAACACGTAAAGTTATTACAACAAGCCGGCCGCGCGGTCGGCCGCGCCAGGTTGCCCACGTAGTCAGAAAACCGGCCGCTAGATTGCGACACTCGCCTGCGCACGGCGACTGCGCACAATCTGCGCTCTCAGCTGGCCTCAAAAAAAAACGACAAACAAGTCTGCGCCGCGTTTCTCCGGAACTGCAGCAAACAACGTGTCAGCTGGCCTGGCTGAAACGCGGTCACGCCTGCGTTCCCAGACAAAGACGTGCAAGACTCGCACTCTTCCAGCCCCCCCCGCAAACCCAAATCCAACAAAGGTGTTACCCCATCTTAGCGTGAGGGAAACCAAGTCCCGAACTAGCGAAAAGAATTTAAAAATTGTATTTTCAACAAATAAACTAATTAAATAAATTAATGATAATTTTGAGCTACGCGACAATATAGTTAAACAAGTTTGGCTGGCAACAAACACAACAAATTATAATCGGCATTAAACGCAACATTCCCAGTCCATTGACCATAGTTCGAGTGCTTATAGAAGTTCTATATGAAACCAAATAAAAATAATTCTGTAATACTACTGTTATTATTCTCAAATGTATAGAAATATGGTTGTTCCTTCTTGTAATGGTACAGAACACAAAGGTTTACAGAAATATTGTGTCACTTAACAAACATTTGTATTTTTACATATGGACCCCTAATTCGGTTCCAATTACAATTTATCTTAATCTGTTTTAGCACAATATTGAGCTTAAAATTTCTTATCCTAATTACACTTCTCAACTACCTATGCGGAAATCGGATCAAATTGTTTTCTAATAAATAAAAAATCGAATAAATAGATACTTAAGCCTACATAACACCATACAGTTTCTGCGAGAATATTTATTACGTACTCATAACACTTAAGAAAATGTTACACAAATCATTGCTTGATATTCATTCGTTCTTCTGTTCTGTCAACTGTGAACATAACGGGTGAATCATCGTGAAGTTATATAGGTATCCTTTTGCGCACCTTTCTCTGTCACTGGCTAGCAATTTGTGACGTCACTCTGGAGATATTTTGCTAAAGTAGGCTATGTATACGGAAATATACGTTAATCTGAGTTTTACATTTTGTTAGAACGGCGGTTATCAACAAATGATGATTCTAATGGCAAATTTATTTCCATTCAAGTAAATAAAACAAGAAATTAGATACCTATAACTAATTTTATTGCCTCATTTATTACAAAATAAGTTTTTTTCTGTATTTTGTTTTGTCTCCGCCCAATTTAGGTTTCGAATGGACGAAAGCTACGATATCATTTAATTTTGACAATCTTTTTTTATATAGCCTGAAGTGATTTTATTATTTATTTCAGTGTAATACATTCACAACACAAGTTTGGCTAAATAATGTTAAACTTTTGTAGCAGTGACACCAGTTAACTGTTGTTTGCCACAACCGTAATAAATTATTTTGTGCACTATATATTGTGTACTATATATTGTACTAACAAAATACTATGCAGGAAAATAATAACGTGGTAGTTTAGATACGGAAAAAAAATCATTTCGCTGGTTAGTACAACCTCATCCGAAAAAAAAAAGCATTTATTTCAAAAATAAAGATTATTTAATTAAAAATATGTCACTCTTGTAATATTAATTTTATTATTTAAAAATGTTGCATGGTTATTAATCGTTTCACAAAGCTTAAATATTTAAATTTTTCAAAAATTCGTACTTTTTATTCTGCAGTTTTAAATGAAAAATCTGCCACTCCTCTTCCCGGAACTTACCTAACACAATCTTTACTTCTCTACCTGCAGATTGTTATCCCTATTTCAAGTAATGCTAATTTTCTAGAGAAGGTTCTCCATTAAGAACATTTAATGGTTTTTTGAATAACGCCTATCCCGAAGAACGCCGTTAAGTATTTTTAATGTGGCTAACGTAACTTACCCAAACATTTACACCAATGTACAGTATTTTAAATGAATATTGTATACAACCAATCATTCAAATAATTGAACAGTGTTCGAAATTAAATTACCTTATCCCTCCAGCCATTCACACGATTAAACAATGTTTTAAATTAAGCTAACAAAACTTAACCAACCATCCAAATGACTTAAAAGTATTTTAAAAGTAGCTAACGTAATACAAAATACAAAACCAATGGTAAAATACCGGTAATCTACCTCAATTATCTCAACAACTATTAGCAGAATAATCACACATAATTAAAGAATCTCAAAAAACATTTATAAGAATTTTATGTAAATATTTTCATAAGTGCTTAAACTATGAAAAATTGCCAAAATAAATAGCCAAACAATAAAGCACGAATATCAAAAATTTGAATTTATATTTCGCCGTTTTTTGTTAGTTCTATCAACATAACATGACATAAATTAATAATATAACTAACTGAAAATATTTGGTTTGCGTTTACAACCGAAAATTTGGGACACGTTACAATTGTTCCGAAGTTAATGCAAGTTATTTTAATAACGCAAGTAAGCGTATCAGATATATTAATTCATGTAACAATATGAGCTAAATTTATTTTCTAAATGAAACGTATAAACATTAATACTAATAGTTCAGTTTATAATAAACTTGCATCTGTATGTATCCTACATAAAAATTTGTGACAAGGTTATAATTCAAAAATTCATTAAAAAATAAAACACTTATTGAAATGCTGTGCCTTTGTTTAAATAAACTTTACTCAGCTGTCAAAGTTGAGGCCTACACAAACAAAAAAATCATTTTCTCAAGATCAGTTGCTATAAAAACTTATTTTGACCATTCATATAACCCTACCTCCCTTACTTTGTGCAATAATCTTTGCTAAAATTAGTCTTTGTTTGCACAATTACACTCAGTTCTGACACGTTATAGTTTTAAAAGAGATGGTTATTTATTATTTAATTCATTTTTGTTGTTTTAGTGTTATTTGGGTAACTATATTACACACAGTCTAGCAGTTTGTCAATTCATATCATCAAACTACCATTCAAACCCGCGCTCGTCGGCAGTATCACCAACGAAAAGTATGCGCGCAGAACGTGAAAATATTCGTCCGCGGATCGGGCAGGCCTGTACACTTAGGCCATTCGATTTTTCGCAGTAATCACTCGACAGTGCACCAACTCATACGCCTCACTGAAGAGATAACAAGCGCCTTCAACGTAAAAGATTATGTAGTTGCGACGTTTTTAGACGTAGAAAAAGCCTTCGACAGAGTTTATCACGCGGGGCTAATCTATACAAACTATATCAAACTAATTTCCTGGTCTGCTATACCAAGCTAGTCGCGTCCTACCTAGAAGACAGAACGTTTACAGTATCAACTTAAAGAACTATGTCTGACATCAAACAAATAAGAGCAGGCGTACCACAGGGCAGTATTCTAGGCCCTGTTCTATTTAACATATATAGCCTTCTAGAGATTTGCCACGCCCCGAACACCGCCTAGTGAAGTTAGGCTGCTATGTGCTATGCAAACGACACGTTTCTGTATAGCAGATCATACACACTTCACCTAGCCACTACCAGACTGCATTAGCTTAGATTAAATTAGGCTAGGAAAAAAAACGGATGCATTAGCTGTGTGCTAGCAATGGTGTACGACCTGGTTTAGCAAAGTGAACACAACGATGTCCGAAGCTATTGTGTTTACTCGCGGAAATCTTCCACCTGTAGAACACAGGCCATAAATACGTTTGTTTGGCGAACAAATCCCACACAAGGACGTCGTAAAATATCTAGGCGTCCACATGGACAGGAAGCTTCTCTGGCACCATCATATAGATGCCTAGAGAATTCAAGCTGAGGTTAGACTAAGCTCACTATATCCAGTAATGAGCAGGCGATGTGGAGGCACAGTAACGAACTATTTACTGCTCTACAAAACACTGATTCACCCTATTATTACGTACGCAGCCCCAGTCTGGGCAACCACTGCGAAAACACATTTATTAAAGCTGCAGCGAATTCAGAATTAATGTATTCGAATAGCTACAGACGCTCCAATGTATTACCCTACAGAAGCCTTGCATTGTGAAACGGACACGGAAACTTTGCAAGACTTTTACATTCGAACCCCAGAAACATTTTACGATAAATGCGTAAATAGTTAAAACCCACATGTTTTATCGCTCGGAAATTTTGATCCGGACGTAAGACAAAAATATAAGCGGTTGAAATCGCTCCTTGCCCACCGGCCGCCCTAGTCGCGCGTGATTGGCCGCGCAGACTGCCGGCCAATGCGCGCGGAGCGAAAAAGCACAGTTCTTGCAATCCTAAGCTGGCAGCTCATAGTATTAAGTATTATTAAGTATAATATGGTTCTAATTGACATACAACGCCCAACACCGACGCAGCCCTCCCTGTAGGTCCTTCCGTGTAGGCGAAAAATACTGTCGTGTTTCGGCCCAGCAGGGCTTGAATTATCGTCTGATTTTCCACTTTTTTGGTCTCCTGAGACCCTGAATGGCGAAGCGCCCAAGAATAATCCCATACACATGTACACATTCATACTGATATTTCTAGTTTAAGAATGTGTGCTGGCTGGCATCATGGCGGGAAAACGGACCAAACTGTCCAAGCTCACCACCTTCGCTTAGTAGTGCTTTTTTACTCTGTCCAACTCTTCTTCCAGAACAACCCTTCTGTTCCCGTAACCAACCTGCTTGTTAATTAATACATTAATTTTGCATCCAGCATGAAAGAGCCCAGGGTTTTCCCTCTGTCAATAGAGGCTTCACCTGGGCCCACCTTATCTAGTGTTAGTCTAGAGTAGTCAGTGAGGGGAGTATGTCATGGCACCAATGGTGGCCATGGCTGACCAATTCCCTCCTAGCACATGATGCATGCGACCTCTCCTGCATGGCTAACCCCTGCATGATTAGAGCGTATAGGCTTCGGCCTGAGACGGACCTAGGTCTCTCCCTAACCCAGACCCTCCCAAATACATTTGGTTTTAGTTAGGTTAAGAAAAAAAAAAGGAAACGCACAAAGCATCTAAGTAATCCATAAAACTTCTTTTACTCTTAGCAGTATTTATACTTATTTCACTTAAAAATTTTAATTTTGTCATCACATGTATTCACCAAAATAAAGAAAATAATTATTTCCTCATTAATGGAGCACTATGATCCAATTGTATCTGTAGGAGACTTTAGGGATAATACTTTAGAAAAACAATGAAACTACATATTTTGATTATCATGTATGAATAAAATGTTAGGTATCTGTTACATAACAACACTGACTGACAGCATTTTGACTCATACTCTAGCTACTATTTTTAGAGTTAAAAGTTATTTTATCTAATTATCGTTAGCTTTAATTGCAATAGCAAAGTTAAGTCTTCGAATAGGCAGCAATAGAAGTTTTCCCGTTTTCAAATAGAATAACAGTGAACTATCGCAACGGCAGAAAATGTTTTATACACCTGAACCGCGTCCTGAAGGATGGCACCTTGGCGCTACGACTCTCGTCTTACTAGCAACAAAGCGTGTTGCATGTTTTGTTCTCACCACGTAGAACAATACCAAGTTGTCATAAATAAGAGCACAACGCTTTGGTAGTGTAACGTTTTACACGCAACTTTTTGTCAAATTTGAATTATTATAATATTCTCGTTCCTTTCCCATTATCGACTTGAAAAATCGGCTTCCACTGATCTTCTCAGGGCCGACGATACAACAGCGACTTCCGCCAGATTGTCCGCGAGTTGGTATTCACTATGTTCCCAACAAAGAGCTCCTGTATTGGAAACCTCCAGGGCGTGACTGACTGCCTCTTCGCCCTCCCCGCAGGCACACAGCCCGGGCGGGCGCCCCCGGCTCCAGAGTGCCTGCAGCTGTCGCCCCCGGTTCTTGTTGCGAGGCGAGCACCCCGAGTCGTCCAGGAAACAAAGCTTTCAATCTGTAAAAAATTTGCCCAAAGCTGAATTTTTGCACAGTGGTAGAGCCTACTATGCTTAATAACATACCGAAAGTTTACTGCTGTAGACCTTGTACGTATCACCGAAAACGTGCTGTTAAGTCCTAGATGGCAGCGACTTACAGCAGTTCATTAAAATGATTCGCGTATACGCAGTTATTAACGTAGACTCTCCGTAAATGCATCCAAATAATCTAAAAACGCCATTTTACACATTTATGTTAAAACATTTTCAAAATGTTAATACTAAAGGTACGATATTAATCGATGAAGTAATAAGAAGTGTCTTTTATTCACAACAAAAGAATTAAAAACACGATTAACATAAAGATATATGGTCCGCCGTAATAATCACTTTTACAAACGTTGTTGCATATTTTTAAAGCTGTAAAATGGTATATTGGTTAATTCTCTGACTCAACTGACCGGGCCTCTGAAAGGTTCCGAGCGTCGTAGTGTGTATCCTACCGTGTGGGTGCTTAAGTCGCTCGGGTTGGAACAAATTTAGGTCTTAGGAAACTAAGTTTTTTAACATATGGAAAATTACATAAAACCTGAAATTTTGTACAGCAGCAGTATCAATATTTCTTAGTAACATATCAAAAGTTTACCGCTGCAAACCCTGTGCGTTGTACCAAAATCGTGCAGTTAAGGCCTAAGTTACAATTTCTTGCATTGACCCACAAAAATAAATTTTGTAAATGCAATTTCTATAGTATAATCTCATAATGAAGCCCAAAATGTTCTAGGAACTTAACTTCAATTGTTAAAAACAAACACATTTATAAAGATTAAATATATTTTCATTAAATAGGTAGTAGATTTCATTTCACTCCTTCTTTGTATCAATACAAAATAGTGATAATTCAATAAAATTGATTCAATTTTATTCATAAAAGTATGCAATCATTTCATAAATATTTTGTTATGACGTCACGTTAAACTATCGTCCATAAACCGACTTTACAGACAACCAATTTTTTTTTAATTTAAGAAAATAAAAATACAATTACATAAACATGAAAGGCCCCACGTAAAATTCATTTAAACCAACGAAGTTGCATATTTTTTAAGCTTTAACAAATGGTATATTGCTTAAGAGAGTGACTCCATTGATCTGCCCGCTGGCGCTGAAGCGTTCCGAGCGTCGTAATGTGTAGGCCTATTCTACTGCGGGAGGTGCTGAAGGTACTTGGGCTGCGGTGAATTTAGCTCTTAGGAAACTAACACTTTTAATATAAAAAAACATAAACGCTGAATTTATTTAGTACAGTTAGAATCAACGTTCTGTAGTAACATATCAACAGTTTATCGCCCCATACCTTGTGCATCACTCAGAAAACTAGCGGTTATGTCCTAAATCTTAGCTCCTTGTTGCGCTCTACAAATATGAATTCTACAAACGTTTTTATTATTGTATCTTCTCAGTTATCAAATAAAATTAGTTTTCAAAATCTTTTATACTTTTTACAGTTTAGAAGTGTGTGTGTGTGTATATATATATATATATATATATATATATATATATATATATATATATTAATTCCTGCTATTTTGTAAAAAAAAATCATTTCGCAAAATTTTGTTGATACAACTTTCTTATTTTGCATTATATTTTTTACAAAATCGTAGGAATTAATATATATATATATATATATATATATATATATATAATGCAAAATAAGAAAGTTGTGTCAACAAAATTTTGCGAAATGTTTTTTTTTTACAAAATCGCAGGAATTAATATATATATATATATATATATATATATATATATATATATATATATATATATATAAACTACAGGAACTTGAAAGTCTTTTAAATTAAGTTTCTTGATATTTATTAGTTTTTAAATGGTATATATTTAGTTGTCTACAATAACCTATTGGGTCGCTAGAGCCGTTAGAGCGTCGCAATGTGTACTGCTCTAGGCTTCATGCTAAAGTCGTTTGTGTTGGAGTGTTTTAGTCACAGGCAACAAAGATATTAAAAATAATGATAAAAATCGCTAGTAAATTCCTCCAATTAACTAATGTAAGTAGATGCAAAAGTTTATTTGATTTTATTACAATACATCAGAATGAAAATATTTACCTAAGATAAAAACCACAAAACTTTATGGGCGCTATGAAAACTGTAAATGTTTTGTTTCTAACAGACCATGAAGCCTGGATAAAAAATAGATTACGTTACTGAAGTGATAGAATAAGACAATAACTATCATATATTTATTTGTTGATTAGTAATGGTATTAATTTTAAATTCTTTACTTAGTTTTTCTAATCTGGTTTTTCAGTCTTTACTAAAGCATTTTTTTTTTTTACGTTTACGAACTGAAAACATGCTCTCAAATATTGATATTGTGCCTCATCTCCAATGTGACGTCATGCGTCCGATGCCTAGAGTTATTACTTTAAAGTTCATTAGTGTTTCGATTTTACCATTTCAAACAGATTTAGTCAAATAAAAAATAAAAGCTTAAATCGTTCTTTATGAGAAGGAAAGCTTTCCCAATTTTTTTTAGATATTTGTATACATAATTGTTAAACTTGGTATTTTTGGGTGTTCCTGTTGACAAGTTCTAACAAAATTGTTTATTGCAACTTTATGGAGCCATCATAACTTAAGAAAAAATATTAGATTATTACCTTATTTGCGATAATTTAACTGATTTTTTGTTAAATCGAATAAACGTAACATATCTGCAGCAATCCCTAAACTAAATCTTCGGAACTTTGAAACTTGGCCATGAAGGTCGCGTGCAACGCTCGTCGCGCCGGCTTGCTGCGACCAAAGCACCGCCGCAGGACGGCACACACGCCGACGATTAGGCTATTCTAGCGATTCAACTAATTGCGCTAGACTATAATAGTTATACCGCCTTAAAGCTGAATAAGTTAGCAAAAACATCTATACAGAAGATTTTCACATTGGACCCTTGTTTTGTATGTAAATCATACTTTTATTTCAATGAATGTTTAAAAAAAAAACATAATCAATAACGTTATCGACTTTGTTTCATCTTTTTATTCAACATTGAATTTTTTTTAACGTGATCGTGTTGAATAGTGTTTCTGGATTATTTTTATGCACTTACAGAGAGTCTACGTTATTAACTGCGTAAACGGGAATCATTTTAATGGACTGCTGTAAGACTCTAACTTCTAGGACTTAACTGCACGTTTTCGGTGATACGCATAAGGTCTACAACGGTAAACTTCAGGTATGTTATTAAGCATAGTCAACTCTAACAATTGGCAGAAATTCAGCTTTGGACAAATTTTTCACAGATTTGTGATTCTTTTTGTATTTCCTAGACAAGGGCCTGGGCAGGGCGACACACCCCGCGCATGCCGTGAGTAAACGCTACGGTTCCCGCATCAACTCACCCTTCATTGAACTGCCCGCCTTAGGTGATTCCCAAAGGACGCAGGGCACTCCCGGCGGACAGCACGCGCGAGCGAAGCTAGCGAATGTACGCCCGACGACAAGAAGGCTATAGGGATGTTAGCTTCCCGGGTGTAGCCAAGTCGGGTGACTATAAGTTTATAGATGAGTTGACACTTTTATAGCCTGAGCGTCTTAGCAGAAACGAAACCTTTCTTTATACTTTAAAAGGTCGGGTCGTTGCGCTCGTCATAAACCCTTGGAGCAGCTCCACAACACGTCCTCTTCCGATGGCAGAGCAGATTGAAAATTTTCCACCCCTTGCAGAATTAGTAAGACATATCAAAAACGTATATACAATAATTAAGTATGCAATAAATAATAAAATCTATAATAGTGGTTCAAATATAATGAAATAAATAAAAATATCAACATATTTGTCGGGTGAAAACAGGGCGTGTGAACTTGTTTAGGTACGACGGCATTAAAAGTGTCGGCCCAGTAAAAAATTATGATAGGAATATTTTCATAAGAAAGATTTCAGCATTCATTTGATACATTGCTGATGTTCGACCAATACTTGCTATCAGTCATAGACTCGTTATCATATAATGGCAGTTTTTGAAATATGTACCTTGTTAGACCTTAAATATATAAAAAAATACTTTTAAGAATAGTAATTTAATTAGTTAAATAACAAGCCTTACACATTTAGTTTAGGATCCCGTAGTTGGAATTTATTATTTCAGTTTCTGAACGGAGAAATAAAATGGTTTTTTCAGGGCCTGTAATGGGCGGGTGAAGCTATTGCCTGCAAAGAAAACTGAGCGCGCGATCTTGTTGCTGTCCGTCTGAATTAAAAGTGTCGGCCCAGACAAAAATTCTGAAAAGTATTTTTTGTTAAGAAATGTTACAGCTTTCATTTGGTACATGGCTGATGTTCGGCCAATACTTAGTATGAGTCCTGGAGTCGTTTTTATAAAATGCAAGTTTTTGAAATATGTACCTTTTTTTGACCTTATATAATTTAAAGAATACTATTAATAAATTCTATTTTTTTAGTTAAATACAAAGCGTTCTATCTTGCGTTTAGGACCTTGTAGTTGGATTTTTATATTTCAGTTTTAAACGGAGAAATAAAATGGTTTTTTCAGGGCCTGTAATGGGCGGGTGAAGCTATTGCCTGCAAGGAAAACTGGGCGCGCGATCTTGTTGCTGTCCGTCGGCATTAAAAGTGTCGGCCCAGACAAAAATTCTGAAAAGTATTTTTTGTTAAGAAATGTTACAGCTTTCATTTGGTACATGGCTGATGTTCGGCCAATACTTAGTATGAGTCCTGGAGTCGTTTTTATAAAATGCAAGTTTTTGAAATATGTACCTTTTTTTGACCTTATATAATTTAAAGAATACTATTAATAAATTCTATTTTTTTAGTTAAATACAAAGCGTTCTATCTTGCGTTTAGGACCTTGTAGTTGGATTTTTATATTTCAGTTTTAAACGGAGAAATAAAATGGTTTTTTCAGGGCCTGTAATGGGCGGGTGAAGCTATTGCCTGCAAGGAAAACTGGGCGCGCGATCTTGTTGCTGTCCGTCGGCATTAAAAGTGTCGGCCCAGACAAAAATTCTGAAAAGTATTTTTTGTTAAGAAATGTTACAGCTTTCATTTGGTAAATGGCTGATGTTCGGCCAATACTTGGTATGAGTCCTGGAGTCGTTTTAATATAATGCAAGTTTTTGAAATATGTACCTTTTTTGACCTTATATAATTTAAAGAATACTATTAATAAATACAATTTTTTTTAGTTAAATACAAAGCGTCATATCTTGCGTTTAGGACCTTGTAGTTGGATTTTTTATTTCAGTTTTAAACGGAGAAATAAAATGGTTTTTTCAGAGCCTGTAATGGGCGGGTGAAGCTATTGCCTGCAAGGAAAACTGGGCGCGCGATCTTGTTGCTGTCCATCGGCATTAAAAGTGTCGGCCCAGATAAAAATTCTGAAAAGTATTTTTTGTTAAGAAATGTTACAGCTTTCATTTGGTACATGGCTGATGTTCGGCCAATACTTGGTATGAGTCCTGGAGTCGTTTTAATATAATACAAGTTTTTGAATTATGTACCTTTTATGACCTTATATAATTTAAAAAATACTATTAATAAATAGAATTTTTTTTAGTTAAATACAAAGCATCATATCTTGCGTTTAAAACCTTGTAGTTGGATTTTTATATTTCAGTTTTAAACGGAGAAATAAAATGTTTTTTTCAGGGCCTGTAATGGGCGGGTGAAGCTATTGCCTGCAAGGAAAACTTGCGAATGTACGCCCGACGACAAGAAGGCTATAGGGATGTTAGCTTCCCGGGTGTAGCCAAGTCGGGTGACTATAAGTTTATAGATGAGTTGACACTTTTATAGCCTGAGCGTCTTAGCAGAAACGAAACCTTTCTTTATACTTTGAAAGGTCGGGTCGTTGCGCTCGTCATAAACCCTTGGAGCAGCTCCACAACACGTCCTCTTCCGATGGCAGCGCAGATTGAAAATTTTCCACCCCTTGCAGAATTAGTAAGACATATCAAAAACGTATATACAATAATTAAGTATGCAATAAATAATAAAATCTATAATAGTGGTTCAAATATAATAAAATAAATAAAAATATCAACATATTTGTCGGGTGAAGCTATTGCCTGCAAGGAAAACAGGGCGTGTGAACTTGTTTAGGTATGACGGCATTAAAAGTGTCGGCCCAGTAAAAAATTATGATAGGAATATTTTCTTAAGAAAGATTTCAGCATTCATTTGATACATGGCTGATGTTCGACCAATACTTGCTATCAGTCCTAGACTCGTTATCATATAATGGCAGTTTTTGAAATATGTACCTTGTTAGACCTTAAATATATAAAAAAATACTTTTAAGAATACTAATTTAATTAGTTAAATAACAAGCCTTACACATTTAGTTTAGTATCCCGTAGTTGTAATTTATTATTTCAGTTTCTGAACGGAGAAATAAAATGGTTTTTTCAGGGCCTGTAATGGGCGGGTGAAGCTATTGCCTGCAAAGAAAACTGAGCGCGCGATCTTGTTGCTGTCCGTCTGAATTAAAAGTGTCGGCCCAGACAAAAATTCTGAAAAGTATTTTTTGTTAAGAAATGTTACAGCTTTCATTTGGTACATGGCTGATGTTCGGCCAATACTTAGTATGAGTCCTGGAGTCGTTTTTATAAAATGCAAGTTTTTGAAATATGTACCTTTTTTTGACCTTATATAATTTAAAGAATACTATTAATAAATTCTATTTTTTTAGTTAAATACAAAGCGTTCTATCTTGCGTTTAGGACCTTGTAGTTGGATTTTTATATTTCAGTTTTAAACGGAGAAATAAAATGGTTTTTTCAGGGCCTGTAATGGGCGGGTGAAGCTATTGCCTGCAAGGAAAACTGGGCGCGCGATCTTGTTGCTGTCCGTCGGCATTAAAAGTGTCGGCCCAGATAAAAATTCTGAAAAGTATTTTTTGTTAAGAAATGTTACAGCTTTCATTTGGTACATGGCTGATGTTCGGCCAATACTTGGTATGAGTCCTGGAGTCGTTTTAATATAATACAAGTTTTTGAATTATGTACCTTTTTTGACCTTATATAATTTAAAAAATACTATTAATAAATAGAATTTTTTTTAGTTAAATACAAAGCATCATATCTTGCGTTTAAAACCTTGTAGTTGGATTTTTATATTTCAGTTTTAAACGGAGAAATAAAATGTTTTTTTCAGGGCCTGTAATGGGCGGGTGAAGCTATTGCCTGCAAGGAAAACTTGCGAATGTACGCCCGACGACAAGAAGGCTATAGGGAATTTAGCTTCCCGGGTGTAGCCAAGTCGGGTGACTATAAGTTTATAGATGAGTTGACACTTTTATAGCCTGAGCGTCCTAGCAGAAACGAAACCTTTCTTTATACTTTGAAAGGTCGGGTCGTTGCGCTCGTCATAAACCCTTGGAGCAGCTCCACAACATGTCCTCTTCCGATGGCAGCGCAGATTGAAAATTTTCCACCCCTTGCAGAATTAGTAAGACATATCAAAAACGTATATACAATAATTAAGTATGCAATAAATAATAAAATCTATAATAGTGGTTCAAATATAATGAAATAAATAAAAATATCAACATATTTGTCGGGTGAAGCTATTGCCTGCAAGGAAAACAGGGCGTGTGAACTTGTTTAGGTACGACGGCATTAAAAGTGTCGGCCCAGTAAAAAATTATGATAGGAATATTTTCTTAAGAAAGATTTCAGCATTCATTTGATACATGGCTGATGTTCGACCAATACTTGCTATCAGTCCTAGACTCGTTATCATATAATGGCAGTTTTTGAAATATGTACCTTGTTAGACCTTAAATATATAAAAAAATACTTTTAAGAATACTAATTTAATTAGTTAAATAACAAGCCTTACACATTTAGTTTAGGATCCCGTAGTTGGAATTTATTATTTCAGTTTCTGAACGGAGAAATAAAATGGTTTTTTCAGGGCCTGTAATGGGCGGGTGAAGCTATTGCCTGCAAAGAAAACTGAGCGCGCGATCTTGTTGCTGTCCGTCTGAATTAAAAGTGTCGGCCCAGACAAAAATTCTGAAAAGTATTTTTTGTTAAGAAATGTTACAGCTTTCATTTGGTACATGGCTGATGTTCGGCCAATACTTAGTATGAGTCCTGGAGTCGTTTTTATAAAATGCAAGTTTTTGAAATATGTACCTTTTTTTGACCTTATATAATTTAAAGAATACTATTAATAAATTCTATTTTTTTAGTTAAATACAAAGCGTTCTATCTTGCGTTTAGGACCTTGTAGTTGGATTTTTATATTTCAGTTTTAAACGGAGAAATAAAATGGTTTTTTCAGGGCCTGTAATGGGCGGGTGAAGCTATTGCCTGCAAGGAAAACTGGGCGCGCGATCTTGTTGCTGTCCGTCGGCATTAAAAGTGTCGGCCCAGATAAAAATTCTGCAAAGTATTTTTTGTTAAGAAATGTTACAGCTTTCATTTGGTACATGGCTGATGTTCGGCCAATACTTGGTATGAGTCCTGGAGTCGTTTTAATATAATACAAGTTTTTGAATTATGTACCTTTTTTGACCTTATATAATTTAAAAAATACTATTAATAAATAGAATTTTTTTTAGTTAAATACAAAGCATCATATCTTGCGTTTAAAACCTTGTAGTTGGATTTTTATATTTCAGTTTTAAACGGAGAAATAAAATGTTTTTTTCAGGGCCTGTAATGGGCGGGTGAAGCTATTGCCTGCAAGGAAAACTGGGCGCGCGATCTTGTTGCTGTCCGTCGGCATTAAAAGTGTCGGCCCAGACAAAAATTATGATTAGTATATTTTATTAAGAAATGTTACAGCTTTCATTTGGTACATGGCTGATATTCGGCCAATACTTGGTATGAGTCCTGGAGTCGTTTTTATAAAATGCAAGTTTTTTAAATATGTACCTTTTTTGACCTTATATAATTTAAAGAATTCTATTAATAAATACTATTTTTTTAGTTAAATACAAAGCATCATATCTTGCGTTTAGGACCTTGTAGTTGGATTTTTATATTTCAGTTTTAAACGGAGAAATAAAATGGTTTTTTCAGGGCCTGTAATGGGCGGGTGAAGCTATTGCCTGCAAGGAAAAATGGGCGCGCGATCTTGTTGCTGTCCGTCGGCATTAAAAGTGTCGGCCCAGACAAAAATTCTGAAAACTATGTTTTGTTAAGAAATGTTACAGCTTTCATTTGGTACATGGCTGATGTTCGGCCAATACTTGGTATGAGTCCTGGAGTTGTTATAATATAATACCTGTTTTTGAAATATATATAATATTTGACTTTTAAATAATTTTAACTTTACGTATAAAAATTTACTTTTTTTTTAATATTATTAACTAGCCTTACGTTTTGCCTTTATGACTTCGTAGTTGTATTTTGGCTTACATTTTGTCTATTTTATGATTGGGTAAATGTTTTTGAAACGCGAAAACTGTCATGGCCGCATTGTATGTGTGCGTCTGTAGCTGTTGCTGTCCAAATGCATAATTTTGACTCCGGTTTTGTTTACGTAGATCCTGTTTGCTTTGTTGTGGCAATTTTTTTGGTGTGTTTCTGGGTAATTTTGGCGGGTATTATGTTGTTATTTAAATTTATAGAAAGTATTAACTTTGTTCTTAAACCTGCCATTATCATGGCAAAGAATAGTCATCGATGTTTTGAGACGGCATGTGCGAATAATGTTCATGTCAACCCAGATGTCTTCGTCTTCAGACTGTCAAGGGCTCCAGAAAAGTAAGCATGATACATGCTTTTATGACTAGTGGATTTTACTAAAATGCGCCTATATTATTATTATTATTATTATTATATTTTTAAATTATTTTTAAAAGTGAATTCATCAGCACGAAATTTCGTTGATCGTAGTAATTTGAGGAATTGACGAAAAATTCAAGGATCGTGTTTTTAAGTTTTACGCAGAGAAAAAAAAAAAACTTAAGCACGCAAACAAATGCTACAATGCAAGTTGTAGACAGTGATTTCTTAGAAACTTATATTATTCTTGGTAAATATTTACAATCGCGGTAGATGCCAAAAAAAATGCTAAAAATCTGAAAATACTTTTATTCTGTGCCCCTTCACTTCCTCTTTTCAAAACAACCGGCGGAGGTAAGAAATTCCAAATACTTTAGGAGATATCGAATTTTTTAATTTCATCATATGTAGAGTCGCGGTATATGCCAAAAAAAATGCTAAACATCTGAAAATACCTTTATTATATGCTCTTCAACTTCCTATTTTCATTAAAAGCGGCGGAGATTAGAAATTCCAAATACTTTAGGAGATATCGAATTTTTAAATTTCAGCACAAAACCAGCGCATTCCTGTGGCGTGCGTGCACCATTGTTTCTTGTTTACGTACGAGTATCTATATTTTTTTATTGGATAATGATGTCACGTGATTGTTCGTGATAGGCCAGAATTCAAATGAACTAATACGTGATTATTTAGTTCAATTATTGTTTAAAACGGTGTTTAATTACCGCCTCCAACTTACGTGAGTTTTTAACGTTTCTAATTTTAAAGTCTTATTTGTTATTTTGATATTGTTGCGCAAGTAATAAGTAACAAAAAAATTTACGTGAGTTGTTACTGTACATCCTTTGTTACGGGTTTGTTAGGTAAGGTCAGTTACATTATAAATAATTTAAAACTAAAGAATAATTAAAATTAATTCACATTATTTTTAATATCACCTTAGTTTGAAAGTATTTGTAATGTAACTGACCTGACCTAATCGACCATTTTAGTTTACTGTTCACCCTCTGTCCGGGTTTGTTTGGTCAGGTCAGTTACATTATAAATATTTTAAAACTAAACATCCATTAAAATTAATTCACAAAATAATTTTTAATGTCGGCTTAGTTTGAAAGTATTAATAATGTAACTGACCTGACCTAATCAACCATTTTATTAATTACGCATTCACGATTCACGTATTCACGAACACACGGCAAAATAACAAAAATGGCGCCGCTCAAATGGTTCCACAGGTCTTGTATTGCAAAATTAAAAAAATTCTATATCTCCTAAAGTATTTGGAATTTCTTATCTCCGCCGCTTTTAATGAAAAGAGGAAGTTGAAGAGCATATGATAAAGGTATTTTAGGATTTTTTACATTTTTTTTTGGCATCTACCGCGACTCTACATATCATGAAATTAAAAAATTCGATATCTCATAAAATATTTGGAATTTCTTATCTCCGCCGGTTGATTTGAAAAGAGGAAGTGAAAGAGAATAGAATAAAAGTATTTTCGGATTTTTAGCATTTTTTTTGGCATCTACCGCGATTGTAAATATTTACCTTATTCTTATGAGTTCTCTTTTCAAGGTAAATTCTGATCCATTTCTGGTGTTCAAAGAAAGAATCTTACTTTTGTTTTTAATTTGTGGAACAGCCACAACATCAGAAAATAACCGGTATTTGATTTCAGAGCATAAAAGTTGTAAAAGTACACCCACAATAATTTATTGGGAAATGTAGCTTTAGTAAGCTAGTGTTATTTTTTTGGTTATTTTTTGTATCTTTATGTATGGACATATATTAGGTTTAAAATTTTCTATATTGTGAGAAAATTGCTTCAAATTTTTTTTGTCTAATGGTTATTATCTTTTCTGTTTCAGGTTGATGAAATGGCTTTCTGCTGTCTCGAAATTTGCAGCTGGCATTCCTTCCATCAGTGATCCAAATGAAGCACTTACATATTCATCAAAGTTCATTTGTGCAAATCACTTCATTGATTCAGATTTTGTGAATGAAAAGAAGGAAAAATTAAACCACCATGTTTTGCCCTCAGTTTTTGATGCAGCGCTTGCCTCATCTTTATCGCTAAAAGTAACAACTGAAAGTGTGGTGCAGCCATCAGTTTTCCAGTACCAGACAACTTTGTCTCCATCCTCACCACATGTTCTGCCTGTTAAGCATGCTTATTCAAAAATTTCTACTTTGCCAAATGTAGAGAAGAGTACTAATTCTGACTCCTTTAATGCATTTGTCAACAACAGTATGTTCTTGCCGTCTACATCATCTACACCTGTACGTCCACCGAAAGCACGTTGCAGACTGCAAATGACAGATCCTGTAATGTGCTCCACCAGTAGAGATGAGGTCTCAGAAGAACTAGCTGTGCAATTGATTGATACAACAGTTGAATCAGTTCAGACACCACTGTACGTTAAGAGCAAAAAATGTACAGGAACAACTCTTCTGAAAACCTACGGTGTTTCAAGGATGTCTATGTTGACACCAAAGAAACAGAAAATACTAAGACAAGTTCAAGGGAAAGTGAAAGCCATGAAACGTGTTTGCAAACAACTAAGAAAACAGAATTTGACTTTTCGTGAAACTGTAGATAAGGCAGCTGACCTTCAGCTTAGAGAGCTCAAGAATATGTCACCTGCAGCCTATCATCTCCTAGCATCACAGCTACGCTTCAAAAATATGAAACCCCAAGGAAGACGTTGGACAGTAGATGAGAAGATTTTAGCTATTTCCATTTACAAAAGGAGCCCTTCGTGTTACTCTCTTCTTCGACGCATGCTTGTTTTGCCATCCAAGAAATCATTATTGAACTTGCTGAATGCTGTACCCTTCAAGTGTGGTGTTGACAACCGAGTAATGCTCCTCATCAAAGAAATTGTTTCATCACTTTAGTCTCCAGATCGTTATTGCAGACCTGCCAACTCTCACGATTTTGGTGTGAGGCTCACGATTTTAAGGTCCATCTCACGCCCCCACACCAAAATAGTGTTTCCTCACGATTTTTCGGGGCCCCGAGATTTTGTTTGTAAAAGTTACAAAACAAGTTTTACGAAAGCTTACAGTAACGAGTTTCCATCAATACTCGAGTCACGTAAAGGAAGCAATTTTGCGTTTTGTAGCGTGTGCCGTGCTGATTTTTCTATCTCGCATAGTGGAAGTGGAGACATTGTGAAACATGTCGCTAAAAAAAACACAACTAACACATGAAGTGTATTGCTTCCAATAAAAAATTAAATTTTGCTGTGAACAGTGATAATAGTGTTACACGAGCAGAATGTTATTTTACATCTTTTTTAGTTGCGGCCCTGCATGATCACTACACGACAGCGCTAAATTATGTTCAACTAAATTAAATCTGCAACCTATAATTTGTTGAAATAAATTTTGATGCAGAGACCATGTAAATTTATGTACAGGTATGTCACTTAAATTTAAAGATTCTCATTTGTTGTTTTTTATATCTAACATGTATTTATGGGCCAGAAAATTTTTATCGAGGACCTCATGATTTTTTAAATTTGAATGTTGGCAGGTCTGTTATTGTGCATTAATGTTCGATGAAATGTCTTTGAAAGAACACGTTCAATATTGCCCTAAAGAGGACAAAATTGTGGGATTTGTTAACAGTGGCAGCTCTCGATGTGCTGATTGGGCAAACTATGCTATGGTGTTCATGTTACGAGGTCTAAGGAAGAAGTGGAAACAGCCAGTTGCCTGTTATTTCACACATGGTGGCATGAAAGGTGGAAAACTGAAAGCTGCAGTTGAAGAAGTACTAGCTTGCTGTTTCGCAGTTGGTTTAAATATTGTTGCCACAATTTGTGACATGGGCACCAACAATGTGTCAGCAGCTTGGAGCAAAATTTCCAGACCCAGTGTTTCATTTCATTGGACATGAGATTGCTGTTGTTTTTGATCCGCCACATCTATTGAAATGTACTAGGAACATGTTTCTTTCACACATAGTGAGGGGTGTGAATGTTCGTGGGGAGATACCAATCACTGGTGCTGCCAGGTGGGAACACATTGAAAAAATGTACGAGGAAGACAAGAAATCAATTTTCAGACTAGCACCAAAAGTTACTGAAGGACATCTGGCTCCAACTTCAAGTGAGCGAATGAAGGTATCGACAGCAGCCCAAGTCATGAGTCACACTGTTGCAGCAGCTATCCACAGTTTTGTCAGTAGAGGTGGGTATCAAATATTTCTTTCTATATTCTGAATCTGGTAATGTAAATTTAATGGGTAGCAAGGCTTCAGCTTATTTATTAATTTATCTGGAAATTAATTGATGACAGCAGCAGTCATTTTATATTTGTGAAACATTATGCCATCCTTACCTAAGCCTCACATCAGGACTGTGTTCTTGCAAGCAATTTTTAAAAATGAACATTTTATATTTCACACATATTAGTATGTCAATATAATTTACTCTGTAGGCTGTAAAATTCCCAAGAATAGCATTTGAATTTTTTTTTTTCCACCTAGGCTATTTTACAGTAAAACATAAGCTGCCTGTTTTATGTTTGTTTAGCCATGTGGCACTTGTGTCAGATTTAACATTAATTTGGTAATTTGCTACTGTAAAGAATGTACCTCCTCAAATGTAATAGTAAGACTCTGATAGTTGATGTCTTAGCATCTGATATCTTTTTGATTTCAGAATACGAATAAAAAAAATGTTGGGACTAGAATTATGATAAGGGATGTTTTATGATCCTGTTTTGCCTATAGGTTAAGAATAACAAATGTCAGGAATTTTTACAAACACGTCTAACTTTCACCTTTTTTTCACAGTACTTGAAATGTAGCTGACCTAAAATAACAAACTATTACCAGTTAAAAAAAAAAAATCTTTAATGTAACTAACCTAACCAAACACTTTCACAGTTTCGTAGCTTTTTAAGGTTGCTAACCTAACTAATCATTAAACTAAGTAACCATTAAACTGGTAAACAACTTTCAGTAAAGTAATTACTAGAAATTTTAAAAAATAAACATATATATATTTACATATTTTTTTTAGGTGGCAACCCTTGTTTGTACATATACATTGTACATGTTTCATAGAAGTAATACTGATTGTGTTCTCTTTCAGATATACTTCCTCCAGAAGCTACTGTGACAGCATCGTTTGTAGCTGATGTCGATGAATTGTTCGACAGTTCCAACGGTTCTGACAGATATCCCGACGCTGGCAAGCCCCTCAGGTGCTGCTTGTCGGAGTCAAGTCCACATTTAGAGTATTGGCAAGAAAAAGCTAAAAGCCTCATCCACAACTGGCAGTTTTGCACTGATCCTGTTGCTGACCGGAGGTTAAGGCGTGAGAGAAAACAAAAACCACCACCATTGAGACCAGGTAAGAAACGATGCACTGTCTCACATCCACCTTCACAGTGGGGTTGGATAACGTCCATCAATGCAGTCATCAATGTTTGGAATGTTGTATCAGAAGCAGGCTTCAGCTATTTGCAGCTGCGAGCACTTAATCAAGATCCACTCTAAAATCTTTTTGGGTCGATTCGTTCGTATTGTGGTGCAAACACCAATCCAACTTGTGTTCAGTTTGCTGCTGCTTTGAAAACTGCCATTGTTAATGGATTGGCTTTCAAGAGTTTCTTGGGTAACTGCCGAAAGGATGATGCCAATATTTTAAATGATTTGCGGTGTTTCTTTGTATCTGAATGTCAAGGAAGTGAACAAGATTCAACTTGTGACTATACAAAACTTACATCAGATATGTTACACAGTGCTGTAAATGGAATTGACTGTGCAGTTGAAACAGGAGATGCATCCATTCTGTCATCAGCATATGTTGCAGGGTTTATTGCCCACAAGCTGTTGGAGAAAGTTAAGTGTGACAAGTGTAAAGTGTGTTTGTTAGGAAGTAACATTGATTTTTGTAATACTGGTGTAAGTTTCAAAGATTATTCAAGTGTGTCTGACAGTCTGACCTAACCCTCTAAGAACTTGGTCACTTTTGTTGCAAAGTTTGCAAATATATTTGAAGAATTCATGGTTGTCAACTGCCACATTGATAATCTTTTGCTGTCACTATCTCAGCATGTTCTGGATATTGTTAGTATGCCATGGCTTGAAGAGACTGCCTGCGAACAACATTCAGATTATCTTCAAAAGGGTATTGTAAAAGCAGCTGCAGAAATCTCGGTGCGCTGGTGGTGCAAACGTATGAATAGAAAATTGATTGCAACAAAGAAGAGTAAACAGCAGTACAGAAAAATTAGCATATTAACACACAAGTAATTTTGATTATTGATTCTCTGTTCAGTATGTTAAATGGCTGATAGTTGATAGAGAGTGGTGTTGGAGGGCCCCTGACCTCCCCAGCTTTTCACGAGTGTTTTCCAGTTGTACAATAGATCAGCTGATTATTTGGTTGAATGTCATGGTGACCTAGTTTAGTTCATTAATTTTTTTAGCATTTGAAATACTCTTGTAACTAATTTTTATATTTATTATATGCAGTAAAGGCATTGTACTATGTTTTTACAAATTCTTCAGGTTATTAGGTAGAATATTTTTATATAAATGCATTTATCAGTATTTTATCTATTGCAATATTATTTTCATAACTATATTGTTATGTTTGTAGTTATTTAGAAGCTGCAATTATGTTTCCTGAGATTGTTATTTGTTTTGGTAAAAGGAAGGATGGGGGTGGTACCAAATTTTTATACTTCTTTTTTGTATGCAGGATTTTGACAGTTTCCGTATGTGTTCTTATAATGGGAAAAAGACAGATGTTTGTTCACTTTGTTCTCATGGGATACGGTAAATCAATAAGTGGTTATGATTTTAGAATTATTCAATTACAATAGGGATTTGTAGGTAACTAATGTTGGAAATTTTTATACCAGGAAATTTTTGTACCAAAAATGAGTGGTGATCATGATCAGTTGAATTGGAAAAATTAAATGAATTAAAATTTACAAATGTCATGGCTGCCATTTGAGTTTTACTTTTTACAGACATTTTCTTTTTTCTTTTTTTAATAATAACAGAATGCTGATGTCAACAATTCATTTGCGTCATGCAGTTTGTATTGAAGGAAAGTCTCCAACAGTCTACCAGTGTACAAATCCTCAAGTGAATACTAATGATCTGCTAATATCAATGTTGTTAGTGGAACTTACGTGTACTTTTCTTCACCAACTATAGTGGTTGTGCAATCAGTGGTCTGCATTTCCTTAATGTGTCTGCCAAACTCCATCACATCATTACATTCAAGGAGTACATTAAGTAAAAATTGCTGTGAAAGTGGCTATGTCTCTGTCATAATGTCAAATTATTGCTGTGTATGTTTGAGCACTGGTCCTTTATTACTATTGCAGTATTTTTTAATATATTTACATATTATGTAGACAAAACTATTTTTCCACTTCATGTGTGTAAGCAGTTGAATAGTATGTGAATGCATTCATTACAATGATAATTAATATGGGAGTAGTTGCTGGTAAGTCTAGCATAATTTTAATATTATAAAACATTTAATGTTTTTTTTAAGCTATATAATTTATGCAAAGCTTTTAAAACTGGACAGAACATATAACTTCACAGTATTAATGGTGCAGATTTTATCAATATGAACATAATGAAATTTATCTTAAATCATTTTTCAGAATGAGACAAATACTTTACTAGGTCAAGTCTTTGTGCAGAAAATTTGAGGGGGAAAAAATACAATCTGTACAATAGTAATATGGTATAATAATCACACAGGGATCTGTCTGAAATTTGAGGTGGGGGTACATTTTATAATGTTTGTGTATACAGTAGAGTCCCGCTAATCCGAAATTCCGCCTAATCCGAACAGGGCTAGGACGAAAAAAGAAATATTTTTATAACAATTATGAACCTTGAAAAGCAAATAAAAACAAGTTTTTTTCAAGTAATGTCTTACGTTTATTAATATGCACATAAGAAAATTATGATTTATCTATTTCTCCTTCAACTAAAAAGAAAAAAATATGATTACGTACATAGTACTTAAATATTTACGTATTTATATTATGCTAAATACGCTAAATAATAAAGGTGTGTTTTGTGTCTGATCTTTAATATTTGACACATCAGATGTTAAATAGGTAGCCCACGCCTCATAAAGACCATAAATGGCATTATATAAGAAAATTCCGCCTAATCCGAATTTTCGCTAATCCGAACAGGGTTCGGTCCCAATTAGTTCGGATTAAGGGGCCCTCTACTGTACATAACTTTGACCATTTTTATTGCACATTTATTTCTTTCTACTTTTTATTTAAGGCATTTCAGAACTGCTTTGCAAAAAAAAGATTCAAGATAAAAATACCTAAATTAACATGTAATCAATTTTTAAAAATTGTAAATTTAATATTCCTTCCTTGATATAAAACATCTTGCCAGACCGTAGAGCGTATTGTATATCCATTCTCAAAAGTTGTTTCACATTTTTCTTCTGTAACTTAGCATAATTTACATTTCGTGCTAGTGCATATGCATACAAAAGAGTAAAAGCACATGTATGTGTGTTTTTTGAATGTGTTTTGTTTTAAATTAACTTGTTCTGTGAAACTTCATATTATAAAAAAAAAAAATATATTTCTTCCACAATAAAAGAACATGACCTGACTTTCAAACTAATTTAATTTATTACCTACAAAATTAACATCATCTTAAGTCATTTTATGATTTTAAGGAAAACAAAATTTTATATGTAAAAATGTTTGGTTCAAAGGTTTCTATTCCATCAAATCCATTCTCATTTACATATCCTTATGGTTGATTACAGGATAAATTTTTTTTTGGTAACTATGTCAAAATTCCCATTAAATATCACAAATGGATCTTTGGTAACAATCAAGAAATATTAATAATATGTATTTGTGAAAAATTTTAATTTATTGTAACATTTTTATTTGTTAAAATCTATATACATTGCTGCTGCCATTTAAAAAAAAGTTTTTTTTTTTTTTAAATTATTTTGGCTTAGTTAATAAATTAGAGACTTTTTTTTTTTTGCAATTGTGTAATGCTTCCACTTGTACAAATGATTGTAATCAGTTGTATTGAAAATATTCTATGAACATTGATTGATGTAGTTCTTTGTCGTTTGAGTTTAATTTTTTTTACAGATATTTTCTTTTGCAACTCATAACAGAATTTTGGTGTGCATAATTTTTCATGGAAAAATCGTCAGGCAAAGGCCAAAATCCTTTTCAATCCACTGCATCGATTAACTGTGCCATGAAGATAGTATGGTATGAATAAAATATTGAGTTAATGTATGTAAAATTGTATTAACAAACATGTGTCTGAAATAAATTTACCTGATTAATATACATATTTGGATGTTTATTTGTTTCAGTTTTATTTTTATGGGAAAGAGTATCCCTTAAAGAGTTCTAATCATCAGGTGAACACTTATCTGCTGATTTCAATGTGTACAGTATAAATCAATTTTACATTTCTCTACATTATCAAATGGAGCTCTGGTGGCAGTGCTGTTAGCTGCTTGCTATTAACTGTGAGCCACACCTTTATCTTAATGCATCTGCCAATCTCCAGCACTGACCTACTGCATTCATTGAGGAGCACATTTGTAAAAACTGTTGTGGAAGTGGTTGTGCTACTGCAATGTGAATTAACGCAAATGATTTTGTGTTCTGTATCAGTTCTGGTAATGCATCGCTACATCAGAGAATTTAAATTCAGAGCAGTTAATGCCACTGGGCCCATTACTCTTATTGGGAAAAAAAAACTCCATTATACATTTCACATCACTGGACACACCAATAAATGTTATGTATGTGTACAATCATCTCAGCTAATATTTAATTTAATAAGTATTTCTAGCTGCTTCACTTTCAGGGCTTAACTGGTTTATTAATCTCCACAAAATATTCATTTTCATTTATATTTTAATGCTGTTAAATCTATTTCAAGGCTGAGAAGTTGTAGAACGTCTTTAATAATTGACAGAGAATTTAACTGGTGTAAATATTGGTACACAAAATGTAATGTCTTCCACTGTACAGATTCCTTTATTATACCATGTGTTTCACCATTTTTATTGTACAGTTAATTTTTATACGTGTTATTAAAATGTTTATAGAACAACACTGGCAATAAATAGCATTAACAGCATTAAAAACATCTTAAAATTAATTCATACATTCAAATTTACCGCCGTATTTTTAAAAGTCCCGCCTGGCCGTAGCTGATGTAGCTAGTTCAGTTAGGTACCGCTAGAATGCGCTCGCAGATTGTTTGGACATCCAGTAGATGGCAGTAAAGTCGCACGTTTTAATCTGGGTACATAGATAAAGCATTGACTTACCGGTCTTCTCCTATATAGTCTTTGGTGTAAGGTATGTAATAAGCAATGCCTTGTTGGCATACACCCATATCCTAATTCGTAGGCAGTATTTCCAGAATGTGTCCTAAACGAATCCAAATAAAGAATCAAATCGGCAACTGTTTCAATAAATTGTGCCATGCATAAGGCTATAAACTTGTTTCAATGTGACGCCACTCCCGCTGCCTGATGAAGTTTTGAATAAATATTGAATTGAAACTGATCTAGTTGTTGGGAGGGAGGGTGGGGGTTCGACCTCGTGGCTGCAGACAGGAGTGCGTCATCCACGTGAACTACCTGGGCTGTTCAGGCCACCCAGGACGCCTTGAAATAAAAGTAAACTGACTGAAAAGTCACTGCACTTTATTAAAGTTTGATACTGTCGTCCCTTCGGCCCTAAGTCCCTCAGTCCCCGACGAAGCTCGCCCTGTGAAAGTCGTTTTTGCCCGAGTAGCTCCAGCCGGAGAGTGGCGAGTTCAGGCCTAACGTGGCCGGGACCGGAATATGTGGGACAGGGAAAGGAGTTCAGGAGAAGTTGGAGATGTTTTCGAAGGCGATAGGAAAAAGACGTCTTGCCCGGTTTCGTAGACGAGATTTATTAAGGGAAAGCCTATCACAGCCTGGCCGACCACGTCGTGAGACGGACGTTTCTTCCACACCACGACCCGGACTCCCTAATAATAATAACTAAAATGCGGTGCTGTAGGGCAGCTGATGACAGCCCGTGATATGATAAGCTGAGCACGATACTCGACCATACGTGATGTGTTCGTGACGAGTGACTTCTTGCGGAGCGGAGCGACGCAGGTCTCCTACGTGCGGCAGCTAGACAGCGTCTGAGCTCTCCGCCCGCCCGCGCGTGCCGCTACACGTGGTTGGAGGAGAGGGGGGGTGGGAAAGAAGACCAGCGCAGGAGAACACGAGCTCGTGGCAGGCCAGGCGGCGGGTATACAAACTAAAACACAAGCACTGAGATAACATTATACCATTAATTATAAAAATACAAATACAATATCAATTATGAATTACAAAATAAAATACATAACATAACACAAATACGTGGCCGTCCATGAACGGTCCTTACTCAGATGTAGGGAGCACGCGGGTGCGTCCCTGATCTAAACACTACACTGCACTGTGCTGCACAAGTAGGACAGGTGCCTCCCTTAGGCACACGGCGGTGGACAGGTACGGCCTCTACGTCTAGGAGGGCACGACGATTGTCGTCAATACACTTGCTGGTCCAACCCTGGCCGAGTCTGTTGTCAGGCTGTCTCTACACGGTCGGTTTAACACACCGACGTTGCGCGCAAACAGGTTAGGCGGCAAACGCGTGTAGAAGTTCTATCATGAAGCCGGCACTGACAAAACTAAGGCCGCGGCGAACCACTGCAGCACTGAAAAGTTGCAACTAAATTTACATTATGACTGCCATTGAATATGAAATGGCAAAAGTACACAATCAACAGTTCTTAAACAGGAATGCAACTACATTCATTAATAAGTCAAAGTTCATGATGGATTGCAAATACGTTTAGATGTACGTGAAAAATATACTGCGAGGCGTGACTGTTACTGATGACTGCCGTGACGCGGCTGGATTATAAGCACATAACACAAATGAAATATAATAATGTTAAATAACCTATGAACCTAGAAAAGCCTAACTTGATAATAAACGCTAAAACATGAAAGTTACTGTAGCCTGCCATGACGCGGCTGGATTACGAATACAAAAGTCATTACTTAGGATGCTCTTATGCCACGTCGCCTAAATGCTGGTTTTGGCGCGATGATGTCTACGCGATGGGCGCAGAGAGACCGTCCCTGGTGAGCGCCGGAAGGCAACTAGCGCTAGTGTGCCGCGCGACCTCGCGCCAAGACTGGTGTAGCGCGGGAAAACAGCCCCGACCAGTTTTGGACTTAGTTGTTAAATTCGATAATTACACACTAGCACATTGCCACATCTGGCTGGGCGCTGTAGTCGACTTGCTGTTCGTCGCGGCGCACTTTAACTCACACGGCAGACATCACGCGCGGGTGTGTTCGTTGCACTTACGAGTAAGTGTTGTTGGGACGTAACAGCCTGTGCGACCCAGAGGGAGCATCGGCGGCTGGCGTCAAATGCATTTTAGTGGATGTTTACCAACCATCGATACAATTGTAAAGGCAAACATGTTAGAGACAGCAGCACCATGGCATAAATTAAATGGTATTCTTCTAATTTTCTGAAATAATTTTTAAGTTGCATTTGTTTCTTTTTATGGCCATTAAAGTGTACAAAATGGTTCCTCATGCTTAAGAGCAGACATTAGTCTCATACTGTACCGCAACACCGGTGTGTCAGTATTCTACTTAGCGAACTGAATCTTTACAACACGCGCAGTGCTGATCACATAGCCATCGCGTACGTGACCTAAACCAGAGTCGTAGAAAATTTAGTGTCTTTTGTAGTGTTGATTGTCCCATGTCGTGTATTCATCCTGTAATAATGTGCGCCACATACCGAACTCTTAAGTGTTTCCGCATCAGTAACCATGCTTTGCCACCTGCTGACTTTCTCTCCGCTATACAGTCAAAACCGCAATAGTATCAGCGGTCATGACTAGAACTCTCTTGTTGACCAGAGCATAGGGCCGTGCTCCGTCAAAGCAACATAATGGGCTGGGTGCTATGGTAGCACCATGTATGAGTGACTGTCCTTCAGTGAATCCACACAGTCCTGCAATCTAACTGATTTCATTTAATTGTGCTAGGAACCCTTCCTTAAAACTCACTGGGCACAGTATTTTCTGCTTCATGGTTTCTTCCCATTTTCATTTCTCTGTGAGACATCTTAGCCTCATAAATGTTGACATATTTGTATAACGTGTGTACAGGTTTCCATTTGACTATACCGCCTGCTATGTTTGGCCTCGCGAGGCTTGCTTTGCCTTTTATCTAAACAAATTTCTACTCATTTGTAAACCATTTTTGCCCTGGGATTTTACATCTGTGTAATTTTTGGTATTTTCTTGTCATATATTCAGGGGCATAATGCATTAATATTTTGATAATGTTCCTTAGGCATATGAAAATATTGTAGCTATAAATTAATGTTTAGTGTATGCCATTGTAATTGGTATGGCATTTTTAGACAGTCCATATCAATACTTATCTGGTTACTTTTATTCTTATTAGAGATTGTATCCTTGCTATCATGTTACTTCGTGTACGATTGTGCTGGATAAAATGGAATTTAATCTGGGCTCTTATGTTTATCTTCTTAAATTTTGTGGCCCTGTTTGATAACTTTATTTTTTTTTGTTTTTTACACTTTAAATTTATGTACCTGACAAATGCATGGAATTGTGTTGACTGGTTATATCTTAAATCAGAAAAAAATAATTTCATAAATAATTTGCAGACCTTTTTATACAATGCCTTCTTTCTTTTGTCATTTATTATGTTATTACACTTGTAGTCCATCATTATTCGAAACACACTTAACAATTCTGTCTCTATTACAGAATAGAGGAAACTACGTTAGTTTAATTGAGTGTTGAACTGGAGGTTACTTGGTAGAAAACGAACCTGGCCCCCTTTAACTCTGTGCTACTCTGGTGACATTTTCTGATTCTGATGTGTTTCAATTTTTGTTTCATACTACATGGGGACACCCGCTAACGCATGTATATACAAATTGAAGCGTGTAGATCTCTAGGAGCATTTGAGCGAGAATTCCATCGACTTCAGCGAGTCCAACTAAGGGCGATGTTGGTCGGCTATGTGCGGCAAGTCGTTGGAAATCGTCCAGCAACGGCAGCTCCCTGCCTCCGTGAGTCCTACCAATACTCATTTTAGCTTGAAATTGTTTTCTCCTCCTTTCAGGCGTTACCACCCCTTAAGGGTAATGTCGGGTTGTGAGCCTGAAGCTCTTCAGTCAGGTGAAATCATAAAGGCGTTGTTAAGTATCTGTCGTGATATCTATTTGCAGATCTTAACTGACTCTACTGCAAAGGGTCATGTCTTGGATCAGTTAACAAAATGTTTTCTGCAATTTGTACGTTCTCCCCGGGTTTTAGAGACATGCAAAAGAGACCATGCATTCTGTTTTCAGGGCCCTAAAGAGCCTCTACTTCAGTTTGTGAATTCTGTTGTCTCATAAATGGTATTTTTGAACTGGGTTTGCTGGAGCCCGAGCTGGTGCAGGTCATTCTGGGAAATGTGTCGCCTTTGATGTTACAAAATAGTGCGAAGTTTGGAGGCTCTCCGGAAGTAGAGTGAGGACCTAGAGTACACTTCTTAACAGAAAAAAATTAAGGATTTTTTGGCCATTAAGGACACAAATCGCCCAACCCATAGAGCATTTCTGACCTTTGACATGCAGTAAGGTTTTGTCGGCACCCCTAGGTGTGAACCTACCTTAACTCAGCCTATTGGTGTTCGCTCGCCTGTCACTGCTTCGAGTGTAACTGGTCCTGACTCGGTGCCGCTTAATGCTCCCTCGGCTGAAACAGCCAGGTTCAAATGCACTAACTGTTGTGTGTATGGCCACTTGACATCCAAGTGTGCGCAACTGGCCTTAGACATATTACAATGCAAATGTTTTCACTATAAACACACAGGACATTACCGCACTATTTATCTGGGAATAATTGAAATGACTGGGCATGTGGTTGGCTGTCGCACTCAGGGGATTCGTAATGCCAACGGCAGGGTGTTTGATAATATTGAGTAACATTTGAAAAAATGATTTCCTGCTCTTTTGGACTCTGATGCCACCCACTCCTTAATTAGTCAAAACTTACTGGACATATTATGTCTCCAGTACCTTCATCTGGTTTATGTTAGGTCCGTGATGAACATAAAAATTTGCATAGCTAATGGAGATAACATCTATCTGTCAGTAGCAACATTAATTGTATTATCTTCTGGCAAAAGTAATGAAAAAAAAACTATTATTAAAAACACTTGTCTAAAAGGTTCACAATTTATTGCAAAATATTTATCACAGTTTTTTGCACTTACAAAAAAATCACATATTGCATTACAAATGTACAATATGATATTCTTCCTTACAAAAACATTACTTACATCCTAAGAGCTTGGTAAAAAAAGGCTACTGACATAACTAGGAACTAATGTTTACGAACTATTCAAATCAAAAAGTATCAACATCATATACTTTAAGATTTAGTTGAAATTATGTGAACTTTTTTTTACTTCCTTTACTTCAATGGTTGCAGAATAGCAGGTGCTTACGGAAATTTTTTTCAAGAGCTAATTGATTGATAATTAAAGTTTTTATTTCATTTATAATAGTAATCTTGAACTATACTTAAAATCCATTTCTACATTTAATTTATTTAATAAATGTTGAAAAAGACCCTCCTCAATATATTTCGTAAAATAATTGTGTAAAGCTGATTTTTCACCTAGATATCCCAAAAATTTGAAACTTGGAACATTAATTGGATCACTATCTACTACTCCAAAAATAATGTTTAACATAATGCTGTGCAAACTTCTTTCCTATGTCACTGTGTTTTGGATATTTCAATTAATCCAAAAAATCATTTTTGTTATTAAAATTTGGTGGCCTACCTAAAAAAAAAACCATCAACACAGTGTATTGGCCTGTCACAAGAGTACTTGTCAAAACAATTTTACTGTAATAATTAATATTAACTGCATTAACAACAAAACATTAGGTTGAATATTACAAATTCACATTAAATTTCAGTAAACAGATTTTAAAAATTTTCGCAATTTTCTGGAGGTACATACTTTATGGCTTCGAGGTTGAAACAGGGTCTGTGAACATATCGATGTGTCGATGGATAGCTAACTCAGAAGTCAAGTAGTAGTTTGTTACAATGGCCATAAAAGCCTATCTAATAAATTAGGTGAAGTCCACGCATATATTTTCATATTCTAGTTCAAAATTGGTTAAGATTTTGATTAAAAAAAACTACTGACATACTAAAAATTAAAATCCTGAATAATTTACACGCAATTTATGCATATCTTAAAACCAATTATTAAGGAGTTTACAGTAGGTTTAAAAGTTACCAAAGCTACACTCAAAAAAATTGTATTTCAGGCAATTTAGTTAGAGGAAGTGATGACAGGGTGAAAATTCTTCTGTTGCAAATGAAAAATTTAAAGGCAATAAAAAACTTGCAATGACAGTAAAGTGAGGGTTGTACAATTGATACTTTAGTGAATGTTTATTCTGTTATTAGCAACACCTAAAAACATTCACAAGTGTATTATAAGAGGTTAAAATTAATGATTAGATAACTTACCCACAAGAGATTCCTGTTGATTGAACTTTACTGGAAACAATAACATAATCCTATCAGAATTATCCTGAATCTCTTTGGACATATTGTCACAACTGAAAGACATTTGTTGTAGCTAGTAAATGATTTCCTTCTAAAAATATCTGAAAACTATGCTTAAGAAACGAAAGATACACATTTTACAGAATATTGTTGTACATGAAAATGTAACACCAATTTACTAAACAAGAAGCAAAAAATATCTTTTTTAATCCTGCCTAAACAGGGACACTATACTAACACATACTGCATGTACTTAAATAAAATACCGAATCTTAGTGAAATGTAAAATGTGATTTCGCAAATAAATATTATTCATATTGAAACTGTGATGAGCACAAAATGTTCAATAACTTGAGGCATATTAAAAATAGACCCTATTAAAAGACATAATTATCCCACACAAAGCAAAATTAAAAATATTTAAAATTTTAATTTGGTTTGAAAATAAAATTAATGCCCTGCAGAAAAGCTTGAATATTATACCTATTTCACTATCATAGTTTTATCTCATGAATAAATGAATTCCTTACACAAGTTCAAAACCTTATTTTAAAAACATTTTCAAAGATCTATCGCTCTACAACCATTGATAAAAAAAATCGGCAAAAAACTATGTTGTCCTAGAATATATAAAAAGAGTAAGTACACTAAATCTCAAATAAACCTAAAGGGACATACATAGTAGATGACTTGACACACAACAATACAGACTTATCTTCCAACTGCTTCACTACAAAACTTACTAGCTTCCATAACAATACATTTTGCATACATTAAAGCAACAAATCTTCAAACAAATTTTTTTTTCACAGCTCAATTAAAAAAAAAATTCAACTCCTAAGATAAAACAATATGACTAACTCTCAAAACCAGTGGTCTATGTGATTATAAAACTCAACTGTAAAAATTAATCTAAAAACAAAAAAAAATAATTATGATTTACAAACACAACTTGTGTTGTACAAGAGGGGAAAAAAAACACATTTTAATGGTATTTGATTCAGTTCAAATTTAGGATTAACAATTATAAACCACCAAAAAAAAAAAAATAAGTTAAAACACAAATACTTTCAACTGCTAACATAGAATTTTAATGATTATTGTAGTTTTACTTAATTAAACTTGGGCAATACTTTCTTCCATAAAAAGTACAGTACATTTAAAGCAGACTTGCACAGCCAGGCATAGATAATCAAACCACAAACTTTGTATACTAAGCTAATGGAGTAATGAATTCCTTTTTTTCAAGCCATGACTGTACATGCCGACCAAAGCATTTAAGATAAAATACCACCAGATTTTGTGTGCTATTGTGGATGAACGTAGTTCGAGACAGGACAATCTTTTATGTTAGTTTGGATTATTTCAAAACATATGGAAGCAATTTTTAATATAATGACTTATTTTACAGAATTTATTGGAATTAACTAAAGGCATTTCATGGAGCTGATTAGGAGAAATGTGTGTGAGTGAAGGAGAGGCTTATATGATGATCAGTGCTAGTATTTTATGAAAAGAATATTTAGTCTCAGATACAATAAAAAAAAATATAGAGCAAACATAATATTTTTTTAAAAATTAAGATCCTACCAACCAAATATTGGAAACAATTAAAACACTACTGCTGGCTTAGCTGTGCAGTGAAGTGCATCACACTTTGAACTCATGGAAATGAAATAAATGTGATAAACATGCACAAGCCAATGAAAAAATTAAAAGAATAAGTGATTCCAATTTCTTATAAATTAATAAAAGAAAACAGTTACTGGAAGAGAAGTGTTAGCAATGTAAGTATGGAATAAAAAAAATAGAAGAATTCATAAAAAAATTTATAATAATGGTGTGAAGAGTCAGCTGAATACATATTTTTAGTTTAACCCTCTAACATTGTAAAAACTATAAATTAGTGTATTTTGTAATAAACAAGAATATACTTTAATTTTCATCAAAATATTCTATAAAAAAATTGTTACTTGGTTCAGCTAGAGGTGAGACTAGTTTGTCATATACTAAAAACATTACATTTTATTATATCTTATTATAAGTTTCTAAAAAATAAATTTGGACAACAAAGCACAAAAAAGATACACCTAATTGACCTGCCATTTGAAATTTACCAAATACCATTAAATTGTAAACACTATAATTATATTAAAAATTTAAAAATGAGGATTTCTGGCACCTAATTGAAACTTGGTTCTCTGTTGACATATTTACTATTTTTATTTAGACCTGATATAAAAATGTATTAAAATTTTTAAGCTAAATTTAAAACATTTTCTATTGAACCAAGCATGGCACCAGGGGGTGGAGGGCAAAAAACTCTGTTGAGCCTGAATTCTATTATAATATTTTATTTTTGAGGGCATGGTAACATTTACTTAAAATACCTTAATTCACATGATAAACATTTCTTTCATTAAAAGTTGCATAAAACTATAAAATTTGTATGAAACATTGATAGTTCAGTATTTGACACCATAAATTTGTAAGCATTCTTATACCTATTTCTAACATGTATCCTTTCTTCCTACAAAAACTCTTCCTAAAACATCTTCCTGGAGCCAAACCTGTTTTGAACGTATCTATACCACAAAATGAATGGACCATTTGTTGTACATTATGTTCAGAATATACTATAGCTGCTATATGGCACATAAGAAGGAACTGTCAAACAGTAATGGAAACCCAAGTGACTTTAATTTCAAACATTCTTTCTACGAACCTCTAGTAGCCACCATAACTATAGTTTGGAGTCACACAATGCCTTAGTAGAAAGATCACATTATATTAGCAAACAATGCTAAGTTTAATTTCATACATTGAATATAAAAGATTTCATCGCCCAAGGAAAAGATAAATTAGGACACAAATCCCACTTTGGGCATGGATGCTTTTAGAATAGGTTAGTTTTTACATCATCCCCAGATAACCCTACTGTGCCCGGCAGATATCTTGGCGTCTCTCAGCGCGGGGGGCGGGGACAGCGGGACCGGAGAAAGAAGAGGGGGTAAGCAGGCGACACGTAGCCGAGAGCCGTGTAGTGGCTGTTAGGAAAATATCGCCCTTCAGTGTATACCCTAAAATGGAAGGCGAAGGTGGCAGCTCGCAGAGACGCGGCAAAGTGATAAATAGCGGAGAGCGGGAAATAATAAAAACCGTTTATTCTATGGTATAAGTTGCTATTACTCCAAAAAAGCGCAAAAGTGGCTTAAATGGAATGTTTAACATTGTAAGTTATATGTTCTGCATTGTTTGTACACTATGAATGCTGACAATCGAATAGTAATAATAGTAATTAATTTTAACTTAATTTTGTTTTTCGTCACCTAATACAATTGATTATTATGGAAAGAGAACTTCACACTTACATTAAACAAATCATATAATATATATGAGGTTTTGAAAGTTATAATATGCATTCTTAAGTGGAAGTACAATGCAAATTGTATTTATATTTATAATAAATAATTGATTAAAGGTGCATTAAAATATAAAGCCACACATACACAAGCATTTTTTAAATGCCATTAATGTTGGTAGTCAGGTGTTTCCTAAACGACTGACATGAAGTTAAAGCAGCAAATATAACATAACAAGCTCCATTTTAGTTAAATGTAAATCCAGCGCTAAATGGCACGTTTTAGGTACGGAAACCGGAGAACGATAAGGGCTAAACTGGTTCCTGCGTCATCAACTGTGAGATAGCTTTCGCGCGGAGAACTACAATTGCGTAATGTTTTGGTCGTTTGCTTTTCCTTGTCAGACTTTTTTTAAAAATAACTTTGAGAACACAATGAATTGAGAAGCATAGTTTTAAATTTATTTTACATACTAAGTGACCTAGTTTTCCAAAATAAATAGTGTCTGGTTTTCGCTAGTTACTGAGTTAACAACATTTCAATTAATTTTGGTTAGCATAATAATTAGCAGACACCGTAAGTATATTTGATGGGACAAAGTAAAACGTTGCAGGTTTAGATAATAGTTTGTTACTTTTCCTGACAGATGAGTACAAATATTCGAGCACAACCACTGCAATTTACACAATGTTACACTTATGTAGTACAAGTACAATTCATAAGATTTCTCACTTTTGGTTTGGTAACCCAGCGCTCTTAGCCAAAAGGCCTTACTGCCCTGGGGCCCCCATGGGCGTGGATACAGACTTACGTAGTGTAGGAAGTCACGCGCTGAATGTTTTCTGTTCTGCTAGTACAAACCTGGCCGCTGACCTTGACAATAGGGTATCGCTTTCTCTTCGCCCTCCCCTCCCCTACAGACAGGACTAGGGAGCTCAGACGCCAAGATAACTGCCGGCCACAGTACACGAAACTTCTAAAATACATTTGCAGATCTTTGTGAATATAGTTTAACACCTTTTATCAGCCAGTTACTTATAAAAGGCATGTTGAAATATGTTTTTACAGAAAAGGTTTTATCTGCAAGTGGACCACTTGTGAGACTGTCTATGTCTATTATCCTAATTGGTCAAAGGAGTTATACCCTAAAAATACTAGAGCTTAAAATAATATTTACTTACAAAATATTTCAAAGATCCCAAAATTAAGAACATACTTATTACTAAAATATGAAACTTTATATAAAATGGCTTACGAGCAAATTCAAACAAAATATAGGTAAACTCGACTTTTGTACAGCTTAGTATTTTCACTGTGAGAAATTGATTATAGCATAATTTTTACAAACTGTAAGCTGAAAGAGGAATTTAACTTAGGATGGCATATTTTGAAACCCCATTTCAATAAATATTATTACAATTTTGTTGGTTTACCACAAAAAAAATTACAACAGCATTTTAGAACATTTCTCACAAGGAATGTCACACGATGAATTTAAGGCAACACATTATTGACTTCCTTTTCAGTAGTATCTTTTTAGCACCTTTGTAACTAATTTACGTTACCTTGCAGCTCCCACTGTAAAATACATTATAGATAAAACAACTTAACATCTTCACTTGCATAAATTGCAACTCTTTAATAACAAAATTAACAATCATCTATCTTGCCGCTATAGTCTAAAAACGCTACTGATTGACTGTCAGAACATGCAAGTTCCAGCCCCCTTAATGAACAAAAAAATACAGACTTAACTTCTAGAACAACTAATATAAAACTCTTAACTGACCTACTTTAAAATAAATTATTTATTATGTATTTGGCACTTTTGGTAAAAAAACATAGACTATATTAAATATTAATATTTATGACTTGTGCACAATTAGTATTAAAATCTACTGTAATTATATAGTATCACATACCCAATATTATCTTTTGATCCTAATGGCTTGATACTGTACATTTTGATACTGTGGTACATAATGCTCAATGTTTTAATTTGGTATGTCAAAAGAACCTGGACATAAGAAGAACAGGTATATCAAAACACAAAATACATTATGTCATTGGTGCATGTGGAAATATTTTCTTTTGTATGCATTTCACAATCATAATTAATTGTTTTATCACAAGTTTTTGTTATGTCCAGGATCTTTTGATGTACTAAATTAAAGCAGCAAGCAACATGTACCACAGGATTAATGTACACAGACAGGATCATGCCATAAGGATCAAGGGATGTACTTGGATATGTGGTACAGAACTTTTACCAAATCTATTTTTGAACCAAAATTTAAATATCTCTTTGACTTAGATTTTACTTTAAATACCATCATGAATATATGGTTATGCATAAAACCTGTAAAAACAATAAGCTCACAGCTTCATATCTTCAATAAAATCCTGTAAATGTAAAAGTATAAAAATTAACAGACTGGTAAAAACTAAGCACTGTTGTAATCTTCTCCGTTCACAGCATTTTCTCGCTTGTAAATGCAGATAATAAAGTCTGAAAAAAATTAAAATATTAAACAAATTAGTTTGTTAAATAGATATATTAAAAAATAACATTTAAAACATTTTAAACCAAAATGTGCAACTAATATTTTTTTGTGTTGGCTATACAAAGACAATTAGAGGCCATGACAGCAGTGTCTCTTGGATATATTTGGTCAATTACTTGATAGTAAATGTAAAGTTAACAAGCACTAGTAAGTGTTAAAACTTATGACTACATACACATGAAGAAATTAGTACACCAATTAAAATTTATAAAATTGGATTTTCAGCTATTAGTGTTAAAAAATGCACGACTTGATGTAAGCTTTTGGAAATACGCCATTGCTTAAACATGTATGTCTGTAGAAGAAAACTTAAAAAAACACAAATGACAAAAACACAAATTAAGCAAAAAATTGCTGTTGTCAGGATTTAACGCCACACAATACTCCACAACAGGAATATGGTCAACAAACAAAAAAAGAAAAACAAAGAAAAATAAAGAAAAATGGACTAACAGAACGAAAAAAATCCCCACAAATGATGACAGCACTAAAATACCGAACCCAAAAAATTCAGCACAACACTTGAAACGAGACAAAAACACAGCAAAACAAAAATATGAAACAAACACAATAGTTTTCCAAAAAACAAAAAGAGAAACGAAAAAAAAAACCCACAAATGATAGAACAAAAATATTGAACCCAAAAAAAATTCAGCACAACAGTCAAAACGAGACAAAAACACGACCAAACGAAAAGACGAAACAAACACAACAGTTTTCTAAAACAGAAACAGAAATTTGTGTTTTTTTGAAGTTTTCTTCTATAGACATACATGTGCTAAGCAATGGCGTATGTCCTAAAGCTTACATCAACCATGCACTTCCATTGCACAAATCTTTCAAAGATAATTAAAAAATCAAGATTGCTATTTTTAAATGCACAAAAAAGAAGATAAACAAGAAGATAATAAGTAGAAATATAAGCATGAGGTTACATCAGTGGTTGTATCTCAAAGAATAACACACACAAATATAAAGGTTTTAATTTTAAAAAAAAGTTTTGTTAGAAACAAACACAGGATTGCTTCACATGACCAGTTTACTGTTTGATTTTTAGCTGAAGACAAAACAAAAACTAAGAGAGAACATAGAATTTGAATTCACATATGACAAATACTAGTGGTGCACTATTTATAATAGTTATATAAACTCAGAGATAATAACTTACAAACAAAAACAACTATAAGCTTGAACTAAAAACTGACATACATTTTTGCTAAATAGACTTACAGAAAGTGGAGGCTGTGGCCTAGTGATTGCATGTCATTCCCCCATATTTTATTCTGAAGCAGTGCGGGCACTGCACAGCATTCCTTCCTCTCCTTTCCCCTCCCTATTCCTCCTTTCCCCTTCCTCACCAAACCTCCCCTCCTACCCCCCCTCTTCCTCCCTTCCCCGCCGCGCCACCAGCGCGCTCTGACGTGTGTTGTTTCCGGCCTATATAAACCCGGCACCCAGGCCATTCATCGCAGTCTCTCGGTCGTCTGACTCGAAGGCTGTCACTTGGGCTGGCGTCGCGTTGCGGTATGTACTCGGCTGTGAAACTTAGCTTCTGTAATTAGTATGTTCTCTTATTCTTGCCTGCGCGTTGTGGCCGCGCTTTCACATTTGCATTTTTGCCATGATTTGTAATGTCTGTAAGCCATCTTGGACCCCTCAGGTCATTTCTTGATTTAGTTCTTTGCCTTAGTTTCGTTTGCTCACGCCGAGTACTATTTGTAGCTTGTGTAATATTTCTTTTCTGCGGTTGTATATGGGCACGCCACGATGGTTTTGGACACTTCTTGTCAAGCCGCGTCATAATAGTAATTGTAATTTATTTCTTTCTGTTGCTTTTAGCCAAGCAGCCCATATGATTTGTGCTACGTCAAACGCGTCGCCAGTTTGCCCATTTAATCTCAACATTATTGTAACCTGTATGAATGATTCCCGCGGGAATGCACAAGGAATGCTTAGTAATTGCTAGTGAACGACTTATGTTGTATATGTATGTTTCGCCTCTATATTTTTATAAATAAATTGTTATTTTGCGTACGATTGACATTATTTCTTGCAGCACTAGCACACCACTGCTGTGGGCCTTACTGTAAATACCCCTTGTTGCTTTTTACCGTTTTCAGTTGTGACCCTATTGCCCGGCTACAACAACTGCGCTACTCTGCTTCGGCAGTGGTTTTGCTGTGTTTGCTTGTTTTCTTTCATGATCATGAGCGGCTCGGGAGACAGTTGGATCTACCGGCTTCACCGCGACGAGCTGATACGGTATCTCAAGGAGAACCAGCTGCCTGCCTCGGCGAGCGACACCGTGGCTGACATGCGTGCCCGGCTCGTTCAATTCATACGCGAGGTCAGTGACGTCTCGTCTTGTGTTCCGACGGCGCAGCCCACACTGGAAGTAAGTCCGGCTCCCGATAATTCCTTTTCTCAAAAACTGTTTTTCTCTGTTCTCAAATCCCTTCCTGTGTTGAGTGGTAGTGAGCCTAGGCCTATTCTAGATTTTTTTCTACAGGCTGAGCACCTCGCTAAATTGAATTTGGTGTCAGCTGGCGCCTTTATGAAGGCTCTGCTTAGTAAGTGTACTGGTGTGTATATGTCTAGGTTAACAGAGGCTATCGTACAGAAGGTAGATTTTCATACTTTTAAGACATCGGTACTTTGTGCTGTGTGTCCGCCGCGCGTCATGGACGCGTGTAAGCGCGATTTGATGTTCAGGTTTCAGCGTCCTAATGAGTCAGTCACTCATTACATTGATGAGGTTGTTTCCTATGCCGATGTTTTGGAAATTGACATCGCCGAGCCTGAGTTAGTACAGCTTATTTTAGCCAACTTTGCGCCCCATGTGCTCACCCACTGTGGTATGTTAGCTCCACCTACCAACTTTGATGCTTTGTGTGCTTGGGGTAGTGAGGTAGAGGCGTGGTTATTAGCGGTGCCTAAATACGAGGCTGAGTTCTCGCCTCCCCCTCGGTCTATGTCCGTGTCACGTGTTCGTGACAGGGGATTTCACAGCTTACAGGTTACTTCAGATTTTCGTGGCAGTGATACACACGATGCTGACGCTCGTGTTTTACGCACGCATGAAGATAATAGTCGTCAGCCTCGCCTTCATGACAGCTCATGTGCGCGGCGTTCGCCACCACAGTGGGTCGCGTGCGCACTTCCCTGCCGGCGGCGCGGCTGGTGTAATTCCCCCAGGTGGCCACCCGTCTGCCCCGCCTCTTGACACTACCCAGCCGGGCCGGCGTTTGACTGGCGGCGCTGTTGCCACTTCTACGCAGCCAGTACAGGGTGCTCCAACATTCACTCGCGCTCGCTGTGCAAACTGTTGCGTGTTTGGACATGTGACTGAGGACTGTGATAAAACATTTCGCAGAATTTCAGCGCACCTGTTTTGGCCCAAGCTTCATGCTGATGTTCGGAGCTTTGTTCGATCTTTTCTTGACTGCCAGATTTCTTAGCCGCCGCATAATTCTAAGGTGGGTTTGTATGTTGTTGATCCTCCTGTTGCGCCCTGGCATGTCTTACATGTTGATATTTTTGGTCCTCTGACCCGTTCTAAGAAGGGTAATGTATGTTTGCTTGTTGTTTTGGATATTTTCACAAAATTTGTTATTTTATTACCTCTTAGAAACATGAAGGCTGCCAGCCACTATCGTTAAGGTGCTTAAGGAAGAGGTTTTTAAGTTGTTTGGTCCTCCATGTATGATCGTTTCTGACAATGCCCCGTATTTTCAGTCTACTATCTATAAGAATTTCCTTTTTGAATGGGCTGTTAAACCTATTTATAGTTCAGCTTATTTTCCGCAGGGCAATGTGGTGGAGCGGCAAAATAAGGTTCTCAAAAGCATCCTGATTTCCTTCTACCGGTCTGATCAGACTCTTTGGGATACAGATCTGGAGTATATTAATGTCGGACTTAATTCGGCTCTTCATTCAGCTACTGGTTTTCCACCTTCAATCCCGTTCCTAGGCCGTGAGCTTACTATGTCGCGGTGAAGCCGGTAGATCCAACTGACTCCCGAGCCGCACATGGTCATGAAAGAAAACAAGCAAAACACAGCAAAACCACTGCCAAAGCAGAGTAGCGCAGTGGGGCTTGCCGTCCCTCGACACCAGCCTGGACACCCAGGCATTGGAACGTGTACTCGACACGGTTTCCTGTAACATTCATAAGGCCCGTAAGGCCGTTTCTGACAAGTATAATAAGGCTAGAGCACCTCATGGTTATAAGATTGGGGATTTAGTCCTTTGTAGAGCGTTTAAATTGCCTAAGTTGGCTGATCAATTGAATGTGAAGTTACTTTCTCCTTATGAGGGGCCTTATTGTATCGACAAGTTTTTGGTTGCCAACACCCTTTTGTTAAGGTGCTGTAGGCGCAAATTTAAATTTCGAAAGGCTCATGTAACCCAGGTGAAACCTTTTGTTAAATGGTTTTTTATGGGTTTGTTGTAAGTTGTTTGCAGTATTATATCCAGTTGCAGTATTATATCTTTGTTGTTGTACCTATTATTATGAGATTAGCCTATTGGCCTGTTGTTAAATGTTTGTGTTCCTAGGAACTTGTGTTTGAAATTTGTATTTGCACTTTGTATTTGTTGGATTTGTGCATGGTGTTGGGGCTCCCTCTCTTTTTTTTTTTTTTAGTTTGGCACGCCATCCTTTTTCCGTTACCCTTCCTTGCTTGCTGTGCCCGACTTCCGCCAACGATCTTCAGCTTCACTTTACCTAGCCTAGCGGCCCATATGGTTTGTGCTACGTCAAACGCGTCGCCAGTTTGCCCATTTAATCTCAACATTATTGTAACCTGATGAATGATTCCTGCGGGAATGCACAAGGAATGCTTAGTAATTGCTAGTGAACGACTTATGTATATGTATGTTTCGCCTCTATATTTTTATAAATAAATTGTTATTTTGAGTATGATTGACATTATTTCTTGCAGCACTAGCACACCACTGCTGTGGGCCTTACTGTAAAGACCCCTTGTTGTTTTTTACCGTTTTCAGTTGTGACCCTCTTGCGCAGCTACAATTCCTTCAATAATATAAAGATCCTATTACTTTTCATAATATAATTTTAATGACATATTCCATCAAAAATAACAATGCACAATAATTTTATTGGTAAAAGTTTATTAAGTACTTCAATGCTTATTTAAAACAGATATTAAAAATTTAAATATGACTTTTTTTTTGTGTTTAAAATATCACCCAAAAATATTTTGTGAAATGACTCTTAGTGGAAATTTAGATAGAATTCATACGTCCCTACAGGCTTGATTCTTAATGGTGATATTCAATGCATGAAGATCAGTATTAAGAATGGCAATTAGGCAAAATATCAAATAATTATTTGCCAGTGAACTGAAATTCCAGTATATGTGGTTTTATTCTACAGAGTTCTTCACACTATTAAAAAAAAAACTTAAAAGAACACTACCATCCCTTCATCAAAATAATAGGTGGTTCAACTCTCTAGTTGTATATAAATTTTCTTCTGATGTAATGGATATTTGATGACCTTTATTGAGAATAATAACCAAACATAATCTTCTTGTTGCAACTGCCCAGGACAAAAGGTTTCTGCATTCATTGAATGCTTAAGTTTCAAGGAAATGTTTGAATGCCTAGATGTAGTAGTACTTAGTGATAATTTCAACAATTAAAATGTGCCATGGCAATAGCTGTAAGTGTGTTTTGCTGCAGTGGATAAAGCACTTCAAGGTTCACCTATACAAGAGTGTTTGATAAAACCAAGGTACTAAAGTCTGCATAAAATATAACACTGCTTACAGCATCCAGATGTTGGGATTGGTTTATATGATGTATTGTATATTTAAAAAAAGTTTAATTTATCACACCAAGTCCTATGAAAAAAATCCTGTAAAGTAAAATAGGAATTTTAATAATCAATTCAGAGAGAGTAGCTTACCAGGTCTAGTCGTATAACATTCAGCTTTCCAAGCTTATACAACTTCAGTAGCTCTCTTTTAAAAAGATTTTCCCTCTACTACAGTATTCATCGATTCTGCAGTACCCTTCTACCAGAAATATTTTGTTTTTCCAAGGCCCCTGCAATATGATCATTGCTGCAGTGGAAGGAGGGCTTGTGATGACCAAGAAGGGTGTAAATATCACCCTTACGTGCCATGATGAACACAGGTTACCCATAACAGTTGCACCCCATCCTTAAGAATGGATCCCTATAAGAGATTTGGGAGATTCTTGATTGTAAACAGACGAGCTCTAGGGTAGCCATTCTACACGGATTTCTAAATTCCTGGTTATTTCCAGGTTTTACCTTCAATTAATTATAAAGCCTGTTTCATTCTCAATGTCATGCATATATTACATTCAAAACCACCGTAAGACTTTCTCTTAAGTTTTTAATCTCTTAGAAACGCTTCCTGTCACTATACATATTCATATAAGATATTCCAAGAAGACATTAGGAGTAAAATTTAAGTATATTTAGGCACATACATACAGGGTAATTATAAAGTCCGTGAAACATTTCATAAAATCGGTACAGCGAAATGGAAAAAATAACGTAACAAATTGTATACAGCGTAAAAGAACTCTCAAAATTTTTTTGAATGTAGCGCCAAAAAGCTATTTTAAAAAACAACCGACAGGGGCGCTAGTGCATGCAGTTGCTCAAAATGGCTGCGAACCAGGCAGAGAAAGCCTTTTGTGTGCTTGAATACGCTCGTAGCGTATCGGTAGTGAGTTTCCAAAGAGCTTTCCGTGGCAAGTTTAACAAAACATCACCAGTTTACAATAGCATAATTTTATTTTATTTATTTTTTTTATTTGTAATTGTAACATGCCAACCAACAGGACAAAGCCTTTAATGGTTGGCACACAATTAGGTACATATACACTCACAATAATAAACATAAATGAAAAACACAAAACAATAGAATATAATACATATAAAAACAAAACACACATAACGAAAGACAATAAAACAAAATTCAAACGTTACAATCTAGACAATACAGAACTAAAACACATATGATCATTAGGAACTAAGGAAAATAATTGAAGTCTTTATCAAATTTATTAAAATTGGTTATTAGCCTAAAGATAATATCATTATTTCTGTTAACTGTACATAAAGTGGAAGTTAAACGACTGTTAAAAGGAGGTACTCTTAAACCGGTGTTGTCAAGTATATATTTACAGTTTAATTTGTTAGTATAACATTTTTTAATAAAAATAAAGTCAAGTAATTCTCTTCGACTTGAGAGAGATATCAGATTGGGTAGAGGAAGTTGTTTTTGATTAATAATATTTATTAATTTATTCTGTATATTTTCGATTTTAATATTATCGCACATATTGATGTTGTTCCAAATTACTGAGCAGTATTCTAGTTTTAACCTAATTAATGCTAAATAAAGTGAGAGGATAGAATCAGTTTTGGTAGCATAACATGTGACATATTTAATTAAAGCTAATGTTCTTTGGGAACTAGAAATTAAATGTTGAACATGTTGGTGAAAGAACAATTTAGAATCTAGAATTATACCTAAATCTTTGAGAGAAGAGGATTTCTGAATTAAGGTGTTGCCCAATTTATAATCGTATTTGATAGGACGGTATTTTCTGGTAAAGGATATTATTTTTGTTTTGCCTTTGTTGAGGGTCACAAGATTAGCTTTACACCAGTTATTAATTTCATTAATGTCAGTTTTTAATAATAAACAGTCATTAAAAGAGAAAATTTTTCTACTTGTTTTTAGATCATCTGCGAATAGTGTGCCAGAAGAATGATTCAGAATTTGAGTAATATCATCAATAAATATGTTAAAAAGTAAAGGAGACAAGGTACCACCTTGAGGAACTCCAGAACTAGCTATAAAATTTGAAGAATTGGAGTTGTTGATAGATACAAAAAAAGTTCGATTTTTAAGGTAGCTAGAAAACCAATTAACATAATTGTCACTAAGACCGAAATTATGTAACTTGCCTAATAGTAATGAATGGTTTACAGTATCGAAAGCTTTAGCAAGATCAAAATAGCAGGCATCTACCTGACCCCTGCTAATGACTTCATTAAAAATAGGATTGAGGAAAGTAATTAGATTGGTGGCTGTGGTCATTCCTGATCTAAAGCCATGTTGATTACTAGATAAACGATTTTTTAGTTGGAAATTAGTGATTTTAAAAACTATTTTTTCAAAAATTTTAGAGAGACCATTTAATAGTGATATTGGTCTATAGTTAACCACATTTAATTTGCTACCGTTTTTATGAATTGGAATGACCTTTGCAATTTTCCATTTATTTGGAAAAACTTGGGTTCTTAAACTAGTATTAAATAAATGTTTTAATAGGGGTACTAATAAATTTGAACAGTCTTTCAGAATAAAATTAGGAATCCCGTCGGGTCCTGTAGACATTGAGGGTTTTAGAGCCCTTATGCCCCAAAGCACAAGGCTGTCAGAAACAGAGGGAACAGATATTGTATCAAGGAATGAATTTAAGGTGGGAACTTGGTAATTGACATTAGAGGACACATAAACACTTGAAAAGTATTCAGCAAATACATTAGTCAACACCACTGGATCACTAGATACAACATCATTAACTTTTAACGAATGCTGTTCATGATAACCATTTTTTATTAATTTGACATAGCGCCAAAACTTCTTAGGGTTGTTCTTGATATTATTGTTAGTGGTTCTGGTCCAATTTATTTTATCACGCTTGATAAGATATTTGGTTTGTTTTCGAAAGAATGAAAATTTAGTATAATAGTACATATTTTTGTTTCTTCTGTAAAGTTTGTGAAAATGTTTCTTGGATTTTAAAGCTTGAATTAAGTCTTTTGAAAACCAAACAGGGTATTTAGATGGTTTGCTAATGAAAACGGGGATGAATTCATTAATATTGTGACATATAAAAGTAGTTAATTGATCAACAAGATAGTTAACATCAGTAGATTCATAGTTTTTAACAGCATTGTAAAGACCAAGATAGTCACCATTTATATAGGACCTAGAGACTCTAGTAGAACTGACCACATAAGGAATGCTGTCAGATATTATTTTTATAATTAAGGCAGGATGATATGGGTCTTCAGTGACAAGTGCTTCATCCGCATGAGATACTGAACATTGCGAGATGTTTGTAAAACAAAGATCTAAGAGATTTTTGGATGATAAGATTGTATTATACTGAAATAGACCAAGACTAGATATAAAGTTTATAAGATATTGTGCTTTAGTCTTGATGTGCGTGTGCACGATGTTGGTAGTTAGATTATTGGTCCAATCAACACCTGGGACGTTAAAATCACCAAGTAGCACTAACTCATCTTGATAAGCAGCCAGTTTATCTTATAAAATCTCAAAATAAGATGAATAAATATTTGGTGATGTTTGGGGTGGTAAATATATATTGCCAATTATAAAGGATTTATTCTGAGACATTTTAACTTTTAACCAAACAGATTCAATTCCGGGGTGGTCCAGGTTAACAATAGGCTGAATAGAAGTGAATTTAAACTTATTGACTGCTATCAAAACACCGCCACCATGATCTTTAGAAGTCAGCAAGGCGTCTCTATCATTTCTGTAGATTGAGTATTGGTCTGTGAAGTAGTGGGAATTAATGCTAACATCGTTGAACCAGGTTTCAGTTAGACAGATAAAATCATAATTAGAGATAATAATGTTTTCATAGAATTCTTTTGATTTAGTTCTTAGACCACGGACGTTTTGATAAAAAATTTCCAATTCCTTTGAAATAGGGTGCACGAAAACCAATTACGGTGCTCCTCCTGGCACCGGAGACAGGTTCGTTGCAGTGACACCAGCTGATAAGGGCTTCATGGGGATGACAGTCTTATCAGTGCTGACGGAATTATTTGATGTAGAGTCACTGGTAGTAATTTGTTCCGGGTGGAGTTTACCGTAGAAGGGACTGATTAAGCACCCACTCGGCCAGAATACTATGTTATTTATTCTATTAAAATCTTCTTCAAGTACTACTATGTGAAACGAAGCGTAAGAATCAAATTTGGTTCTAAGTTTCACTATCTTAACATGTGAAAGATTGAGTTCATTAGTTATATAGTCAACTATCTCGTTTGCTTGAACAGAAGGATCAAAACGAGTAACAAACAGTGCTTTTGTTCTTCTCGGAACAGGCTTGACGACCGTTTTAAGGGTGGGAATATTCCTTATTCCCATTGCATCGGTGTTTTCTTTCTTTCCGGCTCAAGCTTGGATTCTGTATTCACATTCATTTTGGATTTTCGTGCATTTTGGACAACGGTGAAGCCGTCAGAGTCAGCATGTTGGTTGGTGTGGTTGTTTTTGGTGACATCGCTTTTTTTCTCGCTGCGTCGGAAGTAGGTCACTGGACGGACGCCCGTTACCCGAGACGCTCTGTGCTGCTACACGTTCAGTTTTTTTGTCGCTCGAAGACTTCATTAAAGCCTGACTATAAGATATCTCACTTTTATTTATTACAAACAAACTTTCTTTTATTGAGATGAGTTCTTGTTTAATCACAGCCGTTTCAGAGCGGGAGTCGATAATGAAGTGTTACAAGAAATTCGAGGAAGACGGCTGTTTGTGCGATGCAAAACGGTCGGGTCGGCCAGGCGTGTCACAACAGACAGTGGATTGTGTACGGGACGTGATGGTGCGGAGTCCCAAGAAGTCAACTTATGGGGCTAGTGCAGAATTGAACATCCCTCAGCCAACAGTGTGGAAAATTCTTCGTAAGCGATTAAGAGTGAAGCCGTACAAATTGCAGCTTCTGCAAGCCATCAGCCATGATGACAAATTGCTCCGACTGCAGTTCTGCATTGTCATGTAGAACCGTCATGAAGACGATGACTTTTCAAGCAAATTAATCTTCAGTGACGAAGCTACTTTTCATCTGTCAGGAAGAGTCAACCGACACAACACATGCATATAGGAGACAGAGAATCCACATGCAACTCTCGAACACGTCAGAGATTCGCCAAAAGTTAACGTGGTCTGTGCCATGTCAAACAAGACAGTTTATGGCCCCTTCTTCTTTGCTGAGAGAACTGTCACTGGTATCACCTACCTCGACATGCTGCAATTGTGGCTTATGCCACAACTTGAAGCTGATAGCAGGGACTTCATCTTCCAACAAGATGGTGCTCCACCTCATTACCACAATGTGGTACGAGATTATCTGAATGAGACATTGCCACATCGCTGGATGGGCCGTGGGGCGGCCGCATGACAAGTGCTACTCCCGTGGCCACCACGATCACCGGACTTGACACCTTGCGATTTATTCTTGTGGGGATACATCAAGGATAGTGTTTATGTTCCACCTGTACCATAGAACCTTGACAAATTGAGACACTGCATCGTAGCAGCTGCTCTTACCATCACTCCTGATATTCTGGGTCGGGTATGGGCAGAATTGGACTATCTATTAGATGTGTGTCGTGTGACGCAAGGTGAACACATAGAACCTTTATAACTAGTGGAAAAAAAAAACTTTGAGAGTTTTTCTTTCACGTGGTATATAATTTGTTACATAATTCTTAGCCACTTCACTGTACCGATTTTTTGAAATGTTTCACGGACTTTATAATTACCCTATACTTTTGCATCTGATACATTCATTTTCAGCACATTTTATTTTAAAAGTTAGTTTTAAAGCATCCAAATATTTCTCACAGTTTTTGTGATTTTACACTTCAATACACAAAATTGAAAAATATTTTTGTCCCTCACTTCCAAGGAATAGAATATTAAGTTAAATATGATATATGTACACACAATATATTGTTTAAGAAAATATTTTGCTAATAAATGACAAGTTTACAAAACTATTACTATGTTTAATCATTTGACAGTGCTGTTATGTGCTCATGAATTAATTCTATTTCTTTATTTACTTCACTGAGCAGTTAAAAATTTTTTACCTATTAGTTACCTTATCTCCCTAGCACAGTGTTTCTTGACTTTTGCTGCATTTAATTGAAATTGGTAAATTTTCCTTTATTCCTCCATGCTATTCACATAATAAGAATAGGTATATCGCGCTGCATGCAGGATGGGATTTGTGATTTTAACTGCTTGAACTCGCACAATAAGTGAAAACCTGAAAATGCTTATTGAGCTGTCAATGAATGGCCCTGCCTGTAGCCATCCTGACACTTATCCATACAATATCCAGAACTTTAACACAGGAAGGACTCTTCAATCAACTCCATCACAAAGGTTTGTAACAAGTTTTTGTAGTTATATGAGCTTTTTACATACACTGTGAATATACCAAAAAAATTATAAAGCTTTAAGCATAATGCATTTGATTAAGGACCATATTTATCTGGGGTATAATGCAAAAGGGGCAATGTGTTTAGAATAGAAAATTAGGATGTATGTTTTTTAAAAATCAGGATGGTCAAGATAATGGAATGTTGAGGTATGCTACGCAGTAACTGTTTTCAAAACAAAGTGCTTACACACGTAACAAAGAATCATGGCTACAGAGGTAATATGCTGTAACGAAGATTCCTGATTGACATCATTAAATTGTAGAAATATCAGCATTTTTATTTATTCATATTATTGGGAAACAGATAGGCATCCTTTCAGTGCATCTAGTATTAAGATAGGCCCATTTTCAAATTGTTAAATAAGGTGCATTTCTGAACTGCGGATTTTCTGTGTCAAGTACTAGATCTCAAGTGGAGGAATAAAGAAAATTTTTACTACCCGGATGGGCTCTGTGTTGTGCCAAGAAAAACCAAATAGATGCCACTCAGATACCATTTAAAATATATAAATAAAATAATTTAAGATTAAGTTTGCTTGTAGTAACAAAATATCTATTAATTATATTTATAACTCTTATTAATGCACTTACTTTCATGCCAGTAGGTTAATCAGGGAGCAGCTTATATGATTAATTTAATCTAAATTCACAATAACAAAATGCTACACACATTTGTCACTTCCAATTCTAACCTAAAACTATTAATGGGTCACAAAAATAGGGAGAACTTATGTAATCCCTGATAGTGCTAGGATGGCACATAAATAAAAGATTAATACCATTAACAATGTAATGTTTACCTTTACAAACACCACTTCTTGCCCAATTTCACTTGTACTTTCTTCGGTGGGCTCCATCGAAGACACGACACATCAACAGTCATCCTTGGACCTTTTAACTGTGAAGTCTTTATGTACTCCTCAACGATCTTGTGTGTGACACAGATCACATGCTGCCCTTTCCAGTACTTTACCATGTTCATCGACTGCAGGGCGTAGATGATGTCTGTCTGCGCGATGCTCGTCATTTCACTGCCAAAATAACAACTTTAGTGAATTTTACACTCTCATAGTTTCAACTATCCATAGAGAAGAATACAAAAAAAATATTGAAAATACTGTGAATACTGAAAATCCTCGCTAATTTTTTATATAGCTAAATATGGAATTTTTTCCACCCTTCCTTTTTACATTTTCCTCAATTTTTAAACATAATAATTACTTTTTTCTTTTGAAAATACCAGTAGATACATATTATTTCCACAGCACTGCTGTTTATTCCTAATAAGAGCAAAATTATTTACGATACATATACATAACACAACCCAATAAAAATTTCATATCTGTAGAGCATGTGCAATCCTTAGTTTGCAGTGTGCAGTGTAATGGATATTCACTCTCTCTTTCCAATACACAATTTATGTCATAAGCGCTATCCTTGTTTCAGTGTGCACTGTTGCCAGATATAGGAATGGAAGTTTTAGACACAACTATGTAATGTATTTGAAAAATTAAGTTTCTCTAAGGTCATAAAACATTTAAAAATAAATCTGAAACAGTGTATGCTGTAAAAGGAATTAAAATGATAATTGGGAAATAATGCATCTTATTGTTGTATTTCATCAAAAAAAATTATGGAGACGGAGCCGAATGTTGCCATCTTGGTTTCACCTTTTAGAATTTAATATTAAGATGTTGTATCTGTTCAAGCATATTATATGATTTAATGGAATGCCAGAAATAAAAAGTTAAGGCCCCCCAACACAAGATCAGTCCAGCTCCCAGTTCGGACTGCTCAGTCCAAACACAATCAGTCCACATGCTCAAGTCGTACCAAACAGTCCAAACTACAGTTAGGACTAAACTGAAGCCTCCCCCCACACAATCAGACTTGGTGTTGGTGTTGCTGTTGCTGTCTGATGTATTGTTTCATCGTAGAATATGGAAGAAACATTGCATGCTGCAGTTGGAGTTCCACAATTAATTATACAAAGCAAAAAAAGCAAAAAGTGTAAACAAAGATGTCTGCCACGACAACCAGCTGAGACTGATGGACTCACTGCTTGGACTGGCGAGACGCTGTCCCCACACACGACAGTTCTCTCGAGCTGAGTTCCCTCGAGCCCACAGTTCAATTTGATGGAAAGCTATCAGTTCATCAGTCCATCAGTTCTGACTGATAAGTCAGCCAAATTGTCAAAAATATATCTTTATATTGAGATATCGTAGGGAATTTATGAAGTCAACAACAAGGCGGTGCTACCCGTATGCATGTGCCGGCGTGCTGCGAAGGCAGGGGGAAAAGGTTTCAGCTGACAACCTGTGTAAGTCCCTGCAGCCTTGAGCGAGGTGGTTCATCTTAGTCCAGCTGACCTGTACGCAAGGTGGTTGAACAGTGGTCACGCCAAGAAATCGGGCACTGATTGATTAGCGGGTCCGGTGTCACGTAAGCAGGCGCAATGGCTCGACCAGAACAGAAGGCAGTGTGTGCATGTTGAATGAGTCGACCAGAAATCTTGGTGCAATTATGCACATCTAGCCAATGGAGGCAGCTGACATTGAGCTAAGTGCATTCCTTTTAAGAATATTCATAGGCCTCTTAGTTGTTGTTCGGATGGTTGTTGCGGAGGATGTTGTAGGCTTTTGGGGAGATGACGACAACGACGACGATGATGATGTGTCTTTTTATGTCGTGTCATGTTGTGACGCAGGCCTGATCATCTGGAGGGCCATATGACCAAAATTCATAAGTCATGTAGCTAAGTATCTAGTATCATTTATATTTTTTCTGGTTGCAAGTCAGAAGATGAGGTTTACTTTATTATATTTAAGATGTTAAGTAGTTTGTGACTACTGTGGCATTGTTTTCTCTCTGCTGACATAAGAGTATAATTATTTTCATAATATAAAAGGTTCAGATAGTAAATACTGTTTCTGATATAGTTTGTGAATTGCTGACAGTAATTAATTTAGTAGGCCCAGTAAGTTTAGTTAGGTCATTTGATGACAGGTTAGGGAAAGTACCCTCCTCCTTGGTTTGTTTTCAATTTTAATTGTGTAAAGAGAAGTATAAAAGTTTTAATTTCAAAAACAATATTTCAATTTATATTCTGTTTTGGACAGAAGTAACAACAGTTCCATACAGGAACATTATGAGCTGTTACTCTATGGAACGCAAATCTTTTTCAGCTGTTGTCTCATTGGATGTTGGTAGTACTGTGTCTAGAGAAAAAAGAGAAAGAAGATCTACACAGGGTGCTTTGTAATCAAAGACAACAAAGATCCAGTGGCATACAACATAGACTTTTTTCTGGTTAATTGTTTTTGCTGTAATATTTTTTTTAAGTCAATTTTCATCAATATTCTAGGTAAACCAATCCCTCACTTAGCACGACTAATGTTTTTAAAAATGTTTCTGTTATTCGAAAATGTGTATTCTAAAGCTTTATTCTCCATAAATAGCAAAAGTAAATTAACTTATAGTACTCCGAAATGTGTACGGAAATATTCTTCACGTAATATAAATGCATAGAATAACACTCACGATAAATACGCCACGCCATTTATCTTTATAAGCCTATCATCAAATCCTTTATGACAAATACGTTACTGCGTTAATGGAGGGTAGGTGGTTATGTACTTCAAAATTAAAGTGCTTATTTGCGTATCACCTTTAAGGACACAATTTTTTTACATTACACCATTCATTCAACAACCGTTTCTACGTGAATCATCTGTTCATTTCTGTTCCGATGTCTAATGTCAAACATATTCCTGCTAGTACAACCAAAACCATAAGATTTATATAAACGTTTGATAGAGTCCTTATTTATGATATGTAAGATTGTACAAACAGTTAACTTGCTTAAAACTAAAGTAAAACCAACATAACTGTGGCCTTCATGTTATTCTTAATGCCGTAATACTTCTAGTTTTGTCTCAAATACTTGAACACGAAGCATTACGCTCTCACTTGGAAGCCATGATTCCAACTGCCGGTGCTTGAAAATGTACAGTTACCAGCCACTGGTTAGACTGAAGTTCATCACGGAGAGGTCTGTGGCCGGGTAACAACGGTACGGCCAGACGCAAACACATTTGGTCCTTTACACCCAATAGCAGCAACTAAACTTGCCATAGCTGATGTTTGTACAACAGCCGATAGCGTAGTCAGATATACATAGGCATTCAAACTATATGCTAACTGTATGTCATAGTACATCTGTTGTTCACTGAGTGAAGCAGACTTCGTGGTGTCATGGCCAAATTTTTTTTTGCCTGTGGTGATTTCCTGCTAACAGAAATTTACTGATACGGTATTCAAGACTAGAGCAGTAAAATTAACATTGCGCTAAATAAATATGCGCTATCTGAAGTCGTGCTTGGTGAGGGATTGGTGTACTTTTTTAAAATATACTAACTGTGATTTTTATTTTATTACTAAGATATATTTTCTTTATCTGCGTTCATTACCATAATGATATAATTTTTTTTAAAATTTAAGTTCACTGTTTCTTTTGTACGGTATTTTGGTTTTATACTGAGCCTACTGCTAAGATCTCTGCTGCTTCCTTGCTTGCCATCAATCTGTTCTGTAATATTATTTAAATTTTGCAGTATTCACTTTTATTTTGATGAATTATGCTTTGCTACAGATTAAGAAGTTTCAAGTTTCTAAAGTAACGAAGTAATGATAAACATCATACAATTATTTCCGTATCACTATTTAAGAAAACACAAATTTACCCTTCACAAAACTAACGGTTGTCTAAAGAAAACTTTGTGTATTCAAAGATAATATTTGCTTTCTGCTACATGGTTTAGATATTTTTAGTGCATTCCAGATAAACATTTTGGGAATAAAATTCTGTACATCATTCCTTTCAATAACTGTACAATTTTCCACTTAAAAATAGCTGTCTGTACTTATTCCAAATAACCACATAACAGAACAAGTGGCATTACAAAATTAAAGTAATACTGATAAAAAAAACAACACAAAAATGAAATGTACAGATTAGCTGGACTGCACACATGCACATCTGTAATTCTTTCATCTGTATATTCACAAAAGCACAAACCTAAATCTAATAATATATTTTTCCACACCAACAGCATTTACCTGAGAGCTTTGATGGACACAGTTCCTCTAAAGTCCCTGAGAATGTCAAGCAACACCCATGACCAATAGGAACGATAACTCAACTTGCCAAGATCTGATAATGGCTTCTCAGGACTACCAACAGTGCATTCTAGTTTTGATAACTCATAACTGAATGCAATCAAGAATTTCCCATATCCCAATCGCTGGTAAGGTGGCAGTGTCATAATACAAGCAACATTATTTCCTTCATGGGACTCTTTTTCCTATAAAAAAAAACAAACAAAATTAATATAATTTTTAAGGAATTACACATATGGAGAAATAAATTTCAACACCCTAACTTTATAACACATTTATACACACACTTATAAACATTTGCTTACACAAAAAACAAAAAATAAAAATTATAAGCAATAACTTATATTTCATATTATGATTTACTGTCAATATCATGTTGCTATTGACAAAATCATCTTCAAGCCTATGAATATGCACTAAAAGTGGCAAAAAAAAATGATAATAATAATGAAAAACTGTGTTTGATGTATTTATAATTAAAATTTATTGCAGTTTACAGCTTGGTCATAATGGGTGTTCATGTTGTTCACTATAGCTTATAAGTTCTAGTATTAAAAATTAAATAAAATCATAAATTGTAATAAACTGAAATAAATACTGTTGAAAAGCATTAAATACTTGATCTTAGATTTGCAGAGTGCAAATGTCAAAAAATTTTTCGCCATGCATTTTATTATTTTGGGTTTGTGGTAACAATTTTTTTTTCCCCAAACACACAAGCAGTAGCAACTACACACTGGCAATTTATCTATTGACCTATATCAAATATAAAAAAAACAACATACAAACAATATACAGTTTAGCACATTTTAATTAATTGCAGTGAAATAGTACAAAATAAAAATTGCAAAGTTACCTTTACCACTACTTCAATTTTAGAGGATTAAGAGCTTCTAATAATTAAAATAACAGACCTTATGGAGTAAACTGACACGCACCTTAGAGAAGTAACCTACTAGATGAGCACCCTGTTTGTCCACTTCACACAATATGTAAAACATGAAGGGCTCAACATCAAAATAGAGTGTCTTGTGGTCCAAGAAAAGCTTTGCCAATAGACACAAATTCTGGGTGTAAACTTTGTGGTCTTTGCCATCTACTTCCCAGACAGACAGAGTACCTTTACGATATATCTCCTTACCGCGAGGTTGGCGCCAAGTACACTCACGCTGTAACAAAATAATGCTTAACTAAAAAAACCGTAAGAACAAAATACTACAATGTTTACAAAGAAAATCAATAATACTCTATCCAAGGATTAGTTGCTTTTCAAATAATTAATTTTTTACTAATCAGACAAAAGTTTTTAAATATAACAATGTAAGTGGGATTTTGTTACGTCAGGGTTTGGATTGCAGTATAAATTACCCCATAAAGTAATCTTCAAAATTCTTGAATTTGTATCCTTAAAACTTAAACTAACAGTACATATTACTACAGGGTGTCTAGTGCCAAGCATTTTTAAAATTCCCTGACATTTCCAGGTTTTCCAGACTAATTGAAAATTTTCCAGACATACTTAAAAATAATAATAAATACCACATGTGAAAACAATTAACTCGCCAACTTAAATACAGTAGTATTACTTGATTTTGGTTCTCAATTATTTTATGAACCATGCACACAGACTTACGATACACAATGTTAAGACAGACACACAGACATATGTATTCTAATTAAATTTAAATTTTCATTGCTCAAAAAGTTTAGACTCACCTCTTTATTGAAGTGCTACATTCAGTCACAATAAAACTATCCAAATGTCAAGATGTGTTCTGCTTATAAGAATATGATACACAATTAACCTTCAAATCCTGTCTCAAAAACAGTTTCCAGTCTCCAAACACAGTCTTCAAATTCACAAAATTGCATCATTAATCTTAAAAAAAACTTCTATATAGTAAATTGTAGCTGTACGTACATATAAATGAATATAAACATATATGACATGGATCTTAAAGAAATATAAAATTATAGCATAAATATTAATAACTTAGGTCTTTTTGTGAAAATAATGATTGAATTTAGTAGGCCTAAACACTACAAAATGGGGTCTATTATCACTGCACTACGTTTTAAGAGCTTCTATTCGAGAATCAAGAATTGCACTTTCATTTTGGGCATCTTCTAAAATTTTCTTTTTTCTTGCCTGAAGCTCTGCAAGTTCAGCAGCAATTTTACGTTTCAAGATGTTAGTTTCTGCTTTTTCTTGAGAAAGCTCCTTCTGCTTTTGCAAATAGTCTTTAAAGTTGGAGTGTGCATTACGAGCTGCATGTATAAGCTGCTTTGTTACAGGGAAATCATCAATTCCCCCAGCTGCAGAGACACTATCATGAATTCTCCTTTGAGCTACGAGAGATATTTCTTGTTGATTTTCCACCAGACATTCCTTGTTCACAGAAAATCCTCTTTCCAGAGCAGCATTGCCATGTGAAAAGATGAAAATCATCTTCAGGAAAGATGCCAAATTTTTTGTTTCCTCAAATGAACAAATTTTCAACTGATCAAACCAAAACTGATCAAGGCGAAATTTACTGCGTGTGTATATCTTCACATTTTCTTGCACTAACTTTACAGCACACACTTGCTTGAATTCTCTACAAATTTTATCAGCTTGCACTCCAGAAATCCAGTTATTGCATACAAACTACTGAAGGGTCAATGAATGAAATGCTCCTAGTCAAACTGAGAGTAAGTGGAGAGCGATTCAAAATCTTCTTCACAAGTTCTTGTAGGCACTTAGAACATTCATGCTTGAATAACTCAATGTCTTTCTGTGTTAAGTTCTTTTCAGAACGCAATTCTGCTTTTGTTCCAAAACCCAGGTCAACATTTTTGTGAGACATAAGATTTGTTCCTGATAAATCAATCGCAGACAAGGGTTTTGATTCAATTACTTCAGGTTTGACAAACCTTATCATAAGATTTTTAACAACAGCACAAAAATCTGAATAAAGAAAAGGAGCCATTGGTTTATCGGTCTGAAATTCTTTCAGAAAAGGTTCAATTTCAGATGCCACAGATGAAAAAAATGCAAGTTTAGGACCAAGCAATTTATCACGAAGAGCATTCTTAACTACCATAAAGCTTGCACACTTTGGTTCAGACTTTGAACAAAGTGACTGAATGTATTTGAGCAAATAGGGCAGTAATTTCAAGGCTCTGTTTGCTACACACACATTATCTAACCAACGAACTGCACAAAATTTCAAAGGAAACAAATCTGATCCTGTTATGCGGATAAAATCTGCACGACGACTAGGGATATTGTAAAAAAGATTGTGAATTGCACGTAAAAATGGAATAATTTCCCATTCTGTTCCTTTCATTGCTGTCTTGAAAGCACAGTGCAATGAATGCAGACCACAAGTGCCAATATCCAAAATTACACCTTCATGTGGACGGCCTTCTTTTAAATCTTCTCTTAGATCTTTTAAAAAGCGTAAGTTCACATTCGGACCATCCATAGACACTTGAAGTATCTTGTGTAAAAGAGCAGAAGTTAACGCACTTTTGAATGCATAAAGTAAATCTGCTGCAGTTGAGTGACCCAAGAAAACAGAGGTTAAGTAGCGAGTACAAGTCACATTCTTGACATCGTCCCAATACCGCACCGTTAAATCCATCTGCTGTTTTTGCACAACCTTATTTAAACTTTCATCAAAACCGATGACAATATGTGAACAATTTGATATAGCAGCTTTTAGATCTCGCTCGAGTTGTGGCGCCAAGCCATGAACAATAGTGTAAGATACTTTTGCTTTGCTCAATTTCATTTTTGCTGCAATATTGCTGTCAGGGTACATCTTGCGCTGGATTGAAACACTACTTTCAGCATTCCGTAACGAGTTATGTGATGTTACACAAAACAAACACCACATGACCTCTGCTCTTGTCACATTATCATTCAACAAATATGTTTTCAATAACTTTGATTTCTTTTCTACAGATGTGCATGTGCAAATACATGAGCATGCTGAGCCAGCAACTGCATTTTCTAACAACTTCAGTACATTAGGTGATGGTGATAACTTTGAACCCTCAGAAACTGATGAATTCTGAATAGATTCTGATGATACTTCAGGTACATCTGTTGACTTTACTTGCGAAGTTGTTTTTGATAGCCCTGTCTTGCAAAAAATTGTAATTGGGACCGATTTACTGGCTGCCTGTAATCTTTTTCTATGCTTAGCCCCAGACGCATGACTTGTGAGAGCTTGTTTCCCCATGTTGCTAAGCTCAAACTTTTGCTTGCACACATCACACCATGCAGAATAGGGATTTATTTCAATACCCTTCACCCACGCATACATTGGGTCCTGGCTCCATTCAGCTCTGAATACCGTTTTTCTAAATTTTGAAGGCGGCATGACACCTTGAGCTGGGAACAAACACAGATGTTAAAAATGAATACTTTTTCTAAAAATTACAGCTTACATACAGAAAGTACATTTTGAGTTGATACAGAGTAACCAAAACCCTATCAAATATCTGCAATCTTATCAACATACTACATCCTTACTGGTTAGTGCCTACTTCATGAGTGTAACAGCTGAATTAACATAACCTTATTAAAAGTTATATATTATTCCTGTATCAAGTGTATATTCACAGGCAGCCTGCATCACAAACTTAATCACAGCTATAATTTAAAAAAGGTTTGTACCTTCACAGCAAAAAAAAAGTTCTTTGTTGATAATTACAGTCCAAAATAGCCTACAGTTAATTTAAATAAGGTTTCATTTTTTACCTGATGGTACTTTGCAATATCATTTAAGTATGTTAGGTTATGTGTTGTTCTAAGAACAATAGGTAAGTTATAAAAAAAATTTTCACTTTTGGAAAAACCCACCCATTCTCACGGTTTAAAAATAATTTGATCTCCAGTTAAACATAATCCAGTAGGCCATCATGCAAAATAACTGTTTACAAACAAAAAAATAATTGCATTCATAACCTAAAAAGATTAAAATGACGTCATACTGACGTGATTATTATAACTACCGGTATTTACTTCATAACCTAATTAATTGAAAAGGTTCTGTGAAATCACACACATACAGAAATACAGATAATGCTCACTTACCTGTTAAATAAACAAAGCAGATCGTCGAGAAACTAAGTATAATTAACTACCATTAGGCCTCCGTAACGATCCAGGTTTATAACACGAATAAAAAGATATATAAACAATAACAAAAAAAATTTACGAAATCATTTTTAAGACCGAAAGCATGGAGAAAAACCGTAGCATTTTAACGCACTGGGTTGTAGTTGCCGCCTAGATAGAAAGTAACAAGATAATTATCAATGCATGACTATAAGTACGTAACCTCAATTCACCAAAATAAATAACCACAATAAATAAAACGAAAGAAACAAGTACAATAAATGCAAGCTAAAAATTGTGACGGCGTGGCTTGGCTAGCCAGGAAACGACCAAAACAACCGAAAACAAACCGAGATGTAGAAGGTATAACACGCAGTCGATAAATCGATATAAACTATATTGCGATCTATCTTAGAAGTCTAACCTCGATGTTATCGAAAAAGAAAACAACTGTTTTGCAGACGGTAACATCCAACGTAAAACAAAGCTACTTTGAAAAGTGTAGTTTCTTCGAAATGTCAATAATTATAAGTAAATTACCGTGACAGCAGAAATGTTTAAAACTAATCTTCCGTGAGATACCTAAACTATTTTAAAGCTACAGCAAAAAAAAAATTCCAGGTGTTTTTTAAAAATTCCCTGACTTTTCCCTGACATTTCCCTGACACTCAAAATTCCCTGACAATTCCCGGTTTTCCCGGTTTTCCCGGTCGCTAGACACCCTGTACTAAAATATGATATTGTAATGTCTGCACACCACCAGTGTTACATGGACCATAGGGAAACAAGACATAAGGAAGGCTGACTACGGATACAAGCAGAGGGGATGGAGAGGAGGGGGCTGGGTTTGTGATATTCATACTTTTCACCTGCTTGACAGGTTTCTTTGGAGTTAATCATGGTGTCTTTCAATTAATATATCAGGTATTTCCAAGGACTTTGCTGTGAATTTCGATTGTTTAAAATATTCGCCGCCAACAATAAAACATTACACTTACCAAGTGGTACCTGTATGTCTTTTCCAGACGCATGTACTTCAAACAGTATTCACATATCCACAGTTTAGGCTGTTTTCCATACTCTTCAGGATAGGGACTGAAGTACCACGTATCTATCTCGTAGTAACCAAAATGTATTTTATCAATGTATTTCACTTTGGTAATTGCTTCATGCTCTTTCTCTAAAGCAGCAGTTGTTGGGTCCATCTCTGCATATGTCTAAAAAATATATAGAGCTATTAGAAGAAAATATAGGCAAGCAGGACAACATCAAAACTTGCAGGCACTTCTCATTAATAAATTTTAGCATTTTTGTTAGGCCTACTTTTAATTTATTTACCCTAACAGCTAACCACTACTTTTTATATTGACAAGAATATTTTTTTTTAATTCAGGCTTAGCATATTGTTCAAAACAAAGTCATTTGAGACATAAAAAAGGCATACTAAACACTAGCCTTTGTTCAGTCCTTTGTACATGACAGTCTTGGAACAAAATGAATGAGTGTGTACATCCCTAGTATTGTACCTCTGTTGCTGAAATGTTTGTATGCAATTTATGCTAAAACAGTGCATCCTATGCATTTGCACTAGCAGAAGTGAATTTATTTATAATTCACACTTCTAAATTCAATGGCATCAAATGGAAGTCACAATTTTTGTTCGCAAAAAGATAAGACTATGTTGTTTTTTTAAAGCAAAGAAATATTTGTTAATGGTTTTTTACTATGAAGAAGTCTTATTTGACAGGGTTTGCATCGCACAGCTATGCAGAGGGCTTATGGCATCAGGGCCTCCACAAGATTATAACATATTCCGAACCACTTGGATACAGACTCAGTGCTCATAAATTCTAAACCACGACCCTCGCCACACGAGCACAACACATCAGCGGTCATGGCTCCAAGACCCCAGTAGGTTTAGGAGCTCTGAACCATAAAACACAATCCAGCAAATTTGGTTTGATTTCAAATAGATTTTGAAATTTCAGACCTATTTCCAAGTGTGGACACTATCCTTAGGAAGGAAACAAGATGTTTCCAGATGAGTTTTAAGTGACTCATAGAGGCTGTTTCAAAAAAAAAAAGAGAGAATCTTGCAGGTGATCACTTACAAGAACATAAAACGAAAATACATGTACAACTTTTTCCTTATTGCTTAGTGATGTTAAATTACTTGTAAAAAAGGTTGGGCAACCGAAGTTCATTAATGAAGGGGACAATATATCAGTTACATGGAACATTATTACACCATTTTTAGCTTACCTGCAAATAGTTTTCCATAATTAAAAAAATTTACAAAAAATTATAATTATTGTGCATAACTCGCTTAGTAATTACTTCCAACCAAAATTTTTAACATGATTTTGTCTTATTATAAGTACAGAATTAGCTACCAGGCATTGTAGGTATGGTTCAGAAAAAGCATGTATATACTCTACCTCAACTTCCATAAGAAATTACATCAATAAATAGTTCAGGTGAGTTTCCAAACACTACAATTGGTTGTATGTATAGTAGTGTTTTTCTGTATAAAGTATAAATAATTTCAGTTTTAATTTTTTGTAGCAATTTAATTTTAGCATTTAAAAGATTAATTTTCTGGTTAAAATTAATTATTTTATATGTAACTCACATTTATTTAGTATTAATTATATTTAAAGCCAATTTAATATTTTTAATGTAGCTGATACAGGACATTATGAAAACTGTTAAAAGAAGTCATTTGACATCTTTTAATCATGTGACCTGCAACTAATCAAAATGCCCGTAAATTCTGTTCATCAAAAACTTGGCCAGTTAAAATTTTTTAATGATGACAGCTTCCAAAATTTTTGAAAGGTGATTCCTTTCCACTTTTATTATCTTAGAAGGCTTTGCACTTTGTTTAGATTGTATTTGAATATACAGTAAACGTAAACTCTCGATTATCCGGTTTTCGGGTTATCCGTGCTTGATTTTTTTATGAAGTTGTAAAAAAAATGACGGGGTGTAGCTACGCTGCGACTGCGCTGCGCTTTTTTTTTTACTGCTGTGTCAGACCATCGTTCCCTCGCCACCTTCACCCATCAATTTGTCACACTTTAAACCAAAAAGGAATGCCTTGACTGCTGCTTCCGGCTCAACTCCCCCCCAAGCGTTTGTTTTTGTAATCATGTCTGGTAAAAGTAAACGTAAAGTGCTGACAATAGCAAATAGCAGAGAAGTTAGAAGTTGTGAACAGGTTAAAAAAAGGAAAAAACTACCGCAAAATTAGCACAGGAATATGAAATTGGAATCCAAACCGTGCAAGACATTAATAAAGCAGCCAGTAACACAATGGGAAAGGGAGGGCTTCTTGAAACCACCGAGAGAGAGAGAGAGAGAGAGAGAGTGACAGAGAGAAAGGGAGCATGTTGTTCGCCACCAGACACCCTTTCCTCCCCCCACACCCCCACCCAACAACAGCCTTCATTCTTTCTCGACAGCTAGCTGTGAGTCATGGTCCACAGCCCCGGCGCCAGCATAGCCACGGCCCTCTCTCGCTTTGCAGCCTTTGTTTACTGCGTGAACCTTTTTTTCCTTCCAACTAACGGTATTTTTCCTTGTTTGAAGATGCCATTTAAATCACTCTTTCTTATGAAAGAGCCAACAAGGAAGCACTCGTAATAACCAGATTAGTTTAGGATTAATATTTACGTAGTCAAACTGACGGTGCATTTCAAAACTCTCGTAACTTCGAAGGTCTCGCAGTATCCCTTACTCGTAGTTATGACTATAAAGTGCATCCTAATTTTAATAGGCAGAATTAACAAGAAACAATATATTGTCGCGTGGGGTAGAAAAATAAAATGCAATAGCTGGAAGGGGGAAAAAAAGGTGTATAATATTGTGCTGTGGTTCAGACACTTATTTTGTAGTGACCCGGATAATAGGTCGTTAAAAGGGTGGAGGGAGATGCTGAGTTGGGACTGCCGCCGCTCTCCCTCCCGTAGCAATAAAGGGGACAGGAGGAGGATGGCGGCAACACAGTGCCAGTATTGTTTACGGTTCAATAAGCTGGGACACCGTATACAAAGCCTTTGCTTGTACTCATAGAATTCTACTGAAGAGACACTCTTTTGCCAGTAAATACACCATTTTTAAGTGGTGAAATGGATTATCCTGTTTTTTTTATGGGCATTCAATTATCCGGACATCGGAAGGTCCCAATTAACACGGATAATCGAGAGTTTACTGTATTTTGAAGAATAATGTTTGAAACACACGTATATCAAAACACGAAAGTGTTTTTAAACATATAAATTACTAGGGTAACTAGGGAAAAAAAAAAAAAACTGTGAAAACTATTGGGTATAATTTTACATAAGCTTACATGAACATAAAACTAATCTACCTTTAAAGATAAATTTTTCCCAATATTAATGTAATCATCAGTTGTCAGCACCGATTTGAAAAACTTTAATGACGTGTAGAGTATCGTAAATCGCTCTGCGTGTTGAAGGACAGATGACAGATGGAGGCAACATACTATTGCAAACCTTGCATAAGGTTCAGTCTCTAATGGAAAGTTGACTACTGAATTTTCGTGGCATTACTTTGCTGCAAGTGTTCATTATTATTATTATTATTATTATTATTACTACTACTTGCACAGCTTTTTACACCCTCCACATTACATAGTAAATATCTGCTGAAAGTATTTGCAACACAACAACTAATGCAACGGAGGTAGTGTGTTAAATTTATAAGTAAATCCCTGTGAAATTCTTTCAGATACAAATAAAAAAATTAAACATTTCCATATAAAAGACACTTGATGATTAAATGAATGAGTTTGGGTTCAACATATTTTTTACATTAAGGACATCAGAGACAGTAAGATGAAGTGACAGAATGTATAGGGGAAACAAGAGAACCCTGGGAAAACACACTGTATCACAACAGTCACTGAAGGTGAATGTGAGCAGAGACTTCTCGTGCAATAATCAAAACAACTCTATCACAGTTTTTGTGACATTGCTGCACATATCTATCATTCTAGTACTTGGATCTTTCTCACAATAAGCTGAGCTAAGTATACAGCTGTCTTAGAATGTACTGTTAGGTAAATTTTTGTTTACTTAGTTACAATGTGGATAAACAACTTTTGTCTATAGCGCATATATATATATATATATATATATATATATATATATATATATATATATATATATATATATATATATATATATATATATAATGCTGCTGCATGCAAAAATTGTTGCAAAAGGAAAAAAATACAACATCAAAGAAAGACATGGCTGCATTTTGCAGCCAGATAAACAAATACTTCACTTCAAAGAATTATATAAGGATGTTTCAAGTTTAAAAAGAGAAATAAAGCTGTTTAACATGTTAAACTTACTATTGTGATGATGAAATAGTAGAAATTACAAATTCATGCATAGATATATTCAAGATTTTTAGTGGCATCAAGGCAGTAATACACATTAGTTTATGATTTTTATGTACGTACTGCTGGAATCACAGAAGTAAAATCAACTTTTATAGCGATGGAAATTTCTGAGCTGTTTTTTACAAATGTTCAAATATAGGCCAAATGTTTAAGAAACAAATTGTTTAAATTGCAGACTAAAAAATACTGAACTAGCACTTGCCCACACTTGCAGCTTAGATGTTGGTATTGGCTTCACACCAGCACCAACAAATTTAGATTTCATTGCAGTCTCAATTTTGTAGGTAGTTGAGAAGACAAACCTATTTTAATAGTATCTGAATACTGGTTAAGAAATTATGAAAATGTTTGTAGTCATAATGTTATTTGAACTGATAAAAACATCTTGGCACTTAAGGGGTTGCTATACCATTGGATTTAGAAGAAATAAAAATGATTAGAATTAGTGCAAGAAAAAAAAACTTGACTAACTCTTAACCAAAAAATCCAATTATATTTCTGTGAAAGTGTAATTTCTTCCCAGCTGTTAGATAATCTTTAGGAAAAAAAAACTTAAGTATAACCGTATCATTATCCACTATAAAAGTAGTAGTTTGAATAAAATTCATTTATTTTAAATGTCCTAACATAAGATAAATAATTTAAGGTTTAAGCAATCATTAAGGTATTTTAAGAACATTATATCAACAATAAACAAACATAAGTGATTTTTCATAACAGATATTATTGAAATATTTAAAAAATACATATATAATTAAAGTAGACATACTAATTGGACGTGATTGATTTCATCATGCCTACGCTTCTGGTTTCTTGTCATTTTCCTATCTGATTTCTCATTTGCGTCTCCAGAGATGAGCCTCTGAGCATTTGTACAATCATGCTCTGCCATTTCAAACTGAGAGCACATAATCCTAAAAAACAACAACAAAAACAAGAGTTTAATGCAAAGTTTCAAAATAATTACTGCTAGTTAACAACAACATGTATTAAACATTATATATCCACCAAGTGGCTAATTCCAAACTATCAAAAGTATATTACAGGTCAGGGGTTTTATTCACAAACTTATGCCATGTAACACCATTCCAATTTCTCAGTTTGTCAAACAGCACTATCCAGATTGTCTTGTTGGTAGTCCTCACTCTTTTATGTCCTTGTCACTATAACCAATTTGTCATGTCACATTTCTTAAAAAAAAATCTAGATAAATAAAGTTGGCAACTTGCCATGATAGTGAACTGTCTACTAAGTTTGTTTGATAAGAGAGATGACATTAGTTTATTCCCATGAACCTTTATGTGTACAAGGTGTCTTCTAAAACTACGTCTGACAAAGAGACAATTATAATCAAACTCGGAAAAATTTTTAACTGCAGACAATCGTAGAGAATATTGGTTACAAAACTCAAAAATGTTAATAAAGTTTCTTGTGATACTTTTGCTGATCAAAATGGATTGTGGGTTAAAAGTCTCCGAGAATTATGACAAGGCAAGTGAAATTCTTAAAAAAAATTATTCACAATGAGGAAAAAACACTTTCTGGCTAAGACTTAAAATTTCCCTCCATAGTAGTGACATTTTTTGCCAGAATTTTGTTAGTAACTTTTATTTTGAACTGTAAAAGATTATGGCAGTGAAGGAAATTAAATTTTTCATGCTTAATAAATTTACTAGAGTTCTATAAGCAGTTCAGTATCAAAGCACTACTCATTGTATTAGCAGATGCATTCAAATGAATACTGATACAAATTTTTTGAAATCGGTCTGGTTTGTTGACCTTTAGGTTTTTTTTCTTTCACAATTGCATTATTTTACCAACTTATTTTTACCTTTATTTCATTCTATTATTTGGTCCAAGTTAATATGATGATAGTTTCTAAATTCCATTTTTATGGAGCATAAAACGATGATACTTACTATGATAAAAAGCAATGTTAAATTTTGTATTACTAACATAAATGTCCAGATTCTTTTGATAAAAGAAAAATAAAGTCTAGGGCCAAAAATAATGGGGCAAAACAAATTTCTCTCGTTACCTCTATTGCCTAACACTATGTCGAAATCCCAACTTTGTTCTCTGGTGCTTCAAACATTTTTGTTACTTGGCAATGTGTTTCATAACAGCCACCTTTATAGATGGTCCTGACAGATAGGATCAGAACCAACAGAAGAAATGGTGGTTGCAGGAGTGAAAACATATCAACTTGGTGACATGTGGTTCCTCAAAACTGTGTACACCATGGTATCCAGGCTTGACAGGATTCCTGGTAAGACCATACAGAGATAAAGCCAACTGGATTTATGATAGGTAACAAGAGGAACTTGCAAATAAGCTCCAGTGGGGAGAATGAATAGTGAACTTATGAAAGTGTAAAAATTAGGCTGATAAATTATAAATGGTTGATTAATTGGGCTATCCTTTCCAGAACTGTTTTACCCAACTGTAACAATATAGATCACAGTGAATGAACAAAAGAAATTATAATAAACATTATACTTAAAAATTTTATTTATAAATCTGATGGAAATAAAAGTGTGCACTTCCAAGAGAAGTGACACTTGCTTATTAGGGAGACAGAAAAATTATTCGTATTTTTTATTGAATAAGAGATATAATTAAGAATAGTAAGGATGCTGGTATGATATCAAATGTAATATTATTTTTAGGCATGATGTTAAACAGCAACGTCCAGCTGATAAAATGAAAGAACAAAAAACACTCCAATTGAACAAAATTACACTTATAAAGCTAACCTCTAAGTCTCAAAGTATTTTTTACATTTTAAATAACAATAATCACATAAAAATGAATGATATTTATAAAGTCAATGTACCAATCAATAACTCTTTTCCACATGAATAAATACATTCAAGGTACTTTAAATTAAATAAAAGAAATAAAGTAGCATCAATCAGTAGTTACAAAACTCAGGAGTATACAAACACAACCAGTGTTATGAGAATTCCGTGGCATCACTGCTGCGTCATTTCTACCTTTCCCCTGCCGTCTCCCCAACCGGCTGTTACAACTAGCATGTAGCATGCTACTTTACGTACTTATTCCCCCACCCCCTCCATTCCGTCTTCCCACTCGACCGCTAGTGCATGCATTGGAGTGGCGTCGCTGCTGACGCTCTCTCCTGCTCTACCGGTTCCCCCACCACGTACCTAACTAATCCCCTCAAGCAATCAGAATTTTCGTAACGCTTGACAATTGTAGCCTCCTCAGCAAAGAAGTTTCACTTCAAAAATCTCTCAATTCCATTTTTGATTTGTTAACGAATGTTGGAGCAGGTTATTTCGTAAACAATGGCCTGAATATGTTTTGGCACTGCAGGCCACTGTCTTTCCCTATTTTTCAGAATATTTTTATGACATAATGTTTGTGTTTCAGACCTGCCAACTCTCACGATTTTGGTGTGAGACTCACGATTTTAAGGTCCATCTCACGCCCTCACGCCAAAATAGCGTTTCCTCACGATTTTTCGGGGCCCCAAGATTTTGTTTGTAAAAGTTACAAAACAAGTTTTACGAAATCTTACAGTAACGAGTTTCCATCAATACTCGAGTCACGTAAAGGAAGCAATTTTGCGTTTAGTAGCGTGTGCCGTGCTGATTTTTCTATCTCGCATAGTGGAAGAGGAGACATTGTGAAACATGTAGCTACAAAAAAACACAACTAACACGTGAAGTGTTCCAATAAAAAAAATTAATTTTGCTGTGAACAGTGATAATAGTGTTACATGAGCAGAATGTTATTTTACATCTTTTTAGTTGCGGCCCTGCATGATCACTACACGACAGCGCTAAATTATGTTCAACTAAATTAAATCTGCAACCTATAATTTGTTAAAATAAATTTTGAAGCAGAGACCATGTAACATATGTACAGGTATGTCACTTAAATTTAAAGATTCTCATTTGTTTGTTTTTATATCTAACCTGTATTTATGGGCCTGAAAATTTTTATCGAGGACCTCATGATTTTTTAAATTTGAATGTTGGCAGGTCTGGCTGTTTCAGTAATGTAATACATCAGCTGATTATGTTGGGCACGGTCATAGCACATAGTTTTATATTGGTATATAATCATTCTTAATATACTTGAAATTAATTGTGTTATTTAGTTATTTTATTTAGGAAAAGCAAATGAAATATATTTTTAGAGATTTTCACAAGACTGACTAGGTTACTACTTATATAAGCATGATTTTCAGTATTTTAGTTCATTTAAATGTTGCTTATTTATGTGTGTGGATTCATTTGCAAGTTTTTATCACATTTATAAAATGTTTGGTATTTTTTTGGTAAAAGAAAAGACAAAAGACAGGTACGCGACACAGCAAAGCCAATTTTTCAGAAAGTTGATCAGTTACCGTTACTTTCTGGTAACATCCGTATGTAGTTCTCATGATAGGAAAATCGGCAGGTGTTAGCTCCCATGGGAGGCTGTAAATTTATCAGGGTTCGGTGACAGACAATCAGAAAAAACTTTGTAATATTGTGTTTGTTTTTACAGAAACACTTTGATGTGAGGGTAGTGTAATTTGTCTATTGTTGTGTCCTTGTATGTAAGAGTTGTGTTGTGATTGGTCTGTGAGGGCACGTGGTTGCCCTGCATGGCTATAGGCAGTTGCGTAGCATCGTCAGTCATTTGAATGTTGTGATGATAGGTCGCGCCATTCAAGGGTCTATCCTATTTTGTGGAAAATCCCTGACTGTATTGTAAATCCCCTTTCTGTGGGACAGACCCATTCAATGGAGAACCCTCTTCCTGTGGGAAAATACCAGTAAAATCTTATGTAGCTGCTTTTCCGCAGTGTAAAAATAAATTTATGAAAATACCATTTCCCAACACTAGAGACGTTCCTGTATTTACCCTGAAAACAATGTTAATAAAATCCTACTAGTTTCTGAGAAATCCCATTTTTTAGCTCACATTTCAATATCTGTGAATTATTACTGCTGTCGCCGCCATTAATTGTTTAACCGTGTCAGTTTGTGTGTTTGTTCTGAAGAACTTCAAATATTGTGTATGGTTGGTTGGGTTAGTATAAATACATTAAAAATACTATAATATATTTCTTATAGTTGCTTAGGATTTATGAAATTAAGATGTAGATATCCTGACCTAACCAACAGTTTACATGAATTTACATAATTTTTAATGTACTTATACTAACGCAAACAACAGCCCACATTATTTTTAAGTATTTTTAACATTGCTAACCTAAAGTAACAAGATTTTACAGTATTTTTAATGTAGCTATACTAACCCAACCATGTCCACAATATTTTTAAGTATTCTTGTCGCTAACGTAACCTATGAATCGTTCATTACTATATGATGCTATACTATATAGTGCTACTTTAAATTAAATGTCAAAAAAAAACTTCCTTAATTCAATGATATTTGGACAAACCATCAACAAACAGAAAATACCATAAATATTTCCCTACAACTGCAATACACCATCATATTAACTACTTCAATTATAAGACATGGGTACGAGATCAAGTCAATTTTACGGACCAAGTATTAAATTTCCATTATTTGTTTAAGTATTGTTGTAGCATGCGAAGACACAAAATACATACCTGTCTCGGGTAACCCATTCATCCAGACGGCGATCAAAACCTTCGTAATGGACATAATATTCCCAATGGCCATCAGGTTTGATGTATCTTTTCTGAATCACTTCAGCTGACTCTGAAGTAAGAATTACAAAGGAAGGTTTATAATCCATGCAACTTTACAAGTACATAAGTTATTTTACAATGAATACTGTACACATTAAAACATACAATGTAAAATAATTTAGGGTAGCCTTAACAATCACTATTTCATGTATATAGATGCTTGTACAAGTTACACAATAAAAACCTATTAAAACAAAATGGCTACATATAGAAAGAAAACTTGTATGAAATAAAGGCTGAAATTGGAAACATATGAAAAAATATTAAACACACTGTAAACATTTCAAGCCATTATTTCAATAGTGGTACACTTATATTATTGTAATATTTATACCAAACGTGCACAAATGCGGCCCTGGAATAGACTGTATTGTGAATGTTAGGTTTGCCGATTCTGTGATTCTCCGTGTATAAGAACATTATAGCAGAAGTATTATAATGTCAGCTATAAACTGCGATTACTCAGAAACCAGTTACATTATAAAAATGCTGTTTTCAAGATAAATACAGGAACACCTCTAGTTTTCGAAAAAAGTATCTTCTGAATTTTATTAAGGTAATTTTCTTACATCACTGTCATAAAGGGGTACTCATACCTTTGTATCTCATGACCTTGAGAAGCTACGACGCAGATGAAGGTGTCGTTGGTAAGCCCTGAACCAATATTGTTTATAACAACAATAACCAACAATTTGCAGAATTGAAACTTCCAAATTTTGCAATACTAGTATATTCTACGTAAATACGTTCAGAACCAAAGAAAACTGCAAGTTGAAAAAAAAAGAGCAGATCAAGAGGATAGAAAATATTGTGAGAGCTATGGGAGCAATGAAAAAATATCAGCAGCAGAGGGCTATCTTTCCAAATGCTAGAGCACACAGCAAGCACATTCCATTTACCTGACGGGCAACTTCAGTTTGTAGAAGTGTTATAGTGACTGATAAAGACAATGGAGTGCATCTAGAGAAAAGTCTCTGTACTGTGAAGGAGCCAAGTCGACCAAAAATCTTCAAGCGAAGCCATGATGCGAGGCGGCATGCATTGTCTTCTACATGTTGTTTGAGGCAAAAAAATGTGATCATGCTTGATGTGTGTGTGTAATCAGACATAGGTTTCAGCACGACCAGAAAAAAAAACTGAACCTATACGGCCCACCTAAATTATTCTATCCTATACTTAATTTTCCTTGACTTCAATTCCCTCCAATATTGAGTATTTTAGAATTAAGTATAAATTCAAAAACACAGTTTTAAGAAGAAAATAAGGAACATAAATAGTGCTAAAAAAATTACATTTTCAATTTATTATTTTTCAATGAAAAGCTGGACCCCCGTAACTTTAACCTATGCTGCAGCAATTATAATAATTCATACATTACAATTTTCTTACTTTTTAATAAATTTCACCGCACAATTCCCCTGGCTAAATGTCTAGTTTAGAAGTTTCTGCAAAAAAACTTTCGAAATCCATCGTTTCAGCTTTTTTGGTCTTTGTGGTAGTTATTTCAATTTTATTTGCAAAATATTTATAGGTAAAGAGGTGTGTTCAAGTCAGAATAGGATAAGCACCATATTAACTGTGAGTCTTTTATGTTATGGTACTACTTATGTCAAGTGTGATGTTTTAAAAATAATGAAAATAGTTTATTTAACACACGTTTCCTTGATTGCTGCTATAAAGACAACCATTTTAACTAGTTTCCCTTCACAGTACAATGGCCGCCACCATACGTGAATTCCTACTGTGTTTCCAAACAGCTTGCCTTAATAATAACAGGGACCTTTAAATCAGAACCTGTTGCATAAAAAAGATACTTATAGCAATTTAATATCAATCTATATCTCATTTTCATTCATATAATTCTAAAAATAAGATATTGGGCAGGGCCATGAAGTCAAGTGAAATTAAGGGGTAAGCTATTTATTTGAAATTTGCAGCAAGTATCTTTGTTACGTCACTTAATAACCATCACGGGACAAGTTTTGACTTGAAAAATGTTCTGCATCATGAATCCAAATTTATTTCTTGATTCTGATGACATGGCCCTGTGATACTTGATGCTTGCTGTTTTAATTTAGTACATCAAAAGATCTTGGCCAAAAAAATATCACAATACAAACAAATTATGTCAGGTATTACCTTTCAACAGCTTGAATTTTATACCAATGGAGCCTTGTTTTGATTGGTTAATGGGAAACTAATCAAGTTCCACAACAGAACAGCAGCTAGCAATGGATTTCCCTCCATTTCTTTTCATAAGTGCTTTGTGATTCAGTAAACACTGTTTTATGTGTTGCAAAGTAAAAAGTGATTATTGTTTTCAGCACTGCATTTTACAGTCTCTACTTTGATGGATGTAAGTAGGATTTATTTACCCAATTAAATAAGAATTTCTGCATCTAAAAATAATATGAACATCTTTAAAAACAGTTTCTAAAAGTAGTAACTTTACTATAACTTCAATGATTGCTCATGGGGCAGATATACACAAACTGCTGGGGGTGGATTTCAACATTGTTGAAATGTACCCCTTTACATGTATATGGTTCATTTAAGCAATAACATAGGACTATTACAGCCTTTTTGTAGAGTTCAATATGCCTAGGCCCATAATAAAATGCTACGCCTAAATAAGGTTAACTATCATTAAAATATTAGGCATGTGTAGCCTATGTAATGTTAATACTTATACCTTTTGTTTCCTCAGTATTCCAACTCAAAATTAAAATAAAATATCAAAATTAGGGTTAAACAATAATGGATTAACTGTGTGTTTACATTATAACTAAATTGACCATTTAAATCAAAACTGAAAATTGCAGAAAATGATTGGCGGTTATCAAATCCTGGCAAAACAGTAACCATTCATAACCTAGCTGCTTTGACGAACACAGCATATATTGCTTCATTTACTCCTAAAACATCACATCAGCTTTTAAAGCAACATGTAGCCTACTTGGCAAGTGTCTCGTCTTAAGACGATTCTGCTGTTTCAAACTTCACACCAGAAAAATCAAAACACTGTGAAAGAAACACAAGTAGACCTGAAGGAATTCTGACACCTGAAGATGTTTGGCCTTTTCCAAAAGCAGAACCAAGAAGAAAAATTGGAGGAAGAAAGAAAAAGAAGTAATCAATACTTACTGGAAAAAAAACAGAGTTGAAGAGGAAACAATGAAAAAGTTAGAAAAGAAGTCAAAATTAGGCACAAAGAAAATGTAATTAGAGAAAATAATCAAAACTGGAAAACACAAGCCTGCAAGAAAATGTTTCAATGACGAATCTTGTGATAGTGAAGGTAGTGAAATTCTTTTGCAAGACGAGTCTGATTGTAAAGATATATAGATCAACTTTTGATTTCCACATCAGAGTTTGAAGAAAATGTATATTTGGAAAATAATGATACAGTAATTCAAATAAATGATTTTGTGCTAGTTTCTTTTGCAGGAAAGAAGTACAAAGTCCTATTTGTAGGGCAAGTAGAAGACCAAGAAGAAAACAATTACAAAGTTAGACTCATGCAAAGGAATGAAGACTCGTAGAAATTTTATTTCCCCGAAAAAGATGATATTACATTGTTGACAGAAGTGACATGATGAAACTCCCGCAGCCAATCATGAGTGGAGGAACATCTCGAGCTATTTCTTCTATGGCATTTGCTGTAAACTTACCTTCAGTTAAAAAGAAAATAATGTAAAACATAAATGTTATGCTTTAAGTGAATAAGATGATTTAACCATAGGCTATATATTAATTTTATTTATATTTTTTATTTTGTTGCATTTGTATATTGTTATAAATATATTAGCTTATTTGACTTACTTATTCCAATAAATGTTTTATTGATTTGAAAGTAAAAACAAATATTATTTATTTGTTGAAAGGTACCCCACCACCTGTTGAAATGTGCCCCATGGTAGAGGTACAATTCAACAAAGGTAAGCGGTTCATAAAATATAAAATATAACCTATAGTTGTAATTAGAGACTGCAGTAAAAATTAACAAGCTGCTCAACATACTATTAAAACTAATGATGCTAATTAACAAGATAAAAAATAAAATGTTTAATTTAAAAAAATAATACAAATTATACATAACAATACCTGTGCTTTAACGGGGTCAGCGCAATTTTTTGCTTTACCGTGTGGGTCTGTGTGATTATGTTTTGGAAAACTTACATCAAATATTGAGAATGATCAATTGTGTTAGGTTAGCTACATTAAAAAATACTTTAAAACATTGTGAATGGTTAATTATGTTAGTATAGCTACATTAAAAATACTGTCAAATATTTTTTTTGGTTGCTTAGAAATTACAAATTTAAGAAGTAGCTACCTATCCTAACCTTATTACAACTCAGATCGGCCCGGCTAGAATATCACCTAACCTTCAACATTCATAAAACATAAATAAAAAAAAAAAGGAAAAACTACAGATTCAGTTGAATCCTCTCTGAATGACAAAGTATAATATTTATTTCTCAAAATTATTTTAAAAACTGGGGAAGGCAGGGTCTTCTAATGTTACAAACTAACCAATCATTCACATGATTTCACAATTTTTTATGTAGCAATAACCTAATTAACAATCCACACTTTTTAAAAGTATTTTTAATATATGTTGACTATTCTAGTTTCTCCGTCACATAAGTCTATTAAAGGTGAAAGATGACATGAAAATCTTTTGTTTTTTTACCCTGTAATATGTGCTACTGAAGTTGCTCGTGCGAGCGGTGAACTTAGAAACTATTCGGGCCCTTGAATGGACTTGAGTGAATAGGTTGCTACTCTTTGTTGCCATTCTTAAGCAACCATTAAAAATGTTTTACAATATTTATAATGTACCTATACTAACCTAGCTAACCGTCCACAATATTTAGAAGTATTTTTAACAGATCTAACCAAATATAAACGACCTTCTCACAATGTAACATATTTCTAATATTTATACTGATCATGCACAAACGCGGCCTTGGAATAGACTGTTGTAAATGTTATGTTTGACGATTCTGTGATTTTCCGGAAATAGAACGTTAAAAAACAATGGCGAAAGCTACATCAATGCATAAGCTATAAACTGTGATTTCTCAGAAACCAGTTGGAATACATAGATGCTGTTTTCAAGATAAATACAGGAACGTCTATAGTTCCTGAAAAAAAGTATTTTCTGAATTTTATTATGGTTATTTTTTACATTGCACATTACAATACCTGTGCATGATAATGCCTTCGCCATTTATTGTTTTTCCGTGTGGATCTGTGTGTTTGTTTACGAGATCTTTAGTCAATATAGGTTTTACTTTAACAATCACAGCAGTTAATATTACAATGGTATTGCAATTATAATGAAATTGTAATGTTTCTACTAAAGATTTTTCTCTATTTACCCTGTAAACAGTAATTCTTTATTCCTATTGGTTTCTCAGAAATTACTGTTTGTAGTTCACATTTGACAACAATGCAGTGAAGCGGCCACTCTTGTATATGTTTTAATTGCATTGCTGATCCTGTGGATTTCCACACATAAAGACAAGTATATATTTGATTTGGATAACGTAACACAGAGTAACGTAAATTATAACTAAAAAATAATAATAATGTGAGTCCCAACTAAGCACCCAAACCCAGCATCAACCCTTGACATGACCTTTTATGTGTCAGTTTACATAATTGTCAAAAACTGTCCACATGATTTCAAAGTAGTTTTAATGTAGCTATACTAACCCAAACATCCACATTGTTTTAAAGTATTGTTTTTATGTTGCTAACCTAACGTAACTGACCATTTTCAAAAATTAAATCAATTTATCCAAATCATATATACACACCTACCCACAATGGAATGCAAAAAATAGTGGCGGCATCTTCAATGCACAGGTAAAGCAATGTATCCTATTAACAATGGTTTCTAATAAACCAGTTAGAATTTGGAAACACCGTTTTCAGCGTTAATATGGAAACATCTCTATTGTTCGAAAATCGTATTTTCAGATTTTTATTTTTACTTTACTTAAAAGCCCCTCTGGTAGAATATCACCAAAAATTACCCCCACACAGATAACCCTAACAATTAATATATTTTTTTTCCCCCCGCAAAAGCCTCCAAATAGAAATGTTAACTTTCCCTGAACTTCAGCGGCATTCCCAGTACTGAGATTTTTTCAGAACCCAGTTGGAATTCTAAAACGACATTTTGCAGAACAATCAAGCTACACTATTACGTAATTCTAAAAGAAACAATTTTCGAATTATTTTTTTTTTCACGTGAAAGTCCCTCTCGTCAACAATAACCATTTTTACACTTACTACTTACGCCATGTGTCATCGGGTCTTTTAACCAGATAATGTTCACCGATTTCTACCAGTGCTTCGATTCCATTCATCAAGTCGTCGTCTTCATTGCCCCCGTCAACTTTAGAGTCACTCATAATACTGAAGTTTCTGTTTTCTTGTTTTTTCATTGAACTATCATCTAAAACTAACGAATCTTCAAACAACTCTTGGTCACTTCCTTCCAACTGCTTTAACACAAACATTTCTGACATTCTGACAATTTTTGTCAGCGACGTCAGAAATTATACATTCAATTACAAAACTGCCGTTCCGTAAGCAGTAATTTAAATGCACTTTAACAAACTAAAAACAAGAAATATTCTGTGTACTAACAGCGACGAATTCAAAGATTCAACAGGTAAAAAAACACCAAAGATATAAAACAGTCCAGAAGGAGCATGTCATAGAGTAACTATATATAAACATAATATTCGTTAATATATAAATACCTAAAATCAAATGGTACGATCAAAAGGCAAATTAGTATCCAGAATATGCTTTAAAAATAAAAAGAAAGGAAGTCGTCTTATTTAAATTAATATACATTTATATATACACAAATCAACATGAACATTATAATTGTTTTAACTTACATATTTCCTTCTTATTTTGTTTTCACTGAAATCACCAGAAATAAATCTGTAAAATCTAATATCAATTTAAGAAGTTGAACAAACCCAAGAATAAACTTTATTTTATACACCAATTCCTATTCTAAAAAAAAATGGGTTTCTTATAAAATTTAAGTTCAATAATTCATCATTTACAAAATTAACCCGGAATATCAAAATAGAATTAAGGCAAATATTGTGCCCCTTGTATAAATAAAGAAACTTTATCTATAGTTATGAAACTTATGGAAGCTGCATCAAGTGGGCGAAACAGTAACTACCGTTTACTCAGAGGACACAAGGGATCAACAACAAAATATTAGTTATTACTCACTATGGGAATTAGGAAGGAGGATCATATGACGCCGTCCCCGCTACCTCCGATTATATAGACGTGATTTTGTTAGGTTCGTGTTCTCAGGGAAGGTTCGGCCTTGTGGCTAGAGGTAGGGGTCAACGCAGTAGGGCCCCCCGAGCTGTTGAGGCCACTCGGGACGCCTGAATAATAACACAAAACCTCTTCAGATAGTTGGTGAATTTAATACGGCACAGCCCAATACATGGTGCTGCCCGTTCTGGCCGTAACGGTTTGCCCGACGCGACTAGTCACACGCGCAGCTCACTTCCTCAGTGGCGGCTCACGATTCTTATGCGCGTGAGGGGCAGACTCGTATACGTGACGCGAAAGTTACAAAAGACACTGACATGGCACACGATATTTTGAAGCACAATACACTACACTAATACCTAGCTCTGGATAAACTGGGCTAGCAACACGTAGGCCCGTGTCTCCGGTGACTCTACGTGGTGACTAGGTGTGTCCCAGGGACTGAATCGTTATTAAGTTGGATGGCACGTGTTGCCTGCTGGCTGCCCCGTGCGGGCCAAAACTAAGTAGCCTGTAGGCTAGGTTGGGCGTGAAGCGCCGACGTACAAACACATACTCTCCCCACAGTACTTACGTATGACGTAAAACACTCATCTCGGAGCACTGATTGAATTAAGTTAAGTACCTCATGGTAAATTTAGGCCGACCGCGGAACTATACAAAAGGTTGAAAAGAAATTACACTATGGAAAACTACATGTCGGTGAATGCAAAGGTTGAAGGTTCCGCGTTGCGCGCAGGCTGCCGGCCTGGTTGAGCTCTCGAAGGACACTGCAGGTGTCGCCGCGCACGACTTCCCTCCCCCGCCAGCCCTCCCGCGGAAACGTGTGAATTTCGCGGGAAACTGAACCGGCCAGGTTCGGGACAAATCGCACATTGAAACATGATTTTGCAAAGACTTAATTATTAATTAATAAAAAATAATGTTTAATAAAATCCTGTGGAAAAACATAATTATAATAATTTGTTGTAGTGCGGCGGAAGGATATGCCACACCCGGCCGGATCCTTCCGCCGGCGCAGCACTCGTTGCACGGCGATCGCCTCGACGCACGCACTACACTTAGCTGCGCGCACGGGCGCGTTCGGTGCACACGCTTCTAGGAGACGTTGATGAGGCATAGCGGTCTATGCGACATAGAGGAGCATTGGCGGTCGGCGTCACATAATAGAAGTGAAAAACAAATATGTTTGCTTAAAGTTTATTCTATTTATTTTTAATTCAAATCTACTGACGTCCCTCGGCTTTAGGTCCCTGATTTCCTGTTTGCGAAATTGTCCTGTTTTGCCCATGTAGCTCTCGTCGGTGACGATTGTTCTGTAATGATGCACAGCGCGTGCGCGGTCCGTCATGTAAGAGGAATAAGGTCCTATGAGTATTCGTACTGACTGAGAGGTTCGGTGGTACGTAGATGCGCGTACACGGCCTATGACGTTTGGCTGGTGACGTCCCGGAAAAACTCGTAAACCTGAATACGGCCAGTGATACAACGAATGCAGCTCAGCTGCAGAGACGACCCGTGATGTTTCACTGTCGGCGAACTGCGAGATGAGAAAACGCGCCTCACGAGCAGCACGGAGCGGCGTGCACGTCTGCTCTCTATCTCGTCCAGAACACCACTGCACTCCTCCGCCCGCTAGCGGGCCGTGGAGGAGGGGAGGGGAAATCGGCCGGCGTGGGAGAGGCCCGTCCCGCGATCGCCAGGCTGCGATTACATTACAAGCATGGCATAAGCACTTGAGAAAAATCACAGAATTATTAACACAACTTAGTGAGTAATTAATTAAAAAGCGAATTTACAAATGAATTAATTAGTTACGATTAAATGACAAGCGAAGTATTTACACAGTGTTTCAGACATGAGAGTTTTGTTACGTTACAAAATATACACAATTGTTGAGGCTCATGACCATTTAAAAATACATAATAAGCATAATTATTTACAACACAAAAAGAAGCCCACTGGCATGCTAGGGCGCACGCGGGTGCGTCCCTACTCGCCGCACTTCACAGTCGGTGCACTAGTATTGCAAGGGAGGACGTTGACGAGGCATAACGGCCTGAAGGAGCCGAGGAGACACTTGGGTCGACGTCACTACATTATATTATTTTGATGTTCTTAGAAATTACAAAATTACAATTATTGGCATTAATAATTAATTATTTTAAAGGGGTCCTGGGCATTTGAAGTCATTAATTACAATTTTATTATACATTTTATAAATGATAAAAACCATAATAAATTTAATCTTGAAAAATTTAATGATAATAAAAACTTTAATTGCTCTGATTGGTGCTGGAGTACGTATTCAAAATGTTCCATAGTGGACTGTTCACTGGTGGAGCATGATAAGGAGGTTCTGGGCTTCAATCTCCGAAGGGTCGGCGTAAATTTGGTATACTAAGTCTTGAAAGGAAACTTCACTTGAGTCTTGAAACATTTCTTGAACCAAGTCTTGAACCCCACTGGAACCAAAAGGGAATCCAGTGGTCAAAAAGAGTAAACTAATTAAGTTAGGGCAAAAGGATAACGGGGAGGCAGCAATAGTCAAACAGGACGTTGACTTTTCTACTTACCGATATGGGGTTGGAGTGAAGTGAAGAGAAGTGAACTCAATCCCCGAAGGGAGGCGGTGAGGGTAGTCGTGGTGAACCGTCGCGAGACATTATACGAAATTACTACTTGGCTAAACTAATGGCAAATAGCCAACCAGAAGAATAAAAAATATATATGTTAGGGAACACTCCCGAACTTGAGAGATCACATCTCTTAACTAGGTTGCGGCGGCTAAATATGTAAAAGGCGCGGGCGATGCAGCTCCAACGCGAGATGCTTTCATGGTGACCGCCGAAGGAAGAATCTCTCTCTCTTCCAGGCGACATGTGTTTAAATTCGAGCGAGAGGCCCGGAGTCTTTAGGAGTGGGAGAAATGGCCTCTGATTGGCTAGAATAAGCCCGGCGGACTACTTGCTCCGCCCTCCAAAAAAAAGATATGAAGAGGACTAATTGCCTAACTTAAAGGGGCCTCAGAGGTGCAAAGCAGAGCGCTATGTTGGGGACAACAGGAACTGACTGTGTTGGTACGAAGAATCCACGGGGGGTGGGGGAGAACTAGCGAAAGCTTGTACCCTATGGAGCCCTCTTGGTGCGAGCTCTGTCGGGGAGGAAAGGAACTTAGATTAAATAGGGTCGCAGCCGCTAGAGCACTCGCTCTGACACCTATGAGAAGGTAATTTAGTTCACCATGCCGCCCAGAGATGGCGCAAGCTGTCCGTTCGCCAGCCTGGGTCTGTTATAGAGACCAGGAGGGAGTTTATCCAGGTGGATGGATCTGGAATAGATAGAGGTGGAAAAGGGAAGGGGATGGGGGTAGTGCCGCATAGTGGGAAAGGCCGCCTACAGGACTCCCGAGGCGTGTCGGGACCGACCGTAACCTGTGCCGGCGAACCTAACCAAAGTTGCTTCGGTCAACTGTAGCTTGAGCTACGGGTGTGCCTAAGAGAGTTGACGGAAGCTAAGGTAGCATGTGGCAGGACGTGCACGGAGCACTGAAGGGGCGCGAAGTTTCACTTGCGTACGTGCAGAGGAGCGGGGAGACATGAGGCGCCTGCTTAATCAGGATCTGAGTGATGTGGGAGCCCGTGGATGAAACAGCCAGAGACAAAATTAAGTAGGAGAGTACAATACTGGGATAAAATTTTGATAGGCTGTAACAGGCTACAGAAAAAAATACTTAAAATATTTATTTTAATTATGCTAAGTCTAAAGGTCAGCCAGGAGAATATGAAAATTTATGGCTCAATATGTCTTCACCAATTCCGTGCACATTTAGCTAAAAAATAGTTTATATAACTACTTCCAAATTGGTAACTTGTTTTTCTGATAAAAAGACAAATATTTACCTTTAATGGAATATCTTTTTAGAGTAATATACAAAAACACAGAGAACCATTTAAAGAAAAGGTCCAAGAAGTTCGGGTATGATAGCGAATAAGCACTGCCTTGTTGGGATACTACCATAACCTAATTCGATGGTCGTATTCCAGAACATGTCCAAACCGAATCCCAGTAAGGAATAAAATCGGCAACAGTTTCCATAAAGTGTCCTGCGTTAGGCTATAAACTGGTTTCAATGTATTCTAACAGATGTTGGCAAACATCGATACATTTGTTAAAGCCAAAATCTTAGATACAGCATCACCATCGCACAAATTAAATGGTATTATTCTAATATTCTCAAGTAGGCTTACTTTTTAAGTTGCAATTATTTCTTGTTAAAATAATTAAAGAGTACGTAAAAAATGTGTTCCAGGACAGATTCACACCATAAATTTCATTTGACATACCAATTCAGGACTTGTCACAAGTGGAAAGGTTTAGAAGGGAAGAAGGGAAATACTGGGAAGAGGGGAAATACTGGGGTGGCTTAAGAAGGTTTGCTGCCAGTAGAGATGTGGTGGTGGTCCCCGAAGAGTCACCACCCAAAGGAATTAGATGGTGATTCCCGAAGAGTCGCTACTAGAGGAGTATTTTGGGAGCAGTTCCCGAAGTGTCGCCACCACTAAGGACAGGAAGAGAGAGAGAGAGGGGGGGAAACAGTATTAAAACCCAAGTTGTTTGACGTGACATCTAATATATCGATGAACGCAGGCTGCATGCACGAAAATGGATGACTGATTGTCCCGTTTGACGCTGCCGTCGGTGCTCCCTCTGAGAGCACAGGCCGTTATGTGTCCTCAACACTTGAATTAGGGCCAGTGCTACGAACACTCCCGCGCTTGCAGAATAGGGAGGGGGGGGGGCATTGCCTCGAACGGCATGACTTAAGTCATGGCCGGCTGTGTGTTCAAAGCGCCCGGCCGGGTGTGGCAATGCGCAATGGAGAGACAGTGCATATGCAATAATAATTACAAACATTAACTAAAACTTTTGATGTATCTAATATTCCTTAATAATTAATAATGTAAATGGAAATGCTTTTGGTATACAAAACTGGCCGGCATTATCTTCCCGCGCTCCGTCACTTTCCGTGGGAGATCGCCCCCTCCCTAGCCTGGTTGCCTAGGAGAATCGTCAGTCGCCATCCAGCGCTCACCAGGGCTGGCAGCTAAGCGCACGGGGTGCCTGCAACCTTCGCGCCAAATCCAGCACGTAGCTTCAATAGGTAACTTTCGAAATCGTTTTTCATCCGCTGCCCGGCCAGCCCTAAATCAACCTACGACGTGTCGCGTGGTTTTTAATTAAATGTTTGTGACTCGACTACGAGTCGTTTGAGTACTACGTAATTTCTATCGTTTAAATGTTAGTATTAGTTTCCACCATCAGCCATGTGTAGTGTTTAATTTCAGTGTGTCGTCGGCTGGTAGACTAGTCCCTGAAATGATACTATTTGGCCGGCTACTCAGGGTTCGGTAGAGGGGGTTCGGGCCGCGTGGCCAAGGGACTTAGTCTCCAGAATTAAAATTAACACAACTCAAATACAGTTTCCTGGTTCTTTAAGCATGGTAAGATGAACCCTTTACATGGGGCTGCCGCGTTTCCGCCTGTGACTATTTCTATTGGGCGAAGCCCGGTTCCGCGCACTTATATTGTACTGAAAAATACGGGACGTCCCGCCCGTGACGAGTATTACCCACGCAGCAAAGACTTGAATTCGCTATGACTCGTGCAATAAGATGACTGTCTGACTGGACAACACAATGTCCAGAATGATACGTAAAAACACAGTACACGCGATGGCAAATATCCAGTTTACAAAAATACTCCGCGACTCGCAAAACTCCAGAGAAGCACACATGTGAGAAAAATGACAAGATGAAAAATGCGACTGAATGACGAGGTGACAAACTCGACTGAATGACAAGGCGACTGCAAAAACTGAAATCCCTTCTCCTCGGCAAAGTCTGGAACTACAGCAAGACACCGCACTCATGCCAATCTCACCGTCCCGGAGCGACGTTGCAGACACGTCTGCTGTCTCTCGCGTCCAGCTGCCGACTCCCTTGCCACTAGCGCGGAGCAGCCCGCTTCCGCGACCGCTGCCTCTCGCGTCTGACTGACGACTCCCTCCTTCCCCGCCTGGTGCGCCCGAGCGCCCGTGTCTCTATCCTCTCCCCGAGCCCGCAGAACACGCTCATTGGTCACTGGCGGAAGCCACGGCCTTGGCGCCCGGTGAGCAAATAAAACTAATAACACATACAACTTCAAATAATAAAATCAACTATTTACAATAAAAGAATGTTAATGAATATTTACAATAATAAGTCACGTCTGGTCCTTATGTATTTTACAGTTGATTTCCCCTGGCGTTGAATCTGTCTCCCCCCCCCCCCCCCCGCCTCAAGCCGCACAACACAATCGGTGCACAGGCAACACAGGGCAGGAAAAGGCGTTGGCGTGGCATAACGGGCTGTGAGAGCTGGGTCGACACTTGGGTCGACGTCAAGTGTTTTGTCTAAACCATTTAATAAGTGACTAGTGAACTATCCTTGTATCTCACCGTCCGGACTACCACTTCTTAACAGCTAAATATGCCACATGCCTTCATAGTCATCATCGTCAATCTCAGGATAGCCTGCGACCATCGGTGTGGTAGTCCTCCGGAATTCCATTAGACGTGAATCAGTACCGCCAATCGAGGGCCGTGTGTGCGGAGATGAAAAGATAGACGATGATACAGCCAGTTACGTGAAGATGTACTGTACAGGGTGAAGTACCGTATCGTGTGACTTATTAACAAATCCAGTTTCCTTTATGTGTGTTTTTATTGACTACGGCGTCCTGGGTGGCCAAAATAGCCCTTGGGGGGGGGGGGGGGTAGGCCATTGTCGACGCGTCCCTGCCTGCAGCCACGAGGCAAAGAACCCCGCCCTCGAGTCAGAATTCTTATCCACGTAATTTAAATTCAGTCATTTTAAGACAGGCAGCGGGGACGGCATCACATTATACACACTGTACCGTTACACTTTGTCCTGTTACGCTCATTGTACACTTGCGCCGCATCTATCTCTCTTCCACTCGACTGGAACAACCATCGATTTGATTTTTTTCAAGGCACATTAAACTTGAAACACTCTCATTCGTTTCCTACTTTTCCTATCATCGTCCCATCCTTAACAGAATAACACAGATTGGAAGAAGTTAAATAGCAAACATGTACAAAAGTTATAGTTAAAATAATCTCTTCGTTAAATTAATAAACATATTTGAATTAATGAGTGCAAATAAAAGTTTTGGTATCAATTAAATTGTAGATTTCATTTCACTCCTCCTTTGTATCTATACAAAATTCTGATAATTCAATAAAAATGTTTCAATTTGATTCATAAAAGTATGCATTCATTTCATCAATGTTTTGTTTTGATGTTGTCACGTTAAACTATCGTCCGTAAACCGACTTTACAGACAACCAATTTTTTTTCGTGTCTTATTTCTACTAGATTGCTACAATGGTCTGTACTCTGCATTTACACATCACATATACATAAAGGATTTGAGCATTGTACTGACGTCGTACCGACCATGGCCTCTAAGCCCGTGCTCCGCACCGCCGGTACCGGATCCCGTTTTTGGAGCGCGCCCCTAGCCCAGCAGGAATGAGTCAAACGAGCGCCCCGGGCGTGACCTCAATAAACTCGAATAAACTTCAGGACACAAAACCCCGGGTACTCGACTTCATAAAACAGTCAATAAATGAGACACTTCAACAATAGTAATTATTCATAGGCATTGAGCAAGTGCGTCGTAGGTAATCCGTGCGAGCACCGCACACACGGAGTGGGCAACGAACTTAATTTAACAGTCGCCGCGGCCACTGGCCTTAATTACAGTGCCCGTGAACCTGATCAAGTCAGGTTAGGAGAAATCCAACCTAAACAATTTACACGGAGACAATTTGAAACTATATTCACAGTCGCCAACTTGGTGCGACATTTCAAATCTTTAAATAATACAAAACAGCTGTTAAGCCTTAAGCACCCAATTACCAGGTGCTAGATTTTATTTAAGTTTCCTGGAATGTGTTTTTGTGTTATAATTCAACCAATTAATATATTATAAGTTTTTGGCGCCGTCTCACAGGGGAAGGGAAAGTTCCCCCCCCCCCCCCCCCCCCTCCTGAGGCGGCCATGTTCGGCAGTCTCCAATCACTCCGCGCCGGGTCAAGACGTGTTCGTCCGTAAGCAGCATTCACCTTTGTGCTCACCGACCGCTCCTTCTGTAAGTAATGTAATCATGTAACCTTCTAATTCGCTGCTGCTCACGTCGACTAGGCGTGTATTCCGCGGAGCCGGGCCTATCCCGACCGTCTTATTAGTGATTCCGCACCGCGTCGCGGATCACGCCACTACGGTACTGGCCGACTCCAGCCACAGTGTTTTTAGCTAATTCGCCGCGCATACGCCTGCCGGCTCCAACGTCACGTAAATGTTATCGCTAATTTAGGGTCACGCTCGTCGAGCCCTCCCAGACTCGTTAACTCTCGGCGCTGGCCGTCTCCAGCAAACATTAATCATGTACCCGTCAGACTGCCGGGTTGTTGTAGTGTTGTGTTTTGTTTTAAACTGTAAATGTAATACGGCGTAGATGCCGCACAGCTCATTAGCATGGTTTGTGTAGCGACTTTGTACTGCGTAGTGTACGTGTAGGGCGTACAAGGTACCCACACGTACCACCGGAAAGTACGTGAATTAAACCCCGTTTACTACAAACTGTGTCGTCTACCGTCATTCTGCACCCTTCCGTCCTCCACACGGCAGAGCGCCGCAACTCAGGATAGGTTTCAAGCCGCATTCCTGGCGGGCCATGCAGGGGCAGAGTACCCACGACCCACCATCAACGGCCGAGTATCGCACTAGCCTGGCGCCCCCCGGACATCAGCAGCACCACGATGCCCGTAGCACCCGTCAGGTACCTCCCGGGCCTTAATCAGAGGTCGGGTGACGGCAGTACCTTTATACACAAATATAAAACTAATTAAAACCCATGTTAATTTTGCAGTCATTGTCCCTAACTGCAGTTGATTTTACAAGGCAATCTCCCATGATGTTCATTAATATATACAACTGTCATCTGTGGGTGTCTGGGGACGGGAAGCCTACAACTCACGTAGTTTCGGTTCCCTACCACGTTCGTGCAACTTCGGATTTCTCTCAAAAATTGAAATTAAAAAAATCGAAGGGTTAGGCTAGGTTAGTCACAACATGCTTGTTTTCATTGGAAACTTCTGATTTAGCGGCTGAAGTGGCGTTAATACCAAAACGCAAAACTTCGGAAATCTTTGGAAATTCTTGCAGGGAACCGAAACTATGTGAGTTGTAGGCTTCCTGTCTGGGGACACTGTATTTCCCATAGATGGTGTAGGGCTGCAATGCACACTCAGGAAGAAGATAGTACCGACTGTGTTACAGTGTCGGCAGAGGCCAAAATGGTTGACATGATGTATTTATGATACATCCTCTGATATTAACAAAATTAAATATATACGAGTTACTGACACCAGGCGCGGATCCTCCATCTAGACAGAATTAGGGGAACAGATAGGTCACGGATAGGACAGCAAAATCAGTTGATAGGAATCAGGTGTAGCATATTTAACACCTACTGCCATTTCATCAACTTATCCCAAACATACACTCAGCAAGAAAATGCTTAAACTTAGGTTATCCTTAAAGTAAATACTGAGTTAATGGTTTTTCACAATCATAAAATCCACTTGTGTAGAGTTTTTTTTTACGCAGGGACCATCTTACCACACAGTTGTGCTAATAAAAAATCAGGGGGGTATTAGAAAGTGTTATTTATTATTTGATATCTGCTAGCTAGTAAGAAATTTCTAATAAAAAGAAAAAATAAAATTTATTCTGTTGGTGGTAGTAAGATGTGGGTACACAATCACCGTCTTCAGTATTTCCGTACATGGTTAAGTTTAACTGTTATGCTGTTTTGTGCCACCAGTACTCCTTTCCAGCACTCCTGTTCGCTCAGTATTCCTGACTGAGGAAGGCAAATGGCTCAAGTATCCGAACATCACTAATTTTGAATACAAAAACTGAAAAGGTAATTACAACCAGAAAATAAAAAAATTAACACTGATAATGAAAGTGTAACATTCCTGTGTCAATAAGCTAAGTATGTATACAGAATTTGAAATCTTGCATTACTAGTGGTGGACAGGTTCGGAGCTGGCTTTCGGTCCCGCACGACCACTGACGTCATGCGCCATCCGTTGATGTTAGGCATGACACGTGTGCCTGGCTGGATTACAAGGGTCCAAGCACAGTCCCGCCTCGGGCTATTGTCTACTTCTAGCGACCTGGGAATTCTGGGCTTACATAGACCGCCGCGAGGAGTGGCATGAAAAAGTATCACTGTTCTGGGTGTTTCGGGAGTTGGGTAGACCCGGGATGACGCGACTCGTCACAGCCACTCTCCCCCCTTCGAGAAGGACGCCACGGGTATATAAGCGATGATGCCGACCTCCGTGGGAGTTCCGAGAGTTCCGCAAGTGAAGGGAAGTGCGATAGCGAGGAAGAAGGTGGGAGACACCTTGGAAGTGGGGCGACGAAGAGCGACGGGACCGCGAGAGTGCGACTGCGTGGCGCGAGGTTGTGTGTGTTTGGACAGGCTTCAGGTAAGGGGCAAAATCACTGTCAAGCCTAGCTCCACTGAGGAGTACGAACTGTGGAACTCGACAGATATTGAATGACTTACGAATAAACATTTTTAAGTGCAAGTGATTGGTGAGCAGACTTTTTTAAGTACAATTATTTATTAGTAATGTAAAATAGCTAAATACGATTTTACTGACTCTGAAAGCGATTTAAACAGGTCAGAGAAAAAAACCACCAGTTCACAATAGACAAAACAAAAAAACATGACAATTATATAGAGAAGTCAGCACAATTTTTAGGCAACATTTAACAAACAAGCCTAATTAATTTTCAATTTTATATTTTTGGAGTCATGAGGGATAGCGTACCTGGGCCTTATTACCTCCCCTCTTACATACAGCCAACAGATACATCACTTAACAAAAAACCAAGAAGCTCTATATTATTTTTAATTGTGTGGAATGTCTTATTCCTGTAGAAGGCATACATCTGATCAAAAAAAAAGTTGTGTTTTGGTTTAATTTGTAATTTCTGATTTTTAAACAGGTCAATTTCATTAATGGCTCCGGTCATTAAAATACATATATTTGGACTAGAGTGGTATTTCCATTTCTTATCATTAGAGACTGGAAAAATTCGCGGGTTCAATGACCTGTAGGATGAAATCCATAGTTCTACGTATTTTCGGTCAAATGTCACCCACTCATTGGCTGCTGTCTTGTGAGACGTCCCAACGTAGCAGCCTGTGATTCGATAAAGCTTTGGTAGGGTGTTTCTCATTGGCCCAGAGTCATCCAGGTGAGTTGTGAACCAATAGCAGAGGCAGCACTGAGGAATAACTATTTGTATTTCAGCCTATCGCAAAATGAATTCGCGAATTTTTCCGGTCTCTACTTATCATGCATATTTAGAAACAATAATCAAGAATTTTTGCAAGTAAAAGCTGGTGTTACAGTGATTTCAAAAAGTCATTGAAGATTTTATTTACTTTACTAACTTCTCTCTGTCAGTAGCAACATTAATTTTTTTTTCTTCTGGCAAAGGTTATGAAAGGAAAAAAAAAATACTATTATCAAAAACACTAGTCTAAAAGGTTCACAATTTATTGCAAAATACTTATCACAGTTTTTTGCACTTACAAAAAAATCACATATTGCATTACAAATGTACAATCTGATATTTTTTCTTACAAATACATTACTTACATCCTAAGAGCTTGGTAAAAAAAAAAAAAAAGGCAATTCTAACTAAGAACTAATATTTACAAACTATTCAAATCAAAAAGTGTCAACATCATATACTTTAAGGTTTAGTTGAAATTATGTGAATTTTTTTTACTTCTTTTACTTCAATGGTTGCAGAATAGCAGGTGCTTACGGAAATTTTTTTCAAGAGCAAATTGATTGATAATTCAAGTTTTAATTCATTTATAATAGTAATCATGAACTATAGGCTACTTAAAATCAATTTCTACATTTAATTTTTTTAATAAATGTTGAAAAAGACCCCCCTCAATATATTACCGTAAAATAAATGCCTAAAGCTGATTTTACACCTAGATATCCCAAAAATTTTAAACTTGGAACATTAATTGGATCACTATCTACTACTCCAAAAATAATGTTTAACATAATGCTGTGCAAACTTCTTTCCTATATGTCACTGTGTTTTGGATATTTCAATTAATCCAAAAAAAATCATTTTTGTTATTAAAATTTGGTGGCCTACCTAAAAAAAAATAATAACACCATCAACACAGTGTATTGGCCTGTCACAAGAGTACTTGTCAAAACAATTTTACTGTAATAATTAATATTAATTGCATTAACAATATAACTTTAGGTTGAATATTACAAATTCACATTAAATTTCAGTAAACAGATTTTAAAAATTTTCACAATTTTCTGGAGGTACATACTTTATGACTTCGAGGTTTAAGCAGGGTCTGTGAACGTATTGATGTATCGATGGATATCTAACTCTTAAGTCAAGTAGTAGTTTGTTACAATGGCCATATAAGCCTATCTAATAAATTAGGTGAAGTCCACGCATATATTTTCATATTCTAGTTCAAAATTGATTAAGATTTTGATGAAAAACCTGCTGACATACTAAAAATTAAAATCCTGAATAATTTACATGCAATTTATGAATATATTAAAACCAATTATTAAGAGGATTACAGTAGGTTTAAAAGTTACCAAAGCTACACTCCAAAAAATTGTATTTCAGGCATTTTAGTTAGAGTAAGTGCTGACAGGTTGAATATTATTCAGTAGCAAATGAAACATTTAAAGGCAATAAAAACTTGCAATGATAGTAAAGTGAGGGTTGTACAATTGCTACTTTAGTGAATGTTTGTTCTGTCAACAGAAACACCTAAAAACATACACGGGTGTATTATTGGAGGTTAACCATAATGATTAGATAACTTACCCACAATAGATCCCTGTTGATTGAACTTTAATGGAAACAATAACAAAATCCTATCAGAATTATCCTGAATCTCTTTGGACCTATTGTCACAACTGAAAGACATTTGTTGTAGCTAGTAAATGATTTCCTTATAAAATTATCTGAAAACTGTGCTTGAGAAACAAAAATAAAAACATTTTACAGAATGTTGTTGTACATGAAAATGTAACACCAATTTTCCAAACAAGTAGCAAAAAAGGTCTTTTTAATCCTGCCTAAACAGGGACACAATACTAATACATACTACATGTACTTAAATAAAATACTTGATCTTAGTGAAATGTAAAATGTGATTTAACAAATAAATATTATCCATATTGAAACTGTGATGAGCACAAAATGTCTAATAACTTGAGGCATATTAAAAATAGACTCTATTAAAAGTCATAACATTCTCACACAAAGCTAAAATAAGATTATTTTAAAAATGAATTTGGTTTAAAAATAAAAATAATGTCCCGCAGAAAAGCTTGAAAATTTTACTGATTTCACTATCATAGTTTTATCTCATGAATAAATGAATTTCTTCCACAAGTTCAAAACCTTATTTTTAAAACAATTTCAAGGATCTATAACCATCGATAAAAAAAATTGGCAAAAAACTATGTTGTACTAGAATATATCAAAAGTGTAAGTACACTAAATCTCAAATAAATCTAAAGGGACATACATAGTAGATGACTTGACACACAACAATACAGACTTATCTTCCAACTGCTTCACTACAAAACTTACTAGCTTCCATAACAATACATTTTTTATATACCTTGCATACAATAAAGCAACAAATCTTCAAAAGAAAATTCACATATTTCACAGCTCCATTTAAAAAAAAATTTAACTCCTAAGATAAAACAATATGACGTAACTCTCAAAACCAGTGGTCTATGTAATTCTACAACTCAACTGTAAAATCATCTAAAAACAAACAAAAACGAATTGTTTTACAAACTCAACTTGTGTTGTACAAGAAAAATAAAACAAACACCAATTTATGGTATTTGATCAGTTAAAATTTAGTAAAAACTATTAATAACAAATAAAAAATAACTTACAACACATACTTTTAACTTCTAAATTAGAATTTTAATGATTAGGTATTGTAGTTTCATTTATTTAAACTTGGTCAGTACTTTCTTCCATAAAAAGTACAGTACATTAAAGCAGACTTGCACAGCCAGGCAGATAATCAAACCACAAACTTTGTATACTAAGCTAATGGAGTAATGAATTCCTTTTTTTCAAGCCATGACTGTACATGCCGACCAAAGCATTTAAGATAAAATACCACCAGATTTTGTGTGCTATTGTGGATGAACGTAGTTCGAGACAGGACAATCTTTTATGTTAGTTTGGATTATTTCAAAATATATGGAAGCAATTTTTTAATATAATGACTTATTTGACAGAATTTATTGGAATTAACTAAAGGCATTTCATGGAGCTGATTAGGAGAAATGTGTGTGAGTGAAGGAGAGGCTTATATGACGATCAATGCTAGTATTTTATGAAATGAATATTTAGTCTCAGATACAATAAAACATAAAAATTATAGAGCAAACACAATATATTTTTTTTTAAAATTAAGATCCTACCAACCAAATATTGGAAACAATTAAAACACTACTGCTGACTTAACTGCGCAGTAACGTGCATAGCACAATGAACTCATGGAAATGAAATATGTGATAACCATGCACAAGCCAATGAAAAAATTAAAACAATAAGTCATTCCAATTTCTTATAAATTAATAAAAGAAAGCAGTTACTGGAAGAGAAGTGTTAGCAATGTAAGTATGGAATAAAAAAAATAGAAGAATTCATAAAATTTTTTATAATAATGGTGTGAAGAGTCAGCTGAACACATATTTTTAGTTTAACCCTCTAACATTGTAAAAACTAGAAATTAGTGTATTTTGTAATAAACAAGAATATACTTTAATTTTCATCAAAATATTCTATAAAAAAAATTGTTACTTGGTTCAGCTAGAGGTGAGACTAGTTTCGTCATTTAATAAAAGCATTTTATTTTATATCTTATTATAAGTTTCTAAAAAAATTAATTTGGACAACAAAGCACAAAACATTTTACACCTAACTGACCTGCCATTAGAAATTTATCAAATAAGTTACCATTTAATTGTAAACACTAAAATTATATTAAAAATTTAAAAATGAGGATTTCTGGCACCTAATTGCAACTTGGCTCTCTGCTGACATATTTACTATTTTTATTTAGACCTGATATAAAAATATATTAAAATTTTTAAGCTAAATTTAAAACATTTTCTATTGAACCAAGGTGTGGGGAGGCCAAAAACTCTGTCCAGCCTGAATTCTATTATAATACTTTATTTTTGAGGGCATGGTAACATTTACTTAAAATACCTTAATTCACATGATAAACATTTATTTCATTAAAAGTTGCATAAAACTATAAAATTTGTATTAAACATTGAAAGTTCAGTATTTGACACCATAAATTTGTAAGCATTCTTATACCTATTTCTAATATGTATCCTTTCTTCCTACAAAAACTCTTCCTAAAACATCTTCCTGGAGCCAAACCTGTTTTTAACGTATCTATACCACAAAATGAATGGACCATTTGTTGTACATTATGTTCAGAATATACTATAGCTGCTATATGGCACATAAGAAGGAACTGTCAAACAGTAATGGAAACCCAAGTGACTTTAATTTCAAACATTCTTTCTACGAACCTCTAGTAGCCACCATAACTATAGTTTGGAGTCACACAATGCCTTAGTAGAAAGATCACATTATATTAGCAAACAATGCTAAGTTTAATTTCATACATTGAATATAAAAGATTTCATTGCCCAAGGAAAAGATAAATTAGGAAACAAATCCCACTTTGGGCATGGATGCTTTTAGAATAGGTTAGTTTTTACATCATCCCCAGATAACCCTACACAAAGCTTCTAAAATACATTTGCAGATCTTTGTGAATTCAGTTTAACACCTTTTATCAGCCAGTTACTTATAAAAGTCATGTTGAAATATGTTTTTACAGAAAAGGTTTTATCTGTAAGTGGACCACTTGTGAGACTGTCATATGTCTATTATCCTAAATTGGTCAAAGGAGAGATACCTTACAGACACTAGAGCTTAAAATAATATTTACTTACAAAATATTACAAAGATCCCAAAATTAAGAACACACTTATTACTAAAATATGAAACTTTATATAAAATGGCTTACGAGCAAATTCAAACAAAATATAGGTTAACTCGACTTTTGTACAGCTTAGTATTTTCACTGTGAGAAATTGATTATAGCATACTTTTTACCAACTGTAAGAAGAAAGAGGAATTTAACTTAGGATAGCATATTTTGAAACCCCATTTCAATAAATATTATTACAATTTTGTTGATTTACCAAAAAAGAAAATTACAACAGCATTTTAGAACATTTCTCACAAAGAATTTCACATGATGAATTTAAGGCAACACATTATTGACTTCCTTTTCAGTAGTATCTTTTTAGCACCTTTTAACTAATTTACGTTAGCTTGCAGCTCCCACTGTAAAATACATTATAGATAAAACAACTTAACATCTTCACTTGCATAAATTGCAACTCTTTAATAACAAAATTAACAATCATCTATCTTGCCGCTATAGTCTAAAAACGCTACTGATTGACTGTCAGAACATGCAAGTTCCAGCCCCTTTAATGAACAAAAAAATACAGACTTAACTTCTAGAACAACTAATATAAAACTCTTTACTGACCTATTTCATTAAAGAAATTATTTATTATGTATCTGGCACATTTGGTAAAAAAACATAGAGGCTATATTAAATATTAAGTTTTATGACTTGTGCACAATTAGTATTAACATCTACTGTAATTATATAGTATCACATACCCAATATTATCTTTCGATCCTAATGGCTTGATACAGTACATTTTGATCCTGTGGTACATAATGCTCTATGTTTTAATTTAGTATGTCAAAAGAACCTGGACATAAGAAGAACAGGTATATCACAACACAAAATACATTATGTCATTAGTGCATGTGGAAATATTTTCTTTTGTATGCATTTCACAATCATTATTAATTGTTTCATCCCAAGTTTTTTGTTATGTCCAGGATCTTTTGATGTACTAAATTAAAGCAGCAAGCAACATGTACCACAGAATTAATGTATACAGACAGGATAATGCCATAAGGATCAAAGGATGTATTTGGATACATGGTACAGAACTTTTACCAAATCTATTTTTTAACCAACATTTTAAAATCTCTTTGACTTAGATTTTACTTTAAATACCATCATGAATATATGGTTATGCATAAAACCTGTGAAAACAATAAGCTCACAGCTTCATAAACTTCAATAAAATCCTGAAATGCAAATGTAAAAGTATAAAAATTTACAGACTGGTAAAAACTGTGCAGTTGTAATCTTCCTCGTTCACAGCATTTTCTCTCTTGTAAATGCAGATAATAAAGTCTGGAAAAAATAAAAATATTAAACAAATTAGTTTGTTTGTTAAATAGATATATTAAAAAATAACATTTAGAACATTTTAAACCAAAATGTGCAACTAATATTTAATTGTGTTGGCTATACAAAGACAATTAGAGGCCAAGACAGTAGTGTCTCTTGGATACATTTTGTCAATTACTTGATAGTAAATGTAAATTTAACAAGCACTAATTAGTCTTAAAACTTACTACTATATACACATGAAGCAATTGGTACACCAATTAAAATATATAAAATTGGATTTTCAGCTATTAGTGTTAAAAAATGCAGATTGCTATTTTTTAAATGCACAAAAAAAAAAGAAAAAAAAGATAATAAGCAGAAATATAAGCATGAGATTACATCAGTGGTTGTATCTCAAAGAATAACACACACAAATATAAAAATTTAAATTAAAAAAATAAAGTTTTTTTTTAGATACAAACACAGGATTGCTTCACATGACCAGGGCCGCAACTAGGGGGGCGCAAGCGGGGCATACGCCCCGGGCGCATAGCTGTGGGGGCGCCGAAATCGCCGGATTGCATTGTAATTCCTACTACAACTTGTAGTGGGTTCATACATGGAAGTTACAGTAGCACAGAAACTGTTACATCTAGGTATGGAAAAAGCTTAAATAACACAATTTTTCCGTGGGAAGGCTCCCGGACCCCCCCCCCCCCTTTTCCGCTTTATTGGTGTGGTATGTGCCAAAAAAGAGGGGGGGGGGGGGGGGGCGCTTGAATCAATTCATGCCCCGGGTGCCAGAGACTCTAGTTGCAGCTCTGCACATGACCAGTTTACTGTTTGATTTTTAGCTGAAGATAAAACAAAAACTAAGAGAGAACATAGAATTTGAATTCACATGACAAATACTAGTGGTGCACTATTTATAATAGTTATATAAATTCAGAGATAATAACTTACAAACAAAAACAACTATAAGCTTGAACTAAAATATGCCATACATTTTTGCTAAAAAGACTTACAGAAAGTGGAGGCTGTGGCATAGAGATTGTATGTCATTCCCCCATATTTTAATCCTTCAATAATATAGAGATACTATTACTTTTCATTATATAATTTTAATGACATATTCCATCAAAAATATCAATGCACAATAATTTTTTTGGTAAAGGTTTATTAAGTACTTAAATGCTTATTCAAAACAGATATTAAAAATTTACATATGACTTTTTTTTAATGTTTAAAATATCACCCAAAAATATTTTTCGAAATGACTCCTAATTAAAATTTAGATAGAATTCATTCGTCACCTACAGGCTTGATTCCTAAGGGTGATATTCAATGCACGAAGATCAGTATTAAGAATGGCAATTAGGCAAAATATCAAATAACTATTTGACAGGGAACTGAAATTCCAGTATGTGTGGTTTTATTTTACAGAGTTCTTCTCACTACTAAAAAAAACTTAAAAGAACACCACCTTCCCTTTATCAAAATATAAGGTGGTTCAACTCTCTAGTTATATATAAATTTTCTTCTGACGTAATGGATATTTGATGACCTTTTATTGAGAATCAAAATCTTCTTGTTGCAACTGCCCAGGACACAAGGTTTCTGCATTCATTGAATGCTTAAGTTTCAAGGAAATGTTTGAATGCCTAGATGTAGTAGTACTTAGTGATAATTTCAACAATTAAAATGTGCCATGGCAATAGCTGTAAGTGTGTTTTGCTGCAGTGGATAAAGCACTTCAATGTTCACCTATACAAGAGTGTTTGATAAAACCAAGGTACTAACGTCTGCATAAACAATAACACTGCTTACAGCATCCAGATGTTGGGATTGGTTTATATGATGTATTGTATATTTAAAAAAATTTTAATTTATCACACCAAGTCCTATGAAAAAAATCCTGTAAAGTAAAATAGGATTTTTAATAATAAATTCAGAGAGAGTAGCTTACCAGGTCTAGTCATATAACATTCAGCTTTCCAAGCTTATATAACTTCAGTAGCTCTCTCTTTTAAAAAGATTTTCCCTCTATTACAGTATTCATCGATTCTGCAGTACCCTTCTACCAGAAATATTTTGTTTTTCCAAGGCCCCTGCAATATGATCATTGCTGCAGTAGAAGGAGGGCTTGTGATGACCAAGAAGGGTGTAAATATCACCCTTACGTGCCATGATGAACACAGGTTACCCTTAATAGTTGCACCCCGTCCTTAAGAATGGATCCCTATAAGAGATTTGGGAGATTCTTGATTGTAAACAGACGAGCTCTAGGGTAGCCATTCTACACGGATTTCTAAATTCCTGGTTATTTCCAGGTTTTACCTTCAATTAATTATAAAGCCTGTTTCATTCTCAATGTCATGCATATATTACATTCAAAACCACCGCAAGACTTTCTCTTAAGTTTTTAATCTCTCAGAAACGCTTCTTGTCACTATACATATTCATATAAGATATTCCCAGAAGACATTAGGAGTAAAATTTAAGTATATTTAGGCACATACGTACTTTTGCATCTGATACACACATTTTCAGCACATTTTATTTTAAAAGTTAGTTTTAAAGCATCCAAATATTTCTCACAGTTTTTGTGATTTTACACTTCAATACACAAAATTGAAGAATATTTTAGTCCCTCACTTCCAAGGAATAGAATATTAAGTTAAATGTTACGTATGTACACACAATATATTGTTTAAGAAAATATTTTGCTAATAAATGACAAGTTTACAAAACTATTACTACGTTTAATCATTTGACAGTGCTGTTATGTGCTCATGATATAATTCTATTTCTTTATTTACTTCACTGAGCAGTTAAATTTTTTTTACCTATTAGTTACCTTATCTCCCTAGCACAGCGTTTCTTCTCTTTTGCTGCATTTAATTGCAATTGGTAAATTTTCCTTTATTCCTCCATGCTATTCACATAATAAGAATAGTTATATCGCGCTGAATGCAGGATGGGATTTGTGATTTTAACTGCTTGAACTCCTCCATCTAGTTGGTGCAGATTCTAATCAGTAATACAATGCACTGATTTTTCCTGGCTTTCCCAGATCCAATCCTCACGAAGTCAAATACTGGGTTTTTTTCCTAAGTCTTTCAAAATTATTTTATTAAAAATAGAATGTTTTACTACATTTACTCTAGTACAACAATATTTTTTAGACTGTAGTTTATGAAATAACTTCAAACACCAAACGCAATGAACTAAGATAGCCTACACAATTTTTCATAGTTTAGCACCATATTTTAGTCACCTGCTTGATGAGCATATAAAAAATTGCAAGTGTGTCGTAGCTGGATAGATGAGAGTATGAATAAAATTTCTCAACAACAATAGCTGAATCTGCATATTAGGTTTTGCGATAAGGATGAATGTGTTGTCTACAATTATTCTTCAGTACGTTTGGGGAAAACTGCATGTTACTAATTACAAGGCCTCAAAAAAAAAAAAAAAAAAGGTACAATAGGTAAAAACCTAAAAATGCTTATCGAGCTGTCAATGAATGGCCTTGCCTGTAGCCACCCTGACACTTATCCATACAATATCCAGAACTTTAACACAAGAAGGACTCTTCAATCAACTCCATCACAAAGGTTTGCAACAAGTTTTTGTGGTTATTTGAGTTCTTTTTTACATACACCAAAAGAATTATAAAGCTTTAAATATAATGCATTTGATTAAGGACCATATTCATCCGGGTGATAATGCGAAAGGGGCAATATGTTTCGAATAGAAAATTAGGATGTAATTTTTAAAAAAATCAGGATGGACAAGATAATGGAAAGTTGAGGTATGCTACGCAGTAACTGTTTTCAAAACAAAGTGCTTACACATGTAACAAAGATTCATGGCTACAGAGGCAATATGCCGTAACAAAGATTCCTGATTGGCATCATTTAATTGTATGAACATCTACATTTTTATTTATTCATATTACAGTACAACCCTGTTATAACATTCTCCAAGGGACCAACTTAAAAAAATGTTATAAGCAGGAAAATGTTATAAGCAGGAAATCATAAAATTACATCTTCACTTTGTATAAATTACGTGTCGATTGATTAATTTAAAGAGTATAGGTAAAACAACACAATACAGGAGTAATACACTAAGTACAGCAATAGAGTGGAAAATTGGTTAATTTTATTTATAGATAATACCTAATAATATGCTAAAAAAAGTGTTGTACGATACAGTTCAGACACAAACAGAAATATTCAACTCTTTTGCAATCACAACACGCGTTTTGTTGGGGTTCCTGTCCACTAGTTAATAAACTGAATTTTTTCAGCTACAGAATATGATTTTCGTTTATATTTATCGGCCATCTTAGCCGTACAATAACCTGAATAAAATTTCAATACTGCGTATTTTAATTAAATACGACCGTGACTACAATAAGTAAGTGAAAAAAAAAATTACGGTAAAGGTTAACCACAAACAAAAGCCGTGAATATATCCATAGAACATTTAACCATCTCAAGGTGTTAAACCTTTGAAACAAAAACCAGCACCATAGAATACAGTAGCACTGTTTCCGACCATGTATCAGTGCACAAAATGTGCATCATAAGTATAACGGAACAAGTCAAAGGCTAACATGTGCGAACAGGACGCCATATTGATAGTTGATCCGGTGCAAGTTGTTTAGTGCGTGTGTACCACGTCTATGGTGAACTACACAAATGTAAACATCTGATGTTTGTATATGCGTGTTGTATTTTCTAGCTATGTTTTTGCTCTAAATTATGACTTTGAAGGAAGAGATACTGAAAATTGTGGCAGTTATCAAAGCAAATTTGAACGTTAAAGGCGGGAATGTAGAAATGTTAATATTGTTACAGGCGGGAAATTAAAGCATTGTGATAAATGGAGAAATGACGGGACCATGAAATTATGGTGTTATAGGCGGGAAAATGTTAAAAACGGGAATGTTATAACCGGGTTGTACTGTATTGGGAAACAGAAAGTCATCCTTTGTGTGCATCTAGTATAGCGATAGGCCCATTTTCAAATGGTGAAATAAGGTGCATTTCTGAACTGCGGATTTTCTGTGTGAAATCCTACATCTCAAGTGGAGGAATAAAGAAAATTTTTACTACCCGGATGGGCTCTGTGTTGTGCCAAAAAAACCAAATAGATGCCAATCAGATACCATTTAAAATATATAAATAAATTAATTTAAGATTAAGTTTGCATGGTGTAACTAAATATCTATTGATTATATTTATAACTCTTATTAATGCACTTGCTTTCATATTAATACCATTAGCAATGTAATGTTTACCTTTACAAACACATCACTTCTTGCCCAATTTCACTTGCACTTTCTTCGGTGGGCTCCATCGAAGACACGACACATCAACAGTCATCCTTGGACTTTTTAACTGTGAAGTCTTTATGTACTCCTCAATGAGCTTGGGTGTGACACAGATCACATGCTGCCCTTTCCAGTACTTTACCATGTTCATCGACTGCAGGGCGTAGATGATGTCTGTCTGCGCGATGCTCGTCATTTCACTGCCAAAATAACAACTTTAGTGAGTATTACACTCTCATAGTTTCAACTATCCATAGAAAAGAATAAAAAGAAAAATTAGTGTTCTAAAACATCAAATGTTAGGATATGTTGTATGTGATAGAGGATGACCCAGGATTTTCATAACACATGTTTATAAGAGAGATTTAAAAAATATGGTATTGTTATATACCTATTGAGGACATAGCTGCTTACCCGAGGCTACTTGTAGTGGACCCCGGCTGACGTCAATATTATGTCATATAATGCAATTGATACCCAATATCGTTCAGGAACAGCAAATACTTAGTGCTCACTGTTGCCAGATATAGAGACGGAAGTTTCAGACACAACTATGTAATGTTTTTGAAAAATTAATTTTCTCTAAAATCAGAAAACATTTAAAAATAAATCTGAAACAATGTATGCTGTAAAGGAAATTTTAAATGTTAATTGGGAAATAATGCATCTTCTTGTTGTATTTCATCAAAAACATTTATGGAGACGGAGCCGAAAGTTGCCATCTTGGTTTCGCCTTTTAGAATTTAATATTAAGATGTTGGATCTGTTCAAGCATATTATATGATTTAATGGAATGCCAGAAATAAAAAGTTAAGGCCCCCCAACACAAGATCAGTCCAGCTCCCAGTTCGGACTGCTCAGTCCAAACACAATCAGTCCACATGCTCAAGTCGTACCAAACAGTCCAAACCACAGTTAGGATTGAACTGAAGCCTCCTCCCACACGATCAGTTTTGGTGTTGCTGTCTGATGTATCCTTTCATCGTAGAATATGGAAGAAACATTGCATGCTGCAGTTGGAGTTCCACAATTAATTATACAAAGCAAAAAAAGCAAAAAGTGTAAACAAAGATGTCTGCCACGACAACCAGCTGAGACTGATGGACTCACTGCTTGGACTGGCGAGACGCTGTCCCCACACACGACAGTTCTCTCGAGCTGAGTTCCCTCGAGCCCACAGTTCAATTTGATGGAAAGCTATCAGTTCATCAGTCCATCAGTTCTGACTGATCAGTCAGGAAAATTGACAAAAATATATGTTTATATTGAGATATCGTAGGGAATTTATGAAGTCAACAACAAGGCGGTGCTACCCGTATGCATGTGCCGGCGTGCTGCGAAGGCAGGGGGAAAAGGTTTCAGCTGACAACCTGTGTAAGTCCCTGCAGCCTTGAGCGAGGTGGTTCATCTTAGTCCAGCTGACCTGTACGCAAGGTGGTTGAACAGTGGTCACGCCAAGAAATCGGGCACTGATTGATTAGCGGGTCCGGTGTCACGTAAGCAGGCGCAATGGCTCGACCAGAACAGAAGGCAGTGTGTGCATGTTGAACGAGTCGACCAGAAATCTTGGTGGAATTATGCACATCCAGCCAATGGAGGCAGCTGAAATCATTAAACATTGAGCTAAGTACATTCCTTTTGAGAATATTTATAGGCCTCTTGGTTGTTGTTCGGATGGTTGTTGCGGAGGATGTTGTAGGCTTTTGGGGAGATGACGAAAATGACGACAACGATAATAATAATGATGATGATGGTGTGTCATTTGTCATCGCGTCATGTTGTGATGCAGGCCTGATCATCTGGAGGGCCATAGGACCAAAAGTCATCAGTCATGTAGTTAAGTATTTAGTATCATTCATATTTTTTCTGATTGCAAGTCAGAAGATTAGGTTTACTATAATTTATTATATTTAAGATGTTAAGTAGTTTATGACTAATGTGGCATTGTTCTCTCTTTGCTGACATAAGAGTATAATTATTTTCATAATATAAAAGGTTATGATGTTTGTGATATAGTTTGCAAATTGCTGACAGTAATGAATTTAGTAGCCCAGTGAGTTTAGTTAGGTTATTTGATGTTAGGTTAGGGCAGGTACCCTCCTCCTTGGTTTGTTTTCAATTTTAATTGTGTAAAGAGAAGAATAAATTTTAATTTCAATAACAATATTACAATTTATTTCTGTTTTGATTAGAAGTAACAACAGTTCCATACAGGAACATTATGAGCTGTTACTCTATGTAATGCAAATCTTTTTCAGCTTTTTTTCTCATTGAATGTTGGTAGTTCTCTGTCTAGAGAAAAAAGAGAAAGAAGATCTAGACAGGGTGCTTTGTAATCAAAGACAACAAAGATCCAGTGTCATACAACAAAGACTTTTTTCTGGTTAATTTTTTTTGCTGTAATACATTTAAAGTCAATTTCCATCTATATTCTTGGTAAACCAATCCCTCACTTAGCACGACTCTTGTTTTTCAAAATGTTTGTGTTATTCGACAATGTGTATTCTAAAGCATTATTCTCCATAAATAGCAAAGGTTAATTAACTTATAGTACTCCTACATGTGTAGGGAAAATATTCTTCACGTAATATAAATGCATAGAATAACACTCAACGACAAATACGTCACGCCATTTATCTTTATAAGCCTATCATAAATCCTTTATGACAAATACGTTACTGCGTTAATGGAGGGCAGGTGGTTATGTACTTCAAAATTAAAGTGCTTATTTGCGTATCACCTTTTAGGACACAATTTTTTTACAATACACCATTCATTCAACCTTTTCTACATGAATCATCTGTTCATTTCTGTTCCGGTGTCTAATGTCAAACATATTCCTGCTGATTTATATAAACGTTTGATAGAGTCCTTATTTATGATATGCACGATTGTACACACAGTTAACTTGCTTAAAACTAAAGTAAAACCAACATAACTGTGGCCTTCATGTTATTCTTAATGTCGTAATACTTCTAGTTTTGTCTCAAATACTTGAACACGAAGCATTACACTCTCACTTGGAAGCCATGATTCCAACTGCAGGTGCTTGAAAATGTACAGTTACCAGCCACTGACTAGACTGAAGTTCATCACGGAGCGGTCTGTAGCCAGGTAACAACGGTACGGCCAACGCAAAAACATTTCGTCCTTTACACCAAATAGCCGCAACTGATCTTGCCATAGCTGATGTTTGTACAACAGCCGATAGCGTAGTCAGATATACATGGGCATTCTAACTGTATGCTAATTGTATGTAATGGTACATCTGTTGTTTACTGAGTTGAAGCAGACTTCGTGGTGTCATACCCAAATTTTTTATTGCCTGTGGTGATTTCCTGCTAACAGAAATTTACTGATACGTAGGGATGGTGATTTTTAGTTTTTGCTAAATAGATGCTAAAATATGCTAAATTATATTTTTTTTCGCTATAAAATGCTAAATCTAGACTATTCCGAGATAAATGCGAAATCAAGGTAAAAAACGTAGATTCGTCTTCACTCTACACAATTTATTTACTGATTGTATTTTGTTTCAGTTCAGTATCAAAAGAAACCATCATTTTATGGTGTATTCAGCACAACTACTATTGTTCGTAAATATTGAATGTAGAATGGCCATCCGTGCCTCGCGATTGTAAACAAAGCAAAGAACAACTAGCTGGAAGATTTTCCGTCATCTTGCAGAGTACAAGTTTTTAGGCTACCATATTGCGACATCTCTGCTTCGTTGCGCTAACAATTGTAAGTCCCATTTTCTGGCTGTGTTTCACGTGAAAGCCGTGTTCTTGTGTAGTCTGTGGAATGTTGCGTGTTTACAAATACGTGCATACTCGTGAATGTGTTGTATACTGTTATTTCTCGTGGTAAAAATGGGACAAAACGTCATTTCCATTCGCAATCGCATAAATGAATACAAAAGTGAACAGTTAAAGGAAAGTGATACGAATATTTTAATGCGCAATTTTAATTTATGTAATCGCCATCTGGAATGGGAAAAAAAAGATTTACTTGAAAAGCACATTAAATCTGAGGGACATCAAACTGCAAAAAAAAAAAAAAAAAAAAAAAAAAAAAAATATCACCGAGAAGTCGGTTGAAGGAAATAAGTCAGAAAAACGGCAAGCAACAGTTTCTTTTTTATAAAAATATACCTTTCTTCAGTAATGTAAAATGAGAGAATTGGCTAAATTGTGTTTTTTAAATGCTACAAAATGCTAAATTTCAAATTCAAAATGCTAAATGTCATTATTTTAAATGCTATAAATCACCATCTCTACTGATACGGTATTCAAGACTAGGGGAGTAAAATTATCATCACGCTAAGTAAATATGCGCTATCTGAAGTCATGCGTGGTGAGGGATTGGTGTACTTATTTAAAATATACTAACTGTAATTTTTATTTTATAACTAAGATATATATTTTCTTTATCCTCATTCATTATCATAATGATATATTTTTTTTTAAATTTAATTTCACTGTTTCTTTTGTAGGGTATTTATTGTTTTATATTAAGCCTACTGCTAAGATCTCTGCTGCTTCCTTGCTTGCCATCATTCTGTTCTGTGATATTATTTAAATTTTGCTGTATTCACTTATATTTTGATGAATTATGCTTTGCTACAGATTAAGAAGTTTCAAGTTTCTAAAGTAATGAAGTAATGATAAACATCATACAATTATTTCCGTATCACCATTTAAGAAAACACAAATTTACCCTTCACAAAACTAACGGTTGTCTAAAGAAAACTTTGTGTATTCAAAGATAATAATTGCTTTCTGTTACATGGTTTAGATATTTTTAGTGCATTCCAGCTAAAAATTTTGGAATCAAATTCTGTACATAGTTCCTTTGAATAACTGCACAAATTTCCACTTAAAAAATAGCTGTCTATACCCATTCCAAATAACCACATAACAGAACAAGTGGCATTACAAAATCAATGTATATCTGATAAAAAAAAAAAGCAAAAATGAAATGTACAGATTAGCTGGACTGCACACATGCACATCTGTAATTCTTTCATCTGTATATTCACAAAAGCACAAACCTAAATCTAATAATATATTTTTCCACACCAACAGCATTTACCTGAGAGCTTTGATGGACACAGTTCCTCTAAAGTCCCTGAGAATGTCAAGCAACACCCATGACCAATAGGAACGATAACTCAACTTGCCAAGATCTGATAATGGCTTCTCAGGACTACCAACAGTGCATTCTAGTTTTGATAACTCATAACTGAATGCAATCAAGAATTTCCCATATCCCAATCGCTGGTAAGGTGGCAGTATCATAATACAAGCAACATTATTTCCATCAGGGGACTCTTTTTCCTATAAAAACCAAAAACAAAAATTAATTTAATTTTTAAGGGATTACACATATGGAGAAATAAATTTCAACACTCTAACTTTATAACACATTTATACACACACTTATAAACCTTTTCATATACAAAAATCAAAAAATAAAAATTTATAAGCAATAACTTATATTTTATATTATGATTTACTGTCAATATCATGCTGCTATTGACAAAATTATCTTCAAGCCTATGAATAAGTAATAAAAGTTGCAAAAAAATAATAATGAAAAACTGTGTTTGATGTATTTATAAATAAAATTTATTGCAGTTTACAGCTTGGTCATAATGGATGTTCATGTTGTTGACTATAGCTTATAAGTTCTAGTATTAAAAATTAAATAAAATAGTAAATTCTAATAAACTGAAATAAATACTGTTGAAAAGCATTAAATACTGGAACGTAGATGTGCAGAGTACAAATGCCAAAAATTTTTTCGCCATGCATTTTATTATTTTGGGTTTGAGGTAACAATTTTTTTCCCCCCAAACACACAAGCAGTAGCAACTACACACTGGCAATTTAGCTATTGACCTACTCCAAATAAAAAAAAGTAAACATACAAACAACAATATACAGTTTAGCACATTTTAATTAATTGCAGTGAAATAGTACAAAATAAAAATTGCAAAGTTACCTTTACCACTACTTCAATTTTAGAGGATTAAGAGCTCCTAATAATTAAAATAACAGACCTTATGGAGTAAACTGACACGCACCTTAGAGAAGTAACCTACTAGATGAGCACCCTGTTTGTCCACTTCACACAATATGTAAAACATGAAGGGCTCAACATCAAAATAGAGTGTCTTGTGGTCCAAGAAAAGCTTTGCCAATAGACACAAATTCTGGGTGTAAACTTTGTGGTCTTTGCCATCTACTTCCCAGACAGACAAAGTACCTTTACGATATATCTCCTTACCGCGAGGTTGGCGCCAAGTACACTCACTCTGTAACAAAAGAATGCTTAGCTTACAAAACTGTAAGAAAAAACTACTACAATATTTAATAGAAAAATCAAACTATTAGAATGAGTTGTTTTTCAAATAATGAATTTTTTACAAATCAGACTTAAGGTTTCAAATATAACAATGTAAGTGGGATTTTGTTACGTCAGGGTTTGGATTGCAGTAAAATTACCCCATAAAGTAATTTTCAAAATTCTTGAATTTCTATCCCTAAAACCTAAACTAACAGTACATATTACTAAAATATATTGTAATCTTTGCACACAATCAGTGTTAAATGGACCGTATGTAAACGGGACATAAGGAAGGCTGACTACGGATACAAGTAGAGGGGAGGGAGAGGGGGGGGGGGGGGCTGGGTTTGTGATATTCATACTTTTCGCCGGCTTGACAGGATTCTTTGGAGTTAATCATGGTTTATTTCAATTAATACATCAGGTATTTCCAAGGACATTCATATTTATTCTTGCTTATCTTCAGCTTATCTTCTATCTAGTCGCTGTAGGTCTACCCGAGGGTCGAACCTAGGACCTCCCTCGCAAGCATCCACCCCACTGCGAACATCGGTAGGTCTCGAGGGCCTACAGACTCTACACTCGGTTTGCTTAATGCATTTCCTGTACTCTAGTGCCTATTACAAACCCTATCACTAGCCTAACTCCAGACCGATACAACCATCTCGCTTCCTGGAGGAACGCTCTCTCTTCTGACCTCTTGAAAACCCTGCAGCGCTGCAAACTGGCGTACCATCGTTCTACAGAACAAGGCACAAAATAAAAAGTTGAATTATACGGGGTGACAGTATCGGGAGTGGGCAATGAACTGAGCGCTGGCATCTCCACAAAGGTTGAAAAATAAATAAATTCTCCCCATTTATATCCTCTTAAAATCACCATCTCCTTTGGAAGAGTGGAACATTACAGCGAGTTCCAAAACATTACAAACATGGTACAGCAAAATTATCCAATATTATTTAATACACAACATAACTGCATCAGTTCTGGCTCCCTTGAACAAGGCCAGACGACTATCACTGAAGAGGCATGAACGTCTTGACCAACAATCTATTCCACGCACAAGCATCACTCAACCCCCAGACACACAAACAGAGATGAACTCGTGAATCTTATTTACATTACAATATAGGCTAAAAAGCTGCTGTAAGAGTACACACAATGGACTTTTATTTAGCTTTTATAACAGTTCCCAAATAAATAAACTGCAAGTTCAAACACAGCAATGTTAAATAAACTTTGCTGTGAATTTTGACGGTTTACAATATTTGCCGCCAACAATAAAACATTACACTTACCAAGTGGTACCTGCATGTCTTTTCCAGACGCATGTACTTCAAACAGTATTCACATATCCACAGTTTGGGCTGTTTTCCATATTCTTCCGGATAAGGACTAAAGTACCACGTATCTATCTCGTAGCGACCAAACTGTAATTTATCAATGTATTTCACTTTGGTAATTGCTTCATGCTCTTTCTCTAAAGCAGCAGTTGTTGGGTCCATCTCTGCATATGTCTAAAAATAGACATATATTAGAAGAATTAAAAAAGTTTAGGATTAGCGCAGGAATAAAACTTGACTAGTACTTAAACAAAAAATACAATTACTTCTCTGTGAAAGTGAAATTTTTTCCCAAATGTTAGATAATCCCTGCACAGTAAAATGAAAATTATTTAAGAATAAGTGTATCGTTATTCCCTTTAAGAGTTGTAGTTTGAGTAAAGATAATTTATTTTTAATGTTCTAACATAAAATTAAATGTTTAATGCTTCAAGGCATTTAATTAAGGTATTTCAATAACATTATTCAAACAATAAAAAAATAACAGTGATTAATGAAAACAGATATTATTCAAATATTTAAAAAAAACATATATAATTAAAATCATAACAAGTAGACATACCAATTGGACGTGATTGATTTCATCATGCCTACGCTTCTGGTTTCTTGTAATTTTCCTATCTGATTTATCATTTGCGTCTCCAGAGATGAGCCTCTGAGCATTTGTACAATCATGCTCTGCCATTTCAAACTGAGAGCACATAATCCTAAAAAACAACAACAAAAAAATGAGTTTTATGCAAAGAAGGCAATTAAAAAGTTTCAAATTAATTACTGCTAGTTAACAAAAACATGTATTTTACATTATATATCCATTCATTTGGTGTCTGTAAAATAAAGAACAAAAGATGCGTTGTGCCGAAATTATAGACAATATTTTATTGCATCCTGCCTGTGTTGGAGATGGAGACATTTGCTAGGACAGACAGTAGGAGAGCTCTCTGACTGGGAACTCAGAGAGTAGTAATTGTAAGAAAAGTATTTGTAGCCCACAGGAAAGCAGCTTTTTGGGGAAGTTCCCATTGATACTGTTACGATTTACCTGCGGGTTTGTAAAGGATAGCCCAATTAAAGATTTTTATTACACACACAGTTTTATTTATCACCACTACTTGTCACTTACAATTAATCTTCTAAGATGGCAAATAATTAACTACACTTAAAGAAATGTCTATTCCCCAGTCACTCGTTCCACACACCTCGCTGGGCCGCACTTCCGGCGCAACTCTCGCCGCAGCACCCCTCCTGGGTCTCCGCCGCGGGACTCCGTCGCCGCACTCCGCCGCCGCGGTCACACTCTTCGCCGAGATCCCACACGACGACTCGCTCGCAACTTCACTTGGGACTCCGCCGCGCCCGCGACTCTATCGCCCAGAAACTCCCGACTCCACTGAACTCACTCACTCCCTGCCCTGGAACCTTCGTCCAAGGACTTCGCCACTCTGCCGCACCCGCGGCACTATCGCCCGGAAACTCTGCCGCGGGAGAACTCCCCACTCAGACTCTGACTGACTCGAAGGTCGGCCCAACCTCTTTATATAGCCCTTGGGTTCCTGTCCAGAACAATCGGGCATGTCTCCGAGATATTGCGCGACCTTCGCCGTCGAAATGTCCAGAAACGCGTCGTAAGTCCTGTCGAAGGACGCGGCGGCTGCTCAAAGAACGCCGATAAACGCAACAAGCATCGGGTTCCCACAAAACGCGCCGATAAACATGTCTGGGTCCTTTTATTCCGCAGTGCGGCCTCTTTTAAGTAACTCGATCTGAGGCAGGTGCGCGCTGCGACGGTCAGGATGTCGCGCGATAATATGACACGAGATACCAGGGAGAGGATGCAGGTGGAAGGGGGCGCAGACAGGCCGTATGAGCGCGGCAATGCCAAGCACTGCAGCCCAGCGCGATCGTAACAATACTTTGTGTTTTTTTTTCTTGTCAGTCGTCGCTTGGACGTTGCCATGTGAGGTCGCGCTGCATGTTTTAACCTTTTTTTTCTTTCAAGTTTTAAACTCTTAATTAGAAATTAGCAGGGTTGGCTGAATTAAATCACAGTGGTTTAAACAACGGTTTTGCACATGGTTTTTAAATCAAGGATTTTTTTAAAAGTATTTTTAAATAGAATATCTTAATAAATTTAGTTTAAAGGTCTAATTCCACTCTAATAACAATAATACTTTGCTATTTATATTTCCTTTGACACAGGAACAAATAATTATATACTAATCAAGATCTTATCATTTAAATTATATGAATAAGATGTAAATAATAGCCAGGCTAATACTCGTCTAAAATTAATTAGTAAATTGTAGTCAAAAGTGTAACAAAAAAGAGGAAACATATGTAATAATAATTTTTAAAAAAATCCTATTTTGTGGGAAATTCCTGACTGTATTGTAAATCCCCTTTCTGTGGGACAGACCCATTCAATGGAGAACCCTCTTCCTGTGGAAAATACCAGTAAAATCTTATGTAGCTACTTTTCCGCAGTGTAAAAATAAATTTATAAAAATACCACTTCCCAATACTAGAGGCGTTCCTGTATTAACCCTGAAAACAATGTTAATAAAATCCTAATAGTTTCTGAGAAATCCCATTTTTTAGCTCACATTTCAATATCTGTGTATTATTACTGCTGTCGCCGCCATTAATTGTTTAACCGTGTCGGATTGTGTGTTTGTTCTGAAGAACTTCAAATATTGTGTATGGTTAGTTGGGTTAGTATAAATACATTAAAAATACTATAAAATATTTCTTATGGTTGCTTAGGATTTATGAAATTAAGATGTAGATATCCTGACCTAGCCAAACGTTTACATGAATTTACATAATTTTTAATGTAGCTATACTAACCCAAACAACCACCCACATTATTTTTAAGTATTTTTAACATTGCTAACCTAAAGTAACAAGATTTTACAGTATTTTTAATGTAGCTATACTCACCCAACCAACTATCCACAATATTTTTAAGTATTTCTTGTCGCTAATGTAACCTATGAATCGTTCATTACTATATGATGCTATACTATATAGTGCTACTTTAAATTAAATGTCAAAAAAAACTTCCTTAATTCAATGATATTTGGACAAACCATCAACAAACAGAAAATACCATAAATATTTCCCTACAACTGCAATACACCATCATATTAACTACTTCAATTATAAGACATGGGTACGAGATCAAGTCAATTTTACGGACCAAGTATTAAATTTCCATTATTTGTTTAAGTATTGTTGTAGCATGCGAAGACACAAAATACATACCTGTCTCGGGTAACCCATTCATCCAGACGGCGATCAAAACCTTCGTAATGGACATAATATTCCCAATGGCCATCAGGTTTAATGTATCTTTTCTGAATCACTTCAGCTGACTCTGAAGTAAGAATTAAAAAGGAAGGTTTATAATCCATGCAACTTTACAAGTACATAAGTTATTTTACAATGAATACTGTACACATTAAAACATACAATGTAAAATAATTTAGGGTAGCCTTAACAATCACTATTTCATGTATATAGATGCTTGTACAAGTTACACAATAAAAACCTATTATAACAAAATGGCTACATATAGAAAGAAAACTTGTATGAAATAAAGACTGAAATTGGAAACACATGAAAAAATATTAAACACACTGTAAACATTTCAAGCCATTATTTCAATAGTGGTACACTTTTATTATTGTAATATTTATACCAAACATGCACAAATGCGGCCCTGGAATAGACTGTATTGTGAATGTTAGGTTTGCCAATTCTGTGATTCTCTGTGTATAAGAACGTTAAAAAACAATGGTGAAAGCTGCATCATAGCAGAAGTATTATAATGTAAGCAATAAACTGTGATTTCTCAGAAACCAGTTAGATTATAAAGAAGGTGTTTTCAAAGATAAATACAGGAACACCTCTAGTTTTCGAAAAAAGTATCTTCTGAATTTTATTAAGGTAATTTTCTTACATCACTGTCATAAAGGGGTACTCATACCTTTGTATCTCATGACCTTGAGAAGCTACGACGCAGATGGAGATGTCGTTGGTAAGCCCTGAACCAATATTGTTTATAACAACAATAACCAACAATTTGCAGAATTGAAAATTCCAAATTTTGCAATACTAGTATATTCTACGTAAATACGTTCAGAACCAAAGAAAACTGCAAGTTGAAAAAAAAAGAGCAGATCAAGAGGATTGAAAATATTGTGAGAGCTATGGGAGCAATGAAAAAATATCAGCAGCAGAGGGCTATCTTTCCAAATGCTAGAGCACAGAGCAAGCACATTCCATTTACCCGACGGGCAACCTCAGTTTGTAGAAGTGTTATAGTGACTGATAAAGACAATGGAGTGCATCTAGAGAAAAGTCTCTGTACTGTGGAGGAGCCAGAGTCCACCAAAGACCTTCAAGCGAAGCCATGATGCGAGGCGACATGCATTGTCTTCTACATGTTTGAGGCAAAAAAATGTGATCATGCTTGATGTGTGTGTAATCAGACATTGGTTTCAGCACGACCAGAAAAAAAACTGAACCTATACGGCCCACCTAAATTTTTCTATCCCATACTTAATTTTCCTTTACTTCAATTCCCTCCAATATTGAGTATTTTAGAATTAAGTATAAATTCAAAAACATAGTTTTAAGAAGAAAATAGGAACAATAATAGTGATAGAAAAATTAATTTTTCAAATTATTATTTTTTAATGGAAAAGCTGGACTCCAAACTTTAACCTATGCTGCAGCAATTATAATAATTCATGCATTACAATTTTCTTATTTTTTGATAAATTTTACCGCACAATTCCCCTGGCCAAATGTATAGTTCAGAAGCTTCTGCAAAAAAACTTTAGAAATCATTCGTTTTAGCTTTTTTTTTTTTGTCCTTTGAGGTGGTTATTTCAATTTTATTTGCAGAATATTTATAGGTAAAGAGGTGTGTTCAAGTCAGTATAGGATAAGCACCATATTAACTATGAGTGTTTTATGTTTTGGTACAACTTGTGTCAAGTGTGATGTTTTAAAAATAATGAAAATAGTTTTGTACATAATTTAAAACACGTTTCCTTGATTGCTGCTATAAAGACAACCGTTTTAACAAGTTTCCCTTCACAGTACAATGGCCGCCACCATACGTGAATTCCTACTGTGCTTCCAAACAGCTTGCCTTAATTATAGCAGGGACCTTGAAATCAGAACCTGTTGCATAAAAAATATACTTCTGCAATTTTATATCAATCTATTTCTCATATTCATTCAATATAGTTCTGAGAAATAAGATATTGGGCAGGGCCATAAAGTCGAGTGAAATTAAGGGGTAAGCTATTTATTTGAAATTTGCAGCAAGTATCTTTGTTACGTCACTTAATAACCATCACATGACCAGTTTTGACTTCAAAAAAGTTCTGCATCATGAATACAAATTTATTTCTTGATTCTGATGACATGACCCTGTGATACTTGATGCTTGCTGTTTTAATTTAGTACGTCGAAAGATCCAAAAAGAATATCACAATACAAACAAATTATGTCAGGTATTGTGGAATTTTTTTCTTTTGTATTCTACTTATAATCATATTTCAGTATTATAACACAAGTTTTGTTAGGTCCAGGATCTTTCGACGTACTTAAATAAAACAGAAGTGACATGTACCACAGGATTAATCATATCAGATCATGCCATCAAGATCAATGGATCAACAAGGATATATAGTATGGAACTTTTATTATATTTATTATTATTAATAAAGGTAAATTTCTCTTGTCATGGCTTTTCCATACATATAATAATTAAATTTAGATAATAATTCTTTCGAACACTTAGGACATTCCTCTACCTTGAAAACAGCATTTCTAAATTTCTACTGGTTTTGAAGAAATATAACCGTTTAAAGTATACATTACAATACCTATGCATTGACGCGGTCACCACAATTTTTTGCTTTACCATGTGGGTCTGTGTGATTATGTTTTGGAAAACTTAAGTCAAATATTGAGAATGGTCAATTGTGTTAGGTTAGCTACATTAAAAAATACTTTAAAACATTGTGAATGGTTGATTATGTTAGTAGAGCTACATTAAAAATACTGTCAAATATTTTTAATGGTTGCTTAGGAATTACCAATTTGAGACGTAGCTATCCTAACCTTATTACAACTCAGATCGGCCCGGCTAGAAGACGACCTAACCTGCAACATTCATAATAAATAAAAAATAAAAATAAAAAAAACAACTACAAAATCAGTTGAATCCTCTCTGAATGACAAAGTATAATATTTATTTCTCAAAATTATTTTAAAACCTGGCAAAGGCAGGGTCTTCTAATGCTACAACCTAACCAATCATTCACATGATTTCACAATCTTTTTAATGTAGCTATAACCTAATTAACCATCCACACTTTTTTAAAGTTTTTTTTAATATATGTTGACTATTCTAGTTTCTCCGTCACATAAGTCTATGAAAGGTGAAAGATGACATGAAAATCTTTTGTTTTTTTACCCTGTAATATGTGCTACTGAAGTTGCTCGTGCGAGCAGTGAACTTAGAAACTATTTGGGCCCTTGAATGGACTTGAGTGAATAGGTTGCTACTCTTTGTTGCCATTCTTAAGCAACCATTAAAAATGTTTTACAGTATTTATAATATACCTATACTAACCTAGCTAACCGTCCACAATATTTAGAAGTATTTTTAACGGATCTAACCAAATATAAACGACCTTCTCACTATGTAACATATTTGTAATATTTATACTGATCATGCACAAACGCGGCCTTAGAATAGACTGTTGTGAATGTTATGTTTGACGATTCTGTGATTTTCCGGGAATAAGAACGTTAAAAAACAATGGCGAAAGCAGCATCAATGCATAAGCTATAAACTGTGATTTCTCAGAAACCAGTTGGATTATATAGATGCTGTTTTCAAAGTAAATACAGGAACATCTATAGTTCCTGAAAAAAAGTATTTTCTGAATTTTATTATTATTATTTTTTACATTGCATTAAGAGACATTACAATACCTATGCATGATAATGCCTTCGCCATTTATTGTTTTTGCGTGTGGGTTTGTGTGTTTGTTTACGAGATCTTTAGTCAATATTGGTATTACTTTAAAAATCTCAGCAGTTAATATTACAATGGTATTGCAATTATAATGAAATTTTAATGTTTCTACTAAAGATGTTTCCCTATTTACCCTGTAAACAGTGATTCTTAATTCTTATTGGTTTCTCAGAAATTACTGTTTGTAGTTCACATTTGACAACTATGCAGTGAAGCGGCCACTCTTGTATATGTTTTAATTGCATTGCTGATCCTGTGGATTTCCACTCATAAAGACGTGTATATTTTTGATTAGGATAGCATCACACAATGTAACGTAAATGATAACTAAAAAATAATAATAATGTGAATCCCAACTGTGCATCCAAACCCAGCATCAACCCTTGACATGACCTTTTATGTGTCAGTTTACATAATTGTCAAAAACTGTCCACATGTTTTCAAAGTAGTTTTAATGTAGCTATACTAACCCAAACATCCACATTGTTTTGAAGTATTTTTTTGATGTTGCTAACCTTACGTAACTGACCATTTTCAAAAATTAAATCAATTTATCCAAATCATATATACCTACACACCTACCCACAAGGGAATGCAAAAAATAGTGGCTGCATCTTTAATGAGGTAAAGCAATGTAACCTATTAACAGTGGTTTCTAATAAACCAGTTAGAATTTAGAAACACAGTTTTCAGCGTTAATATGGAAACATCTCTAGTGTTCGAAAATCATATTTTCAGATTTTTATTTTTACTTTACGTAAAAGCCCCTCTGGTAGAATATCACCAAAAATTACCCCCACACAGATAAGCCGGTAAATATGTAGTTGAGCGGTATTTGCGAAAAAAAAATGTTAAAAATCTGAAAATACTTTTATTATATGCTCTTTAAATTCATCTTTTCATTAAAGCTGGCGGAGATAAGAAATTCCAAATAATTTAGGAGATTTCGAATTTTTTAATTTTCATAGTTGGGCAATATTTGTTAAATAAAATTTAAAAATTCCGAAAATACTTTTATTCTATGCTCTTTAACTTCCTGTTTTCATTAAACCCGACGGAGATAAGAAATTCCAAATACTTTAGGAGATAACAAATTTTTTAATTTCATCACCAAACCTGTGCATTCATGCGGCATACACCATTGTTTCTTGTTTACGTGTATGAATTTTTTTTTCCGCGATGTAGGTGAACTACTTCATCATTTTCTACTAATGGCAAAGGAATTATAGCCTCCTCTAACTTAGGTAAGTTTTTAACGTTTCAAATTTTAATGTTTTCTTTGTTATTTGAATATTGTTGCGCAAGTAATAATTTTAAAAAAACTACGTGAGTTCCTACTGTCCATCCTTTGTCCCGGTTGGTTAGGTCAGGTCAGTTACATTATAAATAATTTAAAACTTAAGAATAATTAAAATTAATTCACATTATTTTTAATGTCACCTTAGTTTCAAAGTATCCATAATGTAACTGACCTCACCTCATCCACCATATTAATTAATTAGGCATTCAAAAACTCACGGCAAAATAACAAAAATGGCATCTGTCGAATGATTACACAGATCTTCTATAGCAAAATTAAGAACGGCGATATCTGCTAAAGTATTTGGAATTTCTTATCTCCGCCGGCTTTAATGAAAAGAGGAATTTAAAAAGCATATAATAAAAGTATTCTCAGATTTTTAACATTTTTTTTTCGCAAATACCGCTCAAATACATATTTACCGCATTCCCAGTAGTGGGATTTTTTTAGAACCCAGTTGAAATCAAAAACGATATTTTTCAGAACAATCAAGCTACACTATTACGTAATGCTAAAAGAAACAATTGGTAAATATGTAGTTGGGCGGTAATTGCGAAAAAAAATGTTAAAAATCCGAAAATACCTTTATTTTATGCTCTTCAACGTCCTCTTTTCATTAAAAGTGGCGGAGGTAAGAAATTCCAAATACTTTAGGAGATATCGAATTTTTAAATTTCATCATATGTAGTTGAGCGGTATTGCGAAAATAAATGTTAAAAATCCGAAAATAACTTGATTATATGCTCTTCAACTTCCTCTTTTCATTAAAAGCGGCAGAGATAAGAAATTCCAAATACTTTAGGAGATATCGAATTTTTTTAATTTTGCAATACAAGACCTGTGGAACCATTCGAGCGACGCCATTTTTGTTATTTTGCCGTGTGTTCGTGAATACGTGAATCGTCAATGCGTAATTAATAAAATGGTTGATTAGGTCAGGTCAGTTACATTATTAATACTTTCAAACTAAGCCGACATTAAAAATAATGTGAATTAATTATAATTATTCTTTAGTTTTAAATTATTTATAATGTAACTGACCTTACCTAACAAACCCGTAACAAAGGATGCACAGTAACAACTCACGTAAATTTTTTTTTGTTACTTATTACTTGCGCAACAATATCAAAAACACAAATAAGACTTTAAAATTAGAAACGTTAAAAACTCACCTAAATTGGAGGCGGTAATTAAACACCGTTTTAAACAATAAATGAACTAAATAATCACGTATTGGTTCGTTTGAATTCTGGCCTATCACGAACAATCACGCGACATCATTATCCAATAAAAAAAGTAGATACTCGTACCTCGTACGTAAACAAGAAACAATGTTAACCGCCACATCACGGCACTGGTATTGTGATGAAATTTAAAAATTCGATATCTCCTAAAGTATTTGGAATTTCTTATCTCCGCCGGTTTTAATGAAAAGAGGAAGTTGAAGAGCATATAATAAAGGTATTTTCGGATCTTTAACATTTTTTTGGTAAATATTTACAATCGCGGTAGATGCCAAAAATAATGCTAAAAATCCGAAAATACTTTTATTCTATGCACTTTCACTTCCTCTTTTCAAATCAACCGGCGGAGATAAGAAACTCCAAATACTTTAGGAGATATCGAATTTTTTAATTTCATGATATGTAGAGTCGCGGTAGATGCCCAAAAAAATGTAAAAAATCCTAAAATACCTTTATCATATGCTCTTCAACTTCCTCTTTTCATTAAAAGCGGCGGAGATAAGAAATTCCAAATACTTTAGGAGATATCGAATTTTTAAATTTTGCAATACAAGACCTGTGGAACCATTCGAGCGGCGCCATTTTTGTTATTTTGCCGTGTACGTGAATACGTGAATCGTGAATGCGTAATTAATAAAATGGTTGATTAGGTCAGGTCAGTTACATTATTAATACTTTCAAACTAAGCCGACATTAAAAATTATTTTGTGAATTAATTTTAATGGCTGTTTAGTTTTAAAATATTTATAATGTAACTGACCTGACCAAACAAACCCGGACAGAGGGTGAACAGTAAACTAAAATGGTCGATTAGGTCAGGTCAGTTACATTATAAATACTTTAAAACTAAGGTGATATTAAAAATAATGTGAATTAATTTTAATTATTCGTTAGTTTTAAATTATTTATAATGTAACTGACCTTACCTAACAAACCCGTAACAAAGGATGTACAGTAACAACTCACGTAATTTTTTTTGTTACTTATTACTTGCGCAACAATATCAAAATAACAAATAAGACTTTAAAATTAGAAACGTTAAAAACTCACGTAAGTTGGAGGCGGTAATTAAACACAGTTTTAAACAATAATTGAACTAAATAATCACGTATTAGTTCATTTGAATTCTGGCCTATCACGAACTATCACGTGACATCATTATCCAATAAAAAAAATAGATACTCGTACGTAAACAAGAAACAATGGTGCACGCACGCCACAGGAATGCGCTGGTTTTGTGCTGAAATTTAAAAATTCGATATCTCCTAAAGTATTTGGAATTTCTAATCTCCGCCGCTTTTAATGAAAAGAGGAAGTTAAAGAGCATATAATAAAGGTATTTTCAGATGTTTAGCATTTTTTTTTGGCATATACCGCGAATCTACATATGATGAAATTAAAAAATTCGATATCTCCTAAAGTATTTGGAATTTCTTACCTCCGCCGGTTGATTTGAAAAGAGGAAGTGAAAGGGCACAGAATAAAAGTATTTTCAGATTTTTAGCATTTTTATTGGCATCTACCGCGATTGTAAATATTTACCATTTTTTTTTCGGAAATACCGCTCAACTACATATGATGAAATTTAAAAATTCGATATCTCCTAAAGTATTTGGAATTTCTTACCTCCGCCACTTTTAATGAAAAGAGGACGTTGAAGAGCATAAAATAAAGGTATTTTCGGATTTTTAAATTTTTTGTTCGCAAATACCGCCCAACTACATATTCAACAAACAATTCTTGAATTTTTTTTTTTTCACTTGAAAGTCCCTCTCAACAATAACCATTTTTACGCTTACTACTTACGCCATGTGTCATCGGGTCTTTTAACCAAATAATGTTCACCGATGTCTACCAGTGCTTCGATTCCATTAATAAACTCGTCGTCTTCATTGTCCCCGTCAACTTTAGGGTCACTCATAATATTAAAGTTTCTGTTTTCTTGTTTTCTCATTAAATTATCATCTAAACCTAACGAATCTTCAAACAACTCTTGGTCACTTCCATCCAACGGCTTTAACACAAACATTTCTGACATTCTGACAATTTTAGTCGGTAACGTCAGTAATTTTACATTTAATTTCAAAACTGCCGTTCAGTAAAGCAGTAATTTAAATGCACTTGAACAAAATAAAAACAAGAAACATGTTGTGTACTAATAACGACGAATTCAGAGATTCAACAGGTATTAAAAACAACCAAGCAAGGATAGAAAAGAGTCAAGAAGGAACATATCATAGCATAACTATATAGAAACGGTCGTGTCCTGCATTTGGCCTCGGCTTCCTCCCTCTGAAACCAACATGGCCGTCTCTCAAAGAAAGCCATATCCCACAGGCTTCTCTACACCAGCCTTGGGGTATAGGTGACGAGTGGTGCCGCAACTCATACATAGATAGCATCAAGCATTATTGACATTTATAACAGTGCGTATGTATTTTTTTTATTAATGTACAATGTAAGATGCGTGTCAGTGCTATGTGTGTAATAATTAAATAGTTTCCTTGTTTGCGGGTTACTGGGGAGGACAAATGATGACCTGTGTGTAGAATATAAATCGCTTGTATCAGTGACTAGTGTATGGAGGAGTTCTATTTAAGCTAGGTATAAGTTTAATTAACCAGTGCTACCTGGCTGTTTGCGGGAGCAGACTAACAGAATCCCATGCAGTCGCCCGCCCAGCAAACCCACCTCCCACAGCGGGACCTCACACTATGCACGACCGTATGGCTCCCGGTGACTGGCTGGGCACATACCTGCTTGGAGGCCACTGCGCTGCCTTGCGCGGCCTTGGAGCCTAACACCACACTCACACAACGAAACCAACTAGGCCACCCTTGACACTACACTTTACAAGCCTCTAAATACAGACATCACGACACCTTCATACATCAGTCAGCCACCTAACTGAGGGGGAAAGGGTGACCTTCCCCTCTCCTGACAACTACACTAAATAAATTAAAGCCAAGCACCACAGCGACAGCCACTTAACTTAGGGATGGACATTTAAAATGTACATCGATGTTTTTTCCGATGTAATGCATCGATCATTTGCATCGATGTTAATACGATGTATTGAGAAATACATACATCGATGTTTCTAAAACATCGATTGTTTTCTAAATGACATGTTTAGGCCTTAAAGAAAACTAGGTAAGTACAAGGAAAAATATGTATTAAAATTCACAATCACACAGCCAACACAGCTTTATTTTCTTTACATATTCCAATATTTTTTTTTTCAATGATATGTAAAAACAAAAGTTTAATTAATATTTTTTCCCTTTAATCGGTTTCTTTGCTCAGTCAAAACTAGCCCTGCCTGTGAAAAGAGTCTTTCTGAAGGGACAGATGTGCCAACAATTGTTAAATACTTAAAAGCTATTTTGTACAGCTTTGAGAATTGTATTTTATAATCCCTCCATATTTCTAACGGATTTTCGTTCAGTCTTTCAACAGGAACTCTGAGATAAACTGAATGTTCGTCAGACAAAACATCTTCAGATTTGTTAACTTTCCAGTTATGATGCACTAACTTATGGTGATCACTCCATAATGAAAAGGTCTGTTAATTTTTATCGGACTTGTGAGAATCGGAATCAGTTTCTTCACTGCTTTGCAAATTCTTTTTCATTAAATCTTTAATTTTCGAAACAGCAATCGAACAAGCTATCGCATCATTGAAGTGCATCTTTTTAAACCGTGGATCTAAAATACTTGCGATAGCAAAAACAGTCACATGTTCTATTGGACCCATTCACCACAATGACAGATGATACAGTAGATATTTCTGATGCACTGAGTATTGCAGGTGCTCTAGGGTCGCAGAAGAGAATATCATTTATGACACTACGGAGTTATAAAAATCTTTGTAACATGTAATATGAACTGTTCCAACGAGTGTCCACACTTTGTATTAATTTTGTCCCAACAGGAGACTCCGCAGTCGCAGCTTTACGCAACTCATCACTAGCAATGCAACTCTGTTTGAACCAAGTTACTATTTTTTTTTACTTTAGAAACAATGTTTCTCTACTCAGTACATATTATTGTGCTTTCAGCCACCAAATTCAAAGTATGGGCGAAACATGGGATGTGTTTCCTTCTACCGAACGCTAAGTAGGCCGCCTTAACTATATTCGCTGTGTTGCCAGTAACAACAGCTGTCACATTCTCTTGATCTATTTTCCAGTCTTGGCAAGCCTTGACGCCGACCGCCAATGCTCCTCTATGTCGCATAGACCGCTATGCCTCATCAACGTCTCGCAAAAGCGTGTGCACCGAACGCGCCCGTGCGCGCAGCAAAGTGTAGTGCGTGCGACGAGGCGAACGCCATGCAACGAGTGCTGCGCCGGCGGAAGGATTCGGCCGGGTGAGGCATATCTCTCCGCCGCACTACAAAAAATTAATTTATGTATATTTTTTCACAGGTTTTATTAAACGGTTCAGTTTCCCGCGAAATTCACACGTTTCCGCGGGAGGGCTGGCGGGGGAGAGGGGTCGCGCGCGGCGACACCGTCAGTGGCCTTCCGGAGCTTGAACAGGCCGGCAGCCTGCACGCAACGCGGAACCATCAACCTTTGCTTTCACCGACATGTAATTTTCAATAGTGTAATATCTTTTCAAACTTTTACGTACAGTTCCGCGGTCGGCCTCAATCTACCATGAGGTATTTAACTTAATTAAATCAGTGCTCCAAGATGAGTGTTCTACGTCATACGTAAGTACTGTGGGAAGTTTACGAGAATTTACGTCGGCGCTTCACGCCCCAACTTAGCCTACGGGCTACTTAGTTTTGGCCCGCACGGGGCAGCCAGCAGGCGACACGTGCCATCGAACGTAATAACGAATCAGTCCATGGGACACATCTAGGTATCATGTAGAGTCGCCAGAGACATGGGCCTACATGTGACTAGCCCAGTTTATTAAGTTGCCGTACGCCGCGGTCTCGTGTTCGAGGTCGGGCGCAAGTCCTAGCGGGGTGGCTGGCTTTCTTAGAGATTTCTGTTCAGGGATGGCGCCAGGCTAGCTCGGTGTCTAACCGTGTGATGGTCGTGGGTTCGTTGTCCCAGCGTGGTCCGCTAGAACCGTCGGCGGTGATGGAATTTTTTTCCTGATTAGGTTGGGTTGTTTAGGTTAATTTACATACACTGTTCTGGTTGTTCTACGGGTCGCACGTCGCGCACGGGAGGTGCGGGGTGGACGTTTTATTGTTCACGATTTACACTGGGTCATTACATTGGGCGCGAGGTCTACTCGGCGGTACATGACTGCCAATGAGGCGTCGGAACACGTAGAAGTTTTGATTACACTATTATTACAATTACACTTGACAAAACGGCACTCTGTGGTGCTTTTGCGTACACGATTACACTGCACACGTTATCTGAGAGGGACACCTGCGTGCCTCTACGTGTGTTTACTTATTAAGTCCTCACGCAAGTCGCAGTTGAGGGAGAGTGTTGATTAGCATCGGCTAATATCGTAATCGGTGACTTGCGACGCGCGGGCCCACATGTGTGGACCGCGGCTCGCTACTAAATTAAAGACACGTTTAAGCTTGGATGTAGCCTGTGCTTGTGCACTGGGCGATTAACTAAAGTTCTGGGGTGGAGGGAGATGGCCCGTACCGTATACTGCACGGCCCCACGTAATGCTTTGTGTGGGGCGTGTTAAATTGACGTGGCTAGGTTAGGCCCTACACTGGAAAAGGACCGGGCGCACACGGGGAGTATTTAAAAAAAGGTTTTGGTTGTGACTATAATTACCAGATGGACGTTCGGTGAAACAAAGAGATGCTGGCTCCCCGTGGGACGTGCGTCCGTCCCGGTCCACGAGTCGCGCTGTACTCGCGTCTAGCCCTGGTGCGAGGGGAGGGGTGTGCTCCCTGTCGCGCCAGAGTTTCTAAAGTTCCGTTATTCGTAAAAAAGTACATTAATAATAAAAAGCAAGTGGCTCTTAATTCATACAGTAAAACTTAATGATTAACTTAATATCTATATATGTTTTAGAATTGCCATTTAATAAGTTTGTCTAAAATAAGTTTGAATATTAGAGTCAAGCTGGAGACTGTCTGTTTCTTGATAACTACTCCAGTGGCGAATGATAATGCTAATTTGGGGCGGTTTGCGTTATGTCACACGTTTCACTACTGAATTTAGGCTGAAGGCCGCAAGGGTTGCACTCACAGCTGTTTTAGTAGAAAACTACACGTGAGTGACCTGGGAACTCCTACGTCGCACTCTATTAATTAGGGGCTTTTGTTTGTTTTTGATTACTTTATTATTGTGTGGGGAATTTTGTAGGCACGGGGAGTGCGTTGCATTCGTAATTAAAATGGTTCGCTATTCTCTACCTTGGGCTGCGGTCCGCTCACTTGACTCAGGTGGGCCATGGCTAGGGGTGCTTTCCGTTAGCGGAGCCGAGTACTGGCGGGTGCAGGTCGGGCTTTGGGGTGGCCTTCGGCCGTACGATGTCAAACGCCCCCCCTCGAGAAGCCCGACCTTGTGCCGCGAGTGTCTCCAGCACGTGAGGGCGCCCCTAGCTTCGGCAGCAGCACCGCTTCAGCGGTGTCCGTGATGGCCGCAGCTGGTAGGCTCTGCGTCCTGGGCCCAGGTCGTCCCACGTCGAACACCCAGGTGCTGGCCTGTTGACGTCGTCCCTCAGCATCTGGTACGGCGTGGATGGGTACAGCCTCCTCTCTTGTTCCGGTGTACCGGGCGGGTTTGGAGTAGAGGCCTCCTCGTCCTCGTCGTCCAGTTCCGTCACCATGGGGGTGGTGTCGGCGTGGTCGTTCTGCGGTTGTGCCCTAAGCACCTCCCCGGACTCGTTCTCGGGGGGTGACAGTTGTTCCGAGTGTGGCTGCGGTGTCTCGCAGCGTGCGGCGGTGCTGTGGTGGCCAGGGTGCCGGCCGGCAGGGGCGGCGGCGACCAAGGTCAGGTGGCTCTCGGCAGGCAGGCAGCAAGCGCGGGCGGCGCTCGGCACGGCCCGGCTCAGCCTTGCCGACATGCGGGCGTTTCGCGGCCCGTCGTGCCAGAGGGATGACAGGTGTCATCGTCTGAGTGACGGTCACGTGCGGTGGTGGGGCGGTTGGGCGTCCAGGTACCGTGGTGTCGACCTGCATTGCGTCAGGCAGATGCAGGGAGCTCAGGCGACCCGGTAACCGCGGTGACGTCACGGTGTGGTGGCGCGGTGGCTTTGGGGGCCAGGGTGCGCGTCGCCTCGGCGGCTGCTGTGGCAGGCCGGCCGAGGGGTGGCGTCGTGGCGGCTGTGGTGGCTTGAGTACAAGTCGCCTCGGCGGCTGCTGTGGCAGGCCGGCCGAGGGGTGGCGTCGTGGCGCCTCGGGCGTTCCTGATGTCGCCTCAGGTGGTGACAAAGACAGCGTTAGCAACGTGCGCGTCTGTTTCGTTCTGGCGGGTTGTATCGACTGAGCCTCGAAGCCAGGCGGGCACCGCGGGGCGAATCCAGGCGGTGGGGCCTCGCACAGGCATCTCGGCGTCGTGGCCCTGGGCGTTGCGTTGTCCAGCGTCCCTTTTGAGACCGCGTACTCATGTGGCAGTGAGGACGGCTGCATGACTTTGAAGCTAGGCGTGGCGACGGTGTGGTGCGACGTGTCGGTGTCGAGTCTGGTGGCGTACCAGATGAGGCGTGTTTTGGAGATGACGCGGGTTGCGTCGGAATGGTCCTTTGCGGCACTGTGACGGTGGTCAGGTGCGGTGGTGAGGCCATCCCGGCGTCGTGAGGTGTCTCCGACACGAGGCGGGTTCGAGACGTCATGACAGACTGCGGTGGGATGGTCGGCGTCGTGCGTCGTTCGGTCGGCTTCGGCGGGTCAAGCGTCGTCACAGTCATGTTGAGTGGCGTCAGGTCTACTAGGGGTGTTGAAGCTGGTGGCTTTGGGCCCGGAGGCGGAGGGAGCAGGATTGTCGGCGAGAGGGTGACGAGCGTAGGCGTCGGGACGGAAGGCGTCCTATGTGAGGCGTAGTGCGTCGGCGTGAGTGGCGTCAGGTCGATGAAGCGTGGTCTCGCTGGTGACGGTGTTTCCGGACTTGGGTCGGGAGACGTCAGGTCTACGAGGGATGCCGAGGTTGGTGGCTCCGGGACAGGAGGCGGTGGGAGCGGGATTGCTGGCGTTAGGAAGCCGAGCGTCGGCATCGGGACGGTAGGTGACTGGAACATTGTACATGACGGTGCGAATGTCGTCGGGACGTGCGTTCGTGATACGTCATGCGTCAGCGTGAGTGGTGTCTCGATGTCGTGAATTTTCGCGGCGTATATTAGGGGAGGAATTATTAGCGTCGCTGCCGAATACTGCACCTGGGTGGCTCGTTCTGCGGTACATCGCGCGCACGTGAAGGTGAAGGGCTCGCGCCGCAAAGTCCCTTCACACTCGTTGGTGCAGTCACGATGCCATAGGCCGGCACACTCGTCGCAGTGGTAGCCCATGAGGTATTTAACTTAATTAAATCAGTGCTCCAAGATAAGTGTTCTATATCATACGTAAGTACTGTGGGAAGTTTACGAGAATTTACGTCGGCGCTTCACGCCCCAACTTAGACTACGGGCTACTTAGTTTTGGCCCGCACGGGGCAGCCAGCAGGCGACACGTGCCATCGAACGTAATAACGAATCAGTCCCTGGGACACATCTAGGTATCACGTAGAGTCGCCGGAGACACGGGCCTACGTGTCACTAGCCCAGTTTATTAAGTTGCCGTCCGCCGCGGTCTCGTGTTCGAGGTCGGGCGCAGGTCCTAGCGGGGTGGCTGGCTTTCTTAGAGATTTCTGTTCCGGGAGGGCGCCAGGCTAGCTCGGTGTCTAACCGTGTGATGGTCGTGGGTGCGTTGCCCAAGCGTGGTCTGTTAGAACCGTCGGCGGTTCTGGAATTTGTTTCCTGATTAGGTTTGGTTGTTTAGGTTAATTTACATACACTGTTCTGGTTGTTCTACGGGTCGCACGTCGCGCACGGGAGGTGCGGGGTGGACGTTTTATTGTTCACGATTTACACTGGGTCATTACATTGGGCGCGAGGTCTACTCGGCGGTACATGACTGCCAATGAGGCGTCGGAACACGTAGAAGTTTTTATTACACTATTATTACAATTACACTTGACCAAACGGCACTCTGTGGTGCTTTTACGTACACGATTACACTGCACACGTTATCTGAGAGGGACACCTGCGTGCCTCTACGTGTGTTTACTTATTAAGTCCTCACGCCAGTCGCAGTTGAGGGAGAGTGTTCGATTAGCATCGGCTAATATCGTAATCGGTGACTTGCGACGCGCGGGCCCACATGTGTGGACCGCGGCTCGCTACTAAATTAAAGACACGTTTAAGCTTGGATGTAGCCTGTGCTTGTGCACTGGGCGATTAACTAAAGTTCTGGGGTGGAGGGAGACAGCCCGTACCGTATACTGCACGGCCCCACGTAATGCTTTGTGTGGGGCGTGTTAAATTGACGCGGCTAGGTTAGGCCCTACTCTGGAAAAGGACCGGGCGCACACGGGGAGTATTTAAAAAAAGGTTTTGGTTGTGACTATAATTACCAGATGGACGTTCGGTGAAACAAAGAGATGCTGGCTCCCCGTGGGACGTGCGTCCGTCCCTGTCCGCGAGTCGCACTGTACTCGCGTCTAGCCCTGGTGCGAGGGGAGGGGTGAGCTCCCTGTCGCGCCAGAGTTTCTAAAGTTCCGTTATTCGTAAAAAAGTACATTAATAATAAAAAGCAAGTGGCTCTTAATTCATACAGTAAAACTTAATGTTTAACATAATATCTATATATGTTTTAGAATTGCCATTTAATAAGTTTGTCTAAAATAAGTTTGAATATTAGAGTCAAGCTGGAGACTGTCTGTTTCTTGATAACTACTCCAGTGGCGAATGATAATGCTAATTTGGGGCGGTTTGCGTTACGTCACACGTTTCACTACTGAATTTAGGCTGAAGGCTGCAAGGGTTGCACTCACAGCTGTTTTAGTAGAAAACTACACGTGAGTGACCCGGGCACTCCTACGTCGCACTCTATTAATTAGGGGCTTTTATTTGTTTTTGATTACTTTATTATTGTGTGGGGAATTTTGTAGGCACGGGGAGTGCATTGCATTCGTAATTAAAATGGTTCGCTATTCTCTACCTTTGGCTGCGGTCCGCTCACTTGACTCAGGTGGGCCATGGCTTGGGGTGCTTTCCGTTAGCGGGGCCGAGTACTGGTGGGTGCAGGTCGGGCTTTGGGGTGGCCTTCGGCCGTACGATGTCAAAGTGTTAGGTAATAGTGAAGTGTATTGTTCGTCAAGATATCGTTCGTTATGTCAGAGTGTATTTTTGTAACTATCGCATCACGTGTACAAGTCCGCCCCTCACGCGCATTAAAATCGTGAGCCGCCACTGAGGAAGTGAGCTGCGCGTGTGACTAGTCGCGTCGGGCAAACTGTTACGGCCAGAACGGGCAGCAATATGTATTGGGCTGTGCTGTATTAAATTCACCAAATATCTTCCAGAAACTTTGTGTTATTATTCAGGCATCTCAAGTGGCCATAACAGCTCGGGGGGCCCTACTGCGTTAACCCCTACCTCTAGCCACAAGGCCGAACCTTCCCTGAGATCACGAACCCAAGCAAAAATCACGTCTAAATAGTCAGAGGTAGCGGGGACGGCGTCAGCCTTTAACAGAATTTCAGAAAGATAATCTGATGTATGTCTTTCATCCAATTCGTACACGCCTAAAGTGACCGAAATGCGCTGTAATGCTCAAAAAACGTTTCATGTTTAAGATATCCGACCAAATATCCGTTGTAAAGGTTATGTCTTCCATAGAGGACAGCATTTTTTTTAATTGTTTCTGAAATTGCTTCATATTTTTCGTCCAGCCAGCATCTTTGAGTTGTTCAACTCGGGAGTTTATATTGAGGAGCAACTGTTTTCATTAGAGTTCTGGAGCCTTTGTTTTCAATAATTGAGAAAGGCTGATGGTCTTTGCAAATCATGAATAATAAACAGTTGTTCAGTTTCCTTATCTTCGCTCCAGATTCGGAGTAAGAGGAAATATCTTTAAAGGCGGCCTGTATTGTTTTTTGGCGTTTTAAAGGGATGACGTTTTCGTCTAAGTCCGAATCAATAATTTCATTTAAGGTTTCCTTTAACGGCTTACAGGAACTTTAATTGCCACTGCCACTTGTAGAAGGAATTGGTTTAGATTGAAGTAGGTACACCAACATCAATTTTATTATTAGGCATATCCTTGGCATTTGGAGGATTCGATATTTCTTCTTCTGTTTTATTAACTGAATTAAATGTATTTTGTTTCGGCTGAATTAAGAGCTAAGCAGCCTTATGAACATTACGAATATGCCCAATTAAGTTCGTCGTATTTCCGGCAGACTTGATATCCTTTTGATATAGTTTGCATTTCGATTTATTATCATCAATTTTATTAAAGAACTGCCAAACTGAACTTTTTTTTAGGTCCCATATTATTACACAGCAGAAACACAGTCGGCCATATTGTTTTGGTTTTAATTTGCGTATTCAATGCATCGAATAAAAAACATCGATATATATTCGATGCTGAAGTGTTAACAATACATCGGTTCAATACGATACATCGAGTGTTTAAAATACATCGATGTATATCGTCCATCCCTCACTTAACTACTTGCAGGACCGTGAGCCACTATTAATCTTAAAATCGCACACTTCGCGCCCCGCCGTCGTTTCTAATGATTCGAATAAAGTGATGGGGTCGCAATCTTGAATTGACTTCCCACATAGCGAGTTATGGGAACATAATAGTTCCTGGTATCACTGTCACACGCTCCCGGCCGAGCATATGAAGAAACGGCGACTAAGCCAGTGCTTCACATCAAGGTTATGACTATTAAACTTGATGCAGTGAGAATTGCAGTGGAAAATTTATTGCTCTCACTACCTTCTCTGGAACAGCCTTTGGGAGCTGGCTCTAGAATGCTTTCCCTCTGGGGCAGCCTTCGGGAATTTACATTAGATTCTCTCCCCTGGAGCAGCCTTCTAGGAGCCTGCGGGAACTCCCCTTCTACACCTCGCCATGTCCAGTAAAAGGGTCGGCCACAACCTAGAGGTGGGTTGTTATAGCAATTTTAGGTATCTGTTCCAACTTGATACTGATACAGTAATGTACTAGTTACAAGTATCTGATACTTCTGTATCAGATAGAGCAGTAGCATTCCCAGGAAGCAACAAGGTATCAGCATTCTCGTTACAGGTTACACATCCTCCGTGCCGTCATCACCAGCGTAAAAAGGTATCGGTGTCTCTGATACATTATTTATCACGCCCGGTAATACTCTACCTCTGTTACGCTCATGCCCGCCTAAATGCAGCCAGTATCAATCAGTTCAACATTCACTGCAGTTCGTCCTGGCCGTCTATTACCACGTAGGTACATTGTTGCGGGCTGTCATGCTCTGTAGTTAGTATCTTTATAGTAAAATAAGGAATGGATAAGTGCAGGAAAAAGGCTTCATTTGTGTGGATTTTTTTTTTACGGAAAATAATGAGTTTGCTAAGTGTAAAATTGAGTTATAATGCAATACTATTTGTTAAATAGTGACTGAACTTGCAAAGTGTTTTTTTTATCGATATTGGCACTGCTATCTGCCTGATGTAACTCAAATGTCTATTGATATAGTATGCTCACTAATGTACCTATCTGTTTTTTATTTTTAATTTTTGATAAAATCGTAAATTTTTAATGTATGAAAACACTAGTTACTAATTGTTTTCAAAAAAGAAAGTCCATATGTTGATTACATCTGTTATTAGGGTCAACTGAGAATTTATTTGCATTTTCATAGTTGTTAAGTGCACAAATATAAATACTATATATTGTATTAATGTACTTTTTAATATTAAAATTTCATTAGGGTTATTATTGAACGAGACGGTGCACGCACTGCGCACTGAGCGTACTTTGATGTGGGACAATAAACAAAACGACTCGTAACAATTTCGCTCTGCGCCTCTCCTTCAACACCTTCCCCTGCGCTTCCTCCCCTACATTCTTTACCTTCTTTATCCCTTATTCGTCGTTCCGCTCCCTCCCCTTTTTACAAGCTCCGCCCAAGTGACCGTCATCTGCGATCGGGTTCTGCGCACATTGGCCGTGGTGTTGTTCAAGGCGAATTCTACACTGATACTAAAGTACTTGATACTTGAATAGTGTACTCGTTTGAAGTACCTGATACAGGCGCGTATCAGTGACAAAGTATCAGGTTGATACTCTGCGACCCACCTCTACCACAGCCCCTCTCAGCCAGACTCGCTGCCCGACTCCAGGAGCTGGTCGGCAGTAACGACTGAGGACATCCAGCCCCAGGGGTTTTTCACCCCCACCTACAGCCTCTCCAGCACCAGTCACGGTGCCGGGACACGTCAATTCATTCTATTCGTCAATATATAAATAACTAAAATCAAATGGTACAATCAAAAGCGAATTAGTATCCAGAATATAAGCTTTAAAAAATAAAAAGGCAGGAAGTGGTCTTTTTAAAATTATATTACATTTATATATTCACAACTCAACCTGTACATTAAAATTGTTTTAACTTACATTTTTACTTCTTGTTTTTTTTTGTCACTGAAATCACCCGAAATAAAACTGGAAAATCTAATATCAACTAAACAGGTTGAACAAGCCCGCGAATAAACTTTAATTTTTATACACCAATTCCTTTTTTAAAAAAAAGTGTTGCTTAAAGTTAAGTAAATAAGCTATATTTTACAAAATTAACCCAGGATGTCAGAATAAAATTAAGGCAAATATATCTTCACTAATTCCGTGCACATTTAGCTGAAAAAATAGTTTATATAAGTACTTCCAAATAGGTAAGTTGTTTTTCTGATAAAAAGACAATTATTTTCCTTAAATAGAATATATTTTTAGAGTACCTAATATACAAGACCACAGAGAACCATTTAATGAAAAAGTCCAAGAAGTTCGGGTATGATAGCAAATGAGCACTGCCTTGTTGGGATACTACCATAACCTAATTCGAGGGCCGTATTCCAGAACGTGTCCAAACCGAATCCCAGTAAGGAATCAAATCGGCAACAGTTTCAATAAAGTGTCCTGTGCGAGGCTATAAACTGGTTTCAATGCATTCTAGCAGATGTTGGCAACCATCGATACATTTGTTAAGGCAAAAATCTTAGATACAGCAGCACCATCGCACAAATTAAATAGTATTATTCTAATTTTCTCAAGTACTTTTTAAGTTGCGATTATTTCTTGTTAAAATCATTAAAGAGTACGTAAAAAATGTGTTCCAGGACAGATTCGCACCATAAATTTCATTTGACATACAAATTCAGGACTTGTACCAGGTGGAGTGGTTTAGATGGGAAAAGGGGGGAATACTGGGGAGGCTTAAGAAGGTTAGCTGCCAGGAGATATGTGGTGGCAGTCACCGAAGGTTCGCCACCCAAAGGAATTAGATGGTGATTCCCGAAGAGTCGCTACCAGAGGAGGAGTTTGGGAGCAGTTCCTGTAGTGTCGCTACCACTAAGGATAGGCATGAGAGAGGGGAAAACAGTAATAAAACCCAAGTATTTTTTTCGGGTCTTATTTCTACAAGATTGCTAGGTGATGGTGATTTCTAAGATGGTTGACTCATCTGAGCTACATGTAGGACCATGTCTTACATTGGTTTGTGCTCTGCATTTAAACATCACATATACATAAAGGATTTGAGCATTGTACCTTTTTATACAAATATAAAACACCTAAATATTACACATGTTAATTTTGCAGTCATTGTCTCTGTAAGTGTTGTTATTAAATATCTGATAGCTAGAAAGAAATTTCTAATGAACAAGAATAAATAAAATTTATTCTGTTGGTGGTAGTAAGATGTGGGTACACAATCACTGTCTTCAGTATTTCCGTACAAGGATCAGTTTTAATGTTGTGCTGTTTTGTGCCACCAGCACTCCTCTCCAGCACTCCTGTTCGCTCAGTATTCTCGACTAAAGAAGGCAAATGGCTCAAGTATATTAAAGGAGCTATCCGAATATCACTAATTTTGAATACAAAAACTGAAAAGGTAGGTAATTATAATCATAAAATAAAATATTAACACATAGTAATGAAAGTGTAATATTCTTGTGTCAAAAAGCTAAGTGTGTATACAGAATTGGAAATATTTCTTTATTATTGGTAGGTGGACATAATATTGTTACGAACCCAGACAGGACCGCGACGCGCGCCAGATTCGGAGCGTGCTGGCGGTCCCGCACGGCCACTCACGTCATGTGCCATCCATTGATGTAAGGCATGACACGCGTTCCTGGCTGGATTACAATGGTCCTAGCTACACACCCTCCTCCGATCAGCACACATAGTCCCGCCTCATGCTATTGTCAAATTTTAGCGACCTGTGAATTCTGGGCTTACATAGCCTGCCGCGAGGAGTGACATGAAAAAGCATCGCTGTTCTTGGTGTTTCAGGCATCGGGTTGATCCGGGATGACGCGACTCGTCACAGCCACTCTCGTCCCTTCGAGAAGGATGCCACGGGTATATAAGTGACGATGCCGACATCCGCGGGAGTTCCGAGAGTTCGGAGAGATCTGCAAGTGAAGGGAAGTGCGACATCGAGGAAGAAGGTGGGAGACACACTGAGAGTGGCGCGACGAGGAGCGATGGGACTGTGAAAGTGCGACTGAGTGGCGCGAGGTTGTGTGTGTGGACAGGCTTGCGGTAAGGGTCAATCACTTTCAAGCCTAGCTCCAGTGAGGAATACGAAATGTGGAACTCGACAGATATTGAGTGACTTACGAATAAACATTTTTGAGTGCATGTGATTGGTAAGCAGACTGTCTTTAAATACAATTATTTATTAGTAATGTTGACATCGCCCGGCCGAAGGCCACCCCAAAGCCCGACCTGCACCCGCCAGTATCTGACCCCGCTGACGAAACGCACCCCTAGCCATGGCCCACCCGTCAGGCAAGCCTCCAATGCCAAGGAAGAATCAAGAGCCGTGCCTAATTAATTGGACACCTCGAACCCAGTTCAATAATAATCAAATATAATTTAATAGTAACTCCACTATTAATTAAAATCCCCGCCCAAGGAAAGTGCGACGCAGGAGTGCCCGAGTCACTCACGCGTGAACTTACCTTAATAAGTTTGTGAGTGCCTCCTTTGTGGCTTTAAGCCTTAATTAATTATAGCGCTGTGTTAACGAAAAAATTACCTCCCCGTTTTTGTGTGTAACTAGCCACTGGAGCAGTCAGCAAGTGACAAACAGTCTCTGGTGTGACTCTTAATATTTAAACTTAATTTACGTAAATTAGTAAATAACAATTATTAAAGGGTATCTGTCACTCAGGTTAATTAGCAATGATTAATGTACGAATTAAGAGCTGCTCTCAGCTTATTATTAAAATAATTTTCCGAATAACAGAACTTTAGCAACTTTGGCGCGAGAGAACGCGGAGACCTTCCCCCGCGCCAAGGGCAAACGCGAGTACCGAGTGACTCGCGAATCGGGTCGGAGGTGCGTTTACGTGGAGCCGGCATCCTTTGTCCACACCGAACAGTACTTCTGGTAACTATAGTCATGCCACCCAAACCTATTTGCTTCGTTTACGTTAACTCCCCGTGCGCCCCCGGTCCTTTTACGGTGTAGGGCCTAAACCAGCCGCTTAATTTTAAACTCCCCGCACGAGACATTACGCGGGGTAGTTCAACTTATGGCATGGGCCGACTCCCGCTACCACTGAACTTTTTATTCAATGTCGAGTGCACAGGCACCAAAGATAGCTACGTGTAAACTTTGTATTTAATTTAACAGTGGGCCGCGGTTCACACAAGTGAATACGGGCGCCACCAAGTTGGCAATTTTCAGGATTGGCCGCCTCCAATCAACTTTCCCCTTAATCTCGACTGGCGTGAGGGCTTAACTGGTGACAGTGCGTCAGAGCATTCATATTGAATCCAGTGTAATTTTGTAGGGTAATTTTGTGCATGCCGTGTAAGTGTAATTGCAAATGTAATTTGTCTAGCTGATTAAACAACCACTCCACACACTCCGTGCGCGACGTGTCATCGACAGTCTAAACCTCGAGTTAGTGTTCGTTATTGTATTGAGTCCCCCTATCCCAGCTAGGAATCAGTGTATTATGATGCACAGGGCCTGTGATGTGATACCAGCTAGGGACTCCTCCAACCACGAACTTCGCCGACGGTCCTAGCGGGCCACGCAGGGGCAACGCACCCACGAAACCCAAAATTCAAAATTGGTTAGACGCTGAGCTAACCTGGCGCCCTCCCGGAACACAAATTGAATGAGAGCCAGTTTTCCCACTAGGATACGCGCCCGGTCTCGAACACTAGAACCCGGACGGCGGCAATGTAAATATTAGTAATTAATTAAACCGTAATAAAACTTAATTTGGGTATATCTTACGAAACCAGTTCCCCCACATACTCGAAAAAATATCTAAATTTATTTATGTTTAGGTATACACAATAGTTTTATAATTAATGGAGTGTTTAGATGAGTAAAGATAACTAACTCTATGCATGATATAAATGCATTAAATTATTACATTGTAAAATCGGACTTCAAACAAGTTTTCTAAGGTTAAGTTATGTTGCATAGTTAATATTCTTAAAAATGAAGCAGTTATTGGCAGCTGCTTATCTAGGGGAAGGCGGGGTAACTGCACGCACTTAACTTTGACACATTATATTTTTGTAAATAAAGTTTAAAAATCGATGTAATTAATTTGTAGCAATGCGACGTTAAGTCAGTTTAAATATAGCCGAGTATTAGTACTTTGTTTAAAAGAGAAGTGTTATTTTTTACTTAAATTATTAAAATATGTATTGCGTACGATTACCCGTCTTGAGTGGGTAATCGTACGCACTAAATTTGTGTTGCGTACTATTACCCCCTATGCCAATTCTGGTACATAAAAATTTTCCCGAATATTCCCTGAAAGGAAATATAATTTTTTTCTATATGACAATGTACGTACATAACAAAATACACTTTTTGTACTATACTGGGGACATACATATCTATTTTATTTTCAAATAAAATACTTACATGACTTATTGATTTTTACCTTTTTTTAATTTTTCATAGACACTATAGTATTTTTAAAATATTTATGTAGGTGCTTGGATGAAATTAGATATAGTTAGAAAGTAGCTTACTTATTGTATGCATTTTTAATGTACAACTAGGGAAAGCTAACACAAAACAACACACACACTGATAAACCATAGTTGCATATATATGGAAAAATTAATTTTTCGTCAAAATAACTAATCGCAGTTGTTATACCTATATGACAAAGAAGTAAACTATTTTAGCATCAAAGTTATTGAAATAATTATACTTTCCATTGACAAAAATAGCATACGAAATTAAAGTGATTTTCTGTAGCACTACAGTCTGAATGGACCCAGCCCGAACACCTGCCACAGCGGCACCACAGTTCTCTGTCCTTGCCAAACTCTCCACAAAATATACACATCTCATTAGTGCCATTTTATGTTGGAAAGATGGAGCCACCATATCCAAATCTTCAATTTCATCATCTTGACAAAGATCTTTTGTATTTCTTTTGTCTTCGCTAGAAAAAACGGACGAATCGCTGAAAATAATTATCTTCTTTTTCTTCTGTTTTTTTTTTTTGGCTTCCCTATATCATGTTCAGCTTGTGTTTCCGTTTTATTCTTCCTCTTTGTTTCCACTTCTTCAAGCATCGGTTTTCTTGGAGTGGCTGTTAGGATTTCCGAATGCCTTTTTCGTCTCGGCGACTTCCTGGTCCCTGTAGTCATTGATGTCGATGGTTTTTGAACTGGAGAAATTAGTATACATATTTGTTTCTGTTATTTTTACAACGTACAAAACCATTGATATGATCTGTTTAAAAATAACAGTTACCAAATTTCGAACGGGTGAATAAAACTCAGATGGGGAATTGGTACGGATGCCTGCGTACGAATACCCCAAACGACACCATATCAGTTTACTGACAGTGACGGTTGAAACGATCACAAAGTACAAGCCCTTACCACGTTAAGTTATAGCAAAAACCCCACTAATTATTTATAAACATCTAAAATTCTACAAAAGTACCCAGTTTTTTCCTTACCTCGAATGCAATGAATGCAGGATCTTATTGGAAAAATCTCATATTTAAAAAAACACAAATATCCGTCACAACTTCAGCCGCACGCCATCGCCACTCGACTAGAACGAAGTTACTCCTTTCGCCGCATAGTAGTGCCAGTACTCCTGCGTGCGTCTCCTCTTCTTATGCCAGATACTGACCTGTGTACCATTACCCACTGCGTCCAGTTACCCCGCCTTCCCCTGTTACACAGTACAATTTAAGGGAACTTAAAAAAAAAGTTGATTATAGTTTCATTTAGAGAATACCAGCAACGTTTTATAGGTAAATCCGTTTTAAAATGTCATACTCCCCTTGCTCAGGTTTATTTAAACAATGTATCTGGAGAAAAGTTTTGTTTAAGCCTTCTGAGATGAGAGAATAAATATTTTGTGAAATATCTGGTGAACCTAATATGATATATGGCTGAATGTTCCTGAATGTTCCTACCTTCAAGGCAAACGTTGAAATTTGTCAGTTACATGCGGGTCTATATTGTTCCGGAATACAGGAATCAAGCTTTCTTTAGTAAAACAAGTAACGCCTCTCTTACGCGGTCGATGCAGAGCAAAATCGTGCTCTCATACGTGAATACATCACGTGATGAATACTGTCAACTGACGTGCATCGAGGGGACAGCAAGTGTGATATGCAAACGCGGCACCGGAATTGAACCGAAGCGTGGCTGTGGCATTCGAAAGCCCTTCAAGCGCGTCTCGTGTATGGTTTCCAGCAAAGGACGTACTTGTTTAAGAGGTTTGAAGTCTTCGAGTTTGCGTCTCGTTTATTGATTTTACATCCACTGTCCACACTATTGTATGCTGTTTTGTGATGTAGCTTACCTGTAACTGCAACGAATCCATTCTGGGATTTATCCTATCATATAAAAAAGTTATATTCATAACATAAATCATAGATGAAATATTTATATTTAATTACTACTGGAGCTTATAAACATCGTGGACCTAGTCGCAGTTTGATAAAATTGTAGATGAGCCATATTGAAAAAAATTAATTAGGCTTAAAATGTACTTAAAATTTGTTTTTAAAATGTTAATACTAAAGGGTACTTAATGCAATTAAAATATATACGATTATCTTTTTCAGTACCTATTATAAATAAATACTTGGGGCTAATTGAATGTCCATGCGTAGTAGGCCTACATATTTTAATAAATACATTTTTAAAACTGTATTTATTGGAACTTATTCTTCTTTTTGTGTTTAACACTCTATTTTGGTCTGCAATTTAGAAACATTTTGCTTCTATCCGTTTTTCGCTACCAAAAACTAACCTGTATCTAAAGGATCAAAAGAAAATGTGTTTTGTTGAAATCCACTTAGATGATCCATTTACAAAGTAATAGCTAGTTTATTTTGAAAGAAAAGCGTTTATGTAAAAAATAATGCAGTTTATTTTGAAGTATTTAAGATGTTTTTTTGGACATAAGCCATTGCTCATTGGACTGCATGTCATAAGAAAACTCAACAACAAACAAAAACATAAATATACAAACATACAGAAAACAAGCCAAAATCAGCTGATGTGAAAAAAAACCAAAAACATAGACAGTACAGAAAATTCTATGGAAGGAGTTAGTCAAAACATTATTACAATCAGACGGACACAATGGTCTAACAACGAGGCAGTAGCAACAAAAACGCTAAATAAAGACAAAAAGCGACCTTGGACAACACAGCGAATAACAGAAGAACCACACGATGAAACTTAACAGATAAAATGGACACGACATCGAACAACACAGAGATGCACAGGCGAACTCAGCTATGTGACAAAACAGATATTCTGGACACAGCAACGACGACAGCACGGATGAACACAATAGGCTCCCGAAAGACAACAGTCGTGATGTTTCAGCAACTGAATGTCTGTTTTGGCGCGCATCAGTGTAATCAGCAATGGCATATGTAAAAACAATATCTTAAATCCATTTTTCCCACTCCAAGAACCATTAAAAAACCTAAAATTCTGACATTAACTGTTTAAGTAAGGGCTCTTAACAAAAATTAAGTTGATGTTTTGCTTACAAAGTATAGCAAATGTCCCAGTGAAAATCATAATTTTTTTCATACTTCATATTTATCTTGCAAATTGATGATGTCTGTTAGTTGAAAAAATAATTCTTTATGATTTCTTAAGCATAATTAATTGAAAATTCATTTATCACAACCATATTAAATTCCGCCGACAGTCATTTAGTTAGTCAAATTTACATTTTCAACTTTTTTAATAACACGAGAATACCTCAGAAATAATACACATTCCTTCTAGACTCACTCTTATTAGTAGGAACTCTGAAGAATTTTCACATGCATACAAGAGCTGTCAATTGAACTTTCTTAATAATTCTAACAATCAATTCTCGTTTTAACCATAATTGTTTTTATGCGACGTAAAAGCTATCTGAATACCATGTTTTTACAAGATTCTGGGTCAATTAATTCTTAATAAAACATGTAAAATAATTTGTGAAAAAGTTTAAATTTTCAGAGCTTAACTTAACAAAAAATAAAAGTCTTTAATTTTTTTCGAAATAACACATGTGCCAATGTAATACAAATAAATGCAAAATTTGCATCGTGTTATTATTTTTCAGTTGGTGTTAATTTGTTTATAAACTTCATAAGTTAAGAAAACTTGATGGTGTACTTATAATAGTTTAGGGTATGATTTTTCATTAAAAAAATTAATTCACCGTTAATTTATATTTTTCATAGTTTGAATGAATAATTTTAATTTAGAAAATGGCATTTTTGTATGTCGATCATTATGTAAGCAAATGTGTGAGTAGCAACATGTGGAAAGTAGTTAATATGTTACAGATTGGAGAATGGTTCTAATAGTAAGAAAATGGCAGCCAACAATATTTGTTATGAATGACTGAAGTATGGTTATCATTTAGGCCTATGAAAAGAGGTAGGCTAGATGTACGAAAATGTTACCTATTTAAAAATTCCGCGGACGGTATTTAACTATGCATATAAACATATATCGATACATAAAAATCTTTCAATTACTGCTGTATGTACAAAAATATAAATTATGGAACACATTTTTAACATTTGAAAGCTTGTTTGAACGTCCGATTTTGTGGTGTAATATTTTGATGTATGTATCTACTTCTTGTGTATAGTTAGTTAACATTACTCACCCAAGCATTCCATTTATCATATAAGTATGACTTTTATGTATCAACATGAAAAGTTTTACATTATATGTTCACCAAGTATTTCATTTTCTGGTAATAATTTGCTATTCAGTTCGTGTATTCAAAAATATTATATTTGGCTTGCTTCCTTAGAGATCTAGAGCCAGTTGTCCTCAGTCAAGGACAACTGAGCGAACAGCCGAGTGTTGGCTGCACAAAACAATGAGAGAGTTACAACTTATCTTCAGTACGGAAATAATGACATCTGTCACACATACACTTCTTATTAATATGTGTGTGTGTGTGTATGTGTGTGAGCGTAAAAAAAAATTTAAATTTTTTATCGTATATTCATGAGAGTACAAAGTTAAATTTGTTACAAACTATTTCAATGAAATATTTTGTATTGTATAAATTCATGAGCAATGGCTTATTGAAATAATCATTGATACAATTAATTCATGTCCATGGTTTGATACCAGGCAACACAGAGTTAATTATATTGACTAATTATATATTAAACCGTCTAAGGTACGAGATACAATAAATAAAAAAAAATCAATATCACATGAAACAGCAGGTCAGAGGAGGAAGGGGTTAGCGCATGGATAGTGACAGTCACTCAAGGATCGAGGCTCGTGTGTTCGATACCTAGTACCAACATAGCAGAAACTATATAATATTTTCTTGCATCGAGTAGGAAATTGCGTACAAATCAATACGAAGTAAAGAGTAGTGCAACAGTCTTATAAAACTCTCGAGGCTAGAGCTGGAGGCGGGAAGCTGGGCGACAGCCCGGCTGCAGGCTCGTGCAGGGAGACTTGGAGCCCCGCGCGAGCTGCAAGCCAGCAGAAACATCAGAGTGGTCACCCAGCTGTGCCGCCAGCCAACAGTCACACCATCGCGTAAAAACATCGTTTAAAATCATAATACGGCACATGAAAAGTACTCGTTAGAATCACTCGAAAGTACGAAAAAAAAAAAAAAATTGGTCGTCTGTAAAGTCGGTTTACGGACGATAGTTTAACGTGACAACGTCATAACAAAACATTGATGAAATGATTGCATACTTTTATGAATAAAATTGAATCATTTTTATTGAATTATCACTATTGTGTATGGACACAAAGAAGGAGTGAAATTAAATCTACAATTTAATTGATAAATTTACTTTTATTTGCACTCATTAATTCAAATATGTTTATTACTTTAACGAAGAGATTATTTTAACTATAACTTTTATACATGTTTGCTATTTAACTTCTTCCAATCTGTGTTATTCTGTTAAGGATAGGACGATGATAGGAAAAGTAGGAAACGAATGGGAGTGTTTCAAGTTTAATGTGCTTCGATAAAGTAAAATCGATGGTTGTTTCAATCGAGTGGAAGAGAGAGAGATGCGACGCAAGCTTACAATGAGCGTAGCGGGACACGGCGTAACGGGACAATGTGCGTAACGGGACACTTTTTCGTGCTTGCAGCCGGCGTTAATCGATTTATTAGACGTTGTCACGTCAAAAAAAGGAACGGTAGTAGAATAGTAGCCTACAAACGTAAAATTTGCACCCGAAAAATGTTGTAGTGCATTTGATCCAACAAAGAGTCGAACCCAGGCCATATGCCACCAAAAAAAAAAAAAAAAAAAAAGACATCGCCACGAAAAATAAGAAACAGAAAATCTTCAGCAAGCCTTCTTCTGGTATGACACACATACCAGGTGTTAAAATCAAAGCGAGAACACAATGCAATTTTTAGCAGCAGTTTCGTTTTCATTTTCATTTCGACAGCCACACTAGTCATTTACACTGCAGACAAGGACTCAAACCAAGATACCTACCCGGCTGAATAAATAGGTATGTCACTTGAAATCGCTACACCTTCAAGGGAGGTATTTTTAGATAATTGGCATACATTTCAAAGACATTATATCTAAAGTCAGGCATATAGGCCAAGCGAATCCGAGCCACCTTTTCCCGATACTTGTAATATCTTTCAAACTGTTCATGTACAATGCCAGACGTACAAGCCAGCACCTCTGAACCAAAATGTATTTTTCGTTGACATTCAAAGTATCTTTCCACCAGGCCATGTACAACGTCAGTCTTATAGACCAAGCGTATCCGAACCACGAGGCCTTCTTGGGTGATATTGTAAAATATTTACGCTTACAACAGGAACAAGAAGTGCTTGACCATGAATTCATCAGTCCTGTGTACACACTTGATTACCCACATTTAATAAAAAGGAAATACACTTGGAAGCGCACTCAAAAAACGAAGCACATTTGGACGAATATTCGACGAAAAGGACGAACATTTGAAAGCACATTCACAAAAAGGAAACACATTTGGAAGCACATTCACAAAAAAGAAATACATTCGACAAAAAGGATGCACATTTGGAAGCATATTCACAAAAATGACGCACATTTTAAAGCACATTCACATAAAGGAAACACATTTGGAAGCACATCGACAAAATTGACGCACATTTGGCAGCACATCCACAAAAAGGAAGCAAATTTGGAAGCATATTCAACTCGGTAGGATACGATCGCAGGATATAGTTGGATTCCATTGGTAGGATACCATCCCACCAGCAGTGGTGTAGCCAGGATTTGTGTATGGGGGGTGTTAAGAAGCATGCCCCCCCCCCTCGTATTAAAGCGGGGGGTCCGGGGGTCCTCCCCCGGGAAAATTTCGATTTTAAGGTGTAAAATAGTGCTATATTAGCAGTTTTCGGTTATTAAATTGAAATATTGTAATGGTAAAATTTTTATTAATTTGAATATGAAACTTGTTTGAGTGATGAATAAGAAACTAATTAAATATTTGGTGCTAAAGGGGGGGGGGGGGTTGAACCACTAACACCCCCCCCCCCCCCCCGGCTACGCCCCTGCCCACCAGTAGGATACGATACTACCGACTTGACTACGAAATTTTAACGAAAAGGACGTACATTCAACTTAGTAGGATACGATCCCATCGGTAGGCTAGATCTTATCCGTAGGATGCAATCTGTAGATACGATCGCAGGATGTGGCTACATCTGGTGACATTTGGCTTCATCTGGCTGCAACGACATTAAGGTACATCTGGTAACAACAGCTTTTTATTACAATATTTGGCTACAAGGCTGCGAGACTACAGGGCTACGAGGCTACAAGACTAAATAGCTACGAGACTGCTAACGAAACTGTACCTATTAATTGAAGTCTCCCTTATCGATGTTATAGTAGGCGATGGTGGTGTAGGCCCCACTAAGCTCTGCGCTGTAGTTGGCGTCACTGCCATCAGGGTCTCCGATAACGATGTTACCCTTTCCAAGAAAGTCGACACTGAAAATGCTGTTTCACTCAACCCAAAATCAATTCTCGGATATGCAGCAGAAAGCAAAGTAAAAAATGAACTGGGAGTCACGCCTCCTAGTTCCCACGTATACCCTAGCAGTTGCTTGTACAATATGACAATCAAAACAACTAACATTTTCATTAATTTTGATTTAATTTTTTTACTCTTTCGGTTTTTTCTCTGCGTGCTCCAAGTTATTTCTGACCCATCAATCCTCAATAGTTATAACTGATGACGAACTGCCGAGGCCGCGGAAACGTGCTGTGAGCAAAAGAGTAATGCAGGCAATGCTCTTAGCTCAGTCGCTCTAAGACAATTAGTGGTCATTATTTATTACACTATTACTGAAATACTCATATTGTCTACCAGTTGCTTAGTTTAATCACGAACAGTATTAATGAGAGACATAAGTAACGGTGAATGCACTAGTCGACTGTCGCACGGGCGGCAATCGATATGTCGCGGTGTTTGGTTTCCGCAGCGCTGCACTCGCCTGCCCTACACTGCTCTGAGACACGTTCGGGCCGCTGACGCTCTGGTGAGGCGGCGATGTGCCATGGCGGCCTGTGCGGACCAGAGGAGCACCGACGGTTGGCGTCAATACACAAACACACACACACAATCTTCTAGTCGTCTCTGCGAACCTGAGGAGAATGTAGAAGCACTTGAAGATAGCAATGAGGCTCTGAAACCAAAGAAATGGAAACGTCGTAGTAAAATAAATGGAGAGAAAGTACTAATGTTTATTATAAGTAATAAAAACCTAATTAACTGTATTTAAATGAAAACCCACCCATTAAAAAAACACGCATCTCTTTCTTTATGTAGTACTGCTTCCCAGATATAAAGTTTTTTATGATATAATATGTCTTGATAATGTATGTACTTAAACGATATTTGCATTACACTGTGCAAAGTGGCTGTTCATTATTTACGTAATGACGATTTTGGTCATTTTCGACCCCCTCATCACAATGTAAGGACTCATATTTCTCGGACCCCCCTCGCCTTTCATACAAAAGATTTTACCTAGAGTTTCTCTAAAAGAGTTTAATAGTTAAATGCCGTCAGAAAAGGTTCAGTTACACTAAAAAAAAAAGTTATTATTTGACAGAATAGAACGATTTAAATTAAAATTAAAAATATTATTTTAATTTTAAATAATGTGTATCATAATTAAAGGCGAGACTTGATGCGTCCTGGTGCTTTTTGGTGTATCGATACTCTAACTATTGCATTACCACTTTTTTTTTTTTTTTTTCGTGCAGGCGAATTTTGATTCGTAGTAAAATATTACGTAAGAATGGCTTTTAACCACCCTCCCCCCGAGGTAGGGTAAGACCCTTACGTAATTAATTAACGGCCCCAAACACGATGACAATGTTTTAATCGATTAACTTCTTATCGATACTCAACTATTCAATTACCATCCACATAAAAAAAATCAATGGCCGAAATCTAATTGATGTTTAAAGGAAAATTGTTCGTGAAAAATAGATCATCAAGGATTTTGATGATATCCAATCTCTATAGTGTAGTTGGAAGCAAGCAGGGTTTCGGTGCGAGAGGTCCTGCGCTCGAGTCACGGGCAAGGCAAGGCATAGGTATAATTTTTATAGTCTTAATTACTCACTGAAATGTCTAAAACTCAATGAAACTGCTTTAAAAAGTCAATGAAAAGGAGGAAGGGGTGGATGTATGGATCCTGGCTGATTAAAATCACCAACGTGCGACGCATATATAAAAAAAGAAACTGGATAGTTCACTCGCTTCTTGCCTCGCCAAAGCGAACCGCATTCGATTTTCGGTCGGTGCAAGCGGGAAAATTGACGAATGTTTTTGTGAGCTGCTGGGTTTCCTCAGGTTACTCCAGTTTTTCCAACCAAAACATTCATTCGCTGCTCAATCTAAACGCTTTACTCCTTACCTGTAACTAATGAACTCGATGTCTACAACACGTTATGAAGGAAAGTTTTTATCGCTGGGGATTTAGTGAAATTATTCCATCTTAACCGTAAGTACTTCCAATATTAAAAAAAAAGTCCTTGTTTTCCGTTGTACATATTTCAGATTATTTCCACCGGCTATATAAAAATGCAATAATTCGAACGACACGGTAACCATCTGAAAGTTGTGTGCTGGTGTTCGCCGTCTTCAGACTGTTAGCGAGACACCTCGTGCTGTCCTTGGAACACGTGACCTGTAATCTCGTTACCGCCAGTGAGCGGATTGGCAATCCTGTTTGCGTCGCCGGCAGCCGGAAAGCTGCGGGGTTGAGGGCGGTATATAAGCTGCCAGGGGCCAGCGGGCAGCGTTCACTTCTGGTGAGGCTCTCCTGGCAAGCCCCTCAGCTGAAGGATCTCGCCATGTTTCCGCTCCTGTTTCTGGCCTACGTGGTCGCCGTCAAGGTCTTCAAGAAGACCACCCCGAACGGTGAGTGCTTCCAGCGCAGCACTCTCTCTGCTGGCGAGCGCAGCTCCGGAAAGTACATACGCAACATCATTAACAACAGCACTTAAAAAAAAAAAAAAATACCATTCCATTAAAATAACCGCTATGCAGGGGTGCAACAACTAAATTTCCAAAGGGGGGGGGGCAATATAACTTTTTATAAAGAATCATCGATTGAAGCGGGGGGTCCGGGGGTCCTCCCCCGGGAAAAAATTTGTATTTCAAGGTGGAAAATGGTGCTATTTAAGCAGTTTTACTATCTAAAAACTGATTACACAGCACTTTCTTTGCCCCCGTTTGCCCCCACTTCAAGGTTTCAGAGGGGGGGGCAGAATACCCTTGCCCCCCCCCCCCCCCCCTGTTGTTGCGCCCCTGCCTGTATGTATATTTTCTGCGTTACCTATGACTTTCTTCAGGTAAAATGTAGCTCCGGAAAGTGCATACGCAAAATCTATAACAACAGCAGTTCAAAAAAAAAAACAATACCATTCAATTAAAATAACTTCTATGTATATTTTTTGCGGTACCTATGTCTTTATTCAGGTAAAATGTGAAGGATACGTTACGCACAGTAAAAAAATCGAATTTGGAACTGACGTATTCTTATACCATAAAGTCCCATTTAGTAAATTTTAAATTCAGTTACTCTTTTGAAAATAATGTAATGTATGTTATGAAGTTTCTTTGATATTAATACAAACGTTCAGTTAAACGTTGTTAACATCATGGCAGTTACAAATTTTAGGAATCACACCAATTCAATATATTACCAATGTATTACTGGCGGTATACAGCCTGAGAAAGATTTTCATACTGTTTTATTATTTTTAATATAGCTTACTTTCTGTTTCTAGAGTAGTATAAATGCTCCTGTATAATATGGGAAAGTTGAAGGCTTAAATAAAATTGTTTTCTGCAAAATATTTTAATTGTTAAGTTCAATTAGGTATTGCAGTATTTTTAATTCACCACACCAAAATTGATCTTTTAAAATTATTTTTTCAAAGCTTTTAATGTACATTAAATTGGTGATGAGACTGTATTTTTCTTACATAATATGTTTGAAAATAATTTTTCTTAAAACGATCTTGGGTTTTCTGATAGTGTTCGGTGTTCATTGTTATAATAATATCGTTAAAATATTAAAAATTGATCATGTGTGTGACTTAAAGTTATTAATAAAGATCTACTCGCATACAGAGTTAATTTTTAACAAATAAAAACTGCAAAAATTCTTAAGAGGCCAAAGAAAAAATTAATTATTTATTCATATACACACAACACTTGTTTAAATTTTTTCGAAATATTCTTTTTCCAGCAATAAACATATGAGGCTGATTTTGAGAAACTTGTGCTTTTACTGACATTCTTTAAGATATCTTGCTTGGAATTTCACAGCACCGATAATCTAAATAGACCAGTATATGGTGTTTAAAATTATACACCATTTCATATTACCTTACCACATAATTTTTATACATATAATTTATATACGTTTAACCTTTTCAAATCATTTGTTGCTTTCTCTTTTTATTGTTCAGTATGTTTGTTTCAATTGTAAAACAATTTTAATTAATTTTTTTCACTATCATATAATACAGTTTTGAATCAATACATTTTTCTGCATCATTAAGTTATATAATCATTTTATTTATTTTGTGAACGTTAGATTTACTATACCTGAAAACTATGTTTGTTTTGGTTTTTTTTGAAAGAAAAACTTTAAATTGTTTTAATTTACATAGCAAAATTAATATGTAATTATTAAAAATATTATTATAACCTTTAAAATTCTGTTCAGTCGAAATTATATATACGTATAGAGAATCCTCATTTTAATAGTCTATATGGGGAATGTTTAATCATTTTTTGCCAATTGCCCAGAAAAATTGACAAACGTGTTTTTGGGTCTTTTTGTGTTATTTGTTAATTATGTAAATTTGAGCACAGGAACCAGTATTATGGTTTAGTGCTTTTAAGTAACAGAGAAGCTCAAATGTAAGCTTACGATAAATCGAATATAAATAACAAACACCAGTAATAGCTACCGTACTACATTTGAATTCTACTGAGGTAGTGCTGTGATCCTCCTCCACTGACCCAAGCATAATAGTGGAATTCCCCATTGACAGTTCGCACAAGTCTATTCAAAATAGTATTTCTCAAGTGAAGTGATTTCCCATTTCTCAAAATTTAACTTAACTCTGCAATTCCATTGAGCACACTAGCTAAAAAACTATTTAGAGTATGTACGGACTTGTTTTCCTTAGAAATGAATTCCCTAAGAAATAATAAGCTATCAACATATATCTATTTGGCAGAAGAAATAAAAGCGTCTATAAAAGTTTCTCTCTTTGACCTATAAAACTTGTTTCGTTCGATTTGAAAGGTTTTTATTAATGCATTGCTCCACAGTTTTTTCATTATAAGAAGGAACAACTTATTTTCCTCAGTGCTGTTGTTATTGATTCGTCACTGTTGATTTTAAAAATTTGTACTTCAATACAAGTATCTAACGGCAGTTAGAAATATTTTCAAGATATTTAATCTAGGTAAAAATGATTATAAATTTATTTTAAATAAAACATGATTCACTTCAATGTTTGTTAAAAAATATTTCTACAGAACTACAGAAAAACCTGTAACGTCTTTGAATTTAATTTAATGAAATTTTACATCCAAGTAAATGGTGAGAAGAGTAATTATTGCGTTACCAATGACTGAAGTGTGAAATTCGTCCATTTTCGATAGTTTTTAAGAGGTGTAAACATTGCATTATGGAACACGTTCTGTTTTCGGATTTCTAAGTAATTAAAATATGCCCCGAATACACCCACATTACATTTTACGTAAAGTAAAATCGTAAATTCAGTACACAAGGGCTGCGCAGATAATATTGGCACAGTAAATAATTTGCATAATGTTTTTTTATAATACAAACAAATCTCTGGCAGTAAGTAGACTCATTGTACGCGATGGATCACAGGCAAGGTCACAGTCTACCTCGGGAAGAGGGACTTCATCGATCATCTCGACCATGCCGATGTGATCGACGGAGTGGTGGTTATCGACAACGATTACTTGAGAGGCCGCAAAGTTTTTGGCGAGGTAAGTCATCTGTGCACCTATGCATGTTTATAATTGATGATCGCAGGAACTTGAAGATTGCGAAATAGTTCAACCAGATAAATATTTTATTCTTTGGTCAGTAAAAATAAAGATTTTTCAAGTTTGTAAGAGAATAAAAATTATGCATATTAAATAATACTGTAAAGAGTTTTCTATAGTGTTAAGGATCGGTCTTACAAGCCACTACTTTTTTTTTATAAATGCTTTTGCTGTGAATGTATCATGATAGCTCTTTTGCGTGTGCTGTTTGGCCGTAAATTTCGGCATCACATATTTACAAAACGTTATTTTTAAGCCGTGAAATGTCAAGCAAGTTATCATAGTTATGAACATTTGCGTGACTTTTTATCGCTTTTTGATAACATTATGTAAATACCCGGGGACGAAATTAGGGACGAAACATAACATATAAAATAGCTACCGTGGTAACTTTACAGGAATAATCTTTGAATAATAGTAGGCAATGACAAGAAGAAAGAATGACGTCTAAGGCCGTGCCTTAATGGAGCCGGTCATCATCAAGTTAGGGTGAGTCAGAGAAATGATGAAACTAGTGACACATTGACCATCAGTACAGAAAGCCGGTCGCATGAAGATTAAGGGTGTATGTTCCATTCAAAGTCATTATTACATATTTACATTTAGCACGGTTAAACTTGTAGGCGTTTGAGTGACTGAACTTTAAAAAGTCTACAAGCTTAACAGTGTTAAACTTGTGTATATATATTTTTATGCATATATACATACATATACCTTTTGCATAATTAGTTGGAAAAGTTGAATTTCAAACATTTTTGTCCAGTATGTATTGGGAAAACCAAATGGAATAAATAACTGAAAATTTGAGGTCTAAAGGCAATGATGGTGGCTACTGGGTGGTATGGTTTATTTTTCATTAAGAAAAATTTATTCTATTTTATTTAGCCTTTTAAAACCACAAAAATTCTAGAGTTTTAAAAGGCTAGGTAAATTTTTTTTTCTAAATGTAATCAAACCATATCACATAGTAGCCAGTAACATTGACTTTAAAACTAAAAAGTTCCAGTTTGATATTCCATTTCATTCTCCTTATCCATACTGCACAAAAACGTTAAAAATGTAACTTTGCCAGCTAATTGTGCAAAAAGTATGCGATGTACATATTTTTCATGTTTTGAAAGTTCAGCCACTCAAAAAGTCAGCAAGTTTAACCACGTGTAACGTGGAACGGGCCACACACACTTAGTGTAAGTAATTTAGAATAGTTTGGGAATGAGCTGTGTGTGGAACCACCCTGAACCGAGGGCCTATGTCTCCCTACTTGCCCTGTGCAGCTCACCACCACATACCGCTACGGTCGAGAAGAAGATGAGGTGATGGGACTGAAGTTCAGCAAAGAGATGCCTCTCTGCAGGGAGCAGATCGCCCCGAATCAGGAGGACAAACAGGAGTTGACACCAATCCAGGTCAGGAATGAAGGGCTTCCTTCATTTGCGTTTTGTCACGTTTACATTTTGTTCTTATATAAAAATTGATCTGCTAACATTTTAAAATCAATTCATTTGTTTGGTTTCTTTGTTGATATACTGACATTCATGGATGTTGATCCTTCTAAATAATTTTTGTCTCCGGTATGTCTCATCAATTTACGGTTAATTTGCAGATTACTATATTTATAACCGCTGTCTTACAATTCTCTAGTTGAACGGCTAAAAACATGTTTGTCTCACGCAGTGAGTCAGTTGATACGGATCAAGATGGAAGCCAGAACTGTTGGTAGCCACTACAATCTGCGTGCAATATGCGCAGTATAAAACACTTGTGGCCAACAGCAAACTGGTTGTTCACCAACGTAAATGTCAAAATCGTTTTCGTGGCGGACGCAGCTTTTGAGTTTGCAAAATCTCGTGACACTTTATTCCCGCAGTTACGATGCAGTTAAGTATAGTGCATTTAAATGTGTTCTGCATCAAATTATTAACATAGGCGTCAAATCACGGGAGTGGCAAACGTAATTCCGCCCCCCCCCCCCCCCCCCGGCCCGGGAAGCCTACAGATTTTCGCACCTACTAACTAACCTTCAATAATTTTAACGAAAGCGCGTATATTAGTTGTAAACAAACGCACGAGTTAGTATTAACAATGACAGAGATTGACCATTCTGATGGCAGATATAAAAGCTAATGACGACCTCATGCGCAAAATACAATAAATCGGTTTACATCTTACCGTAAGTCCATGGTCGACGGTGGCCAGGAATCGACCCGACTCCACCGAGGAGCAGCGACGTTAAAACGGTGGACACATATTTGCGAGGACCTGGGTTTGAATCCCTGGCCAACGAACCTGTTTTGGGTTTTCCCGTGGTTTTACAGAACTCGCTCCCGGCAAATGCTGAATTGTTTCGTTACTTTATAGGCCACGGACGAATCCTTCCTCGGTTTCCCTGAACTGTGATGGGCGTATCCGTATCTAATGGCAGTGAACCAGTGTTTAGAGGTGAATATATATCGTGGGAAAATTTGACTGTTTGATAGGCTTCAGTGGACTGTGTATGTATTTGGTTCAAAAGTTTGATTATTGGCTCTGATTGGGGAAAGATGCTCGTTCCATATTTACCAACATAGAAGCATTCGTTATTTGCCCGAAAGTTAACTGCGCCGAGTTTTTCCAAATGAAACGCGTGAAAAGGGGTGGTGAAGAGAAGGACGTGTGTGCGCTGTGCCGCAGGAGCGCCTCGTCAAGAAGTTCGGTGCCAGCGCCTACCCCTTCACCTTCCACTTCCCGGCCAACGCGCCCTCCTCGGTGACGCTGACCCCCGGAGAGGACGACAACGGCAAGCCACTGGGCGTCGAGTACAGCATCAAGACGTACGTGGGCGAGCACAAGGACGACAAGAGCCACAAGCGGTCCTCCGTCAGCCTGGCCATCAAGAAGGTGAGTCCGCTCGGCCATCAAGAAGGTGAGTCCGCTCTGGCTGCTACCGAGTCCGCCTGTGCTGGTGCGTGGGTCTGCGAAGCCAACTTCCATATTTGCTGAAGAACTTTCAACTGCGGATCTCCCAACATAACTTACTTCAACTACTTGTCTGAAAGTTTTCACATGTCGTTAAGGACTTGTACCCAAGGGAGAAAAAAAAATGCGTAGGTCAGGTATATCATTTTATTGAAGTTGATTCTTTTTTCATAATTAAATTTTGGTGTAAATTTCTCAAAAGCTCGTAAGATCCTAACTGAATTTAAATTAAGAAGAATTTATAATATACTGTCAACGAAATCCATTGTTATTATTAATGTTTGTTAAAAAAATGTTCACAGGATGAGGTCAGACCAATGAAGCCAATTTTTAGAATAATACAACAAAATAAGAAGTTATACTTTCAAGCAACTTCATTTGACTGAATGCAAATTTTATTGTACCCTATTAGGGGATTTAATCAATTCAACCGATACTGTGTCTGACACATGAATGTAAGATTTTTTGTTCATCGGTATTTTGTTAACTGAACATACATATGTTATGGATATCGGGTACTCTATGGCCGTGGTTGCTAATGCGTCACGCTCTTGTGGCAATTGTCATTGGTTCGATTCCAACGGTCAGGCATGACTCGAATTAATGAGCACCGATTCGGTTACAAGAGGTTCGGTGACCGCTATAGTACTGGTGCCTATGTGCGTAACTGAGCATCGTTTGTAGAGGCCTATGAAAATCATCTGTAGCTAACTTTTTGTATAATGGGGCATTTACTTGACACAAACAAACCTAGCTCTCTCTCTTCAGTAAGTTCTACCTTCAACAAAAATTTATTTGGTTTATGCTATTCGAGTGCATACTTTGCAGTGACCGCCTGTCTGGTCACGAACAAACCTAATGCACTACATAAAGTTATCCAATAAGATTTGACCCAAACACTAAAGATAAAGGAATTCAATGTAGACCTGATGGTTTTCTTTGGAACCTGCTAAAAAAATTAATCTTCTCAAACGACGACGGAAAGATTGCTGCGACACTCCAATCAAAGTTGATCGACCATCACAATATTCGTGCGATGTTAATCATCGGACACGCACTTGTCGAATAACAATAAAAAAAAATTAGAATGCTGTTTAAATGTTCACGATATCAAGTCTTAACATCGTAAAGAAAATTGTTAACAGAAGCTGTAAAGACTAACGTTCACAATTCCAATCCACACACTAGGTTCAAGATGAGATGATTCAGCAAATGTTGAAACTTTGAAAGCTCAATGTTGTGACGCAATAAACAAAACAAAAAAAGATTAATGTAGCACTAGACTAGATAATCATGTACTAACAATGATCTGCTAAGAATATTCAGCTGACACTAGCTGTGTTGAGGTTATGTTGACATGCCCGCGGCGTCTGTCCGCAGCTGCAATACGCGCCGCCCAGTCGTGGCCACCGCCTGCCCAGTTCGCTGGTAAGCAAGGGCTTCACCTTCTCCAACGGCAAGCTGAACCTTGAGGTGACCCTCGACAAGGAGATCTACTACCACGGCGAGAAGATCGCTGCCAACGTCATCGTCACCAACAACTCCCGCAAGTCCGTCAAGACGATCAAGGTGGGTCCTAAGGGGTCGCAGCCATAGACTAAAGACATTCAATATACCATTTTTATCTTCTGAGCATGAGGCCAACAATACTCTACGATTTAACAATAGAACTGTCAAACTTATATGTTTTAAACATTGACATGTGCTTTTGTTTACAAATTGTATTTCAAAAACATATTATTTTGTTAAAATAATTGAATTTAAAATTGTAGTTTGAAGCAGGACACGTCTAAATGTACTAGCTGTGCAACACAAATTACTTACTGAATTTGAACTTGGACATACAAAATGACTGGAGATTTTATAACCTTAGTAACGTGCCAACTGTCATCTGCAATGACACATTGTTTTAGCAGTTCTTTTGGCAAAAACCAGTTCAATGTTAGACTTGAAAAAAATTTCAATTGCGCAACTTGCGTGCGCTGTCTAATTATATACATCTTTAGTCTATGGTCGCAGCCACCTGGCAGAGAGACTGGACCAACAATGGTGTTCTACAGTCAACGCCTCTCCCATCCCAACCTATGATAGATCTATATTGAAGATATTTGTATTTGTATTTTGGAATCTTCAAATAATGAATGTCCGACCTGTTGGCTCAAGAGTTAGAGCTTCTGGCTAGAGAGCCGGTGTCCTTAATCATTCCGCGGAAGGCAATAACATGCCAGTCACGCCATGACTATTTAGCTGTGGCTATGAGCCTGGGCTACATCCTCAGAATGCGCGGGCCCTGGTCTCGGGGTGCAGAGCACCTGGTCGCTTGCTGCAGGTGTTCGCGGTGCAGCACTGCGAGGTGACCATGGTGAACGCCCAGTTCTCGCGTCACGTGGCCAGCTTGGAGACGCGCGAGGGCTGTCCCATCACTCCCGGCGCCTCCTTCACCAAGGTGTTCTACCTGGTACCGCTCGCCGCCAGCAACAAGGACCGCTATGGCATCGCACTCGACGGCTACCTCAAGGCGAGTCCTGTCAGCAGCTGAGGTCCTTCACATCCTGAGTATTTTTATCTGCAGTGCAGATTTTGGATTCTATTTCGTTGACAATGGTAACACTTAACACCACAATTCAGAAATTTTGGGAAAGTAGTTGGCTATGGCCTATACAAAGCATCACACGAATACCGAGCAAGTGTTTTTGGAAGTTGGGAATCCACTATAAGTTTAGGCGTCCCATCGTCTTAAAATATTTCCATGCATGAATGTGCGATGTAAGATGTTATCTTTACTTTTTATTATGGCACGTGCATTATTAAAAATGTGTTTGCCATCATTATAACATCAACATTTCTGCACAATATCCAAATACGGTGCTCTCAGACTCTAACTAGGGTGAAATAAGTTGTGGTCATGCACCAGTTATGTGAAACTGTGCCATTGTTGAGCTGCGAAAATGTTAATATGGTGATAATTCTTAGTTTAGGTTGCAGGAAAACACATCACCACTGCAATGGGCACCAGATTTAAAATTACATTTTTAACAACGTGATAAAACATGGAACTACTTTGCTTCATTTACTGCCAACTGGAGGAGCACTAGGCGTCTAGGCGATGTTCAGGGAAGTAAACAAAACAAACTGGCAGCGTTTTTCAAACTGGATTTCAGAATTCTTCGTATTAGTGTGGGATGCACCATAGAAGCCATGCATTGGTAATTTCAGTGGGGTTTTCACTAGTTTTCAATTAAATTAATCTCTTGAAATGTTTTACTTCTTTAAAATTTAATAATAAGTGGGCATGGGGAATAACTGGAAAGTCATTCTTTCACAATAAGTATTATCCTTTAAAAAGAAGATTTTTGTTTGGACTTTTTAAAAGATGATTTTTTTTTGCATTCATGTTATATGTGTCGAATATATGTTTTATGAGAGATGCATGTAGTTTACCGATTTCCAAACAAATATGTTTCGTAAAAAAATTTTATTAAATTTCCGAATTTATAAATAATTCTTTGGAAACCTTACAGGTCGTTTTAAATATAACTATATTTGACAACACTCTTCAACTCTATCTTCAGCTTATTGATGTAATAATTTATTTTCAAAGAAAATACCTGAGCATACTATACATTAAACCTCAGTGGGTTTCCCTTTATTTGTCTTTGCTGCCTGCATACGCAGGCTTTGCTTATTTTGCGGAGACATTTGTAGCGCGTTATCTTACAGCGAAAGTCATTAATTAGAGTGCAGTTAGAAGGTGAGAAAACGGTTCACTAAACATGAAAAATGAATGTTAATTTATTGGTTTGTAAGTTTTTAAACTCTTGAGATCATTTCGTGGAAAATACCTGCATATTTATGTTTAAATTGCCTTGCTAGAACTCTAGTATCAATACACATTTCTTGACTACTGGACTGGGCTGAGTTTCATATCCACCTACAATTTGGCATGTCGTGTCACACCATCGCCAAGTGAAAATTCAGTAACTTAGCAATGCCAGTCGTCACAGTCGTTGCCTTAAGCTAAAGGAAAACGAGGAATAGTTTAGCTGAGGGTCCTAGGTGGCAGGGTCAGCTTAGGCATCACGCCTACGTGGCGCGGGTAGCGAATAAAGTCATGAGCATGAAGTCTGGACCCGGGTGGTTTCCAACCCACTGAAGGAGGAATCCTCCCCACCATCTGAAATGTTTGCGAGACTAGTTCAGTCTGAAACAGCTCGGATGTCGGGTTGCTCGTGTGATGGCAGGAGGACGACGTGAACCTGGCCTCGTCCACGCTGATCGCCGAGGGCAAGTGCCCCGCCGAGGCCATGGGTATTGTCATCTCGTACTCGCTGCGCGTGAAGCTCAACTGCGGCACGCTGGGCGGCGAGCTGGTCACCGACGTGCCCTTCAAGCTGATGCACCCGGCCCTGGGTGAGCGCCGCGCCCAGACACGCGCCATCTTGGTTTCAACTGTTCTGATGCCCAACCATCTTTTATCGCTCAATATTCACACGTTTAAATATTTCCAAAAGTCATAGCATAGTGTCTGTAGACATTATTATTACCCAGATAGCAAAATTGACTTGAAACAAGCTTGAATCAAGCTAACGCCAAAGCGAGCTTGTAGCTTGTGGCAACCCTGCCACGACAAGCTTGCCATGACAAGCCTGCAAGCTTGCGGCAATGGATTCATTGTTCACAGAAGGCTGGAATCAAGCTTGAACGGCAAGCCTTATTCAAGTAATAAGACAAGCTTGCCGCAAGCTTATATGCTATGTGGGGTAGGATACAACTGTGGCCATTATTTAAAAAATGAATTTAAAAACCAACACAAAGGAAACTATCTGTAGCAGCCAGTCACTAATAACTTCAAGCATTCCACTAAATAATAAACTTTTCTTTTACGAAGAATGGTTTCGTGAAATAAAGGATAGAAAACGGTTGTGGCCTAAAATCTGTTATAACCAAGATGGAGTATTTCTGTTCCTATCTGTAACCCTTAATAACATGCCCCACGAGTTCAATTTATAAAACTTATTAATGCTTAAAAAATTACTTGCAATATTTAAAAACTGTTTTAGCTTTGTTGAAGCAACAGTGCTGAAAACTGATTAACGCTCCAACGATCTGGTTCCATAGAAATGTTATATGACCAGCAACAGAGATGGTCTGGTTCATCAAGTGTTTCGTGAGGACGACGTTGAGGATATGCCATAAATATGAATGTATTACTACTGTCCATGTTTTCACAAATGTGGTTTCACAAATTTTTGGTCACTTAAAACTTTAAATTTCTCTGAATTCGCATGGGTAATAAAAATAAAACTTTTTAAAAGTACAACTATCCTTTAATACTTATAGTCATTTAACGTGTGCGAAAAATTAGCGTTATTAGCTTTATAATTAATTTTAACAAGGTGGGCAGTACTTCAATAAAATTCCTTGTCAAATATCAGGTCCAAGACAGGGTGTGGTAGTTTACATCTTTTTAGGTAGGCTCCGGTGTTTTGTCTGTCCTGGGTCCCGAGAAACCTCTTAGCGGGTCTGGAGTTCTGCTTCATGCGGTTATGAGCCATGTTAAGAGTTTGGTTTCTCGTTACTGCATTTTCAATGCACAATTTGCTTCAACTATTAAAATTCGAATATACGAAGAAAAATATTGTATTGAAAATGCAGTAACGGAGAATAGCTGATAAAACAGAGCCAAAAGGAGGTATGCCTTTATATTTATCACAATAATTCTTAATTTAACTATGTAATTTTTTTACAAGAATGCCATCATTTATTCGGATTGTGTGTTAACTAGGTTGTCGATAGCAGCATTTTTTTTTTTAGTTAAAACTCGTATACACATTTTTAAACAGGAAAACTTAATATTTAAAGAACAAGTTGACCCACATAGCATGTAAACTTGCGGCAAGCTTGTCATATGACTTAAATTGGACTTGTCGTTTGTCGTGCAAGCTTGTCACATCAAGCTTGAATTAAGCTGTTTTTGAGCCACAAACCATCGCCGCAAGCTTGATTCAAAGTCTATTTTGCTTAAATACTTTCGCAACTGCTTCTTCCGCTGCATTGAAAATGACAAAATAGTATCGAGAACGTTAGATGAATAAAAGTAAAAGTGCGACCATTAACTAATCTGGCAGTTATACAATCTTGTTGGCCACACTGCCGTCGTGGTCGGCTGTGCCGCTGTGGTGGACCGAGGTCGCTGTGCATTTCAGGCACCGTCGAGCGGGACAGAGCCCAGGTGCTGAAGAAGACCAAGAGCGTGGAGCGAGCTCGCTACGAGAACTCCTGCTACGCCACCGACGACGACGACAACATCGTCTTCGAGGACTTCGCCAGGCTGCGGCTGAACGAGCCCGAATAGGCGTGCACGATGCCCTGACGAGAAGTGTCACGCTCGTGACTTGCAACCGCTAAAACACTATCTTAGGCCCCTCTCACCTTAGTCTTTCACTCGCAGACTGTGCAGAATCAGGTTTTCTTAGTTGGTTTGTTTTAGGATTATAGTCGTTTACGATAAAAGAAACAGCTTGTTGGTAAAGTCCAGTGTCATTATTTCACAAGATTACGGTTGTATTTGTGTCAAAGTTTGTACGTATGGAAAATCATTTACTGAATTTTTAAACAAAAAGAGCAGGCAAAAAAATTTCAGTAAATGTTTTCGTAGTTCATGAAAATGCAAGAATGTGTAATACATATTACGAATGAAGCAAGCTAATAGAGGCAACTAACCAGAAAAAGCGTTTGTGAAAAAGATCTGGATATGGAAAGAGTGATATGTTTTTGATAGAATATGTTTTCCTCTTAGAGAAAAATACATACTAATAATGACCGCAGTTAAAACATTAAAAAAACAAATAAAAAAGGAAAAACTATAATTTAAATAAAAATAAAAATATGATTCTTGCTTTATAAATTTTAAACAAATCAACTAGAAAGGGCATTGGATAACACCAAAAATGTCAGTATTCAACCAATCAGACCACAGCTTAGAACAGCTTTTGACTAAGATTGACTCAAAAGATATATTTTGTAGAACAGTGTAAAATAGTAAGTTTTGAGTTGCAAGAATCAGTACGAACCAATCAAGCTTTGTTATTATGATATTCGTTTAAAACAAACACACACACACTCACCAGAAGTGACATATCTGTAAATTCTGTAGATTTAGTGTCATAGTGTGTACATTTTATGCATTTTTTCTTTAACTAGCTTTATGTAACTATATGGACATAAAATGTGTTCACAGAAAAGTTGTCCAATTAACCACCTGTTGAATGCTTGAACACATATTCTTTATTTACTGTAATTTATGTTATTTTAGTGCAAAATAAAATTATGAGTGAAATTTTTTTTTTATTGCTGATAAAAAACCCTTGGATTTTTACAAAAATGTAAATTATATATCGCCTATTTTTTGCATATATACATATAGGCACAGAGTTTGTTTGATGAAATTATAGTTTATTTATTTTAGAACAAGTTTAAGACGTCATAGCTTATAACAAGCAAATTATTAATCTCAAAATAATATAAAATAATATTTTTCTTCCTTTTTTCAGTACATTTTATTTGTAGTGTTATATGAAATTTAATCACACAAAATACATGCATGTCTGGAAATATAATTTCAGATTTCTAAATAAAAGACTTTATTGGCGAATCTGTAAAATCGCATTGTCTTCCACATTTCTTCAGGTTTTATTAAATAAGTTTAAAATATCGGAAATAACTGAACTTTAGAAATGGTGCTATCTAAAATTATGAATAGGTTTAACCTAACTTTCAGTTTGAAGGGATTTCATATTCAGTAGAAAACATTGTGTACACAGCAATTTTTAATATTCTCTCTTTGAAAAGTGGTAGACATAGTGAACTATGTAGCAATTCAAACGATAAAGCTGGTCATTCTTCTTAACATTCCCATCAAAAGAATCTATTTGTGAAGCAAATTTTTTACCATAGCGTTCGTATGCGGGGCCCTATGAGAAAGAGTATATACTAAGGAAAACCATTCGTTTCAAAAAGACATAGCTCCAAATATTACATAACGTTTATATTATTGTTACGAGTGGGGAAAACGGGTTCGTAAGGATAGCCCAATTCATTTTATACAGTTTAATTTGCTACTAATATTTACATTTCTAATTAAGTCACAACACTTAATGTCTGTTCATAAATAACAAAGTATCTGTCAAGTCCACAGTTCACACTCCTCGCTGGAGCTGGGCTCAACAGTGGTTCGCCCCTTACCAGGCAACTGTCCGCACACACAGTCTCGGACCACTCGGCCACACACAGACACAAACACACACACGGTTCCGTCACTCCGTATCTGCGCCACCAACCCAACTCGTATTTCACTAAACTTGCCTGTTGGAACTCCCGGGGAGGCCGGCGTGGACGGCGTCGCCGCTAGCTGTCTTTCTGGAATGGACTGGAGTGGTTGTGATGTGTCACCCAATGCTCGAAGCATCCAGAACAGCTGCGCTTTATTCACGTCACTCCACGTGGTGGTCTCTGTAAGCCTGCGGAATTCCCAGGCCGCTAAGGGATGGATGGTAGCGCCGAAGAAGGAGGATGTGGGGGCAGAGAGTGACGAGGCTGGGCCGCCCTAATCCACAAAGGTATGCGTGCATGACGTCAATGGCGTGCTAGGAGGCAAGGCCGCAACACGTGCAAGGTTCCTGAGCGGGCCTTCCAGCGAGTCTGGCCAGCGTCCCACACGGGGTCCGACATCACGCATGCCACGTGTGCCCGGCCGGATTACAAGGGTCTGTCTAACCATTACCCTCCGCTCCCCGCTCACCCTCCCACCTCGGACTATTGTCACTGACACTTTAAGCGGCCTGGTTTTCTGCGGGTTTTCCGAGGCTGCCGCGCGAAGTGGCGCGAATAAACGCTGTCTTTCTGGGCTTTTCGGGCGTCGGGTCGGCCCGAGATGACACGATACGCCACAGTCGCTCTCGTCCCTTCGAGAAGGACGCCACCGGCCTTTGCGGAAGTTCCGAGAGTTCGGAGAGTTCCGCGAGTGAAGGGTAGTGCGGCATCGGCGTAGAGGGTGAGAGACCCCCTTGAGAGCGGTGCGATGCGGAGCGACGGGACCGTGCGAGTGCGACTGAGTGGCGCGAGGCTGTGTGAGGACAGGCGCGTGGTAAGGTAAGGGGCGAATCACTGTCGAGCCTAGCTCCAGTGAGGAGTGCGAACTGTAGAAATTGACAGATATTGAGTGACTCGCGAAAAAACATTTTTAAGTGCAAGTGATTGGTGATCATACATGTTTAAGTACAATTATTTATTAGTAATGTAAATATTAGTAATCAAAGTTGTCAAAGGCGTATGTTTTCATACACAGAGGTCCAGGTTGTCATGGTTCAAATCACCTCGTTTCCAATGTAATTTGTATTAAAAATTGAATTTAATATGTCCATAAGGGTCATAACAACACTGGTAGGTAATGTAACATTGACCTTAGATGCATGAGACAAAGCAATACTGGCGCACTTTAGGAACAAACAGCTGAAACAAGGACGGCGGACATTTCGTCATCTAAGATGGCCATCTCTAGCAGAACAAAAATCCAAAATTTCGGCTGTGATGTCATCCAATATGGCCGCCTCCACCAGACGATAACAAGATAGCGGACGTGACATTATAATCGAAAAATGATCTGTGATGTCAGATACAAGATGGCGACTGTGATGTCAAAATTAAAGTTGGTGGATATGACATCAATATTTAAGATGGCGAACCAGAACCAAGGTTGTGGTGTTATCGTAAAGAAAAGTGCAACGTTCGTGAGTGGGGCACTAGTTTTCAAGATGCCGGAATTAAATATGGCGTCCCGGTTCGTATACAGACTTAACCATTAAGTAATATGTCAGCCGAGAGGATGTGTTAGTAATATATTAAAACAAAAATTATTATTGTATCATTGTGTTGTATAAATTCTGAACAGCAAATAAAATGTTTTCAAAAATTTTTCAAAGCATGACCGTAAAAACAACGAATATACAAAATATTTTAACTATACGTTTGAAACCAATGAATTTATATTGATGACCACTATTAAATGCCCCGTCTGGTTAAAGGGAAACATACTGTCGCAGACAGTTAAACATCACTGTTTTCATTGTGAACGATTTGATGTTGCAAATCTAGATTTTTTAAATTAATACCAACAGTTTGAAATCTATCGGCCAGACTATCGGCTAGTGTTTCATTTACGCCAGTTGCAAGTGTATTTTACATGTGTTATTTACATAAATGTCTATTTTTCGTAGAAAGTGCGGCTATTATCCTTTTTAAGTTACTGTTTACTATTCTGTGACGGTTCACAATCCTACGGGACTAAATACAAGATTTTTTTGGAACTTTCTGTGAACGTTCAACCACTAAAGTTAAAGGGTTTCCACTGAAAACTTCACAGTTGCCTGCAGTGCAACAAAAAGGCTGCATGCAAATCTTCTTTATTTGAGACTCCACCACAGCTGACAAGTGCTACGCTATAACTTAAAACAGAATGACTCATATACCGCGGTGTTGCATCCCACTAGTTGAGCGCTATTGATTTTAAGGAATCACATTAAACATACATCAAGGATCTGATTCACACAACCTTCTTTGGTCAAATATTTTATTCCATATATTAAAATTAAATGTTGGATCTAGTTTTTTTTAAATATTTTCACACTAGGTTTTAAGTATTTTTGTGATATTCGGCAATAATCATTACATTTCTAATACCTAAACGAGAATCATAAGTACTCCCAAGGCAGTCATAAGGTCAAAACCTTCATTTTAAAACAGAGCATTGGTTCTTTATTCGATACAAGTAGGAATCATTTATAAATCATTTATACTTACAAACTATGTAATTATAATATATACTATAACTACATATTTATTAAGTAGATAATTAACGTTTTTAAAAAAGTAACTTGAATCCTCAGTATCGATTGTCTTGAATTGATTTTCTTGTCAAACCATGGTTATTAATGAGCTATTTTCAGTTACTAGTGAAATATTATTACAAAAATTGTAATTTAGAACAACATTTATTTTTACATACAAAGAATTTGTCAGTGAACGGTGGATAAGGATTTAAAGTTATTTATTGTAACCATGCTGATTGAAATAAGAAACAGTATAGTATAAAACACAAACTCCTACCCTCGAAAGAACATAGACGTGGCATTAAATTGATTAAAAAAGTATTGAAGATGCGGAACGTAGGCTTATTAAATCTTGTGTAATGTATTGGTGACAGAGGTGGACAATGCACAATAGTCAATGTTAACACAGTAGACTGCAGCAAAGAGGAATTACAGAGCACAAGTTCAAGATGAATTAATTCTGGACCTAAGTACTGTTCCCCTACACACTAAATGACTAAGTTAATTTAATAACCTCTAAAACTTTGAACATTAAAGATCTGAAATTTATGTAAAAACATTTATCAAATAACTAATAGCTATGAGCTTATTTTTTTAAGCTGCATCCAGAAATATTCTTTAGATCCCAACAACACGCATATTTCATATTTAAGAATTACAAAAAATATTACAAAAAATATTAAAAACTGAGAGTAAAATTAAATTCAGTGTCGTACGAATTAAACTTTGATCCTTAAAGCCGATGATTTGGGCTTTTAATTTTAGCTATTTTGAAGTGTGGGGCGCGATCCTTTAACATAACGTTAACGTAAAAACGTCACCACATAAGCGTTATGTCTCAGAGCGCACACCTACCGAGAATACAAGCAGGTATTAGAAATCGCGTGGCTAATGCGTGGGCAAGAAAACAATTTAAATGAACTGAGGCAAAAAACTCTAGAATAAGTGAAAGCATTCTAAAGGAAAAAAATCATGAAAGTTTTGTTTAAAAAAACTGGTCGGAATTCGAGGATAAAAAATAAATGTCTTCGACGCTAATCAGTGGTGCGTTTAATGACATCTTCGAAGAAATCTTGTTATTCCTTTTTTGAATGTTTCAAGGTCAAAACAGTACATTGTTATGACTTTTCCACTTGTTAAACAACCATTTTTAGGATTTTCGTCTTACAGTAACTCTATTATTAAAATTTACTCGATATAGTTAACTGAGATTTACGCTCACGATTTCAAGGACCTGAAGTGTAATGCGGTTTTACGAAACTGGAAACGACCAATATCTATGAAATGATATTTTTTACCTACAGATTTTATACTGAGCTGATGCAATGATCAGCTAACCAGTATCATATAGGAAACCAGAACCACAAGAAGAAAAATATTATATTGAAAACAAAGAAATGAATAAATTAAGAGTGAACCATAAACGAAGTCCTGTTTCTAGAGTAGCTGTTCGCTGTTTTGGTAAGATTTTGCCTTCAGGTCGATAGAGTACACATTCTTTGTGAAAAAATATGTGTTCAACTGTTTAAACTTCTATAGTTCTCTGTTTTTAATATTTTTGTCTGTTTACATGTCTGTTTATATATTTGTGTTTCTATCGGAATGAGTAATAGTAAATTGTATTTTATATTCACAAACTAACTATTAAGAGTTGCTTAGGAAGGTAACCTAAATATTGTATTTTTCAACAACTTGAATGGCTTTCAAAACAGCTTTATCAAAATTTCAAGCCATGCGCTTTAGAATCCAGTTAGCTTTAAGCAATTTTATATGAATTTTTTTTAAATAAAATATTTAAAACAAAAATTATGTGAAAATTATTAAAGTTAGTTAGGACTATTACTATAATTCAAATAATTAGATTTTTATACAAATAAATATTTATATACGATAATGATTAAATTATTATTACAAGTTAGTATAGGGAGGTCAAACTAATCTTTACGGTATTCTAATGCATCACACTAAATCTTCCAAAATAGCGGCCTCACACAAAGTACCTGTGACACATCTCTAGGTACGGGTCACTACACTATCCAAATTATTTATTCATTAAAATAAAAAAAGAGTTAAAAGTATAAATTTAATAACTGATTACTTTGAGAAGATAGCTTGATGGAAGGGCATTCAAAATTATGGGTTTCTCACAAACGATTTAAAGATTAATCCGTTAATTGAGAATAAATTAGTATTTTAGTCTATGTGTATAAGCCTACATGAATACCACGAACAAAATTTAATTTACAATTAGTAGTCACTCATATTGAACAAAAATTGAAAGAAAAAACAGTGTTTATCAAATTATATTTTACAGTTTCAAACGAATCAAGTGAAAGGGGGAATCGGGAATAAAATATGGCCACTAAAGCGAATTCATAAGCTTTTTCAACAAGTTCTACGATATTAATTTGATTCTTCTCATTTAAATTTATTTTTAATTCGCGTATGAAAAGTAGGAACTGTTTCAAAGTTTATATGAAAAGACGTTCGTGTTGAAAACTCTCATTTAAACAGGATTTTATTTTGATTTGGGGGATAGTATTTCTTGAAATTATATGCGTAATAAAGAAAACGTTATTTAAAATGGAAAAGACATAATTTTTATTTATAATGGTATAATTCAAATGTATATAAATTCAACAGCATGGTATAATATTTTGGCAGACACTAAAACTCAAAATAGCAAATTAACTTTTAAAGGCAAATGTAAGGAACCAAGACCTTAAGTTTCATTAGATAGCTGGCCAAAAACTGAGCAATTCTAGACATTCTTGTAGTTTGCACTAGGTTGGTGTAACGAATAATGGAAATAATCCTTACGAGAAATATGAAGTTTGGGATTAGCTTGGCTTCTGAGTTGTAGCCGTGTCTTAGGCGAATAATTGTGAATTATTCGCCTAGGACACGGCTACAACCCAGAAGCCAAGCTAATTCAGACAATGGCCGTGAAAGCCTGCGAACATTATAAAGTTTGGGAGTCGCTGCAGTTAATTCGAGTACATGTAACTTACCATAGTTTTTTTAATGAAAAATTATTTTTTTCTCCACTACAAAATAAAATTGTAACAAACCTGAAACAATTTAAGAAGTATATTTAACTTCATATTTTTTATTCACTATAACTTTACTATAATATTAACACTGGCCAAACCTTCTCCTTTAATTATATAAAAATTTATCTACAATTTGAGTGCCTTTATTAACAAAACAACACACACTCCTAAGCATTGCTCATTGGGGATGTTATGTCTTCCCATTCTTGATACATTATAGGCTTTAGAGCATTTTCTAGTATTACCTACTGAAAATTTTATTTCTATAGTCCTTAAATCCTGGTGTTTCAAATAAACTATCCATAGAATAATACCAAAATCATGAAGGCCAAGACTAAATTAGGAATGGGCGCTCGTTGAGCCAGCTCCAACAAGTCAAAGAATAATTCACACAAAACCAAGCGCAAGACTGGAGCAGGCGTGCATAAAGCCAAGTAAAAAATAAAGAATCTCGACAAGAAGATGATTGGAGGATTTCTTCCTTTGGTTTTGCCTGCATTTAGTGCTCTAGGTGGCCTCATCGGTGCTACGAGTGGAATAAGGCGGGCAGTCTACATTTCGAAGAACGAGAGCAAGCAGTTAAATGAAGCACAACGACACAATGCCAGCATGGAAGCCATTTCCATGGGTAAAAAAAAAGGGGTACAGGACTCTACTTGCAGCCTCACAAACCAGGTCGAGGCATGAGAAAGAAGAGTGAAAAATCCTAAGTTCTTTGCCGAAACGTCCGCTCACCAATATAGATATAATTAGGTATGCTTGCCAACTGAAAATACCACATTTCAGTGTAGTATTTATGCGAGATAATTTACCTAGCAAACCAATACTTGCGTGTAACAACGCTGTGCTACGATTACGAAACCGAACAGTCGCCTAACTAAATAAACTGTGGTCACTTGTGCAATCACTTTTTCACTAAAAAAATATTTTTAGCTAATAAAAAAATTCTGTATTTAAAGACTGTACAGTTATGAAAATTAATCAGTCATGTCGATAACACTTACGTTGACAGGTCACACATCAGAGCTGCGGGGGGTCCATTTCCCGCCTCTGGATTTAGATGGTGAATGGTGTATTGGACTCGCAGATTTTCAAACGTATAATGCCATACCGAATATCGATGAAGATAACTGCAAGATCTACTTCCTGAAAAGAGATGGGACAGCTCAATATATAAAGTTACCTGTTGACTCTTACGAAATTGATGGCATTGCAAATTACATAAGGGAAAAGTTACCACAGGATGTATACTTTCAACTGCGTGGAAATCCAAACACTCAGAAAAGCATTCTAGCCTGCAGTGAAAATGTTGACTTTACGAAACCTGGGGCCATAGGTACGATGCTAGCATTTAAAACAAAGGTGTATGATGCAGGAAAAATATATGAATCTACGCGTGCAGTAAACACATTGCCCGTGAATGCCATACGAATAAACGGTAATTTGGCAATTTTAACATATGTCAATGGAAGTTTAAACAACATGCTACACGAGTTTTTGCCAATGGTCCCGCCAGGATATAAACTGGTTGAAGTGCCGCAAAGTTTAATTTACATTTCAGTCGTCGTGAAGAGCGTACACAAAGTCGTCGTCAGAATCGTTGACCAACGAGGATGCTTAGTTAGTTTTCAAAACGAAGAAATTTCACTTTGTCTACACTTGAAGCGATGGGAATAAAGTGTATGAAATCGAACAGTTATAAAAAAAATCGCACTGGCGTGAATATGAAAGGTTCTCTAACAGACGTCGGTGCATTTAAACCTGGCAGCGTAAAGTTTTTTCTTAGTACTGGAAAAGTACTAAATAAATATGGAATACTAAATTCTCAATGTGGAAGACCCGGTTATTTTTGATGGCAGCATAACGAAAATGGAACTGCACGATAAAGAAGAAGTTTGGCATTAAACACTACTCTACATTTAGTAATGTTAAAGCCTCCATTCTCGAAAGGTGTAACAGAACTTTGCACACCTTGATGTGGCGACAGTTCACGGCTAACGAAAATTACAAGTGGCTTGATATCTTGACAAAACAATTACACGGTGCATAGTACCACGAAATTGAAGCCTAAAGTTGTGAAGAATGATCACTTGCTTCTTACGGTGTGTCCAAACAAAAATAAAAAAAAATATCCACGAAAGCGTAAAGCTAACATCGGTGACATTGTGCGAATCTCCAAGCAGAAAGGTGTCTTCGAGAAAGGTTTCACTGCGAATTGGAGTCCAGAACTTTTCCATGTGATGCTTGTTCGTGAGTCGGAGCCTAGGACCTACTACCTCGAAGGTTTGGATCACTAGCCTATTTGTGGCGGCTTCTATGTTGAAGAGATTCAGCCTACGATGTATCCCAATATGTTCTTGGTGGAGAAGGTTCTCAAACGATGACATGGTTGAACCTACGTCAAGTGGTGGAGCTTCCCACCTCGCTTTAATTCGTGGGTAGCCTATGCTGAAATCTAGATGTGCTAAAGACTTTAGTAATGTGCTTGTTTTTTTGTAGTAGTTTAGAATTTATGTAATAAAATATTTGTTTAAAAGAACTTACGGTGTTTTATTTATTGAAACTGTCACTATTATGGTATTTTAAATTAAATTATCTTTTTTGGATCGAGCAAAGATCGAATCAATCAATTAATTAATAATTGATTTTTGGAATTTTTTTTCAGAATTTCTAGCAAATAATTAAAAATTTCCAAGATGGTGGTCAATGTTTGACATAATCGACTTACTGGAGGCTGGTAGTAGAGGAATTGAAGCTTCTACAAGACTTTCCACCATATTTATTGAAATTAATATTTTTTTACATAAAAATTAATTTTTTGCATCGATCAAGTATCGAACCAAAGACAGAAATCGATTGAATCAATCAGTGAATTAATAAGTGCAATTTTTTAAATTAATTTTGAAAATTTTCCCGAATTTATAGTTAAATAATTACGTATTTCCAAGATGGCAGCCAAATTTCAAGATGGTGGGTACCACAGTAATAAATGATTAGTGGATAAAGATTAAATTAACATGGCCGCAGTACACTCTAACAGCCGAAAACAAGATGGCGGACATGACGTCATACTATCTGGCGATATGTACCTTGGCTTTAGTGGTGGAAGGTCAGTCTACCGGTGGCTTCCGTGGAGGAAGGATCCTTTGCCATTATTATTTTAGCTGATTCGATCCGAGGACTTTGAGCTGCATGATAGATATAAGTTTTTTTTTTAATTTTTTTAAAATTAATTAATCAATTTTTTTATTAACTTTCAAATTTTTCCCAAAATTTTCTGATAATAATTACGGATTTTCAGAATAGTGGCCATAACGAAATTACAATGTTGACATCAGAATTAAAAATGGCGGATGTGACATTCAAAATGGAGGAATCTAAGATGGCAGCCTGTGTCAAGGTCAAATGTCAATGTTAATTGTCAAGGTCAAGATCAAAAGTCAATGTCAAGGTCATCCAAGATGGCCTCCGTGATGTCACAATCCAAGATGGTGGACATAATCCAATATCCTCACCCAGAACCCAGTCCCCGGAGGTACCAATATATACGACTTTTTTTCCCTTTGTAAGACCTTTTATCAAATCATAAGTTAGCCCTATCTGATTATGTTAATATAACATGAATTTCACATAAACGGTAACTGACTTGTGTTGTCATAGAATTATTTGATTACTAGCAGAGAGTCAGTTAAACCAGTTAATGTTTGGTGAATCACAGATGGCAATTTAAAGCTAGGCTTGACATTACCTCAAATCTTTTTTAGAAAAATTTAAGATTTATATGTGAATCACAGAGGCCAAGGTCTCACTGTAAGGTTTTCGTGAGTAAATGTTGTCAATTTATTTTTTACCCTTTGTGATAATTTTATATTAGGTATCGTTTAGTTCCACAGAGAGCCCTTAGATCACATGTAAAGCTTGTGTTTATTTTAGTTCCCAGAGTTTATCTCTGAGTCGATAGCTTGAAAATCTCAGCTACTTTGAAAGTAGGAGTTGACTTGGCAGCGTAGTCTTGCTTTACTGAATAAATTATTGTTTTACAAGCACTTTTGAAATTCCAATAGACAAAACACAATAAAAAATGTTTGTCTTCGTAAGGATTTCAGTTATAAGGGGTTGTCCATTAATCACGTGATGTTTTTTTAGGAAATTTTTAACCCCCCCTCCCCCCTAGTGATTTGTGGTGAGGTTTTAGACTTACCCCCCCCCCCCCCCCCCCCCAACAAATCACGTGTATTTTTTCGGTACAAAATATTTTTAAAAATTTCAGAATATTATCTTTAAATATAGGTATAATCTAATTTAATTCTGGAAAATTAAGCACAGCATGTATATTCGGCGCCAAAATCACAGTCTTACTGGCGACTGGCAAGCCGAGCCGGGCGGGGATATTGTTGCCTGGCTACGGCGAGTCAAGGTCACGCGTTGCTTTTCGGTTTAGTAGAAATCGCGTGAAAAAATAAATACACGTGATATCTCTCTATACCCCTCCTCCCCCCTTGTGATATTTCGTGATTTTTTCGAAACACCCCCCCCCCCCCCCCCCCTTTTTCGAGCCTCACGTGATTAATGGACGATCCCTAACTGTATATATTTTAAAGGGTGTTTAAATAAATTCACCCATTTACAATTTACAATTTTACTATGGTGATAGAATGGTTGAGTTTTTGGCCATTTAATTTTCTTTTTAAACATTCACAATTTTTCTGTCATCCAATCATTCATCTTCTATCAGAGTTCTTAGGATTTAAGAAGTAACAAATTTAAATTCAAACTTACCGATATCGTAGTTATTTTTATACATAGGTCTCTAAAATGAGCATTTTGGCTTGATACTGCTTAGGAAAGTGTCAAAATTAACTTTATAAGCCGATTATTTTGGCTATGCCGTAAGTTTGGGTATGCAATGATAGTATTTTAACTTAGAAACAAATTACCCCCCAATAATTTTACCAGCTTATTGAATACATATTAATTGATTTACTGTATATAAAAAATTACCTAAAAATATTCTCACATTACTTTTAATTTTGCCACTCTTTCATGATAAAAAAAAATTAACATGGAAATCATATTTCGTTGCCATCACTGTATTACATTGAAATACACTTCAAATACATTCATAAACACATTCATACTCAACCTTGGAAACAGGATATATTACTTTCTGCTCTCACTTAGAATTAAATCCACTTCCCCATGATCACGAAGTGGGTTAGTGCTTACGATAGGGCACATCAACACACTCACCAGAGAGCACAGACTAAACTCATCACCTAGGTGGGCTTGCATTCCTGTAAGGGCACCTCAAAACAATCGCCAGTGAGCACAGACTTCACTCATCACCAAGTGGGCTCGCATTCCTGATAGGGCACCTCAACGCACTCGCCAGAGAGCGGAGACTTTACTTGTACTACTGCTTGGTGCGTAACTTTCCTCCACGTGTAAAAAATCGTTACAATGAATTGTGCACCTCTAAATAAAGGTATGCTCCACCTGGATTTCTAAAGCATGTTACCAAGTGTTTACTGCGAACAGTGAATAATACGTAGTACGCATTTCATGACACCAAAACACACTCTTTACTGTACATACCTAATCCAAACAAATCAAAAAATATTTCCATGTCAAATACGTGGAAGTGACATTTTTAGAAAAAAAACGCACGTTGTGTTTTTGCGGGTGCATTTATTTTGGAAAGCTTAAAATGGAAGTAAATCTATTAAAGTATCAACTATCATAAAAATTGCAATAATACTTTAAGACCTATAGGTAGTCTCACGTTTGAATAAAATATTCTGGGAGACATGTTCATTATGTGCTTGCCGGCAACATGAAACTAAAATACTGCTAAAAATACAGACCTTTTATTTGGCAATAGTTGTTCTAAAATGTGCTGTTCAGCCCGACACATTGGACATTAGTGGGAACCAAACAAAAACATTAAACTTATGGATTCAAGGAAAGGGGATCTGAAAAATAAATTCGTTGATTTGAAAATTGTTCGGATTAAAATGAATGCCTCATCTTGTGGTAATTCACCGAAATCTTAATTTTGGATATGCAAATCTGTCTTCAAATGTTCTGATGGTTGATCTCAAGTGATCTCAACCACGATCCAGCTCTAGCTGCTGTTTTTTTTTTTTTTTTTTTTGAGGTCGAACAGAGCAGGGCGTTGGCAGGTGGTCGCGAAGCGGCGGGCGAGGGCCTTCGGGCGATAGCGAAAATCCTCCTTTTTCAGCCGTTGAGTTTTTCTCTGCGACGGACCGACGGGGGCCTGTCCAGCGAAGCGAGGCGGTGGATCTGTAGCAGTGGGACTCGGCGGGCAGGAGGGAGGGTAGCGAGGGGACAGCGTCCGTTCGATATAAAAGCGGTCCGAGCGGTCAGTTGGATCACAAACCGTGCTGTGCTCCGCTTCAACCATGAGACACGAGCAGGTGTTCATCTGGGTAAGTGGAGGCTTCGTCCAGTGGCACAGCCGCGCCACGTGTGAAGAGCCCTGGACACACATCCCTCGCTCACCAACAACTGAGTCGGCATTGCCGTTGGCTTGGTTTTGGCGCTCTCGCCGCACATTTCACATTGGGAGGCGCACTGCTTGGGTCAACATTTGTTTCGGCACCTTCCAGTTCAACTTCAATTAACTCCTCACACGCTGGCATCGCAACGTCTTCGGTATGACCACGCGTACAGAAGCTGCAGTTTTGAAAATAAATTAAGCGCATGGGTAGTTCTGGTCAGGGCAGCCCGGAGATTTAACAGAGCCTGGGTTCAATAACAGTGGATGGGCCAAGTTCTCATTTTACTGTCCGAACACGAAGTCCACGTAAAGAAACACACAAACTATTCACGTGTTAGTACGTCTTCATACTACTCGCACCACCCGCAAATAGTGAACACAGACTTTTTATAAGTGCAGGACTTGTCAGAGGTCGTCTGGCTGCCGGCAACATGAAACGTCTGAAGGACGAGCTGTAACGTCAGTGTTAGGCACAGCTTAGAAGTACCCGAATGCTTATTGAAGCAAGGAAAGTTCTGAGCACTTTGTGTTGTGTTTTTTTCATGGTTGCTCAGCAATACAAGCAAAATTCTGAGTCTGTTAATGTGTATAGCGTTCAATGATGTTCTTGCTGTGTTTAAACCAAAAGCCATTTGTAAATAATTCAAAAGAAATTTTGAAAAAAAAATAAAAAATCTCGCGTACCCCTTTTAAATCGGGCCTCAAGGCAAAGTGTATTAAACTGCTTCCCTCTCTGGTGAATATATAATTTTCCCTACACGAGACCTAGGTTATATTGGTTGCTCCTAGGTAAGTGTGTATAATTGATTTTACCGTAATAATAGCATACCTCGTGTAAACTTTTCTAAGGACATTGTGGTTGAGTGACCAGATGACTCTCCTCCCAAGGCCAACAGGGTTAAATTTCCGGGGGAATCTCTCAAATTGGAAGTAAGGCTGATGTTGCTGGGTTTTCTCGCTATAATCCCGTCTGCCCCGCCCTTTCGTTCCATCAATGCTCCTTATCTTGATTCTATCGCCCGAAAAAGTCTCTAATGACCTGGATGTCAAGGGACCAGTGTGCGCAGTGTTGCCAATGCAGTTGTTCATTTTTACCCTTATGCAAAATCCTGCGAAAGCCAAAATACCCGCTTTTACTCGTTCTTTAAAAATAAAAAAAACACCAGGCAAAATGTAATAAAGGATCAGTGAGTGAAACGAAAATTTTCTGGAGTTATAAATTTATCATTGCTTAATGTAAATAAAAGAGTGGATTATTATCTGTACACTCTTTTAGGACAACATATACTGATTTTAACAGTCCTTGAACTGAAATTTCTGCTTTGACAGTTGAATATACCTACTCATCATATAAACAAAACAAACAATTCTACTTGTGGCATTAGTCTAGCCAACCACGTGAAATTGTTTTGGTTAGTTTTATGAGAACTGAAAGCTGTCAAGATCCAAAAGTTAGTTCAAATAGCTTGAGGTTAAGTAGTTGAATTAAAGATATATATTTTTTAAATAAGTGATTACCACGTGTGCTTTCAAGCTATGCATACTGAACGAGGTTAGATCTGGAACACATACCTCCAGAGGTTAAAGTAGCAAATTTGTCCTTTGTTTCTAATTTTTTAAAAAAAGTGTTTTACTTGTGGTACAGAAATACCTTAATTTGAGCCGAAACTAGAGAACACTCGCCGTTTTCCCCGCCGAGGTTTAAAACACCCGTAGGCCTACTGCGGCGCATCGGCAACACTGCGTGTGCGCCAGGGTGTCCACAAGGAAAAAATATTTCGTACCAACTTAGGCGAGAAAAAAGTACTAGATTTGAAGAAAAAAAAGTACTAAATTATAATTTGTTACGGTTTTAACAATTTAGGAAGTTATTATGACATTGCAATGCTCTAACTTAAATATCACACCACACACACTCGTACATTCCATAGTTTTTTAAAAATAATTACGCTTAATAATAAAACATATTGGAGTTACTGTAATAATATTTTATTAAAGAAAAAAGTACTAGGTCTGAGCGTAAATGTACTTGACCACTAAAAAACTTATACAAGTACTAGATCTAGTAGGAAAGTATTGACTGTGGACACCCTGGTGTGCGCTCGGGAGCGGGGCCGGGCGAGGACTGAAGGTGGGTTTACGATTGAAAATTAAGAATTAAGACTTAAGACTTAGTCGTGTACTTACCATATGACTCTATGTAAACTAGTGGAATGGTTTATGATTGTCGTGTGTGAATTTTGACGGGTCGTGCGCGAACCATATGATGACTTAAGACTTAACAGAAATGGTTATATTTTATATTTTTCGTTAAGACTTAAGGGAAGCGACCAATCACAACAAACCGGAACCTTTCAACCGGAAGTTTATGTCTTATTATTGGACCGAGCGAGGCAGTATTTTGGGTTAGAATTCGTATATTTGTCGTTTGTAATCATCATCCATTTCGAAAAATAGATATCCCATTTGTCGATAACCTATTTCAAACCTGCTTCTCCGTTTCGAACAATGGCCGACCATGTGTTTTGTGCTGTGATTGGTTAGAATTGACGACTTCTAAGTCAATCATAAACTGGAAAATGTAGATTTGACTCAATCGTGTGCTGGATGTTAAGTTATAATTGTTAAGGAAATCAGTCGTAAAGCCAGCTTGACTGAGCTCTGCGCGCAGGTCGCGACCTGCTTGGCCGTGGCAGCGGTGCTGCCCGCGGCGGCGAAGCTGACCGAGGAGCGGACCGGCAAGCGGGTGGCCAAGCAGATACACCTCAAGCGTAAGTCAGCCGTCAACACGTCCTCCACTTGCATTCCTGTTTAACATGTGTGTGAATCCCAAGTTACATCCAAACAATTCTGCCAAATTATGATGGACATGGTGTTCCAGGAAAAAAAAATTCAGTACTCGCAAAATATGTAACACCTAACCTCGGTAATGAGCAAATTCGTGTGTTCTCGTGTTGAAAAATACACTCGGGCACGAAATTTACGGTAGAGTTCTTTGAAATAATGGCGAGCGTGAAAAAATATTCACGCGAGTTTCTTGACGCGAATCATACCTAGTTTCCGCGCCCGCCGCTAGAATTCGTTGCCGGAGCAGCAACGTCAACTTTTGGCTCATTTGATTAGTAGAAAGAAATTTTAAACTATATAATGTAATGGCTGCGATAAAAGCGAAAGATACTTGGACCTGATTTTCGACAAGGAATTTTATCAGCCCATCTTGTTCAAATTCATTAAACAGCCAATAATATAAAGTTTACCTTTGGTTTTGTGAACTTTGGTTCGCACCATCCGCCACAGATGGGTGCACCTTCGTTGTTACACATTTCTGTTCCGTGCGATTTCCGTTCCATTCTCGAAATTACTCCCACCAACCAAATGCCGTAAACCAAGAGCTAAGATGTTACACATCAAAAAAATATTCCTGTAGAATATATGTATAAATCTAAAGTTCTAGCCATATTTTCTCCCAAATTACGATGGACATGATGTTACAGAAAAAAAAACTTTGTACACCCCCAGAAAAAATCATTTGACACCCCTCAGCACCGTGTTCTTAAATGCTCAATATTTTACATACAATATATATTACAATGAAATAATTTGGCAAATAATTTTCTTGTAAAATGTACAAGAATTATTGAAAAACTTCTTGATCGCGATGAGAGTAAAATTTCAAGACCGAATTTTAATGCAATGTTTTCGTGAAACATTGTTGTGAAACGTTTCTGACACGAAAAGGACAGAGAATAGGAACTTGTTTCTAATCATTTAGAAATATGGCATTTCAGTATTTTAAGTAGTTTTCCATTAGTTAACATTTTAATGTTTTGGTTAGGTAAGTGACATTAGAAATACTATAGGTTTGTGTAAACGCTCGGTTAGGTTAGGTTTGCTGATTTCAAAATATTGTGTAGAACGTTTAAACAGTTGCTTACGTAGGTTTGATATTTTAGTTAGCATAAAGTTTAGTGTAAATATCGAGGAAATAAATTCAAATTTTTAAATATACCTAATTATTTCATTTTTATTCTATGATACTTTCCTTAAATCCTATTAATACTAGATTTTTTATATTTTATTTTTTACAATATTGTCTTCTCTGTATCTATTTTTTTTTCTCTGTCGTTCTACCCCTTACGATGTACTCACGAGTCGGGGCTTGAATTGCCACGTGTCACGTGTGCTGAGTTGGTACTCCCCTGTGCAGTCGCATGGTGGCGCACCAACGCCCTAGGTTGGCGCGCGTGACTTGTTATGTGGCGCTGTTCGCTTGTTTCAGCCGCCCTGGTCGACTCCGCCAGCGACCACAAGGCGGCGGAGACCGGCTTCGGCGGAGCGGAGCTCGGAGGCCACGGCAAATATTTCCAGTAAGAAACTCTGTCAACCTGAGACTCATTTCCAACTGCAGTGCTCTGTGGGCATTTTTGTGCAGGCTCACGTTCTCACAAAATAAATTGTTTACTCAGAGCAACTAACTTAGAAAGTTACATTAAACTGTTATTGTTATGTTTTATACCTTTAAATCGTAAATTGATTTAAAGTATTTGAATGTCCTTAATGGAAGTATGATTATTTAAAGTTTTATGTCCCGTTCCAGGTCATTATTTTATATTTACGTTCCACGTGGTTAAAATTGCTGACTTTTTGAGTGGCTGAACATTCACAAAATGAAAAATATGTACATCGAATATTTTTTTGGATAATAAGCTGGCAAAGTTGCATTTTTAAAGTTATTTGTCACTATGAATAAGGAGAATGAAATGGAAAAATAAAAATATGAACTTTTTAGGGTTTAAGTCAATTTTACTGGCCACTGTGTGATATGGTTTAGTTTCTTTCGGGGAAAAAAAAAAATTTTAATTTTTACTTTGTCTTGTAAAATACTCAGAATTTTTTGATTTAAAAAAGATAAATTAAATTTTCTGAAAGGAATTTAAACCACACCAGCATCGCCTTTAAACTCAAAGAAATTCAGTTATTTATTCAATTTGGTTCTCACACGAAAATGTCAAAAATTCAACTTGTCCATTTCAAATACATATATGAAACGATGACCTGGAACGGATCTATCACAACGGCGACTTGAGTGTCTCGCAAGTGTGACAGTGTTATGGATCGACGTGTAGGGACGTCTACTTGCAGATAACAGGGCCTCTGCAGATGGAATTTGGCCATGTGTGTGAGAATCCTCACGAGTGGGAGCAGCGCTTTGAGCGCAAGGACCTGGAGAACAACCGCCACCAGGGACAGGTAGCCTCGCACGTTCATCCCGGGACTTGAATCGCATCCACTTTTTAACTCTTGTTCTTTTCAGTTTTCCAGCCCGCGGGTGGTGTCTTGACTGCAACTTGCTATAACTGTCGGCTGGAATCTTCCTGCTGCTTTCTAATGCATCTTTCCCCAACGGAACAACTACTTATCTGATAGAAACTTCAGTTTTCGTGAGAGTTACCTCCTTGAAGCAAATACCTTAACAGATATATTATGAAATTATTTTACGTGCTGCTAGTACATTTGCGCAGTACGACGGAACTAATATTCAACACGAGTTAACAACCAATATAAAATATTGTTTTGCATTGTCAAACAGTTTAAAACGGAGATTGACATGGAAAGCTGAAGTTTCATAGAGAACTGACTTTCGCTAACTCTGTTAAGTGTTTCCTTCTTCCCATCAACAACAAAATTCTTTTTTTTTTCCCTACGATTTCCTCTTAACACATTTCCACCACGCTGTCGCTTACTTGCTGGGGTGCACGTGTAGGTACCAGCATAACCCCGAACACGACCACTATGAGTTCGGCTACCGCAGGGGTAACGACCATCACTTCCAGGAGCGGTACGAGAAGGCCGCGCCCCACCAAGGACACTTCAAGACCAAAGTAAGGCTGTCGCACTCTTGAACCTGCTTAGCTGTTCTCTGCTGGCTTAGTTTCCACTCAGATGTTGCTAAAGCATGCTCTCGGCTATAAGGTAGCATGGAACATTCTCGTTTAACTCTGGCTTATGTTAACAAAAGAGTAACTTATAAAATTACTAATAGTTCAGCTTTTTTCCTCACTTCTGCCGAAAGAGATATAATTAAAGATATATACAGTTTGTCCTTAAAGTCAATGTGCACTTTCGGCCAGTCACAGGAAAGCAACAAAACAAGATAGATAGAAATGTGAAATCTTCGTCAAATAAAGGAGAGTTTACCTTTTATTTGCCAAAGATATGATGTTTCGTTGCTTTCCTGTGACCGGTCGAAAGTGCACCATGACTTTACGGACTCACAGTTCCTTCCCTATACTTTAAAAACTCTACATTTTAAAAGGGTGTCATACGTGTGAAAATGCCTGCATTTTTAATTATTATGATTGTTTGTTCGCTAGTACAGAACAACATACGCACTTTAATGGGGGAAATAACAATGGGTGATGAGAGCACAGGAGAAACACAGAGTTTCTGTATCATTATTTTTCAAGTTGCTTAGCTTTTGGTTTGTAGCCGTGTCGTTGGCAAATAATTCACCAACGTTTCGGTCGACATTGCAGTCGCCATCATCAGGGAGCAGAAAATGCCCGCACAAAGATAAGGGGAGGTTGGGGAATAAAGCTGCTAGTAACTCACCAGACAGGGAAGTTGGCTTCTATTTTCTGAAGCGTAGCACGTCCGGATCTGAAGATCGCGAAAACGCGGGAGGCGCGGACGTTTCCATCATTTAAAAAAAAAAATTATTTAAAAGAATTAACTACTACGCTGTCTACTGTACATACGGAACTAAACTACTTAAATGTCGACCGAAATGTTGGTGAATTATTTGCCAAGGACACGGCTACAACCCAGAAGCCAAGCTACTTCAGACAATGGCCGTGAAAGCCTGCGAACATGATTATTCTCCAAGTAGTTTGCCTGAACACGCCCGAAGTCTCGACTGGAGCAGTTGTGCTGGTGTGTGATGGAGGGAATGTTTGTTCGCCAGGCTCGCTGGGGGGACAAGCACGGAGGGTACGGCGAGCACTACTGGGACTACAACCATGCTGGCCATGTAAGAGCTTTGTCTATCTTCCTCTTTGCTTTCGAGACGCTAGCGGGCTCGTGCTGGATAATGAGTATTTTCTGTTGCTTGTTCCAGGGTGATGACCACGGTGAAGATGGCGATGTAAGTAAACTACACATGTGACCAATTTTAGGTTATGTATAGCGTTGGACGAACATTTGCGGCAGTCGTACGTGTCGTAATATGTAGACGAATATTTCTGTTCGCTTTTACTTGTCAATAGCATTATTATATTTTCGAAATTATTCTTACAAATAACATTATGTTTGCTTTGTTCCCCGTATCATGTGCTTTATTACATCGTCTTCACTTCTTAAGCAGGATGCAAAATACTAAATTTTTGTTTATCAAAACGCTATGCATGTTCACAATAATTATTCCAACCTCGTTTTCATTTATTGAGCTACAACTGTTTATTTTCGTAGAGCTTTAAATGATGGTGCATTTACTCCGTCGTGATAACACTCGACTCACATTTCACAGAACTCGTGTTCGGTTCTTGATTCAGCCATCTTGATATCGGCTAAGCCGCTGCAGGCAGAAGCTGAAATGGTTGATGGCCGAGTGTTCCGTGAACTGTGAAGCTACGTGTGTTTGGACACCGTGGCGACAGCAGGCGGGAAGCTGAGTGCGCAAAAAAATATTAACAGTTACAGTAACAGTAGTTCGTGCGCACCAGATTTCACCGCCATGTTTTCGAACCTTTTTGATTCACAATAGAATAGCGCATAGGACGATCGCGTTCATGGGAGAGAAGACTGCGCGTAGGAGGGAAATAAATATAATTTTTATTTCTGTTACGGACTCCATTTTGGCGGGATTAAAGAACTATTTACGGCAAAAAAAAAGTCGATATATTACAATGCTTATGAGTAATTTATGCTTTAAACAAATTTAATGTTGTTACTTATAAAACATTACTAGCAATAAATGTAAATAAAAACTGTTTCATGGTTAGAATGGTCAGCTAAAAATATTACGTAACCAAAATTCATATGTTGAAAAATTGTGTTCAATAATCACAGGTGAGATTTCACGGGATAAACATTCGGTATATAATATAGTTGTTTACTAAAAATACCAACAGATGTCGGATACATCGCAAGTTTACATTGTTTGGAGTGGACAGTAAGGTTTTCGCACAGGTCGTGTGCTTTGCACTACACGCCACACCCGAGATTAACTAGATCACTTGCTTGCATCACACTATCAAGCCTATAACAGCTCAGACATCGCGACACCACATTACGCCAGTTAGCCGATCTAACTGGTGGGGCGCTTCCATCCCCGCCGACGACACGAAAAGCGTAACTTTACTAGCATTAGACTACAAACCAGCGCTCAAACAGGCCCGTGTGCCATGCTCGTTGATCCAAGTGATGCCACCAGAAGTGTGGGGTGAACCTGATTTACAATGCACTAAGCGCATGGCCCCCACATTCGATTACGGGCCCTGGACCCAGGATCAAAGACCGCCCCCCCCCCCCAACCTTAACCACCCAATTTGACAGTAACGTGCTACATTATAATTTCATGGTTATTTATTACCTGCACTCTATTTAGAATGTTATTTAACCTTAAAATACAGGGTATAATTATGGTTACTATTTTATAAGTCCAAAAAAGCTATATTTATAAAATTATTTTACTTTAAAATAACCACAGCGAGTACACTGGAGCCAGGGGTCCAGCCGGGCCATGACTGAGCCACTAGCGATGGAGCGGCGACCCGGGCTTGACAGGACGCGGTGTTGCCGGTTCGCAGGGTGGCTACAGCGAGCACGTGCCCAGCTACCAGCCGCAGCAGCACAAGGTGACGGCGAAGCGCGACTCGCAGCAGCTGCAGGCGGGAGAGCAGCGCCTCAAGCGGCAGCCGCCGCAAGCGCCGCGACTGGTGTTCGACGTGGCGAGCGGGCAGGTGGTGGACGAGACCACGGGCCAGGCCTACACGCTGCAGCCCGTGCAGTAGCCGCCCAGTGATGGCTTACCTAGCTTTTTGTACTTTTATAACCAATGTCTTTATAATACGCATTCATTTTGTTACAAATAAACTTTTTGAAACATACTGACGTGTCATATTTCTGAGATATAATGCCCAAAAATATTTCCTGCAACATGAAACAAAGAATAATTTTTAAAATAATTTGTGTACAATTTTCAGTGGCTTCTTACAGGAAAAGTAACGGAATTTTTTACTGAAACACACAAATTTATTCTAGTAATTGGAACATTTCCTGACTGGGATACTAATTACGTAGAAGTGCAGATACAATATATTATGGCCAAAAGAAAGCATTAATCAGGACCGTGACCAATTCCTGAAATATCTAAAAATAAATATAATAATTTAAAAGTCTTCAAACAGTTCGAATTTACATTGACAATTCAAAAACATAGGTAACCTATTAGCCAATTCAAGGCGCTCAGCTTTTGCACTTGGTAGTCAACCAAGTAAGTATCAAATATTAAAAATGGGAGTTCCTCTTCAGATTTTTAAGTCATTTTTAATGTTCAAGAAACACAAATTATGATTTATATATTTCAGTGATGTTTATGTTCCATGTAACTTTCAAAAAACGTTTTTAAAATTATTTATTTATTCACAGTTTTCGAGAGCTCTAAATGCCTTGAAAAGTTAGTGAGAGCATTTTGAAGGTTCCGCACAAAAACTTATTACCGTAATTATATTTTTTCCTTCATAAGAATGGTAAAATAAACCAAATAGATTTGCATCATTCTACAAGTACCTATTAGTAAAATCAATATTATATTCATATCGGTACCATACACTATAGCCAGAGTTAATCTTAAATTTAAGAATAAATAAATAAGAAATCAATAAAATGGTTTCCTCAGTGCGAAACTGCACTTGATTATTTTTATCTCAAACGGCATACGAGCTGACTGATAAGAAAACGTTAGGTTAGTGTTGATAGTAGTGATAATTGGACAACAATTAACCCAAAATAATGTCAAACCTTCATATCCGGAAGAAAAAACTAACCCTTTCCACATGCATATATACTTCAATAGTTGCCAACAACACCCATCATATCAAAAATCAACTTGAAAGTGCGTTGTTTGTGACCGTGAAGGTGCTATTTCTAATGGCTTGATTCATCTAAAAAAATAAATGGTTTCAAGTCATGATAATGACAGCTGTTTTAATTATATACAAAAACACAGTTATAACACTTAAAATTTAATATATATATATATATATATATATATATATATATATAAAACAGCACATGAATTTACTTAAAATTTGTAATTTTATTAAAATGTTCCGCAACTATTTAGTCACATGTAACTTACTAATTAATGGAATTCGTTCTTGATTTATTTGACTTCAAGTGTTAGGCACGCTTGTAAAAAACGCAAAAATGATCTGTCAGATATTCTTATGGCAGATATTATTAAGCCTATGTTAAATTGTTATTTTGTTCCGTAGTTATAATAGAAACACACAACAATTTATTTTTATTTTAGGCATTGGTATCTGTTCTTATTTTAAATCTCCATACACAAAATATTAGTACTACTTAATATACTTCACTTTTTTATTTGTATAAATATTTTAGGTATTGTGCCAAATTCATCGAAAAGTTTCATGTTTGATCAAAATTATTATATACTTATTAGCCGTTTTAATTTGGTTCCAAATAATAATGTCTTAAATAACTCTGGAAATGTATATGTGTATCAAATATAAAAATATAATACTACCAAAATTTTCATGTCCCTTCAACAGTTCATCCATAGAGTAATTTTAAAATTTAAATTTTTACCTAAATTTTAATGAGTGGTTGTTTTCAAACTTAAAAATAAACTATTAGTCTGTATATTGATAATCAGTGCCCAAGTCAAAAACTGCTTAATTATCACACATTATTTTCCGTTTATTGACTGCAAGTATTATGAAACAAGCGTTTGTTCAAAACGCAAGGCAAGGAATGGCTTAAGGCGAGAACTCCAAGAAAATATTCCGTGAAGACGATATCAAAAAGCAAGATAGCAATGTATTGTGCACAATGGTGTCATGAAACAACAACAAAAATTCTCCCTTGGATGGATCCTGCTAATGACGTTGGGCAATAAAGTTCCAGTGGTTAGTGATTCAAAGTATTGTGATTCCAGTAGATGTAACACTGTACGTTGAAGTATTAAAATGGGTGCTCACTATTTCGTAGGAGGATATGACCAAGTATATAGCTGTTTGGGGTCACGACTCCTGTGAATGCCTTCCAAGCAGAGTGACTTTAATGAATGTCACTCACAACACTGGGAGAAGCAATGCCAGTATTTTATACTATTTCCAGGGTTTGTGTAGATAATGGAGAGCCTTTCCCTCCTTATTAAAAATGAAATGACTGCAAATAAATATATTTATTTGCCATCAAAGTTGAATCACAAATATATTTGAAATAGTGTTGGTGGAATTAATATGTGATGGTGATATGAGGTATTGTAAAGTTTTTTGGTTGGTTTGAGAAAAAAAATGGCTGAAGTACTTAATGTACACGCGTTAGAAGTTATACCTGCTTATTTTTCATTTAAAACACTGAATGTTTTTTTTAAATTTATTGTAATTAAAATGTACTAAATAAATACTCAGCATTTAATATTAATATAAAAATCTGCATAAATTTAATTATTTCATTTAGTAAAATAATTGAGATGAATTTTAATTAATAATGTAAAATAAGTAAATATGATGAATGATTATTTTAGTTTATTAATTGTAATTATTTATCACATAATAATGTAATAATTTATAATGCAAATAAATTATACATCCTGGAACATAACCTTATATAAATACACTAGAAACAGTTTATAAACACAATTTCTATTACTAATATTAATAATAAATAAATGTTTTTACTTAAGAACCAGTATTAAATATCAATCAATAAATTTTCGAACATGACTCACACGCTAGAGTTCGCTGCCGGGGCAGCCACGTCGACTATCGAATCATTCGATTTGCAGGGCGAAAGATTAAACTATGCAATCAAACGTCTCCAATAAAAATAAACCTTATTTTTTACAAGCACATTTATTAAAATACAGCCCACCTTGTTAAAAAATAATTAAAAAGCTGATACTTTATAGTTTCTGCACATGTTGAATGACTATAAATTATTTAGTATAAAACATAGTATAAAGTTTTATTTTATATTACCTATGCAAATTCATGGAAATTCATTTCCTAACAAACGTAATTAATTTAATATTACTTTAAGTAAAAATTTATTATATAGGCCTATATAGTATGAAATAATCAATCCAATGACCTGAGCTATTTAATTAATAATATTATAGCAATACGATGTACAAATAAAATGTTTTCATATATATTTGCTTTAAGCAAGTATAATCCAGTAATTTGAAATTTAAAAAAAAATATGTTCCCTTAGAACTGTTCCACTGTGCTACGTAGCCTGACAGAAAATTATATGGAGAATATGTATTAAATTGTTGTAATACCAATATTCTTGAAATTACTCTTTACTATGACTATTTTAGTTTACCAAATATATTCCAGGGTAGTTTCACTATCATAAAGTTTCTTTTGGCACACCAATACGTTTGGTATGTGCCCTAATTTTGACGAAAGTGACTACATCTGGGATTATGTTCATGCACACGGGTCCGCCATTTTCATGTGAACATTTCGTTGCACGGTGCGCGCGCAGCGTAGGGAAAAGGAGGGTTGGTGGAGGGCAAGACGAGTTGTTGCCCCGGGTGGGGACTGATCACGCCACCTGGTCGTCTCGGACAGCGTGCTTTTTGCGGGGGTTTGTTGCCGCGGCGGGCAGCGGCAAGAAGTCGCGTCTGACGGCGCGGAACACGGCCGCCGGGAAAGCGGGGGGTGTGTTTTTAGCCGGGAAATAGGCGGAGGCGAAGAAAGCGGCAAGTTGTCCGCCGCGCCGGGCAGTCGCGCGGTTGCGCGCTCTCCAGCCAATTAGAAACCCTGTGTCCGGCCCGGCCGCGGAGGAGAATTGTGGGTGGAAAGTGGACGTTACCAACGCCAGCCTAGTTTCGAGTATTTTTGCCCCGCGCCGGGAGACAGCAGGAAGCTGGCGGGAAATAGGCCACCCTTCACCTGCGCCTCCCTGCGAGGCAAAACACAAGACTCACCCCCTGCCGCTCGTCGGGCCAGACCGAGCGTCTCGCTCCAGTGAGCTCGTTCCGTGCCACTCCTTTTTCCTTCATTTCTACCGCTAGCTAACGAATATCTGTATTTTTTGTGGCTTTTAACTGACTATCAACATTATCTTCACAAAAACATCATCAGATTTCTCTGGAACAGCTGAGGCTACTTTGATGGAAAGCACCTGGTAATCACAGCCTGGTCGTAGGAGCAAGACCCTATTTGAAAAGAAAAACTAACGTAATAACTCGTTACGACAGAATAGCTGTACGTTTTTTTTATAAAAGGGTTACGCAACATCTGTGTAATTTTGTCAAGTATAATCACAAAATGCATCGCCAGGCATCTGGACTACTTGAAAATCACATCATCACAGATAGAACCGCAATATCACTTGTCAATGTCGATTGATTGTGACCGAGAAGGAAATAAATTTTAATTTATCATCAAAATTATGGGGTTCCACAATTTTAATTTACCATCAAAATTATGGGATTCCACAAACCAGATTTCCTGAGTACAAAAAAACTGGTACCTTTGTTTAGACTTATTTCAAAAAACCTTTAGTAGTATACAAATGGGGCTCCGAGCCCTGGCTTCCGGCTGTGGATTAATGATTTTTGACATTGTTCCGCCGAGCGCAGATCCACGTGAGGTGTCGGTGTCCGCCATCTTGGATTGTGACGTTACGGCGGCCATATTGGATGACCTTGACAATGACCTTTGACCTTGACCCCGGTGGCCATCTTGGATCCGCCATTTTGTTTTCTAGAATTTTCCGCCATATAGGAATCAAATGCTCCACTCCCTAATGTTGAAAATCCGTATTTTTGACGTGACAACGTCTAATAAATCGATGAACGCCGGCTGCACCCACGAAAAAGTGTCCCGTTACGCACATTGTCCCGTTACGCTCATTGTACGCTTGCGCCGCACTTTCACTCGATTTGAACAACCATCGATTTGACTTTTTCGAGGCACATTAAACTCGAAACACTCCCATTCGTTTTCTACTTTTCCTATCATCGTCCTATCCTTAACAGAATAACACATATTGGAAGAAGTTAAATAGTAAACATGTATAAAGTTATAGTTAAAATAATCTCTTCGTTAAAGTAATAAACATATTTGAATTAATGAGTGCAAATAAAAGTAAATTTATCAATTAAATTGCAGATTTCATTTCACTCCTTCTTTGTATCCATACAAAATAGTGATTATTCAATTTTATTCATAAAAGTATGCAATCATTATATCAATGTTTTGTTATGACGTCACGTTAAACTATCGTCCGTAAACCGACTTTACAGACAACCAATTTTTTTATTCTAGAAAATAGGAAAAAATTTATAAAAACTAATAAATAATTATATAAAAACACTCCGCCATCTTTGATTATGTCGTCACGACCACCATCTTGAAAATCCGTAATTATTATCAGATTTTAATTGGAAGAATTTAAAAATTTATAAAAAATTGGTTGTCTGTAAAGTTGGTTTATGGACGATAGTTTGATGTGACAACGTCATAACAAAACATTAATGAAATTAATGAAATTTTATAAATAAAATTGAATAATTTTTATTGAATTATCACTATTTTGTATGGATACAAATAAGGAGTGAAATGAAATCTACAATTTAATTGATAAATTTACTTTTATATGCACTCATTAATTCAAATATGTTTATTACTTTAACGAAGAGATTATTTTAACTATAACTTTTATACATGTTTGCTATTTAACTTCTTCCAATCTGTGTTATTCTGTTAAGGATAGGACGATGATAGGAAAAGTAAGAAACGAATGGGAGTGTTTCAAGTTTAATGTGCCTCGAAAAAGTCAAATCGATGGTTGTTCCAATCGAGTGGACGAGAGATAGATGCGGCTCAAGCGTACAATGAGCGTAACGGGACACTTTTTCGTGTGTGCAGCCGGCGTTCATCGATTTATTAGACGTTGTCAAGTCAAAAATTAATTAATCAAATATTAATAAAACAAACACATTCTTGGTAGAAAAACCCGGTGAGGGCATGAATGAAAAAAAAAGGCAGATCCTTCCTCCATGGAAGCCACTGACAGACTTACCTCCCACTACTAATACCAAGGTATATACATATATCGGGGCGACGGAAGTCTACCATAATGACAGTATTCCGCCTGGCCTTTTCGAATAAAGCGGAAAAGTATCATAACGGAAATTTGCCATATGTCAAAAGGACGAGACGGAATTCTGCCATATTTTCTTTCACCCTCCATGGAAGAGTACAGCAGCATTGTCCTCGAAGTAGTGTATAGAATACTCGGTAGGTAGCGCTGCTAACACTCTAGCTGTTTCTCAGGTTAACTTTAAAGCTATGCGTAGCATATTATCCTGCTTCATTAAAACAGTCAGATCTAATTGAAATTCAGTTTTTGTGCCTTACAGCACCTATAAACGAATTATTACATAAAATAACAAAAAAAACCATTAACACAAGATATACATCAAAGCGACAAAACACGAAACAACACAACACACAGATAGATAAAGTTCAGTTAACCAACTTTGGTTACCGAAATAGTGTATAATAAATATGTAGATTAAAAAAGTTTTACCAATGGATATTTGTAGATTATTCAAAAGGAGTTATCATTTTTTTTACACATTTTATTGTTACAAATGGTTTTAAAAGTGTCACTAATTCTGTAATTGCATGTTGGAATTCTTAATCGAAACAGAGTCATTCATTATGTCTGAACCAACAAAAATGGTAATAAAATGTTTATAATAAAAAGTGCATCACTTATTGATCGTCTAATAAATAGAAAATACAAATAGTTTAAATAGAAAGGAAGCATATAAAAATAATTTAAATGCATTCAAAATATAAAATATTAATATAAGAACCTTTTCTGCATACTTTCAATACTATTCGAACTAAAATTAGTAGATGCAGAGAAGGTTACAAAGCCTTAAGATCTAAATGTGTTGCCAACAGAATTATCTGCACGTTGGTGAAAAAAAAGCTTTGCTTCCAATGTAACTCGAATGTCTTAAAAGAAAACAACAAGTTTAATGTCATTAATTACTATGTGACCATTCAGATGAATTGAATTAGTTTTTTTTACTAAAGGTTATACGTTATACAATAAATGCAATCGTAATTCATAGACGTTTTTTAACTTGAAAATCAGATCTGGACAGCTTAAATCTTGCTGAATAGTTTCACAAACATATTTTCTTATTATTATTTTTTTCGTCAGAATATTTTCTTGATCAATTCTGATTACAGTTGGAATATCATTTATTAAATATTAAAGAGAAGTTGAGATAAACTACAACTTTGCGGAACACCTCATACCATTAAATTAAATTTGCAAATTTAACTGCAAAGTGTCTATTTGTAAGATAATTTCAAACATATATATACCACGCATTGCTTGACGAGACCTAAAATGGACAAGTATTAACCATAAGATTGCGTTGGAAAGTATCAAAGGCTTTGCTCATGTTGAAATAAATAGAATATTTTATTTACATCTGGATTTATACTGGTACACACAGCGTGTGTTAAAGACGATATTCCTGATTAAAAACTATGTGGTTTTACAGAAATAATACCTATTTTTAAGAATAAAATTCATGTGCCTACAAATATTTTTTCGTCAAAAACTGCTTAAATACTACTAAACAAAGGTTTATGATTAGAATTTAACCGTCAAGAATATATATACCGATAAATGGTTGAACACACAACTACTCAATGACTGATGCACACTTAATTAAAATATTTTTCTACAAAAGCAATTTTTTTTTAATGTTTGCTAAAGCTTTATTTATATCATTTTGGAATGATAATGCTACAGTTACTAAAAACTAAAACGCTACAAAACTACAAAAATATTTTTGCAAAACTCCGTTCCCCCGGAGAAACCCCCGGAATGGCCACCGCATGGGGAGCCCAAGAAAAGAAACGGGCTCCCCATTTGGAAGCCACCTGGAAGGTTTTTTTCTGTTCCACCCACCGTTTCTTTGGTAGCCTGACTTGTTACAAGGGATTGTATTCCTACCAGAGAAAATGCCACCATTTTGTCTGGGCAATCCGCCTTGGAGGAGCCGGGGCGCGAACCCGGGTCCTACAAGTCACAAGGCAGGCGCTCTACCCCAGAACCAGAGTGGTAGAGCGGATACTTGCAGTCTTCTTAACACTGACATGATGTTATTCCACGAGTTTACTGTAGAGTCGTGTGTCATTAACACGTGAAGTACGTGCGGTAACATCTAACCTCGGTAACGAACAAATTTATGTGTTCTTATGTTGTTCGTTCAGCGTGAATTATGTAATTTCATAACACTGAAATATAATTTGTATAACTAGTCTGGTAATTTTTTAGTAACTTTCCTGCAAACAAACTTACAATCCCGCTGTACAATAACTATATAAAAATATAGACTAGTAAAAACATATGTAAGAGCTTGCACTGTCGATGGTAACGTTATTTTGAAATAAATGTTAGATATTAAAAGAGTGTGTTTAGTTAAAATATGCGTGTGCTTACAAGCATGAAGTTATTGTATAAACATTTTATTTATTTGGTTTTAAAGCCACAGAAAAGTTAACTTTGTCATATTACTGTTGGCTCTTTTGTTTTACCGTGCTTAACATGCACAGCTAATCCCTGGAAAGCTATTAAAACAACTGTTTGCAAAAACTAAATATTGGAGGTACTGGGGCTACACGAAGTATAAATGGTAATACTATTTTGTAGTGATAGTTATTTTCATGTAAATGAACAAATAGTTAAGGTTGCATGAATATTTATATTCCTTTTACAAATAAAATTTACGGTGCACAACGGCAAACAGAATAAATCAACGATGAAACTTAACAGATAAAAATTGAAAAAACAACGTCTATACAGGGATGCACAAGTGATCCCATCTATGTGAAGAAACAGTGATGACAGCACAGACAAACATCGTAAGCAACAGTCGAGCGAAAAAAACAGATATTTTGAAAACCACAACGATGATAGCGCAGACTAACACAGTATATGATTCCTAAGAGAACAGTGGCGACGTTTCGGGAAAGAGATCTTAAGGCACAAACAGACTGATGTTTGTCATGACATACAGTTTAATTAGTAATGGCGTTTGTCCGAAACTACATCTTGAATTAAGTTACCTATTATTTAAAATGTTGTTTGTCAGTGGAAATTTTATTTAATGAACTATACTGAATTAGTTGATATTCACATAGATACTGACTTTCTTTAAACAGATTTGTGTTTTGTTTGTTTTATGTGTATATTTGTTTACACTTCTGTTAACAATGCACAGGTATTAGTGCAGAGAAGCTTATTCAAAAGAGGAACCTGTTTCTGTAATAATAAGTGTCAAGAGCGTAGTAAAAAAAAAGGGGGAAAGTAGGGTTGCCAGATTAATTTAGGCAAAGAATTTTATTTTACAAAAATTACAATGGCAGGAATTTCAAAAAGTACTTAAGGGATCGTCAACTAACCTTAAAAATGTATTTTCAAGCATTCTCTTTGTAAAAGAGTTTCCGGAGGAGGGACTGGCTTCTGCCCTCCCATTCCACAAATACTGTCTACACCCATGGTAAATGTGTAAACAAAATCACATTTAGTTACACGCACTAGTACAGGATATACTCAAAAGACGTGAATTAAAATTTAGGAGACCGTACTATTTGATAGTTGTACTTATAATATTAGATGTCAATAATTTTTTAAGACATGATGTGATGATAGCCTACATGGAGTACTATAGTCTGAAACTATGTATTTGTACTGTTATGCGATAATCGTACACTCACGCCTGTAGCATAAGGAATCACTACAAGGCAATCTGATGATGAGAAAATATACACTATAGAGGTTTATGAACCGAGTCGTAAGACACTATATTCTTATTCCAGAGAACATAGGTTCAAATCCCGACAGGTACCTAATTATCATATCATTTTGACGTGAAACGTCTAAAAATTCACAGCGAAACATATGGATACCAGAAAAAGTCTGACTAAAAGGTGTGTATCATCTTCCTTTAACATTTTTCTAACTATATAGGCTTCGGCCTGAGACGCACTTAAGTCTTCCTTACCTAGACCTCCCAAATACACTTAGTTTTAATTTAGGTTTGGAAAAAATTTCTGTTCAGTGTAGCTCACGACTCAGATGTGATAGCGCCGTGATTCGTGTGATTGTGTATAGAGAACTGACAACACTGGGCAATACAGATTGTACGTTCACCAAAAAACATTAATTTTGAAATTGTGCCTTCGGTATCTCATTTATCATATCACAGGCCAATGTTAAACTGAATTTTCGTCGAATATTAATTGAAATTAATAGTAAGCTACCATTTAGTGTCTGTTTTAAATTAAATTTTTTAGTACGTAGTCAATTTCTCGTTTTTATTGTTCTTATTTTAAACCATTACACTAAACGTGACTTGCTGACATAGAAGTTTCACGTGAAACCAACGGCCGTGAGTCTCGATACAACCCCACCGATTTTTCTAGAAAATTGGTAGGATGGTTCCGTACTATACGTCACGGCTACTTCCTTTCACATTGTCGCTCTACTGTGGCGTTGTGTTTTGCCGTCCATTAATCTGTTTACGGACAGGCAATAATTTCAGAATAAGAAGCAAAATAATATCGGAAATAGGTTATTCCCCTGGTAAACATACACAAAAATGATTTCAAGGCTTTCATAAATTAATATTCTGAAATGTTTTCACTTAACCAGCTCATTACAGTATTTCTGAATGATTTCTTAGTCATTGAGTTAAAATATAGGTCTAATTTCATTACTACTTAATCAGTAAAACTTAAACAGCAAACGTAAATCGTTCTCAAGTAACGTATAACAAATATTCCGTATTCGCAATTCACAGGTTAGAAATGCTGCGATTGTTTTATCTATTCTTAATTGCAATTGTTTTTGACGTGACAACGTCTAATAAATCGATGAACGCCGGCTGCACGCACGAAAAAGTGTCCCACTACGGATGTCCCACTACGGATGTGTCCTGTTTGCTCATTGTACGCATGCGTGGCATCTCTCTTCCACTCGATTGGAACAACCATCGATTTGACTTTTCAATCATATTTTCGTCGTTTGAATTATTAATATTATGTAATTTAACGATCGTCCACCGATTTTCAGCACAATCTGTACGGTTATTTAAAACTAATGTTGAATATTCAAATACGTTTTGAACCAACAATGGTGTTTTACAGTTACACATAATAATTCAAATTACACCCGGTATCTTTTGCACAATGATTTAAAAAATATTGTAACACATTATAAATAAGTTTGGTGTATTTGGGATGCGTATTTGTTATAAAATCGTGTTATAAAAACGAAATAATATTATTCCCCTACCAAGAACAAAATTTTTATAAATATGTATAGAACAACTGAAACTATTATTTTTCAAGTATGGCCTCGTGGCCGTGCGGTCAGCATCGCTAACTACCACAAACATTGAGCCAATGGCTCCAGACATATAATGAAGGTTTTTAAACGTTTTCCTTCAAAGACAATCAATTGAAACTTCTGTTCATCTGTATATAATATGTAAAACCAATGTTCACCTTTTAAATTGTATATAATTTTTGGAAAAAGAGCACAGAGTGCTGGCATGTCAAGTGTATCGTGTAAAAGTGCTAATGTATGAAAAAGACATAATAAAAAGCTTTTTGAATTTGAATTTGATTTCCAATCCAAAGGTTGTCGGTTCGAATCCCAGCAGCTGCGAATTTTTTTTTGTACTTGTAAAAATAAATACGGCGCACGCAACATTTCAAAGGTAAAAAATATATTTGAATTAATGAATGCAAATAAAAGTAAATTTATTAAATAAATTGTACATTTCATTTCACTCCTTTGTATCCATACAAAATAGTGATAATTCAATAAAAATGATTCAATTTTATTCATAAAAGTATGCAGAGGTAGATTTTATCATACAAAAGATAAAAAAAAATCTTCCTCAAAGAATATAATATTTTTAATGCCTAACTGGTTTGGTTGCAAAAACCTATTACGGCTCAGTCTCAGGCCGAATATGATATCTCCTTTTCTTCTGGATCAATCATTTCATCAATGTTTTGTTATGACGTCACGTTAAACTATCGTCCGTAAACCGACTTTACAGACAACCAATTTTTTTCTGTACATCTATATGTTAAAATACTCTTCTAATGGTTTTCACAGCACATGCTAAAAACATAATACTGGAATCACAATACCCTGTAACATCCCCAACATGACAAAAACACTACCACAGCCATTAAGAAGTAAGGTAGCAGTAAAGTCAGCCTACGAAAAGTGAACCCCAAAAGCCCATCAGAAACATAATGTGGGTATTATTAAATATGTACTAACGTAAACATATTTTTTTCTGTGAAATAATTCATGTTTAAGTTTATTTTATCGTTCTTTTGATAGACGTGATGTAAAATTAAATAATTTGAATTGCCACCTCAGTATTTTAAATGGTTATACACGTGATAGTGGCGATCTGTCGTGGCATTTTAAACATATGATATAAATAATGCAATATTTTACTTACTTAACCGTCGGTTGTCAGGGAATTGAGATTTTCAGTCACTAGATTGCATTTCATTTCAACTAGTGACCTGGAGTTAAAACATTAACTAGAATCACAAGGTTTGTATGCTGCTTATTTATTCAAATTCTGATTAAGATAATAGACATAATTTACTCATGTCGTTCGATTATTAGGACTGTATGGTCGCGTTTTCACTTATGGTAGTTTTCCGTCGCCCCCAGACGGAATTATTCGATTATGGTAGTATTTTCCAGTATGGTAGTCTTCCATTATGGCAGTCTTCCGTCACCCCACCTCCCCCATCAAAACAGGAGGAAAAGTACCATATTTTTATGTTTACAGATCGTGGCTATAAGTATACAGTGCTGCTTCCTAAACCGATTTTTGGAAAAATTTGTTTATATTAGTGCGCGATCTGTTGATTTGATTTATGACTGGAACTACAGAAAGTAACCGTGGGGTTAACAGTGCTACCTAGAGACGTATTCTATACACTACTTCGAGAGCAAAGCAGGTGTACTCATTTCATGGAGTGTATAAGGAAATATGGTAGAATTCCACCTCGTCCTTTGAACTTATGGCAGATTTCCATTATGGTACTTTTCCGCCTTTTTCGAAGAGACCAGGCGGAATACTTCCATCATGGTAGATTTCCGATATGGCATTCTTCCGCGCCCCCTATATATCTCTTGCTAGTATGGCATGTCCGCCATCTTGTTTTCGTCTGCTGGAGTGTACTGCCGACATGTTAGTTTTATTTTTACCCACTAGACCTTTTAACATGACCGTTGACCTTGTACTTTACCTTTGACTTTGATCTTGACCTCTAACCTTTACCTTGACCTTGACATTTGCCCTTGGCTTTTACCTTTACATTTGACCTTGACCTTTGACTTTGACATTGACCTTGGTCTTTGACCTTTACTTGACCCCGTTGACCGTTTTGGATCCACCATCTGGTTTTCAGTACTCAGTTCCAGGAGTTAACACACACTGCCTACTAGAGGATGTCGCCACCATCTTGTTTTCAATACTTGTCACTAGGAGCGCTAGTGTCACATAGTGCACATGCCATCTGCTAGAGTGTGTTGCTGCCATATTAGTTTAATTCTTAGCAACTAGGGTGTAGTAATTATTTATTATTACTGTGGCACCCACCATCTTACATTTGGACAACATCTTGGAAATCTGTATTTATTTAGCTATAATTTTGGGAAAAATTTAAAAATTCATCAAAAATCACTCAGTAATTTAATTATTTAATCGATCGATTCCTGTCCTTGGTTCATTACTTGATCGATGCAAAAAATAATTTTATTTAAAAAATAATAATTTCAATAAATCTTGTTCAACATCCTAAAAGCGGCTTACTTTCCTTACATACCAAACTCTAGAAAGCCGATATGTCTGCCATCTTGTAAATGTGTATTTATTGACCTAGAAATTCTAAAAAAATTCCAAAATTCATCAAATCATGGATTTCCGTTTTTGGTTTGATTCTCGGCCAGTGATAAGGATAACTAAAGTTAAAAATAAATTTTAAGTTCTGTTTCCCGTGGAGTTTATTAATCATTCACTCTACGAAAAACAACACTAGAGAAGATACCTGCCCGACGAAATATTTACGTTGTCGCACTGCCTAACATGGATGTATATTTTTTGCAATGCATGAAATACATTACAACCAGTTCATGTAAAATGCTATACGCATAGGCCAAGTGTCTTCAGACCACGAGACCAGGTCACGTACAATGTCAGACGTATAAACCACATGTCTCCGAACCACAAAACCTTCTTCGTCGATAGCTAATATAACATATTTCAAGCAGTCAAGACAAAGTCTTCGAACTGGCAGAACTAAAGTATCGTGTATCGATAAAATCAATTACAAGAATTTAGACCGATGGAACATGTTGAAGGCTTACAAAAGCACAAAGATTTCACTACAGATTTAACGACGGTCATTTAACGAAACGACACACATTCAACAAAAGAAAAGAACACTCTGCACACACACACACACAGAACACGCACTAGACGCATAGTACACACAGTACATACACTGGACGCACAGAAAACACACAATACACAAACTGAACGCACAGTACACACACTGATCGCACACTGGACAGACAGTACTCACAGTACACACACTGGACGCACAGTACACACAAATGTTACTTAGATCTAGCGAGAACTTAGATTCTCGCTCACATTGTTTTAGAGATCCCTTTTCAAAGAATTCAATGAAACTATCAAAACTACATAAATGTCCTTTATATTAAAACAAAAATACTGCAAGTTTCTAAAATCAGGTGTTACCTATTTATAAATGCGTACATAGCAAGTACCCACACACGTACGCAATACGAACACTTCCTCGGAAATTGTTCGTAGGTTTTCGCATTTTATTGGCATTTATTGCTCTATATATTTTTTTATACTTTTTCCTGCATACATATCCTTCTTTATATATTCTTTCATCAATTTAATCCATAAAAATGTACATTTTCGTAATCTATCAATTAACTTTTCCGTCAATTTCACTACTTAAAGCAAAATTGAACTACATAAAAAGCACAATTCCGCACGAAAACAAATTTGTAATCTGAGCATTCGCGAAGTCAACGCCGTTTAGAAAAATTTGCCAAGAAACAAACACCGCGGATGTTGTCAGGATCATCAAATAGAAACCACATCTAGGTGTAACCAGTGACAACTGAGATGCAGCTGGCTATATCCTACTTTATATTTTAATATATATTTTAATTAGTTTTGGTAACTATATTTCAATAACATTAGTTAATGTCAATATGGATAGTGAAAAAAATGGGGTGTGGCTGTGTCATGGACATGGTCGTGTGTTGTACGTGAATACGTGTACGTAACAGGCAATATTTTCTATACAAAATATAAAATACGCTATTTTTTTTATTTTAACACGATATATATTCACTGTAACAATTTTTCAGTAGCTAATGTTTTAAAAATGCAATCGATAGATTATGACGAGAGCTGAAGATTTAAACTCAAACGAACGTCGCGTCGTAGTTTCTCCGACTCAAAAGTTATATCAAATGGAAATTTCGAACGTAGCAAAATTACCTGAAAAAGGTGCCGCTTCCCGCGCGATATGCGTCGCAGTCCTGTATATTAGCGTAACGAATTCTTTGATCCTTAGCTATCCAATGGTGTAATTAAATTTTAGATGGTGATGATAGATATGAAGCTGCAACACCGAACTGTATCCCCCGATTTGGTTATCATTCGTTTTTTTAAATTGCCTTCCACGTCAAAATCATAGTATTTTTCTTCGTTCCCTGATCGTTGTAGTTTTAACCAATGTTATGCCTGGGAGGGGGGACGCCACTCCCCGCAGTGCGCGCTGCCCGGGGCTCACAGCAGGTCGACCAGGGCCTCCAAGTGCGTGCAGGCAGGCAGGCTCGGCGCTCAGCAGTGCGACAGCCGCGAGTTCTCTCGGGGACGAGACAGGAACAGCTGGGGTCACGCGACTCTGGCACTGACCAGCACGAGTGCAGGGTGAGGCGGGACAGTGATTGTGCTTCCGATTGTTCTTCATTTTCGATGATTGAGCTTCAGATTGTTCTTCCTTTTCATTGATTGTGGTTCCAAATGTGCTTCATTTTCGTTTTCATAACAGTGAAAGCTTTAAACAAAATATATATATTTTTTTTGGACGGAAATAAACATACACAACCAATAAATGAACTCTTATTACTGTAACAGTTAAAACATAAAACATGTTTTATACTATTGGGCCTACACGTAGAAATATTACACAACCAAAATATTTCAAACGTCGTATTCCAACTTTTGTTACAATTAAATTTACAAATAATTAAATAGAAATGCCACTGCGAAGTGCACAAATATAAAAAAAAATTAACCCTGAGGTAAGCTTTTACAAAGAATTTTGTACTCAGGAATACTGAAAGCTCCAATAAAATATAGCTTTATTAAAATAATATGTACATTTATAAATAAGTAAGCAAATCTCACAAAACTGTTGTCTTCACAAACTGATCGATTTAAGGTCAGTACTATCATTACCTGAAATACCGGCGATGTCAGTATGAAAATGTATCTTTGAATTTGACATCTCCAACACTATCATAGATTTAGTAATGATTTTAATATTTTGAAAACGCCTATTTGCAAACAGTTGTTTGAATAGCTTTCCAGTATTAGCTGCGCATATTAAGCACGGCAAAACAAAACAAAACCGAATGTGATATAAAAAAGTTAAATTTTTTGTTTATACATACAATAACTTCATGCTTGAAAGCACACACATATTTCAACTCAAAACACTCTTTTAATATCTAACATTTAGATATTTCAAAATAACTTTGCCTTCGACAGTTGCATATCAACTCTTACATATTTATATACTAGTCTATATTTCTATATAATTATTGTACGTCGGGACTGTAATTTTGATTGCAGGAAATCACCTAAAAAATTTCCAGACTAGTTATACAAATTATATTTCACTGTTTGAAATTACGTAACTCATGTTGAACGAACAACATAAGAACACATAAATTTGTTCGTTAACGAGGTTAGATGTTACCGCACGTACTGCACGTGTTAATGACACACGAAACTACAGTAAACTCGTGGAATAACATCATGTCAGTGTTAAGAAGACTGCAAGTATCCGCTCTACCACTCTGGTTCTGGGGTAGAGCGCCTGCCTTGTGACTTGTAGGACCCGGGTTCGCGCCCCGGCTCCTCCAAGGCGGATTGCCCAGACAAAATGGTGGCATTTTCTCTGGTAGGAATACAATCCCTTGTAACAAGTCAGGCTACCAAAGAAACGGTGGGTGGAACAGAAAAAAACCTTCCAGGTGGCTTCCAAATGGGGAGCCCGTTTCTTTTCTTGGGCTCCCCATGCGGTGGCCATTCCGGGGGTTTCTCCGGGGGAACGGAGTTTTGCAAAAATATTTTTTGTAGTTTTGTAGCGTTTTAGTAACTGCAGCATTGTAATTTCACCATGTTTTAAATAAAACTCATTAAAATATTTGAATTAAGTGTGTATCAGTTGTATGTTCAACCATTTTTCGGTGTATATTTTCTTCAAGTATTATTGATAGTTAAATTTTAGCCACAAACTTTTAAGTGATGCCTTTTCGAAGAAAAATATTTATAGGTACATGAATTTTATTCTTAAAGGAATATTTCTGAAAAACCACATAGGTTTCGATAAAGAAGATCTTATTTAACACACACCAGTATAACATCCGTAGGTATATAAATAAAATATTATATTAATTTCAACATGAACAAAGCCTTTGATTTTTTTCAACGCAATCTTATGGTTAAAAAATTATCCATTTTAGGTCTCGTCAAGCAATGCGTGGTGTATATATGTTTGAAATAATGTTACAAATAGATGCTTTTCAGTTAAATTTGCAAATGCAATTTCATGGTATTAGGTGGTCCGCAAAGTAGTAGTTTATCTCAACTACTCTTTAATATTTAATAAATGAATTTCCAACTGTAAACAGAATTGATCAAGAAAAAATGCAAATGAAAATAAAATATTTTTGTAAAACTATTCAGCAAGATTTCAGCTGTAAATGTCTGATTTTCAAGTTAACTAACGTCTCTGAATTACGATAGCATATATATATATATTTAAATATATATATATATATATTTAAATATATATATATATATTTATTTAAAAATGTGAGGCATTAAAATTATTTTTTATATGCTTCATCCCTATGTGATTTACTTTTTATTATATATATATATATATATATATATATATATATCATCCCTATGTGGGACAGTGGCGGATTCATAGGGGTGGCGCAGGGGGCGCGCCCCCGCCCCCCCCCCCCCTCCCGACCAGGGCAGCCCAGCACCAAGCATGGTTCTTGGCAAGGGGAGGGCGTGCACCCGGCCGCCGATGTTATACAATACACATTCATACACTTACCTTTAACGACTTCATGTCTTTGAAACAGTTTGAATAAAGTTTTATTAAGCTTTGCATGTGACTTGATTTGTTTTACACCAATAGCTCAAGATGTCTTTTAGCGGCGGGATAAAACGTGTGTCAAATTTACGTGTGCATACGGGTTGAAGACAAATGGAAAACTCCTCACAGTAATTTATCTGTGGCATGCGACACTCGGATATTTCCTTTCAGAAACCGCATCAGCTTACGCAGGGAGAATGTAGACGCCTCTTCCCTTCTTCCTTCCCACCCTCCTTTATTTTCCTTTCTCCACTCCACTTGAGCGGCGACGGTAACAGCCGTTATCTTCACTGCATATCGGATATCGATCATGAATCGGACCGTTTTATTCGCGATTAAAACAAAAACAGTTGCCGACCATGCCGCCGCCCGCGTATCTATCTACACACAATTTATTCGTCACCTCAGTCGAGTAGTTGTACTTGCATAGGTACTACCTGTGATGATGGGGATGTTAGCATGTTCGAGAAAAGTTGCGAACATTCTTTCTAGTGATTTCGATACGTCATGCTGTCTGGCATATGTTCGAGGAAATTCGCGAACATTCTACTGATAATTGTACCGAGAACTCTCGATACGTAGTGGTATAAAAACGGGTTGTTTGCCAAGTAGGAACAGGAAGTTAAGTTATAATCCGAAGCCGACGTGTTAAGACTTATGAGTGAATCGTTCATCGTTCTAGTGGTTGCAAGTGTGAAGATTATTCAAGACAAGAGTGATCAGTATCAAGTATTTCAAGTAGTGATTCAGTACAATAGTGTTAATTAATATATACTAATTTCTCAGTAATAATATAATAGTGCCAATCCACAATCAAACTCTGACAGTTATTTATTCAGAATTTAGTTTAAATAAATATTTCATACAGTCCGCATATACTCATAATGAAAGTAAAGTTCTAGAGAATATTTGAAATGGATCGTTTTATAATAAGGAAACGAAAAATGGAAATATCTGTAGATCCCGGTCATGTTTTAGCCGCAAAAAAACCACCAGAAGACCCAGATATACAGGCAGAATCCAGCACTTCGTTAAAACCTCTGCAACAGAGTTCATCGAATATTGGTACCGATTCCTGTAATCCCATGGATATTGGAAATTACATAGATATATTATCGTCGGGAAAACTTAGTGATGATATAATATACAATCTTCTCACAGCTCCAAGGAAACCTGAAAAAGGTTATATCTTTCCTACTTCTGAGCACCACAAGAGAGGACGGGTTGAACGCAGACAGGTGCACGATAATCATTTTGAACAGTATCCTTGGCTGGTTTTCTCACAAGTTAAAAAAGGACTTTTTTGCATTAACTGTTCAATTTTTGTCAATAATAAAATGGTCGGAGGAAAGAAGGCCAGCATCGCTAAGAAACTTGTGACTGAACCTCTTACAAAGTTTGTCAAACTTACTGGAAAAGATGGTGACCTTGAAACTCATTCTCATCTCATGTACCACATTGAAGCATCAACAGATGCAAAAAAATTTTTAACGACACAAGACAACCGCGAACTTGAGGTCATAAATCAATTGTCAACACAGAGAATGGAAAGTATTAAAGAAAACAGAACCCGTCTTGTACCTATAATAAAAACAATAATATTTCATGGAAGGCAAAATATTCCTCTGCGGGGACATAGAGATGATGGGATACTATTAGAAAACGAAACAAATGATCGTGAAAATATAGTGAGTAATGAGGGAAACTTTAGAGCTCTTCTAAGATTTAGAATCGATGCTGGAGACTTGCAACTAAAACAGCTCCTCGAGACCACTAAAGCGAACGCCACTTACATAAGTAAAACAACGTGTAACGAACTTATTATATGCTGTGAAACAGTGATGTTATCAAGAATACTGGAGGAAATTAAAGAATCTCGTTATTACAGCATCATCTTCGATGAGACTACGGACATAGCGCACATCGCCCAACTGAGTTTAGCTGCAAGATATGTCAATGGTGTTGGCCAATTACACGAAAGATTTTTGGGTTTTGTTGATATCCATAAAGACAATGATTTTAGTAGCAACACAGATAATGAACCTGAAGAGTGCAGCATTACTAGTGAGATATTGGGTACTACGATTCTAAGAAGAATGGAAAGCATTTCTCTGTCACTGGAGAACTGTGTGGGTATAGGCTGTGATGGTTGCTCAGTTAATATGTCAGAATTGAAAGGAGCTGTTACTACAATAAAAAAAGAAAGCTATCAACGCACAAGTAGCACCGTGTCGTAGTCACCAGCTCAACCTCGCTGTCTCTCGCAGTTGCAGAGTTACAAGTGTGAGAAACGCACTTGGTACTATTGAAGAAGTAGTAGCGTTCTTCACGGCGTCTAGCAAGCGATTCGCAACATTGAAGAGTCACCTAAAACACTCGGTGCAGTCACATTGTCAAACGAGATGGGTTGAGCGTCATGATGCTGTTATTCAATTCGCAGCTGATCTCGGGACCAGTATGTAAAGTTCTTAAAGAAATACATAATTGGAGGGATAGAACAACGGCAACCAAAGCCAATATTCGAGCTCTCTCTCTAATTGCGAGTTTATTATCACACTATTTTCACTGAGTGAGATAATGAGCATAACATATCCAGTCAGCAAAATCTTGCAAGACCCTAGTTTGGACATTGCATTGGCAAAAGTAAAATTAGATTCGACGCTCAAGGTTTACGACGATATGAGAGCTAATGCTGATAGCCACTTTGCTCGTATTGTTCAGGAAGCGAAGACAGTTATGGAAGAGTTGGATGTGGAGATAAGTGTTCCTCGTCTTACAGGCAGGCAAAGCCACAGGGCAAACTGCGATCACAATGACGATGCTATCACATATTGGAAAATAACTGTTTTTATTCCAACACTGGACCATGTTACTGCTGACATGAGAGAACGTTTTGCTGAAGAAAATATTTATCATTTTCAATTCAACATACTTTTGCCCTCTCAACTACTAAAACATGATGGTAATGATCTGGCAAATAAACTTAAACAGTGCTTAACTGAAATCTCGTTATTCGAAGAATTACCCTTCGTGATTGAAAAGATACTAATGGCAGAGATTCTTCATTACAAGAAAACGAGCATAAACGCCCTTGATGATCTTAATTCTGTTCTGCAAGCGTTGGCTTTTTGTCCCAGAAGTGACTATCCTACTTTGCACACACTGTACAAAATATTTGCTTGTCTACCGATATCTATTGCTACAGTAGAGAGAAGTTTTTCAACATTTCGGCGTACAAAGACATGGCTGAGGTCGACAATGAGAGAGGATAGACTTAATGGCTTAGCTCTGTTGAACACTCGCCTTGATGTTGATTGTCCTATTGATGATGTAATTAACCAATTTGCCAGGAAGAATAGGAGCATGGAATTCATCGTTTAAAGAAGAGAATACGAATTATGAATTGTTTGGTATCTTCATACCAACATAATCTGTTGTACTACATCTATATATCACACCATTTGAATAAAGTTTTCTAAGGTTTGCATGTGAATTGATTGGTTTTACACCCATAGGTAAGATGTATTTTAGCACCGCCCCCAACCCCCCTTAAATTTTATCTGTAATCATCCCTGTATTTGGCTAATGTAGGTAATTAATTCTGTGAGATGAAAAGATACTTTTTGTATTTCCAATTTCATTAACTATACAATAATACCTAAGATGTAAACAGTAGATCACTTTGTATGTCAGCCTTCTTATACAGTATACATCCTGCACTCCGGAAGTTATTTCTTTTTCGATTCATGCATGAAGGCTGCCATGGGTTGTTGATAGACTCTGGTTTTCCATTTCTTTATCGACATTGTTTGCAATGGTTTAGTTTTCTTATTGCATATTAATTGATTGATTATTCAGTACCAAATACAAATCCTACATGTATGTTTTAACAATTTAAAAAATAAATACTTTTGATAGTTAGATATGCAATCTAATATTTCCTACGAAAACTGCATTAACGTAGCTCCTTCCAGCCTACAGATTTTTAATAAACCTTTCAATATGCGACTGTGTATATGTAAGGTAATTCAACATAATGTAGAGGAGGTGGTTGGAGGGAAGGTATCACAAGGTAAATTACGACTAAGCAAGCATATTAATGTCATCTGTATGTTGCACAATTGCGGATACATGCGCCTTCCCCCCCCTCCCCCCCGAAACATGTTATACAATGCACATTCGATCACGTTCATACACTTACACTGAACAACTTCATTAGTATAAATAAAAACTTAATATTTTGCTCGAAATATATCCATTGATATAAATATAACGTATAGTTGATCATACACAAAATATTGAAAATAAATACTCTAAAACACTCTTCATTCTTAGGGAAATAGAAATATTATATTCCAGAATCTTTAGTTTTTCTGTAGTGATTTTGACATTTGTATACTGCACAATTGGCCATTTTAACTACATATAGCACACAATTATGCACCAACAACAGCAAATATTCGGGTGAGACGTAAATGAAACGAATAGAGCTTGGAAAAAGATCTCTGGCTGCATCCAAGCAACCAAGGTGACGTAACAAGGGAGTGTGTGGAAGAGGTAGACCTGCGCCCCCCCCCCCCCCCCCCTTGAGATTTTTCTGTATCCGCCACTGCATAGGGATGAAGCATATAAAAAAATAATTTTAATGCCTCACATTTTTAAATATTAATATAAGAACTTTTTTTCTGCATAGGTACTATCAATTCTAATCTAATTAATTGATGCAGAGAAAGATATTGATGTGTTGCTAATAGTAGCTATTATCTACATGTTGGTGAAAAGCTTGGCATTCAATGTAACTCGAAGGTCTTAAAAGAGAACAACAAGCTTAATGTGTGTGTGTATATATATATATACCTATATATACATATATATACATATATATATATATATATATATATATATATATATATATATATATATACACACACACACCACCCACCACCCCAACCACATTTTTGTTTCTTGGAAGAGGGACTGGCAGCTGGCACCTGGCGGTGCAGGAGGCTACGTGAGCAGCGGACCAGAACGAGGCCGGCTGAGAGACGCGCGGCAAAAACACTCCCCCGCTGTCGCCCGCCCCAGCTATAAGAGCGGCCAGCTGTCAGGCTGCACGTCAGTCACCCGTCGCCTGCCGAGCAGCTGCAGTCATGGCGTCCTTCAAGCTGGTGAGTTCCACGAGCCAGTTCCTTGCAACGTAGAACGAGCTGGAGATATGCACAGATTTATAATGTTAATTTAACTACTTGACGACTAATTGCTTAGTAACAGAGATTTAAACTGTGTGAGAAACAATCTTATTTTGTAATAAAAAAAAAGGGCATGTTCTATATAAATTAGTAGGAATACAAAATTTCTGGTATGCCACACCACAAAATATGTAGCAGTGAATTAATTTTCACAGGTTTATTTGCGTGATAATAGCTTATGCATTACTTCTGTGTTAGTAATATAGTATGAAAGCTACTACCTAGGGGGTGAGCCCAAACCTACTTCAAAAAACAATTAGAGTTTCTCCCCCGTGGCTTACACTCACGTCGCAGCCTCTTACGTTGCCTTGTGTTTGGTTGCGAGCAACGACCATAGAGTTGTTTTTCTGTGCCCGCATACAATTGCCGACTACACTGCCATCTACGAATTTTCAAATGAAGGAACATGATCGGAAGTGCGTGACGATAGACTGTATTGAAAAAAAATCGATTGTTTTACATTATGGACTGACTACATTATAACCGCTGATTTAATTTTCTACAGTTATTATAGAAGCGATCAAGTGGTAGGTAACACACTACCCAAATGTAATATCCAATAATAATATATGTTGTTCATCACTTTTTATTTCATAGATTTAATTCCGTCAACAACATTGCAATTATTTTTTAATTATAAGTATTAACGCTCTCTATGAATGATGAAAAGCACTAGCTCGCTATAGTGCTATCTATCATGTCGATTTGAAACACTACTTGGATACACATCGGGCTGTTTGAAATGCCATCCGCTGGTTGCAGGTCATAAGATACGGCAAAATAAAACTCCTGGAGTGATTTCGGGGAAACATTGGAAATATTAATCAAAGTAGCATGTAGCGGGATTTGAACCTGGGTCCTCTGTAATGCGAGTGCAGTGGCTCACCACTGCGGACCGCCGCTGCATGCACGGTGTTGTCGATCTTCTTTTCGCGACGCAAAATAAGTATGCTAGTCTTCCATTCGCATAAGCTACAATAGAATCCATGAAGGGAAGCTGATAGTGAAAATTTTACACCGGAAAATTTGTCTCAGAGTCTGGTGTAGAAGATTCACTGAAAATTCTAGAACATGAGAAAAGTCAATTGTTTTAGTGAAAAATTAGGATTTCCGTCATATATGTTGTTATTAAAAACAAAACGTGTTCACCTGGAAGTAATTTCATACAAATTTACAATAAAATGAAGGAAAAAAGTTATTTTTAAAATAGTAATTTTAATTGTTTGTTTAGCTTCAAATAAAAATATTCTAAAAAGTATGTCAGTTGTTTAAATATACGTTGGATACATTAGCAGTAGACTGTCTAAATGTTATCTCATTTCGTTTAAGTAGGTCTCTTAAAGCGTTAAGATTTTAAAAGTAATTACTGATTTTTTTACGACTAGTAGTTACGATGCGTTTTTAATACAGAAGTGCACAGTAAACAAGTATAGATAGTTCACAGATAGCTGGGCACTCTCTTCCTACTATCTGTTGATTATATTCAAGCCTGCCATTGTGGCGGTCTTGGTGTCTATCAGCCATGCGCTGTTCACGTACTTACAACTGGCGGTACAGCTAGAAACGTTACTGTGTTTTTTTACGCCTAGCATTTGCTCTAACGTACACAAAACCAACACAAACATTATTCAAATACAACATTTCTTCAAGTGTACCTACCTCCGTAGCGTTGACTTGTTTGTAGCGCTAACTTCAATGCTACGGGTTCTGGAACCCCGGTGAGATACTGAGGTGTGTTCTAAAATTTATAAGTTAGGTTAAGGTATGTTTTTATCCGCCCCCATATTAGCCTAACTGCACAAAAGAGGGGTTGTGAATAAGCCCAATAAATGACATATCTTCGTTGAAATCTTAGTAATAGTTGCGTGCGGAAGTGAACCTGGTGACAGGGCAACATACCGAAGGTCGCTCAGCCAAACCCGTGTCTCCGATGACACACGACGTCAGCTGGTGGGCAGAGCGAAGGAAGACTGGCAGGGGGTAGGAGGAAGGACCCAAGAGAAAAGACTATCGCATTGCTCACGTGTGAAAATCCTGTTTCGTGACTCTAACCCGTGTCGCCAGGGATAGGAAGCGACTGGTCTTTCCACTACACTCCAAAACCAAACTCATTCACAATGTTAAAACTCGATTGTAATTTTCCCAACTCTGTGCCACTTTGACTTGGCTTAAATACATGCAGTGGCTTATTTGAACAATAGGTCAACTCTAAATCTAAATTCATTTATATTAATTAAGTAATTTTCACTGAAACTTCGGCTAAGAAGTTTGTTCTGACTGACGAATCAGTACACTTCAATAGCAATAAATGGTTGGGGAATGAAATTGATAGTAGATTCGGTGGAACTCACTGCAAAATTAGTATGAATATTGTTATTAGGATTTCACCTAATTTAGAGTAGTGTCTGATTTGTTCAGTTTGCCACGAGTGTTCTCTGTAGAGGAGGTTAACCACGCACAACTCCCTAACAGGTGGTCGCGTGTTTCCTGCTGGCAGCCTGTGTCCTGACGCCGGTCCTCGCCCGCAGCTACCTTCTGGACGACGGGACTGGGGAAGGTCAGTCCGCGCCAGCGCTACATGTTATAACTAGAAACTCTCCAATTCAGTTCACGACAGACTTGTACATCTTCTGTTGGCCCACAGTTGATGCGGAAACCTCTGCGCCAGTAGCAAACCGGCCTCTCAGTATGAGCTGAATCACGAGCAACTCGCTCGAGAGACTCGTTAATATAGCAGCCAATGAACACATGACATCAGCTCGTGCCTGTTGATTTCATTCTGCAGGTTATTGAACTTGGCAAAATTGTACAGTCTCTATCTAAACAGCACGAGAAGGATGCCAACTCTTGCACAATCTCGTAGATACAAAAACTTCAAATTAGAAACGTTGTATCATAAGTACTTTGCTGACGTTACGCACGGAGATCTTCATCGAGCTCGTTTGCGTCAATCTGCTGAGACTCAAACGATTCATTCGCAGGTCGTCCCATCTCCGCCGGGAGAGGGACTCGCCCCAGTATAGGGCCAGATTTTGAATTGTATTCCCATTCCGAAAATCCCATCCGATCTAGCGAAGCTGCAATGATGTACTACTTTGTGCAGCGGTGAACGTCTGCCTAGAGTTTTTTTTCTGAAATCAAAGTACTTTAAATAAAAGAAATTTTTTTTAAAAAATCCTGCTAAATTATCAAAAATTGTTGACTATTTAAGCACCCCTGGGTATTCGTGTCCAGCCCTAACTCTGTGCGTTTTTGTGAATTTACCGCCAGTTGTCTAAAAAGCTAATTGAATAACAGTTCATTTATTCCCTTGAGCTGATGACTAGTTGCTGAATTCAAACAATTTTACGCCTGCGCGTTTGCTGTTGTGGTTATTCTGACGTGGATGGCCTCTGGAAACGAAGGCGCGAGTCTGTCGTGGAAATAAATCAGAGAACCATAAAATAAACATTGGAATGAACCAAGTTTTTAACGTTTAAGTGAAAGAGATTGGGTACGGTATTGCATGTAAATGATTTTTTTTCTCATTTGTTAAAAGGTTATTAAAATGTTAATTGTATTGCAAAATCTTTTTAAAAAGGATAGATTTTAGAACTTTTCAAAATGTAAATAGGAATACATAAAAACCTAATTCAATATTGTGATTTTTTTCAAAGTCTTGTAATGAAATTAAACAGATAAAAACGTTCCTTAATCTCTTCAAAGATTTCACGGCTCACTCGAAGATAAGATTTCTTCTTTTCATGATTAGTTCCCATTCGTACGCAAATGTAATCTTAGTGACGTACAAATTATTATTTTTTAAGATAGCTGATACCTCCACAAATATGATCTCTTTTCAGTCGCAAATATTCTGGGATAAAATAGTTCGTCGGAGGATTATAGGTTCATTGACGAACAATGTATATAGCAAAGAAAATTTTTGTTACGTGAAAGCTATCAAAAACGGTCACTCAACAAGTCTAACCGATTTAAATATTTCTAAATATTAAAGTTAAGTTAATATGCTAATAACAAGAAAATGTTTGGTGTATAAATAACATTTTATTACTTACAATTACTCAGATTTTCTTGTTCTAATAGATTTTTCCTTAACTTTTGTATTTTTATTATAACATTGTGAAGTAACTAATCGATGAAAACTTCTTTTATTATTATTTGTTGTATTGTTTGTTATGGCTTTATTCTTTCATAAAATGAAAATTGGTGTATATTTACAGTGGCGAGTATAAGCAATAATCAACAATTAATTGAAATGTGTTTTATAAGCCATTTGTATTGCTTATCGTATGCTCTGTGCTTAAAGTATTCTCCAATATCGTTATTCAGGTGATATTAGCGTCTCTACATCATACCGGAGGGATGCGTGAGCGAACTCTTTTGAGAGGTACGGATAACACTCTGTTACTGAGGGAGAACCAACACAGCTTTCTGTGAATATTTTCATACTGTGAGCTGGACGATAGTTGAAAGAAAAATAAGTATGCATATGTTATTGTATTTCTTATTGATTAAGAAGAAAATATTATACAGCACGCTTATTACCATTTAATTTTCTCGTTAAAGAACTGCACGCACCATGATGACGAATCGAATTTTCAGTGTTTATTGCTGTGAATTGAGTGAACATGTTAGATTCGTGAATTGAGTGAACATGTTAGATTCGTGAATTTTTTTGAACGCTCACCTAAAACGCTCTATAATATAGAATAGCCAAAAATTCTCCCTGCCAAAAATCAAACCATATCAATGACGGAAATATTTTGCAAGGTAAGTAATATTTTTTTGCCTTGAAACACCTCTTCCGGTGAAGACAAATGACTATCGCGTGGAACCACACTTTAAAAATGTTGTCCGCGCCTGCTGGGCTGGAGACGTTATGGACGAATTGCCGGTTTTGAGTGGAAACCCGAGAAAATTCACTGTTGAGCGGCGCTTGTGAAACTGCGCTTGTGAAACTGCAGACTCGCACACGCCGGTAAACTCTCCTTGCTTGGCGGACTGTGTTGGCATGACAACCGCGCAACAACTGAGGCTTCAGGACAACATGGACATAAGATATGTTCACACAAACACACACACAGAGTGTCCCATAACTCAACGTCAAGCCGAGAACTTGATAGATTAGTAAATCACGTTTGTGAATCAAAAAATCCAAAACTCAAAAGGTATCGTATTTTTAGATTTGGCATTTTTTCCAAAAGTTTTTAAATCCCCACCCTGCCCCAAATTATTAGATAGTGTAGCTTTTTTCTACGCAATCATAAATAATCATTATATTGATAATAATGCCAAATAAGACCAATCAATATATACTATTAGGGAAGAAAAAAATTTAATCGGAATGATTAATTTTATTTTTAAAGGTTATGAATATTTATAATAAATATTTATGATTACGTAGCAAAAAAAATAGTTACAGTATCTAATAATTATATATATGGTGGGGTTTTCAAAAATTTTGAAAAAAATGCCAATAATGCGAAAACTGCGACACGTCTTGAATTTTGGTTTTTTGATTCAGAGCCGTGATTAATTGGCCTATCAGCTGTTCTCAGCTTGACGTAGAGTTGTGGGAACTCTGTATGTATATATACATATAGATACCAAAAAATTCATTAAAAAATATATTATTTACAATGTATGGTTTTAGTGTTTGACAAATAATATTTATGGTTATAAATATGTCAACACGCAAATAGCCAACTTGAAATTGTTTAAATAAGGTTACGTTTTACTATATGAACGACTAAACAACTTTATAATCGTGGATCTTCGGTGGCCGTAATCACTAACACGACACACTTATCTTAAACCAAAGCCGGTAGTTCCAGCGCAACTAAAAAAACATGAGCATCAAGTCGGTTATCAAGTGGTTCGGAACCCACTAAAATTGGTCTGGCGTCCACTGGAATTTTTAAGATATCCCATTACCTAAAGCCTTTTCCTTTACTTTAAATCTCAGCGACGCAACCCCTTCATGCATAGTGGAATCAATAGATGCCACTTAGTTTTTATCTCTAAATTAAATATTTATCATATTATTTTTATCCATAGGAATCAAATCATGAAAGAAATATAACGAAAAAGTTGAAAACAAAAATGCTACTATGCATGAAGAGGGCGAATGCATAACTTTACCAATTTGATTTTAAAGTCATATCTTTTAAAATACGATGCATTTTGGGCATACTTTATCTAAGCAAATTTTAAGTAAAGGCATAAAACAACAACGATTTTACGTGCACTGAATTCAGGAGCCCTATAAATCCTGGAGCTTCCGTGACACTAGAATGAAACAAAAAGTTCTACCCTCAAGATTTATCTGACTATTTTTTATATATTTACTTGATAAAGTTCGTCTTGAAGATTTGTTTTGAATGTTAATAATTCCGTTGCGTTGTAGTTACAAATAACTTGTTTCTGTCGGAGCATGACAGAGAAGCCACGTTCACGGTACATTCCTGTGGTTGATAATTCAGCGCAGTGTGGTGTTTCAGTGGTGGACGAAGCAGAGGTCGAGAAGAGAGGCAAGCAGAGGGCCCCGGCTCCTGTGCACGAGGTGGAGGACGACTCTGGGGGGCTGACACTGTTCTATTGGCCGTACAGGAGCGACGTCGTGGACGATAGGCGCGCAACATCGCTTCGGGTCGACCACGCTGGCCGTGGCGCTGGTGCCGAGAGACAAGGCGACGACGACGACGACGACGACGACGACGACGACGACGACGAAGACGACGACGAAGACGACGAAGACGACGACTGGGACGAGGCCGCACCTGTCGGGTCGACCCGTCCAGGGAGCGACGGTCCACCGCCTGAGCCGGAACGCGAGAGGCAGACGTATCTTACCAACCCTGATGAGGCTGAAGAATTACTTGATTACCATCCGGTTTACGTAACTGGAGAGTTAAAGAAACCAAATAAATACAAGGACGAGGTTTCATTTGTCGCCAGACCTGACAAACATGCTTACATAAGTGATAAAATCTCAGTACACGAAACCGAAGCCTCGGAGAAACCTAAACACCACAAGAATGTGGTTCATCTTGCTAACAGGCCAGACAAACATGCATACTTAGATAATCAAGGCTTGGTTTACGAAACTGAAGCCTCGGAGATACCTGAACGGTACCAGAATGAGGTTTCACTTGCCACCAGGCCTGAGGAACTTAAACATGTAGGAGATCGTGATCAGGTGTACAGGAGAGAAGGCTTGGAGGAACCAGAAGAATCTCGGTATGAGTCTCAGCCTATCCTGCAGGATACTGTTTCTACACACTTTGATGTACCATCCAGAGAATCTGCTGTAAGGCGAGGTGAGACACCTGAGCGCGATCCGGATCACAGTCGTGATAAAGTCTTAACTTCTGTTGCCCCGGAGAAGGCTAAACACCGTCTAAGACCAGTGTACTCTTTTGTAATAAGTAACAAGCAAGGACATGTTAAATGGGGAGTGCGACATTACGTCTAGGCATTTCACGCCAGTTATCATACGGCCATGTAAGTTGACTCTAAATTTATTTTGCTGCTTCAAGCTTTACTTTATGTTTCGATGCCACATCACTGTCTGTATTCAAGCTCATATTTCTTAGACACAAAAATTCTTCGGGTCTTGGTGCTTCTCTCACACTAATGCTTAGGCTCCTACACATGCACTACAAGATGGAAAAACATTTTTTTTTGTAGCAGAAAAATGTTTGATGAAGTTCACTTTTTCCAAAACTTTGTGGTGAAATTTAAATTTACTCCGTTATAACCCCAGAAGTTGAACATAAGTACCTAAAGTCTACCTTTATGAGACTTAGACCATTCAGCAGTAAATTGTTTTTACAAGCTTTGCTGGTCAGTCCAGAGAGTATGAAGTAGGAAGAAACTAGATGCTGAAGAATAACTTGGTCTACATTATTTGACCACATTCACCAAATGAAGTTATTTCATACTTTGTGCTTAGCCAAAAATTATTCCTGCTAGTTATTAAGGTTATTTGAAATTTTTTTTTTACAAGTTAACCTTTTTCATGATGAATTTTAGCAAAATAGATTATAGCTACCGCAAAATAAGATATTTCAGTGCACTTAACATAATTTAAGCCTATCTTCGCTTCCTTCGCAATGGATTGTTTAAAACTTAGCGATTTCCTAATACTTTTTAACATCTTACATTCACCAACATTTTTCTTGCTACTGCATTCTTGATCTTCCATTTTCTACTGTTGAGGAATCTTCACTCACTTACTTTGTCTTCCATGCTGTTTACATTAAACTCGCCGTTTCCATCATATATGAGCTTTTCCCGCTTGAATAACGTTCAGTGTTTAAATATCTTCAAATTTGCATAATTTCATTAATACTGCATAATCACTTTCTAGTGCCTGCCTGTCAGATCATTCTTCTGAGTTTTTGTTTTTGTTAGTTATGCTTAAATTACTAACCATAACAAACTAAAGCAATTATGTTCATTTTGCATGTCATTGAACATGGGGGTAAAATATGTTGCATTTATTTTGTTTGGATTTTAAAATTGCTTTGAAAAACTTTCGTAACATCTTTGGGAAATTTTTGTGTCATTGTACTCTAAAGTTGAAACTGATAATATACTACTGATTGGTGAAGACTGATGAAAAAAGTAGTGGTTGTAACCCCTGGAGGAGGGAGTCAGGGGAATAATTTATCTGGTTTTGGGTCATTTGCACCGGGTTACACGGACCTGTGGGTAAGAAGCAGCTGAATGAGTTCCCGGGAACAGAGTGCTGCGGTGTGCAGGGGTGATTCACCGTGCTCACTCGCCACTGGTTCCAGAAGTAGTGGCCGTTTCCTTCTGGCCTTCAAACAAACAGCGGGGAGCAGAGGGTGTCTGTTGCTTGTGCGCAGAGCTGGTGGCGATGGAGACCGACCCCGTGGAGGCTCGAGTGCGACGGGATGGCGGCGGCCACGGGATCACCGGGCCCGTGCACACCTTCGTGAAGACAGACAAGCACGCGCACTTCAAGTGGGGAGTGCGCCACCACGTTGGGCACCACTACGCCGGCTGAGTGCTCCCTTGGCCCTCGGCCACGCGCGGAAGGCGCTGCACGGCTCAACGTGTCAGCCGATGACATTTCTTTTGTAATTTTGTATCTCTTTGAATATTATAAACATGTGAAAGTGTCATAGTGTTTTTTCATGTACCCACAATAAATCCCCTGAAAGACTTTTATAAGTATGCCATCAATACAAATGCTTTAGATTAATTTTCCTTCTAGGGCTGAGATCTCGCAATTATTTCGTCATCACTGTGCCTCAAAGAGATAAAAATGATTTTACCAAATAACATTCACTAGTCATGCTGCTGCCACTGAAGTTGGATGCACAAAAATTACTATGCCGATTTCTTAAAGCAGTGAATGTTTCAAACTTTGTGCTTAGGAAGTTCGTTTCAAATAAATAACCGTTGGTCGCTCGAAGCGGGAAGATGATTGCAAAGCTCTATGAGTAAATGTATCCTGGAAGTTACGTGGGAAAACTGGTTCGAAAATGATAGCCCAATAATTAAGTACAGTTTTATTTATTAACTACTATTTACACTATTAATTAAATTACAACAATTAAAATATCTGTATAAAAATGTATCATTCTTTCGTTTAGTCCATAGTTTACTCTCTCCATTGGAGCTAAGCTCGTCAGTGGCGCTCACAAGTGCTCGTCTCACCGCTCACCTCTGTCTCAGCACATTTCTCCGTACTACCTTTGAATATATATACTGTATAGAAGTCGCGAGTGGATAGGATTTACTCTACGTTTTTCAGAAGCTTATGATGAGCAGCTTGGGAACTTCACCGCTGCAGTGCGCTGCCGTAACGCCCTGTATCGTCTTAGTTGTTATTTACACGTTAGAGCGCAGCGCTGTCGCCCGCTGTCATTCCCCGCTCCCCTCATCCATCATTCACTGCAGCTCAACGTCGTTCAACAGGAGGGGGAAGGGGTGTTTGAAGAGTTTGACACTTGTCCGCTAGGGACCACCACAAGTCGATGCCCTAGAGATGGTGGCGATTGCGGCGGTGAATTAACCAACTACCTCAAAACCGTATTAGAAATTTTAACCTGGGCTGGCGACTTCTATACAATATATATATTCAAAGGTACTACTCACTCGTCGATTGAAACATAGCACCAAGTTCAAAACAGCTAGGCTAAAACTTAGGTGACTAAGCTTCGCGTAAAGTTACACCATGAATTTAAGCTTTGTTTAAAGGTTTTCATTTCACCACATTTCTCGTGTGTCACAACAAAACTGTAGTTACACATAGCTTAACTTTATTGAAGTTCGTTAAGCCATGTCACGCTGTCCAATTTTCGTTTCCAACACCTTCTAATACGTTGTGTCAAATAAAGTTGGAGAGTTCTGTGAAAGGCCTTATCACACTGTCAAATATTTATTTCAAATATATTTGAAAATATTGTTGGAAGCGGTGAATTGGATAGAAAATGGCTTCCAATTATCTCCATTAAATTTATTTGGACAGACAACCGCAAATATGTTTTAAATCATGTCACACTAACAAAGTTTATTTTTGGGCTCAGCTATCTCAAAGTTTTCAATTTTTTTTTCTCAATTTTGATATTGAATAATGCATCACAGTGCTGATGGAAGTTTTTAACTTGTTATTATGTTTGTACATTTAAAAAAAATTAACATGAACAAATTTAAATCACAATAATATTTATTATATGCCGTTAACCATAGTTTCGTGGCTAAAACCCGGAGTCAGCCTAGTGGGATGACTGGTGCTAGATTGTTGAAGTATATCCGGGAGGGCGTGAAGCTAGCTTTCAAACTAACCAGTTGTAGTTGTGTCGGTCGTCGGCCACAGTGTGATCCACTAGGCTCGGGGCTGTCAGATGCTGCTGAACGAGATAATTAACTGTTGAAAAAGGTACACTCCCTAAGCAGCAGAGAGTGCTGATTCTTGCCTATATTAGGTTGCAACAACTAAAAGAAATAAGTTTTGAAGAAGATGTGGTTCTAATCACGTGTTACATTTTGTACAGTTACAGAATTTGCGCAGCAAAATTACAGTAACAATTTAAAAAAAAAATTGTCTGTAAAGTCGGTTTACGGGCGATAGTTTAACGTGACAACGTCATAACAAAACATTGATGAAATGATTGCATACTTTTATAAATAAAATTGAATCATTTTTATTGAATTATCACTATTTTTTATGGATACAAAGGAGTGAAATTAAATCTACAATTTAAATGATAAATTTAATTTTATTTGCACTCATTAATTCAAATATGTTTATTACTTTAACGAAGAGATTATTTTAACTGTAACTTTTATACATGTTTGCTATTTAACTTCTTCCAATCTGTGTTATTCTGTTAAGGATAGGACGATGATAGGAAAAGTAGGAAACGAATGGGAGTGTTTCAAGTTTAATGTGCCTCGAAAAAGTCAAATCGATGGTTGTTCCAATCGAGTGGAAGAGAGATAGATGCGGCGCAAGCGTACAATGAGCGTAACGGGACACAGCGCAACGGGACAATGTGCGTAACGGGAGACTTTTTCGTGCGTGCAGCCGGCGTTCATCGATTTATTAGACGTTGTCTCGTCAAAAAGGTACACTCGTTAGTTGCGAAACACACTATAATTAGTCCTGTGACAGACTGATTGGGGCCGGCCAATTCCGTGAATGGCTTGGTTAAAAACAAATGTAAATCAGACTCTACAGCACGAGCCTTGATTCTACATAGACTTTGCTGGAAGAATTACGTTTGAAGCCGGCAGGCGTATGCGCGACTTAATTAAGTGAAGTTCTGTCCCTGGTGTCGTCAGATGCTGTAAGAAAAAAAAATAAACCACGCGGCCAAAAGGCCACATGCCGGGTGAAACTAATGACGACCGGGTAATGCACCGCGCTGTAAATAATACGAGGACACGTGGAGAGTAAAAACCAAAAAGTTTTAAGGTCGTTTAAGTACATTTACCAGAATTACTGAATAGGTGAAACTAAAAAAAAAATGCTTCCCACGGTACGATACATCCGCCCCGATCGCGGCCTGATGAAAACAGCTGGAGGGACGGTGCAAGGAAGGGGAAACAGCGCCTTCTTGCGCCAATCCCACAAAAGAAACTGTAAATATTTATATTTTAAAATTACAAACTAAACATAAAGATTTTCTTGAATAAAATTTTACAGTGGATAAAAAATGGTGGAAGGCTTAAATGTGTGTTCGTTAAACTTAAATGTAAATATTTAGTTTAAAAAATATAAGTCAAATGGAGACTGTCTGCTTCTTCTTAAAACTACTCCATTTATAACTATAGGCTAATCCATCACTAGAAAACACACTTGGAAATATTAATTAAACTAGGAAATTGAAAGGAAAATTAAGGGAAAACAATACATTGCAATGATAGTTGCTTGCATATTGACACATTATTTTGGTCTCGTGCGGGTTGGTTGGAGGGTGCCTTCCGCCAGCTGGGAATAGTAATGGCGGGATGGGGACTGGGCTTTACTGCCACAGGAAGTTACGTCATATAATGAAATAACTTGTCAGAGGCTTTTAAAGTTATAGAAATATTATTTCATTTTCATGCATAAAATTTTGTCGCATATGACATTCATATTAACATTATTTTAGTTATTTAACTTTTTAAACTTCTTTAATCGTCCATGTGCTCTTCACCATTTTAAAGAATTGTTGCGATAGAAACATAGGTATGTCATTTCCATTTTCGCTAGGCAATGTTTTCATTGGCCTATTGCATCCAATATTCAACTTATTTTAGAACCCATCCTAAATGCAAAATATTTGATGGAAATTCAAGTCATCTAATTTGTTAAAAAAACATGGCTGCGCTTGTGATGTTTTCAGTGATGACGTAACCCTCCAACTTCATTTGACACAGCATATTGGAAGATTTTGGAAGACAAAATTTGACAGTGTGACAGGACCTCTTTAATCCCTGACACATTGTCAAATATTTCATCAAATATATTTGACAATAGTGTTGGAGGGGAGGTATCTGATGGAAAAAATCTTCTAATTGTATCCATCAAATATATTTGGACAGATAACCTTGACGCCGCCGTCGGTGCTCCATCTGAGAGCACAGGCCGTTATGTGTCCTCAACACCCGAATTGGTGCCAGTGTAACGAACACGCCCGCACGTGCCAAGTAGAGTTTGATAGGGCAGTGCACCGAACGACGTGACGCTATAGTCACGGCCGGCTGTGTTGCGCGAGCGCCCAGCTGGGTGTGGCAATGCGCAATATGAACTTAGTGCACATGCAAATTTCATTAGGAGTAATAACTATAACTTTTTATGTACTTAATATTCATGAATAATTATTACATGTTAATTGATATTATTTTGTGTCACAAAACTGGCCGTCAACATCTTCCCACGCTCCGCACCTTTCCGCGGGAAATCGAGTCCTCCCTGGCCGGGTTGCCAGGGAGAGTCATCAGTCGCCATCTAGCACTCACCAGGGCCGGTAGCTCCGCGCATGTGAAGCCTTAAACCTTCGCGCCAAAACCAGCATGTAGCTTCCATAGGTAAATTCTTGTAATCCGTTTTCATCCGCTCCACGGTCGTGTGGTTTTTATTAATAATGTGTGACTCAGCCTCAAGACGTTTCGCGTAATATGTAAATCTTTTTGTTCTGGGCAGCACGCCGATGCGCCCGCGCTTCACGCCATAATTCCTCCGTCAGGAGATTTGGACTTTGACCACGCAGGGCGGCATTGCGCCGAACGCGAACAGTAACTTACTAAAGAATCATCTCCTGGGACTTGTCGCGGTCGCGAGTGAGTTTTCGTGCCCTGATACCGCCGCGCCCGTGGCCCCACGCCACACCACGAGGATGGACTCTCGGTAACTATAGTATTTTAATCTGAGTAGTGTTCTTACATCAGATCCTTCCGGACGAACGGGACAATTCCAGGTCAGATTCTTTTCACCGGTTTCGATGTTAGTATTAGTTTAAGCCCTCAGCCAATCACGTGGGGATAATCTCAGTGGTTCAACTAAGTCATTTATTCACTAATTAATTGGAGTGTTCCTTTGTTTCACCATCCCGAGTATCGTTAGCCGCAACCTCCAGACGCACCTAACGCCTTCATCGCCTCTACTACTGCTCTCAGGGTAGCCTGCAACTCTCGGTGGCAGTGGCGAGGCGTGAGGTTTACATGAGGGGAAGCAATAACTCCGTTCACACCAAAACATGATGAGGTTGGGGGGGGGGGGGGGTCTGGGGGCCCTCCGCTGGGAAAATATGGATGTCAAGGTACAAAATGGTGCTATTTAAGTAGTTTTCTTAACTGAACATTGACTATTCCACAGGTAGAAAAATTGACATTTTTTTTTAAATATATTATTTTTGAAAAATAATGATTGACTTATATTATTCTGATAGTAAAATACCTACTCTACGTTACTTATATACTAAGTGGGAGTGTAGTATCATCGTACGCCCACAAATCCCCCACGCACTGCCAGCCAACAGCCCGCGGGAGAGATGCGCGCGCCCCGAGAGACGACCGCCGACTGAAACGCGACATCGCCACCTGCCGTGCCGAACTGTACCGGACATAGCCGAAGCAGTCGGCGGAAAAATTCCACCGTCTGCTTCGGCCATGTTCGCTCCAGTTCGGCAAGAAAGCGTTACCTTCGTAGCTTCTACCACGTATTTTTCCAGCCAATCCCCTCCCTGAACCTTTGTACCATGCCACCCCCCCTTCCGAAAGGAAACTACTGCGGCAGCCTTCCTGCTGAAAGCGATCCTACCAGCGCTTCTAAACCTAGCAACGCTTCTAAAACAGCATGTTTTTGTGTCAACGAGTTCTTTTTTTATAGCGCACAGCGCACAGTATTGGGTCCCAAGAAGATAGTGTAAAAAATACATACACCTAACTGCACAAGCCAAAGTAAAATACTATTCTGAATAAAATATTTATTTAAAAAATACAATGTCTGGAAACTGCCTGGGCAAGCACTGCTTGCCTTGCTTGCCCTGACGAGACGCCACTGCTCGGTGGGGTATTTCTAGGGAATTCAATGAACCGCGAATCCATACCGCCATTCGAGGGCTGTGTGTGCAGAGATGAGAAGGTAGACGATGATACGGCTAGTTACGTGATGGTGTTCTGTATCAAGTGACGTAGTGTACCGTGTGACGTGTTAATAAATCAAGTTATATTTACGTGTTATTTTAATCATACGGCATCCTGGGTGGCCTAAACAGCCCGGGGAGTCCTTGTCGACACGTCCCTGCCTGCAGCCACGAGGCAAAGAACCCCGCCCTCGAGTCAAAGTTCTAGTTCTCATAATTTAAATTCATTTAATTGTAAAATAGGCAGCGGGGACGGCGTCATCCTCAAATAGGTTTTAAATAATGTCACATGATTAAAATTTATTTTTGGTCTGAGCTATCGCAGAATTTTCTTAAATTTGAAATTAAATAATGCATCGCAGTGCTGGAAGATTTTTTTAACTAGTTATTATATTTTGATATTTTTTTAATTTTTAACATGAATTAATTTAAATCACAATAATATTCGTTTATAATAAAATATATTTTCTGAGTTTTTTTTTTTTAACTAAACAAACTGCCGTCACCCGACCTATGTGAAAGGCCCGGGGGGTACCTGACGGGCGCTACGGGCGTCGCGGTGCTCTTGTCCGGAGGGGCGCCAGGCTAGCGGACTGCTAGGCCGTTGATGTTGGGTCGTGGGTACTCTGCCCCCGCGTGCCCCGCCAGGTACACGGCTTGAATTTACCCTGAATGGTTCTCTCTTGACTGTGAAGGCCGCTCGGCCGTGTGGAGGACGGGAGACTCCGGAAAATTAGCATACACGAGTTGGTGAGTATTACCTTTAATCTAGTCCCGCTACAAAACACTCTCACCAACACTTGGCGACGTCTAGCCGTTACACGATTAACACAGAAAAAACAACGCTACTCGACATTAATGGTTACCACGGCAGTCTCGCGGGACGCGGGTCGATGCTCGCTGGAGACGGCCAGCGCCGAACATTAACGGGTGCAGGGGGTGCTCTATGAGCGGGCTCCTAAATTCGGCGAAACACTTACGTGTGTGCAGCCGGCAGGCATATGCACGGCGTCCTTAAGTAAAAACACTTTCGCTGGAGTCGGCCAGTACCGTACGTTTTGTGCTACGATACGTATCGCGGTATCACACTTAAGACGGTCGGGATAGGCCCGGCTCCGCAAAATACGCGCCGAGTCGACGTCGGCAGCGGTGAATTAACAAAAGGTTTTAAATTTAAAGATTTAGTACAGAATAAAAAGTAATAAAATGAAAGAAACTTAGATGCTGCCCACGGACACACGTCTGTTCCCGGCGCGGAGTGGTTCGAGACTGCCGGACATGGCCGCCTCGCAAGGAAGAGAAACTTTCTCTTCTTTGTGAGTCGGCGTCAAAAAACATATATTAATTTAATTTACTATATTACCAGTTAAAACATGTTCCAGGTGCCCAATTAAAATGTAGCACCTGGTAATTGGGTGCTTAAGGCTTAACAATAGTTTTAATGTATTTAATTATTTTAAAAAGTGACATCAAGTTGGCGACTGTATTTATCAACATATTGTCTCACTGTGAGCTGTAATAGTTGGATTTCTTCTAATCTGACACGATCCTAGTCACGGACATTTTAATTAAGGCCAGTGGCCGCGATGACTTTTAATAAGGTTTGTTGTCTATTGGGGTCACGCCCGGGACGCTCGCCTGACTCAATCCGGCTGGGCAAGGGGCGCGCTCCGAAAACGGGATACGGTACTGGCGGTGCGGAGCACGGGCTTAAAGGCCATGGTCGGTGCGACGTCAAAACATAAGTTCATTTTTATGCATAAAATATTTTTGCATACGACATTTATATTAATATAATTTTAGTTACCTATTTAACTTGTTAACCTCTTTAATTGGCTATATGCTCTTCGCCATTTTAAAGATTCGTTAAGGTGGAAATGGATGAAATTTACATTTTCATTAGGCACGATTTTTATTGGCCGATCGCATCCAACATCCAAGTTATTTTAGAACCCGTCCTATATACAAAATATTTTATGTAAACTCAAGTCATCCAACTTGTCAAGCAAACATGGCTGTGCTAGGGCTGTTTTCAGTGACATTATAACCCTCCAACACATTATTGAACAAAATATATTGGAAGGAGTTGGAAGCGAAAATTTGTTTTACAGTGTGACAGGGCCTTAAGAAAAATAACTAAAAGGCAGTGGCTAATCCTTTTTGTTTTTTTTGGGTGCCATATCAAGTTATGTTTGTAAATGTATATAATTAAGTAGGTAAGTTATTAATATTTTAATTTCTTAAACTTTTATTTTATTATTTTAAATTATTAATTTTATAGAAACTTAAGTTTTACACTGACGCCGTCCCCGTTGCCTGATCTGAATTTACGTAAATTTAAACTGGTGGGTTAATTTTGAATCTCAAGGGTGGGGTTCCTGGCCTCGTGGCTGCAGGCAGGGATGCGGCGACAAAGGACTCCCCGGGCTGTTATGGCCTCCCAGGACGCCTTATTAATGAAACACACACGTACTTGTAGCCGTTTTATTGCGTAGCACAGTCTACACGCCACACGTTCACGTAACTGGCCGCTTCATCGTCGACCTAAGCTCCGCGCACGATGAACCTGTTATGGCTTCTGCGAGAGTACTCGGACGCGACGTGAGGTGTGTGGGCGATCGGTCCCGCAAATTACTTATGAAAACACATGACACTATAAGGACGGCAGGTCCCGCGAATTTACTTATGAAAACACATTACACTAAAAGGACGGCAGGTCCCGCGAATTTACTTATGAAAACACATTACACTAAATTACTGTGATTAGTCCCGCACAGGAGGATATGCACAAGCGGCTAGTCCGCGGGGTGGCGAAGGCCACGTTAAGCTGGGTACGGACACGGTGGAACCTGGTACGGTATCACACACGTGGCCGTGGCACGTCCCAGTTGATGACCCGTCCGAATGTTTGTGGTCGCGTTTGGCGCAGTGCCACCCTGCGTGGGCAAAGAACTATGTCCCGAGGTGGGACGTTATAGCGTGAGGCGCAGGTGCCACGAAGGATCACCTAATTGCTTACGTAAAATATAAAAATCCCTGATGGGATACACATTTTATTAATAGACCACGCGAAGTTGCTAACGGCCGAGGTGGGCTGACCGGGGAGCTGATATAAAACGGTTTGGCTATAATTACCTATTGCAGTTACAAGATGTTGGCGCGAAAGTTGAAGGCTCCCCGTGCGTGGGCTGCCGGCCCGGGCGAGTGCTGGATGGCGACTGACTCACCTCCCTGGCCGCCGGGGCCAGGGAGGGGGGAAATTCCGCGGGAAAACTGCGGAGGGCGGGAAGATGACTTCGGCCAGTTTTGTGAATTATAATCCTTTATAAAATGATTATTGCATTAACATTGATTATTGATGGTTTTAGATTTATTAGTTTCTGTTTATATTATCAAATGCATGAATAAATAATACCCTTGCGCAGTGCCACACCCGGCCGGGCGCTTTGCACACGTAGGAGGCCGTGACTGACGTCACGCCGTTCGGGGCACTGCACTATGTTGTGCGCGCGGGCGCGTTCGAGGCGCGGCACTGATCAGGTGTTGAGGACACATAACGGCCTGTGCTCTCAGAGGGAGCACTGACGGCGGCGTCAACACATACTCTTATTTTTAATTTTTAATGAGTGACATGACGAAATTTAGCAAATACATTTTGTTATTAATATATTAATTATTATATATTAATTTTTCAAAATAAAAATTGAAAAACCTTTCTATTTTGTACTAACAGTTTCAGTTAGCTTTGTTTTAATTTTTTGGCAAACTCTAATTTTGCAAACAATTTTTTAAAGCAAATTATATGTTATTTTTAGGTTAGGTTACTTGTGTTAGACGAAATCATAGTCATAGCTGTAAGAAAATTATGAAAATATCTTTACATTGTGTTTAAATGTGCATATAAAATTTTGCTATATATGATACAGTGACGTCGTCCCGACCATTGCCTCTAAGCCCGTGCTCCGCACCGCTAGTACCAGATCCCGTTTTTGGAGCACATCCCTAGCTCAGCGGGAATAAGTCAGGCGAGCGCCTCGGGCGTGACCCCAATAGACTCAAATAAACTTCAGGGCACAAAACCCAGTGGGCTCGACCCCATAAAACAATTAAGGAACAAGACATTAGGACACAATTATTAAATCACAGGCATTAAACAAGTGTGTCGTAGCTACTCCGTGCGAGCACTGCATGCACGGAGTAGACAACGAACCTCATTACCAGTCACCGCGGCCATTGGCCTTAATTAAAGTGCCCGTGACAATGATCAAGTCAGATTAGGAGAAATCCAACTAAAACAGTTCACAGTGAGACAATATGTTAATAAATTTACAGTCGCCAACTTGATGCCACAATTCAAATAATTAAATACTATAAAACAGTTGTTAAGCCTTAAGCATCCAATTACCAGGTGCTACATTTTAATTTAGCATCTGGAATGTGTTTTTAGTTTATAATAGAGCAAATTAAGTTGTTATAAGTTTTTGGCGCCAACTCACAAAGGAGGTGAAAGTTTCCCTCCCTTGCGAGGCAGCCATGTTCGGCAGTCTCCAACCACTCCGCGCCGGGTCAAGACGTGTGTCCATGAGCAGCCTTCAATTTTGTTCCACCGATCGTTCACTCTGCACTTGATTTAATAACTAAACTTTTTTCATTTTTGCTGCTCACGTAGACTCGGCATGTATTTCCCGGATCACACAATTTACGGCACTGGCCGACTCCAGCCTACTAGTTTTCTTCAAAACCGACGCGCATACGCCTGCCGGTTACAACCTCACATAAGTGTAGAATATAATTTTAAATCACGCTCATTGAGCCCCCTAAGATAGTTAACTTTCGGCGCTGGACATCTCCAGCGAACTAGTAACCACGTCACCGCGAGACTGCGCGGCAAAGTCACAGTGTTATGTTCGTGTCGTGTTTTGTTTTGTAATCAGCTTGTGTTAGTGTAATTGTACAAAGGCTCAGACGCCACATAGCGCATTATCATAACTTTTGTAGTGGTTCTGCCACCGCGTAGTGTATGAGTAGGGAGTACAGCATACCCATGCGTACCACCGGAGACGTCCATGTATTAAAAGTGACGTTGTATCGACCATGGCCGTTAAGCCCATGCTCCGCACCGCCAGTACCGTATCCCGTTTTCGGAGCGCACCCCTAGCCCAGCCGGAATGAGTCAAGCGAGCGCCCCGGGCGTGACCTCAATTAACTGAATTGAACATCAGGACACGAAACCCCGGGGGCTCGACTACGGAAAACAATTCCCAAACGAGGCATTAAGACAAAGTTAATTAATCACAAGCAGTGAGGAGAGTAAGTGCGTCATAGAGGCTCTGTGCGTGCACGGCATGCACGGAACAGAAAGCAAACCTCGTTACTATCCACAGCGGCTACTGGCCTTGATTAATTGGCCTGTGATAGTGGTCTAGCCAAACTAAGGGAATTCAAACCCAAACAGTGCATGTTGAGACAATTTATATTTAAATTTACAGTCGCCAACTTGGTGCCGCTTTTTAAATTAGTAAATCAATTAAAACAACTGTTAAGCCTTAGGCAACTATTTACCAGGTGCAAAGTTTTAATCAAGCACCTGGAGTATGTTTTTTACTCATCATATAACAAATTAATTTATAATAAGTTTTTGACGCCGACTCACAAAGGAGGTGAAAGTTGCCTCCCTTGCGAAGCGGCCATCTTTCGGCAGTCTCCAACATCTCCGCGCCGGGAACAGACGTGTGTCCGTGGGCAGCATTCAAGTTAGTTTCACTGATTCGTTTTTATTCTGCACGATACCTTCATATCTAAATCCTTTTAATAATTCACCGCTGCCCACGTCGACTCTGCGCGTATCCCGACCGTCTTCATTGTGATATCGCGCTGTGTATCGGATCACAGAACTTACGGTACTGGCCGACTCCAGCGAGATTATTTTAATTAAGGATGCTGTGCATATGCCTTCCGGCTGCACTCATGTAAGTGTTTCTTCGAACTTAGGAGCCCGCTCATCGAGCCCCCCCCCCCCCCCCCCCCGTAACCGTTAACTTTCGGCACTGGCTGTCTCCAGCGAGCAGTGACCCACGTCCTGCGAGACTGCCGCAGTAACCATTTCAGTGTCGCGTAGTGTTGTGTTTTTTTTTGTTTTTGATTGTTTTGTGACTGTAATTGTGTAATCGCTAGATGCTGCCAAGTGTTGGTGGGAGTTTTTGTAGCGGGACTGAACCGCGGAGCAAACATGTAGAGCGTACCATGTACCCCCGCGGACCCCCGGTGAAGCTCTTAAATTAAACGTAATCCTCACAAACTTGTGTACAATCATTTCCGTAGTCAGCATCGCGACGCCCGAAGCACCTGTCAGGTACTTCCCGGGCCTTCTACAGAGGCAGTGTCCCACTAGCCTGGCACCCCCCTCGGATAACAGCAGCACCGCGACGCCCGTAGCACCCGTCAGGTACCCCCCGGGCCTTTCACAGAGGTCGGGTGACGGCAAAAGCCAATTTAATATAAACTGTGTCATCTACGATTATTCCGCATCATTCCGTCATCCACACGGCCGAGCGGCCTCACAACCAAGTAGGGAGTTTCAGGGTAGATTTCCAGCCGTGTACCTGGCGAGGCACGCGGGGTAGAGTACCCACGACCCACCACTAACGGCCTAGTGTCCCACTAGCCTGGCACCCCCCTCGGATAACAGTAGCACCGCGACGCCCGTAGCACCTGTCAGGTACTTCCCGGGCCTTCTACAGAGGCAGTGTCCCACTAGCCTGGCACCCCCCTCGGATAACAGTAGCACCGCGACGCCCATAGCACCTGTCAGGTACTTCCCGGGCCTTCTACAGAGGCCGGGTGACGGCAACAGTAATAAGTGAAATATAATTCTATAGTTTTATTGACCTTAGAACTTTCATGAATTTTAAATTTGGAATGCCCCAAATACCATTTTATTCAAATACAATAAACTATATTTGTTCGTAAGCAATGACGTTGAACCTTCTGCGGCAGTAAATCCCCATCCCCACCCATCCAGTACCAATTCTCACTGGCGGAACACATTCTCCTACCAGACCACATGAGTCAGAGAAGCAACCGTGTCAACACATAAATAACTTATAAGTGCCATGTGTGTGTCTGCCCATAAGTCTTCTTTTAAATACTTAAGTTAATCCTTACTGTAAATTGTGCTTCTTAAGGTCAAAATAGTAAATGGGGTGGCTACAACAAGCGACAGACATTCTCCATTTTGGCTCCTGTTTTAAAAAAATTATTATATGCATTCAAATTTAAAGACCAAATTTCTAGGCTTCTGTCATTTGTTTATAACTCTCATAATTTAATAATGATAATTGTTATATGTTTAGTTTGCAATTTTAACAGATAAATATTTATTGTTTCTTTTGTGGGTTTGGCAGGTGGTGGTGCTGTTTTCTCCCTACTTGCAGTCTTCAACAGGCCGTGATCCGGAGTCGACGCATCGTCCCGTGGTGAGCCTTCACCGTTGTTTTGATAAGCCCCTCGTGCACTAAAATTATATTATTTTGATTTAAATAAAAAAAAGGCCTAGGAAACAACTGAGCAAAATAATAAAGAAAAATACAAGTATTACTAGATGGGGGCACGAGGTGGTGAACAAGGCAATTGTATACTCCCTGCACACAAGCAACTTGGGAGCTAGTGGATCATTTAAATATATAAAGGTAAATGATAATTAAATAAACACTACATAAGTAGATTGGTCTATAGGTTCCCTGTTTTATTTTAAAAGGTAAATTAAATCTTTTGTTTTTGGTTCACAATAACCTGGTATTCACAATATATTAAAGTTAAACAGTAAAACACGTTATACTATACTGTTAACAACACCAAATGACATTTTATAGCTGGTTAGGTTCGTCCACTCATCACTGTAACAATTTCACATATTCTTATCTCATAATTTCTCTATGGCACTGCTCGCTGGTATTCATTAAGGTAAGTTCTTTCTTTGCTTGTAGGGGAGAAGTTATATCTTTAAATATCACGGGGCCTTCGAAGTTGGACATCTGGCCGGGGGGAAGCTCTTCTTAAAGGGACTTGAATATGGAGGTCCTGGACAACATGATGGATGCAATTTCGGCGCCAAAATGTTGGATCCTGTCTGAAACACAAGCCAAATTCCAAACGAATTAGACCTGCTTCCAGACAGTCAAACACAGTCGGTGCGAAAAGGCCAACAAACAGGAATTCGGGGAGGGAAAATAGACCGAAGTAACTCACCAAACAGGGTGTAGCTCCTGGGCTCAGGAAATGTCTCGCGCCGACATCAGAAATGCGCGGACCGAGTAATGCGCGGATGACGCTGCAGAAAGTATCATCTAGTAAGATAAAAAAATTAATAAACTTTAAATTAAAACATGAATTGTTTTCTAATCACTACTACTGACTGGCTACTACTGAATTTTGAGCTTGGGAACACATCCCTTAACACAGATGACTACATTCCTTATTCACACGATTTCGTCGTTGCCGCAAAAAGGCCTCTTAGCCGAAGTGACGCCGAGATGACGCGGTAAGTAGCCGAAGTCAGAGTACCAAGTGCCGCGATGGCGGACAAAGCTAATAATTTAAATGGGCGGTCGGCCCTAGGGAAAAGAGGGGGAAGGTTCAGCTCTGGGCCGAAGACATCCGGAGGTGACCGAGTGGTCGTAAGCACGACTTCAGTTGTTTATGTCGAAAGGCGACTGCTGCGGTCTCTACCAGCAGGCACAGAAAGCAACATACAATCGACTTTTACAGGCCGCGAGGAGGAAGCATAGGGACTTATGGAGTAGCCGGTGCTGCACTCTGGCAGCCTCAAGGGGAGCAGAAGGGAGGAGTTAGCGAGATCGCCAACAGGTGTCACGGGCGTCAGCTCCACTCGCTGGCGACCAGAACAGACATTACTATTTCTACCGCTAGATGTCGTGGGTGGTCCATCTTTGCACATATTATTTTTATGGCAAATCGACCTTGAATTCGGCTACCGCCTGGCAGGTCCACGTCAGGTCAATGGTCCTGGACTAAATTCTCAGAACTGTGGGGGGGGGGGGGGGGGTTGGGGGTGCGTGTTAGCGGGTACAAAAACGCAACGATGGCTGGGAACGGGGGTCCACGGGATACTCGTTCGTGCCGAGACTCGCTACTCTCAGCGGGTCTCTGAGAAATAGAGCTTGCAGGCCAGAAGATGCTCTATGCAATTTTAGTCATGCAGAGAAATAATGTTACAGGCCGGGAACGTGACTGTAGGCGAGAGAAATGTCATACGGGCTGCTAACATCTACATTAGACTGCAAAATATCAGATAGGTTCCTGAGAAAATATGCCTCAGTCTACTGGCACCAAGTTTAACTACGTAGAGTACACCAGCCTAAAAAAATTTTAAATCACCCTTTTGTAACTAAATTATATAGCAATTAGCGGCCGGGAGTCCATAGCCGACGGACGTGTGTGCGCGCGCTCCTCGTTTACCGTCGGTTATCTCGATCTATTTTGGTTTAACATCGTCTGTTGGTGTTAAATATTAATTCGTCCATCTTAGATCAACCTGATTTCCGGGGTTTTTTGCCCCATTATGAACCTCTCTCTTTAAAGTCAGTGCAGGTCGTCAACACGGAAATGTTTAGATCGCCGACCAAGAAATCTGGTTCCAGTTCTAGTGCAACTCAGGAACTACCCACGTTGGAGATAACCAAGCTGGAAATAATGAAGCTAGATGCTCTTAAACTCGATGATTTAATTAAAAAGGTTGAACTGCTTTGTAATAAAGTTGATGCTCTTCAAAACGAAAACGCTCAACTTAAGTGTCTGCTTATTGACTCCCATTCTGAAATGGCTGTGATTAAACAAGAACTCATCTCAATAAAAGAAAGTTTGTTTGTAATAAATAAAAGTGAGATATCTTATAGTCAGGCTTTAATGAAGTCTTCGAGCGACAAAAAAACTGAACGTGTAGCAGCACAGAGCGTCTCGGGTAACGGGCGTCCGTCCAGTGACCTACTTCCGACGCAGCGAGAAAAAAGTGATGTCACCAAAAACAACCACACCAACCAACATGCTGACTCTGACGGCTTCACCGTTGTGCAAAATGCACGAAAATCCAAATGAATGCGAATACAGAATCCAAGCGTGAGCCGGAAAGAAAGAAAACACTGATGCAAGTGGGTATAAGGAATATTCCCACCCTTAAAACGGTCGCCAAGCCTGTTCCGAGAAGAACAAAAGCACTGTTTGTTACTCTTTTTGATCCTTCTGTTCAAGCAAACGAGATAGTTGACTACATAGCTAATGAACTCAATCTTTCACATGTTAAGGTAGTGAAACTTAGAACCAAATTCGATTCTTACGCTTCGTTTCACATAGTAGTACTTGAAGAAGATTTTAATAGAATAAATAACATAGTATTCTGGCCGAGTGGGTGCTTAATCAGTCCCTTCTACGGTAAACTCCACCCGGAACAAATTACTACCAGTGATTCTACATCAAATAATTCTGTCAGCACTGATAAGACCGTCATCCCCATGAAGCCCTTATCAGCTGGTGTCACTGCAACGAACCTGTCTCTGGTGCCAGGAGGAGCACCGTAATTTGTTTTCGTGCATCCTATTTCAAAGGAATTGGAAAATTTTTATCAAAACATCCGTGGTCTAAGAACTAAATCAAAAAAATTCTATGAAAACATTATTATCTCTAATTATGATTTTATCTGTCTAACTGAAACCTGGTTCAACGATCTTAGCATTAATTCCCACTACTTCACAGACCAATACTCAATCTACAGAAATTATAGAGATGCCTTGCTGACTTCTAAAGATCGTGGTGGCGGTGTTTTGATAGCAGTCAATAAGTTTAAATTTACTTCTATTCAGCCTATTTTTCACCTGGACTACCCCGGAATTGAATCTGTTTGGTTAAAAGTTAAAATGTCTCAGAATAAATCCTTTATAATTGGCCTTATATATTTACCACCCCAAACATCACCAAATATTTATTCATCTTATTTTGAGACTTTAGAAGATAAACTGGCTGCTTATCAAGATGAGTTAGTGCTACTTGGTGATTTTAACGTCCCAGGTGTTGATTGGACCAATAATCTAACTACCAACATCGTGCACACGCACATCAAGACTAAAGCACAATATCTTATAAACTTTATATCTAGTCTTGGTCTATTTCAGTATAATACAATCCTATCATCAAAAAACCTCTTAGATCTTTGTTTTACAAACATCTCGCAATGTTCAGTATCTCATGTGGATGAGGCACTTGTCACTGAAGACCCATATCATCCTGCCTTAATTATAAAAATAATATCTGACAGCATTCCTTATGTGGTCAGTTCTACTAGAGTCTCTAGGTCCTATATAAATGGTGACTATCTTGGTCTTTACAATGCTGTTAAAAACTATGATTGTTCAAATTTCTATGAATCTACTGATGTTAACTATCTTGTTGATCAATTAACTACTTGTATATGTCACAATATTAATGAATTCATCCCCGTTTTCATTAGCAAACCATCTAAATACCCTGTTTGGTTTTCAAAAGACTTAATTAAAGCTTTAAAATCCAAGAAACATTTTCACAAACTTTACAGAAGAAACAAAAATATGTAGGGGAGAGTTGGGTAAAACAGGGTAGTTGGGTAGAACGGGGTACCACTGTTATTTTCCGTACACGTGGTGCTATCTGTGTGTACGTTTGGTAAGTTACTCCTCTATACGTCGTCACTAGAGTGAGGTAGTATGAAGTGTCGCACAGTATTCTTTCGTGCGTAATAATGGAAATTACAAATTTATGATGTTTCACTAAAATGTTTAGCGTGTATTGGCTATACAATATTTAATCAGTGGTTGCAGATATATTTTATGGTAAGTTGTATTCAAGTAAAGTGTTATATTTGCTATGTTGTGCCATAGTAACCGATGTAATTGACGGGTGTTAAGATTTTCTGTTGTCTTTTTGCTTGAGAACCTGCATGTAGGGTAAAACAGGGTACACAGGTAATGGGTAAAACGGGGTAGTACCTCGTTCTGTCCAACCAGTTTCCTGTTTTAATCATCTTTTCGATCAATTGTGCAAATGACTTTTAAAATTAAAAACAGTTTTGTTATGCATACTAAATGTTATACAGAGTTACCTACAGTACATTTATACAGTCAACCAAAAGTCTTGTATCGGTGAGGAAAAAAATTGGAAACGTAAAAATGTTGTAGGCCCATGTAATTAAATTGTAATTTGACTTTATCTTTTTTTCTATTTTTAAAAATAAAAACCATGCTCGAAAAAACCATGTCGTCCTATTGTGTTTCCCCCCAACTGCACCCATAGGTTGCAGCCCTTAGATGTTTCCTTCATGTCCCCATTGATGCAGTATTTTAGTGATGAAGCAAGGAAATGGGTTCGTTTACATCCTGGACGTCCCATTACAATTAACCAGATCGGGAAACTCTATGGCGCTGCATTTATGAAGGCCGCTTCTATAGAAACTGCGGTAAATGGTTTCAGAAGAACTGGAATATTTCCCCTTGATGCAAGTATCTTCCCAGATTGGATGTTTTAGCCAGCGGCAACAACTGACCGAGCTAACTCCAGGCCTTCAGAACCGAGTGGAAATGACACTGTCGGTGATATTTCACTGACTGCTGCAACAACTGACCGAGCTAACTCCAGGCCTTCAAAACCGAGTGGAAATGACAGTGTAGGTGATATTCCAGTGACTGCTGCAACAACTGATCGAGCTTACACAATGCCTTCAGAGTCCCATGGAAATGTCAGTGTTGGTAATATTCCTGGGACATCTGGTTTGGTATCTTCACCAACTGAATCTCGTTTAGGCCTATCTGATAAAAACAATCGAAATGCTTCATCAAACAGTAGCTTCACAATTCCACCGACTACAGTGATGCCGATTTCCCATGTCAAAAAGAATCCTGCAGAAGGAAGAGGACGACGACGTGGCAAGGCAGCTGTGCTGACCGACTCGCCATATAAGAACGAACTAATTATTATTCAGTCAGCTTCACCAACATCTTTAAAAAAGAAAAATGCTGGTGTGTCTAAATCTCAAAACAGTTCTAAAACACATAAGAATAAAGAAGACAGCAACAAATCCATACCAACAGTAACTTTGCGTGTGTCTGATGATGATGACGTTCCTTGCATTTATTGCGCTGAACAGTTCTCCACTTCAAAATCAGCCGAAAGTTGGGTGCAATGATTAAAGTGTCATTCTTGGAGCCATGAAGGATGTGCTGGTGTAGACACAGATGACTGTAGGCCATTTGAATGTGATTTCTGCCAGTTTGGAATAAAGACTCTGGCCTTATTTTGTGTTCTGATGGGCCTACTATTCCATATTAGGCTAATTAAACAATCATATGTTTTGTCAGATATTTGGGTTCACCGCATATGCAAGTTTGTATTATACATAGTTAGATTATGCTTTTAGACTAACCACTTCCTCAAAATTAACAGTGTTGTGTTATTGTTGTTCAAACAATGTTTGTGATTTTCCGCAAACCAATGTTTTTGTGAAGTTTTACTGCAAATACAGAGGAAAATGTAAGGTGAAGGCTTATAATTGATTTTTTTTTTAAATTCTCATATTTTTACTGACATTTGTATTTATTTGTCATACTACATGTTGTTCAGAATTTTTTATAATGCACATGTAAAATCATTTTAAAAATCTGCTTTCTGTACCCCGTTTTACCCAACCAGTTGGGTAAAACAGGGTAGTGTGCATACATTCAAATAAATAAATATCTCTGCAAGAATAATATTTCAGAAGACACGGTACTAGATGCAGAATTAAACTCACATTCTAATCTACGCATGCTGATGTTTTCAGACAGATACAGCAATATTAAAACAATAAATTAAAGCGATTTATACTAAGTACCCCGTTATACCCTACTCTCCCCTACTATTATACTAAATTTTCATTCTTTCGAAAACAAACCAAATATCTTATCAAGCGTGATAAAATAAATTGGACCAGAACCAGGGCCGCAACTAGAGTTTCTGGCACCCGGGGCCTAAATGGATTCATGAGGGCCCCCCCCCCCCCCCCCCCACATCTTTTTTTGCACATACCACACCAATAAAGCGGCGGGTCCAGGGGCCCTCCCACGAGAAAATGGTGCTATTTAAGCATTTTCCATACCTACATGTAACAGTTTCTGTGCTACTGTAACTTCCATGCATGAACCCAAGTAGTCAGTATAATCACTAGACTTGTTCATTAAATTGTCGTCATAAATGTTTTTTAAAGATTCAAATTCAACTTGCGAGACCTTCTTGCAGCAAAGATTTTGATGATATCATCATAGCAAATAGAGGATGCTCTCTTGTGTTCTATGGAAATAATGCTCAAATTAGACAATCTGTCTTGCATCATATTATTTCTTAAATAATTTTTTTTACAATTTTCAATTTGCTGAAACTTCTTTTTCAATTTGCTGAAACTTCTTTCGCCTGAAGACTGCTACAGGAAGAGTAAAAAAAATATCTTAAGGACTGTGGACAGGTTTGGATATCCTTCTTCAATTAATGCTATGTTCGTGAATGAGCTTCAAGAGGGTCGCTGCAGATGCTGTTTTCATAGTGTCATCAACTGCCAAGGTATGATGTTTAAAACTTTCCATTTCTTGAACTATTTCTTCTCCATTGATGTCATCTTTGTATGTTTCAGACAACCATTTGGCTGCAGGCTTCAAATCTTTGACTTCCATTTTGTAGATGTTATTCCTATTTAAAAAGCTAAACTTTTCATTAATTGCTTGAAGAGCCTGAAATCGGGATTTTAAGGCATTCACTATTCCATCGCCACTGCTTCCTCACAGCCAGTGGTACCATTTTCTATGACAACATTGTACTGTATCCGTATAGATGATGCATTAATACATTCTAACTTCTCCCTTTACAATGTTTTATGTCAATGATGAACTTAACATTTTTCTCAGAGTATTTTAAAATAAATATGTTGAGACTTTATATTGTAAATCAGATTAGACATTCCTGGCATGCAAGTTAAAAAACTTTTAACCAGTTACCAGTTGTAGTAGGAATTAAAATGCAAGCGATTTCGGCGCCCCCACAGCTTTGCGCCCGGGGCGTATTCCCGCTTGCTCCCCCCTAGTTGCGGCCCTGACCAGAACCACTAACAATAATATCAAGAACAACCCTAAGAAGTTTTGGCGCTATGTCAAATTAATTAAAAACGGTTATCATGAACAGCATTCGTTAAAAGTTAATGATGTTGTATCTAGTGATCCAGTGGTGTTGACTAATGTATTTGCTGAATACTTTTTAAGTGTTTATGTGTCCTCTAATGTCAATTACCAAGTTCCCACCTCAAATTCATTCCTTGATACAATATCTGTTCCCTCTGTTTCTGACAGCCTTGTGCTTTGGGGCATTAGGGCTCTAAAACCCTCAATGTCTACAGGACCCGACAGGATTCCTAATTTTATTCTGAAAGGCTGTTCAAATTTATTAGTACCCCTATTAAAACATTTATTTAATACTAGTTTAAGAACCCAAGTTTTTCCAAATAAATGGAAAATTGCAAAGGTCATTCCAATTCATAAAAACGGTAGCAAATTAAATGTGGTTAGCTATAGACCAATATCACTATTAAATGGTCTCTCTAAAATTTTTGAAAAAATAGTTTTTAAAATCACTAATTTCCAACTAAAAAATCGTTTATCTAGTAATCAACATGGCTTCAGATCAGGAATGACCACAGCCATCAATCTAATTACTTCCCTCAATCCTATTTTTAATGAAGTCATTAGCAGGGGTCAGGTAGATGCCTGCTATTTTGATCTTGCTAAAGCTTTCGATGCTGTAAACCATTCATTACTATTAGGCAAGTTACATAATTTCGGTCTTAGTGACAATTATGTTAATTGGTTTTCTAGCTCCCTTAAAAATCGAACTTTTTTTGTATCTATCAACAACTCCAATTCTTCAAATTTTATAGCTAGTTCTGGAGTTCCTCAAGGTGGTACCTTGTCTCCTTTACTTTTTAACATATTTATTGATGATATTACTCAAATTCTGAATCATTCTTCTGGCACTCTATTCGCAGATGATCTAAAAATAAGTAGAAAAAATTTTCTCTTTTAATGACTGTTTATTATTACAAATTAACATTAATGAAATTAATAACTGGTGTAAAGCCAATCTTGTGACCCTCAACAAAGGCAAAACAAAAATAATATCCTTTACCAGAAAATACCTTCCAATCAAATACGATTATAAATTGGGCAACACCTTAATTCAGAAATCCTCATCTCTCAAAGATTTAGGTATCATTCTAGATTCTAAATTGTTCTTTCACCAACATGTTCAACATTTAATTTCTAGTTCCCGAAGAACATTAGCTTTAATTAAATATGTCACATGTTATGCTACCAAAACTGATTCTATCCTATCACTTTATTTAGCATTAATTAGGTCAAAACTAGAATACTGCTCAGTAATTTGGAACAACATCAATATGTGCGATAATATGAAAATCGAAAATATACAGAATAAGTTAATAAATATTATTATTCAAAAACAACTTCCTCTACCCAATCTGATATCTCTCTCAAGTCGAAGAGAATTACTTGACTTTATTTTTATTAAAAAATGTTATACTAACAAATTAAACTGTAAATATATACTTGACAACACCGGTTTAAGAGTACCTCCTTTTAACAGTCGTTTAACTTCCACTCAGGGCCGCAACTAGAGTTTCTGGCACCCGGGGCATAAATGGATTCATGAGGACCCCCCCCCCCCCACATCTTTTTTTGCACATACCACACCAATAAAGCGGCAGGTCCAGGGGCCCTCCCACGAGAAAATGGTGCTATTTAAGCATTTTCCATACCTACATGTAACAGTTTCTGTGCTACTGTAACTTCCATGCATGAACCCAAGTAGTCAGTATAATCACTAGACTTGTTCATTAAATTGTCGTCATAAATGTTTTTTAAAGATTCAAATTCAACTTGCGAGACCTTCTTGCAGCAAAGATTTTGATGATATCATCATAGCAAATAGAGGATGCTCTCTTGTGCTCTATGGAAATAATGCTCAAATTAGACAATCTGTCTTGCATCATACTATTTCTTAAATAATTTTTTACAATTTTCAATTTGCTGAAACTTCTTTTTCAATTTGCTGAAACTTCTTTCGCCTGAAGACTGCTACAGGAAGAGTAAAAAAAATATCTTAAGGACTGTGGTCAGGTTTGGATATCCTTCTTCAATTAATGCTATGTTCGTGAATGAGCTTCAAGAGGGTCGCTGCAGATGCTGTTTTCATAGTGTCATCAACTGCCAAGGTATGATGTTTAAAACTTTCCATTTCTTGAACTATTTCTTCTCCATTGATGTCATCTTTGTATGTTTCAGACAACCATTTGGCTGCAGGCTTCAAATCTTTGACTTCCATTTTGTAGATGTTATTCCCATTTAAAAAGCTAAACTTTTCATTAATTGCTTGAAGAGCCTGAAATCGGAATTTTAAGGCATTCACTATTCCATCGCCGCTGCTTCCTCACAGCCAGTGGTACCATTTTCTATGAAAACATTGTACTGTATTCGTATAGATGACACATTAAAACATTCTAACTTCTCCCTTTACAATGTTTTATGTCAATGATGAACTTAACATTTTTCTCAGAGTATTTTAAAATAAATATGTTGAGACTTTATATTGTAAATCAGATTAGACATTCCTGGCATGCAAGTTAAAAAACTTTTAACCAGTTACCAGTTGTAGTAGGAATTACAATGCAAGCGATTTCGGCGCCCCCACAGCTTTGCGCCCGGGGCGTATGTCCCGCTTGCTCCCCCCTAGTTGCGGCCCTGCTTCCACTTTATGTACAGTTAACAGAAATAATGATATTATCTTTAGGCTTATAACCAATTTTAATAAATTTGATAAAGACTTTAATCATTTTCCTTAGTTCCTAATGATCATATGTGTTTTAGTTCTGTATTGTCTAAATTGTAACGTTTGATTTTTGTTTTATTGTCTTTCGTTATGTGTGTTTTGTTTTTATATGTATTGTTATGTATTGTTTTGTGTTTTTCATTTATGTTTATTATTGTGAGTGTATATGTATCTAATTGTGTGCCAACCAATAAAGGCTTTGTCCTGTTTGTTGGCATGTTACAATTACAAATAAACAAATAAATAAAATTTTCAAAAATAACTTAAAATAATAATAATTTATAAAAAAATGTGTCGAAATACCTAATTTCCGGCACAGTTTCATTGATCACAGTACTTTTGGTAATTAAAATTCTTCAACCTAAAATGTTTTGCTTGTCCACCCCACTTTTCCCGAGACTATTTACAGTGCAGAGCATAATCCGGCCCTCATTTGCATCACCCACTCTGTGACCTTTCCACAGCGTGGTTTTTAACTTGCGGCCTTGTCCAACCTCAGGACAGAACTTTGATTAAATCAGCCGCGCATATACCTGCCGGCCTCGCAATTAATTATGTTTCAGCCTATTTAATATAAGTAGTATAGAAAAGGGCATACTGGCACAGGCGCCAGGCGCTGGAGCCGGAGCCGGTGTCCGCCATATTGAATTGTGACGTCATGGCGGCCATCTTGGATGAGTGTAACGGGACACAGTGTAATGGGACAAGTAGGACATTGACCTTTGACCCTCAAAACTAGTCAAAATTGGGCAAAATTTGCCCAACATTCCTCAAAAATCGTCAAAATTTCCATTTCTTAGGAAAAACATTCTGCCAAAAAATCTCAAAAAATTCCTCAATTCAAAAATTAGGATTTAGAAAATCCTCAAATGTTAATTTGTCTTAGAAAGAACCCAAATGCCTAAAAGCGGCTTAAAACTCCTAAGAGCTAGCCGCTTTAAGCCACCAACCTTGAAAATAAGGATGTCACGGCAGCCATTTTGAAATATGACGTCATAGTTGCAATTTACGTTACGGCCGCCATCTTTAAAATCTTTATTTATTATCCGATTTTATTGAAAAAAAATTAAAATTTATAAAAAAATTCACTGAATAAAATTTTTGATATAAATATTAAAGGAAATTACTTTTACGACACGGATTCGAAGATGGTGATTTCAAGATGGTGGCCGTCACGAAAAGTGCAATGGTGGTTTTAAGGATTTTTTTATTATTTAATTCGGTTGATTAATTTTTTTAAATTATTTTTAAAATTTTACCTGTTTTTCTAACATAAAAATTACGGATTTTCAAGATGGCTGACATGATGTCATACTAGGTGAAGATATATATACTTTGACATAAGTGGTGGGGGTCAGTATGCCAGCACCCACCACGGGGGAGGGATCGGTCGCCATTTTTATTTTCGTGCCCTTGTCGGGTTCGAACCGGGGACTCCGACTCCGTGTCGTAAAAGTAATTTCCTTTAATATTTATATCAAAAATTTTATTCAGTGAATTTTTTTATAAATTTTAAAAAAATTTTCATTAAAATCGGATAATAAATAAAGATTTTAAAGATGGCGGCCGTAACGTAAATTGCAACTATGACATAATATTTCAAAATGGCTGCCGTGACATCCTTATTTTCAAGGTTTGCAGCTTAAAGCGGCTAGCTCTTAGGAGTTTTAAGCCGCTTTTAGGCAGTTGGGTTCTTTCTAAGACAAATTAACATTTGAGGATTTTCTAAATCCTAATTTTTGAATTGAGGAATTTTTCGAGATTTTTTGGCGGAATTTTTTTCCTAAGAAATGGAAATTTTGACGATTTTTGAGGAATTTTGGGCAAATTTTGCCCAATTTTGACTAGTTTTGAGGGTCAAAGGTCAATGTCCTACTTGTCCCGTTACACTGTGTCCTGTTACACTCATCCAAGATGGCCGCCGTGACGTCACAATTCAATATGGCGGACACCGGCTCCGGCTCCAGCGCCTGGCGCCTGTGCCAGTATGCCCTTTTCTATACTACTAATATAGATTCTCGTCTTTCACTACAGAGCCCAAGTTACATGTTTTAACCACCCTCGTTTATTAGCAAATACTACTGTAAGGAATAATCATAGCCTACCATATTGATAAGTTGTTGTTTTCCGTGGTTTGTTATTTTAAGTGTTATTGTATTTTACCTGCGAATACTGTAAATCTGTCAACCAAGTCATGTGTGATTACAACCATGTTGTTATTCAAGATGTTCCATGTTTATTTCTCCAGGTTCACTAGAGAGTACTATAAAAATAAGCATATTGGTTGGATCAGGGAGTGTGTAGTAGTACCACAGCTAGGGACTTTAGCACTCAGGTGTAGCTTAGTGGTCCACACTAGGACCGACGACCCACACAGCATCAGTGGTTAAATACCAGGCCCTCCCGGAGAGAAAATATCGTAACTTCAATCCAGCCTCCACTAAGTTCACCCAGGATCTCAGTCTTATGAACGCAGGTGATGACAGCCATCTCATATAAAACTATATAAACTACTATATTTTATCTTCTGTGGACTATAAACCTACCTACAAACATTGTGTGATTTTTAATCTTAATATAGGCATACATCACATTGTTCTACTATATACACATACAAATGGCCCAGCCAAATTAGTATTTATAATTATATTCAAAAACTATAATTTAAATCAAATACAGTCGAAAATGTGTGAGCATTTACATCTCAAGTTTCAAAAACATGACGAGAGCCATCATCTGATCGCATATGAAAGCTGTAAATGCTTTAATATGAATAGACATATTTTCGCAGCTTTTCAAAACATCTAAATCCTTCCAAAATAATATTTTTTTTTTCACACTAGGGGCACACCATCACTTAGATTTTATTGTACAACATTTCCACCTTCTACGAAACCTTCCACAGATATTCGAACATGACCGATTAAAAACTTCCATGAAAACAGCCAGCGCTTGGCTAAGGGCCGAATTCAGAGAGCTCTTTCGACGGTTATCCACACACTGAAAGGCTTTTCAATTTAAGCTGCTCGGCAGAGACGTTTTTCAGTGGTTGGTTGACTGCTGGATAAGGAGAGCCAACCACTTGAAAGTGAATGTGGTCTGAAGCTCATTCGAATGCCTGTTCAGTTGAAAATCGGCGGAGCAGTTGATGGTTTTAATATATAATTCCCAGATAAAAACGTGTTCGTGTATGATTGTAATTGTTTAAAACATTTTTGTCATATGGCAGATATGTAAAATATGTTTTGGAATTAAATATGCGTTTTCAAAGAAATCGTTTCGCCCGCAAAGTGTGCATCAGACACGTGTTTTGTAGCGATGGCAGAAGATTTGGATGAATTTCCAAATCACATTGACGAGGTTTTTGAATTTTTTTATGATCTTAAAAATGAAAATCCAGTTTTTGATTTTTGTCGGGATCAAGAGTTCGAAACACAATTTTTTTTTCTCTGTAAGAAACTGCATCTGTTTTTTTTTTTGTTTTTTTTTCGATTACGGTTTTGTGCTTTCTCACGAGATCAAAAATAATCGCTTTTTCATCTGGAGAAAACACTATAATTTTAGGCAACGTATCCATCTTAAGAAAATTTCTCAACCTCGTGTAGGGTTACCAGACGTCCAGCAAAAGGAGAACATGTCCTCCTTTTTATGTATTTTTTTGCGTCCGGCCGGATTTTCCTTAATGCTCCTAAATTTCCGGCTTTTTTTATAAAGTGAGATAATTCCTGCAGTTACACTCTGGGCAAAGCGCGCGCTGTCCGCAGAGTCATCCCACTAGTAAGTAGTACTATGACAGCTTGACAGGTAGCAGCACATGCAGAAGCACGTGTTTTTAATATGCTGTATATGCGTAGTTTGTTTGATTCTTTATACTGAAACTGTATTAAATGCCAAAACATTGTAAAATATCGTACTCCATTGTAATTAATTAATGGCTTTTTTAATATATATATATATATATATATATATATATATATATATATATATATATATATATATATATATATATATAGTCCTCCTTTTTAGTGAAATGTCCTCCTTTTGCGAGATGAATGTCATACTTTTTTATTATCAGTGTCTGGTAACCCTAACCCAATCCAAACAAAATATTATTTTCAGTGGGAGAGCAAACAAAATACAATCGAAATGAAATAGGGCGCTTTTCCACACACACTCCAAGTACTTGATCTAAGAAAATTTGTGTGCCATGTTGCCAGATCTTCACTGAAAGTGGATGGGAACAAGCTTTCAGCTGGCAGTCATTCGAAAGGCGTTTTTGAAGTATGAGAGGTGGAGAGTCTGCCAGATGAATGAGAGTTGGATGCGCTTTCGAAGGTCAACTCTGAATTCGGGCCTAATTCTTCCACAGAATCATCCATATCTACTGCCATGGATTACCTTCCAAGGAAACTTCCATCGTATGATAAGCTTTTGGTTAAGCCTTTATCAACTGATGGTAGGTATTGAACTGGCTCCACTAGAAGCTTTCAATAAAACTGTTAACTAGGTCTCCATGGCTGTAGGCATGGATTTTTCTATGGAAGAAACTATGACCTGTATAATTGTGACTGGTGTAGGTCTAGCTTGTAGCTTGTGCGAGTTGAGATTGTAAACAAAGGTGATACTCAACATAAATTACTTTTAAGTGCAGCAGCTATAATTATTGCAGAAGAAATAAAGCTGCAGGAAGAAGGGCTATAAAAATGTTGTTCAGACTTCTTGTCTTGTATAAACATGGATGTTTCTCATAATTGTCACCTTATGCTGTAACTGCTTCAACTGATCTCATGTTCACGTTTAGTCTAATCAATAATTTGACATCGGTCCGGCTGCCTCCCCGTCAAAGTTATCAAGTTTTTGTGGAATGGGTCTCTGGGTTTTGGTTCGGCCAAGTGGCGGGAGGCAGGGGCGTGTCCGTAGAGGTGATCCTTGGGCTGTTTAGGCCACCCAAGATGCCTTACACTACAAATGATACACTCCGCTATGTGAAGTGTGTTTTTATTACATATCAAACTTTACATGGTGCTATCCATCCCCTGACCGCGACTGTTCGAGGTTAGTGAGCTTTGCGCGTGCACTGCTCTTCAGTGATGACCCTGCTTACAATGGTGCGAGGGGGAGTTTGATGGGGGACGATACGTGGCGGACGTTGCTGCTGTGATGGCGCTAGGTGCGCGACAGCTTTTAAGACCTGCGCGGTGACGCACAGCCAGTGGGGGTCATAACTCACACTCTAGATGAGGCTGCGTAATTGGCGCGAAGTCAACCTCTCAACGTTGCGCGAAGACGACCAGCCTCTCCGAGCTCCCGATGAATACTGCCGACTCCGTGTAGCGCGGCGCTACAGCAGGCCTGCTAATTGTGTGTAAAATGCGCAGCGCTTGGGGAACAGACGCGGCCAAGTTTAGGACATAGTCGCATGTTGAACAATTACATTAATAAGTAAAAACATTTGAAGAATTATATACCTATTACATAGTTTATGTCTGTGGGAGAAAACATGTGCCCTTGAATGCTATAGTCCGGCGGAAGCACATTGCCACACCAGTCGGAGTGCTTCCGCCGATGTGGCCGGTGGTGGTGCTAGCTGCGGGTCGTTCGGCGCACTCACACTCTTTGCACCATGTTGCACGCGCGGGCATGTTCGTGGCACACGGCTTTGAGAGGCGTCGGTGAGGCATCGCGGCCTGTGGCGCACTATCGGCTGGCGTCAAATTATAAAGTTTTCAACTCCTCAAAATTAAATTACCATTTTTAACACTAGGCGCATACCTCTTCATTCTGATTGGATAAAATTTCCTTCCAAAGAAATTCAAACACGACCAATTAAAAATACTTATATGATAACTGCTAGCTCTCTGCTAATTCTTTCACAGAACCATCCCTACCATATGTCATGGACGATCTTGCAAGGAAATTTCTATCTTGGAATATACCTTTTCATCTCCAACCTGTAATACTATAAAAATCGATTAATTTATCAAAAATTAATAAATTGTATCGATTAGAGAGCAAAACTCGAGGTATCGATAAGCTTATTATCTATTATGTTAATATTGGTTCATTGCCTCAAAGGTCTTCTGACAAATAATACGGGTCTGATATGTGACATGTATGCATTACGTGTATAAGTATTTATTATGTTATATTAATTATTTCACCGAACCTTAGACTACTTAGAAGAAAAAAATATTTAAATTTATATAGTGTTACAATCATTTGAAATAGTTCCGCCTTTTATTTATTGCGCACCTCGTGTAGTACACCGGTAACGAGAGATACCGAGGACAGTGAGTACTTTTCGCTATCTACAGTGTGAAGAAAAGAAATTAAACAGTGTAAAAATAAGGAACGGTGGTTAAGGCGTTTACAGATACAGCGACTCGTCTACTGTCGTAGTGAATGGAAGGGCGGATTTGAGAGTGGCATGTGGATGCTGTTTGATTGTGGGCGTGTTTCGTGTTTTGGCGTGTTAATATGACGTCCGTGTTGCGGGGAATTATTGATGGATTTTGGGATCCTGATATTTGGTTGCCACCTAATGTCACCTGGAAAGACTTAGAACCTAATAATGAAGTGGCTTATGCAGATCATAGACACCTTTTATTTCCATTGCCGTTAGCCGCACTCTTGATGCTACTACGAGTTGTAATGGAAAGGTAATTATACTTCTACATGCCTCCTAACCGATGTGACCATGCTTAAAGTAAAACATTATGTTTTCTGATTATTTTTAGGTTTTGGTTCGGACCAATCGGCATTTCTCTGGGAATAAAGAACTCAAAACCAAAAAGGGCTAAACCAAACGAAATCCTGGAAAAAGCGTATCGTGGTAAAGGAAAAATAAAACACAAACAAGTAAGTAGGCAGTACTATTAACGCTGTGTGTTGTACCGACTGCTGCAGACAGCATGAGTTTTGGTATCCGATTGGTACTATTGGAGTGTAGTGGCTTTCCTGATAAACGTTTGAACTTTTGGTTAGGAAATACCAATTTAAAATGTAGTTTATTTAACATAACCAATCATTCTTACTATTTATAGTATTTTTAATGTAGCTTACCTAAACTAACCAACTGTCCACGCTATTTTAAAGTAATTAAAATGTAGCTAATTGAAACAGCCATCCATATCAGGTTAAAGTAGTGAATATAGCTAGCCTAACCAACTGTTCTCAAAAATTAGGTTTATACTGTTCTAAATAAATGTGACTTAATATAAATATCTTGCTGTATGATTACCGGTAACTGTACTGTGGAAAGGTGTTGTTAATACTTTAGTAGTTAACACTTAAGTAGTTAACTATTTTAATGTTTTGTTAGGCTATGTACATTATATATTGCATGAAAGGTAATTCTGAAGGGGGCTTTTTTTCCCCCTTTAAAATGAATTATAAAAGTGGTAACTGTTCCGTATATATGGTGTGGTAAGTTGTCATTTTTGTATCATGTTTGTATCGTGATTATGATTAGTTAAAATGTCGTATTTGTTTTTATCTATTTGTAATCTCTGTTATAATTTATATGTGCAATTATTGACGTAAATATGTAGTTGAGCGGTATTTGCAAAAAAAAATGTTAAAAATCTGAAAATACTTTTATTATATGCTCTTTAAATTCATCTTTTCATTAAAGCCGGCAGAGATAAGAAATTCCAAATACTTTAGGAGATATCGCCGTTCTTAATTTTGCTATAGAAGATCTGTGTAATCATTCGACCGCCGCAATTTTTGTTATTTTGCCGTGTGTTCGTGAATGCCTAATTAATTAAAATGGTTGATTAGGTGAGGTCAGTTACATTATAAATACTTTGAAACTAAGGTGACATTAAAAATAATGTGAATTAATTTTAATTATTCTTTAGTTATTTATAATGTAACTGACCTGACCTAACCAACCGGGACAAAGGATGGACTGTAGAAACTCACGTATTTTTTTTAAAATTATTACTTGCGCAACAATATTCAAATAACAAAGAAAACATTAAAATTTGAAACGTTAAAAACTCACCTATGTTAGAGGAGGCTACAATTCCTTTGCCATTAGTAGAAAATGATGTAGGAATGGTGAATGCCGCAGATCTTACACAGATCTTCTATAGCAAAATTAAGAACGGCGATATCTCCTAAAGTATTTGGAATTTCTTATCTTCGCCGGCTTTAATTAAAAGAGGTATTTAAAGAGCATATAATAAAAGTATTTTCAGATTTTTAACATTTTTTTTCGCAAATACCGCTAAACTACATATTTACCAATTTAAATATAAGGTATCCAAGTTAAGCCCTTGATCTAGAGGACATGATAGTGTATATATTAATCCTGTGGTACATGATGATTGCTGTTTTAATTAATCACATTGAAAGATCCTGGCAAAACAAAAACTTGAATATCAGAATACAAACAAATAATGTAAGGTCTTGTGAAAATTTGTTCTTTCACATTCAACTTTTAATCATAATTCAATATTATGTTACAAGTTTTTTTATGTACAAAATCTTTTGATGTCCTAAATTAAAACAGCAAATCCATGTACCACAAAATCAGTATATACAGGATCACACCATCGTGATCAAGGGACAAACTTGGAGATGAGATATGAAGCTTTCACCACTATTTTATCAATAGTGTACCACTTAAATGAGTAGTTAGGTTAGGTACATTAAAAGTAGCACAGGATGTTAAAATGTTTGATAAGTTAAGCGACATTAATAATACTGGATCTTATGTTAATGGTTGATTATGTTATCTACATTAAAAATACTATGAAAATGTGTGAATGGTAAGTTAGGTCAAATTAGCTACATAAAAGATACTTAGGAATTGTATGGATGGTTGATTAGGTTAGGTTAGCGACACTAAAGATACTGTGACATTTTTTTATGTTATGAATTGCCTATTATAATCTAGTTAACAAAATCAAGTGTTAACACAATTTAACACTTTTTAATCTAGGTAATCAATTGAACATAACCAACCATTTTTGGTTATTTTTCTAGATTTGCTACTTATTTTATTAATTTGTTCTACCATATTTACTTATTTAAAAATACTTCAATCAATATTTATACATTTTAATAAGTTAATCACATTATTTTCTTTATTTCATAGCCTTTTACAACGTTTGGAATAAAAATGCACCTTTCTGAGATGTAATATTGTTTAATAATGCTTTTAATTTATTTTAAAAGCGTCTAACCTGACATAATAAACATTTTTATTTACTCGCATGTATTACAGCCGGGTATATATTTACTTAGGAAACCCATAAAATATGTAGGTCTATGTTTATTTAGGCTTCATATAAGAATCACAGTAAAAGACAGCAATGTAAAACAGAAGATACAAATATTAAAAAAAAACCAAGAGAATAAAAATAAGGCCAACTGGTGGCATATCACCTTAAAAGTGACATTTTACATGTATTGATTTATTTGAGATCATTGCACTTGAATTTTGTGTTTATTTATGTTGCAATATTTTTGTGTTTCTAGATTGTAGGGCTCGCAAAGCAGCTGTCATGGACTGAAAGACAAGTAGAGAGATGGCTAAGACTTCGGCGCTCTCAGGACAAACCTTCACCACTAGTAAAGTTCTGTGAAACTAGGTAAGCCTACCAATTATTATTGACAAAGTTATTAAGCTATCAATTGCAAGATTCTGACTTTTCTCTTGTTAAATTATGTGATTGTAGTATAAGTTTGAAGATACTGTTCCATTGCCCCATTATGCAAATTGATTTATTTCTTGTGATAGTATTTATATATTCTCCTGTATACCTGTGTTCTGTACAATCACATATAAATATTTCAATGTGATTTTTTTGAGCGATAACCATTTTCTTATCATTTGAGATGTACAGATACTTGTAGAGATGAAAATGAATTAATATTATGATTCATTATAGATAGCACAAGCTAAATATTTTGCAGTAACTCACAGTGAAGATTTAAAATTGAGCTATGTTTAACAGCTTGACATGGCTTAGGTTATAGCTAGGGAGATTTTCAGGAATTAATCTTAAATTTTAGTGTTACTTTCGAGGTTCTCTAAATGAAGTACAGTAGACTTCTGATAACCTGGCTCAATCAGGATTTAGGTGCTGGAGTACTGAAAATTCTTGATTGTCAGATGGTATTTCCTGCAATCACTAAACTGTAGGTTTTAGAGAAAATACATCTGTAAGAGGGTGTTTGGCAGGAAATATTGTTTATTAGGAAAATTAAGATAAACAGTTCAAAACAAATACAGGCCAAACTAAATTTTTATTGTACATTTTAAAGGGGTTTGTGTACTTTTGTGAGCAATCGTGAACTGCGCATAGTGCTCCTGACTAATCCTGGGCCGGGTGGAGCACTTCAGACTTCCACTTATTTATGTCCTGTAAAAGTTTGTTCCACCTTACCTAAAAATTATATATTTTTAGCTTAAGTTTGCCTAGTTGGCTTTAGTCTGTACATTTCTCACTGGTGCTGGACCATATATTATTCCAGACCATTGAATGCGGGACTATCGGAAGTTTGCTGTACTCTATTAAATTTCCTAACAGTTACAAGTAAACTATCGGATACACATAAATTTAAAGACTTAAAAAAAACTTGGGAAACTCTTTTCTACTTATATCATATTAAGTCACTAATTTAAATACAATATCTTAACTGAGAGCTGGAGAAAATTTAGTTTTTTAAAAAACAAGAATGGTAGGTATTGATCACCCTTTGCTAGATAACATTTTTATTTACATGCTTTTGCCATGTCTCATGACAAAGTGTACATACATTATCTTCTGCCTTCTCACATTTACTGTAGTAGCATAAACCAAACGTTAAGGGATTGTCTCATGACAAAGTGTACATACATTATCTTCTGCCTTCTCACATTTACTGTAGTAGCATAAACCAAACGTTAAGGGATTGCTGTGGGGATCTAAAACTTTGATTCACAATACCGCAATGCAGTAATAGCGACCTAGTGACCAAACTAGCCAAACAATCATTTTGCTCACCACCTGTGATATGTGACCACCTACTGCAGGTGTATTGTTGCCAACACTTGGAAGTCGTAAATTTGCTTGGAATGTGCTGTGTTGACCTCAAAATGTTGTATGCCCTTACAGTTTCTGAAGTGTTTTACAGGAAAATAAACACTGGGCAATTCTTAGAATAATGACTGAATCATGGGTATAAAGTACATGGTTTTATGTGTACCAGTTGCGGTCGAATGTCTGTTGTTGATGGACATGTTTTTTAAGTGCTCGCATTGGAAGCTACTGTATCTTATCTTTATGATTATCAGTCCGTGAATAACTCTTCTAGAGATGACTTTCTGGAAGTTTTAGGGTTTCCGATTTCTTAAGATCGTGATCTATGTCACTTGAACTTGTGTCTTACCAAATACTGTAGAGGGAGAATACAGGACAGCTCGCTCGTTTTCGCGAGAAACCGACGGTGCTGCGCTCTCGCGGCTCGGCGTGATGACTACCCCTAGCTGCCGCGACCACGGCCGCGCCATACGAAAACCTCTGAAACTAAACTCGCTGAAGTACAAAGAGTAACCGTCAGAATTGAAAGGAATTATTATTAAATATTTTTTTTAAAATTCTATAGCCTTATAGAACGTAAAAATTTTCCCCAAGTCAAAATATTTCTTTTAGAAAAACATACTATCGTGAGTTGTAATATTTCCCACTTCCCGCTTTCATTGTTAACTAAATATGCCTTATTTCTTGGTTTGTTGATATTATAGTGATTTTATGCTTTTTTTTTTTCTTCTTATTTTCACACAATTCCTTTTCAGATAATGTATTCCCTCGCAAAAGCATCGTTTACACCTTTTTATAAAACAATTGATTATGACATTAAAATATTTGTTTTACATTGAATGTGGGAGAACCCGGAGTAAAGAAAACAAAAAAGCAAAAAAAGTCGTGCACATGTAAATTGTATGGAATATCTAGCCTAGCAGTGGTTATAAGGTATGATCGGGGAAAATAAACTTCTTGCTACCTATTTAGGTACAGCTGGATAAAATTTTACAAGCATATTCGTCTCTTGTATATTTGCCTTTTTCATTTACAATGGAAGTGAATCTTGTAAAACTTGTTCTAGCTCTGGTACCATTTATGCATTTATTTAAATATTATTATTTTAAAGTAACGAGGTATTAATACATATTTAATATTTATGGTAGCTTAAGATGGTGCAATTGTAAGTTCTAATTTAAGGATTATATTGTTTATTTACATTGTGTCAAACGCTATGTACTTCTACATATTTATGTCATACTGAAATTATGTATTTTTTCATCTCCTGTTAATTTTCAATATTATTTAAATGTCCATGTTATTTAATTTCATAATATCGTGCTCAAATCTCTGTTAACTGTACATATAATTATTATATACGTATTATACACTGTACTCATTATATTGCACATATTCATTAAAAAACTTTTAACCAATAGGCTGTTGAATGATAGCAAATCAATAGTATTTAGTGGCTAAAAAATTTGGATAATTTAATTAATTCATTAGATAATTCCCTAAATGAACGATGATTAGCAATATAATGCTTTGAAAATTTTTACTTCAATTTTCCTTGAAAATATGTTGTTCATTGTTAACTATTTTTTACATCGAAAGCAACTAACTTTTCAGCGAATAAATTTACATCTGCATGGCCGCAAAGAATACGAGGGTCAACACATTTTTTTTCAAAAGAATCTGTTGGTTAGTCTAGGTGCAATGACGAGTTGAATTTAATACATTTTAGGCTTGGAATGCATGGCCGTGGGAGCTGTTATCACGCCGAGCCGCTAGGTAGCAGCGCTGACGCTCTTCGCCCGCGCGGCTGTGCTATTAGTATAGAGCCGTCCTGTATTCTCCCTCTACAGTATTTGGTCTTACGTAGCTATGAAGAATTTACCCCTGAAGATGTTTTCAAAAATAAAGATATAGTTATGTTAGTTGGAATGCCTGTGTCAATGGAATGTAGCAAACTGATTTAATTAATAGATCTTGTGGAAATATGTACCAAAGTAGATGATCTCAAAAGTTAAAATCAAATTTGGAAGACACTTTTGGATGATACTAGGAAAGAAAATTTTGGGTTTAAAATAAATTAAATGATACAAATCAAACAAGGGTATAAAGTACAAAATGAACCAAAAAAAAATTGTATCGTCAAGTTACCAGTAAATCTGCGTGTCATAAGAAAGATGAACAGATGGCAAGGAATGTTAACGCATCGGTCTCCTCGCCAGGCGACTGACCTTCTGACTCAGCAACAGCACAAGAAACTCTTAAAACAAGCAGACGGATGACAAACATGGCTTTATCTTGGTGTAAAACACGCGTAAGATCAAGTCTAACGGGAGCCAAGAAACCAAGCCGGTGATGAACAACCGAAAGAAAACTGATGCAAATTGGAACTAAGAATACCTCCTTATTAAAAACCATCGCTAAACCTGCATGCAAAAAAACTAAAGCTCTGTTTGTAATTAGTCAGTAGCGGCCATGTGTACTTATCGGATGGACGTGTTTTGCACGTGCTCCACGATGCTCATGATATTTTTTTGTCTATTTAGTTGTTCACTGTAGTGTCAACATTAATTCCTCCTTATTGGAACAATCAGACTTTCGAGGAGTGGAACATGATGAAATAGTTGTTCGATTGTATTTAAGATTTGAAAAATATGTTCCAATCACTTCCAAAGAAGATGAGAGCTTGTTCCACTGAAAACCATGATCGGCCTATACTGTCTCTAAAGTTGGAAGCACAAAAAATGGATAATCTTATAAAAACTGTTAATTCGTTGTTCACTAAGATTGACGACCTCATGAGTGAAAACCAAGTTCTTAAGATGTTACTCAACGACTCATGTGCGGAAATAGCTGAGATTAAGCAGGAACTCATTCAATTAAGGAAAAATTTAATATCAAATATTACCAGTGAAAATTCTTACAGTCAAGTTTTGAATAAACCTCTGATCGTGAACAAGGTCGTTAAATTTGGAAACACCCGGTGGCTTCAGTAACAGCTCTCGACTTGTGACTCACATACGACTCAGCATGAAAAGCACGATGTCACAAGTGGATAAAATTCCAACCAGTCAGTTATGGACAGTATTGGCTTCACTGTTGTGAAACACTCATGGAAACCTAGATCTAATACCAACTCTGGAGCAAAAAATGATCCTGAACGTAAACAAACTAGCTCCAAAAAAAAAAACTAAAGCCTTGTTCGTCACACGTTTTGATCCTTCGTTACAAGATAATGAAATTGTTGAGTTTATAACTAATGAACTTTTAATCTGTCTCACATGAAAGTAGCCAGACTCCAGACCAAATATGACTCTTATGCCTCCTTTCATATTTCTGACCTTGATTAAGATTTCAACAGAATTGATAACACAGTGTTTTGGCCCAGCGGGTGCTTAATCAGCCCCTTTTACAATAAACTTCACAAAGTTTTGTGCCAACAATTTTTTGCAATAATATGCATCTGCATGTAATATGAAACTTTCATAAGCAACAGAAGCTATGACTATTTATTAACTGTCATGTTGACTCAAGATACATAAAATTTTTTATTACTTTGTATTGTTTAAAAGTGATAATACTCTCGTAGTTGGTATGGAAAATTAACTTTTTTGAATTGTACTGGAGCAATACCACATGAATCATTTATACTAAAAATAATGTTTGCTAAATCAATAAACCTTAAAAGTAAAGAATGGTATATAATTTAAGTGTTAAAAATATTCACTGCCCTTAACTTAAAAATATTTTTCCTGCATAGTCTATAGAACATAATTCTTTTTAGTTGTTAAGTGAATTATTTCATGTCAAATTTATTGAAACATGCAGTCAAAAATATTTGGAAAAAAAAAAACAGCAAAATAAATTATTTTATTTTATTATATACGACTCCATATTATTTAACAGTAAAAATGCTCTCTCCTCACGGCGAAATGACTTTGACACAGAATGTTTATGCCAAGGCCATATATTACTATGTAGGCAATGAGGACTTATCAAGTAGAAATTTTTTGTGTGTACTTTCTTCAGTGTTTGTGTTTATTGGATGCGATATGTTATGTGCACAATATTAAACACTTATTAAATAGAAAACATGACCGCAGATGTGCTTTGATGCCAGGGAAAAATAGATGGCATTAAGGGCTGTTTCAAAATGGGAATATATATTATATATATAATACAGATATAAAACTGCTTGAGGAATTAGGAAATGTGGACAAGTTCTTGTCAATGAATCTGCGCATGCTCTAAGGGAAAAAGCTAGCGGCTTGTAAAACAAGTGTTCAAAAATCCCAATATATGAATTGTGTAATCCCAGTTTGTGAGATGGAAAATATGTCATGTAGTAAGAAACGTCAAGAATCAAGAGATTTTTTTTATTTAAGATTTGAAATATCAAGCAATTGATGCTGAATCCAATCATCAAAATAATTATTTTGTCTATGAACATGAGAGAGTAGGAAATAAAAAAGTTAATTTAGTAATTTTTTTAGTATGGATATAATGTATTTTATATCAATTAACTGCAAAGGTAAACATATGGTTATAGTTTTTTTTTAATATTTTTCTAGGTTTTCATTCATACTAATTTTGTTAATCATGGTCATCAATGAAATTATTTTAAAAATTATTGAACTAAAAACTTAAAGTTACTATTTAGCACTTATTAAGCACAATATTCTGTTATATTAAGTAATAAGGCGTTGAAGTTATTGCATCATAAAATTCCTCTTATATCAATCTCAGCATTATAAATAGATTAAACAAAGTAATGATCAACCAGATATAGATGGTTTTCAGTAAAAGATTGGCTATTAAAACTAAGAATGCTTGAAGTAATCATCTATGCCATTACAGTCTAAAAAGTATTCATCACATTGTTCAGTACACTGCTCATTCAGAAATTGTTTGCTGAAGGCTCAAGATAACTAGTCCTGCTAAATGAAAAGTAAATAGTGTTACATTGTTTGCATCTTAGAGTTCAAAGATTTGTTTGTAAAAGACTTCACTTCTTAAAGTAGCAATTTTGCCATGGCCTACAAATACTGGTAAAATACAGATCTTAAATTTAAGTTATTGTTTGCTAACATGTACTTTCTTAACAGTTATTTAGTTGTTCACTATTGTGCCTAATAATATTTTTTGTATGTTAAAAACCTTTCTTGAACTGCAGTATCTCTTAAGAACATTAACATGAATTTAAAAAATAATTTTATTCCTGCGTGTGTTTGAAGTTGAATGTTAAGATGAGAACGTGTTTCCAGTTACTTTGATTCAAACTTGTTACACAGCATTTGCAAGCATTTTTGTATGTGTTGGCTAACTCCATTTCACTCACTACCGCTTGCCTTTTGCACTCTTGTCATTTCCAAATGCACACCAAGATAGCATCAAGCATGTCTGTCCAATAATTCCTAGGAAAACCGCAAAACTTATGTTGAAACCACTAGCATGGTAGTATTTACCTGAGACTGAAATGCATGTCAACATGCATGCAAATTTGTTTGCAAGATAAAAAAATCTAGCCAGTTTTATTGTAGTTATGAATTTGAATAAAACCTGGCTGATACAAAGAAATTTTCACTAGAATTTTGTATCGTAATAGCTACTGTCTTTATACTCTCAGTGTTTAAACCATTTAAAAGTATTTGTCTCGCTACTGTGCCATACTCTTGCATTATCAAACAAGAGTTAGATAGTTGATATTTTGTTAGAGAGATTCTGTTGTGCTTTTGTCATAGAACTCACATTGTGTAAGTCAGACTGTACACATTATAAGAATTTCATATGTTTTTCAATAATTAAAAATAATATTACTAAAGTAGAAATTAACCTTGGCCATTGAGGTACATGCTAAGCCTATTACCAAGAAAGTACCTATAACACAAACCACATTATGGTGTTAATTCTAATCAATTACTTTTATTTATAGTTAAGATTACAAATGTATAACAGTTATTTTTAGCATATTAACCACTTAAACACTTTTGTATTTGCATTTGCGCAACCATTCAACTTTGCAGTGTTGGCTATGGCCTATTTTGAGGAACCATTTCAGCATTTGCCTGTAATGTTTTCGGCAAACCATGGAAAACTAAGGAGGAGGTGGGAAGAGAAGATAGTTAAAGAAGTGCAGGAGAGATGGAAGAGAATGTAACATACTGAAGGAGGAGAAATAATGGAGTGACAGAGGAAGAAGGAGGCATTTTACTTTGCTGACCCGGCTGCAGGTTAGAAGCAGTAGATGATGATGATGATGATGATGGAAAACCAGAATCTAAATGGACATCCCGGGATTTGAACCAGAGTTTGCCTGAATGTGTGTCCAACGTTTTACTGTTGTGCCACTTTGCTTGCTACTAAAATGACAGGTAGTGTCCAATTTTGAGGTGGTTGATACAGCAAAACCAGTATATGATACCCATTCTTTTACTCTTTGTGCATGATTTACATTTAATTAAGAGCGTGATGCAGCCATAAATGAGAATTCTGTATGAATAGTGATTTTTAAGGTTAAATTAAAAAAGATGTGGCAAACTTTCATGCTATCAATTAAAACAAAAATATATTTGGCAGTTTTTGTAATATGAAAGAGTGCAGTGAGGATGTTCTTAAAAAAAGTTTAAAAAAATTTTTTGTCATTTTAAAATAAAAAAATACAGATGTGGGACAGGCACATGTTCAAAGAAAAAAATATTAATACAGAACCCTGCAGTGAAAGATGCACAATTACAGAAGTGGCAAATTAGTACTTCCGATAGCAAAGATGCTGCATTTAATTTAAGTTGCAGAACACTGTAGTTAGCTGTGCATGGCTGGACGTGCAGGCTTGCACTGGGATAAGCAGCAGGTGTTCGTGTTGCCATCTGCATGGAGTCTATCCCACACATATTGTCTCTCCCGATGGACACTTGCTTGGAGCCTCATTCTCTTCCATGGGCCATTGCATCTGCCTGGCATGGGTGAAAAATCTTCCGAACTAAACACTTCACCTCTGGAATTCTACTTAGGCAAACTATTTGAAATTTTAAGTAGTTAACCGAAAAACTGTTCTGGCCAAGTTGCCATGGTGGTATACGAAATGAATTATTTGCTGAAAAGTTTGTGGTCTGCCTGTTGTTGCATCTGACACACTACAATTTGTTAGTAAACATCAAGCTAGTAATTAATATAAATATTGTATAAATATTGTATGCATAGAGCTTTATTTCAGAGGTGATGCAGTTTTTTGAATAATTTTATGGGAAGGCCATTTGTACAAAAGTAAAAAAATTTGGTTGTCTGTAAAGTCGGTTTACGGACGATAGTTTAACGTGCCAACGTCATAGCAAAACATTGATGAAATGATTGCATACTTTTATGAATAAAATTGAATAATTTTTATTGAATTATCACTATTTTGTATGGATACAAAAAAGGAGTGAAATGAAATCTACAATTTAATTGATAAATTTACTTTTATTTGCACTCATTAATTCAAATATGTTTATTACTTTAACGAAGAGATTATTTTAACTATAACTTTTATACATGTTTGCTATTTAACTTCAAGATCGTCGAGAATGTTTTACGCTTTTTCGCAATTACACATTTAACGACGAAGTTTGTTCGTCGTGAAATTAAACGTAGAATTTAATAAAAATGCCCTTGCAGTTAATAAAATAAGTATTAGTAAGTTTAAGAAAGAATTTCGGCTTTAATCTCCAACCCAGACGCTCGTAGTGCGCTGGGGCCGAGATTAAAATTCATCGAGAATATTTAACGTTTTTATGTCTTCCAGTGGGCAAAATGATATGCAAATGTGGCCCCAGGCACAAAATTTTATTTATAATTCATTAATAATAATGCCCCTCGCGATAAACAAAGGAAAATATGTATTAACGAGTGCCTGGTCTCCGCGGAAGCGAATAGATAGCGCGATTCGTTCGGTTCGCGTCCGTCACCGTAGATGGCAGCACCGTAGGGGAATAATATTATTTTGTTTTTATAATACGATTTTATAACAAATACGCATCCCAAATACACCAAACTTATTTATAATGTGTTACAATATTTTTTAAAAGATTGTGCTAAAGATCCCGGGTGTAATTTGAATTATTATGTGTAACTGTAAAACACCATTGTTCATACAAAAACATAATATGTTTTTTGAAACATTTATGTTATTTGAAAATTCAACATTACTTTTAAATAACGGTACCGATTGTGCTGAAAATCTGTGGACAATCTTTAAATTACAATAATATTAATAATTCAAATGACGAAAACATGTTTGAAAAGTCAAATCGATGGTTGTTCCAATCGAGTGGAAGAGAGATGCGGCGCAAGCATACAATGAGCGTAACGGGACACATCGTAGTGGGACAATCTGTGTTACGGGGCACTTTTTCGTGCATGCAGCCGGCATTCATCGATTTATTAGTCACGTCAAAAAAAACTTAAAAATTTGGCAGGAAGTTACTTTTATCAATAAATAAATAATTTTAAAGAAGGCCCATGACTACAATTTGTATGTCAGGTTAAAGCTCATGAGAAAAAAATTAAAGTTTATAAAGAATTATAAATTAAATTGCCAGCAACATGTGAAGAGTACATTGAAGAGCTTTAGAGCATTAGGACACAAAATCTTAAAAAATATAATGTATACATGTTTTCAAGAATAGCTGAACCCTTGGCCAAATGGAATGCAAACTATAGTTAGTCTTATAGTAAGTAAGCTACTTTGGTGTTATATGTAAAAAAAAAAATTCTATTCTTGTAAAGAATTTAATTTACATATTATGAGAATAAATGAGTAGCAATGAAATAGGGTTCTTAATAAATAATGTTAGATTACTTAAAAAAAAATTCAAGATAAACTGGTTGAAGAACATGCAATAGCTGATGTAAAGTATATTCACCTTCCAATGCCATTGGATTCAAAGAATTGGTTAGTAAAAGATAGTAATATTTTTCTTTTTAAATATATCGCCACAATCTAAGACTTCAGAAAACATTTTAGCGCTATTAACAATTTCATTAAGTTTATATCATATGAGTTTGGCCTATTGCCAAAAACAGTTCAACAAAAATTTGGCCAAGAGAAAGGTTATTCTTGAACCAAAGTTCATTCTGTAAAAGCAAAAACCATTATAAATGAAATTAGACACTAATAAAATATAACTGTTGCTGTATATGAAATTACTTTACCAATTTTGTTTTTCAATAACTCATTACAGTTAATTGTAAGTACAGTGACTTGTCTTCAATCATGCATTCTGTGGTTCAGCATATACTGTAATCCTTCAGATTTTTTGGATGGATCCCTGCTGTTGCCCTTAGCCCCTAGGTTGCATTACAGAGCTGTCGGCATTTTTATTTTACTCAAAGTTTATATTTACTGTCAGTTTTCTTTTTAGTGCAGTGTTTCCTGTTTTATAACAGGTTACGTTTCACATTTGGTAATCCAATTAAAACTACATTGACATTAGATTATCCTGCAGCATGGCCGTGGTACCAAAGCTTTTACTGTATTTAATTTTTTCTGTGTTTTTAAGCCATGAAACATTTTAAAACTTTTAAATTAGTTTCACTTCATGACTGGAACAGTTAAGAGGGGAACTCATCTTGCTTATAACAGAGCGAGGTTATCCAGTCATAAGATATTGTTCTCACAGTTAGATACCCAGGTTCGAATCCCAGTCTGACTATTCTAATTTTGATTTTCAAATCTTTCCAGAAACACTTGAGGCAAATTCTGGCACGGTTCCTTTCTATTAGCCATTGCAGATTGCATCCTTACTATCCCTGGCTCATGTTGTGTGGTCATGCATTTAATGACTGTGCTGTTGAAAGTTTAAAAACTGAATAAAAGAAAACTAAATAAAAAAAAGTCTGTTTGCTGAGAGTTTGTATAACTTTTGTGCTTCCAATTATTTGTGGTACAGGAGGTGACTTTGTTCTTGCACGCTGCCCTAAAATGCTGTGCTGTTCAAGAAAAAAATATCAAAAAAGTTTTAAAAATGTTATTTTCTTCAGTGTACACTATAACGTAGCCTAATATCTGTATTTTTATATTTATTAAAACATTAATATCAACACTAGAAAGCTTTGATTTTGTAGTTGTGATATAGAACTTTTTTTAAAAAAAATAAGCATATAAGTACCTTTTATTACATATGCATTGTATTTTAGCATATCTGCAAATTTTATTTTGCATAAAACTATTTCACCAGATATAATAATTCTTTGAACTTCACATTTTCCTTTCAAAGCATCATGCTGGGTTTAGAAAGTTAGCACCTGCATCCTCCTACTGCATATATACTAACTTAAGATATTTTAAATAAACTGGACACTGACCTCAAGGCGCAAGCTGGTGGCAACAGCAGTTACAAGAAAGAGTGCCTTAGGCCAAGTGGCCACAAAGAAAGTCAACAAAACACACTGGTGGTTGTTTTCATCATAGGAACTATTTTTAATTTATGTTTGTTAACTTTGTTTAACACAGACGTAATCCACGTGAAACCTATAACTGTTCATACAGTCGAGCTTGGAATCTGGTGCCTTTCCACCGTAGGTTAGCATGTCGTAGATAATGCCACAGAGGCCAGCCAGGCAGGTGGTAACCGAGACAATCCCATTCACCTGACTTCCCTTCTGGCAATGCTGCTTATTTAACTAGGGTCTGCATGGGGGGGTAGCAAGATGAGATAAGGAGCAAAGGGATATCAGACTTGCTCGCATTATCTGGCAGCTGCCGCACACAGCTGTGACCTTGACTCAAGCCCTTTAAAGATGACTGTTGTGGGCTTGTATGTTAGAGCCTTCATGTAAGTAATAGAACAAACAGCTTCGGTCAATGGGATATTTCTGGATTTCCCACTCTGTTCTTATTTTCTACGCGTAGTGAGTCCATCATTGGTAGAGACAAGATTTTATGGTTTTATTTTTGCATCAGTTACTTTTTTTTAGAACAAGAGATTTTGGTGTCATTGTTTTCATATATATGAATTCTGTTTATTTATAACTATAGTGTATTCATCAAAAAATACAGCACCTAAATGTATAATATTTATCTTACCAATATAATGTTTTTTGACTCTAATACATGATGCATTTTTTCATAAAAATGTGTAATAAGCATGTCTAGGACAGAATTACTCGGAACAATAAAAATAAACTGGCAAGCATTTGGTGTTTTAAAAATGTTCCAGTAATAAAATTAAAACTGTAAAAAAAAGTTAAGGTGGAAGATAATCAAATAATACAGTAAATATGTAGAGTAATGGTATTTGCGAGAAAAAAAAGGCTAAAAATCTGAAAATACTTTTATTATATGCTCTTTCACTTCCTCTTTTCATTACAACCGGCGGAGATAAGAAATTCCAAATACTTTAGGAGATATCGAATTTTTTAATTTTCATAACAATACCTGTGTATTCTATTATGGTTTTTTTATTGGAGAAATTTGTCACGTGACAGTTCTGTGATTGGCCATTATTCAAATGAACCAATACGTGATTAATTCTTAATTTATTGTTCAAAACAGTGTGTAATTATAACGGTCAACTTCTGCCATTTGATCATTAGATGTTGTAGTCGTTCTGGGTATTCGTATATCATAATTGTGTTACATTCTGTCTTTGAAATGGCCTGTGTTTCTGGGAATGGTCAGCTATGCGGCGGGTGTTCCTTGAATGTATTCGATTTTGTGCATTTGTGTGATGATTGGAAATTGTTGTTTGAATTTTTAGTTGATCATGGAGTTTTGAGTAGTGAGGTAAAGTGCGACCAATGTGGGACGGTAATTGAGTTGCCCGAGGACAGCGAATTTTTTCAATGTCACCGGAAAACAATTACTCGTGCCAATAAAAAAGTTAAAAGGGTACCTTGTTGTTTCAAAAAATCTTTCAGGAACGGCACGTGGTTCTCCAAAAGTAATCTTTCGGTTGAAACTATTTTGAAGATAACTTATTTTTTTTAACAGTTCATCACCCTAATACAGTATTTATTCAGTTCAATTGTAATGTTAGCTTGAAAACCGTCGTTGATTGGACGTTCTTTTGTAGGGAAGTTTTAATTAAGTGGAGTTTGTACGTTAATGTAGGAAAATTGGGTGGGCCGGGGAAAGTTGTCAAAAATGATGAGGCTAAAATTGGTAAGCGTAAGAACAATAAGGGGCGAGTCATTCAAGGTCAGTGGGTTTTTGGCGGTATTGAGAGAAATAGTGATAAAATTTTTCTCATTCCTGTCAAAGATCGTACTAGCAGAACGCTCCTGCGCGTGATCAAGAAGTACATTTCGCCTGGAACAACAATTATAAGCGACTGTTGGCGTGCTTATAATTGTCTTTCTCGACATGATTATCTTCACCTGAAGATAAATCATAGTATGATGTTTGTTGATCCCGACACAAGGGCGAACACCCAAAGAATAGAGAGACTTTGGCGAGAAGTAAGGCAGAATGTACCTCAATATGGTCGACGAGTTGACCACTACGTCGGGTACCTTGCGTAATTCATGTTCGGTCGGAGATATCGTGACGTAGGTGAACGACTACATAATTTTCTGCTAATGGCAAAAGAACTGTACCCCCCTCCAACTTAGGTGAGTTTTTAACGTTTCAAATTTTAATGTTTTATTTGTTATTTGAATATTGTTGCGCAAGTAATAAGTAAAAAAACAATTACGTGAGTTCCTACTGTTATTCCTTTGTCCCGGTTTGTTTGGTCAGGTCAGTTACATTATAAATACTTCAAAACTAAACAACTATTTAAATTAATTTACATTAATTTTAATGTCCACTTAGTTTGAAAGTATTTATAATGTAACTGACCTGACCTAATCGACCATTTTAGTTCGTACTGTTCATCCTTTGTCCCGGTTTGTTTGGTCAGGTCAGTTACATTATAAATACTTCAAAACTAAACAACCATATAAATTAATTTACATTAATTTTAATGTCCGCTTATTTTGAAAGTATTAATAATGTAACTGACCTGACCTAATCGACCATTTTAATTAATTACGCATTCACGAACACACGGAAAAATAACAAAAATTGCAGCGGTCAAATGATTGCACAGGTCTTGTATTGCAAAATTAAAAAATTCGATATCTCCTAAAGTATTTGGAATTTCTTATCTCCGCCGGTTGTTATGAAAAGAGGAAGTGAAAGAGCATATAATAAGTATTTTCAGATTTATAGCATTTTTTTTCGTAAATGCCGTTACTCTACATATTTACCAATAAAACAAATTATTTTCCTTTCCATTTGGTCCGTACATCTTGGTACACACTTCATTCGGAACAAATTACGTTCATATATGTTAGTAAGTTAAACTTAGTGCTTTGTGCTGCTATATGGTGTATTAACTTGCATTCAGTGTTACATGGATTATTGACATGCTTTTCAGTTTCATTGAAATTCACCGTTATTTCTTGTCTGTATATATTGGCTGTACCTAGTCACCATGTAATGTGATGTTGATGCTCCAACATCACCTGAAATTTTGCAGCTGTGCTATAGCTGGCATCATATCTGTTAATTTCACATTCACCCTGACAAAGAGCTATATTTCAAGACCAAATGTGGTTTGGTCCATTTCCAGGTGTGCACGTGCTACGTTGCCCTTAACGTAACTGGCAAAGCAGTTTTGCAACTAGTATTACAGTTGCCATTGTTAGACTGAGAGGTTAAAGGGGAAGGTGCAAGGAGTATTGGCACATTGACCTGAATAGAGGCTGATCCCTACATTTGGGTGTTCTATCTGCCAAAAAATTTAAATTAATTTTTTTACTTCCTCTACATCAGAATCACATGTTTTTCTACTTCCACTCGTTTTTGTATGTTTTTCACCGCCACACTTTTTTCTTTCAGAACCTATATTGGCATGCTGCTTGACAGTTGTTTGTTTGGCAAGTGTACAACTTTGAGTTTGTATTTACTATCAGAAGAGTTTCTTTCTTGTTTTGGAACCTGAAATTCAGATGTGCCACATTTTTTGATACAATCACAAACAACAGTTAGGTAATTATACTTTATGAAAAACCACAATGTAAAATTCCGATTTGAGCAACATGTCTGATGCTTACTGTTTGTGTACAAATACAAACCAAGTTCACTTTACATATGACAAGTGAAATATGGCATTTTATGTTCATTGCAAGTTAATAAGAATAATAAACATTGGCACATGTTAGATAATTATTATTGTTTTGTTGCAGTTGGCGATGGAGTTACTATACCTGTTCATTTGTTTATGGTTTGTTTTGTTTGTGGGATAAATCATGGCTGTGGGACATAAATAATTGCTGGTATGATTATCCACACCAGGTAAGCCATCAGGAAATCAGTTTAAAATGTATGAAAAATTAGTATATAGTTCTAAAAATTACATAGTCTTGGTTATTTACACATAGTTTGCATTTTGTTGTAACTTTCTTAAATTTAAAAAAAAAAATCCTTGAATAGCTAGATGATAATTAGTATACATGTGGAAACAAAGTTTTTGCCATTTAGTTTGTCCTGAATGACACTAGTGATTTCTTGTCTAGAAATCATATATCGTAAACAATAAATTAAGGTAAAACAATAAAATCTTTACATAACCAGATGAATCTGCTGGTATTTTACCATTGGTTTTTTGTTAAATTTTCAGCAACTTTTTACAATCTTATTTGATGTAGATTCCAGATTAAAAATTTTTTCAATACTGAAATTAAACTTGTACACATATTTATCTTCTCTTCATGTTGTATATTAGGAAATGACAGCGGCCACATCAGAAACCCTTCACAAGTCTATTAGACTTGCTCTTTGCTGTTGATCAGAGGTAGTTCCAATATGTGACTTATTAGAGGACATTTCTCTTAACTGTGCTATAGTTCATCAATTTATGTCAGGGAATGAACCAGTTATCAAGTAGCTTAAGGCTAAGATCCTTAGTTTTGCAGCCTCCAAGAAAATTATTTCTCCCATGAATATCGTAGTAGATAAAAAATACATACTAGACAGAATTGTAAATAAAACTTTGAATTTTGTAAATATGACGATAAAATTTTTTTCAAAAAATGCTTTCTTATTTAATTTTAATTTTGAAATTTTCAAAACTAAATATTAGGTATATATTTTAACGGTACACGGCTGTTACTTTGCACACAACTTAAAGGAGGTACAATGAACAATTCTGTCTAGTAATTTTTTTAATACAACGTACAGAATTTAAATAATCTGAGTATTAAATACTGTGATTTAACTGTCACTTGCAGCTGATGAAAGGAACGAGTTCAACAGTTTGCCGCTAGAGCTCCGATTAGTTCCGAGTTTACTCACTAGATGGCTCTAATATCGCAGGAGTTCAGGCGGGAATATTATCGCTTCGAAACGGTCAAAACACAACACTAGTATCAGCAATAGTAATCAATGAATTGAAAACCGTCTCACGTTGTCGACAATTTCTATAGATATATTTGTCAGCTTTTCAGCGATGTAAATTATTATTAATATAATATGCTTCACTTGTGACAAATTTATTCATAGAATATTTTTTATTTAAAATCATCTAACTACAATTACTGAATTGTTTTAGTAGATAGAGATTTATTATAATAGTTGGGCGTCTTAAAAAAAACTTATTTTGGAAATACTAAAGTGCTAAATATGATTATAATATCTAACCTGTTTCGTTTACGGGCATCTACGTGAACGTCGCACATTACATTTTATTACAACATTATTTCACATATTATCTTAGTGACTTCATTATGTATTTTGATATGACTCTTTACCTTAACACATGAATGAATCCTGCAATCACGGTGTATTACAATAATAGCAAAATGGTTTCATATAATAATATAACTTCCAAAATCAATTTAAATTATTAAATTATTATTTATACTTCTATTCAAGAATCGTACATTCAAGACAAATAAATAATGTTTAAGATTTTATTAGAATATTTCAATTATTGTAAAAAAAATTATTTGGAAATGACAATGATTTTCTATAAATTTATTTAATTATATTTCTTTAGTTATATTTATTTAATTGTGTTTCTTTAATTATATTTGTACTTCGACTTTAGCTCTAGTAGAATGGGCTATACCTCTGGGTGTAATGTTACATAAATGAGTTATGATCAAAATATTAATAGTTACTATTGCAACTCTATAGAGATGTTTAAAAAAAAATAGTAACTGAAGGACCAGCCGCCTATGGCAACTTCCTCCCGTAATGATTTAGTTATGTATATAACGATACAAAAATAAGGGCCAATCTCTCGATGCTGTCGTTGAACAATGGTTAACTAAAAGTCGTTTAAAATTACCTTTGGTTTTTAACAATAGATTTTTCACTACCCAAGCATTTATTGTACCACTGACCTTGAGCAGTTAAACATTTTCGTTAGTTACACAAGTTCGTTAGAAACACAATTACAAAGCAGTGGCGATTCTTTTTTTTTTCTTCTGGGGTCATGTAAAATTATGTTTGTAAACAAATATTGGCCAGAAAGAATTATATATTTTTCAATTTAACTTCCGCTACATTATTTGCAACTATAAATTATCAAAGAAACATAAGTTCCAAGTGCGCGCACACACGCACGCATATGTATACATGTAAATACTTTTGAACAAGTGAAATGAGGAGTTTTAGCAAATAAACATTCAGGTAATTTTCCAAAATACAATTTTAAAGACCTTTATATTGTGTTCTTACATTTTCAGTTAGATTTATTTAAATTATTTGGCAAATATTACAATCTAAAAACTTTTGTAAGTATGTCCAGTAATTTTTTTAGGTAATTTTATTTGTTTTACAAGAAACCGAAGACCTTGCTGAAGTAAAATTATTATGTATATAAAATGTGTTTAAATGGGTGTGTTATACTTAGATGAAATTGATCTAGAATTATATGAAATAAAATTCTATTGTTTTACCAGCCTTTGAGCTTTCTAGCTTACGTGAAATTGTTATAATTAAACTTTATTGCCTAAGTTTTGAATTGCTCGAATATGCAAAAAGTAATTCACTCGCTCACACACTGGCCTATAAAAATTCCAACTCACTACCAAAAGGGCTGGAAACTTGAAACTTGGGTCGCAGCCTCAATGAGTAAATTCGGAAAAGTACCGATTTTTATTTTCTAATTACTAAAAAAATAAAATTAAGAAATAGGGACGCACCTTTAAAATCGGTTTATACCTTCTTTCGGAAGAAAGTTGTTGCAGAAATTATTGTTTACTTCTCATGCTTGTACAAATTGAACAGTACTGTAAATGTATTTGATGACATAAGCAATAGTAAGTTGTTAGCTGATATTGAATACAAACAATTTTTTTCGTGACTACAAAAAATAAGGTTCTCTGCTTGGCGAGTGATTCAATTATACTAATGTCAAAAAGATGTTATCGGGAAAAAATAAATGAAGTTATTTTATACCATTGATTCACTACCCATAAAATCAAACTGCAAAGTCTTTGCAACTGGTATCTCACACAATAAATATAAAACATATTCGTGCTTCATTTTGTATAAAAATAAAACACATTTCATATAATATCGAGAGATATCGGGAGACTGCCTTGAAAATCGTGCCTATCACCAACATGGCCAATCAGACTCGTAGTCATGTTTACGATGGCAAGACAGCTAGCAAACCAGTTCAGTTTATATGCAGCTTAACTGAAAAATGTATTCAATATTTTCGGGGTAGTTTTACGCTCAAAATTAATACAAAACCAAATCAGCAATCCTTGTATGATCATTTATAATACTACAAAAAATCTTCCATTTCCTTCGAATTGTATTGAGCACTAAAATATTGATTTACTTTTGGCCCAGGTTTTATTTGACGATACTCTGTAGAGTTTCGCTTGTTTGCATTGTTTATTTATCAGGTTTAATTCATGGCCAAATTAATTGAAGTGTAACACAAATTATTTATATATGTGTGTCTGGTTAGGAATCAGTATGATGTACTAGAAAAAATAGTCCTATCAGTGTAATGTATGGTTGTACCCTTACAAGCGTTGAATATTTATGAAACATTTTATTTCATTGATATTTAAAGCCGCAGACTTGTATTTGATTTATTTCGTTTAGACAACAACATGCGTCCGTGTTTTCTACATGGCACGCTCTGTAATATTTTGAATGTTATAGTAAATTTGGTTTTTTAAAATCTGTGATTTATGTGTAGTAGACTAAATTGTAATTTTTTATAATTTATTTTCACATTTTTAATGATCCATTTGCTAATAGTATATACACTTCTCCATTAATTATAATAAACACATATTCCATTATTGGAATTCTTTCAGAATGGATATCACAAGACTACAAAAACTATTCTCCTGCCAAATACCAGTAAAGAAAATTATCGCCAGAGAGCAATTACGTCTTATATCTAGGGAAACTTGTATTTCGCGAATACATTTCGTGTCAAGGTATTTTACAAAACACTGTAGATTTTTCTTGTAATTATTGGCTGTGGTCGGTGAAGGCTGTTTTCCCGCACTTGACGGGGCCAATGAGGACGTAGTTACCGTACTGCTGCACGCCCGCAATTCGCCAAACCTCTAAGAAAAAAACTACAGTTATGTGTGAAATAGCCTGACACGACATGTATTCGCTTTATACATGTGTCCTTACTTATATCGAAAAATATTTGAACATTGAATGATAATTTTAAGTATGAAAAGTACAAAATACTTTCAAATTTTATACATGGTTTTATATCAACTCCAAGCAGTAAAACATATACTGCTTATTTTCTACAAATTATATCTATACACGGCAACTGATTATGAATCACTTGAGTTTTTTTTATAAAGCATCTAAGCCCTTGACTGTATAAATATATTGTTGGATAAATTAACTAAACTAGGAATACTATACAATGCACAAAAACAGAAGAGTTTGATCTTAATGACATAAAGCATAAGCTATCTATTTACCACAGCCTGAATAATTCATTCCCTATTGTCAAGACTAAAATTTAAAAAAAAACGCGAAAGAATCAGTATAAAATAACTATCTCATTATCTTTGCGGGTAACTCAAACATCATACAAATAATACGAAATATTCTTAAACGCAAGAAAGCATATTTTAAACACTGTAAATAACTTAGATTTTAAATCAAAGGATAATATTCAGTCTGTAAAATTTAGTTTTAACGATGAGTTGGAAACAGAACATCAAACATATATCATAGGTGTTACTGCCAACAGAGAACTCTCGCAAACAATACAATTACTTACTGCGCAACCTGCAAGCTCCGGTACCTTCTGTAATATATATATGTGTGTGTGTGTGTGTGTGTAAAACTTTTCCGGAAGTCGTACCACGGTAACGACTGATATATGAAGTCTTACTTCTAAATCTACTTATCTAGAGAACAAATTGTATTACATTATGTTCATAAAATTAACACCTTTATACTAACAGAAGTTTGCTCTTTTATTCATTTTTTTAGTTACGTGATAATTTATTTTGACTTATAAAGGAATCCAACTTGAACAGTAAAAAAGAAAGGCTTTTAATGAACAAACCAACTAAGTCATTATAGATAACGGTTCAAACCATATAAGATTCATCCTGTTACATACATTTTAAATACATCTAATTTATAAACAAATCTGAAAAAAAAGGCAATAAATTCAGATTGACTTGATTATCGAAATAGAATAAAACACAAAATACACTTGCAGAGAACCACCAAATATATTGCGAAGTGTTTCTGAAATGGAGTTAAACTTTAAAATTGCCTTTATTATTTCAAAAAAATAATTGAAAACTCCAAGCAAATGTAAGAACACGTCTTCTAGATATAATGGAAGATTATAATGCCGTGTCCGAATTCGCCTGAAGAATATACTTGTAGATACTTTGGAAGTGACTTCGCAAGGCTGTCAGAAATGGACGTGAAGTATGCTATGCAATACGCAAGTAAATGAATCTGTGTAATTCTCGCGTACTTCCAGTTGAAAATACGTCTTCATTTGAAAAAAATTTGGTCATATTTTATAATATATCATTTAAATAATTTAAGAGGTCGTAAAATAAATATCATTTATTTTGTATTTTACTGGTATCAATAAATAAATTGACAAAATTAATTCATGGATGTTTAAAACGAAGTTTCAACAAACACATGTATATATTTAGCCTACCGATCGTTACTACAAAACAAAAGTACAATAATAATGTAAGATGCCTTAAATTCACGTGACAGCGATGAAGTGTTAAAAGAAAGGACTATTTTCACATGTGTTTAAAAATAAAATCCAAACATCCTTTTCGGCTGGCTAAACATTGAACATATCCGGATTCGTCAAAGGCAAGTGAAGTACGCAAGGTTGTAAACATGTAACTGCATTACTTTCTGATTAATTTTAATAAAATTATGCATACCTCCAAAAAATGTTCAGTTAAAATTAATATTGTATTGGTGTTTGTATTAAAATATAATGTATACCGGGTATATTTTTATTGTGTTTTAAGGTTTGTTGACTTTTGTACCTCATGTACTTTTGGTGAAAAGTGAAAATGTAATTATGTAGGTATTATTTATTATCAGGGCCCAAAGCATAACTATGTTCGTTGGCCGAAAATGAATTGAAGTTATACTTGTATATCCAAGAAAAAATATTTGTATTTTGTATGAATGTAAGTATTTTATTATCTAAATTTTTATTACTTACAAATATTTTGTACTCATAATATCTAGTTTCTATTTGTCTTAAGACATAATCAAATTATACACTCAGCAAAAAATATTTATTGGTTCGCAATTTTTCATTGTTACAATATTTTAAAATGTAAATTTGCTATTCAGCAATATCAAATTCTAAAACGTGAGTAAAAATTATCATAAAATTATATCAATGGCATATTTATTGGATTAGTATTCCTTGCTCCTAATCACTTACTCTGGTTGATTACCTTCTGTATAACCTCAGTCAGTGATCGTAATTTATGTACACCTTATCCCCCACTAAGACGATTCAGGTGCAGATTGTGGAGCAGTGTTTTTTTATGTACGGATGTGTCAATAAATCCGTCAGTTTGTTGGTGGTGTTGGGGGGGGGGGGGAATTACTACTCTTAAAATATCACTTTATCTGTATGCTTGATAAAATATCCTTTGGTTAGCTCCCTCCGAAATATTCTTTTACAACCTATGACGTGTAGCCTACTCCTTAGATATTTTACTTCCAACACGTTTGATTGCGTAGAGAAGGCGATTCTTCGAGTATGTGGCCCTTTCAGAATTAAATTATTATTATTAGTTACAACTGATGTTTATTTTGAGCCTCTTTGACTTCCAGTTCATGTAATACACATACGCACACACCTGTGACAAAATGTGTAAAGAAATAAAATTTGTAGGAGCGCAAAACCTTTGTAGTACACAGTTAAAAATTATTATTTTTTTTTTACGGGGGCAGGAAAACTACATTACTGGCCAACTTATTTGAATGTAGCGGTTAGCTGTGAACAAGCGTTCTTGGAAAAGAGACCAAATCTTGATAGTTTTGGCCACATAATCACCGCAGTAAAACATACAATTTGTATATCGTATATGTGTAGTGCACCAAATTAATATTTATTATAATTACCTTGGGTTGCACTCGGTTACGTACGGGTTTCTAACTGAAATGACCCAAAAATAGTCATATTTATTCTCTTGCGCTTTGTTGAGGATCGAGCAGTCTTGGATGGGTGTATGGGAAAGGGACAGAGAGGCAAACGGATTGGAAATATAATGCTCGCCGAGGAAGAGTACACCCTTCCCCACCCCCCTCTCCCAGACCGGTCGTAAACATGACACCCCGCTGGGCGATAAGAATTCTGAGAACAGCGTCCTCTTGCCCACCCCCCTCCTTTTTCCGCGCGTCTCTACATCGTTCAACCGTACTGCTAGTGCGCTCTGTTGAGGACAAAGATAACTACGCGTGTCTTTGCCCGCTAGCGAGAAACTCAGGATCTTAGCCTTAAAGAGCGAAAAACCTGTTTATGCATTTGTATGGTGCTGTAGTTTATGAGAATAGTGCAGTGCACAAGCATGAAAATTTTTGGGTTGGAGGCTCAGTCAGGATTGTTTAAAGTTATTTGCTTTGTGGTTTCATTCTAGTTGTAGCATCAGTTAGGTACTAAACTATATAATTTTTTTATTTGTGATTATTTAACAGAGTGTAGAGATGCTTAGTATTATAGCCATTGCAAATGTTATGATAACACTGTTGTACACCAGTGAGTATTGACAATACCATGATGTCACACATAGTAAAACTTTATATCCTGCTTGGGACTAGCTTTCTGCTTCCTCTGAGCATCTAGATGGTGAGATTAATTATTTGGGTAAGTTTTTGTTTGTATATATGTATGGAGTCTACCACTTTGGCCCTTCGCTGTAGATAGACATGTTACCTGACTTCCCTTCTGGCAATGCTGCTTATTTAACTAGGGTCTGCATTGGGGGGGTAGCAAGATGAGATAAGGAGCAAAGGTATATCAGACTTGCTCGCATTATCTGGCAGCTGCCGCACACAGCTGTGACCTTGACTCAAGCCCTTTAAACGTGACTTTTGTGGGTTTGTATGTTAGAGCCTTCATGTAAGTAATAGAACAAAAACAGCTTCGATCAATGGGATATTTCTGGATTTCGCATTCTGTTCTTATTTTCTGCGCCTAGTGAGTCCATCGTTGGTAGAGACAAGATTTTATGGTTTTATTTTTGGATCAGTTACTTTTTTTAGAACAATAGAGTTTGGTGTCATTGTTTTCAAATATATGCATAGCTGAAAACTAGACTTCCATGCAACCCAATATGAGTGCAATCATAATCATTATTACTGCAATCTGTGGTTCTGGTTCTTTGTTTCTCAGATAATCGCTTTATTTTAAACTGTGTAGCATCCTTCAACTTCGTAAAATTTTGGCATATCTTGGATTTAAAAAAAAAAAAAACTTAACATTACTTTCTAATTTTCAACTGTATATGTCTTGCAGCAACATCCTGACAATGTGATTCTTATTGAAAGCACTAATGTTGTTCTAGTATACTTGAGAAGTATGTAGTATAACTTATAAAAAAATACCTGCCTTCCTTGGTAGCATAATTCTAGTTAAAATCTCAAATGTGGCATGAGTGTGTGTCTTTTAATTGCAAGTACAGGATAAGTTTAATTTTTTATGATGCCATCTGAGTAGCCTGCCAGCATTAAACTTGGTGCACACATGTGTTTTGTAGTATCAAATCAGGGTTGGTACAGGTATAGAAAACCATAATAACTGGGAAAAGTGAGAGAAATTAAAATTGTCAAGCAGTACCATGAAAAGTTGGGAAAATCATAATATATATTCCAAAGTTTTTCTTGTGACAACAAAAGTGAAATGGAAAATACTGTTTTCTCTAAGATTTAGGCAATTAAAAAAAAGCTTTAACATTTAATATCACAAAATTCACCTGATATTCCTTTATGTGAAATCCTGTGATTTTCACTGTAAACATAAGAGTTGAACAAGGAAAAATAAATCTTATTTTGCATGCTTACATACAAGTTTGATAGTCTATATTCTAGTCTTAGGTGAATCGATAGCAGTTGTTTACAAAAAAATATATACAGAGCTCAAACTGTGTTATTTTTGCTACACTTTCATTTATTTTGATGCACCTGTATTATTTGTCATCAATCTAACACTGAATTTATTTCCCGTAATTCTGGAGATTCTGGCTTCTGTGTATTGATAGATATAATTCTGAAGTGTTATTAAAAATAGTATAATTATCTCAGCTGCAATAACATTTCAATTAGTTTTTTTGTATTTTCAATTAGAATATATTTATTTGTGATTTCTGCAATGTTCATGTTACTGGATGTGTAGGTAGGGCCTATGTGTTTAATATTAAACAAAAAACCAAAATGCATTTGTTTTGATGTCTGTAAAAAAAAGACATCAGGAATCATTTAGAAATTTCAAATATAGAAATTCAAAACGAAAACAAGTTAAAGACAAAACACAATAGGCTGTAAAGTGTGATATGACCATGATTAGCAAATCTGTAAGGGTGGTGGGGTAGTAAGTGACTTGTAAAACTCAGTCAATGTCACATAACCTCAACTTGTGAAACTGGCAACCTCAAGTATAGATGATATTGATGGTTATAGTTTAAAATTGTATGTAATTTGAATTACATTTTAAATCTTTTAATACTTGTTATGCTATTTAGTAGTTCCTACTTCAATGCTGTTGATTTTTTCAGTACTTTGGCTGACCTCAGTGCCTGTATTTAATAGTTTTATAGAAATTTTTTGTTTGCATTTCTTCCCTTTTTAATTTTTTTGCGTTATCACATTCTAATAGTTTAATTCTTCCAAATCCTCCATTTTGCATATACATAGTCTCTTTCAGCACTATGGTCACTGCATAAGTGCTTAAATATAATCTATCATGTATATTTGTTTTTATTGGTTTTTTCTGGTAAATAAAAATAATTATTGGTGAGTAATTAATTGTGATAAGTTGAATTCTACTGAGTAAAAGCATATAGGTATAGGTGAAGTCAGTTGCTCGTTTTTTTTTTTTTTTCGAGAAATGTTTTATCAAGCAGAAATTAATTTATTAATTAATTTTATAGATTCAAATGACACATTTGAAAGCCGTTTACAACTCTTTTTCCCCCAGAAAGTATCAACACCGAGTAGGCCGTGGGATTATTCGTTCCTGGAAGGTCAGGGAAACTTGTCGATTCATATCTGGAAAACATGGAAAAGTTAAGGAATTTTGGAATTTCAAGCTGTAGCAACCCTGCAAAGGATGCATACCTGCAATTATTATGGCTAGATATAATTGTCAAAGCTTAAGCTACATTTTATAAGCAAAATACATGTACTGTATTAATTATTCAATGTATGATAGAAGTTGAGGTTAAAACAACTCACCAAAATAAGGTTTGCACTGATTGACTAAATAGGTGAAAGGTATAAATAAAATTGTTTTAAAGTGTGTAACGGTTCGTTACATACAAAAATAAACAGATGTTGAACGCCGATTGTAGTTTTGTTGTTTTTATTTTTTCAAATAGAATGCACAGACAAATCCAAACACTTCCAAAAGAGGTTACTCACTCGTTCAACACGTACATCTGCCCGTCGAAAAATGCCCGCAGTTCGCGTGATGAGAATTAACGAAAAAATAGCGTCCTTCAGTAATCTTTTACTGCAAGTACACGAAATTAGTGCGGCCTTAAACATGACCGCACCCAGCGAAAACGAATTTCGCCACGAGCCAAAACGCCGACGAAGGTGGCCGCAATTTCTAATTATGTCCGAACGAAATATAAAAAATAATTAGGTTAACTTAATAATCAGCCTGGCTCTGACCACCAACGTTAAATTATCTCTTCAAATACTTTTACATAATTTGCGAGAAGCCACCGAACGCGACCTACTTGTGCAGCGTTCGACGGACGACTGGTGAAGTCTTGACACCGTCTCCTCCATGCAGGGAGGATAAGTCACATGACCTCACCGATCAATCAAACGCACGCTTCATTCACTCTACAAATCACAAGCCAATCACAGAACAAATTACAATACATGAAAAAACCCTGTACACACAACTCGGGGCTTCCCTTGATCTGTCTCTTTTCAATTTCACATCAAAATCGGGGACTCCCATTCTCGTTCTCTCTCCCACACCATGAGACAGCAGTTATCACTCAGTTCCCACGCAGTGGGGAATTACCGGTTTCGTCTCTCTCTTACTGGGGAATCACTGTTCCTTTCTCACTTGCACTTACATGTCTCTTATGCCTCTCTCTTTCTACACATCACCCCAGCCCAGACACAGTCCCGTGATCTATAATTATATTGCAACACGTTTATTAAAATTAAGAACAATAATCATAATACGAATTACTTTACAAAATTAAACTTATTGAGAAAAACCTGAAAAAGTAAGCCTGAACAGGTAAAATTCTAGTACAGCGACTTCTTTGTGAATAACTACATAAAAAATAGTACTGATTTAAAACTTCTCTTAAAATACAAGGTACATTCTTAAAACATTCAGCAAGTGAAAAATATCAACTCTAACATACATAAAAACGGTAAAATATCATTGAAAAGACATTTTTAAGAAATATTTACATTCATGAAAATAATAATATTCAGCTAGGAGGGCAGGGTCTTGCAACGTTACAAGTGTATGTATGATGGTGTCTGTGTTGATGTGCAAGCGGCTAGTGAATGGCCCAACAATTTGTTAAAAAATACAATTTACAGGAAAAAAGTAAACATGTTTAACGTTGATAACATTGGACTACTTTAAATTGTACTCCTGACAAAATTCTGATTTTCAAAGATAAGCGCTCCAGTAGCGGTAAGCTTAGTAAGGATTGGTAACACTTAAGGTAGTGGCAGATATGACAAGAAACTGTTGTCATAACTTGAATTTTTTAGTAATTCAGAATTATTTTTCAGTCCCTTTAGCTTTGAATGAAACAAGTTCTACTAAATTAGTATTAAAATTTTTATTTAATTTCCTACTTAAAAAAATTTTTAAGTAGCCATTTCATACCTTTCAAACTTAGCCTTCTTAATATATATGTGTTTTGTGTAATTGTCACTTTTTTTTGCATGATTTTTAATGAAGAGTAGCATGAGATCCAGTAAAGACAGTAATTTGAGATTTTTGATGAATGCATTGTTTGTTTTCAGAGTGTGACGTCAGACTGCTGGTGGTATTACATGGTCTCGATGTCTTTTTATTGGTCACTCGCTGTTTCTCAGTTCTTTGATGTGAAGCGGAAGGACTTTTGGCAAATGTTCATACATCATATTGCCACCATTATACTGATGGTGCTGTCTTGGATATGCAACTTGTACAGGATTGGAACTCTTGTTCTTCTTGTTCATGACTGTGCAGATATCTTTCTTGAGGTAAGATTTTATTGAGATAAGTGTGTGGGTTAACAGATAAACTCTAGCAGATTCACACTATTATAGGTAAATAATTATACTAACCATGCCATAAATAGTTTTCACTTAAACACCTTTTATTCATATATTTATATTAAATACCATTATAATTGCCCACCGCAAAAGTCCTTCGACTGTTGGTGGACGTGTGGCAAAGTATAAATACATTAATAAAATGCTGACATATTACTATCAAAATACAGCATTAAAAAATTTACTTTACACTTAAATTGAACTGCACCATCAAAAATGAAAGGTAAGACTATAATAGAATTATTCTTAAAAAAGAACACCGTTTAATCATCACAAGATTTTTGGAGGAGAATTTTGTGCTTATAATTCAGACCAAAAACTAAAATAATTTTATGTGAAACTGTTTAAATAATGTGTGTTTGAGTTTGTTGACTGTGGTTATGAATTTAAAAAAAAAATTATTTTGTGTTTGCAGAGATGTAAAATTTTAAAATGAAATTTTGCAAAAACTGGTTAAGAGTGATAAAAAAAAAAATTAGAGCATATAATGAGAGCAAGTGATTCTGATAAAATTTCAGCATTGGTCAACTAGGTATTTCTTTAGACAGGAACTTAAATTACTCTAAAATGCTTCAACAAGAAATTTTAAATGAAGGTGAAGAAACTGATAAAGATAGTTAAAATGAAGCTAACCAGGATACAAATAAAAACAATATAAACAATGGTAATGAATCATAGTTTCTGCAAAATAGTTGAGATATTGTAAAACCAACACATTATCTAGATGCGTCATCTTGCTAACGCAATGGGGGTTGAAGTGTTCGTCGAATCCTAGGGCGCCACCACATGTATAATGGGCATGTGGACCCGGCTACTCTGTTCTCAGGGCCGTGACGTAGCCCGTGTGTGGCGAGGCCAGTTTCCCCCTGTATCACTCAAAACCTCCGAAGTACGACGACAGGTGCATGAAGCTCCTTCCTCTCGCAGCGCTCGCGACTCACTGATCGTTCGTCCTCGCTCGGCAACTCTCGGGAGCGGAGCACTGACGTCACACCGGTGGGCGCGGGCCGACACACACACACACACACTTCGGCGGGCGGTCGTAGAGGGTGGTGGTGGGAGGAGGGGGCTCGCAGCGTGTAAGGGGAGAGGTGGTGGCACATCGGGCTCAGAAGGGCACAGCCCGGGATGATGTCAATCTCAAAGCTAATGACGTCTAGTTAATGCATGCATGATACCAGTGGCCACGTGGGGCCGCCAGACTGTTCAGGTACCTGGCATGCATGCATCACGGCCTTGCCTCCTAGTACACATGCAACAGTATTTTAGGGAAGCCTTGTGTACAAAACAAGTGGCAATACCGTCAATGAGGGTGGGGAGTGGGCTTAACCTAAAAGTTACTAAGTCTAGGGAGGAAATGCTTTCTGTTTAAAATAAAGAGAAAACAGTGGTGCAGCCTATTAGGTGTTTAATCAGCCGTGTTCTGGTGTATTTGGAAACTTATCAGTGCAGTATTTTATTTTAACAAGCAAATGTTTTTTCTTGTAGATCAGTATTAGGAAATATTCACTGTTTTTAGAAGTAAATGACATGCTTTTATGTGTTAAAACTTAAGTTGTCAAGTATAACTCACTAATGTGACGTCTTATTAAAGTATTACTTGATTCTATTATGACTTTTATTTTTATAATTTAATGTAGCAAATTTAGGTTGCCTGTAGATTTTTTTTAAAATATCACATATATATTGACAAAATAAGTATTGTACATTTAAAAATAACGCGAAATAGATTCAGTGCGACTTATTTACATGAAACGTACAATAATATATATTTATGCCTTTTTATTATTAGCAAATGAGACAAGTTTGTTCGAAGACGAACATAACCTATTTTAGATGCATCATGTATCGCGTCTACATAATTTCTGAGTTTATAGGATTGAGGCAAAACCTTAAATTTGACGACAGTGCATTATTGAACATGTTTAAAAAATTATTTTCAATATTAAATGAAAGTAAGACACGTCGGCTGTATAACGCTCTCAAGAAATGTCATACAGATGACGCGTCGTCCCTTTGAAAGGTTAAAAAGAGAACCATGCTTGCCCTGCTGATACATTAAAATAAAGTTTTAAATATTAGAGCTTTCCTTTTAATGTTGCAAACTTAAATTTTATATGAATGACTTAACCTACAAGTAAACCTAACTTATCTCAAACTTAGATAACATTGGATAAGTTTGGATATGATGTAAAAATGGCCTGTAGAAGGTCTCTGTACATATTTTTTATGTTAATTACATATAAGCGAGAAGCTAGTAGCATTGAAAGCTCACACTCAGGACTTAAAAATAATTCCCATTGCTGCTGTTGCTGCTGCTGCTAACTTGTGAAATGGCATAATATAAACATTGGCTGAACACACACTGATGTCAGAAATATTTCTGCATAATAATGCCAATGCAAGTGGGCATAAGGAACATCGCTACTCTGAAAACAGTTAATCAACCAGTGCAAAAAAAAACCTGTTTGTCACGCATTTCGACCCAATTGTTCAGGAACATGAGATTGTCGACTATATTTCCAATGAACTCAACCTAGCCAAACTTAGAACATAATTTAATACATTTGCTTCCTTCCATATATCTGTTCTTTAAGAGGATTTTAATAGAATCAACAAAACAGTGTTTTGGCCCAGCGGGTGCTTAAGTAGCCCCTTTTACAAGAAACTACATCCTGACCAAATTGTGGGTAATGCATCTACGACTGAAAATCCCAGTGATAAAGATAGGGGTAGTCCCAAACCATCCCAGCAAGTGTGGCTGCTTCGACCTCATCTCAGGTGCCTGGAGGAGCGTCATAAATTTCTTTGGAGTCTCCAATCTTTGAAAATCCTATTAATTCTCACCAAGAGAATATCTGCCTTACAGAAACCTGGTTGAATGAATTTGTATTAATTCGCACTACTTCACTGATCCGTATACCACATGTAGAAATTATAGCAGTGCATTACTTACATCTAAAGAAAGTGGTGGTGATGGTTTCTTAATAGCAGTTAATAAACTCAAATTTATATCTGTTCAACCACTTCATACTCTCAATTATCCTGGAATTGAAGCTTTTTGGTTAAAAATAAATTTATCCCAAAACAATTTTTTTTATTCTTGGTAATATCTGCTTTCATTCACAAACATCACCAAATATTTACATTTCTTATTTTGAGGCCTTAGAAGATAAATTTACAGCAAATAAAGATGATTTAGTGATACTCGGTGACTTCAGTGTTTGTGGTGTTGACTGAACCGACGACAGCTGCTCACACTGTACGTGCACACATAAAAAACAAGGTGTTACCAGCTGATCAATTTTATTTCTAGTCTTGCTCTATTGCAGTATTACAAAACTCTGTCACCTAAAAATCTCTTAGACCTATGATTCAGCAACATTTCTCAATGTTTAATAATGGAAGCTGATGAAGATTTATATCAGCCTGCCTTAATTATTAAGATAACATTTGACAATCTCCCTCACATGATAAATTCTCTAGTTTTTAAATCCTATAAAAATGGTGACTATATATTTCTTTATAATGCTATTAGAAGTCATGATGGTCAAATTTTTATAAATCATCTCATGCCAAATTGGTTTTCAAAAGATGATTCAATCCTTGAAATTGAAGAAACATTTTCAGAAACTATAGAAGAAACAAAAACATGTTTTATTACTCTAAATTCTCATTCTTCTGGAAACGGGCCAAGTATCTAATCAAGCGTAGGAAAATAAATTGGCTGAGATTGACTAACAATAATATCAAGAACAGTACAAAGAATTCCTGGTATCATGAACAACATGCATTAGAAGTGAATGGTAGTGTTTCGAGTGATCCAAACATATTATCAATTGATTTTGCTAAGTACAGTAAGTCCTCTATTTACGTCGTACCGATTTACGTCGTTTCGGATTAACGTCGCTAATGTTTGAGTACTCATGTTTCAATTTAAGTTGTCGCCGATTCACAATAACGTCGTTTACAATGACCATAAATCTTTATTTTAACCAAAAAACCGTATATAATTCGTTTATAATTCTTTGTTTCCTTCGGTAGTTAATTTATGCTATGTAGCGTAAGCTACACGTTAACCGCCTTATCTTATCATGCATCATGAGGGACGCTTCCTGCTCTCCGCTGCTCTCCGCGCGGTGATGCAATACTACCAGCCCGCCCGCTCGGCCACCCACGTATCTCGCACGTAGAAGTGTTATCTACTTCCCGCAACGACACAGCATTTTCTCCTACCCCTTTTCGTCCAACTCCTTGGCACTTCAGTAGAGGTGTAAAAGTAACTAAAAAAAAGTGTACCCGTATGTATTCGTTACTATAACAATTAGTACTCGTTACTTTTGTATCGTTACTCGTTACTTCTGATACCGCATAACATGCTATGTTATGTAACAGCAACGAATCGAGTCGTATTTCGTACGCGTACAGTATGACGTCGCGTAAATAATAATAAATCGAATATAAACAATTAAAAGTATTTGATAATTAACAGCTTTTGTTAACCAAGAAACAATAAAATCTCATTAGAGCAGCTTTATTATAATATCTCTTTTAAGATAAGAACAAAAAACGTGAAAATACGCGATAATAAAAAACAAAAACATACATATTTATAATTTGTAAAAAATACTTTCTTACGTTGTTTCTGTTCCAATCTCAAACTTTGTCTACACACACAATACCTTTAATAAACAGTAAAAAACTTGGACGACGAATTTCCAAATTATACTTTTCTTAATAAACAAACATCGTTCTTTGTAACGAATAAGCGCGCGCATGCGTAAAACATACGAAAAATGCGAGTAACGAAATGCATTCGTGTGTAACGTTTCGTTACTCGTTACTAGATGCCACACCCGTTACTCAGTAACGAATACATACGGTTTGCTACAGCTCTACACTTCAGTCGCTATGATATTTATCATTGAGTTGGCCGGAGTTTTAAACGTGCCGTTGTTAACTTTATCGTGATTAAATGCGTTTGTAGTAGGCCTACAGTATCAGCTCACTGCAATTTATGATTTTTTCTTCATAAGATGTCTTCCAAACGACTATATATCTGTTTTTATATTTCAATCAATAAAGGTAATAAAGCAGCTGTTTAAATAACCATTCTATAAAGCTGAGAAGTACTAGTTGGACTTGTTTCCCATGCTGTCGGTTGTAATTTGCTGATAAAATTGCCCGTTGTCACGTCTGTATGCCAGCGCTTCCGGCCGACCTTGGGCCGTGGTCGGCCGGTGGCATGAAACATGGCTCATTTTGCGTCGTTTCTATTTACGTCGCGGTTTTCAGGAACGTAACCCCGACGTAAACCGAGGACTTACTGTACTTCTCAAGTCTTTGCGTCACCAACCTGCACTTATCATGCTCCTCCTCCTACTTTATATTGTGACACTATTTCTGTTTCTATAATTTCAGAAAGCTTAGGCCTTTGGGGCATTATGGCCTTAAAATCTTCCATGTCTACTGGTCCTGATGGGATTCCAAACTTTATAATAAAAGGTTGTTCTTACCTATTAGTACCTATTCTAACACATTTATTTAACATGAGTTTAAAAACTCAAGTTTTTCCAAATGAATAGAAAATTGCAAACGTTTTTTCAATCCATTAAAGTGGTTTTAGATTAAATGTCGCCAACTACAGACCTGTATCTCTTCTAAATGGTTTTTCAAAAATTTTTGAGAAAATTATTTTCAAAATTATTAATTTCCCATTAAAAATAGATTATCTGATGATAAAAATGGTTCCAGATCTGGTATGTCCACAACTACAAACTTAAATTCTTCAATCCTATTAATAACAAAGTCACCAGCAGGGGTCATGTTGATGCCTGCTATTTTGATTTAGCCAAAGCCCTTGACTGTTAGTCATACATGATTACTAAGCAAATGATCTAATTTTGGTTTTTGTGGTGATTTTTTAAATGGTTTTCCAGTTACCTCACAAATAGATGTTTTGTCTCTATTAATAACAGTAACTCCACACATTTTGAAGTTAGTTCTGGTGTCCCACGGGGCAGTACATTATCACCTTTACTGTTTAATATATTCATTAATGACATCACTCATGTTATTTCGCATTCTACTGGTGTATTGTTTGCAGATAACTTAAAAATTTGTAGAAAAATCACCACTTTAAATGAATGTCTATTATTTCAATCTGACATCATTGTAATTAATTTTTGGTGCAAGTCAAATCTAGTTTTCTTAAGAGTAACAAAACTAAAAAAAAATATATCCTTTACCAGGAATTATCTTCCAATCAAATATGATTATAAATTTTGTAGTTTTTGATGTAATGAATCTTTATAAGTTTGATCTAATGAATGTTTATTTGTGTGTTTCCATTGTTTGTTGTATCCTTTGTGTAATGTATTTATATTTAATATTGTTTTGTTCCTTATATGTTTCATGTACAGCCTTGCAATCTCTTCAAAGGGATGTTGGTGTGCATGTGACAATTGTAAATAAATAAAATATTAATTGTTGTACTTTTTTAATTGGCCTTAGATAAATAGGCGATAAAGAAGCGAACAGCACCTAAGGAAAGTGTAAGCTATCCTTTTTTGATTTGCCATATTATTAACTTATTGCATTTTTTTTTTTTAATGTTACACAAATGCCATTATGGAAATTAAAAATTCACTTAAATGAAAAAGAGTGCTACTTGGAATCTATGACTAGCTTCTTCAAATTGTGCTCTAATACTTCAAAACTATATATATCAAACAGCTTTTCTTCTAGGGGCTGGTGTATTTTAATGTGCATAGTATTTGAAATTTTAATAAACTTATTTATAAATGTGTATATGGCTGGTAAAAGAATTTATCCTAAAAATGTTTTTGCCCTTTGGTTATGGCTTCTTTACATCACAGTTAAAAATAATATTTTCAAACTATATATTTTATTTTTGTTATAGTTATAGGAGTACTTTGATTGGAAAACCTAGTTAGCTAATCATAAATTTTACTTTATGTGTTTATACTTTATAAAAGACAATAAAAATTATAAATATAGAATGTAAATAGTTCCATGAAAAAATTTGAAACAAACTCTTACAAATTACTGTTACAATATAATTTTCTGATTATTGTTGCACTATAGCATAGCTTATTGAGTGAAATTTCATGATGTAGACAAATAAAGTACAGTTATTTAGTTTTGGCTTTTAAGTCATTTTAATTGTAGTTCTAAATGGCAGAAAGTAATATTAAAGTTTGGTTTACAAATTTAAAATTATTTGCTAATAATTACGCCATAAGAATTGGTTGCATATATGCAAGTAAGTTTTTTTGTTGTTTTGGTTCCAAAATACTATCTTAATTCATTTTCCAGCTTCATAGAGAGGAAGTTGAACCAGCCAAAAAATTTTGACATACATAATTGTTTCTCATTGAAATGTATCATTGAAATCATGTTTATTTCTCATTGAAAATTGAAACTTTTCTTTTTATATAGTTTTGTTATGGCAAAACCATTGCGAGCAGGAAATTTTTCTATTGGCCTTTTTAAAAATTTGTTTGTTAATATTTTTAATGTTTTTGATTACATTCCCCAGCTTAAATATTTTTTTTTTGTTGTTAGCCAAGGAGTATACATACACACACCATCATGAAACACACCTCTGTCTATCATATATGGCTATTCAATAGTTATTAACAAAATGGCCATGGTTAAAGCTTCACTAATTTTTCATAGAGGAAAGTAATATAAATAGTTATTCAAATAGAGTTAAATCTTACATATTTATTTTTTAGTTTTCTAGTTATAAAATTTAAGTCTTCTAGATTATCATGGGTGCTGCTGCTCTTGATATGGTGCATGACTCATGGTAACAGATCAGTGTTTTAGTTCCATTATTTAAGAATTTTACTTCAGTCCGAAACAAAAATAATATTTTTAAAGATTATACTAAATCATAAGTTTAATTCAATAAAGAATTGTACTGTTTTCCAGGCATCAAAGATGGCGAAATATGCAAACTTCCAAAGAGTGTGTGATACGTTTTTTGTAATTTTCACCATTGTATGGATTGCTACTCGGTTAGTCGTGTATCCACATTGGATCATTTACAGGTAAAAACCCATTCAATCAATTTTTGTTTCTATAAAAATTTATTTTTATGTTTCATTTCTTAAGAGTACTAGTATTTAGTGGTACAGCTGATCAAAATATTCTGCTGAGTCTGAGCTGATCTTCCTAGTAATTTATGAACACCACCGATCAACATTCGCCAAAATGTCTGCACTTAATGTTAGTTTGTTATCCTAAGAAAAAGGAACCATCAAAACTTAAATTGACACTGGATATGTTTGGGAAGCTATGTAGAAGAAATAAGGCATTAGCAATTGTGGTAAATTGAATGAACTTTTAGTTGTTAAATGTGAGTCATCAAACATATTGAAAGACCAGATATCAAAAACAAGAGCTGATAGAAAATCAGTGAATAAGTACACTTTCTGTATCAGTTTTATTTTAGAGCCTACTGTAAGCAGTTCAGTAAAGATATGTACAATACAAAAACTTAAAACATTTTTTTGAAATAATATACAGGTCTACATAAAATTTTATATATTTGTACACTTAAGATAAAAGTAATGTAAACTTTAATATTAAAATAATGAAATGAAAAAATTCTGAATTCTATGTTTACATAACCCTTCTTATGAATTGCCTACATATATATTTAATTTGCAATTTTTCCAGATGTCTAACTTTGTTGATGTACTTAACTTTTTGTGTAATCTCGTGCATGCTTCTTGTTAGTTTAAACTTGTGTGGTAACATCCTGCAGGGCTGAAAGAATCAAAGTTCTTCAATTACTGATATTTTAATTTCCAAAAGAAATGTGTGTGTGCGTGTGTATGTATATATGTGTGTGTGTATATATATATATTCTAAAACAGGCCTGTACTAATCATTTATTACATAAAATATTGTTTTTCTCTCAATAAGAAAATATAAAATGTGTTTATTTTATGCCACTTCATCTACAGTAGAACCCCGATTATCCGTATTAATGAAGGGGATGAGTGAGTCGGATAATCGAAAATCGCGGTTAGCCGAGTCATGCTTGCCTCAAAGGTCATTAGCCCACAGACAGTCATCTGTGGACATTCGGAGATTACATATATACACATGCTTTGTGTGCGTGTGCGTTGTTGACATAGAAGCGGACTGCTTAGTGCTGGGTAGCAGTGGTTTTTAAGTCTTTCGTGTGCGGAGACGTGGGCACGCGAGTCGTTGTTGCACCGAGGTGTGTGGCTAGCCGCCCGGCCAGTCCGAGGGCCCAAGACCGCTGATAGCTGCCAAGGTCGCGCATTCTTTTCATCGCCCGTAAGCGACGCTGCCACACTTAGCTCATTGCTCTGTTGTCAGTAACACCATCGGGCTGGTTATTGTTTTACAGAACGACTGCCTTCAAAATTCTTTTCGAGATAAGATTTTTCATATCAGTGAATTGAGACTTGATTTGATGGTTTTGAAACGGTGTCTCTGTCTCGTATAATTCACGGTGTTTTTATCCCCCTTTATTTATATGAATTTTAAATGTTAGATTTTTTATTTTTAGCTTGTTGAACGTGGAATTAGTGCAAAAACTGCCTATTATGACTTAGTGTTGCAGATGGGTCGGAAATCTTATAACGACCACCTCTCTATAACAACCCTAATCTCGGGAACCGTGAGGGGTTGTTATATCTATTCTCCGTTCACTCTTAGCTGAGTTTTGAAATAAACAAGCACCGTCGTATCACTGCGCCGCGTCAGCAAGTGATAGGCTGAATTTATCTTGCGTTCCAAGCACTAGTTGCAACACACACACTTCCGTACAGTCGGTGCTCATAAAATAACGGAGAAGTAATATAAGAGGGAAATGGTTCTTCTGTCAAGCCTAGTTTTTTTAAAAAATTTACGTCTGCTGTGATAAAATTACGCCACTTAATGGTACACCCTCCGACCTTTTCTGTTGAAACCATTCAAACAAACAAGTGTCCAAGCTGCTAAATGTGGATTCTTTCATCGTCTTGCGTTTATTTAATCCACTTGAAGTGTCAGCCTGTGAAGCAAACTGAAGGATTTTTTCGCGATTTTTTGTGATGTCGCGCACTATTGTGTTACCGACATTAAACTCAGTCGCAAGTTTGCAATCGTTTCTCCACTCTGAAATCTTTCTATAATTTTTGTTTTGCTGTCGATGGACAGTACCACTCGCTTTCTTTTCTGTTCATTTGATGACATGATGAAATGTTGCGCTCAACACTTCCGCACAACACAACGGTATAATCCATCGGAATGCAGATCACTGTTACAATACATAAAATTATCACCACCTTCACGCTTCAACAATGTACACTAATGGAATGGACTGTCTCCATGCGCCGGGTAATCTCTGTGGCACGGCACGGCGCCGTGCTGCGCGCGGGAGTGTACAGTCCGGTCATGCGGACGTGGAATCGCGCACCAGTGTATAATCTATTCACGTAACATGGAACACAAAAATATTATGTACATACGTATGTATATACTAGTATTTTTTTTAAAACTTTTTGTGTGTATAAACATAACTGAGTCAAAGTACTTTGACCAACATACATTTTGCAAAGTATTTTAACATTTACATACATTTTGAATCATTGTTTATATGTAACTAAAAAATTGGACTTGATGGACATAAATCGCGGTTAATCCGCGAATCGGATGATCGAGTCGCTGATAATCGGGGTTCTACTGTATTTACAAAAAATTAGGACTATGGTGCTTAATATTAAAATTAATGTTTTACAATACAGCCAAAAGTTCAAACTTTTAATTTGAAAACAGCACTTTCTATAATCATCTGCAGAAAAGATTTTCACCACAATGCACAATTTCTCAAAGTGAATTGGCACGTATCACCCACCCATCTCCCATTGACCCAGCAAATGATAAAATAATTAAAATGCAGAGGAGTTGGAGTACTAAAGGCAAGCCAGCAGCATGCCGGTGGACTGCGATGTTGGTTACTTCTCTCACATCTGACTTCTAAGCGGAGCTTCTGTCCCTCAGGTCTGCCTCCATTGAGAGCCTGGTAGGCTGCACTGCCACTGACTTAGTAAGTCACCAACACTCAACAGTTTCATAACCACCTTGGTCTTCCGCTCACCAAGTCATCCTGCAGTTCAGCATTAAACACACACCCTCACTCCGTTTCTCACTCTCTTTCTTTCTCTCTCACTCTCTCTCTCGCTCTCTCTCACTCTCTCTCTCGCTCTCTCTCACTCTCTCTCTCGCTCTCTCTCTTGCTCTCTCTCTCTCTCTCTCTCTCGGGTGCTCACGCTTTCTGGCCCCTAGACCACAAACAAAATTGCTGAAAAAATAAGTATCACTCTTTATTTAAAACATTGTGTGTTTGGATCAAAGTTAAAACAGAGCTTGCTGTAGATATTCATATATTGTTACTTATTAATCTTAATTTAATTAATTATTAGCATAGCATTTTAAGTATTTAATTTGTCATGTACTATACAAATTGGATTAATTGACTAAGTGCTTACTATTTATTTATTTCACTCTTCTACTATCTTGTCTTCAATTTACACACACACCCACCCACATGCACACACATACACACGTATATACACACACAAAAACCAGCCTTGATTGAGTTTTTCCGGCTGTTGTAAATTATATGTATACCACTTTTCATGTGTACATGTAAAATTTTTGTGGAATTTTTTTGTAAATTTGTTTTTTTTTTTTTTCATAGCACAAGTATTGATGCTCCAAAACTTGTTGCAATGTTCCCTGCATACTACGTGTTCAACTCGCTGCTTATAATATTGCTCCTCCTGCACTTTGTATGGACCTATGATATTATAAGACTGGGATATAACTCATTGAAAGCTGGACAGGTAAGTTTTCTGTATAGGTACTAGTATATACTTTCAATTTTTTTTTTCAATTGTTCTTTTGTTTTGCCTTATAATATGTAGTAAGATAATTTGTCACATCATAGCAACATTTGCTTAGCCTATTTTGAAATTATCACAGTGGTATTGTGGTCATATTGCTTGTCTTCATTAAAAGTGAGGCATGTTTGATGAGTGGAATTGGGAGTTTTTTATTTTTTTGTTCTATTTCCATTTCCCATGCTGGATGCATTTTGTTGCTGCTCCATTCTCATCACATCACTTCTCATATTTCTCTAATTACCTCAGTGTTGACAATATGGTAATCATTCCTTAATTTGAACATTGATCAACCACATGCAGTTTCCTTGTTTTCAGATGCTGTAAGGCATTTGATGATCTGGGTTTAAGGTGTCACTTATCCATACGTTGCTTATATTTTAAATTTATTCTTTTAATACAGTATTGCTTTGAGAATGAAACTGATGGAAACTTGGAACATGTGCAAAGTTTTGACTTTATTCTATGGATTGTGATGATGATGGGTTTATCAGCTGGAAGGCTGTTTGGGATCTCCATCACTATGGGGATATAGCCATGGTATGACTGGAGCATACTAGGGGAGGAAATTCTGCTGTGATTAACCATTGTCCTCCTGTGGTGGTTAACCCTTTGCTTCGGCGGTATGAAGTTGTAGAAACCACACACTGGCCCTGAAACCAGGAGGGGAACATTAGCACAAATGAAAGATTGCCTACAAGTGAAAAATTGCCCACCTGATTCACCAGCCAGAAACTTTAGCTTCATATTCTGTACTGCCCTGAGTGCATATTTGTCTGGCAAGGAGAATTATGTAACAGGCATTTGTTAATCTGTTATGTCGCTTTATCAGTATCGTGTCATTTCAGTTTTACGGACTTTCCAGACTAGTTCACACAGAATACTTGATTGACTTCATTTAAATTTACAATGCCATCATTTTCTATAGCTTGAAGAACATTAGATGCATAATAATCCCTGCTAATGCAGTTGCATTCACTTGTGATCCATCATTTGGCATTTAAAAAATAACAATGGTACAGCAGGTCCTTCTAAAATAGGTTTTAGTTTTTTGGATGCCACACATTTTTCACATTTTTAATAATATGATTTATCTAATCTTGTGTTTTTAAATTTTTTGAATATTTTTATTCACTTAAAATTTTAACAAATATTTTATTTTTGTTTCTTAATGATTTATTTCTGTTCAGAAGTACATGAAACAAAATGCACGTAGATCTACAGTTTTTGCTTTCCTCGCTTACCCATGCATAGAGCACTGAAACATATCTTAAACTAAACACAGTGTGTATTGCATAACTTAATGTGCACTGTAAAAGGTAAGCTATAAATTCCAAAGTGAATGAAGAACAAAAAAACAAACAAGATACATATGCGAGCCAGCATGACCGTTTCTGTAAAAAAATCACTCTTAATTTCTAGCTATACTTTCATGCAAAAATATGTCAAATTTTAGGTACACTGTTTATTTATTGTGTTACAGTCAATTATTTGCTAAATGATAAAAAAAAAAAGGTACCAAGTACATCTGTTTCCAAGTTTTATAGGAAATAAAAGCATTTTCTATACATATTGAAACACAATTTCATTTAATGTAATTTTCTAGAATGTGTAATAAATGTATGCCTTTTATATCAAGCATTTTTTTTTCTGAAATGTATTTTTTTTTTTGGCAGTTGCCAAATTGTAATGATCTGTGATCTTTGTTTTCTAAAAATGTGGGCTATGATGCTCCCAAGATGTAGATTGAACACTTATTTTATTATACCTTATTATTAGAAACCTTGCACTATAAAAAAGTTTTAATATGTAAGAGATTATTTTCATTGTATTTTTTAGATGGAAGGAGATATTCGAAGTTCCAGTAGTGATGACCTATCTGAAGATGATTCTCAGTGAGTTTAAAAATGGATTTCACCTTTACAAAAATTTCTGGTATGAACATTGTTAATGTGGCTGTTAAACATGAGTTTGTGATACAAATGTATAAAAAAATAATACTGTTGAAAGCATTAAATAATTACTTTTTTTTTGTAAAAGATTATATAAAAAATATAATACATTTTTAATGTGACTGTTGAGTGAATGCATAAGCATACTTCAATGATATGATGGAAACCATGCATTTTGAATTTCTGTGCATGCCTAAGCATGTTAGTCTATTGCAGCCTTTGCTTATAACTTTTTTGTGATTGAATGACACATCCAGCAGTTTTATAATTTCCTTGGTACTGTTTATTTACAGAAATTGCTCAAATGTTTATTATTTTGTGTGTCTCTAAACCATTGTGAAATTGTGTCCTGTTGATGAAATATTTTGGGTTATTATTATTGTGTATTTGCTGTCAAGTGTGATAATTTTATCATGTATAAGTAAGAATAACAAATAAATGTAGGTAAATTGTGCCATAAGATATTTTGAAGTATAATAACAAAATTATAATTTTTTAAAATTATGTATATGGTATTTAATGCGTGTAAACTGTTCAAAGTCATCATTGTTAATAAATCATTTTTACATGTAATTTTAATGAGGTTCTGATATTTTTCTTAGAATTAAAACGTGTGTTATTTTTATAGCCTATATAGTTACTATATACAACATAAAAAAAATATTTTTGAAAAATTTTAAGAGGCGATTTCAAGAAGGGCCCTAGGTGAGAAAAGTAAATATTACAGGAGAGAGAAAAACTTATTTTCCATAAATTACAACACTGTATTAGAGTTTTTGATATTTTATTGCAAAGCCTAGAACTAAATACACATTTTGATAACAAATTATGATTCATTTCTCATGTGTTACTTACATACAGATATTATAAAAATAACATTGGGCCCTTACTGAACCAAATTCTATTCTGAATCTACAATATTCAAGCAAAAACAACTCTAATCATCACATTCTGAATCACAACAATGGCGTCCTCGTATGTTGTCACTTTTTAAGTTCTTGTAGCAGCTTTGTACATGTTTGGATAAGTACACACACAATTTAAGTACATCTGTCAACTTTTCTGACTTGATGGGCAAATCATCCATATACAAGTCCTCCATTGGCATTTCATCTTTACCAATATTGGGTTTTAGCATTTTAAACTCAAAAAAAAAATAAGCCATTTAAGATATTACTAACTTTATTGCAAAAGGGTGTTTGTCACTGAACACAAACAGCTTGTATTTTGTTATTATGAACATAATGCCCTCACTTACACAACTATTTTTGTAATAACAGCTGAAAACACCTTTGAAATCCTTAATCATTTCCCTGTTAACTTCCTCTAATCAACTCATTCCACCCCTGTACGCTTTCAACTACCTCTTTCTGCCTTTGCTTTTTTTTCTATTGTACCAAAGTGCCTATCACAGGGCAAAAAACTGTGCCCTCTTTCAGGGAAATGATGATGAACTTCTGAAAGTCGACCATTGATCACTAAAGACTGCCAAAACCTCAGCATGGTTATGTTGTGGTTCTGGCCATGACTACCATCACTAAAAACATGTAGTTGTTTTATGGTAGAGGGTAATAATGTAGAACAGAAACCACCTCATTACATCCTCTATTCACGGTACTTTCAGCCCAAGTGAACATTGTGCTTTTGCCTGATTTAGCAGAGTAAATGCAGAAAAAGTACAACCACAATTGCCTGCTGTAAAACACATCTGTTGTTTTGAGGTGAGGAAATGGCATATTCTGTTTGAAATCAAAAACCAGCATGTCTACACTTTCATTGCCTTTGGCCATTATTTCGGCTTCTTTCATTTTGGTATAAAAACCTTAGCTTTGTTTTTGTATAACCGACGTTCTGTTTCAAACTGTTTGTTTTCAGGACTGTTGTTAATAGATGCTGTGAGCCGTTCACATTTTGTGCAGACATCTGTTCTTGGCCTACCAAATCCATAGTTAAAGTTGTTCCTAAAATACTTATTGTAAAAGTCATAGCTTACATTACATTTTACAGATTTAGCATCACTGCTACTTTGAGTACCTAATGCTAAGTAAACATCTGGAAAATATTTCTGCAGGTATAGCTTGTACATTTTCAAACATTAAGTTCAGAAGATAAATACCTCCTCTTATGACCACTGCGCCCATAATGGGTAACACAATAAGGAAAACTACGAATATGTTCCTCTACAGATGCTATTGTATCTTGGGACTTGGTCCTTGGCCTAATGTTATGTTGCCCACGTAGGTCCTTTGGGGTTTCCGCGGCAGCCAAGAGAGATGTGATTCTGCGAACTCTTTTCACACTTATGCCATGAAGGCTTGCAAACCCCTCTCTGCACACAATGTGTGTGGTACAGCCATGCAGAATCTGAAATGAAAATACTTGTATATGTAAAGGCATAACAAAAACATTTTTGGGACATAATGATTTTTGTGTTAGTCACAATGTGAGCTCAAACAGTTTAACAAAGGATTGATTCGGTTAGTTTAGAATACTATATGTAAAAGTATTTTGTTTTTACTCTCAAATTCTGTGTACTATAAGACCCAAGTACATTTTTCTCGTAACCGTACATTACATGCCATGTAACATTAATACTATATTTGAGACCATACTTAGCCTAGACATACGTAGAATCTTTACCTCGTAATGGAAGTTGCATTGTTGTATATATTTTCCATTTGGCACCCTCCGACGCTTAATTTTACTGGTTCTTACCAAACTTTGTAGGTACATATCTGGTTGGTTTTTGTCTCCAATCCTATTGAATTATGTGAGAATGTCATCTACTGTTTCTGGTGGTAGGATAGTTTAGCACTAGCGTTTACAGCTGTGAATAACAAGCAAAAGTCTGGATACTTACATTGTCTACAATACATATACAGTACCTATTATTATGTTATATTATTTTGCATTATAAGAATTTTGCGAAAATGGGTAACATGGCCATCGTTTAACCATACGTAGCCTAGCGTAATATTATGTGAAATTAAAAGATATTAACACAAAGAAAACAATCCTGCAATTTATGCCTGTTGTTCTACATGAAATAACATGTCCTGCTGTGTTGGTGTGCTCCTTTCCTTCCGCTTTTAACCTTTTCCTTGCATTTTTCGTCCACTTTTTCTCATTCCTTTTCCTTTTAGGACGAATATCACTGCCATCTGCATTATCCTTATCCATGTTTAGAAAACATGTATGGTTTGAATAATATTTCGTTCACTGAAAAATATGTTGTGTTGGCAGGAATACCAATAACCAACTGACAACTTTACCAAACATGTAGAAATAAACAAGAATTAACTATAATGGCATGGAGAATTTTTTTTATATATTTCAAGAAAGGCCCCATTTCATATTTTTGTTTGGTTCATAAAGAGCCCAACTACTGCAGTGGGGGCCATCTTGAAACATACAGAAGTTTTAACACACATTTTAACTCACTTGCAACCCCTTTTTAGGGCCCTCTATGAAACCAATATATGTGTCTCTTCTTACATTATATTTTAGGATGAAAAAGTAAATTTCGAAAAACCTGTTGGTTGGGCCCTTCTTGAAATCGCCTCTTCATTTAATTAATTTTTTAGTCTTTAATTACGCAGTGTTTAGGTGGCCAGTATTCTTGTCATATCTATGAACTGACTATTTGTATATTTCATGTTATTTAAAACCTTGTGTTAATAAGGTACAGATATGTGGTGTGTAATTACTTTCGTTTATTTTATACAGCAGTTTTTCATATTGACTATTTTTGTCACTGTTGTTAGATATAGTTATTTAATGTTATTTAATTAACAATGTTTGAAGTGCACTGTTATGCATACAGTACAAAAGTTACAGGAACATTTGTTCTTACTTTAATATTTGAGTTTATGTTTATAATATAATCTTAAGCAGATGTGACGCTACATTTCCTTTCATATTATTTATAATTTAAAAAAAAAGGTCTATGTGTGTGTTTATATAAATATCCATGCAAATATACTGTATACTATAATTTGGTGTGAAATTATGTTTGATGTACTAATTGTTGGCAGCTTTTGCCCATGTAAATTTAAAGTGTTTCACCTTAGTAAAAAGTTGTTTAGGAATAGCCGTCAGTGTGTATTCAAATGAAATCTCAAGGAAAAACTATTTTTGAAAATAATTTATATGACAGCTGCTATACCTTAAGGCAATAAGCATAGCAGTTTGTTAATCATTGTCTTAAAGTTATAATGACACACATTATTTATTTGCAAGCTTCATTATGTTATGCATTCCAAAATATTTTCACCAGTCTATACTTTATTGGTTTTGCATTTCCGTTTGCTCAAAATGTAAACTGCTAATTTTATTACTGTGGTCGCAAACAATTGCGGTGTATGTTTATGTTTGGCAGATGCTGCTTATAATCAGTGTTTCAGTCGTAGTTTACTTCTGTTATATCATGTTCATTGGGACCAGTAAATGTATGGTGAGAGATGCAAAAAATGTTAGCGGATGGTGAATGGACTGGCAAGTATTTACTGGCAAAATTAAATTTCAGTTTTTTACCACCAGCTTGAAATGGCTGCCTTCATTCAACATAACTCCTGGCAACCATCCCAAATGCGATACCCGGTCAGTATTCACGTAGTAATCAAATAGTTTTGTAAATAACTTTAAGTTAAACCTACTGGAAAAAACTATGAACAATCCTGAGCAGAATACTACCGAAACCTGTTAAGCAATTAGCAGAACTACAAAAAAAAGGAGCGATTATAGGGCGTAAGTATCTTAAAAAAATTTCAAAATACTTGCATATTTGTGCAAAGTAGAAAATTACAATACTAGTTAACAAACTCATATGGCCTTGGCTTGGTTTCATACTTGATAAACAGCTTATATTGAACTTGGTAAATCAAACTGTACAAGACTTGCGAACAAAATTTAATGGCGAAATAGCTAAAACAGTAATCACTTACAGCATGCAGTTACCAATTACCATCAACAACTTGTGATGAGAAACCAACCAGCTAAGCCAAGTACTAAAAATGACACTAAACCACATATCACCTTGCAAGTTTTAAAATGCAATCATGTAAAGAAATAAAACAAACTGTTCTTATAAATTAATTTACAAACTGGAAACAGTTTAATTAACTGGCCACTTAAAATTATATAGTTCCAAGTCTGTGGCAGGGTAATGTAAAAAGTTTATATTTTGTTACCATATAATTTGGCCAAAAGAAAATCATGACACAACTATTGTACGGAAAAACCTCTAGGCCTAACTCCAGCATTAATTCTCATTAAAACTTGATAACGTCAGTGTATTACCATCGCAATTATGATGCCGTTGAGTCTTGCATGCACAACCGACGGTCCACACTGCCTTGCCAATCTGAAAACTAACGTTATCACTAATATTATTTTATGTATGTAAAACCATCTGCAATACTGAACGTTCTTGTGGTATGCCAAAAGAAAAGTAAAAGGTCAACTTGAAAGTTAGTTAACATAAACACGTACCAGCTAGTACACAAACGTTAAATCCAGTGTGCAACTTCTTCAAAATTGAGGTACCAAAACGGGCCCACAAACTTCATTGAAATGGCAGATTGATGTGGCCTGAAAGGTAATCGGAGCTGGTTTTACCTTGATGTCTGGTGCGTAGAAATCCTCCTAGGTTCATTCCCACATAGTACAAGCCAATTCTTTAAAGATGTTGAGGAAAGGTTCTTGACTACAGTGCTGCCCAAGTTCGCTCCATCAGTTCCATGGCGAAAGGTCTGTGCCCATCCACACACTTGATACTTTGCGAACTTGCCTCTTTGGCTGGAAGTCTTATAGTCTTTACAGTCCTCACGCCGCAGCACGACTCATTTTCTCCTCGGCTCCGGCCACCAATAGCAGCGCCATACGGCAGCGTATCTTGCAAACAGTTCTCAGTTAGCTGGTAAAAATCTTGTTAGAAACAGAAATCAAATACAGCGAAACCCCTTATTTACGTTATTGTTATTTACGTTATTGTTATTTACGTTTTCCCGTTATTTGCACTATAATCTTCAGGTCCCGTTTCATTCCCATTTAGTCCAATACAATACTTTCACGCGAATTTCGTCTCAAAAATCGAATCCATCCCGCTATTTACGTCACGTAACAACCATAAACAACTTAAAAGAATTGTCCGAGAATAAACATGTGAAACGCGTCAAAGATTGCATTCATATCGAAAACCACAACAAACACATTACAAGATGGCAATGAAGTTGTGCTGGCCCTATTTGCGCTGCGAGCGCTGTCAAGTTTCTGGACGATATTTTAATCACATACAGTGAAACCTTGATTCTACGTACACTCACGGTTCTCCAAAATTTGTCCTTACAACCGAGTTGTACGTACGAACCAGCGAGGCCAAATTACGTCCATTTGGCCTAAAAACATTGTGAAAAACGTAACGTTATAGTCGGCAATGAACATTTTAAATCGCAAAATATACATATTTTATAACATGAAAAGTTGCTTTTATTTCTAAACATGTAATAATTTAAGCCTAGGCGTGTATAAGTCCGAGTAATTATAGCAGGAGACAATCTCAAATGTACTAGACTACGGAAAAACGTAAACTCACGAATGTATAAACGTAACGGGAATGTGAATATTACGTGGCTGCTTGTAAGTACTGATACTGTATTTATGTCACATCTTAGCCGAAGTGCTGGTATGAGACATAAACTTCACAAGATAAACTGAGCGGAGTCTTGGTAACTGTTTTATACGTAATTTATAATTTCGGAAGTATTGTACAGTTGGCGCATATTTTTTAAACTAACCATTTATATTTGGGGATCGTAAATAATTAATTATTGGTATCAAGACATCAAGATGAACGTAAACTTGAACATGTCACGGCAGCGAGAAAACTGGTGCGTATACCAATAAACTGGTATTAGAACTGGACAAAACTGGTACACGGGAGGTGGAGCTTATATTTTTTTCCGCTAAGCTCGCATCTATTGGCTGGCTGCTGATGGAAGGTCACGAGACTGGGCGGAGCGTTGAGTGAGTTATACTGCGCATGCGCAGCTCAGAGAACAGAGATCCAGCCGGTGGCTACGTCGCGCCGTAACAACAGCTGATCGAGTACAATGACCTTTCTCCGCGCACGGCGCATTATTGACAGTAAATTTCCATCAATTTGCGGCCCTTTTTTTTTATTATTATTTTACTGTGGTGCAATGCTTATGTGTAATGTGGCCTGTATTTGTTCTGAACGCTGCAGGATGCGACTGTATTTTAATTAACTTTAACGTATTTCTTACTTTTCCCTTTATTTACACTTTCACGCTTTTTACACTTTTTTACTTTGTCCCCATGAAAAGTGCAAATAAGGGGTTTTGCTGTAACTTTAAAAATTCTGGTAAAGTTACTAAAAAATTTTAATGAGTTAGGTGTACCAACAGCTTTACAGAAATATTATTTAAAATGTTAAAACCAAAATTAAACGAAACTCCAAAAAATTAGTTACCAATTGTGAAGAAAAATTACTAGATCTGGTGAGATAAATACTAGTGACTTTTTCTTAAAATTTTAAAAGTCGTGCAAAAACCACTATAAATAAAAACAGGAGTAGATGGCACCCACCAAAAGCTGTAAATGTTTTTTTGGAAAGGAAAATGATTTGCCATGTCTTATGGTGTGGATGGGTGGCATTTTACAGAAGATGACATTCTGTTCATATTCATGGAAAGGTTGCTGTAAATTACTACAGATTGTAAATTAGTTGGTAGTTAGTTAAATATGCTGGTATTTAGAGTGCCACCTGAGCAAGAACGATTACAGCAGCACTATCGTGCAATAAGTTGTACAATTAATTACCACATGACAGAATAAGTGCAGCCAAGAACCAAAACAAAAGTTTAAATAGGCATTTGAATTTATATTAAATAAAAGTTTTTAGACAACTGAGGGATAGAGTTCATAAGGATCAGCAAATACACAAGCATACCTGCCAATACTGCCTTAAGCGGAAGACTCTAGATTCTCCACCAAATCTCCCAATTTTGTGTTTTAGAGTTGCTCTTGTGGTTTGTAGTTGTAATGCAGTACTGTAACTTGGGGCTATCCGGTACAACGTATTTAGGTATTATTGGTCGTACCATAACTTGTAAGTATGGTATTTTATAAGCTTTCTTCACCTGTCATTTTTGAATAAAATTTGGGGGTTAAGCACACACCCATACCTGCCAACTTTTACGGATTGTCCGTAAAATTTACTGATAGAGGCGTTGTTTTACGGAGCCTAGATTTTTTTTACGGATTTCAAAATGTTTTTAATTTTGAAATTTGCTGAACGGGTAATTTTGAGTTTGTAACGACGAGGTCTGTATGAGAGACAACAAACATGGACATGGATGCCAAACAAAGAAGCATCTTTGTTCTTGACATTGTCGTTCTCATTGGCTCTTTCTGACGAATCAAAAATTAAGTTACTTATCTGTTTGGAAAACAAACACCACTCAGCTCTAGTTTCCAAACATGGTGGAACGTAGCAAGCGGTAAATAATGGCGTAGAAGTATTCTGAAAAGTTTTAATTGTTCTGATCTTTTATATTTCCTATATACCTTACACCAATACGAAAATGGACATGTAATTAAATATATTTTACTAGTTTCGCGGTGTTTTCCATATTTTAATTTTATTTATTTATTTTCATTCCATCTGACCATACAGACATTTGCACAAATGGTATAGGACACGTCAAGAAATATAAGAACAATAACTAGGAAGTAACACAACAACAATTTTAATAAATGTGCTCGAAAGCAAAAAGAAACATGTGTTCTACAGCTCAGTAAGGAAATATTTCATTACTGCATGTGATTACATGATTAATAATTTCCTTTTAAGATTGAAGTTTTAAAACAGGCAGAAGTGGCATGATTGGAGGGAATTGAAAAATGCACAATTTTCCTCTGTGCGTTACTTTGTGAAATTGTTCCCCATTATCTTGCCTGTGAAAAAAGAGGAAACTACATCTTGAAGTTTCTTCACACATACTGCAATTGCCTTACATATGCACTTTGCACTGTTTATTGAAATATTTATTTTTGCAGATTGTGTTTTGATCATGAAAAAATTATTTATTTTTTCCTCTAAAAAATTGAATATTTCAACATAATTTTACCTATAGTAATTGTAGTTGACTTAACCTAACCAACCTTTCACTTTAGTATTCTCAAATTTCCCAGAAGCCACTTCACTATGCGTTCACTTTTTCTTTCAACATTTGTTATATGTGAAAAAAAAAAATTTGTGGGATTGTAATTCTTACTATTCAAATTAGATAATAATTTGATATTTGTATTCATATTTGATTCAAACTAAAAAAACTGATCTTTACATAGGCCTAATAATCATGCCAGTGAACCATCTCATAGTTAAAGGAATTTAAAAAAGAAATGTGATTGGTTTGAAATTACATCAGAGGGACTCAAATGCAAAAATTATGTGAAAATTGCTTTTGAATTTATATATTAGTTATTGATTAATACTTTAAAATATAATTTCTACAAAAGGTCATCTCTTTGAACTTTTGTTTTATTTAATATGCATTCCCGACCTTGCAATATTTCGTAGTGAATTATATTTCTGCTGGTCTCATTATTGGAACTTTAAGTTGAGCACAAACATCTGGAGTTTAGCTACTTTCGATGAAAGAATCAGGTTCATTCTTTCCAATGCCATGTAACTAGAATTCCATCTGGTTATATTTAGTAATATGAAATACATCCCACAACACTGTTTAATTATATCAGTAGCATTAGTACTATGATTTTGTTTGTTCCATAAACCTTGACTTTTTGCAACTGTAGAGTGAAAAATCTTTTCTTTTTTTTTTACACTAGATTTTCAAACGCACTTTCAGAGTCCTTTGTTGCAACTAAATTCAAAGTATGCGATGAAGATGAGGCAGGCTGTACTGTTCAGTACTATCAGGCAGTAGCGGCCGGTATTAAAGAGCACAAGTGCACGTGCACACCCAGTTTTCTACAGAACATTTATTTATTTTGTAGAGTTAAAAGTTCCTTTTTATCTACTTTTACCAGTGGCAGCTACCAGAGTAACACTCGTCGCTTTGTTTGCATCTGTCACGGACGTCTGTTTTTATTTTTTCGATTGCGGCGATACGGCAACGCTGTAGTGTTCACAATGGATCTCTGCACGAAACGCGCTGCCTGCATGCCTGCCTCGGTCCTTTTGCGCATGCGCACGAAGGAATTACGTCACCTCCTACGGGACATTTAACACTGGACGAGTGCACGGCTCTGGTGTGCTCGTGATTGTCCTGGCGTTTCATTGATGTAGTTCCAAATTTCAGCACGCACAGCAGCACTGATCAGAGAAGTAAGTCATAACTTATGAATCAGCCCGGTAGATGCCAGGATTGTCCACTCCAATACTATCACCCCTAACCAAACAAACTTTTCGTTTTCAGTTTTTTACGTCCAGTAGAAACAAATAGTTGCGTGTGGTTCAATGCGAGCGTAAATATCTTTAATTATTAGTGTGACTGTGCGTTTGTAAAATATTTTTCTGTGCCTTACGCAGGACAACATTTTTCTGAGGTACCTATTTTATAAAGTTTCCCTTTGTTGTAAGACTTTAACTGTGAAAATGTGACTGCGTTATTTAGCGCGTATAGCAAACATGTACAATTTTTAATAATCGCCATAATTAATTCCGTACAAACAATTTTAGCGAACAGAAAACTTACTACAAGGAAAAGTTAACAATTAAAAATTTAGGAACACTATGTCAGAAGAAAGACTTACTGCTTTTGCAATGTTGTCAATAGAAAAAAGACTAATAAATAGCATGCATGATTTTAATCATAGTCATCAACAAGTTTGCTCAGCTGAAAACCAGAAGAATGGATTTTTTTTTTTACAAATAAATAATGGTGCAATACCTTTGTAGCATTAAAGTTTGTAAAATCATATTTTTGAGCTTCACATTGCTTTCAGGCACAACACTTTGATAAGCTTATGCCCAGCCACAAATTTGAAAAATCAAGAACATCAAACATAATTTATTATTATTTATGTGAGGCTTGATCAGCGATCTACCATTTTGAATTACAATTTAAAATCTCTTAAAAAACAACTAGTCTGCTCAATAAGCTTCGTTGTGTTAATTCAGGCTACAATTACAGACATGAGTTTGTGTAATAAACGAAATATATCTTTCACGACTCCAAGATAAGCAGTAACTGCTACGGTGCCGCACCAACACAGATAATCTGACACCAAAACAGGCTTCTAGTACGCAGTAAGGTAGGAAGTCTTTTTTTTTTCTTTATGAGTGCATATATGTTAGCATGTGTGTATGTATGAGTGTGTGAACACCCATAATTTAACATCACCGGCCGCTACTGCTATCAGGTGAATCAAGTATTTTAGTGAGTGTTACTGTAATAATTTTGCCTTCCTCTGAAAATTCTTCTGTTGATGAATCATCAGTACTCACTTGGTCAAATTTAGTAGATGGTACAAGTAAAGATTTTGAGCCAAAACATCTGAACACTTTACACAAATATGGACCATTATCAGTAACTGTCACAACCACCTTATTTTGAACTTGAAATTCTGTATGCACTTCTTCAAGCATTTATGCTATTATGTCATACGTATGAGAACCAACATCATGTTGTAGAAACTAAATCTTGCATTTTGTACACCTGATCTTATGCTAGCCCACCTAGATAGAACAATTAATGCAGGCAGGAAGAATCCCAATGTAAAAAAAAAAGTTTTTTTTTTATGTTGAGGCCCAGACCATAATTTTGATGCATTTTTTTTACTAGGAGACAGGGATGATCATTTTAGCTAAGAGTAGACCAATGGAAGCAATAAAACAAGCTCAGTAAGCTTTTAAAAATGTTAAAATTTAAAATTGAACTATTATAATTTATAACCGTCTATTTTCCATGGACTACTTATATTTGCTACTACTTTTGCAACACTACATAACTTTATCAAAAAATTATCTTATGTGTATATTCCCCTTTTAACAGACCTCCAACAACAATCATGTCACATCTCAATTTTGACATGATTACATCTTATAAATCAGGATACCAGTTTGATATGTGGAATGTAATGAAAATATGATATAATTTGAAACGTTATAAAATAAAAACCTGGCTACTCAGTATATTCGAGTTGCATACATATATAGGTAGGGTAAGGGTTTATGCATACACCATTATAAATAGTTTTTGTATATTGGCAGGTCACTACAAGTAATATGCAAGTTTCTTGAACAATTCAAGGTGATTCATTTACTTTTAGAGCAGATATTCGACACAAGCAATATGATTAGCACTTGCTTTTGTGTGTTCTTTCTTTGTAGAGTCAATTTTCAGTTATCACCTGCGGAAAAAGTTTTGAACTTACATGCATTGCTCATCAATAACAACTCAAATACAAAAAGAGCACAATGGAATAAATAATGCTACCCCATTTCTATCCAGTAGCAGTGAACAGACACAGAAAATCCCTCCATCTCTTAATCACATCCATATGATGGCAGCAGAAAAATAGGCTGGCATCACTAAATTGTCGCAGCAAGAACTAAAAACTTTTACAATTTTATCTGGTGGGAAGCCACAATTCTACCCGTGGTATACCAGTATCCACGCTTTACACAACCATGTTGTATCAGGCTTCTACTGTAGTAGTTTTTCAGTAACAATAAATTCAGAAGTAATTCAAATAAGTGCCTTCCATACTTTGTGTGGATTTAGCTTACAACAATTTGGAAAACTTTGTGAATTAAAAATCACTCTATTCTGGCATCTTTGACATTTTAAAAAACTTTTAATATGTTGGGACATTTGCAGGAAAAATTACAATCTTTAACTTTTCTTCATATTTTATTGTTAATAATAAATTTTAACATAATACTACCTTAAAACAACTGTCAAAAATATTAATACCAGTTTTAACCCAATGGAAACAAAAAAAAATCTCAAATTTTTCAAATAATGTTTAAAATTAATTTGGTATAGACATTTTTAGGAAGATTAATTTGAGTAAAACTAAGCATACATCTCACAACAAAACACATTTCCATACCATAATAATAATAATAATACAAAATACATACATAATACCATAATAAGAAAAACTACTGTAAAGCATATAGAAATTTTATAACAATTTCTTAAATTTTTAACAAAAATAATAATACAATAAAAACTAATCATGATTTTTTTTTACTAATGTTTTATAATTCTTACTATATTTGCAAACATTCATTGATCACATAAAATTTTACAATTTTATCACAACATACAATATCTATTCTAGCAAAATATACTATGGATTCATTTTTATCACGTTTCTAGGTTTTGGTTAGTAGCATTTATAATAGCACAAATATCCACTCTTGAAAGTATTTAAAAAGTGTAATATTTTATAATGTTACCCAAATAACATTTATGAGATAGAAAAACCTTAACATTCAAATTAGGAGAAAATTTCACTTGTAAGAAATTTCTGAAATACAAAGCACACACATTATGTAACCATAAAAAACTTAACTGTTGCAAAGGAATACTCAATAACTTTATGACAATTAGCCTGGAGTTTCTTAATTGCATTTCTCACTCTACTACAGCTGCATGAGGATGAAAGCATTAAATAACATCATGTAATAAATATAATTTTGACATGAATACCTACGTCTTATATATCGGGATGCCAGTTTGAGAAGGAGAGTGTAATGAAACTACGATAGCATTTGAAACATTATAAAATACAAACCTGGCTGCTTAGTATATTCCAGATGCACATGTATAAAGAAAGATAAATGGTTTACGCATGCACCATTATAAACAGTTTTTGTGTATTTACAAGTCACTACGGGTAATAGGCAAGTTTCTTGAACATTTGATTCCGGGTCTCTCATCTACTTTGAGAGTGTTAACCAATTTAAATCAAATAAAACTCATTTTGTGAATTAAAAAATGGACTCTTTAAACTACATTTGAAAAATATAAAAAAAGTTTACGATACAACAACTTTGAGATATACAAAGAATAGTGCAAAAAAAATTACAACATCGAGGCATATGACGAATTTATATGATTGGAACTGCCAGCAAAAATGATTAGAAGAAACAACATCTTGTGATGATTCCAAAAAGGTGCTACTCATCCGTGCCAAACGGATTAGACTCTGCAGGTAGAGGAAGAATTCTAAAATGGCGGACATCACCCAGTCTAGTACAAGTGCAGTTGCGACCTATTACGAGTGCAGACATTACCAATAGTGTTGAACCGCAGTCAGTACGAATGCAGGTATTACTGACAGTGAAATAAGTTCCAGTGATAAGCTTATGGACTTCGATGCCTCCGATGAGATGCTCGCCTCAACTTTTATTGACTGAACATCGTCGGAAGAGTTGTCAGTGTATGAGTTGTGGGAAGCGCAAAGTGCAAAAAGTAATTCTTGCTTCAAAAAGCTATTACCAATGAGTTCGGACTGGAGTACAGTGTGTGCGATCGCTTGTGGTTCGACAGAGATCTAATGAAGGCAAGCCACAAGCATATTGAGGTTTTGCGTTCACACTTCTCCGATGGCTTAGACACTTTGAAAGAGTTTCAGCTGTGCATTGCATGCAGGCAGTTGCTGAACTGTGGCAAACTGCCAACTCTTTCAAAAACCAATGGCTTCGTTTTCCCGCCCAGGCCCTGTGGGTTACCACTGCTCAACCTGGCGAGTGAGCGCCTGATATCACGATTTCCGTTTATGCATGTTCGTCAGTTACGCCATGAGAGCAGCTACGGGATTGTCGGCCAGGTAATCAACATGACAGTTAGACGTGTTGTGAATGGTTCAGTGTCTGCCTCGTCACCAGAGCGATGACTACGCTATCAATGTAAACATAAAGGAGACACTGATACAATGGATATGTTCACAAGCGCATCATGTGACAGTGGTTGAACCACCTCGTTAAGTCAATGCTGTACAAGCTGTATGACATCAAGATAGACATGAGTGCATTCTATCAGAAGGAACCCATTGCATTCAAGTTCATGGCAATTAACGAGGCTGTAGGGAACCAAATATATATCAAACAAATGGACACATCAAAAGGGTGCCACAGTCAGATGTATTGGCTGCGAGACAACACATACCACTATGGGACAAGGAGCAATATTTAGGTATAGTGCCCCATCAAAACGTGAAACCGACGAACATAATCTAAGTTCATTCAGTGATTTTATTTCTTATCATTTTGGGATTACAGTAATTATAGTAATATTGTATGATCATGTTTATAGAAATAAGAAAAACATTAGATTTATACTACAATAATATGTATTACATTTCCTGTATTTCTTTCATTTATTGTTATAGATACAATTACTTTTTTTGACCTTCCCAGATAGCTGACGTATTCACGTTAACAACTTGCAGCCGCGTCCTGATACAGCCTACCCCAATTTTTTATATTTTAAAATGGTAAAGTAAATTTTTTCTTCATTATTAAAATTTAAATAGTACATACATACATACATACATACATACATACATACATACATACATACAAGAACAGTTATAGAACAACTCAGTAAATATGGTCATATTGGTAACTAATAGACCAAAAAAATTATCTTGCTTCTACTGGCAATCATGTAAAGCATACCACAGCTATAAAATGCATAAACATGTGTATGCATACATATATAAATGTATATATACAGGATATTCTTAAACTGCTACGTGTAAATTTAATAAGTGTCAGGGAATACCAAAACAAGTAATTTTTGTTGTAAAACAAATGTCCGAAAATGCAACCCTGCCAATTTACAGGCACGATCAGTAACGTGCAGATTTGTTTTGAGTGCATTATGCACTACTCCATTGGCTGAGAGGAAGCTGTGGTGTTCAAATGCTCTGTGGGAAGCAGGCAATGAGCCGAGCGCTGACTTTTAAAGTTAGCCATAAACAGTAGTAACCAGTAGTAGTCTAATGTACAGCACAGTGGATAGTTGGTTGTGGTACGTTTAAATGTTTGGCATTTGGTGATTGGTTTTGACAGTTCAGCGAGTTGTGGTGCAGCAATTACAGATTTGACAAACAGCAATAGCATGGCAGATATGTTCATAGAGATGGCAGATGTGCACATGGTGTACGAGGAAGCGATGGCGCATTCTCTCAGCCAATGGAGTGGCACATATTGCATGCAAAATTCAAATTTTCATGTTAATATTCGGGATTGTAACTTTACAGGGATGAGTTCCCAAGCATTTGTCCTTTACAAAAATTTCTTGTTTTGGCAATCCCTGCCACCCATTTAATTTATGCTTAGCAATTTCCAAGCACTTAGTACATACATGTAAGCATGTATGTGTACACATATGTTCACACATATATACATATAAGAAAAAAATAAATAAATTTTCTTTACACTCTTGTAATTATAAAATGGTTTTGGTCCCTATTATTTTTGGAACCCAGAACATGGATCAATAATTAACAAGATTGAATAAAACTAAATACTTTACATTTGGTGTACGTTGCTTGATAAACACATAATGTACATATTCTGTAATATTGGATTTAAAAAATTAGTAAATTGATAAACTCATATTGTATGCATGCTGTAATACTACATAAAATAAATCAGTAAAAAGTATTTCCAAAATTTTTTTTGTGCAATCAGATGTAAAGTAGTGACCAGGGGCCAAAATATATTAAAACCTTTTACAGTGTACTTCATTTAAAAGTTATCTTCCCTAAAAGTATAAATTTTCAAATCTTTGCAAATGTTTTACTTTTAATTACTGCTCAGTTTAAAGAACTTTCATAATAACCAAAACTGAGAATTAATTTTACAGTACTTAGGGTAAGTTTTACCACCTGATACAAATCAACTTTAGGTGCAAAAATAAAGTTCATTTTCACCATAATGTCATCTCTAAGTTCTACTCTGTCCACCCTTTAAGATGATAAATTTAATGTGTAAGAATGTTGAAAGAATGAATATCAGATTATTTTAATGATATTAGAAACTATACATCCAAGAGGACATTCCTTTGCTGAGGATTGGAAAAATATATTCTGGTTGGAGTGCATTTCAAAATATTATAAAAAATTTTACTCTTTGACATTATAAATAAGAGTCATGCAATAATTTCCTTTCAGGGGATTTGTGCTGCTATTTTTTATTATATTGAAAACCACAGAACAGGTGAGACAGTGTATTAAGTTCATATATAATAAACATAATATTATTTGAGTCAGTTTATGTATCTATGAACAGAATAAAAAATGGTTGAAGAATTTTTTTGAATTGTGTAACAAAAAACCATTCTTTTTTAATGATAATGTTTTTATCACCTAATTCTATAAAAATGAAGAGTAGTGTTTTACCGGTCGTGAAACAAAAATGCACGATTTTGAACACGCATATGCCGATATCTATATAAAAGTTAACCAGCCTTAATTGTTAATAGGCATGTTGCAAATAAATATAAATATATGTTGGAAAAATGCAAACCACAGATTACAACACATTTCAAAGACAAAAAAATAGTTACCTAACTTAAAATACATTTTAACCACAATGTTTGAAGTAAATTTTGTTACGAACAAACACATAATCGTAACCTATTCCTTAACACGTTAAAAATATTGTGTACACTGGAAAGATAAAAAAACATCCTGCACTTTAAAGAGGGGGTCGCTACTGCAATTGCAACTATAACTATGGACACATTTCAGAAAATGTGGCAAGGGATTTAATACAGAGCTAAAATGGCGCTTATATCAAAGTATACTAAGAAAAATGTTTATGTTTCCAGAAAAGATTAGGTTTTTTTTTTTTACAAAAATTTGTTAAGTGGTTTATCTGTAATTTTGCTTAAGGTACTTCTAAAGTCAAAGTAACAATTTAAGAGTGAGGCAAGTGCCACATTTTGAAGAAATACATTTCATGTTAATTGCAGGACTTTTAGAAACATAAATAACGGAAACAAAAAAATTAAAAACTCTTTCAAAAAAGCCTTAATAATTATAATGAAAATATTGAAAATACATATTCACAGACTTAATATACAAACACAAAGATTAAAATTTTTATCATTAAATTTAAAAACTAATGTGTTGAGTTCAGTTACATAAATGTTTTAATAAATACTGAATGTTGATGAAAGAAAAAAAATTATCAGCAATTTTATGTAGAGTTATTGACGAATCACTTTCAAGATTGCTTTGGTTGCAAAATGAGCATTTTTTAAGTAAAATGTAAATTGAGAGTTAAAGTAAAATTTTTCACATGGTCATGCACAGTGGTTTAAATATTATACGGGCTCCAAAACACTAGAATAACAACTTGGTGCTTACAACATAGTTATGCTAGAGTTGGTATTAAGTTTGTGTACCTCACAACATGAGCACGACACCTTAGTAATCAAACCCTTAGTAGACCTCTATATTCAAGGCAAACACAATGATGCAGTAAAAATCGCTTGAATTATAAATTTAACTAAGAAAACATTCTCATTTTTTCCTGTAAATCGGAGTTTCTTCACTTCACTGCCTCACAAAAGGAAACAAACATTAGTTTTAATTAGTTTAGAGTCCCAATAAATGTTTGATTGGCGAGAGTATGAAAATTTTGTTAGGCAACAACTTCCTTAATGGTGTTTGCTGTCTATCAGAAAATATGTCTTCAAATTTCCACCATCAGTTAATATTGTTGGCTGGTAAGCCTTAGAACTGATAGTTGTAAAAATTGGAATATGACCTATATCAAGCATTCACTTCTGGTATCATTTACATACTCTAACCTCAAAAATACACAGGACAGACACCAAAAACAGATTCCAAAACATTTTCAAGGCAAAGATTTAACTTATGTCACATACACTACAAATTTACAACAAAACACTACATCTAAATAAATAACAATTCATAAACCAACCTAAATATCTATTGAAAGTTACAGAGAAACATTTATTTTATAAAATTAATTCCTTAGGTAAGGAGCATGAATATTCCTTAGGCAGCTTGTGCGCAGAGATGGATTAAGCCCGCTGCGAAACACATGGCCACATAGGGTGCTGAAAAGAGCACTTGGCCAATGGCACTGGCTGGTAAATGGTTTATCTAAAAAAATATTTTAAAAAAATGTAAACAATTCTTTTTTCAGTTTGATTAAATAAATCTTAGCCCCAGTTCAGGTCCACTGACATCAACCTTCATGTCATATCAAATGCCCTGACTAGCATTGAAACAGGCTGCAGTTTAAAATGTTTTTCAAATTTTTTTTTATGAAAAATTTGGAAATTTGCATTACAATTACTTTTTTCCCCCCTTCGTTAGAACAGTTAATGATAAAATACAAAAATTAATAAAGAATCCTTAGTTTGAACTTTTTTACTTTTAAAAATTATACAATTGTGCCATGAAAAAGTATGAAAATCATAGCAAAAATGGTAATGCCAAAACCTATCTTTGCATGTAGGCAAAAAAAGGGTCTTAATATCTGTGTATCAAATATATCACACAATAGCTACTCAAAGGATGGTTTGACAAACTAGTTATAATTTCATAAAAAAATTTAAATTATGTCATCAAATTTGATCTGAAACTGAGTATCATACAAATTTTTAACATTTATTTTTCTAAATCAGAAATGGATGCTACAATACAGTTTGAATAGACAGGAATTAATACTATTCAGTCATAAAAAATTAAATTAAAAAAACTTGTCTCTGTGGCACTTCAAAGGAGTTAATAAGTAAGTACATGATAAAACTCCTTACTTTCACAATAAAACTTAAAAAGATCTTTACAAAAAAAATATATATATAAACATAAAATAAATAGGAAAAATTTGAATAATGTATTACCTATGTGGAATCTTATTTTACTGAAACAATGTTTATTGAATTATTCTCAGCATCCGCAAGGGTAATAAAATTTATAGCTTTAAATTAAACTCAAGCATCTAGCTTTTGTTCAAATATACCTATACACACATGATCACAGTTTCCTTTTAACAATTCTGTTTGCATAAAGATGGCACATAATTTTTTTAAATTTTAAAAACAATTCTATACAACTCCAAGTATTTCTTCCCATGCATGATATGTAAAATAAATCGAAAGTGTGCATCAGAGATTGAGTGTAGTCAACAGCTGCTGACCCGTTGCCATGATGAGGGCTTGGATATGGTTGGCATGCCCTACCTGTTGGCAAGTGCGGATGTAGCTTTGATAGGATTCATCAGAGCTTCCACCGCTAGGTAAAATGTGACAGAAATCATCTAGCGGTATATTTTGTGCCAGGTACATCAAAACGTCTGTAAAAAAATCACATCAGATTAAATATAAGTATCAAATTTTAATATAACTGTATATCTTATATAATAACTGTAGAGTATAACTTAATTGTGCAGCTAAATTTTCTAGACTTTCTGAAATATATTTAACATTAGTTGCCTGTGCAGAACATGATCATATAATTAGTTTTTGCTTCTACATTCTTTAATTTAAAATTTGCCATTTAGACACAAGCTTTCACCAAGAAAACAATGACCAACTCTCTATTAAAAAAAAAGAGAGAATTAGATAGCAGAAAGAAAATTTTAAGGATGAATATTGATCAAAAAGCTAACATAAAAAGTCAGAAAGGGAGAAAAAAAAATTTAATCTGAACAATGTTAAGTCAATTTGTAAAAATTCAAGCGAACAGATTAAGAATTTGTGAGATAATCATCAGTACATTTTAATAATGAACGCAGAAGATTGTGGATATTAATGGTAAGTTGTATAGCGTCAATAAATTAAAGGTATATACAGAGTGGTGGAAATATTCCTCGACAGTTGCAGCCAGAACTAATCATCACACAGTTGACATGCATCAGTTTTTGGATAGTACCCTTCCTTAAATTTGATATTCAATAAATTGTGATTCATTTCAAACATTTTTTTTCATTATCTCCCAGGACAGCCAGTACATTTTTTGTCGCTAGAAACTCAACTGCTGAAATAAAGAACATGTAAATGTAAGATTTTAAGGCTTTTCACCATAGTGATGCCTGAAACCGATAATCAGATGATTCATGAGCTAATTAGATTATAAAAGGTTTCATTAAACATAATTAAACAAATAAAAAAAATACAAAGAGGGTCAAACCATCCCAATGTAAGTTCTTAAAGTCCCGAACGAAAGTTTTATATAATTCTTATTTCTTTGAACGTAGTAATTTAAAGGTTGTTCAAAAAGGTTCATAAATACTGTAGCACTGGAGGTCTGATGTTTGCTGGCCGGAGTTCAGAAGAAAACATGGTGCCAGGGCGCCTGTTTGTTGAAGAGGAAGTGTGTGAAAATGCGACTAAGTCCGCATCCGGCTCTTGGACCCTGTCTGTGAACAGTCCGAATCAAACATGATCAGAACTAGTACACAGACAGTTAGCAAACTGAGCAGAAAATGCCCGCAAAAAGATAAGGGGATGTCGTGGGAATAAAGCTGACAGTAACTCACCACACAGGGAAGTTGGCTTCTAGCTTCTGAAGCGTAGCAAGTCCAGATCTGAAGATCGCGAAAACGCGGGAGGCGCGGACATTTCCATCATTTCAAAGAAAAATTATTTAAAAGAAATAACTACTATGCTGTGTACTGTACAGACGGACTAAACTACTTAAAGAATTTACAGGGATAGCATCCCTTGTCTAATCGACTACATCGTCGGTTGCGGCCGGACAGAAGTCTAGTGGTGCGTCTCGCCAATCCGCCGATAACCTAAAACAGTCCGTCTGGAATCGCGACGCGAAGTGAAAGGTTCCAAAGTTCTCCGAGTGGGAATCACAAAAAACTCTGACTTCGATATCTCGAAGTTGGTAGCACTGGCAGATTTTAGCGCTACCTGTTGAGGTGTGTCTGAAACAAAAGGGGATTGACTCGCCCGAGATGTCTGCTACAGCCTGGGGCTAATGGCGCAGTCGGTGCTGCTCTCTGGTGGCCTACAGTGGAAAGAAAGAGGAAGGTTAGCAATGTCACCACCAGGTGTCGCGGGCGTTAGCTCCACCAGCTGGCGACAAGAGAAGAAGTTACTATTTCTGCCGCTAGATGTCGTGTGTGGTCCATATTTGCACATATTTTTTCTGTGGCAAATCGTCCTTGAAGTCGGCCACTGCCTGTCGAGTTCACGTCAGGGCAATGATCCTGGGCTAAATTCTGAGAACTAAAGGGAGGGGACTGGGAGGTGACGAGGCTGGGAAAGAGCATCCTAACGTGACTTTCTATGAGTGAACCTAAGACGTATGCATGACGGGAAGCGCTGTTCTAAGCTCGTCTCTGAGAAGTGGTAACAACTCATCCAGAGCTGTTGTGTGCAAATTTAGTCATGCAGGGAAATAATGTTACAGGCCTGCGGGCGTGACTGCAAACAGGAGAAATGTCATCCAGGCTGCTAATGAAGTCTTAGACTTGCAAAAGCTCAGATTGGCCCCTGAGAAAAATGCCTCAGTCCACTGCAGCAAAGTTTAACTAAGTAGAGTACACCAGCCTAACAAAGCGTAAATCACCCTTTTGTAACTAAATTATATAGAAAATAAAATTTACAAAAATTATTTTAAATTATAATAAAAATTTAAAAAAAAAGTGCCGAAATACCTAATTTCCGGCACAAACACACATTTATCATTGGCACAATGAAAGCAAAGGACCAGCTTGGTTCCCTATTCTCAGCCATGACTTTACTCTAGGACTCTAGGTAGTAACATAAAATGAAAAGATAACTGATATCTGAGCTTCTGTCCAAGTACAGAAAAACCCTCTTAAGAAAACCATACTTAAAAATTTCCACCATAAAATGATTAAAATATTTAGTGCTTGACCTATAATCACACAATTTATCCCTTTTAAAAAGTTTTCCCTGTTAATAAGTTAAAATTTCAAAGTACCATGAGAAACTTCCTAACAGGGTTTTATCGTATTTGGAAAAAAATATTTACAAATTAGTCTTGCATTTGATACCAGAGTGAAGTGTGTTAAAATAACACAACTCTCTCAAAGATTCAGTGAAAGATTAGGGAAACTGGCTGTTCCCTTGGTTCCTTGGACTATTCACGCTTGTATTGCAGGTATACCTTGATTCTTCTGGCTACAGTCTGCCTAATGTGTGTGCACAGGAGTTCATGATATGGTACGCATAGCAAATTATAACCAAAAATTTCTGTTCATTTTGGTTAACTTTCTTACCTCTCTGCACTTGCATGTAAAATGGCTTCATTAATCCCTCCTCTGGAAGTAGCTGTACCTTCTTCTGCAAGATTGAAAGCAGGTGTTTCCACTCTGTTTCACCTTTATATCTATCCTATTTAAGATCAAACAAAACCAAAGTATAAATTGGAAAGAAACTACAATACTTACAACTAGAATATAAACATGAATGATACTTGAGCTGTTGCAGAATGGTTAATCCTGATTTCAGAAAAATTTTCAGTGCTAGTAATTTTAATTTTAACCTTCTGATACATCCACAATGATTCGCACTTCCGCTGGATTAAAGAGAGTTTCATTATGTACATAAAACTTGTGTATGAAGTTAGCCTGTAAAGAATACAGCGAGTGTCATTCAGTGGTGAAGTGCGTATATCAATACAACAATCATTTTTTGATGTCATATGCCATTTAAAACACATATTAAGTACATCTATGATAATACATGAATGTTTAAAATTGCTCCACATTTTATTAGTCTGAAACCATAAGTTACCTAGTTGGTTTATTAACTTCTTGTTAGAGTACATAAATAAAAATCCCCAGCTTAATATTTTATAAGTGACTATCAACCAGTAAGAACTTCAAATTCTTAAAATAGTGATGAATTTAGAAACTCTTGATGCTGAAAACCTTTTTACACACTATTAGGCTATGACTGAAATCAAATTATTCAATAATACTTTCTTAATTTTATTTATTTACATTGACAGTTGCATTAATAGCAGTATCAAGCAGGGGCTACGCTCCTCCCAACCCAGATGATCCACCAACCACCGGCCAGCGCTTCTCTCACTCCTCCCCCTTCACCCTCCAAGGTGCTACAGCATCTCGTGTGGATTTGAATCCCACGCCAACGGACGTGACATCAGTGCTTCATTCCCTTATCGGTGCCAGCATAAGTTATTGTAACTTGTTTAATTTCCCCCAAAGTGTTTATTGTTTAGAGTAAGGAGTTACACTTCAAGGCAGGTTTTTTTTAATGTATCATTATAAATATTCAGTGACCCTACTCACAGGGTTAAAATGGTTAAAAGTTTGCCATACTCTGATTAAAGCAAATTGTGAATTTTATAACTTGCCCAAGAAAATTACCATCACATAAGTAGTGTGAAAATTACAAAAATAGACTGCATACCTTAGAATACTGTAGTAATGCTTGTGGACAGAAATCAAGTAAAATAGTGGTTGCTTCTTTTGTAGTCACACACAATACTTGCAGACTCAGATTTCCAAGCAATTGTGGATGAGTATGTAGGAACTGATAAACTTCAACAATACATTCCTTGGGCAACTTTTTGCTGCACAGCAGTGACTGAAAAAAAAAAGTTTTATTGTCAAAAAATATCAATGATAACAGTGATGATAAAGTTGAGTCTTAGTATAAGTTACCAATAATATTTTAAATATTATATCAAATATACACACATTATAATATTGTATTAAAGTTAAAGTATGAACATCATTTGATTCCACATTTTATATTAAAATTAGGAATTTTTTTACTACATTTTTTATGATAAAGCTGTACATTTTAAATAAACTCATAAGATAGAAGTAGCTTTAGCACCTTTATCTTCTTCTCATTCAAAGAGCCATATGCAGAATTAAGGAATAAAACAGTTCCCGCCTAGTGTTCGGTAATGCTTCATCTAATGTTAGTTATAGTCTTTACTAAGTTGGCATGGATGGTCAAAAGCAGTTCTAGGGCCTAATAGTACTTTAATTTGATGTCGTCCAGGGCTACACCCTCACTTAAGCCCGATCATCCACCGCAGGCCCCTTCTCCCCCCACCATCACCATCTGTTTCAAACCGCCCACCAACATGCGTTCACTGGTCCGCCATGCCAAGCACCCCTAAAGTAATTACGTAGTTTAATTAAGATAAGTGTAATTGTTCTTTACTCTCAACCCCAAGTGTATATGTCTTTCAGTTATTTTATGAGGTTAGAGCAGCGCCGTGCGCGGCCCACTTACGAACTAACCCAACTTAGTAATTGACAACTAATCTTTTATGTAATAAATTTGTATAATAATTAACTGTAATATGTTGTTAACTTTAGAGGGGGAGTTTTGTACATTACTTTTAACTCCATAACTTTGTGAGAGGCCTAATGGCAGACTTGCCAACTTTTAAAATTCTCAAATAGTACAATAAGCAAAAATGTTTAAAAAGTGCGTAAAATGCTCACGGGAGTTTTGGAACAAGTATCTGTAAAAACTGATGTCCTTATAGAGATGTTATCAAAACTTTTCTGCAGTTTTTTTTCTTTTTGAACTTTTTTCAAGATTAGTAGTAGACATCTATCAAAATGTCATGGACATTACAAGGGAGGCCAGCAGCTACCTTCTCCGCTGCCAAATTAATCAGATGACAGGGACACCCAACTACAATAAGCGCTTCTTGTTTTTCCCTTAACACAGAAGCTGCACCATTTTTGCTTCCCAGCATAACTGGAGCATTATCTGCAGAAAATGCAAGTGTGTTAAAGGGACATTCAAATGTTCCAATTCTGAAATTACTAGGTTGCCAATATTTCGGCCAGTGGCATCCCCCTTTAAAACTGGCAACGAAAGCAATTTGGACACTACAGACTTCAAATGTTCATCGCAACGAAAGCAATTTGGACACTACAGACTTCAAATGTTCATCGTAAAATGTAATTACCAAAGGATATAATTTAGAATTTGAATCATTACTGCCGTCTGTTGCTATCGAAAATGGTACAGACTGCAACAAAGAAATAATATCCTCGGTGGCAGATGCAGCCATTTCTTGCATAATAGCTGTCGACTTAGTTCTACCACAACCGTATCTCTTGGCGGTCTCAGAATTTGGGAACATTTTCCTAAAGAGTGGGCCGGCATGGTCAGAAACACTTAACGAAATGTTATTTTCCACAAGAAAACTTGTGAAAAGACATTCAGCATTTATCACAGCACTGTCAGATTTTTCATTCCTAGCAAAGTAGTCAAGAAATTTTCAACTCGTCTCCTTACTCATAATATTCGAAACATGTTTTGCACATTTTAAGTGAGCATTTATATCACTTCTGCCACCATGTCCGATATTTATGTCACACCTACAAATCGAACAAAACGCGAAGTTTATTCCTTTTCCAGATTTAATCATACACGGAAAATCTTTCGCGTAAACGTCAAGGAAAACTTGCATATACTGTTTTTTCAACTTTGGAGGCATTTTCAACCTGAAGCGTCGTCAACTATCAACAATATTATTACATGAAGGAAATAAAATACTCGCGGGCGGAGAGCGAAAGTGTGAGCACAAAAATGTCAACCAGATTTAGATCCACTGCACAAAATAACTTTCTACGTGAGTTGGCAAAGCATATATGCATATAAAAAAAGGCACGCGCTGCGAGACGCCATGTTGTTTACACTGACCTGTGCGCGCGCAACTGTCGCTGCAAGCTGCATACAGCTATCTAAACAAAAGACGGCCAAACAAACGTATTCGTAGTACGTTAATTATCCAAAACTTACCAGTATATTTTCTATTTGTGAAAATATTGGTATTGGTTGGCGGCGAAAAGGGTACGGCGTGACTAACAGTAAATCACAATAAAAAAAAATTGCCAGTAAGCCTAAACATGACACATGAGCGCGAGCAACTAACGTTTCACTTTTCACCAACATACCTACAATACAAAATGCAAAAAATCCGGAAGATTTCCATACGTCCCCGTAAACCGTACAAGTAAGTCGTTTTCCGTACATTGTACGGGAAAATCGTACAAGTTGGCAAGTCTGTAATGGTAATTCAGCTGCTTACTGCCGCCATGACACCCTGACCACAGCCCAGTCTCTTCCGATCGCCACCCGGGGTAGGACGCGACTTCTGCACCTCGTCGACTTCACAGTTAGTTCAACTGATCGTTTAGCATCCGCCATATATGCTAATATTTTTAAACCTTTTTGTTTCTCTTTGGGGCCTACTCTGGGTGGAAGGCTTCGCCACGCAATTATTTAAATTCTTCAGAACATTTAAAATAAGCTTTTAAATTTATAGTGGCAGTTTTACAAACTTAACTATGAAATAAACTTCACACACCACAATGACATTAGAAATGGAACTTTTGGACTACAACAAGTTTTTTATTTATACATATTTCTTGTAAATAAATAACATCCACATTCTAGCATTCACAATAGTCTTTTTATGAAACTCTTCAATATGTAAATCAAAGTACAAAATGTGAATTACCCACAGTTAAGTCATTTATATTCTTTTTAAACTTACCTTATCGTCAGTTCACACAGTATATGCAAATGAATTCTTTTAGGAACATTCAAGCATGTAAAATACTTAAAAAATTATATTGTTCTTCACCACAAAAAAATTAAGTAAATAAATACATTAGTTATAGAAAACTCATCAAATACTTGATATTATGGCCAATTTTAACATGCCCTGCATGCTTAAATTGGCATTTTATAAGAATATTCTGTTTGTATTTTTTTAATTACCTGTAGTTTGATGAGACTTTCTTTAATTTGATTGCCATACTTTTCCACATCCTCTTTCTCTATTTCATGTGGTGACACTAGCCTTTTGCACAAATCTGCTGCAAAGGGTGGCATTTTATCCAGAAATTTGGAACGTAGATCCAAGAATAAAACAGGACCTGATTTTTCAGACGCTTGATTAGATGACACAGGTATTGTCTGATCACCTACATTCTTCTTCGAAAGATGTGATTTTGTTACTGTGGCTTGTTTCATGGGTCTTGATTTTGAATATGAAGTATCAGAGCACTGCAAATTACTGAGGTATGATCTAACAAGTATCTTCAAAGCTTCAACAGTAGGAGGATCATAAACAGGCTCTGGCAGATTTTTATAAAACCACAAAAAATATCTTTCCAAAAAATCTTGTACAACCAAGCTTGTTGCAGAACCAGCAATACTTATTCTTGAAGGCAAATACTCCAGAAATACCTGCACATAAAAGATTTGTATTACCAAACTGCACAGTTAACATAGAAAAGAAGGCCAAAAAAATAATTTTAAGATGCTGTTATGAACATGAACATGTCAAGAAACAAAGTTACATGAAAGATCCACTAACTACTTTCACTATTTAACAGATTTACTACGTCAGAATAGAGGAATTAATTAATTTTAGTTTTATAAGTTAATTATTTTTACATTCCCACTTTTATGCTATTCTATAAGGAGAGCAAAAAAGGTTTAGCCAATAACTAAAACAATATTTATAACTGAAGGTTTATTTAAAACATCCATAATCGCAGTAAAGAGAGCCATCTGATAGCTATACAGGTGAACCTGAATTCAACCAACAAACTTTGGCTGCAGATTCATCACGACAAAATAAGTTGAAAACCTAATACGACTAATGGTCTAAAGTGCTTCCAAAGTCTGGTATAAGTCTTTGAAGTTGGGGCTGAACAACATTTTTTTTGTAAATAATTAAGTATTTAAGATTGAACAGTGAAAATCTGAATTACCGTGTTTTCTTGCATAATCGTCGCACTTTTTATTCTAAAATCAAGCTTGAAAAGTAGGGGTGCAACGATTATGCGGAAAAAATTTTTTTAGTTAGATAAAGTTATTCATAAAAACAAAACCAATTCATGGAAAGTACGTTTATTTAAAACATGAAGTATAAAAGTGCACGCCAAACTATTTAAATTAATAAGTCAAGCAACAAAAAACCTTTCAAATTTAAAAAGAAAAACAAGATCTGTAATCCAAATACAAGCCGAACGAACGCTTAACTATCGCCGCAGTAAGTACACACTCCACAAAAGAGCGCAGGCCATCAGATGTAGTTAACTCGGCACTCGACAGAGAGCGTGCGTTGTATGCACTCGGCGAGATATCAATTTTCAGCTACATGTGTGCGCTTTATACAGGAAGCAACATAACCAAACAGAGCGTGCACGTTGCATGCACTCGGAGAGATATCAATATTCTGCTACGTGTGCGCGCTCTATACAGGAAGCAACATAACCAAACATTAATGATTGCAACGAGAGCTGGCTACATTTTTGTAAGCGGTACACCGCGGCGACGCAGATGAAAAGATGAAAATTATAAAGTTTAAAAAGTTTTTAAAAGAAAATTTACACATCAGACAACTTAAGTGGAACCTCGTTACTACGAGAGCTGACAACGACGGCAAAAATCATCGTAACGAGTACTCGTAATAACCGAATATAAAAAATTAAAGTCAAGTTAGATTCTGGACCATCCAAACAGTCTTAAATTCACACCGTTACTTGAAAACGGTGTAATATAGTGAAAAAATGTGTCAAATAAAAGTTTTAGCAAATTAAATTACGAATAGAAAGTGTCTCTATGGAATTTTTTGTATCTACAACGGTTTTTGATTTAATTGCAAATGAAATGGCCTGATACAAAGACCGGCGCTGTTCGAGATCAAGGAGGGAAGATATGTGAAGCGGTGAAGAAAAAAAAAGGCGCAAAGGAAGGAAGAAAGGAAGGGTGTAGGATGGTCTATTTTTAGATTTACCTCTCCGCCGACTTAGTATGGGAAGCAACTGGCGCCGTCAAGAGAAAGAGAGGGAGGGAAAGAGAGGGAGGGAAAGAGAGAGAGAGTGCATGTTGTTTGTCACCAGTCCTTCCACCCAGTCCGTCTGGCGCCCGCGTAGCCACATAGCTGTCTGTATTTACTGCATGAACATTATTTTTTTAACTGACGGTGTTTTTCCTTTATTGAAAATGCCATTCAAATCACTCGTACTTATGAAAGGGCCAACGAGGAGGTACTCATAATAACCGGTTTAATTTACTATGATTTACGTAGTCAAACTGACGGTGCATTACAAAACTGTTGTAACAACGAAGGTCTCGTAGTATTCCGTACTTGAAGGTCTCGTAGTATTCCGTACTCGTAATAATGAGGTTCCACTGTACGTATTTCCGTTAATTAAATAAGTAAGAGGTAATGTCCGAATAAATATTAGATTTATTTATTTATAGTGGATGCTTGCTATTTTGATTTAGCAAAGGCTTTTGATACAGTAAACCATCAGATATTACTCAGCAAATTATCCATTATGGGATTGAGCGACAAATATATCAGATGGTTTGCCAGCTATTTGAAAGATAGGAAATACTTTGTTTCTATTAATAAAACTAAATCTGATTTACGTATGGCAAACTCTGGAGTACCTCAAGGTGGTACCCTTTCTCCCCTTCTTTTCAACATTTTTATTGATGATATAACCAAAGCACTAAATTATTCTGTTGGTCTGTTATTTGCAGATGACCTAAAAATATATAGAAAAATTACTTCATTAAATGGCTGTCACTTACTTCAACATGACATTTCTTCTGTTGTTGCATGGTGTAAGACTAATCTCGTTAAACTTAACTACAGTAAAACCACCGCAATAACCTTCTCAAGAAAATATCATCCTATTGTATTTGAATATAAACTAGACAATCGTACTATTGCAAAATCAAACTGTGTCAGAGACTTAGGTATTTTGCTAGATTCAAAATTATTCTTTCACAATCATATTGAAACACTTAGATCAAATGCTAATAAAATGTTAGCGTTGATTAAATATATTACATTTAATGCATCTAATTTAGATTCAACACTTAGTCTTTATATATCCTTGGTGAGATCTAAATTTGAATATGGTTCTTTGATTTGGAATAACATTAATAAATCAGATAGTGACAAATTGGATAAAATACAATTCAAACTGATCAAAATTATAAACCTAAAAAGTAACATTAATCTAAATGTAGATTTACACTCCCTTCTTGGTTCCTTACCATTAAGAAGAGAAATATTAGATGCATTATTTGTACACAATTGTTACAAAAATACAATTAATTGTAACTATTTTCTTCACAATACTGGAATTAGAATACCTACTTTCAATAGTCGTAATCAATCTTTAATTTGTACGTTAAGTAAAACAAATGATCTATTAAACAGAATAACTAAAAATTACAATAAATATGCAAGGTTATTTCCTGAATTAGATAGAAAAATAAAATTTTAAAAAAGACAACTATTCCTAACTTAATTTTTTTTTCTTTCTTGTGGTTAATAATCATATTGTTTCAAGTTAGTTTTATTTTTTGTGTTATTCTTATTTTCTACATTATAAAATTTGCAAATAAATTATTTACTAATTGTTAAATGTTGCATGTTGTGTGTATCGTTTTGTTTTGTTGTCTTGTATTTTGTATTGTTTTGTTCTGTCTGTATGTATCTGTGTTGTTTGTATCGTGCCTACCACCCAAGGCAATAAGCTGTAGGTAGGCATGTAACAAATAATAAATAAATAAAATACATTGTTTTATACTGAAAAAATACCCACACAAAGCGCTTGGAATCTAATAGCGGGACCAAAAACATAATGCGACGTTTACACAAGAGGTTTTTTTTATCCAAATTTTGACGACCAAAAATATGGGTGCGACGATGACGCGAGCGCGACGATTATGCGATAAAGGAGGGTACGTTTAATTAAATGATTTTCTACAACCACTGCAAATGTTGTGTCTGTAGCAACATTATTTCATTGAAATAACTGAGAGTCACGCCTTATTTCAATGAAATTTCAATGAAGCTATAATGCTTTGTCTTTGAAGTTGGGGTTAAACAACTTTTATTGTTAGTAATCAATAATTCATTTATTACACCATAGTTTTGAGCTTTGGTGCCAACTTAGGTTCTTTTTTTAAAGTATTTTAGCTGTTTTAACTTAGCTAAAAGTTTTGTTGGTTTGGATTTGCATTTGTTCATAACATTGGGTTATCTTCTTATTGCTTGGGTGTTAAGGAGATCCTAGGTTTTACCAGAGTTCAGTTAAGGGAGAATTCTTATGCTTTGTTAATGTTGATTTGTTGAAGTTTGTTTCACCTAATGTCTAATTTCAGGCTGATTCACAGATGGTAATAAAAATTATTTATATTATTACCTGTAAAACTTGTTGAAGTGTTAATGCTCCTTCTGTGGCAGCAACCAAGTTGAAGAGAACTTGTGCCACTACATCTGGTTTAGTTTCTATAAGAACAGAGGACAGCTCAGTGAAACTGCACCCTCTGCTTTTTACGCTGTAAAAAAACACAAAAAAGTGTCAATATGCAGCAGTATGAAAAAAAAAAAAAAAAGTAAAATAACTGCAAGTTCAAAGTTTGTAACATGATATGCTATTTCATTGAACATAAGATTTCAGGATTTCAGACAAAATTATCTGGCAACATTTAACAACAGTTTTTATTAGAAATATGGAAGTTAGATGGAATAAATATAATTTATTTACACACTGCACTAAAATGTAACTTTTAATTACAAAAAAAAAATACCCTTAGTAACTAACCCAGTAGCAACATCATTGATATTTAAAAAAATTTGAAGATTTAGTCACAAACAAAACAACATATCTGAAGACAAAATTACTTACGTATTTCCAGAAATTTTGCCACTTTCTATTATGAGCTGGTAGTTGACGGTTAAAATATCACTTAGTTGGTCAGAGGACAATGAATCCAAAACAGCACAAGCTTGTTCAGGTGAACCTTTCTGGATACATAACAGGACTAGTGCTAGGGCATCACTTGCTTCAGGCTCTGGTCTGAAAATTAAAAAAAAGTTATGTCATGCAGATTCAGTGTAAAAGTGACTATAAAGTACATACCAAAATAACCATTTAAATGCTGCTGAAACAATTATTTTAAGGTGAAAAATGAGCTGTCATTTTGCCTTAGTCTGCACACTGACCTGTGCCTGCTGGCTATCTTTGAAACTACATCTGCATTTCATTTGATTAGCAGACCACTATTTGAGCAGGCTGCCCCTTAGTGTCTCCAACCAGTTTTAAGAATGACAAGCTAATCCCACTGTATGTCATTCCAAGTGTACTGTCATAACTTAAATATACACAACTCACGAACATATAACTTAAACACACCCAAGATAGAATTCTTTAATTTATGCCAGTCCTCAGTTTATGGGATTTTTCACTTATAAACTTTCAATGTTATGTATTCAAAACATGTGATAATTCTTAGTTGCGCAATCCTGCTGTACACGAGTTATAAGTTAAGTTTTCTAAGTTGTTATTACCTTAGTTATGGTGAGAAAACAAACTTACGAACCCTTGAAAGATAGGCAAACACATTGATCCTGTAACACATCTGGCAGCCAGACATTACACAGAAGTTGTGCGATGAAATACTGCTAAGTTAGGATAAACCTCAGAAGGCAAAAGGAAAATTTATAAACACCAAACATTTTACCAAAGTGTAAACAAAAACTTAAAACTTCCATTCATGTTTACTACAGCATGATAGCAAAATACCAAATAAATGTTTTATACTGAGGCAGTTTTAAAATTTTAGAAAAATGTAAAATTTATTTTTTAAAGTTTTTTTCGTCATTTTAAACACGCTACTTGCTAATTGTTGTATTAATCATTGGAGGAAATGGGGAACGAGCTAAGAATGATGTCAACTATATCCAGTAAACAAATGGTCAACACCACAGTAAATCAGCAGCTCAACTGAACTGAATAGGTTAGTCCGCGAGTCATCTCATCTCAAACTCATAGTGGCCGGTTTTAAGTGGAGTCCGGTTAAGAGGGTGTCTACTGTAGCAAATATTCTCTATGACAAATAATATTTTGATATAAGAGTGGTGGAGGTTTTAAGTACATAGTTATTTGGCCAAGTTTTGATTCACAGACAATATTTAAAAAGTTACATCCTAATTAAAAGATTAAAATAATCTCCAACCCCCTTGTCATTCATCACAATCATCAATTCCATTTACATATTTTAGTCCTGTTTAAATATGTTTTCATAAATTTTATTGAATTTAGTAATAAATGAATTTTAACATTTCACACATAGTTAAAAAAAATAATATTTTATTCTAGGGATGCATGAGTAGCATACTTTAATGACAGTTCAGTCGAGTCGAGTCTACTGGTGCAAAAAATCTATTATTTTAGAGTCGAGTAGTCAGCATAACTTTTTGTTTTGGCATTTTACTTTCAAACTCCAATAACAGAAAATAGTGGCACAAAAGTACACACTCTAAATTGTATCTCCGGATGGTTTCTGAATCACTTTCATAGTGCTAACTGCATAATAGCCTACAGTCCCTACTATAGTATTTAGATTTTTAAAATAAAATTCAAAATGTGTAATTACATGTAATTTAGCTATCTGGATTTTTCTTACAAAAATTTGTAACCCGTTAATCAAAAAAAAAAAACTCTCTCAAATTATATTATGAAGCACAAGGAAACTAAAATATGTTCATCCAGTTGCTTTGTAGTTATAAAGACTTCAAATTTAGGACGTTAATATGAAACATTAAAAAAATTTTTTAATTGACACTATAATTTTATTACTATTTTAAATATTCAAGTTCATACCTCACAGTGTATGTATGATAATATTGTGCTTATGCTCGATGGGGGAAGTAGCAATGCTGTAACATTTCATTTGCCCAATATATATCAGATTATTTACGGTGGTAGTTACCGTGCTTCTGTAGTAACTATGGTACTTCTACAGTAACTAGTTCTTTTATGATGACTATTGTGTTTGTGCGGTGACTATTTTGTGTACTCGTGCACCCCTATTTCATTCATAGTGAAAATTATTTCTACACACCTGGTACTTAGTTGTTTCTTCATGATACTCAATACTCTATCTGTTGCATACTCCCTAAGAAGGCTGGATCGCAACACTAAAGTTGACACCTGTCCTGGATCATGCTCCTCAAAAAGGTCAAGCAAAGTGTGGGCAAAGCTTGGCACAGCTGGTGAAAACAATGTATCACCTGATGTACAGTCCATACGTAAAAGGTAGGTTTTCAAATAACTCATCAAACCTGGAACATACCTATCACTCTTCACCTAGAATCAAATTTAAAAAAATAAACAAATACAAGAATATTAGCAGGGTATAGCACTTAGCTAGTGCTATACTGTAACAATTCAAAAGTTATAATTTTAAATAATAGTTTTTAATTATTTTGAAAGAATTTACTGCAAGATTGTAGCAACTCAAATGTCTGCTATAAATTAGTACTTCCATCACAAGTTCTTAAGAACTTTAAAAAGAATGGAAAAACTTGCTTGTGCAATACCAAACTATTTCAGATTGTAGCATTGCAGGACCTTGCCCTCCTCAGCTTTTGTCATGGTGACCAAGTTTTCCATATTTGCATTTTATCATTCTTATTACCGTTTTAATTAATTTTGATATCTAGCATTTTATTTAGTAAAAGCAGACCTGCCAACTTGTAAAGTTGCTTATCAGTAAGATTTTAAAATTTTCCGAAAAGTGTGTAAATAGGTCGCGGCATTTCATGTCAGTTATACACACCATTTGTTCACCATAAATAAGTGGGAAACATGTGTTATACACATATTTACACACAAACATCACATATTATGCAAATGAATGCTATTCTCCGTAATTTAAACAAACAAGATGAAAAGTAATTTTCACAACTTAATTTTCTTATGCTGAACATAAAATTCACTATTTCTTTTAAGAATTCTTGAAAACCAACTTACCTACCAATCTTTTGTATGATGTTTGTTATTTTCCCCCCCTGAATTTTGCCACACTCAAGTTAAAATTATGCCAATGCAAACACATGTAAAACCTTAACAAAATATGTCACCACGAGGGGATGAAGTTTGGAACAAGAATCTGTGAAAGGCAAAATGGCCCATTTTGCAAACGGTCAACAATATTAGAAACTACATCTAAAGCCATTTCATTAACAATGGCAGTTGTCTTAGTTCTACCACAGCTATATTGTTTAGCCACATCACACTTAGGAAACATTTTTCTAAGCAGTGGGCCAATATGATCTGCAACACTGAAGGGTATGTTGTGTTCCACAAAATAACAAGTGAACAAACACTCAGCCTGAATAACCTCATTTTCAACACTATTTGTACCAAAGTAAGTGTTATATCTTTTTATTTTCCTGTTGGTATTTGAAATTACTTACATGTTTCGCACACTTGATATGGATAGTGGGTAAATATGTACTTAAGTGGTATTTGCGAAAGAAAATTTTAAAAATCTGAAAATACTTTTATTATATGCTCTTTAAATTCCTCTTTTCATTAAAGCCGGCGAAGATAAGAAATTCTAAATACTTTATGAGATATCGCCGTTCTTAATTATGCTATAGAAGATGTGTGTAATCATTCGACCGTTGCCATTTTTGTTATTTTGCCGTGTGTTCGTGAATGCCTAATTAATTAAAATGGTCCGCCGGCTTTAATGAAAAGATGAATTTAAAGAGCATATAATAAATTTTCAGATTTTTAATATTTTTTTTTTCGCAAATACCGCTCAACTACATATTTAAGCACATTTTATACCTTTTGTTGGCACATAAGTACTATATTAAGAAAAATAATCGACGCCTTGACTCAAACAACTTTATTTCTTTCTTGCTTCACTACATAACGGAATGTATGTGAAACTCAAATACACTTCCAAACATAACTGTATCGTAAATATTTTGCTTTAACTGAACCACTATAGTTTTTAATTAATGTACACCAAACCACTATTTGTTATCAAACACAACACTACACGCGTGGACATAACCTGCAATCTCATACACGACGGGCCCATCTACAACAGTCCGAACCTGTGGCCTCTGGATGGTCCGTGTCCTTATCCCATTGATAAAGGTTACTATCTTAAAGTGAATGACGTCACATGTCGCACATACGACTGTCCAGTCTACAATTACGATGTCTGATGTCTGAATCTAACGATTTCTAAAGTATTCACCACAGCGCAGTAACGTGGAAGCGCGGCAAAAAATGTCGCCGGGTCAGTGCAAATATATGGTATTCTGTACTGTAAACTACAGTACATGTACCACAAAATGCGGTTAAAACAATCTTGCAGCACGTTAAAATCGGTACTTCCTTTCTTCTTGCCGTAAAAACCATTACAAAACTGTGGTATTGTACGTGACATTAACGGCACTGTTCCAGTGTTGCCAGGTCTACTGTTTTTGCAGTAGATCTGCATTTTAAAAAATCTACTGTTCTACTGCCAAAAAGCGAAAAGTCAAGCAAATCTACTGCTTTTTCCTGCCTCAACAATTTTTTTATTAAAATTAACAAAAATGGCTTGAATTTTAACTAAAAAGTGTATATTTTTATGTTCTTGAGTTTTCTAGCCTGCAACAGTTCAAATTTTAGTGTCACACTGCGATATATCGATTTACTGCGAAATACATTTAAATCGAATCTCTGATAGTTACCTAAGGGACTTTCCCCTCGTTAGTGGTGTGTGGCTGTGGCATGAGCGTATCGTTTTCCGGGAGTTCCCTACCCCAGGCGCCCTTTTAAGTTGAGATAAAGCTGTCGTCACTCGTGACTCGTCTCGTCCGTCTGTTGTGTCGTCATCGTGTCGTGTCACTGTCGCCTGTCGGTACTCTGTTTATCAGTCATCAGATTTGTGTGCTTTGAAGTGAAACAGTTTATGTTACTGTTATTGTCTCGCGGTCGCCTGTAATAATTTCGGACGATGTGGTGTCACGGACAAAGTGTGCCGTTGTTTATTATGAATGGATTTTGATATCGCTGAATTGATTATTAATTATTTGTTATGAGTAAAAAGGTGAAGTATTCTCAGAAGTACAAACGTGAGTGGGAAAACGAAGAGTTGTTTAAGGGTTGGTTACAGTCTAGCAAGAAAGGATGCGGTTTTGCATATTGTAAGTCATGTAACTGTGATATTAGCATTGCTTCTGGAGGTAAAGGTACATTAATTAGACATGTAGAGTCTGATAAACATGTGCAATGTGGAAAGGAACTTATTGGTCAAAAAACATTAACTTCATTTGCATCTCAAGCAACCAATTTAAGTAATAAAGTCAAAGAAGCTGAAATTCGTCTTTCTGCATTTGTAGCAGAACACAACATTTCATTTAATATAATGTCACTTGACACCCCTTATTAGATCAGTTTTCCCTGATTCTGAAATTGCAAAAAAAAAAAAAAAAAAATCAAGTGTGGCCGAACTAAAGCAACTGCCATTGTTAAACATGTTTTAGGGCAGGAAAGTAAGGAATTACTTTGCAATATATTGAGGGAAAATAAATTCTCGGTGATTGTTGATGAATCAACTGACACAAGTTCTACCAAACATTTATGTGTAGTCGTACGAGTGCATTCTGGAGAAGGGGTTGTAGTTGACGCATTTTACGATCTCATTCCTGTGAGTGAAGCAAATGCTGTTAACTTGCATAACAGCTTGGTACAGTCATTTGAGAAGGAAAATATTCCTTACAAAGAAAACCTAATCGGTTTCGCTGCTGATAACGCTAGTGTAATGATGGGTAAAAGACATTCATTATCTATTCTTTTGAAAAACGACATGCCCGACCTTTTTATAATGAGGTGTATTTGCCACTCATTCCATTTGTGTTCATCATATGCTTGTGCGAAGCTTCCAAGGGAACCGGAAGATTTGGTCCGTGATATTTTCAATTATTTTCATTCAAGTTCTAAACGTATTGAATCCTTCAAAGAATTTCAAAGTTTTGTGAATGAAAAGCCACATAAGCTGTTGCATCCAAGTCAGACAAGATGGTTATCCCTTGAGTTAGTTGTATCTCGGGTTTTGGAGCATTATGATGCCCTCGTACTTTTTTTCACCCAGACTGCCTTTGAAGATAAGTTATTAGCATCAGATGCCATTCTTCAAAAATTAAAATCACCCTTCAACAAATTGTATCTTGAGTTTCTTCAGTTTGTTTTGCCTATGTTCAATATCCTGAACAAGCAAATGCAGAGTGAGCAACCACAAATTCAAAATTTGAGGCCGAGTGTAGTTTCTGTATTAAAAACTCTCCTCGAGTGCTATGTTAAACCAGAAATTGTAAGATCCATTGATGTAGATAAAGTTGATTATAAAGATCCTAGAGTTTTTCTGCCATTGGAAAATGTCTATTTTGGGGCAAAATTTAATATTTCTTTGTCAAAAAAAAAAACTTTCTGAGCAGCATGTGAAACTTCTCAAATTGCGTTGCCTAGATTTCTACATTGAATCTGTGAAACAGATTACAGATCGTTTTCCTTTCAATGATCCTATTTTCACTATGCTTGAAGTGCTAGATCCTACTAAAATATAAACTTGTCAATCTATTGCTCCACTGGCTTCCCTGTTTCCAAGATTAATAAAAGAAAATGAGATCCAACAACTCGATACAGAATAGCGATTGCTACGTAATACGGAAATTGGTGGTAGTAGTGGCAGTAAAGACACAGTACAAGATTTCTGGGATAGTGTCCGTAAAAAATCATACGCAGACTCCAACCAGGTATTTCCTCTACTAGCCAAATTTATTTGGAGTCTTTTGAGTCTACCCCATTCGAGTGCTACAGCGGAACGAGTGTTTTCAGCAGTGAATTTGATGAAAACGAAAACCAGGAACATGCTATCTTCAAAGACAGTATGCGGTCTGTTACACGCCAAGAGACTAGTTTCTAAATCCGAATGCTTTTCTTTTGATGTAACTAGTACAATAATTAAGAGAGTTCAAAACAAATGTATGACAGTGATGATGATGATGATGATGATGATGATGATGATGATGATGATGATAATGATGAGGGACATTTTGGTAATTGAAGAAGGAGCAGGCTACAAACAACTTTTTGTTTTCATCACTTTTTTATAAGGTCAGTGAAAATAAAAAAAAATTCTTGTGGTTTGTGTATCTTAATATGTAATGTTTGTGAAACAAGTTTTTTTTACTAATTTAAAAGTAAATGTGTGTAAAAATAGGTTTACTAAATTAATTGTAAAGGAAAGCTATATGTTTAGGATATCTACTTCTTTCTACTGTTTTTTCACGGTTCAATCTCCTGCCTTGGTGAATGGTAGACCTGGCAACACTGCACTGTTCCAACAAAAATACGGTACAAAAACTGTATATATGGTATTTACCGATGCAAGTACACTATTTTATGGCACGAGATTGAAAACGCTAGCCCGTGCCCCGTGGTCAATGTAGAATTTCAGGCCAGAAGAAACGTAATGCGTAAAATTAATGCCGCTCCCCGTAAAAACGTAAGAACTGCAATCACCCGTACAAATTACGGCAGAATCGTACAAGTTGGCAGGTCTGTAAAAGTCATTAAACTACATTTTTACCTATTTTCACATTGTTTGCTAGGTTAGTATTTGTGGAAATGCATTTTTCAGTAATTTATTTACTTTCAATATTGTTTTGATTAGTGCTCTGTGGTATGTACTCTCATAGTAATGTTAATTATAATAATCTTCTACCTTATAATGATGAATTTAAGGTTCAAACTGACGTGGCTGGGGGTCTTGTTAGTGGATGGATGGTCGAATTAATGGGCACCACCGTGCATAGGGGCACGGACCCAGTAGACACACTCGATCTGGAGCCGTGACGTCGCCCGTGTGAGGCGTGACTCGTATCCCTCTTAAAACTGCCCAAATCCCCTGGACCCGGCCCGCTCTCAGTGTCTGGCACTATCAACTGCACAACCACATCATTGCCTAATCAAGCATCATCATTGTCAGGGAATATTGAAGGGTATTTCATGTGGCAGGAGTCAATGAATCTTTTAACCTGTCAGCTTCGATGTATTCGGGAATTCAGGGATGAGTATCCCACCTGTTCAGACAGATCAGGGGTTCCAATCAACCGTTAAACTAGACAGGGTTGGTGACGCAATGCCCCAATCATTGATTCATACCTACGAAATAGAGGAAAACCATAAACTGCTGAATTGGACAACACCTAAGTATGATTGCATTGAATATTCAAGTTTTCTTTCTACCATAATTCTGAGTAAAATTGAGTGAATTTTTAGCTAATGATATTCCAAACCAAATTAATAACTGTATGAATACACTATGTCCCGAATAAAATTTTAAGGTAAATGCATTGGAAGTACATGTACTGTTACATAGTGGGACGTTAGCCAAAATCTGATCAAATTAATTGAGGGGAATAGAGTTAAAGTGCCTTGATACCAGTACCCAGTTGTTAAAAATTTTAGGCATAACAGCAAGGTCAAATCTTATAGTCAATCAACAAATACTGTTACACGTTAAAGGTCTAGGCAAAATCAAGATAACTTCAGTGTTAGTTGTATGAGGTTTGGTAAAACTGTTAATCCTCCGGGCAGATTTTCTGACCCAGTACAGAATCTTAACTGCGCTTCCCTTTAGGAATCAACAATTTATTTTTTGAGTGATAAGCTTTGGCCTTTGTAAAGCGGTTGCCAAATTTATGAGATGCCTCATTACGACATTGGGACCATCTTGTAAGACGTTTTCAAGAGCGTACGTGAATGACATTTTAATTACATCATCCAGCTACGTGGAGCACCTTGAACACATCAACATCACATTGTCAAGATTAACCAAAGCACATCTAATAATTCCTTATTTTTCAAGAACCATTATATTTTAGATAAAATGCCCTGACATTAAAATCACAACACGTGGTGTATTTACGAAATGCAAAACCAAATACTAAAGTAATGTCACATACTGACTACAAACTGTAAAATATCAGGAAGTTAAAGTCAGCAGTTACAGATAAAATTTAAAAACAAAGTATACCTGATTTGGTGATAATGCTTCTGCAGGAATGTCAATGTTCTTAACTCTATCCACCACTTCAATGGGAGTTAAATTGCTCATAGTGTAGTATGGCATTGCAAATTTCCACTCATCTTCATTTTCACTTCTACAAGCAAATTGTAAAAAAAATGTGTTAAGATATTATATATATATGTAGTACATAATTACTAAAATTATGGAATAAAAAATAATAAAAACTATAACCCTTTATTGTTTCTAAAGGAAGCTTAGGTGAAACTTGAGACAAATTTCATGTTGGAATTGCTCCCAGTACTGTCTTCCTATCATTCAAAAGCTTCATGTGAACAAGGTGCGCATCGGTAAGAGACCCATATGTATTAATATCAATCACAGCAAATGCTGATTACTCTACAAGTCTACATACTGAAGATATCTCTGTGAAGTTTTAAAAAATTATAAAGTTAAGTCAATGACTTATTTGTTTTTACTTAGACTTGAAGAAAATGAAAATCATTTAATATTTGTAGTAAATATTTTAGAATAAATTTTTATTTTATTTTTTTTTATTGCAGATTTCAATGGTTTCTCGTACCAATTCAGAACCAGAAACTCAAGTACACTAAGCCACCAATTAACTACAAATGTTTACACATAAATGATAAACAGAACTTAACCAATGATTTTTGCCAAACGAAATTGTATGGAGTAGTTCAATCACTTTGTTCTATGAGAGGAATGCATATTATTTTTTTTAATTTTAAGACATTGCAGTTTAGAGCAATTCTTTGTCTTGGCCAGAGTTATTGAAAAAATTATCATACTACAGTCACACCAAATATGAATAGAATACTACAGATCCGCCAAAGAGAATTTGTTTCAAAGCCATGATACAACTGCAACAATAATAGTAAACTATTTTTTTTGTTCATTTCTCGATCCAACCATTACCATACACAAACCTTATGCCATAACAACATTGCAATTTCATTGCAAATATATTCAAGAATACAGACAATGCATTAGTTTTTTTTTTTTTGCAGTTACAAAATTTTCACAAAATTTACATTATCCATTTAAAATCACAAAAAGCAGAATGAGTGTGAAAAACAGATACATGAAACATGACATTAAATAATGTGACAGTTACTGAAGAATCAGTTTCTAGTTAAGCTGGATTAGTTCTCAGAAGTGAGATTCAAGAGTACCTAATGATATGTCAAAGTGGCCTTTGGAATGTGTTGTTTTTCAAACGGTGGCCACCATTTTTAGTGAGAAACTGAGTGTGTCATTATATATTTTAAGAACATTAAAATAGTTTTAATGTACAAACACCATAAAACTGAGATAGAATGTCAAAGAAGACAAATTTTTCTACTAAAAATGATCACTGTTCATAAAAAAACATCAGATTAATTCAATCAATATGACAATAAAGACTTATAGCAACAAAACAAATAATTCTTGGTCAATCAAGGAAACAACCACTTCACAAGAAAAACTGGAGCATCAAAATTCTCATTAAATTATGCATGAGAATGATGTTCAGAAAATATCATTTTGTTGGAATGTGGTTGTTACTATAAACTGTGTACAGTATTTACCTTTACAGTTTTTTAACAGCTATGCAATAACATAAAAAAGTTACACCCACAACTCTAAATCTCCGCCAGCGACGTGCATGGCCATTTTTCAACAGCGTGACTTCATTCGAGATGAAGAGGGGGAGGAAGTTAAGAGTTGTTGCCTCACCCCCTAAATACAGGATGTCCTTAAAAAATGTCCCAGTTTCAATGGTATATTATAACAGTTTAATTTACAACTAATCGTTCATAAAAGGTAAACTAACCTAGTTTTTCTTACAAATGTTCAATATATACACCTTTATTTATACGGCACATATCCAACCTAAAAACCCATTTCTTGGTTAACACATTTGGAGTAATGGAATAATGGAATGGAATAATGTTCATTTCTGTGTCTCAACTCCGGCCAATCATTAAGTAGCGGCGGAACATAGACACAATCTTTTATACAGCTCCAAAGCAAAAAAATTGCATGACGTTATGTCAGGTGAACGTGGAGGCCAGCGTAAAAGAGCTCTGTCATCTCAACCATTATGACCAATCCAATGGTCAGGGACTTCGATGTTCAACCACTCTTGTGCAAAGAGATTCCAATGGGGAGGGCTGAAATTACACATTCACTCTTAGCAAAAAGCTGAACACAAAACGATTTAAGCTCAGGAGTCACCATTTTGCATAGGTGGTGCTGCAAGTGAGAAAACAAGAAAGCAGTACTCGCGTATGCATTTATCTAAAACAGTTTGAGTTAAACTTTAATTGTGACCTAGAACCAAATCTCTACAACACTTACAGTTGATACTATTAAAATTTAGAACTGGAACATTCTTTTATGGACATACTGTATTAAAATAAGTACGAATAAGTGACATGGTTTATTTTTTGTATTCCCAAAGGTTATGTTATTTTAGTTATAAACAGCTACATAAATAATATCTATTTTGTTGAGATGTGTAAATTATTATCTGGCTATGTTTTTGTTTATTATAGTACAATATGCAACTGTGAATTTTTTCCTTCGTGCAAGTTGGTAGTTGTGTGTGCTGTATGTATCTGTGCAACATGTCGGGTGTATGAGATCGGAGATGAATAAAACAGACTTTTATATCCATTTGCATCGCTTCTAATTACATATCCATAACAAGGGTTATGGGCCCAGTAGGCAAATGGATATAGTACAACAAAAAAGTGCTTACGTGAGTTCGGGAAAAACATTTTTCGGTTCGCGAAGTGCGCGAAGTATGGCCGGTTAACCTCACACGCCGAAAACGTGTTACGATCACAATGAGCACTCCGGGTTCGGGATTGCCGATGGTTGAGAAATTAATTGGCAGGGAGAATTTCTCAACATGGAAATTCGCCATGAAGGCGTATCTGGTTCACGACGACCTGTGGGATGTCATCGAGACAGCGCCGGATACCGCCAAGGTCGACGACTCGTGGAAGAAGAAGGACAGAAAGGCCCACTCAAGCATTATTCTTTTTGTTGATAAAACAAATTACTCCCATATCCGTGACACGAAAACGGCTGCGGAAGCGTGGAAGGCACTGGAGAGTGCATTTGAAGACTCTGGCCTAACAAGGCGTGTTGGTTTGCTCAGAAGTTTGGTTACAACAAATCTGGAGAAGTGCAAATCTGTTGATGATTACTGCGACAAGATCATAACAACCGCTTTCAAATTGAATGAAATGAAGTTCAATGTGAGCGAAGAATGGGTAGGGACCTTGCTTTTGGCTGGTTTGCCAGACCAGTATAAGCCAATGATTATGGCCCTTGAGAATTCTGGGACACCCATCACCGGAGACTCCATAAAAGTGAAGCTTCTTCAAGACATCAAGAGTGAAGATTGGGGTCAAAGTGAAGACAGTGCTTTGTACGCTAAAAGACAGCCTCAAAAGATTTTAAGATGTTATAAGTGTAATAGACCTAACCACATTGCTAAGTTTTGTCACCAAAAATCAGAAAGGAACCCAAGCAAAAAATGGGATTCTAAGAAGGAAGAAACAGCAAAAAAAGGGAGCGGTGATTATAGGAAAGCATTCTTAGCGGCAAGTTGCAAACAAGAACACAGCACAGAGATGTGGTATCTGGACTCGTGTGCCTCTACGCACATTGTCAATGACGTAAGCAAAATGTATGATGTTAAACCCACTAGTAGCACAATTTTAGCAGCAGATGGGTCAGACTTGGTTGCAGATGTTTCGGGAAGTGTGGACCTGAAGTTCTTAAATGGTGTAGAAACAGTAGCCGTGGAGGTAGGAAATGTTTTACACATACCTAATTCAACTGTCAATTTACTGTCAGTGAGCAAAATAGTAAGTAAGGGCCACACAGTAACCTTCAACAAAGAAGGAGGTTATGTGCATGATGATAGGACTGGTGAGCTAGTTTCCACAGCCCATTTGAAAAATGGGATTTATTGCATGAACACACCAGAAACCCGACAATGTTTCTACACGGAAGAGAAAGGTTTGTTGTGGCATCGCAGATTGGGCCACTTGAATCGTAAAGGGATGCTGAAACTTTCCAAGATTTCTGAGGGGTTAGGTGAAGATATTGTGGTAAAGGACCCTTGTGAAGTTTGTGTGATGGGGAAGCAATCTCGCTTGCCCTTCAAACTCAGCAAGAAATCCTCAGAAAATATCCTGGACCTTGTACATTCAGACATGTGCGGACCCATGGAGACATCATCGGTTAGTGGACGCAGGTACTTTCTTACGTTTATCGATGATCACTCGCGAATGGTATATGTCTATTTTCTAAGAGACAAGTCAGAAGTTACGAAGGTCTTCAAAGATTTCAAAGCCATGGTGGAGAAGCAGACAGGCCGCAAAATAAAAAAGCTGAGATCGGACAATGGCAGAGAGTACGTGAACGAAGAGATGAAGGGTTTCCTGTCTTCTGAAGGTATCATTCATCAACTCACTGTTAGGTACAGCCCACAGCAAAATGGTGTGGCCGAGAGAGCCAACAGAACACTGGTTGAAAAGGCTCGGACTATGTTATTTGATGCAGGCCTCCAGAAGAACTACTGGGCAGAAGCAGTCTCTACAGCAGCATACCTGATGAATCGTTCCCCCTCAGCAACTCTGGGAGACATAACGCCTTACGAAGCCTGGCATGGCAGAAGGCCATCTTTGTCGCACCTCAGAATATTTGGGTGTGAAGCTATGGTGCATATTCCGAAGGCACTAAGGAAGAAGTGGGACTCCAAGTCAGTAAAACTAATTTTTGTTGGGTACTGCAATGCAACGAAAGGTTACCGATTTCTCGACCCTAAGACCAACAACATCACCGTCAGCCGAGATGTAACCTTCCTTGAGTACGGAAGTGAGAAAAGTAAACCAACCCCTACAAATGAGAAACAGGCAGAAGCCCCCGCGGTGGAAGTTACTCAGGAAAACGAGGAAAGCTCAACCCCTTCGTATGACGGTGGCACGTCAGAACATGACCCTGACGAAGAGCCATTCTTGGGATTTGAGGATCGACCTGAAGAAAAGGAACAGGAGGCGTCAGATGGTCCTCGACGTTCTACACGACATCCCAAACCCAAGGTCTGGCCTGATCACGAAACTTATTACAGTGAAGTTGCAAGTTCGGCTGATGGCTTGATCAACATTGATGATGCATTGCAAGGAAAGGACTCAAAGCAGTGGAAGAGGGCCGTCGAGGTGGAATTTTCGTCGCTGGAGAAAAACAGTGCATTTGAGGAAGTGGATCTACCGAAAGGCGCTAAGTTATTGAAAACGAAATGGGTTCTAAAAGTAAAAACCGGCAGCAATGGGGAACCAGATACATATAAAGCTCGACTGGTGGTGAAAGGATGTAGCCAAGTCCATGGGATTGAATACGACGAAACCTATTCTCCTGTTGTTAGGTATCCTTCCATTAGATACCTGCTGTCGATGGCAGTAAAAGGAAATTTAGAAGTGGACCATATGGATGTAAACACTGCATATCTGTATGGAGATCTCCAGGAAGAGCTGTATGTAGTCCCTCCAAAAGAATTTACCTTGTCTTCAGATGCAAAGGTGTGGAAATTAAAGAAAGCAATCTATGGGCTCAAACAAGCTGGGAGAAATTGGAACAAAAAGGTTGATGAAGTACTGTCAAGCCTGAAGTTTGTTCGATCAAATGCAGACCCTTGTGTGTACAACTTCAGGGATGGTGCCAACTTTGTTGTTATAGCGCTCTATGTTGATGACATGTTATTCTTCTCCAATGACAGGGAGGTCATGAACAAAAAAAAGAAGTCGCTACAAAAATACTTTGACATGAAAGATCTTGGCAGTGTCAGCCATTGCCTTGGTATGACCATCACCAGGAATCGAGAGGAAGGCAAGCTCTGGGTGTCCCAAGGGGAATACGCCAACAGGATTTTGGAGAGGTTCGGTATGAGCGAGGCCAAACCTGTCTCCACCCCCCTTGACCCTGGACTGGACTTCGAGACTGAAGGTGAAAAAAACTTTGATATTAGCGTTCCATATCAAGAGGCCATTGGGAGTCTTTTATATCTTTCGCAGATCACCAGGCCCGATATTGCTTTTGCTGTCAACCTCTTGAGTAGGTTCAACAACAATTATAAAAGTGTGCATTGGCAAGGTGTCAAAAGAGTGCTAAGATATATAAAAGGCACCGTGGGCTACAAATTGGAATATACCAAAGAGGGTGGAAGTGACATAAGTGTCTACTGTGATGCAGATTGGGGGAACAAAATAAATGACAGATGCTCAGTGACAGGTTGTGTATTCAAACTGTCTGGAGGCTTAATTTCTTGGTTCAGCAAGAAGCAAAAGACTGTTGCTCTTTCTACGTGTGAAGCGGAGTACATGGCACTGTCATTCACAGTGCAAGAACTGTTGTGGCTCAGACAGCTAATGTTGGATATTGACCCTAACAGTGTTCCAAAATCACTTCCCGTTTATTGTGACAATAAGGGTGCCATTCAACTGGCAAAGAATTCTGCAACAAATGCTAAATCCAAACATATTGATGTCAGATATCATTTTTTAAGGGAACATGTTGAGTCAGGGACTATCAGTGTCAAGTACTTACCTTCTGAGAATATGTTGGCTGATGCTCTTACAAAGCCTCTGAACAGGACAAAACATGAGTCATGTGTAAAACGGTTTGGACTTGTGCTGTAATCATTTTTTCTCAGTTGGCAAGTTCATGCGATGACGTGTGTGTGAATTTTTTTGTAGATATTAATTTAAGGGATGGTGTTGAGATGTGTAAATTATTATCTGGCTATGTTTTTGTTTATTATAGTACAATATGCAACTGTGAATTTTTTCCTTCGTGCAAGTTGGTAGTTGTGTGTGCTGTATGTATCTGTGCAACATGTCGGGTGTATGAGATCGGAGATGAATAAAACAGACTTTTATATCCATTTGCATCGCTTCTAATTACATATCCATAACATATTTTTATTTATTTATCTCCAGGTGGCCTTAGACATTCTGAACACACTCCTGAGTGATAAGTTCTCAAATTTTTTATTTTCTCATACTTTTTTTATATTGTAAAAGGTTTGTATCTATTTAACAGTATGTTCTAATTTTGTGAATTGTTTTATGCCTGAAGCTTTCAATGTCTGCGGCACGATTTTAAACAACCCCACAGTGTTTGTTTCTTGGGGTGGGTACGCCGTCCAGCGCCCTCTGTGGCTACTGTTCCGCCCAGTCTTAACTTCATTGCCATCCGAGCCAGATGCTCCTAGCATCCTAGGGACATCATCGTTGTACGCTACTTATTTACCAATTCGATTTATTCTTACATTGTACTAAATTCTTTCTTTCATCCTTCGGGCCCACCTCACCTCAGGTCGGCTGCTTAGTTAAAACTTTTTTCTGAACCCTGCACATGGCTTTTTAATCAACACGAAGGTATCGTCCAACCACGTGAATGCGCTGGACTTAGACTAATTTGATTTGTGCCACAAGGCTTTTTATCTGTTTAACTATTGTCTTGTTTGAATGTCAACGACTATGAGGAACGGAAGCGTGAAATGTAGAATGAAAAACTCCTGCTAAAACCAAGTGTTTTTCTTCGACCACGTGGCAGTACGTGGAGGTTTAATGAGGATGAGTCGCCACAACAGCCCACCAGTTTATTTAGAGTTCGACGTTGATAGCGGACCAGGTTTTTGCACGAGGCATTACTATCAGGGGGGCATGTCTCAAATTTTTCCACAACTGGGTTACATCATGGCCCAAGTCAAGACATGGTGGCACCCACTGTAATTAAGGCTACACACTTTCACCAACTCCCATGTAGTGACCCTGTAGTGTGTACACATAGACATTACCAATGGGACTTTTAAAGAAACCTTGTGAAAGTGAAACAATATAAAAATAAGTTAAGAAAATTGCAAAAAAAAAATTACTGAATTATTAACTGATATTTCAATCTGAAAATCTGGAGCAGGAAATTATTATTAAATTGTTTTAAAATTTTAAAATAGGCCATTCAAATCTAAGCATTAGATTTTTATATTCAATTTAATTTATTTCAATTTTGTTGGTTACATTGAGTATTACATTAAAAAATCCAGTACATTAATAATCATGCATTAATTATAATTCTTTCATTCAGACTTAAAATTTATGCAATTATGGCTTGAAAAAAAAATATTAAAATAACAACACAGATAGGTGCAGCTTTTTTTATTAGGTACCAAAACCAAAAAAATATGGATTTAT